>NC_143401.1:40177186-41429423 GCF_052110815.1 Crocodylus siamensis | reverse complement strand
GAGAGAAAGCCCAAATATGTCAGCCTGAAGTCACATTTTTGGGATATAAGCTCTCAAAAGGAGTCAGAGCCCTGAGTGCAGATCGCATACAGGCGATTCAAGGTCTAACCCCACCTAAGTCACCCAAGGAGCTGCGGGCATTCCTAGGGCTAACTGGGTTCTGTCGACTATGGATACCAGATTACGGTGGGAAGGCTAGACCACTGTACGAATCCCTGACTAAGGAGAGTCTCACTAAATGGAAATGGAATAAAGAAATGCAGCATGCTTTTGATCTGCTGAAGGCAGCATTAACCCAGCCCCCTGCCTTAGCCATCCCAAACAGTAAAAAGTCATATCGACTGTATGTTCATGAGAATCGAGGGGTTGCATCAGGGGTGCTGACACAGCCATCGGGCCCGACCTGGAGACCCGTGGGATATTATTCAAAGGTTCTAGATCCAGTTGCACTCGGGTGGCCAGCCTGTCTTCGGGCTGTGGCAGCCACAGCAGTGGTTGTTGAAGAGGCCCAGAAGATAGTCATGGGTGCAGATATGGAAATACTCACTCCTCATGGAGTTCCCCAGATCCTAGGGACTGAGGGAGGGAAATTTCTTAACCCCTCCAGACAATCATGGTATGAGATATTTTTGCTCTCTAATCCAGGACTTACTTTCAGACATACTACAGCCTTAAACCCTGCAACCTTGCTGCCGGAGCCAGGGCAACCGACGCATGACTGCCTTGAGGTCCTGAATCAGACCACGCAGGTGCGACCTGATCTTGCTGAGGACCCAATTGAAGACCCAGATGTTGAATACTTTGTGGACGGCTCCAGCTCTGTCATCGATGGGAAAAGACGAACAGGATGTGCAGTGGTAACCTTGGATAAGGTAGTATGGAGGGAGTCATTGCCGAGCTCATGGTCGGCACAGGCCGCGGAACTCACTGCGCTCACCCAAGCATTACAGCTGGGGACAGACCAACGGGTTAATATATACACTGACTCTCGCTATGCTTTTTCTACAGTCCATGCGCATGGACTATTGTGGAAAGAAAGGGGTTTCATTACTGCCTCTGGAAATAAGATTGCTAATGGCCCCCAGATTATCAAACTACTAGAGGCACTCCACCAGCCTAAAAAGGTAGCAGTCATTCATGTGCGGGCCCATGGGAAGGCTGCTGAGAAAAAGCATAAGCTTGGAAATGCAAAGGCTGATGCAGCAGCAAAGGAAGCTGCATGTATTGGGGGAGAAGCGGAAGAGGTATCCAAGCAGGCCATGTCCCATGCCATATGGCCATACGTTCAGGATTTAGTCCCACAGTATTCCCCTGAAGAAGATAAATTTGCACAGAAAGCTTGTGCAGAAAAGAACTCCCAAGGGTGGTGAATAGTACCAGGAGGGAAAGTCATGATACCCAGGCCATTACTTCGGGAGGTGCTGCAACAGCTCCATGCAAGAACCCATATGGGAGGTTTGGCCATGGGTGATCTAGTGATCCGCCAAGCAGTAGCCCCAGGGCTATATGTAGAAGCTCAGCGCATTGCTACCAAGTGCATCACATGCCAGAAAGTAAACCCTCGAAGGAAACCCCCTGTGCCAATGGGAGGTAGACCCTGGGCAGCGTACCCTGGACAGGCATGGCAGATTGATTTTGCCGAGCTCCCACGGTCCGGACATCACGGGTTTTTACTTGTCATGGTAGACCAGCTCTCTGGTTGGTTCGAGGCTTGGCCCACCAGGACTGCCACTGCAGCTACAGTAGTGAAGTATTTATTACAGGAGATCATTCCCCGGTATTCCCTGCCTGAGTCCATCGAGTCGGATCAAGGACAACACTTTGTGGGAAAAGTGGTTCAAGAAGTCGCACAAGCTCTCAAGGTTACTTGGAAACTACACACACCATGGAGACCACAGAGTTCAGGACAAGTGGAACGCATGAATAGAACTTTAAAGACTTTGCTCACCAAAATCTGTATTGAAACACGCCTTAAGTGGCCTCAAGCATTGCCGCTAGCTCTTACTTGCCTTTGAAACACTCCCCGACGGGGCCTCAAATTGACCCCATATGAAATTATGTTTGGCAAGCCGCCTCGAGTCTTACCTCCTGGGATGTGAGAGAATGTAACTTTTGAATTAGGTAATAGTGAGCTTCATACGTATGTTATTGCCTTGCAGTCTGTCTTGTTTTCTCTTCACAGGTATGCAGCCTCCTTTCAGCGCCTGCCTTTAGACGTACCGGTACATGACTTCTGCCCGGGAGACTGGGTCTTGGTGCAGCGGTGGAAAAAGGAGCCTTTGACTGAGAGGTGGAGTGGCCCTTTCCAGGTACTTCTAACAACCCACACCGCTGTAAAGATTACTGGCCATGACCGTTGGATACACCATACCCGTGTGAAACGACATCCACAAGCGTCAGAGGACAACAACTCCCAAGACGAACTCACTCCGGAAGCTGAGTCGTCTTCGGAACAAGAAGCCAGCAAGTGGAGCTGTGAACCTACTGGTGATCTCCAAGTGCGCCTGAGACGGCTTAATCAAAGCTCAGAAAATTAGACAAGAAAGTAAAAGGGAAAATATGGTGGGAATCTTAATGTGCCTTGTTGTTATCTGCATAATGAAAGGAGCAGAATTGAGCAGCCTTAACCGCTGGCTCACACCCTCGCTTTCCCAAATTGCTCCCCCAGGGACAAATTTGTATGTTGATATGATGGAAAGAATTGCAGGTACTTTTAATCTTACCAACTGCTGGGCCTGTGGGGGGCTCCAAGAGGCCAGAGAACAGTGGCCTTGGAGGGCTTTTCCTTTGGCCCCAAAATGGTTGGTCAGTGACAAGGCGGATGTTAAGAGTACTGGTCAAGAATGGGATGAAAACCACAGCTAGGATCTTTCCCAAGTGGCATTAGGAGAGTACTGTATTAGCAGTAATGGTACGGGGAGAAGTTTGGGACATAGTCAGTGTACATGGACATTGAAATGGGCCCAAATATGCACCAAGTATGCTGATCAATGGAATTCTGCTGTTAGCATCCCAATCTCCCCGCAGATGCAACAGACCAAAAAGACAAGAATAGTGCCTTTCGATTCTAACCCTACCAGATGTCAGGCATATGAAAAGACCCGAGGTGAACGATTTACCTATGTCTATAGTTGGAAATGGGTACACCCGAATGGCACGGTGGCAAAGTTTAATACATATTGGAGTGCCTTAAATGACACAAATGAAATAACCAAGTGCGAGTATAGGGATAAAGATGGCGTATGGAAATGTCAGTTTAAATGGAGTAACTATTACACTGACCCTTTAGGGCAGACGGGCAACAAATACTATCCCCTTCTTTTCCACAGCCGTGACCCCCTAGCCTTGGGAAGGGAAAACAGGGCCCTGAAAGGACATTATTGGATTTGTGGAAGGAAAGCCTATACAGTACTACCACGAGGGTGGACAGGAACCTGCTATGTTGGAGTAATTGTACCATCTTTCTTTTTGTTACCATCTGAGGTCGGAAATAAGCTGGGAGTCTCTTTGTATGATGATTGGAAAAGAGCCAAGAGAAGTATTGATGTAAGTTTGACACAGGGTGGCTCCCAAAAGTGGAAGGAGGATGAGTGGCCTCCTCAGAGGATTATTGAGTATTATGGACCAGCTACATGGGCTAATGATGGAAGTTGGGGTTACCGGACACCGATTTATATGCTAAATAGAATCATCCGGTTGCAGGCCGTCTTGGAAGTAATTACTAACCAGACTGCCACTGCTCTCGAGTTGCTGGCTCGACAAAGTTCCCAAATGAGGGAAGCCATATACCAAAATCGAATGGCTCTAGACTATTTACTCGCAGAGGATGGCGGAGTCTGTGGAAAGTTCAACCTTTCTAATTGTTGCCTCCAAATAGACGACAACGGAAAAGCAGTCTTAGAGATTGCCAAAGAGATTAGGAAAATAGCCCATGTACCAATACAAACGTGGGAACCCACGTGGAGTAAAGACTGGTGGTTTCAATTATTTGGAGGACCCTGGTGGAAAAAAGTAGGATTTGTGCTTTTGTGTGCTCTGACTGGTTTGATTTTTATCCCTTGCCTTATTCCTTGTCTCACTAGATTGATAACCACTACAGTAGAAGGAATGCAGGTCGCAGCAGTTCCTTTGAAAGCACAGACTGTAGCAAAAGTCATGGTCCTCAGAAAAATTCCTCGTAATTATCTTGATATGCCCAAATGAAGTAAAGATCAGAAAGCATCTCGAGGGGGGAGATTGTTAGAAATATTATTAAAAATGCATTATCAATAGCAGATTTAGAAAAAAACACAGCTGCTAGCCCTCCTTGTCTCCTAATGGGAGAGGGAAGGGGGGGTTGGAAACTGAAGGGAAAACTACCAAAGGCCCTTTGTATTAAGTATCACTCCCTCTTTGTTTTGCAAAGTTACTATCTCTTTGTTACAGTAAAGCATATACTCCTCAGCTTTTCTCATGCAGATAAAAGTAAATTACAGTTCTAACCTTGAGGCAAGAAAAATTTCAGACTCTTATAACCTCAAAAATGGTCTGCCCATGTGCAATAACCTAATACATATTAAGCCTATCTGCCCCGCATACTTAAGTAGTTAATTATAATGCACATGGGACGTATGAAGCGACATGTTTACAAATATGTTTGTATGAACCGGAAATGAGTTGTAAAAGTTCCTCCTTCTGCACACGTGGTCAGGAGAGAGGGGATAAAGCCAGCTGGGCAGTTTCCCTCGGGGGCAGCAGAGTGTTTGATCTTTTGTCTCACTCTCTGACCCTATTTGCAAATATATACCTTTTGTGTTGCTAATAGAGTGTGTCTGTGGCTGAAGGTTTTTTTTCCTCCTCCCGAGAAACGAACCATGATTTTTACATCACCTGCACAGGGGTTTTTTTCTGGAATCATTGAAAATGTAGCCCCAGTATCCACTAAGGCTTCAAAGTTTTTGCCACCAACCCTAATGGTTACCATGGGATCTTCTCGGGCTCCAACCCGAAGGGTAGTGGTCTTAGATCCCTGTCCCCTTCATTCTGTGTCCTCACCCTTTTCCTCTGCCAGCATGAGGTGACCTCTTGGTTCCCCCTCTCTCTTCTCCTTCAACCTTGGGCATTCCCTCTTCCAGTGTCCTTTCTCTTTACAATAAGCACAAATGTCCGCTCCCACTCTTTCTCCTTTCCCCTTCTGCATCCCAGCCTTTCCAGGGTTACCCCCAGTTATAGCAGCTGCCAGCGCTGCCATCTGTCGCTGAGCCTTTTTATCCTCCTTGCACTCCTGCACTTGCTCACGATTCCCATATATCTTATATGCAATTTCCACCAGCTCTGAAATCGGTTTCCCAGCACCTCCCTCAGTTTTCTGTAACTTCTTACGGATATCAGCAGCGGATTGACCAATAAACATAAGATTTACCATGCGTTGATTATCTGGGGCTTCTGGATCTAGGTCCAAAAACCTGCAGAACGCCTCATACAGCCTCCCAAGGAAGCTGAGGGATCCTCTTCTCTTCCCTGTCTCACTTCATACAACTTAGACAGATTAGTAACCCGAGGCACTGCCTTCCCCATTGCTTCCACTATAATCCCCAGATACCGTGCACTCTCTTCCTTCTGCAGTATGATTATCCCATCTCGGTTCCTCAACAGGGCAGGTATCACGCAAGGTACGACCAGCAGCTCCCTCTGCTTCTACCCTGGCTGCTGCAATGCGCTCTGCCATCCCCAACACTAATCTCCTTTCCTCCGGGGTCAGGAGGGTTTGGAGCATCATCTGGACATCAGCCCAAGTGGGTCGATGGGTTTGCCCAATAGATCGAAACAGGTCCCTCATCTTTTCAGGATCTTCACGAAAAGAGGGGCTCTGATTCTTCCAGTTAAATAAATCTGAAGTACTAAATGGGGTGTAGACAAAAGTTGCATTGCCCCCCTCTCCGATAACCTCTCGCATCGGGCAGTTCAGCACCGGCTGTGATTCTACAGTCTTGCGCAAATAATAGCCCTTATTCCCTGATTCAGATGGGGCACTTGGCTGAGGCTCACACTCTGAATCATTAGGTATGTTTTGATACGCCGGTGGTGGTCTCCCTGAGGGAGGGAGCGGTGGTGCAGAGGGACTGGATCCCGAGGAGGTGTCTGATTCATCCTCGCTACCTGACAGGGCGACTGGAGAGCGGGTCCGATACTCAGTCAATTCAGAATTCCCCCCCTCATTAGACTCAGGGAGTACAGGCGGTCCTCCTCAAGTCTTTCCTTTAACAACCATCACATGAGACTTTACTAAGCATTTCTTAATCCAAGGTGGCTGATTTTGAACCACCCACAACCAACAATCAATATAAGGAAATTGATTCCAATATCCGTTCTGCATAACTATTTCATGGACAGCTATCACTTCTTTTACTACAAAGGATCCTTTCGGGGTCCAGTGGACCCCAAAGGTTGGCCACGTGAGTTGACAAAACTTAATTAAATCACCCTTTTTCATCTTCACTCCACAATCTGCCTGCTTTGCAAATTTACTAAAGTTCCATAGCATACATCTTAAGGGCGTATCAGAGTTTTCTACACGGGAGCGACCCACACCCATTGCCCACAAGAGCGCGCCCAACGCACACCAAATACCAAAAGATCCTGGTTACAGATGGCTCTTATATACCAGGCCGAAAGTTTCCTGGTATTAAAACAAATAGAACGTGTCTTTATTCCTGGATCCAGACCAAATTAGGCAAGGGAATTTGTATACTCACTCAGATACCCCAGACATCTCGATCCTAATGCCGGAGTGTGTGTCTGGCATCCTCAGAAACCAAAAATTTGCACAGGAGCCTTTAACTTCCCGAATATCCCGACTCATGCCTCAAACCTCCGGGCGAGCCCAAAAAGTCGGCTCGGTGCGCACTCCCCGTGGTGCCGGAGACGATTTTGTCGCTGAATTTCCGGGTAATCCAAAGAAGCCCCACGTTGGAAGCCAATTTGATGCAAAAAGCGGTTCGTTTCTTTGGAGGCTCGCACGCAAAGAAATCTCAGACACACACTTATTATCAGCTTGCTCAGGTATAACTATTTAAACCTGTTCATGGCTGGTACAAGAATTATGTTCCCCTTTATACACCATAAACACAATATAATATCTATACTAGGGAAAATTTATGAAGGAAATATCTATCACCACTGCTGAGTCAAATATTTTTAACAGGCACCAGTTAGAACTTCCTGGAGAAACTCTGAATATTCAGTTCCATACAAACTGAAATCTTCATGAAACTGGGTTGGTTTTGTTGGAATTTAATTTTCTTAATAACAGGGAAAGTCCTGACAATGTTAAAATATCCCATTTAAACAGTTTTGGAATTTAATCTCTTTTTTCTCTTTGTAAACAACATTTTGTATCAAAATATTATTTTGTGTTATACTACAGTAGTATATTATAATACAAATAGTATTACTATCTATTACTATCTCATAATCATCAGCAATCCCTCACAGTTGAGGATAATTGTCTTCTATGAGTGTCTTATCTGTGGTCTGAAGATGACTGATAAGGCCTATCCGGGATCGACAGATTGCTGAGCTTGGGCATGTGTTTCCATGATGGGTGGGTGACTCTGGTTTCTTGATTTGACCTGCGACACACTGTTTCTGCTGCTTCCATTTTTCCATCTCCTGTTGTCATCATAAGGTTTTGGAATACTAAGATCCTTGCAACAGACTTCCTCCATTCATGGCAGTCCTGAGCAATAATCTCCCACAAGTTGATGTTATTGTTGCAATTTTTCAAGTTGGCCTTGAGGTCATCCTTGAAGCACTTTCACTGCCCACCTCTTGAGTGTGCACCTAGACTGAGCTGGGAGAATAAAACTTGCTTTGGGAATCTGGAGTCAGACATTTACATGATGTGGGCATCCCAGCAAAGCTGTATCAGATGATCATGACCTTGATGCTCGTGGTATTTGCTTGCAAGAGGATGCTAATATTGGTGTATCTTTCTTCCCACTGGATTCAAAAGATCTTCCACAGGCAGCACTGATGATACTTCTCTAGGGGCTTAAGATGTTTCCTGTACGTTGTCCACGTCTTAGTTCTGTATGATAACGTGGGGATCACAACTGCTTGATAAACCATGAGCTTGGTTTTGGATCTGATGTCATGATCTTTTAACATCCATTTCTTCAAATGTCCAAAGGCTGCATTTGCACATTTGAGGCAATCTTGGATTTCTTCATCAATGTCAGCCTTCTGTGAGAGAGAGCTTCCGAGGTATAGGAAATGCTCAACTTTCTCCAGAGTCTCACCATGAATCTGAATTATCAGAGCTGGGGACTGCTTATTAAGAATGTATTGATGGAGGACCTTAGTCTTCTCAATGTTAAGTGTTAGTCCTATTTTCTTATATGCCTTAGTAAAAACATCAACAATTGCTTGAAGATCTGCTTCAGAGAAAACACGCTACAGCATCATCAGTGTAATGGAGCTGGATGGTTGAGGTCAGGGTGGTCTTGTTTTAGGCTCAGAGTCAGCTGAGATTAAACGTCCATTCATTAATTTAGCCACATTCCAACTGGAAGCTTGTTGGTGGTCGTATGTAGCATTGCAGTAAGAAATATCAAGAAGTGTTGAAGTGATGATGCAGCCTTGCTTAATGCCCATCTTAATCTCAAAAGGATCTGTGATAGAGAACATAGTAAATAATATATTACTTTGTACTGTATATTATGATACAGACAACTGAAGTCAAAGCAAAACATTTCTATGATACAAAAGGATTTTTGCTAGAATTTTTCTTCATAGAGAATTTTGAGTTTTCAGGTTTTGCTTCCATTCAGGATAAAGTTAACATCTAAAATCTTGACACTTTGTGAAATACAACTCCCTTACACAGCTCTAGAGCTGAGTGAAAGCATAACCCTGCAGATGGAACCACTTCTAGTACAATTCTAGTTATGCAGGCCTAACCAACACATTAGTAAAAAATGAATCCCGAGTAAAAATTGTTTGAAACTTCTGTGGCAAAGCTTTGCTGAGGGAATTCTCTCAACAGGCAACTGATTGCTTTTTACTTTAAAAATTCTACATTTTATAACAACACATAGCTGGGTTAATCAAAAACTTCAGTAGTATATAGGAACACCGCCCTTCAGTACAAATGTGACAGGTGGGCGGGAACAGAAGTCCTGCCTCCAACACTCCACCCCCTTTTCCCCTTAAATAGTGTCAACATCAAAAACCCTTCCCCACCCCAGTCATATGGTGTGTGACATCACAAACCCCACCACTGCCCCAGTCACATGGAGTTACATCATAAATCCTGCCCCCACCCCAGCCACATGGTATGTGACATTAATAACTCCACCCCACCCCAGTCACATGGTGTGTGACACTACCACCACATGGTCCATGACATCAGAAGGACAGCCTATTCAGCCCCCGAAAGCCCACCGCTCATGCTACAAGACCCGCCCTAGACCACATGGTACAGTTATGACCTATCAGGCCCCAGACTGTTCTAGCCCCCTCAGGCATAGGCAGTGGGTGGGGTGTGACCACTCTAACAACCTGCCACCACCCTGACCAATTGGCAAGGGATTCAGAGGCCTCAGACCTCCCCAGGAATGGAGCCAAACCAACTGGAGCAAGTAGAGGGGTGGGGCTTAGGCTGCAAGCACACCAAGTCTATCTGCTTTCCCAAGTGAACCCTCTGTTTGTCTGAGACCATGCTAAGGCAAGCAGGGGCAGATATGGATTCTTACACAGTGCTTGTAAGGCCCCTCACCACAACCCCAAGACTTGTTAGACGGCTGCATAGAAAGCATTACTGTAGAAATAGTTTTGAGGAGGAGGGCAGCCCCCCATCCCAAAGGCTCTTTGAGACACCTGACCCTGTTCAGGAAGCCCCAGTGAACAGGTAAATGGAAGAGGCCCAGGCCCCCAAAGCAAATGTTGAGAATTTGGAAGAGAGTATCTTTGTGCCAGAGCCTGCATGGGAAGTAGAGGTCATCACAGAAGAAGAGAGGCTGGTAAGAGACTTGAAGCATGGTTGTGGGGGGCACTTAGGTTTTGATGGTGGTGTGGGTTCAATTCATAGTAGGTATATGTTTGGAAGCTAAGGGCTGATTAAACAGCAGCTAACTAAGGTAGCTAAGGTTGCTTTTAAAGTAAAAAGCAATCAGTTGCCTGTTGAGAGAATTCCCTCAGCAAAGCTTTGCCACAGAAGTTTCAAACAATTTTTACTCGGGATTCATTTTTTACTAATGTGTCAGTTAGGCCTGCATAACTAGAATGGTACTAGAAGTGGTTCCATCTGCAGGGTTATGCTTTCACTCAGCTCTAGAGCTCTGTAAGAGAGTTGTATTTCACAAAGTGTCAAGATTTTAGATGTTAACTTTAATTTGAACTCCTTTGCAGTTAGATGAAGCCTTTATAATGACTCAAGAAAACCTGCTCACCAGTACACCTGTAAAGTCAACACCAGATGGAAGTGGCTGTTTTTGCAGAGAACAGAGACTGGATGAGGATGAAGAGTTTAGAAGACAATCAGGGATTGATTCATCAGGTCCTGTTTCATGTCAAGAATGTAAAATCTTCACCAAGTCTCTTGTGCACATTTCTTTTTATGGCATAATGAGGATGAGACTATTTGAAAAGTGTTGGGGTTGTGTTCATGATTGGGGAGTCAAGGTGCTCATGATTGTGTTACCTGGTTAGATGAATGCATAAATGAAACAATTCAGGAACTGCCAGAAAGTATGTCTTGAGAGTATTTTCAATGCTGTTATAGCTATTGGCTTTGCCAGGAACATTCTCAGAATTACTGAGAAACATTTACTTCAGCTAGTGAGCTTCCAAACACTGTGTATTCTGCAGAAGATCTTAATGCTGCTCTTTATGATTTGATCACCGAGGAAGATAAACCTCTCATACCCTTTACTGAATGCTTAGTTGGCACTAGAAATTATAAAATGTTACTTAAGAGAAGAGTTTAGCAAAAGCAGTTTAAAATAGGTTTTACAACTTTTACTGATTTTTTGGGGGGGAGGGGTAGTAAAGAAGTAAAGCACATGAACAGTTTTCAGCTGCGTAAATTAGCATTTGCTTTAGTATCTTGGATGTCTAAGCATATACATATGGGGACTTTTTTTGTAAAGACAAAGCCAATGAGACTTAATGGTTACTAGAATTTGTAAAAAAACCCTTCTTAGGAGAAGGGTTAACAAAATAAACCAGTAAATATTGTAAAGGCTTTTCATGGAAATAAAGACTGGTTTTAAAAATACATGCTATGGGGGGTGTAGAACAGTTGGGGGTGGTGAATTTCCCAAGAACCAGTGGGTGTGTTGTAAAGATAAACCAGACCACAAAAAAACTGACCTGTGTGTTCAGAGCTCTACATATTTTAAGACTGAAGGGGTTATCTTTTACCAAAAGGCCTGTTGTAAAGATAAAGCAAATGAGACTTAACGGTCATGAAAAATGATTTTAAAAACCTTCTCAGGAGAAGGTTTAACAAAATAAACAAGTAAATATTGTAAAAGTTTTTGATGGAAAGACTGATTTTAAAAATATTTTTTTACTGGGTTTGTATGCTATGGCGAGGTATAGAACAGTTGGGTGTGATGAATTTCCCAAGAAGCAGAGGGGTGTGTTGTAAAGATAAATCAGACCACAAAAACTGATCTGTGTGTTCAGAGCTCTACATATTTTAGGAGTAAATCTTTTAGTGGTGACTCTGTTCTGACCATGTTAACCATGGCGGGCAAAGCCATGGCAAAGCGTATTTCTGCTGTCAGGTTCCCGGTTTTAATCAGCAAATAATGATCAGCACACTCCTGGTCAGGAGACAGGTCAAAAGCAAACAAGGTGTACCTCAGAGCTAACTCCTCATGATTGATTATCAGGGCCCAGTCTTTCATATGTTTACCAGCTGTCTATGCCAGCTGCATGTATTCTCTCACACAGTTACTATTCTCAAAATCCGGTTGTAAGTGTTTTGTCAGGGTTTGTTCTCCATCGATGTAGAGGGCCACAAAATTAGTATTGTAATGTTTAAATTTAAAGGGATCCTTAGCATAATTCTCACTAAAGGCATTGTTATCCATGAACCCGATGATGATGAGTTTGGGCAGCTGCCCCAAAAACAGAGTCTCCTGACTGCTGACTCGGCTGCTGGCAGGAATGCTAAACTTCATTTCATACCCATGCAGTCTATCAGGTACTTAGCATTAGCCATAAACAAGGCCTCCACATGGCCCAGTTGGATGCCCAGGGCTACAAAAAGTGAAGAGGATGTGATTTTTAATTTACATTGGCCAGCTGCTGCAGTGCCCATCCAGCAGACGGCATCTTTACTGCGTGTCAGTTTAAATTACACGTCCACACCATTCAGAAACTGTTTATCTTGAAAAAACAAATCACTATGCCAAGCAGCTCTATCTTTTTGCTCTGGTCTGTCAGGTTTGCCCATCTCCAGAACCCATGATTATCACCATCCCGTGCAACTGTTTCATGATGTCCAGAGGTATCTTCGTAAAAAAGGCCAGAGGAAAATTGGGTGGCAAGGGTGTCATCACTGTAGTTGAGGACTGATTTGATGAAGGCACAGTAGGGTAACAGTTGTTACTCTGGCTTATGAGATGATCTTCCAGAATGACATCCATCTGACTGAAGACAAGAGGCCAGTGGGTAATTCACCAGACCCACTGCTGCCCCAGCATCAAGATTGGCTCTGTCTGCTTTTACAATCTTGCAGCAAAGGTATAGCAGTATGTTGTTCAAATCCACGAAATCTTCACCACTCCCAGCAATGAAAAAATCAAGGGGGCCAGACTCGGTAATAGCTGAGAGTGGGGGGATCTCAACACACAGGCTTTTTGCAATGCTGGTCTGCACTGGGGCTGTTTGAAACACATCCAGTTCAGATTTGGTGCATTCTTCAGACCCATAATGAACAAAGAACATGGCAATTGAAATATATTTCTGTTTCCTCCAGGACAGCGCCCCTTCTTTCTCCCTGGCTGCTTCTTTTCCTTTCATGTATGGCTGCCCTGTTGACGACTTCTTTTTAAGGGGTTGGAGAAGTCCTATAAGCCCTGTGCATGGTGCATCTCTCTTTCTTTTAAGACTCCTTCTTTGAATATACATAAGGCCAGACCCCTCCTGATTTGTTGGCTTGACCACCTTAACCAGAACAGCTCCGGAGACATGACTGATCACATCTTTGGCTATGTTTTGAGCCTCGTTTTTAGTGTGGGGCATAATAATCTTCAGACCCCTTCTCAAAAGCAGAACGGCTTTTCTAAAGAGGCTGCAAAATATGCCTCCAACACCAGCCCCGTACATCACGGGCACCTGCTGATATCCAGGAAGACCATACCTGGCCTGGGCTTTATAATAACTTCTGTACAAGTTAGGGTCCCCATAGTTTTTTAACATCACCATCATGCTTTTACTTATTTTAAAATCTCAAAGTCTTCTGGGATGTAGGTGAAACTTAACAATCACCTTAACCAAAGTGAAATGAGATCCGTTTGTTCTGATCCATCTTTATTTCAGTGCTGATTGTGTCAAGGTGGTACAGATTTGTGGGGGCATAATGCAGCTTGTCATATGAGATGGTGACAAACTCATTGTTTCCAAAGACAGGGACACAGCATAGTAAAGGAACCAAAAGTCCCCGACAAGCTGATGTTCCACAACGTCTGTGTAGACATACAGCGGATTGAACTGTCTGGTAATATTAGCTGGGAAGGGTAGTTTTTGAACAGTGGACAGCGTTTCCAAAATATAGGCTAGCTCACCATGGGTAGAAAAAACATAAGAGCTATCACTGGTTTTAAGTCTCATTTTTCTGATCACTTGAACATAGTGCATAACTAATTCAGGTGGAGTAGGGTGGGTAGCAATAATATCATTCATAAGACCCAGCAACTCTGTGATGGGCGTACATCTTGCATCAGGGTATTATACAACCATCTTTTGGTCCCAAAAATGATTTTGAAAGGAATGTCTTCATCGATGTTGTTCCAGCTGTGAGGGTATTGTATTTCTGCTCACCCTATCTCCCAGTTCCCCAGGAGATCCAGAGGTTTAATCAGCTGTGGTAAAGTTTGAGCTGGTGTTCTGTGGAAAAATCCTGGCACGGTCATTGCTGGACAAAGTGATGTAAAAGCCACCATCACACATCTCAGCCTTCTGGCTGAGGTACCTCTATATGTTACAGACTTGGGAGGCTTCCACCCAGCTGTTAAGTTTAGCTGGCTACCCCAACCATTTCACCAGCAACCGCTTCTTTCTCCCTTTTCTTTTCTTTGCTAGAACTTTTTCAACCCTGTAAACTCTGTCCCGTTTGGGGTTCACTTTTTGTAGTTCTTCTGGGTAAAAAGGATCCTCAATAGGTTCATCTTTGTAATCTTTTTGGTGGTATGCGGGTGTCTTCACATGCCTAAGGACTTCATCCACTATGAAAATCTCATAAGTGAATGTTTGTTCATAACCTTTTTCAAACCTCCCTTTGGTCCTAGAGCCCCTTACATGGTCTTCTTTTCTGAACACCGGTGTGTGACAGGGGGTAACTCTCAAGGCTGGGTCTCATACCAGCCTGCCCACCTGTCTATGGGGCAGTTCGCCCAGTCTCACCTGCCATGACTTTGCTGTTCTCAAAACAGGTGGTAAAATGTGGGAGACTGCCCATTACATGCCCCGATGCTGGGGGGTGCTATCTGCGTCTCTGAACCTTCCCTACACCACAACCCATGCCTTGCAGATGGCATCCATGGGTGTCATTACGCTCCTGGCCTAGAGTTGGGCCAAGCTTAGCTCTCACTGTAAAGCCTCTTTCATACACACATTCACTCCACCCTCCTCTCACATTCCACCCCGTTTCACAGGGTCTCTTTCTTGCATCAACAACTTGTCCCACCCTATTCCCTCTTGGAGTGGCTCCTGTAGGCCATAGGCTTTATCCAGAACCAGCCTTGGGTGGCAGATGTACAGTCTTTTGGGCCTCTCCCATGACCCTCACCTGGGTAGTGGCCAGCCAAGTTCCTGACCTGGGCCAAGCTTGACCTGTCCTTCCTGGGGCAGCTTTACATGAACATACATAAACACACACTGGGCCTCTGGTCCCACACACTGGGCTCCCAGCCCTCTGTTCCTCTCTCTGGGGCTCCACACTTTCCTCAACTTGTTCTCCAGGGGTTGGCTCATGTGCCACCCTTCAGGCTGTCTCACAGCCCTACTCAGCACACCCCCTTGGGCTGTGCTTCAGGCTGACCCTCAGCCCTACTCAACCCTCTTCTGGGCCCTCACTACCACCCTCTCTGGGGTTATACCTCTACCCTCTCCTTCAGGGCTCCAGGGTTTCCCTTCCCTGTGGAGGCTTAGGTGGCCACAGCTATGACTGGCCCCACCTGAGTCTTACACCCTCTTTGGGCTTAGGTGGCCATAGCCATGCCTGGCCCTCTTTACCCACAGTGTTGTGGAGCCTAGGGGTTAAGGCACCCCAACCCACCTTTCACTGGGGTGGGTTGGGGGCATTTTCTGGGGACTCCCGTTCCACCAGGAGCCCTAGCAGGCCACCCATCCCTGCTGGGGTGTAGTTTTAGGTCATACCCAGGACCAAGAGCCTCCTAGCTATCCCCATAAGCTCTTGACCTTACCTCCTGGGTTCTTCCTACTGTAGCTCAGTTAGGCAATGTTTCTGCCTGGGCTGCCAGCAGCAAACTGCTGTATTTACATAGGCAGCCAATGTTTTTAAATGACTGCCGCAATCAAGCACCTGCTGGCTGCTTGATGCAGCCCTTAAAGTGACAGGCACTGCAAGAGCTCTACCACAGGGTGTTGCTGTTTTTATTTTGAGATAGCCCCCATACATGGCTTTCCACACCTGTGGAGAGTTTGAGAAGTTCACATCAACAGGCCTGGTGTGGATAGTTCTGTGAAAACTGTGGTTATAGCTCTTTATAAAGTCTGGTAATGCATCAGTGTAGCAAAAGGTGTTGTAGGCTATAAAATATCTCTACAGCTTTGATTTTAAAGTTCTGTTAAACCTCTCTACCACCGCTGATTTCACTTCACTATTCATCACAAAATGGTGAATATTATACTGTTTTAACAGTTTCCTTAAGATTTATTTAAAAATTCTAACCCCCAATCAGTCTGTAATCTTTGAGGTACATGGCCCTCTGTAAAAATGGTTTTAAAGGTTCGAACTATTTCACCACCTGACTTGTCTTTTAGACCCATGGCCCAGGCATACTTTGATAGTGTATCACTGTTAAGATGTACTTAACCCCACAATTGTTCTTGGAAAACTGCTACATATCCATCAAATCTGCCTGCCATTGCGCATAAATATCTGCAACAACAATCTAGTTTCTTTTAAAATGTCTTCTTGTCGGTTGGTGTAGGGTATAAGCATCCTGATCTGAAAGCCACCCCGCTTCTGTTCAGAACCTTATTCTGTTTTTTGGCTGCTTCAAAAAGCATGTTCACCCTGCCAAAACTCCCAGCTTCACCGGGAGAGTAATAAACCTTCTTTAACAAAGCCTCCTGTGTAGACATGTCTGGTTACCGTGTGCCCCCCCACCCCACACTAACTCCTGTGTGGTGCATTCAAATACTTTAGAACAAATTTAAACTATGGTAAAACAAGGTTTATTAAGCAACATTAACAGAGGTCTTCAGCCTCATCTTAAACAGTTGTTCCATGCAAAAAACCTTTTGAAAAGGGTTTCATAGATTTCATAGACATTAGGGCTGGAAGGGACCTCGGGAGATCATCGAGTCCAGCCCCCTGCCCAAAGGGCAGGAAGTCAGCTGGGTTCATAGGATCCCAGCAAGATAAGCATCCAATTTACTCTTGGGCTACTTCTTTTATTTGAAAATAGTCTCCCATACACCCCTGCTTGGTGACCTCCGTGGGCATGTCCACACATGCAAGCACATGCATTTGCAGCAGCTCAAATGGAAGCAGTGCGAATTTGAGCAGGGGAGTTTTGCCTCAGTGCATGTGCTCATACATGCATTTTGTTGTGGAGCAAATTGTGCCACTTGGGGCAAAATAACCCTGTCTGGCTCCTCCTGGATCTGTAGCCAGGGGAACTAGAGCCCTGGGGCAGCACCTGTGCTGTCCTCAGCAGTACAAAAAGCTGCCCTGGCAAGTAGCTCAGCGCTACTCACTCTCAGGAGCTTCTGAGGCCCAACCAATTGGTAACTGGGGACAACTACCCCTTGTGCCAGCTGGACTGCTGAAGCAGCCCTGAGAGTTCCTTGCACCCTTTACCCACTGCAGTAGTCTGGCAATGGAGGCTCCTGCCTGGCTGTGACCTGCTGTGTACCTGCCAGAATCAGATGGAAACTGTACAGCCAGTAGAGGCATCTGTCCCTCTGGTCCAGCTGTCAGTGGGCTGTGGTTGCAGAGTTGACCTCTGTGCGGAACTACTGCCATGTGTGCCCCCTGCCTGGCCATGTGGGCAGCTATCTCCTGGAAGATGTTCTGGATGTGGTGGCCTGCTTTGAACTGTCAAAGCATATTCTTCTGGCCCCATTTGGCCAGGAGGTCAGTCACAGGCAGCTGGGTCCATGGTGCCAGCTCTGAGCAGGCAGGGTTCTGCCACTGGCCTCCCTAGCAGGAATTCTGGTATTCCCTATTGGAAAACCAAAAAATCCCTGATAAAACAAATCCCAAAGTCACTCTGTAAAATACCCCAAAATTCATATTCCTCCGCAATTAAAACAAAAGACCACTATAAAGAGAGAGAGTCAGACAGAGACAGCAATCAGTTGGACAATGTTTTATTGATATATTTACAGTGTTAAAGCAATGTGAAAGCCTACCAGTGTCTCTGTCATAATAATAAAGTGAACTCTAAATACATGTTTCATTAATTCATGAATACATGAATATCATAGTATCAGAGTATCATAATAGCTAGGGTCAAAAGGGACCTAAACAGATCATCAAGTCCGACCCCCTGCCTTGGGCAGGAATGGATTCTGGGGTCATATGATCCCAGTCAGGTGTCTATGCAGCCTCCTCTTCAAGACCCCCAAGGTAAGAGTGAGCACCACTTCTCTTGGAAGTTGTATTCAGGTCCTAGCCACCCTAAACATAAAGTAATGCCTCCTGATGTCTAGCCTGAACCTGCTCTCTATCAACTTGTGGCCATTATTCCTAGTTACCCTGTGTGGTGCCTGGGGGAACAGGGCATCTCCTATTCCCTGCTGATCCCCCCTGGTGAATTTGTAGACAGCCACCAGATGCCCCCTCAGCCTCCTCTTGTGGAGGCTGAATAGGTTCAGGCCCTCTAGTCTCTCCTTGTATGGCCTTTCCTGCTGCCCCCTGGTCATGTGAGTAGCTCTCCTCTGGACCTTCTTAACGCTAACCACATCTCTCTTGAAGTGCTGGATGCAGTACTCCAACTGCAGCCTGACCAATGCTGCATAGAGGGGGAAGATCTCTTCCCAGGACCTGCTTGTGATGCATCTGTGGATGCATGACAAGGTGCAGTTAGCCTTACTGACAGCTTCCTTGCATTAGCAGCTCATGTTCAACCTGGAGTCAACAATGACTCCAAGATCCCTTTCCGCCTTTGTGCTGACAAGAAGGGTGTTCCCCAGTGTGGCATGGCACCATAGGTGTCTGCCACTTTAAGGGCCAGATGCTAGCAGCTGGCAGATACTTGATGAGGGCAGCCATTTTGGATCTAGAGCTGCCCATATAAACAGGGCATTTTTTCTGCCTAGAGTGAGGCGATAACATTATCTGGAGGTAAGGGAGGAGCTGTAGGGGATTGTCAGGAGGGTCCTGGTCCTGGTCCTGGTCCTGGTCCTGGTCCTGGTCCTGGTCCTGGTCCTGGTCCTGGTCCTGGTCCTGGTCCTGGTCCTGGTCCTGGTCCTGGTCCTGGTCCTGGTCCTGGTCCTGACCTAAAACTGCACCCTGCTGGGGGGGGGTGGCCTGGTGGGGCTCTTAGTGGTGTGGGAGCCCCCAGGAAATGCCAGGCCAGTTATCATCCCAGTGAAAGGTGGGTAGGGGTGTCTTAACCCGAGCCCTCACCTTTGGGTGGGTTTGTGTACCATTAGAGGTAGGTGAGGCCAGGCACAGCTGTGGCCACCTGATCCCTGTGAGGGTGTAAGACCCCAAGAGGGACAGTTGGGGGTACATTTGCATACAATTGGAGGTAGTTGCTGGGGTGCAAGCCCTGAGAAGAGGGGGGCCAGGCATGGCTGTGGCTGCCTGAGCCCCGTGGGGGTGCAGGCCCTGAGGAGAAGAGTGGGGCCAGGCATGGCTGTGGCCACCTGAGCCCACTGGGGAGCAAACCCCATGGCCTCCCAGTGAGGGGGCAGTCTGGAGCCCCAAGTGAGAGGGGTTGGAAATTAGGACCCCAGTGAAGGGGGCCAAGATCTGTAGCCCCAAACGAAGGGTGGTGTGGTAGCCCCAAGTGAGAGGGCAGAGTTGTGGAACCCCAGTGAGGGGGTAGCCCCGAGTAAGGGGAAGAGAACTTGAGCCCCAAATGAGGAGGGTGATGTGGAGCTCCAAGCAAGGGGAGTAGGCCCAGGTAAGTCTTCGGATGCCTAAGGCCTAGTAAAAGAGGCTCAAGAGGCCAAGTGAAAGGGGCTCAGCCCCAGAGCAAGAGAGGCAAGTCCTGACCTCGGTAAGTCCTCCACTGCTGAAAGGCCAGGTGTGGGTCAAATGTAAGATCTGAAGTAGCATCACGACCTGCTGCCCCAGTGGGGTGGAGTCCCTGCCACCCAGGTCCCCATGGCTGCCCCCCTACCCTAGGCACCATCACTTCAGGAAAAAAAGAGAGAACCCCCCAAAAAGCCTCTACTTACCCTAGAATCGGGGGCTGGGGCCTCCTGGCAGAGCCCCCCTAGGCAGCACAGGGCAGCGAGGGGCAGGAGGGCCCAGGATGGGGCCCCTGGGGCTGTTCCTCTGCCCCACACTGTGCGGGCAGGGCCCCAGTGATAGAGATGACAGCTACAACTGCTGGTAAGCGCCAGGGGGAGTTGTTCTTTTTTTGTTTTTCATGTTGGGATGCTGGGGTGTGGGGGCAGGGATTGGAGGCCTTGGGGGGCTGGGGGGCATGGGGCCAGGCAGAGCAGGGATTGGGGAGGCTTGGGGGGCAGGCAGGGGGTGAGGCCAGGCAGAGCAGTCCTGAGGGGCTGGGGGAGTGGGCAAGGCCAGTGGGGGTCCCCCCATAGTCCCTCCCTCCCTCCTCCAGCCTCTCTGACCCCTTACTACTGGCACTAGAGTCCTGGTGCTGCAGCACACTGCCTGGCAGGCTGTGTGTTTCAGCACCAGGGCAAGGGGACAACCACAGAGATGCTCTGTTAACCAGAGCATCTCTGTGGAGGCTCCAGTCTCTGGTTGCCTCAGGGCAAGGTCTGGGACCATGTCCTGCCCTGCTTTTTTAAAACTCTGCTTTTTTTAGCTCCCCTGGATATCCAGGGGTCTAATTTTCTCCCCATGCTGCAAGTTTGTAGTGCAGGGAACATTTTTTCATTCCACACATGCCTCTTGAGGTATGAGATGGGGCAAGACGCACATGTGCACTCATCTGGATGCACCCCATGGGTTCATAGCCTTGCTCAGTGACCTCCCTGATTTTGTAGACCTGCTTGGTGACCTCTGTAACCCAAGTACACCCAAGGGTGTGTCCTATTCATCAATTGGATGGGATGGGTAGGCAGAAGGAGGTGCTGTAAGAGGGATCCCAGAATTTTGAGCAGATCCTTCTTTCCTCTATACAGTTAGCCCAAGCCCCAATGTTCTTAACTATATACAATGGATTGAGTTATAATATACATAATCATAAAACCAAATATTTATATACATGGTGAATATTTAAACAATAACCAAGGTCAAACCCTAAACAACACCTATTCCTTAATATAGTCCCTGACCCATGGCAAGAGATAGTCCTCCTAACAATGGGGTCCCTTGAGGGATATCCACGAAGCACCAGGGGTCCCTCCCTTAAGGGCCTTGACTAGGCCTGGGGTGCTCTGGATTTGCATGCCCCAAATGTCTTTCCCCTGTGGGACCCAAGGGCTCAATGACTCACCCTCCCTTAGGTAGAGGTGGTCAGGGCACAGCTTGATGGGGTCTCCTCTACTGGAGTGCATCTCCAGGCCTCTCCTGCACTGCTGGGCTCCTCCCCCTCCATGCCCCACTCTGGGCACCAAGGGCTTAGCTCCTCTCAGCTGCTGCACCACTGCTGCTGGCTCCTGGGTGCTGGGCCTCACACTGCGGCACTACAATTTCTCCATGCCCTGGCTCAGCACTGAGGGCTTTTTTAGCACAGGTTGGGCCCTTCAGGCTCTGGCCATCCATCCTTACACTGGGTGGCTAACCCAAACAGCCTCCGCTGCTTTCTGGCTCTGCTCCCTCATGCACCACTTGCATACCTCCCTGCCTGGCCACCTGCAGGGGTTACTCACAATGATGCCTGAGCTGCCCTGCCATGGCTTCCAAGACTCGGGCCCTTGCACCACCCTGTGCACTGTATGGCCTGCTGGCCCTCCAGGGTCATTGGCTTGAGCCACCGCTTGCAGCTCCCAAAGCCTCAGCTCCATGCACCAAAGCATGCACTGTGATGGGCCCAAGTGTTCTCACACCGCTTCCAGGGCCGGGTCTCCGTGCACTGTTCCTGTGCACTGTCAACAGCCCGAGTGGTCTCTCACCGCTCCCAAGGCTGCTTCTCCAGTGGCAGCTTCAGGATCCATGGGCCTACTGCCTGCTTGGGGAGAGCTTCCCAGCTTTTTTTGGCTCTGCTCTTCTTGAGTCCCTTTCTGCATGCCCCTCATGCTGGGCATGCAGCTCCCTTTATACACTTCAGGGCTCTTCCCCTGAAGTCTTCCAGACCTGACAGTTTACAGTCTTCAATCAGGTCTGGGGGAGCTCTTCTCTCCCTCTCCTCAGGAAAGGGGTATGACTTTATTTCTCTTGCTGCCTTCTTATTGGTGGATGGGCTCCATCAATCAAAACAGCAGGATCTCAAGCCTAGGACTCAACCCAAGCTCTGAAAGGTGAGCCTGCTATACCTCCACAACCTTGTAGCCCTGCTCAGTGACCTCCACAGGCTGAAAACCTGAGTTGGCAGTCATTGTCTTTGGACAAAGCTGTTGCATCAGTCTTTGGTCTCAAACTGGTCTCTTTTGGACACAATCAAAAACAATTCATGCAAAAGACCTTCTCAGACAAACAGAGGGCTTGCTTGGGAAAGCAGATAGACCTGGTGGGCTTGCAGCGTAAGCCCCACCCCTCTACTTGCTCTGGTTGGTTTGGCACCATTCTTGGGAAGGTCTGAGGCCTATGTGACTGGAGAGCAAAGGCAGGGTTTGTGATGTCACACACCATGTGACTGGGGCGGGTGTGGGGTTTGTGATGTCACACACCATGTGACTGGGTGGGGTTGGACATCACATACCATATAACGGGAAAAGGGCAAGACTTCTGGTCCTGCCCACCTGTCACATTTGCATTGAAGGGAGGTGTTCCAATATACTACTAGCCTCTTTCCCATTTCTACCCCTCACCAGCCCAAGTCTTCAAACAAACCCTTGATTTTTCTTCTGGGGGCAGGCTCAGCTAACATCATTTTGTCTTTAAAAAAAATCTTTTCTGAAGAACTGTGTCTACAGTGAGTTCATTATAAAAAAGGACTGTAATGCAGTTTTGTGTTGAAAGCTCCCAATATCTTAATTTTCTGCTCACATATACAGTACAAAGAAAGCTGAGAACAGTCTGTGACACAGAAAGTGTCCAAGTAGGTCCTGAGACAATAAACTACAACAGCTCCAAAAGTCATTGCAAATCATTTTAACTCAGTAGAATTCAATAGTTTTACTTATTAGTCCAGTGTTCCTAAGAATTATTATGTAAATAGGCCTTGGCATGCTTGAGCATTGCTACATCTATTATTTATAAATGTTTACATTTATATAAAATGTTAAGTAAATCTAATATTGACTTGATGACTCTCACCACATCAGTTGAGAGTATTTAAAATATTAATGAATGTGTGAAAATATCTAAACAGAAAAAATAAGTTTATTCTTAACTAGGATTAAATTGTAGCAATTGGTGGAACAAGCTGCCAACACGAGTTAATACCCAAGCTGATTTATTTTCATGGTTACTTTAACTTGAGTTAGCCAACTTAAGTTAAAACTACTTCTACTTTTTCCTTTTCTTCTTCACAGTGTAAACATTATCTTAGGAACAGTGCCTTAGGAAGCAATGGCAATAGCAAGGGTAGCCAATTTTTACCATCTGACAGAGTAGCACAGAAATGATTTTCTTATTTAAAGAATTTTGCAGTAGTGTTAGAATTGCCATCCACCCTAAAATGCATGGACAAGTTATGGATTTCCAGTCTGCTGGCTGAACACACAACACAGTGTCATCCAGTCTGCCATGTTAAGCAGTGACTCACTGCTATCAAACAGAGACACAAATATTATTCTCTTATCATGCAGTGGTTTTGTTTTGCATGAAACAAATAGAATTCTTGAGCACTGGGACTATGTCTCCTCATATTTTTCAAAATTGATTCTAGATGCCCAGCTTGAAACACCATGAAAGGATTTCAGAGGGTAAGTTTCCTCATTTTCTAAAAATCGGGGGGGGGAGAGGTGTTAAGTATTCAAACTTGGTCTTTCAGACTTTTGAAGGTCCTGGCCAGTATTGCTCCAATGGCAAAAACTGACACATAGCTTTACTTACCACTCCACCTTTGGAGCCAAAATGATCCCAAGTGTAATGCTCTCAACCTCAGTGAAGTTGCCTCAGACAAAAAATTGGCCAGTTGTATCTTTGCAGTGAGACTGGGACAGAGATGAGTTCACACAGATGTCACTTCTATGTTAACCAGACCAACATGGTATGAAAAAGGCAGAATGCTAATATTTCTAAAGACATCTATAAGGCCATGTACAGTGCTTCCTACACTGCTTCCTACAGTGCTTCCTACACTGTGCTGTCAGACATGATAGTACCATTCCCACAAGATATTCCCAGGTTAAAAGGAAATGAGATCCTATGGAAGCAGCATGCTTACCCATGTGGGACGAGGAATTTCTACATTCCAGCTCACTAGGTGATATTGTTAAGCTCTGAAGGGAGTTTCAACCCGTTTTCCTCAACTGAAGGAATGGTGGCTGCAGCATAGTTTCATGGGAAGTTAAAAAGATATTTATGGCATGGTAGATAGAATCCCCTATAAAGAAAGTTAAAAAAACTTGGAAACTTTCCTCAATTAATTTGGAATAAAGGAAATTTGAGCACTATTTCAATATTTATGCAACCCATCTGCTGAGTGCCTGTCAGCAGCAAAAAAGACCAAGTTCAACTTTGTGGATACTAAATATAGTTTACCTTGGCTTGAGTCCCACCCAGTCTACCTGGGAAACACTAGATAAAACACTAGGGTGTCCAAAAGGGCTGTGCAAAATTTCACCACTTGTTTCATTTTAGCACTGTTTTGACTCATTTTGAGCTTGAAACACCAAAATTGAAATGAAACGAAGGGCTTCAAAACAACCTCAAAACTAAATGAAGGCAGTCAAAACATTTAGAAAGTTTCAAAATGTTTCAAATCATTTCAAGTTTTGAAGCTGAAGCTGGGCTTGCCTGCAGGGAAACAGAAAGTAAGGAGAGGGAGGGGGAAGAATGGCAGAGAAGTGCTCTGATATTGACAGTGTAGCTGGCCAGTGACTGTGATCCTTCCCCGAGATCCCTTCCAATCCCAGTGCTCTGGGGCAGGGATGGAAAAACAGCATAAAAAGCAGCATTGCTTGAACTGAGCTGCTTTTTTGCCTTGGAGTCAGTTACTGAGCTGTATTCCTGAACCTCAGGATCATTAGACAACAAAGGCTACCATTCATTTCCTACTTGCTAGCCTAGCAATACCCTTTTATTTTATTATTATATTCACTGATTGATTCTTTTCAATGTATTTCTCCCCCGAAATCCTCTTATTGTTTAGTCTATTTTGATTCTTTTCAAATCTGTGCTCTCTCACAGTGTGCATTCTATTCACGGTGCAAGAAAGGACAGCATAATTATATTGCATATTATAATATAGAATTTATATAAGAAAACATAAAATAAAAATGTATATTTATTATATAAATATATACATACTAACATGCATATATTACATAAATACACATACATACAATTATCTTAATATCTCTATACATTACATAAATCAGATAGATAACATTACAGAAAAAGAAGAGACAGATATTCTGGCACACAGAGGCAAGACAGTATGAAACACACCATGAAGCATGCTGGAAAGGCAGTTGACAAGCCTTCAGGGAAGGGTGGAAGAGGAAAAGCTGGATCTGGATCTGGATCTGGATCTGTGTGCGATGGCAAGGGAAATACTGGGGAAGGAAGGGGAATCATCTGAGTTTGTACTCCACACCCCTCAAGTTTCCCCCAGAGCCAGGTCTCCTTCCCCAGAAGGCACTTTAGAGGAGTCTGAGGTAGAGGGTGCAGCGACTAATGGCTCAGCTGAGTCGGTTCCTCCTGTTGCTGTGTTTCTGCCTGCTGAGGAGGGGGAAATTACAGCATCCACACATGCACCCACACCCCAGAAGCAAGTAGGTAGTGTAGTCTGGGATCATTTTGAGCTGGCAGATGATCCCACATATGCTATCAGCCTGCACTGCTGAGCCAAAACCAGCTGGGGCAAGGGAACAAAACACATGAGCACCACAGGGATGCTGATGCATCTCTGCAGGCACCATCCCTTTTCCCTTGCTCCTTCTCAGCCTGGCACCAATGGGAGCATGCCCAAAAAGAAGCCCCCCCCCTTATTCCAAAACCCCCATTCCCCCAAAGCAGAGGCACACCACCCTGAAACAGTGGGGGAAAGGCAGACAGAAAGCAGGGCATGCTGCAAGGATGAGTGAGATTACCCAGACCATTAGGGAGATGCTTGCTGTGGATGGCCAGCCCTTCTCCTTAGTTGGGTTCAGGTGGCTCATGGTGGTGCCCTCCCTATATGAGGCATGAAGGGAGTACTTGAGGGAGGACCTGTGCCCTCTTGCTCCCCTAGATCTGTGTTGGGATTACCTTCCCTTGGGCTTGGAGGATCATCTCCTTAAGGAATGAGCACTCTTCTTGGACATCCAACTCCTCTCCCCTCTGGGACCTCAGTGTCTCCCTGACTTTTCTCCTTACCTCATTGAAATCCACTCTTCTGAAGTCCAGGGCTGCTGCCTTGCTGCAGGCCTTTGCCACCTTGTGCTGGATGGTGAATTCCAGCAGGCAATGATCACTGTCGCCCAGGTGGTCGAGCATCCGCAGACTGCTCACCAGGTCGTTGCCCGTGGCCAGCACCAGATCCAGCAAGGCATCTCCCCTGGTGGGGTTATGCACCTCCTGGGTTAGATGGAGATCCTGTATCTTGGCTAGGAATCTATATGAGTGGCCAGACCTGGCTGACTGCTCTTCCCAGCAGATGTCTGGAAAGTTCAGGTCATCCATAATGACCACGTCCTTTGACCTAACTACCTCCATGAGCTGACTTAAGAATTCCTGGTCTAGCTCTTCCCCTTGTTTGGGTGGTCTGTAGTAGACCCCCACCGTTAAGTCTCTTTCCCCTTGACTTCCTTGTATTCTAACCCAGAGCACTTCAGTGTGCCCCTCCTCTGACCCCGTGCTACTTGTTGAGGATGTGTATATCTCCTTGACGTACAGTGCCACACCCCCACCTTTAATCCCTGTCCTATCCCTTCTGTACAGCCTATTGCCCTTGATATTCATCGCCCAGTCATGCATTGTGTCCCACCACATTTCGGTGAGCCCCACTATGTCCGGGTTGGTGTCAGCTAGCAGGAGGGTAAGTTGCTCCTGCTTGTTCCCCATACTATGAGCATTTGTGTAGAGGCATCTGAGTCCTCCAGAAGATGCATGCACTGGCCCCCTAATCTCAGTAATACCCCTGTTGCTTACCTGGGTATTTGTTCTGCTCGTAATCGGTCTAGGCTGGGCTGTTCTTGTGGATGACACTTGGTTTAGTGGTCCAAGGCTTCCTCCACCCTCGTCTTCAGCCAACCTAGAAGAGAACACATGCTTACCTTTGGGGGGAAAGGTGAAGCCCCATCCCACCCGAGCATCTCTTGTGTGTGGGTCATTGAGCACCTGATGTGTGGGTCATTGTCTAGGAAGCTGAGGCCCACCTCGAGACACCATTCCCAAAGCTGCAAGTTGACCTTTCTGATGCAGGTCTCATGTTGTCTTCCACATCTGCTCACTGGTAGGACAGAAGAGAATACCACCTGTGCCCCTATCTCCTTCAGCATGCCCCTCATTTTGAGAAACCTTGTTCCATTTCAAAGCTGTTTTGAAGGATTTCAATTTCAATTTCAGTGTTTTGAGCTCAAAACACATTGAAAAACCTTTGAAACAGTGACATTTCACACAGCCCTATGGAATACCATCTCCCAGATCTTGGTGGTCCTCAAGCCCTTTCTCGAGGCCACCAAGACCCTCAGTGCTAGTGGTGCCCTCCTCAGCCAGGTGATCCCTGTAGTGAGGGAACTTCAGAGCCAAATGGAGAACTTCCAGGGGATCAGTGTTCCTAACTGGGGCAAGCTGCTGTCACCAGACGTGTAGGCACTAATGAGGTGGCTGAAGGAAGGCATCAGCAGGGGCAACATGTAGGGGGTGCACACGGGTGCACATGTACCCCCTGAGCATGGTGGTGTTCTCCCTATAAAAAGGTGGGTGGTCGCTGACCCCATGTCCTCACTCACCACCCCCCACCATGACCGCAGTGCTGGTGGCATCTGTGGGAGCTCCCAGCTTACCGCTGCTGCACTCCTGTCACCATGCCCCACCAGCCATCGGGGGCCTGCTTTGTTCATGGGCATCAGGAAATGGCTTGATCCCTTGTGGTCCAGTATGGTTCACCTGCTGGGTGCCATGTGTGAACCGAGGGTGAAGAGGAGGGTATGCAGCAGCCAAAGCCTGAATCAGTGGATGGAGGTGCTGGTGAAGAGAGTCAGAAAGGCAGAACAGCAGAGGCAGGGCGACGTGGAAGGTGGGGATCAACTGTCCCATGCCAGCATGCCGTCCACCAGCCAGTCTCCTCCTTCACCTCAGGTGCTGCCAGTGTGGGCTAGGGGGATGGCTTCCATGATGAGATCCAGAGGCACCAGACCCCACCATTAGGCATGTAGTGCTCAGGCCTTGGTGGCTGCCTCTCTCACTGAGGACATGGAGCTGCTGCTGTGCAACCCCTTGGCCTACTGGGCAAGCCACAGCCAGATGTAGCCAGATCTGGCCACAGTTACACGGGAACACCTGTCCTGTCCATTGACCACTGTTCCAAGTGAGAGGGTGTTCAGCACTGCTGGGGATGTAGTGACACTCCAGTACACCTTAGCTCCCTCCTGGCTTGGTGAAGCATGTGGTGTTCCTGAAGGTGAAACTCCCGCTGCTGGGTTTCCCCAAGCTACAGTTGCAGATGCAGTGAGGAGGATGGTGTTCACTCCATCTATACCTATTTCCTTTTTTCATGTTTTTAAAACCATATAATGCCCTGCTCTCAGAGCTGGAGGCCCACTCACTGCATCACCAGCCAACAAGGAAAGAACATGTCCCTGCTGAGCTCCTGTGCCAGGATGAACTTGGAGGTATGAGATGGGGCTATGGGGAAGGAGGAGGCCCCAGGTCCTGGGCATGACCACTAAAACTGCACTCTTCCAGTGTTGGGAGGCCTGGTGGAACTGCCAGCAGCACAGCAGCCCCAGGAAATACCAGGACCAAGGATCCCCCTGGTTAAAGGTGGGTAGGAGGCACTATAACCTCCAGCCACCACACACATGCACACAGTCCTGGCTGGGGAAAGCCCAGACCTGTCATGTCTTTGACAGGCCTGAGGCTTGCTGGTTGCAGTGGACTTACGAGGCTCCAGGTAAGCTCAGCTTAGCCACCTAGGATCCCAGCTTTCAGGTTGAAAAACCCTTTGTCAGACTGAGGAAGCACCTGCAGTTTGTGTGTGTGTTGTTCCTGGGTGGAAGGAATAGTAAAGAAACCAGAGGCTGGCATGCAATACAGGCAAGAAAGCCAGTCAGAGAAAATGGAAATGCAGGCTTCAGGGGGTGAAGGACAGTAAAATTATTTGTCATGATTTTTTTGCAGGTGTCACAAGGTGGTCTTCCTAATTCTTTTAGTTTGGACTTTTGGGTGAGTTGTAAAAGGCATTATTGGAGGCAGCTTTGGGAGAGAGGGACTTGTGCAATCAGCAGGACAATTTTCTGTCTGCTTTGTGTCTGATCAGCATCAGTTCCTAGGTTGAGCTGCATGCTTGGAATTGGTGTTAGGGTAAGATTGCTCTGCAATTTGACATTCTTATACTATATACTAGTACACATATGAAAATATAGAGTGCTCTTAGTGTATAGGCAAACTCATGCCATTGTTTTCATCTTTGGGAACTCAGCTTGGATATTTACTCTCTACCATCAAAGGAGCCATGTAACAGAGAGCCTGGGTCTCCCTGTTCTTTTAGGTAAAATCAGCCCAGCCAGAAAGCTCTGCAGCCTAAACAGGATGCAGGAGCTGCAGGTTGTGGGGGCAACAAAGACAATCAGAATGATTAGCAGGCATGTGAAGGATTGGAGCCATTCAATTAGCCCCTAAGGCTTTAAGTGCCCAGGAGGGCATGGTTGACAAGAGAGGTCCAGCAAGGGGCTTGAGACAAGAGGCACCCAGTGAGGGGCCTGGGACTCTTACCCAGGGTTTAGATGAATCAGGGCCATGTAAAGGCCCATGAGCAGCCTCCTCCTTCTTCTTCTTCTTCTTATTATTACATCAAGGCATGGCAGATGAGAAGGGAAGGCACCCTAGGGTTAGAGCAGGGCATGGTTACAGAGCCACTAGGGGGTGTCATGACTGCCCCGGGACCCCAACATGGTACAAGTGACACTGGTGACAGAATGGGACGTTGGTATTAGGAAAAAGGGCAACAATATATTTCATAGAGCTCCAAGGCAATAAGAACTCAGCACTCTTCTTGAGAGTCCACTTCAAAGTCAAATAGGCTTAACATTTTTTTTGGTATTATAGTAGAATCCTGAAGCCAGCAGTTAAGGATCAGGACCCCATTGCCTATGAGTTTACAAGAAGATTACAATCTAAGTAAAAGTTTCTCTGAAATTCAGTATAAAAGGGAAAAAAAGCAAAAAAACAAAAGTGAAAAAATATGAGAAAGAAGAAGGAAAATAAGAGCAAAAATAAAGGAGCAGTCTGCAAATTACTGAAGGGAGGATCACATCTTGTGACTTTACCATAACTGGAGAGGAAGAAAACCCATAGTGCAGGGTGTGGTAGTAAATTTAGACGGGCTTCTGGCCTACTTGACTAGGAAAACAGACAAAGACCAGAAGAGCTGATACTGCTTATTTCAGTTACATGTTCTGAGATAAGGAATCTTGCATGTCTTATTACCCTGTGCACAGATGTCCAATTAAGTAAACTTGTTTTGGTTTCTCCAAGGTCGTATTTCTTTTCTCTTTATCTGTCTTAAGTATAAATATGCTTGAAAACTTAGAGAGGAGGAGGATTCCTTTGAACCAGACAAGTGGGTGATTCCCCTTGCTGTCTGGAATTCTCCCTGTGATCACAGTGTAGCCCCAAATAAAGAAAAGCTGGCTCTGTCAGTTCTGATTCAACCACAACGCAAAGTTTGATTTCTTCCACAAGGGCTACCACAGGCAACTTTATGCACTGCTCATTCTTACCAAGGGTTAGAAATGACCGTCTAAGGTTTGTTAAAATATTTCTTGAAAACATGATGAGTATTAATAAAAGCAGTTTGTGTAGAGCAAGAATGCCATCCAGAAGTTGCTTTGTGTGAAGCTAATCCACATATTCCATGTGATATTTTCAAGGAAGGTCATTGTATGTAACAGCTCTCTTTGACTGTTGGAAGGATATTGATATATTTGCTGACTTCCCTGTTACATCCTTAAAGAACGAGGCTAAGGGAAAGAAAGCCTGCCACTAATCACAAGGGGCCTGAACATTAAGGTATTAAAACTATGAAGGAAAGACCTAAAGAAGATAAGGACATGGCAGGACTGAATGTAAGACAAAGATGGATAGGAAAGGTATTAGCCCAGCAAGCCTGAAGTGACTGATGAATTATTCTCTTAACATAAATATTTCCTGTAGCTTTGACTTCCTGATTTAGCATTTCCAGTGTAATTAGTGTATAGAGCTGTAAAAAGAGATCTGTTACTTATGGGAATGGAAATGGATTTGCATCTAAATTGTAGGATATCCTTTTTAACAAGGGGCAGTTAGGCCTGTGGGGAAAAATTATGGCCTATAAACCCTATGTATGAATGCAATCACTCAGGGCAATAGAAGTTAAGCATTTGTAGAATAAGAGTATACAGGACCAGGACCTAAATTTGACATTTGCAGTGACAGTCAACAGATTTGACTGTTGCAAGTGTCTGAGACTATAATATGAAATACCTGAAGATGGTGCTTCATTTTTCTTATATCAGAGGCCCGATAGCATACTTAATAAGGATGCTAGGCTATGAAAAAGGCCTAAGCTTTAATGACCTGCTCAATACCAGTGTTGTGTGGTGATAAATTCCACAACACTGTAACACGGGCACTCTAGGAGATAAACAAGAGACATGGCAACCCTGGGCTGCTTCCTTGTGATGTGCCTTCTAGCAGTTGTTGTATAACTATAATATGTTCTAGAATTAAGGGTTGTTTTTTTTTAATACTTCTGGTTTAAGATAACAGAAAGTGAAAAAAATTAGTTCTATACAATGGCTAAGGCTCTGATTTCCTGCCAGTTTTATATTAGTGTGACTCTACATATCTAACTTCCACACTGTCCATTGGCTTTAGTAAAGTCATTCTTAATTTTTTCAAGTATAAATGAGAGAAGAAAAGGATCTCATAAACATACAACACATTCTGCTGTAATGGTCTGATTCCCTTAATCTTATGTAAAGCAAAAATAACTTTGTTAATGTCAATGGTGTGATTCAGATTAAAGTCTGCTTTAACATGACTATGTATCTATACACTGTTGCCAGGACTTTTCTTTGAGATTTACCAGCTGCATAGAAATGGTCTGAGCTGCTAAAATATGAATTATATGCTGAAAGCAGATTCCTACATCTACTTAACACTCTCTCCTCCTCCACTACCTTTCTGAAAGAAGATAAATAATTATTATGTCTCTTCTTCTTTGAATATACCTAAGAGTCAGGGTTGATTAGATCATTTTAAATACTTCCTATGACTGTAACTAAAGATTATCATCATATGGAAATCTTTTATTAAACACATTCATAGAGATCTGCAGGTTGTAAAGAGACTGCCCTGCTTTGCATAGTAATACTGCTGAATTAGTTACTGATGCAATAGAATATATTCACTCTGTTCCTGAATAGCATGGATTTTTCCTCAGCCATGCATTGTGGCTAAGTGGGGCTCACTGACTAGCCACAGTGCTAGATTCTCCACCTGCCTCTGAGCACACCTCCCACCTGTCTGTCCTGCCACGCCCTTGTTGTTAATTAATTAGGATATTAATTAAGGCAAGAGGCTGCCCATTCTTCCCCGATGCCAGGGGGCGCTATATGACACTCCGTTCCTCCCCTGCACCATAGCCCAAGACTCACAGATGGCATCCAGATGACAATGCTCCTGGACCAAGCCGGACCAAGCTTAGGCCTTGTTGTCAGGCCTCAGACATACACATATTCATACAGTCCTCCTCTCACTAGGGCCTCTCACACTCCACATCTCTCACAGGGTCTTTCATGTGTCCACAACTTATACTCCCTTGCTTCCTCTTAAAGCGGGCCCCTTAGGCCATAGGCTTTAGCTAGTTCATACCTTGGGTGGCAGATGTACAATCTTTTGAGTCTCTCCCATGACCCTCACCTGGGTAGCAGCCAGCCAATTACCTGACTGGGTCTAAGCTTGCTGTGGCCCCTTCCTGGGGCAACTCTGTACACTCAGATATACTGGACTCCCAGCCCTCTGGTTCTTCTTCCCCAAACTGGGGCTCCTTATCTCCACCCCCTTTCTGGGACCACCCCTCATTGGGGCATTCTTAACTCATACCACAACTGGTGTTCAGGGGTCTCACAGGGACTCTCACTCCCCCCCGGAGCAGCAGGTCATTGTGATCAACTATAGGTGTCACTGTCTACCCACACTCAGCCTCCCAGTGGTGGAGGACTTACTGGGGTCAGGGCTCACCCCTATCTCTTAGACTGAGCCCCCTTACTCGGCCTCTGGCTCAAACTACAGCCTCAGGCATCTGAAGACATACCTTGGCCTACTCCCCTCACTGGGGCTCTATACCACCCCCTCACTGGGGCTACGGGGCTTCTCTCCCCAGTGGGCTCAGGTGTCCATAGCAATGCCTGGCCCCCACTCTTCCTCCTCAGGGTCTTGCATCCCACAGGGCTCAGGTGGTCACAGCTGTGCCTGGCCCCACTACCTCCGATGTTACATAACCCACCCAAAAGTAAAAACTAGGGTTAAGGCACCTCTACCTGCCTTTCACCGGGGTGATAACTGGCCTGGCATTTCCTGAGGGCTCCCATACCGCTGAGTGTCCCACCAAGCCACTCACTCCTGGCAGGGTGCAGTTTTAGGTCATGCCCAGGACCAGGAGCCTCCAAACCATTCCCTTGAGCTGCTGCCCTTTACCCCCAGGATGTTGCATGGAGCCCTGTAGCCAGGCAATGTTACTGCCTGGCCTGCCACCAGTGAACTGCTCTATTTATATAGGCAGTCAAAGATCTAACATGGCCACTGCAATCAAGTACCTGCTAGCTGCTTGGCTCCACTCTTAAAGTGGCAGCCCTGCCACAGCATAAAACATGATGCAAAATTAATTCTGTTTTTCTGTATACCGATCTCTTATCTTTTGTGCATATGAAGATACAGAAGGTCCTAAAGCTGTTCAGTAGGATGGCCTCATTGTTAGACACTGTACTGGGACTTAAGAGACTTGGGTCATCTTCTGGGACAAGCTTCCTGTATGACCCAATACAAGTCATTTATTTTATTCATACCCTACTTCCTGAGCTGTAAAATGGGGATAATAATATTTATTTTTCCCTCCATTTATCTTTCTTTCCTATATAGGTTATAAGTACTGTTAGGGTTATGATATAGATTTTGGGGAGTATTGGGTGTGCAGATGAATAAAGGCTTTTTCCTGTGTCTCAGCAAAAGCTGCTAGTCACAAGACTGGATTGTTACCAGATTTGCCCGCTACTTTGGGGTGTGCTCATTTATCAGGGCTAGGGTCTTGCTAATTCTATCAATGTGCTGCTTGTGTTACTAGTGTTTCTATACGGAGCTGTATCTCTCCCTTCTGCAAGCCCTCACCCGCAGTGGAGCTATCTTGCAGGAGTCAGTTCACTGGGGCTGGGTTCCTCCAGTCCCCAAATCAGTCATACACACAAACACACACAGATTAACGTGACACGCCTAACCTGGCCAGGTTGATCAGCATGGACAGGCTGACACCCTCATATGCCAAGAATCAGTTCATCAGAGCAACAATAACTACAGTCAGACACAAGCACACAGTTAAACAGAATACCTCTGAATCTGGCTGCGTGTCCAGATGACACCCTCATGGGCCAGCATTCAGTTCATTAGGGCACGTCTGAGCCAAACTGGGTCAATCAGCCTGTACAAGCTGATCCTCTTATGTGTTTCAAACTCAGCACGTCCCAATCTTTTAGCCTCTTGATGAGCAGACCCCACAGTATTTCTGGGCTTCACAGGGATCTTTAGCTTAGGTAAGAGGAGTGTTGCGGCAGAGCAAGTGGGGAAAGAGAAGTAAAGAAGGAAAAATATACCCAATTACCACCAGTTTGACTATAAAAGTTATTTACTGCTAAGTAGATGAAATATATATTGACACTAGTAGTAATAGACATGCAAAGGAAAAACAAACACAAACAGTCACAGTATACCTTGGTTTCACTAAGTACTTGGGGAAACTTAGCTCAAGCTTAACTAATACAGTTCAAGTTCAGAAATCTATGCTTAGAGAGAGAGAGAAGAAAAGAGAGAGAGCTGGGATCTCACCAGTCTAAGGCGCTCAGGTTGCAAAGCTGACAGGTCAAAGTTCTCAGCACGATCCTCGAAGGGACATGATCTTCCTCCTGCAGCCTCTCCAGAAGAAAGCGAGTGGTGTCAGCACACACACTGCTGCTACTTTTTCAGATTTTTATACCCCCAGTTCAGCTTCTTTCAGGTATTCTCAATAGTGTAAATCAAATTGTCTTTTCTATTGACAAGGGGTTATCTGATTGGAACATCTCAGGAACTTGATTGATACTCAGTAAACACCTACTTAGGAACCAGCTTGACATTCCTATGGATAGCACATATACTTGATGGGATATCTCCTGATGTCTTCAGAAACAATAGATTGCAGCATCAGGGTTTTGGATTTTTTTTTGCTGTGAACAAGCCTCAGCTTAGCATGACTTTTCCAGATCTTACTATAATCTTTTAACAGACTTAAGGCACTTATTGGAGTGTTCATAACCTGTTGCGGAGAGGACTTCCACCAGTCGTCTCGGGAAAAGTATGACAACACTTGTGGACAGGGCTCCAACGGGCTGGACGCTGTGATGAACCCTGTACCATTATTCAAATGTTGCCCATACCCCCTCTAACTCGGTCTATTGCCTCAGCATTCCCTAACCTGGCAACCGAGTTTTAGCCAATTAAGTTTACATAGGCCTCCCATAGTGGGACCGGGGAATGTACGGCCCGAGATGTCTAATAAACTTACTTTTGCTTAGAGGTGTGTGGGGGGGGGGGGGGGGGGCGGGGGAGTCCTTTGTAAATCCAGATTAGAACTTGTCTGATAAATGCTGAGCTGGGTGTGGGGGTTGATTAGCATTTGGAACACAGCTTCCCCATCATGCAGTGCTCCCCTGCTTCGCTGATCCCAGAATTCACTGCAGTCTCTGCTTCAGGCTTTCTGTTCTCCATCTCTCATGTAAATGAATGGTCATCTGGTTCCATCTCCGATGCAAATGAGACCTAGGGCAGTTGTTTCACTTTTGTCACCCTTATCTGGAGGGTTTTAGGTGCGTCTCTCACTGCATTTGAATCAGCTTCTGTTGGGGCGGGGGGACGATTCTTTGTGAGTCAGTCTATGTCCTGTGTCAGGGTTCCCCAAGAACATGGAGCTGAGAGGTAACAGGATGATATATTAAAAGTAACTAACTTTGCTAATGCTCAAGTAAAAGGATTTCTAACAAAAGGATAGGGTGCAAAGTGCATGATGTGTTGTCTAAAAATAGGATACAGACTAATGGCTATCGTTAGGGGACAAAGCAGAAGTACAGGCTTGGAGATGGTGTTGAAGTCAGCAAGAAAACCAGAAAGAACCAGCCAGAAACCGCAAGTGACCGAAGGAAGTGGAATTCAAAGTCATACGCATGTGCAGTTAGCAGACAGGCATGTAAATGAATGAAATGCATAGGCAATACCATGCTAAGGAAGCAAACAGTAAACAGAGGTGGAGCTTGAGATGTGAGGCGAGATGGGTGGAACTGAAGGAGAGACATAGGCACAGTAATTGTTAATGAGTATGAACCATGGTGTATAAAATGTGGAAACAAGTAATGTTCAGGGAGGCTCCCCGGTTTGTTGCGTTTTTTTGTGAGCTAGTCTAAAGATGTCTCCATTTTGAATAAAGCTGTTGTAAGCAATGTGTGCTGGTGTTTGCTCCCTGCTTGCTCTATCTAATGAGTAACAGGATCCATGAGCAATTGGATCGTCGTCTTCCTAGTCGGTGGGCGCCACTTGGAGTCAGGGTCTAACAAGTACTTTTGGACAGGGATGGTCCTTTTTTCTTTTTGTGCAATGGGGCATAATGGGACACTGATCTCAGCTGTTTCTATGTTACAAATAAATAATAATAAATGTCCAGGTCACATCTATTTTGTTTCACATAATAGTAAATCAAAACACCAAGCTTTCAGCTTCTGTTGGTGTAGAATATGCCAGTCCCTCTTGAGCCACAGAATAAAGTGCTTTAAAATCTATTTTTCCCCACAGGTCCTTCTCTGATATGCAATGTTACCTCCTTCTGGTGTTTCATTAGTTGTGGGTTGTTAAAGATGAACTGTAAAGACCCCAGAGAGACTCCAGTGGTTCCCAGTGTAATGCTGATAATCCTGACAATTGGCAGTGTTGTGTTTCCTCTTTGTACAACTTTTCCTTAAAAACTGTCTTTTAATATTATGACAAATGTTGTAGGAGGGAGGGTTGGCAGGGAGAAAAGAACTTTGCTCCAGTTATTTTTCTGGATTCCCCTTTACTAGGTTAGTGTAGCATCCAGTTCTGCAGCTTTTCCTCATGTCAAGTAGCACTTTCATTATTAATTTCATTCACTTTTGTGGGCATAGTTGCATCAGGGTTGCAGAATGTCGCCATATATCCATGACAGAGCTTTTCCTTCTCCCACACTTTCTATTTGCCCCATAGTAAAAAAAGAAGCTCACAGAGAAATCTAATGAAACATGGATTGTTTAGCCACCAGATCAGCTCTGTGGCTTTTGTTTGGAGGTGGCCAATAGCTACTTTTTATCATTTTCCAAAAAAAAGGCAAGAGAAACTGACCCAAACTACCTTATACCAGTTAGATGCCTATTCTATTTTTTAAAGGGAGAAAGGCTCATTCGAGTAAAATAGGATGGAGTGATATCCCAGTCATCCCTTGGGCCTAGTCTTTGTAATTTTTTTCTATTCCTTTAACTATATAGTTAAGAAACAGCTACAGTTAAATCAGCACTACCCCCTTGTATGGACTCAATTCCAAAGACATTTATACACATATAGCTTATTTCCTATAGGTAATAAGCACCTTTATGCCAATATAACTGCACTAGTGGGTTTTACTGCTTTAAATAAATAATTTTCTACAAAAAAGCCCCCAACAAAGCTGTGTGTGGACAATTCCCTTATATGCTTACCTTTATTTGCACTGTGTGTATAGATAGGGCTATAAGAAAATGTGAATGTTTGTTGTGTCTTAGGACCTCTGCTGTTCATCCTGTCACTGTGGGTGGAGTAATATTTACAAGAGAGGAGGAAAACGACAACTGTGTTAGCAGCACGGATTCCTGTGAGTTTGCCATTGGCCTGAGGGCTGAACTGAAGAGTGTGAGGACCAACAGGCACAGGAATCTGTATGAGATGAGTTACACAGGGGACCAGCAATATTAAAAGGAGACAGATATTTACAATACATTGCATGTAACTAAAATATAACAACTGAGGACTCCTAAAGACAACGTAAACACATTCCCTAGCTAGTAAATCCCATTGACCTTCTGTTAACTCATTCTCATTATAAATAAAAACATGCAATGCAGTTTCCTTATGAAATCTCTAGTTTTACAACCACTGTATTTGTTCAACAGTATTCTATATATATAAAGGGCTTAGTCCATTTGTCTGTGTGTCTGTCTTTCCATAACACTCTTTAAATGTGAATAGCTTGAAAATGGTAAGAAATAGAACCTTTGTGTCTTCAGAGAAATTTATTTGCTAAACCTTAGCATTTGTTTAGTACCCATGTCAGGATGATCCCAACTTCCAGAACTGGAAAAAAAGTCAGGGGACAGGGCTGTTTCTACTGAGCCCCTCCCAGGAGGGCGCTGGGAGCACAGTGAAGTGGGGAGGGCAGAAAGAAGGGCCAGAGAAGGAAAAACAGGAATCGGGCAGAGGTGCAAGGCAGTGGGTGAACAGTGACAGCCTTGTCCTGAGCCCTGAGCAGGGAAAGAGGTGCCTGGTGGTGGCACAGAGGAAGCCCCGAGGTGTGGGCGGCTATTGTGAGATGTGGAGCTTGCCTGCCTTTTCCCTTGCCCAGCAAAGAGGCATGCAGGCGGTGACCAGGTGGCAGCATGGGTGGGTCCCCCTTCAGCCTGCTGGATGAAAGCAAGTGCAGGAAGGGATTGGTATCTTCAAATGTTTAGTAGGGCTGTGCAAAATTTTCCTGGCTGTTTTGTATCAATGCTGTTTTGACTCATTTCAAGCTCAAAACAGTGAAATTGAAATGAAGGGCTTCGAAAGAGCCTCAGAATGAAACAAGGGTAGTCAAAATGTTTCAAAAGTTTCAAAACATTTTAAGTGTCGAAGCTAAAGCTAGACTTGCCTGCAGGGAAACAGAAAGTAAGGAGAGGGACGGGGAAGGCCTGCTCTGACATTGACTGTGTAGCTGGCCAGTGACTGTGATTCTTCCCCGAGATCCCTTCCAAGACTAGTGCTCTGGGGTAGGGAATGGAACACCAGTAGGGCTGTGCAAAATTTCGCTGGCTGTTTTGTTTTGACACTGTTTTGACTCATTTCAGTCTCAAAACAGAGAAATCAAAATAAAAGGGATTTCAAATGGCCTCAAAACAAAATGAGGTTAGTCAAAATGTTTCAGAAGTTTCGAAACATTTTGAGTTTTGAAGCAGCTAGCAGCCAGGTGGTGGGAGACAGGGGAGAACCAAGACTGTGCTTCCAGCAGCTTCACTGTCCCATGTGGCTCAGCTGGGTGGGAGCACAGGCCTGGCTCTCCCTGCCTCATGTGGCTGTGCTGCAGAAAGCCGATCACAGTGCAGGGGAAGGGAACTAAGCACAAGCTCAGTTCCCCTCCCCAGTGCTGAGATTGGGCTGGGGAAGGGAACTGAACCTGATCACTCAGTTCCCCTCCCCAGTCCTACAATTGAGCTGTGGAAGGCAATTCAACCGAGCTGAGTTCCCTTCTCCAGCATGACGATTGGGCTGGGGAAGGCAACTTAGATGTTAATTCCAGACCACGACTAGTGCTCGTCACAGCACAGGTTTTCTTGCTGTCCCCTTTTTAAGTCAGAAAACTCAGGTTTGGATGGTGTACCATCTGACTTTAGGCCATAGGTCAACTGGTCTGCACTTTTACTAGCCCTGGATTACCTTGCTCCCTGATGTGCTTCTGTCTCCATCTGTCCACGGCTGCCCACAGATCCTTTTCTCTCTTTTATCTTAGGTTGGATGTTGTCCCACTCCTGGCTGGCCATATCCGGGATCCAGTGCTACATCTCTGGTCAATAGTCCTCCTGGGCTGAAGTTATCCCTGTCTTACCCCTCCTGGGGCTGCCTCTACTGCCCTCTGAGGGGTTACAAACAGCTCCAGGCCACTCTGGGCCCTCCGGAGGACTCACATCTTGTCCTTTATGATCCTCATTGGGCAAGGTTTTTATATTCCCCCCAGGACATAAAGTGGGTCTGTGCTGGCACTGGCACTGGTCCCAGCTCTCCCCTGGCCCATGGTATTTTTTTTTCTTTTTTCTTTGGGGAAGCATTTTTCTTCTCAGCAGCCCTGTTCTGGCTGCACTTCTGGTCCCTAGTAGCATCCTGCCAGCTCCGTTCCTCTCCTCCCCTAGGTAAGTTTCTTTCCATGGTTGTGTCCCCACCACATATCCCCCTACTTAAGTTGCCTTGTGGTAGAGAAGCATCTCTGTTTTGGTTATCAGTAACCTTGATGTCTGCCTTGCATGTGTCTGTCACCATCACATCTGTCTCATTACATCTGGGCAGGAGATCCATGACCTTGTTGGTTACTGTGGTGGTGAGATTCCCCCACAGGCTCCCAAAGGGGAGGGGGCAGTCCCTGTGGGCCCCAAGCCACACAAGCAGCCCCCCACTGGGGAAACTCACCTCCAGGGGCACGGCCAGAGCTAGAGCAGAAGCTGCGGCTGTGGCTGTGTGAGCCAGTGTTGTGCCAGCTGTTTAATCAGCTGTTCCCCAGGTGGGGAAAAGCTGAGCCAATCGCAGCGGCCGGAACAGCCTCCGTGGGAAGATTTAAAAGCTGCACTGGGACCCGGGGAGGACAGTGAGGGAGCACACCGGTGTGGAGCCCACCAGGTGTGCTGAGGCTCTTGTGGGGAGCAGGAGCAGTGCTGCTGGCTTGGTGCCGGCATCCAGAGCATGGGAAGCTAAGCCCCTGTAGTAGGTTGGGAGGGAGGAGGCAGTCCCATGCCCCTCTCCTCTCCAGTGGTCTATTTTTTGGTAAAGGGCAAAGTAGAGGCATCCCGTCCAGAGGTGGCAAGGAGTACGCCAGCCTACGGAAGCCCACCTCATCAGCATCCAAGGTGGAGATGCTATCCATCGGGACAACCAGGCTAGCCCACAAGAACCCACACCAAATCTTGTCCCCCTGGCAAAAGGGGTTGACTGAGCATGGTCAAACCATGCAGGTGGCACCCATCTGGTTGGCGAGTCGATGGGGTGTAGGAAGGTGGAGCCCTGCAGAACATTGTGCCCAGACAGTGAGTACTACCATCCCCAGGGTCCACTGAACCCCTCCCTTTCATTCAATAACACCAAGTCATGGCAGATGAGTTGAGGGGAGGGGCCCTGTGCCAGAGGGAAAGTACGTCACCCGACGTAAACCCCACCTATCACAGTTACTCTGGGCCTGTAACTCACAAAGAATTTAAAGGGCTGTAAGAACAAAGCCCATCACATTATTCATGCATTATCATTCTTTGTTTTTTTGAACCACTGTAGTTAAACCAACTTAAACTCTCTGCCAATCAAATAATAGCAAAAATAACTGACTGCCCATTTTATTGCCAAACACTCCCCTTTGATAGTGGGGTACCTTTTCTCAGCCACGTTTAGGTTGTTGCTGGCAAAGGCTCTCTGGTCACTGCTGTCTCTTTAACATGAAGGCACGGTTGCTCTGTTATGCTTTGTTATGTCTAATGCTATTCTGTCAAAGGGTGTCTCAATCAAGCGATGCCCTTGTCACACCACTGTGTGATCTCTGTCCTCATCTCTGGACAGAAGAACCAGTGTTCAGTCTTGGAGACGGTCTTGTTCCTCCCATAATGGCCTCCCATGGGGGTGGTGTGCACTAATTCCCATACTCATCTACAGAAGAGGCGTGGAACCATCAGTTGTCGTGTCCAGTCACCCCTGACTGGGCACTTCCTTACCCGTTATGTATTTCAAAATGCGGATCGCTTACGGTCAGAGCTGGCTGGGTCACCTCATCCTCAACATGGGCCACCTCTTCCTCCTGGATCCTCAAGAACTCCTCGTCATTGTCTTGAGCCATCCTGAATTGGAGTCCTATGGCTCCAATTTCTAGGTTCACCAAATCTTCCTCCCCTGAGAAAGATGCCTCTTCTTCAGCTACCCCACTTTCAACTTTGGGCAAGCCTTTCCTTTTTAATTCATCCCTTTGGACTTCATCTAGGACTTTGTACAGACACCCAGGCTGTCACCATAGGCCTATCCCAAATGGTTATTTCTTCACTCTGCCTGAAGCTGCAATCCATCTCTTCAACAACTTTGTTGGCTTCAGATTGTTCAATTAACCCTGGACTGCCCCCTGTTGACTTCCATCTTTCTTGTGTGCCCAGTGTGCATTCTCAGGAGATGTGGCCTGACCTCCCACATCCATAGCACACTACCCCCTTTTTTGGGTACCTGGGTGGCCGCCACCATGGCTCTTCATCCCTTCTAGTATTGGCTCTCATGCTCTTGTAAGCCTTTTATTTGGTGTGTTCCACTTCTGGTGCTGCAAAAGCCACAGGGACCCTTCAGGCCTCTTCTGTCCTTGGGAGGTGCCATCATCCTCACAATTGTGTCTCATCTTCTAGGTCCCTCACAAACTGCTTTAGCAAAATTTGATTAGCTAAAGCAGCCCAGTCACCTATTCTGGGGGGACCCACTTATTTATAACATCTTTTAAAAGTTGCATCAAGTTCCGAGGCATCCTGTCTTCCTTCCCTTTCTGGGCTCTGAACAGCCTTTGATAATGCTCAGATGTAAGCTCTAAGTGGTGTAATATAGCTGCCTTTACCTTATCATAATCATAGGCCTTTTCCCTAGGAAGGGCCCAGTATGCCATTTGAGCTTTCCTGTGAGGTAAACCAGGCCACAAACAAAGATAAAGAGCTCTTTTCACCAACTTACTTTGCAGTGAGCCCTCTGAGAGCCTTGCCTTACCTTGAGAGAAATTTTCCAGAAGAGAGGCAGTATTCAAGGGCAACAGAATTTGGCTTTTAATTTTTTTAATTCATGCAAATTTTAATTCAGAATTTTTTTAGTTCATGCAAAACAAGATGGCCCACTTCATTATAAAGTATTGTTGATTTGTAAACAAATAATTGTTTCTGAAACATATTTTAAAACTATATTGCTGCCTCTAGCTGTGTTCGGGTTTTTTTTCCCTCTCACTGCCTGCTGTGAGTAGTTAATCTCACTATGATTGTGTTTGCTATAACAACATAATCAAAGGAGATGAAGTGGCTACACAAATAGACTACATATTTTTTGTTTGCGATATTAAAATGTTCTTGTGAACCTACTGTATTTACCCAAAACTGCACTTTGTATAATGCTATTTGCTATTCTCCTGACTTGATTTTAAAAATAGAGAAGTACATTCTTTTAGATCAATATGTGCCTGTGTTGACTTGACACACGCCAGATCAACACTTGGGATCCCAATACTGCGCTGTTAGACAGGAGGGCATGATACAAAATTATATGCACACACACAAACTACGCAAACACCACTACGAGTTCACATACACAAACATGCAAACGTACACATCTGTGGCTGTGTGTTAACACTAGGGGGTGTTTGGGGTAACTTGGTGCTTGGGGTTACTCAAGGTCACTTGGGGTTGGGGTTACTCAAGGTCAGGTAGCCCCTGGGATTACTCAGGGTTAATATACCCTGGGATTACTCAGGGTCACCTGGGGTTGGGGTTACTTGAGGTTACTGTGGCCCTTGGGGTTACTTAAGGTCATTGGGGCTTGGAGTTACTTAAGGTTAATTAGTGTTAATTAATCAAAGGGAAAAGAAAAGCCAAAAACGGGCAGAGTGGAGAAGCGATGCCGGGAAGAAATCAGCATAGAGGCTGTGGCTAGAGCCAAAGCAGAGAGACTGCGGGGGACCTGAAAGGTATAGGCAGCCAGGAGACGGATTGGGGGAGCTGGATGAGCTGCTGGTGCCACGGAGAGGCTGCAGGGGAGCTGAAGAGGCTGTGGTGGAGCTGCAAATGCTGCAGGGGAACTGGAAAGGCTGAAGGGGAGCTGGAGAAGCTGAGGGGGAGCCACAGATGCTGTGGGGGAACTGGAGAGGCTACAGGGAAATCAGGAAAGGCTGTGGGCTGAGGGGAGCTCCAGGTGCTTGGAGCTAAAGAGGGGCTTTGGGGAGACCCTGCGGGTGAGCCAGGAAGAGGCTGCAGGTGCCAGGAGCTGGATCGGGGCAGTGTGGGAGAGGTTGCAGGTGAGCTGGGAACAGGCTCTAGGTGCTGGGATCTGGATCGGGGCTGTGGGTGACAGAAAGAAGCTATGGGGGAACTGGAGAGGCTGCAGGGGAGCTGGAAAGGAGCTGGGAGGTGGCGGGTGGAGGGGAAAGGCTGTGGGGGAGTTGGAGAGGGGCTTCAGGTGCCAGGAGCCAGATCAGGGTTTTGAGTGCCAGGGAAAGGCTGCAAAGAAGCTGGGAAGGAGCCAGGAGATTGTGGATGCAGAGGAAAGGCTGTGGGGGAGCTGGAGAGGGACTGCGAGCGCTGGAGAGTGGCCCCTGGAGCTGGAGAGGGGCTCCCAGGGAAAGGCTGTAGGGGGCACTCCAGGAAGGAGCTATGGGTGGCAAGGAAAGGCTGTGGGGGAGCTGGGAAGTAACTGGGAGGCAGTGGATGCAAGGGAAAGGCTGCAGAGGAGCTATAGAGGGACTGTGAGTGCTGGAGAGGGGCTCTGGAAACTGGAGAGGGGCTGCTGGGGAAATACTGGGGGGAGGATCTGGGAAGGTGTTCTGGGTGCTGGGGAAAGGCTGCAGGGGAGCTGGGAAGGAGCTGGAAGGCAGTGGATGCAGGGGAAAGGCTGCAGGGGAGCCACAGAGGGACTCTGGGTGCCAGGAGCTGGATCAGGGCTCTGGGTGCCTGGGAAAGACTGTGGGGGAGCTGGGAAGGAGCCAGGAGGTGGCAGATGTAGGGGAAAGGCTGCAGGGGGAAAAAGCTGGCAGCGGGGTCAGGGACCAGGAATGGGGACTGGAAAAACTGTGGGTGGAGTTGGAAGGCAGAGGCAGCAGTTGGAGAAAGGCTGGGGAAGACAGAGAGAGCGCAAGGAACCACTGGAAGTTGCGGGGGCAAGCCAGGAGATCAGGGGCTGCTACAGGAGGTACCATGGACATCAGGGAGAAGGCAGAGGCAGCGGGACACAAACGGGAAACAGAGAGACAGGGAAGACTGGGGAGAGGCTGCAGAGAGAGACAGGGATCAGGGAGAAGGCAAAGGTAGTGAAACACAAAATGGAAAGCCAGGAGGTCAAGGAGGAGGAAGACGGAGGCAGAGATGGGGGAAAGAGCAGGGGCTAGAGCTGGGAGACCAAATAGTAGGGCTGGGAGGTCAGCGGAGAGGGAGAGAAAGTCAGAGTTGGGGGAGATAGATGCGGCAGAGAGGATCAAAGCCCAGAGGGAGGTCACAGAAACGGGAATTTATTTGGGAGCCTGCAGCAAGACAAAGACCAAATCCGGGTCAAAAAAATCAGTTTTATTAGACAGGCAATATACTATACAGCTCACAAAATTATTGGTTCCTACACACCCACACACACATAATCACTCACACATGCACCTACACAATGGTAACAGGAGAGAAAAAGGTTTGGTGGAGGGATTGAAGTCAAAGTGTGTAGGGACAGAGTCCAAGTCCTTTGCTTGGGGAAGGAAGTGGGTGATAGCTACCTATCCTGGGCTGTGAGTTGATCCTTGATGGCCAGTCGGGGTCTTCTCCAGCAAGGTGTTGTCCAGAGTGGGGGGTTACCGGCAGGGCCTTTGGGTAGATAGGTGGTGTGGTGCAGTGCTGGTCCAGATGGAGAGGGCATCCCATGGAAATCACACTCTACCACCCCTTTTATAAGGGTGGGCTACCTGTGTTTCCTATAGGAAACACATGTCCAGGCAAGGACAGTCCTGCTCAGATGCATACATGCAGATCCCAGTGTTGTCCTCATTGTCTGGTGGGGTTGCTCGTTTCTGTAGGGTCTTTGTCTTCCAAATGTTGGGTTCCTGTAGGTTCATTATCTCTCAAATGCTGGGTTTTGTTTTTGTTCCTGGGTGAGGTCTGTGGTTCCTGGATGAGCCCATGCAAGGCAATGGCCTATAAAGTATGCAGATAGATTTTTAACTAAGAGCAGGATGGTTAAATAATGAAGTTACAAGTGCACCTTATTCCACAATTCGTGTGTGGTTTTTACCACTTTTTCCCCAGTAGATCTTGTCGTCTAATTAGACAGCCCTTCTCTGTGGAGAGAGCTGGAATTTAAATGCTTCTTGGGAAAGTTAAGGATTCAAACTTTTTTTGCTATTATTTGTGAAGGAAGAAAAATTAAATTAATCTCACATGCAGGTCAATAACATTCATATTTTGTTTAATAAATCAGTCAGTATGAAAGGTGAAAGATTCGAGCTCTTCCTGACCTACCTCGTAAGAAATTTCGGGATGTGTGTGCTGAACACCCACGCTGCATTAGACCTGAATCACAGGCAATTTTTCTCTCTCCGTTTGCCAGCACTTAAATATTCACAGCCTTTTGGCTTTGTGTCACATTGTGTTAATTCACTCATTCTCTTCTCAGGCAGTAATACCTTTACTCTTTTCTATCTACTGCTTACTAATTATTATACTTTGATAATCAGCCTGTGCCAAAGTCAAGAGGTTGAATATGCACATTACACTAAGGTATTTGTTGGTTAGTATTATCCTTCCTGTCCTGAGCAATGACACTACTCATGGAGGTGGCATGGGGATTTGAAGCTCAAGATATTTAAGTTCTAGCTACTTCACCCTTGGTATACCACCATGAAGGTTGAGATCTGCTGCCACAACATTGATCATAGTGCCCAGGGATGAATGCCTAGAGCATGTAGGGCACTTCAAATGGAGGGCCCTTCTCTCTAAAATTCTTGGCAGACAGTGATTGTCATGGGATGCAGAGCTAGTTAGCAAATGCATTCATAGCAAACTCTGGCTCTCTTTACCCTACTGTATATTGTATGTTATCTCCTCAAGTCATGGCCTTTGGGGGAAGATTTCGAGAGACCAAAAGACAGTGAAGTGCCCAACTTTAATTGACCATTTGGCTATCTAAAAGCCATCTGTATGTTAGCCATTCAGACTACTGTTAGTGATCTAAAAATAGTACTACAAAGCAACATTTTCACAGAGACAGGTGTATGGCTGTAAATACAGTATTCATTTGGTTAAATAATTTTGGCCCTCTGGAACTCATATACATTTCTACAACATGGTGTGGATTATCTTTCAAAGATATTTTCTTCTCTTCTCTTCCCCTCCCACAAAGCTAAAGTATCCTCAGGATCAAAGATGACCATTTTTGTCACTAAGAATGCTCACACTACTGAGAACATTCATATAAATGTATAAATAGTACTATTCTGGACAATATCTATTTGTCTTAAAATAAAGCACTATAAAATAATGCCTGTCCTCAGCTGTAGAGGTTCCTGACATCAATTTAAAGCAAACCAACAAAAACCCCATCATCCTTTTTCTCCCCGTTTGCCCTTCCAACCACCAATCAGCAGTCTCTTTACGCTTCTTGCATTCCCTCCCAACCCCTGCAATCCTTTTCCTCAGTTGTCTGTTGCCAAATCCTTGCTCAAAAAAATTAAATTTGAAGTATGCTGGCAATATTTGTGCTTATCCTCATCCAGGCTCATGGCAAGATCCAAAGGAGGACTAGAGCACCTAAAGTGGAACTCTGGCATATAAATTCTGCCTAAATCCAATTGAGTATTCCTGCCAACCCACTTAGGTGCCTGGAAGGTCAGGAACACCTATATTTTTGCTAAAAAAAAATACTTAAGTACCTACAGTTCAGCTAATGAAGCTAAAGGAAATGTAATCACCTAACAAGGGTTTTTGACTTCCACTCCAGAAACAAAGCACCTATAGGTTAGGTCCCGGTGGCCCTTTGGAGTTATGGGCCAAATACCCTTTTACACTGTTCTGACTGCCAGAGAGGTGGTGGTAGAAATGGGCCTGAGTGAAAATAAGAATCAGACTCTCAGGTCATTTTGGACATTTCAAAGTGAAGAGCTCTCCTGGAAAACATCCTGGCAGCTGCTCCTTTTCTCTATATGAAAGTAGCTGTAGCAAAACCACCTCTGCTGATTGCTGCTGCAATACAAATGTGGCCAAACATCTAGTAACCTCTGCAAAGGGTAGAAAAACTAATGGTGACTACAAAGAAAGATAAAGATATGACTGAAAATTTAGGGTAGTGATTATGAGGCAGGGTACATTGGCACCCTGGGGTGCACTGAGATCCTTTCAAGTGTGCTGTGATAGCACAATTAAGTGTGCAAACATGATTCACAAGCTAAACCCAGAGATTTCAAATAGGAATCCATGGTGTTAAAACATTCTGACTTGTTCTTTGTAAGGGCTTGTTTTCATCTACTACTGCACTTAATATTTCTTTATTTGAAATTTTTGACAGCAATAAAACTATATACACTGCCAGATATGACCCAGATGAACACCATAGTGCCTTTTCTCCCACTAATGGCTAAACTGGAGTTTTGACTCATACTTCAAACAGCTACCTCACTGGCTTAGGCAGGAGCAGCTCATTCTTTAAGATCATTAGCACCAATAACCCTGATGCTGTTGAAATAAGCCCCTTACAATTTATTTTTGCTGGCAACTGCCTCTTTTATAATTCAAGGCTTTTAAAAATTAATTGCGTTTTTTTAAAAAATGTATCTTCCCAATATTTTGTTTCCTAACAAAGAATCTGTTTTGCCACAGATGGGAAATTTTATGCAATTTCCTTGCAAGGTTTAAATTTACAATAATAAAGGAAAGGGCCATAATGGCATGTAACCCTGTAAGTTTCTGGGGTAACCCAAGGGAAATCCTCAATGCTCAATTCATTTCCAAGTGCCTTTCAGAAGGGCTTTATATCCATTAATTAATAAACAGATGCGATCAAGCAAGCCAATGACCAACATAATCAAAACACTGTAAAAGAGCTCTTTCCCTTTTTCTGCAGCAGTACAAGAGCACACATCATTCCATGGTTACTAGAGTGGCAGCTACACTAGGTCTCTAACTATTCCTGCTTAAGCCCAGGGAACCATATACAGTAAAAGCTGCATTATCTGGCACCTTACAAGCTGGTATGCTCTATTAACCGGCATGTTGGCTTGTAAGGTAAAAGAAAAACTGGAAATGCCCACCATGGCACTTCTGATTTTGCTGCCTGGGGCATAGCAGCCTGTGTGGGGCCTGCCTCCCTGTCCCTCAGGGAGGGCGGGTGATGCCGCGGTAGGGGCAGCAGCCCAAACAGGCAAAGACGCCTGTTCAGGCCTCTCAGTTAACTGGCATATTTTGTTATCTGGCACCCCACATTCCCCATGGGTTCTGTATAACAAAGCTTTTGCTGTACTTTACTTTTGTAGATCAAGGTTTTCCTATTTAAATGCCTGGTGACTACAGGCCTCAGTTTTAAAGTGCCAAAGACCCCCAAAAGGAGCACTCTAATGCATACATACATGCACTACAAAGCCCCATTCCAACTAAAAAAACTTTCCATTCATTTTCCTTTGGATGAAGGAGATATCCTCTGAATACTGACCCTCATGCTTTTGGGAGGGGACTTGGGTTTCTAGACCTTTCAGTGGGAACTCTCTAGGAGGGTAAATCCAGTGAAAGGCTATAAATTGCATGGTGTCTCCAGCTGAAGACACAGCTTGCCTGCACAGGACTGGACACACTTGGGAGAGTAAGTCTGATATAAAATGTTTCATGGGTGTTTCATAGAAGCTAGGTAAATACGTATCTTTATGAATAGCCTAAAAACAAGCTTAAAGGTCAGTAAGCAGAATTTGGCCAGATTCTTTCTTACTCTTCAGGAGCTTATTATGTTAAATTATATAAATAATTTAATGTAAAGAAGCACCAAGTTTTTTAATGCTGATAATCATACAAAGCTTAAGAAAATAAAAGAATACCATTATCAATCTATCTTCTATTACTTCAGATGTGGTCAAAGCACTCTCCACTTTTATATATTTTACTTTCCCAACTGTTGTTTGTTTGTGTTTTTAACAGAAACTAAATTTAAATATAGCACAATGAAATAAATCACCACAGCCTGGTGAGAAATTGCCCCTTAGATAGCCTAAGTTGAAAACACCTGTATTATTTTGAATCTGTATTTAGTACTTTACCATTTTCCCAATAAAAGAGACTTTACCTGAAGTATATTTCAATCTCAGCACATTACTTTTAAGCTTTTCAGCTTTACATTACTGTTCAGCTAAGTGGGAAGAAAAGATTCACATTATGACTGACAAATAACATTCCTTTTTCCCACTTTTGTTGAAAAAGCCCAGACTTCAATGAAGTGTCAGCTCGTCTGCACCTGCTTTTTGTACCAACAATTGATGGATGTTACAGAAAAATTGAGAAACTGCTGAAGACTCCTGCAAAATATGACAAGCTGCTGTTGTAAACAGAACATCTTTGGGGCACTACTATCTTAGTCTGACCTAAAGCAAAAGCTCTCTGACTTAAACTGTAAGTATGAAAGGGTTTTGAACCTAGATGAGGGAAATGCAGGGTGACTTAAGAACTGTGAAAGTTGATCTCTCTGACCTAAAGGGAAAGGGGAAAGAAGAGATTTTCTTGGGTTCCAGTCACAGTATGGAGACCACAGGAATACTGTATGAAAGGCAAGTAAGAGCCTTTGGGAAGCAATCATTAACTAGTGGCAGTGCTTTAGAATTGGAAATTAGAAGTCCAAAGAGCCAAAACATTGTAGCTTCCTTCTCCTATTAACACAAAAGAGCTGCTAAAAGACTACCCTGGGATAGTCAAGCACCCCTGAACAACTTATACTCTCTGTCAGTGTGAAAGTTTAGATGGAGAGTAAAACTATTTGAGAGTGACACTTTGAATGTGGCTTTGTCATTTGAAACTTAAAGTTGTTTTTTTCAAAGACTGAGCTAGTTTACAACATACTGGGCACATCTGAAGGAGACATTTACAATGGAGCTGCCTAATTAGCTCTGTGATAAAGTCTCAACGTCTACACTTGCAGCCCTATTAGGCCATAGGAAACTAATTAACTCTCCTGTAGGTTAGCACTTGTAAACACAAGTACTATCCTGCAGCAGCATTAGTTAGTGTGCAGTAATGTACATGTAGACAGAGCTGGCTGGGGCATAAGGGTGCTAGCCCCACACTGGAGCACACTCATGCCCTAGCCAGCCCCTCTGCAGCACACTGAGCCAGGTCAGAGCAGACCTGGGCTAGCAGGCTGACGCCAACTGGGGCCCTCTACCAACTGGGGCTGCTCTAACCCAGCTCAACATGCTGCACTCCCAGGCATGTGTGTAAACTCGGCACGGGGGGAACAATAAATGCCAGTACAATAATGTGGCAGAGTTTATTTCATCACATTAATTTCACATGTAGACGTGCCCACTAGTACACAAATAACTACCATAGAATGTGAAGACTTGGCAGGGTTTGGTTCCTAGCCCTCCTGTATACCTGGGGTATGCTTGCAGGTCCAAAAAATAAGTATAGCAGTTTTAATTCACAACTTTTAAAAAATAAACACACCAATGGACATTCTTCTTTTGGATTACAAGTGCCTTGAATTGATTTATTTCAAGTTTTCTTTTATTAGTTTAACTTAAATTGGAACAAGCAACTGCCCACACATTGCACCAGAAGAATAAAAGGTGTTTAATAACACTAATGTAGCTTAGAACCTGGACCATTTGTATCTGGGTGGTTTACAACCTGCTTAATTCAATGGGGGTAGTTGAATTAAGCAAGGCCAGCTTTATAGGTAGGCAATGTGGGCAACCACCCAGGGTGCCATGGTCAGGCAGACACCACACACACATGCCAGCACACACAAGCAGCCTGTACTCACAGCAATAGAGGTTTTCTCCCTGCTCTGCCCTGTCCTGGCTGATCCCCACCCCAAGCAGGAGGAGCAATGCCCTGTCTACAGTGACCACCTTTTGAAAATACAGAACTGAGACACATGCCTGCTTCCTCCCATCCCCCTCCCATGGGCAGCACAGTCAGAGCAGAGCCCATGGAGGGCAGTGGAGGATGTGGGCTGCCCGCTGCAGGCTCGAGGCTCCCCGCCCTGCTGGCCTCTCCCCTGGGGCCTCCATGGGCCAGTGGGTGGGAAGTAGCATGGGAGGGGAAGCCCTGTACCAACCACACCACCGTGGCAAGGCACCCCCTGCCATTTTCTCTAAGGCTGGCCCTGAAATTAAGAAAGAGCTACTCAGTTGTTTGCTGGATCTCCTACTTCCAAGTCCATTGCAACCAGAAGTCAGTGACCCTATGCAGAATACTGGAAAAGTAGCACCCTTTGAAAGTAAAAGTTGCTGGAAAAAGCTGGAGAACCTCAGCAGTCATCTGTAGCTATTTGGTGAGGCTCTGCATTCCGCCAGATATGCAGGGGCACTAGGAACCAACCGCTGCCAAGTCTCCACATTCTCCAATAGTTATTTCTGTAATGGTATGTTGTAAACTAGTTTAGTCTCTAAAAAGAATAATCTTTAACTTTTGAATTACAAAAGCCATACACAAAGAGTGTCGCTCTCATCTTCCTGAGAGTTTCATTTTTTTAAGTCTAAGGGTTTGGGGAGACATACAATTATGCCATTTAAAAGGGGTGAGGGAAAGAGTGTGCATCAGCTGATCCATTTAACTATCTCATCCACCCACACTCATCTTTCTGAAAGGAAAGTTAAATCATAATAACTTAACCCTGAATAAAACAGGGACTTAACTACTGCAGTTTGACTTCACTTACTGTAGCACAAGAGAAGACCAACAAAATTCAGTGGCACCATGGTAATTTTTCTTTCTTTGCTCAGCCTTTTCAAATGATGTATTTATTCAACCTGTCCCTACCCTTAATACCTCCTGCCAAGAATCCTTAGTGATTTTATCAGGCCACATTTTTGCTAGCCCCAAATAAGCCTATCCTTTATTGGGACTGGTCAGAAATGTTGTGGCAAAATACTATTGCCAGAAACAGCTAATTCTTTGGAAAAAAAACCTTTCAAAATGTTCTCATTAACTTTCACTGAACTTAAAAAAGAAACATGTCTAGTACCCTTACAATAAACAGTTCTCTAGTTTATCAAGATCCTCCTGAATTCTACTGCTTATTCTATAGAGATTTTGCAACCCATTCCACTTTTGTGTTATCTGCAAACTTGATCAGGAAGCAATATTTCTGTATCCAAGTCATGACTGTTTGCTGAAGAATCATTCCAGAACATAATGTGATCTTGGTTACAAAGATGGAGCTCTTTCATGTGTGGTCTACTACATGAATATACAGTACTATCTAAATGATATGAAACAAATCTGATTTGTTTGCTATTTGCTTCAATTTTAGGGGATGTTAATAACAAGTTCCATGTCAGCCTCGTGCCTTTCATACCGTGTCAGATAGGGAACTGTAGTAGGTGGGGCCCCAGGGTGGCTGTGGTGCCTCTAGGACCACCCTAATCCTACCCAAACTCCTGCTTGTTTATCTTACCTGCCATGCCTTGATGTTCCCTTGTTATTAATTGGGAGGCTGCCCCTGAGTCCTGGAGTGCTCTCACTGTCCTCTACCTATCCAATGGCTAGCTAACTCCACTCTGCTCTGCTCTCTTCACACCAGCATACCCACTGGTTTCTAATTGGCACTGTGAGCTAGTGGTCACTGCTTGTGGCCCAAATGGCCCTTATTTAAGCCTTAAGGCTTTTAATTGTGGCTTTCTGCTGCTCCTATAGCTTCACAGATGTCACTTGGTCACCATTTGCCTTCTTGTATAGGCTTGAGCCTTCTTAGCCTTAACCAACTGGTTACTCTGGCTATTGACTGGTGGCCTAGTTCCAGTGTCTCTCGCCTGGCCTTTCCAGTCTCAGCCTTTTGTCAGCCTCAGGCCTCCTCTTTCACCCACTCTGGGCTCAGGTTCTGGCCCTCTTGGCTTCAGGCCACTTCTTTGCCCCTCTGGACTCAGGCCCAGGCCTTCTTGGCCTCAGCTTACCTGTGCCTTGGGCCCCTTGCCCCTGGCAGGGTTCAATAGCGTGCCCCTTAGGCAACCCTGTGACCTCCTTTCCCCCCATATCAGCCATATCCAATCTGCCAGTCTAAAACGAGAAAAAAAAAAGCACAAACAGCTGCTTTAAACTCAAAATCTCCCCGTCTGGGCCATCATCAAACTGCCCAACCACCTTCCCACTCTCTGGCTCCTTCTGCTCTGAGATAACATGCCATGGCCTGCAGCTCCCTCTCTCTACCAGTCTGAGCTGGCTGGAGCTCCTCTCTCAGCAGAATTCCAAGCTACACTGCCCCTCTGCCTCAGGAGCCCAGGTTTATATCATCTGGGCTAAGGGAAGTCAATGGTTAAATGATAATTATACTTATATGGCTTACTGTTTACTGGTTAGTAACCTTCAGGAGGAACAGCCCTGGGCCTGGCCCTGGCCCCTTACATCTTCACCATGGTCCTGGTACTGCATGGGCCCTAGGCCAATGGCGGGGAGCCACAGGCAGTGGGCAGAGGGTGCAGCTGAGCCACTAGCAGGCATTGCCCAGCCGTGGAGCTGTGGCTTCCCTTCTCTCCCACAGAAAGGGGCTGGGGCTACAGACAGAGCTGGGGCTGTGGACCTCTCCTATGCCCAGATCCTGCCATCACAGGGAGGGAGGGAGGAAGGTGCTGCTCCCCACCCCCAGCATTGGGTAGGGACTTCCCACTGCACCAGTGAGACTCCCAGACCAATGGTGGGGCTTCCTGGCTGTCCTGCAGTAGCAGGGCCAAGGCAAGGTGATGAGTGATGGGCTCAAGCACCTCCCACCTTGCTTGTGCCACTGTGGCCTGGCCCTACAAGGCTCCTTTGTGCTTCTGAGCCAGATCCCCGCCCCAGTTCACCCCAGGGGAAGTGGAGTCTGGTCCCAGTGGGGAAGCCTATGCTGGGCATGCTGTGTCCTTCCTTTTCCTGCCTGTGGTACTGGGGCCATGCAGGGCCTCACCCTGCCTTGAGGTGGGGTAGAGCATACAGCTAACTCAGCTCAAGGAGGTGCTGCACCAGCTGAAGCAGGTGGTGATGGGTCTGAGGCATTGCCTTCTGCATGCTGATCATGGCCCCAGGGCATTCCTGAGGGGTGGCAACACAGCAGGGATTCCAGACTGAGTTTTAGGGAAGGATCCAGGCACAGAAAAAGTCCACAGCCCCAACTTCATCCACAGCCCCAGCCTGCTCCCATGGAGGCAAGGGGAAGCCATGGCTTTGCAAATGGGCAGCAACCATGCTCACTGCCCCCCACTTGTAGATCCCTGCCAATGGCCTAGGACCTGCACAGTACTAGGTCCACAATGAAGCCATAAGGGAACAGGACTGGGGCCAATCCTGCTGGAGATCACTAAACTAGGTATGTGCTATTGGTTAACTATTTAATTGATATAATTAAAGGAAGTGAAATGCATAATTTTTAAACAATATTTATATCCCTACCTAGACTCCTCCCCCTTCTGGTCAGGTTTTTTTTGACCAGCTACAGATGCATCCCTTCACCTTAATGTGCAGCTTACTGCATCTTCCATCATGCAGCTAACCCCTGTTCAACTACCTGGGGCTCTTTCTGCTGTAGTCTGCCCCTTGAAGTACCAGGAGCCCCAGGCTGCCTGTTACAGGAACTGTCTCTGTTGCATATGTAGTTTTGCTGTATGGCTATAGGTAGGGGTTCACTGATGGAAATGTTTTTAGATGATTTTAACAAGCCATATTGACCAATACTGAGCTGATTGCTGATACGTAGCCAAGCAGCTTGTAGAATAGCATCTGGCTGGTAAGTCTGTTTTGGGGAAGAGATGAGGGGGGGAGGGAAGGGGCATAGGGGGCAGACTGAGGCCTCTACAGTGAGGGAAGGAGTGGGCTGGAGCAGGGGCAGAGGCAGGCACTGCACAGCTGGGGAGGAGCATGGAACAGAGCTGTGAACAGATCATTCGGGGGGCATGGGGAAGAAGGGCAGCTCCTGCTACTATGTGCACCCCAGGAGGGTATGGTGGGCATGTGCCCCAGGATCTGTGTGTGGGGCAAGGATGGGATGCTGCTGTGGCCTGGGGTGGCACTGGGCTCTTCCCAGAAGGGGGCTGGGCCAGGGCTGCACTTGGGACAGGCAGCAGCAGTGCTGGCAGGGGAGCTATGGAGGGGGGCTGCACCCACCCCCAGATTTGTCATAGACCCCATTCCCAGCACTGCTGCTGCCCACCCCAAGCACAGCCCCATCCCCAGCCCCACCCCCATCCCACAGCAGCATCCCGCCCTCACTTTGCACTTATATTGGGGGCACATGCCCCCCATACCCTCCCAGTGGTAGGAGCTGCCACCCCCACCCCATGCCCCCTGGATGAGTCACTCATGGCTCTGTCCCACGCCCCACCCAGCTATGCAGCACCTGTCCCTGTCCCAGCCCCAGCCCCACTCCCTTCCTCACTGCTGGGGCCTTGGATTGCCCCCCCCCACACACATCGCTTCCTTCACAATAGACTTACCAGCCATACCTGGCTGCTCTCCATGCTGCCAAGCTGCACTCCTGGAAGCTGTGTGCTGTGCGGGAGCTGCATGCATGCACGGGGCATTTATCAATGACATTATCAGCTGCAAAAACCAAAAAAGCCTATGGCCAATACTGTCAATTTTCCTTATATCAGCACCAATCTGATATGGGACCAATGTATCAGTGCATGTTTAGTTGTAGGTGATTTTGCCAAACCTTCATTTCTTTTTTGCACATGCAGCATTGGTAAAAAATAAAATTAAAAAAAAATCTATTGTGAAAATAAAGAGGTCACTGTAATATGGTACCTACACCTGCATGTAGTAAGGGAAGGGGTCAAAGAATGTTAGAGGAAGCTTTATCCAAATAGGGGAAATCCCTTAAAGAATTCACTGGAAATTGTGAGGTAGGCAAATAATATGATAACTTAGGCACTAAAATGCCCTCATTATCTAAACATAGATCTATCTGTCAAATAATTGGAGAAGGAGAATGAACTACAGAATACTATTATACTGATAAACAGGGATCCTACCTTTCTGTTCACCATGGTAATTACGTTTTTTCCATGTTATCAGATGAGTTAATTTAATGAGATTGTTCACTTACATTACTAGTGGTATTTGGTGTGTGCTAGCCCCAAGGTCCTCCTCACAGGTGTTTTAACTAAGGTTTTTCTCAGCACATCTGTCCTATCTTTCCTGCCATGACTTGATGTACCAAAATAAAGATGTAGGCTTGCTGGCCTTAAAATGCTGTTGACCTTTGGTTGGCTGTGATTTCTCTGCACATGTTTTTCTGTTTTGAGGGGTTACTGTGAGAAGGGAGGTAAAATCCTTCCCCCCTGACTTGCCCCAGATATCCCCCAACACATCCTAATACTCACCACAAGGATGACAAAGAGCAGCGGCTGGGGAGAGATGCTGGGGCAGGCTTGGCAGTACCAGAGCTGCCTGACCTGTGAATTAGTGGAGGCAGGGGCATGGCCTCAGTGAAGTGCAGGCTCTTCAAGAAGCAGCTGAGGACACAGATAAGCCCACACTGGGGAAAGAAAAGGGGAAAGCCGGCAGAGAAGTGGCTGCTATGGAGCCAGGGAACACAAGCCCCAGATGCCGGGGGAAGAGGCCAGGTGTCTGCTGGAGGACATGGATGGATGGGGTGCAGAACTTGCTGGCTCAAAAGGGCTTTGAGCCATTGGTGGGGCTTTCCCACCAATCACAGAGTAATGGGGGAGAGGCTAGCCTGCCTCTGCCCGGGGTCGGGGGGAGGAGCAAAGAGCCCTGGAGCTGATTGAGAACTGCACCTTGCAGGTCCAGCAGACTTCAGGGGCGGAGCCTCTGGAGCGATTAAAAGGACAGCATGCTCAGCCCACAGGGGAGATGTGTCAAAGAACTCAAGAAGAGTGGGGCCCAGAAGATATAAGGAGAGCTGCCCAGCAGGTGATCACCCAGAAGAACCCCTGAAGATGCTGCTCAGACAGAAAGTGGTGGGAGGCTCCAGCGGTGCATGGACCCAGTGCATGACCTGGTGCACAGAGCCTTAGCCCTGGGAGTGGTTCAAGATTGCTCAGGCCACCTTGCAGTGCACAACGCGGTGCACAGAGCCTCGGCTTTGGGAGTGGTTCGAGACTGCATGGGCCATCTTGAAGTGCACAACACAGTGCATGGAGCCTTGGCCCTGGGAACCACTTAGGGGGTTTGGGCTTATGATCCCAGCATGAAGCTGGGTAGCCAAAGGTGGTAGTGTGGCTCAGCTCAGTGTGGCTCAGAGCAGAATACGGGGCCAGTGGGAAAGCCCCAGGCACAAGGCCAGGCAGGCGGAGCCAGAAGTACAACCCAGAGCAGCTGAAAGAGGCCTCAGTGCCAGAGCAGGGCACAGGGCCATGGGAAAACCCTGGCATGAGGCTGGAAAGTGGAGGAGGTGGTGCGGCCCAACCTGGGTGTCCAGGTTGGGGCACCAGGCCATGAGAGGAGCTGGAAGTGCTGCTGGAGGGTGGCCATGGTGGAGCCATTGACCAGGGCTTGAGCCCCAACTGCCTAGAGAGGGAAACGTGAATTTCTGGGGAGGTCCCGCCAGGGAGGTGATTTCTGGGGAAGGGGACCCCACTGGGGACCTGGTGAGTAAAGGCCCCAGTCCCAGCACTGGCCCAGGAGGAATGGCACTGGGCCCCTATTGTTGCTATAAAGAGTTTTGCTAGGGCCCATGATCTCTGGGGACAGGGACCCTAACTTCCAGTGTGTCTGTTTCCAGCATAGGGTGGGTATGTGCCAAATATTTTGGAGGTTGCTTTGTATATTTTGTATACCATTTCTAACCAAACTGTTTCTTGCTATGTCTTACCATATGTATATATATATTCTTGTTTAGTTGCTACTTATTCTGTGTGTGAACTTACCCTTCCACTGCCATATTCTGTTTATTGTCCTATTGGGTTTCTGGTTATTCACCTGCTGTGTTGACCTACCTGTGCTTACTATTTTAGGATCCATCACTCCTCTGTGCCTGGAGTGACTAGGGGACTCACCTTGCTTGTTGGTTATAGGGTTCCCCTATCAGGTGTTGGCACTGGGTGTGACACCCCAGTGGAGGGTCAGTTCCTGGATCATCAGTTATTTTGGAGTATTGTTTATTGTCTATCCTTTGTAAATATTTATTCTCATATGTCAGGTGTATTTTTATATTTATATTATGAACAAATAAACTGTATATAGTTAAGTAACATTTGCCTGGCCTGGCTCTATAAAGAATAGAGGAATCTGAACCCAAATGACAGCCTCCCTCTCACAGCGCTATTGGCTATCCACCTAACCCATCCATTTCATAGATTTCATAGACATTAGGGCTGGAAGGGACCTCGGAAGATCATCAAGTCCAGCCCCCGACCCAAAGGGCAGGAAGTCAGCTGGGGTCATAGGATTCCAGCAAGATAAGCATCCAATTTATTCTTGAAGGTGAATAAATAATGTAGGTGCTTGAATCACCTCTGATGGCAGGCTGTTCCAGGCCTTGGGGGCTCGGACAGTAAAGAAATTCTTCCTTATGACCAGCCTGAAATGGTCTGGCAGTAGTTTATAACCGTTCAACCTCGTCATCTTGGGGTGCTATGGTGAACAAACATTCCCCCAGATACTGGTGGTCACCCCTGATAAACTTGTAGGTGGCCATCAGATCACCCCTGAGCCTGCACTTTTCCAGGCTAAAGAGTCCCATGGCTCTCAGCCTGTCGTCGTAAGGTCTGTTTTCCTGACCTCTGATCATGCACTTGGCTCTTCTCTGGACTCTCTCAAGCTTCTCCACATCCTTTTTGAATTGTGGAGCCCAAAACTGGATGCAGTACTCCAGCTGCGGCCTCACCAAGGCTGAGTACAAAGGGAGAATGACATCTTGGGATTTGCTTGAAAAGTATCTATGGATGCAAGCCAGCGTTTTGATCACTTTACTAGCTGCAGCATCACACTGCAGGCTCATGTTCGTCTTGTGGTCAATGATGACTCCCAAGTCTCTTTCTTCCATAGTGCTAGCCAGCGTAGCACTGCCAAGCATAAGGATGCTGCAGCTTTTTCCTCCCAAGGTGGAGAACTTGGCATTTTTCAGTGTTAAACACCATCAGGTTCTCATCCACCCATTTGCTGAGCCTGACCGGGTCAGCCTGGATCACCCTTATGTCTTCTGGTGTGGATGCTTTGCCCCAAAGTTTGGTGTCATCGGCGAACTTGGCCAGTCCGCTTCTGACTAAGCTCCTCCAGCCTACAGACTACTATCCCATGCTTCTTATTCATGTGGGAACAAATGATATGGCTCAGAGCGCTCCCAGCTGGGTCATGAGGTGCTACAGGGATTTGGGAGTGGGGCTAAAGGGTCTGGGGGCACAGGTGCTGTTCTCTTCGATCCTACAAGTCTCAGGGTATGGGCTGAGGAGGGGGAGGAGGATCCAGGTAGTTAACCAAAGACCGCGGTGCTGGTGTCATCGGGAAGGCTTTGGCTTCCATGACCACCATCCGCTCTTTGGTGGGAGAGGCAGTGAGCCGCTGGGAAGAGATGGCCTCCACCTCTCTCGCTTGGGGAGGAGGCTCTTCTCAGCCAGGCTGGCTGACCTGCTCCACCAGGCTTTAAACTAAGCCCACTGGGGAAGTGGGGACTACCACCACTGCTGGCCCGCTGAGTAACCATTGCAAAGCCAGCAGGCCACGGCACTTAATGGAGCCCACCCCTGCCCCAGCCCTGGCACAATCTGTGGGCAAGGCAAGAGCCCCCAAAGGGACACTTGCCTGCCTGTATACAAATGCCAGGAGCTTGGGGAATAAGCAGGAGGAACTCGTCCTCCTGCTTAACGCAAATAATTATGATGTCATAGGGATAACGGAGACTTGGTGGGACTCCACCCACGACTGGACCACATGTATAGATGGCTATACCCTGTACAGGAGAGATCAAGTAGATAAAAGGAGCGGGGGTGTAGCTGTCATTCAACTGAGGATGGGGCACACCCTTGGGTATACCTGGGTTACACTTCCTTGTCTGCAGCAAGGTAAGTGTTTGTGCTCAGAGCAACTTTTCCAGCACTCCTTGTAGTCTTGGGAGGCCTTTTCGCAGGGACCCCGAACGTCTTTAGAGGGGGCAGCACAATCCTTACTGCCACATTCCACAACCTATCAAAAGCACAGTGGCATCCTGTGGTGAGCAGCACCATTTCTATTCTCTCTTGTTTGTGGCACAGTTTTTGCCTCTCGGACAATCAGCAGCAATGAAGGGATACACTTTTGGTAAGTTACAGAAAAAAATAGAAGAGAGTAGAAATGGTGCCACTCTCCATGGGATCCCACCACACTTTTTGTAGGTCACGGAAAAATTCAGATTTTTGTTTTTTAAACAGATTTTTTTGCTTTTTTCCCAAGGAAAAATAGGATCCCTGCTGATAAGGAAACTCATCTAAACCATTATAATATTTTGTGAGTGCTAGGATCACTATAAACTTTATATCTGTAACAGTCCTGTTAGCTAAGTCTCAAGTTAAGGAAGCACACCAGATGGATGAGTTAGGAATAGGATATTATAAACAAGTGTATGAAAGCAGGTTTTGCCCTATTGACTTCAGAGTACCAAAAGAATACCAAAAGCAGCAGAACACTAAACATGAAGAAAATGATCAGGGAATTTAGTTTGTGAGTTAAGCATATTCTTGTTTTTATTTAAAAGAGGCATGCTAATTGGGTACATTCTGCTTAGATTATCATTCATCCATTCACTGTTAGCTGGCAGGAAAGAAAGTCATAACCTAAGCCTTGCAAACTCAGGCTATTGAGCTCTGAAAGTACTGAAGCAAATATTACACAGACTATGAATTTATATCCCCATGGCTGTGCTCCTCAGTGTCAGAGCTCGCTACTGGCTTCAGTTTTTATGTGATAGTAGAACTATTTTTTGAATTTCTATCTCCTTAGCAAGTTATGCTTTCTCTTATATTGCCTCCTCAACTTGCCAAGGTACAAACTTGTTTTTTCCTCATTATTGTACACTAAAGACCACTTGATCTGTGCTAGATCTTCACATCTGTTCCATATAATAGGACTTGTGTAAGTAAAAACAAGCATTTTATTTCTCTCATACGGGAACAAGACCTCATAGGGGATCTTATTTATTTTGTTTAATGCTCCATGATTTATCCCGGAGCTCAACATCAGATCAAATCACCATAAAGGTATTTTTCCCAGCCATACTATTTCCTATAATATTTGTAATTTATTCCTTACACTTTTCCAGTGGTATCACACAACATAAGAAGTCCTTCACCATATTGATAATAAGCTTTTCATTATAAATATAGTTGTATGCTCCTTCCACACTTACTAAAAGCCAAGCATATGGATTGTTTTTCATCCTTAACTTGTTCTCAGCCCTATCTAATCTGATTTATAAATTCTTTAATGATGCATTTCGTCAAGTATGTTTATGGTTAGAAAAGAGACTATAATAGAATATTTTTCACTTAGTAGATTTTCCTTAGTAGAAAATACACTTATACTTACACCCAAAGTTCTTTTAGTACCAGAAAGCCAACATGGCCATGGGCGATGGAGCTGGGATCTACTTGGGTCCATATATCATCATATGAAAGGTTAGCCACATTTTGATTTGAGGACCTTTATAAAAGCTGATAGTACATGACACCTGAGAACTGGCCTGGAGTTGATAAGAGACAAAGAAAAGGAATGCTAATGATACAAAGTCCAATTCCACAATCTAAAGTATTCCTTAAAAGAGGGCCCATGTGTTAGGGTTCTTGTCTGGCCTTTGCATGCTGAGCCCCAGATTTTAGGCCTCTGGTTCAATTGGAGTGTCTCTGAGGAAGGGGAACTTGGTGCAGACAAAATGAGGTTTTTTTCTTTTTCAATTTTGGAGCAGCTGAGACTGTTATGGCCTGGGCAGTGAAGGAGCCAGCAGTCATGGAGGCTTGTGTTGTATCTCTGGGATTAAGCAGCATGCTGGCAGGGAAAAGGGGCATGTCTGTGGGCTCTTCTTGCAGGAAACAGGGCCCTCCCTCAAGGCTTTGATTTTTTTTTAAACTGTAGGGTGGTGGTATACATATGTATGTGAGTGCGGTTCTGCTCTAGGCAGGGTGGTGCAGAAGGCCCAAGCCCTGTAGCTTTTGCACTTCCTGACTTTCTGGGGCTTACATTTACAACCCAGGTATCATGTGAAGCTATATTCTTAATGCCACTAGAACATATTATCTCACTATGACAACATAATAAGGTTTCACTTTATTGTTCTGACTATAAATCTACCTGATTTGTGCTCCAAGAGAAGCATAAAAATTGTACTCAACTTATATGTAGAGTCCCGACAGCCTATTTTACTTTCAGTATTTACTAAGTCAGAACTTATTTCAGGGAAATTTTTATTTTAGTATTTTCAGTGCATTTAACCCTTTAGGTCCTTTCCTTGGTTATAGGATTTTCATGTGGGATTGTATAAGGGTAATAGCCATTTAAGGTGCTCTGCAACACAGCTGCTCCACCAAACCAGGATCCAACTTGGTGTGGTGGTGTGCCACAACATCCCTAGAAATGCTGACCACCCTCTCACTTGGAAAACTGGTCAGTGGACAGGACAGGTGTTCCCGGGAAACTATGGCCAGATCCTGCCACATCTGGCTGTGGGTTGCCCAGTAGGTCAAGGGCTCCACATCCTCCTCAAGATAGATTCATAGATGCTAGGGTCGGAAGGGACCTCAATAGATCATCGAGTCCGACCCCCTGCATAAGCAGGAAAGAGTGCTGGGCCTACATTACCCCAGCTAGATACACATCCAACCTTCTCTTGAAAACCCCCAGGGTAGGGGAGAGCACCACCTCCCTTGGGAGCCCGTTCCAGACCTTGGCCACTCGAACTGTGAAGAAGTTCCTCCTAATATCCAATCTAAATCTGCTCTCTTCTAGCTTGTGGCCATTATTTCTTGTAACCCCCGGGGGCGCCTTGGTGAATAAATACTCACCAATTCCCTTCTGTGCCCCCCTGACGAACTTATAGGCAGCCACCAGGTCGCCTCTCAACCTTCTCTTGCGGAGGCTGAAAAGGTCCAGTTTCTCTAATCTCTCCTCGTAGGGCTTGGCCTGCAGGCCCTTAACCATACGAGTGGCCCTTCTCTGGACCCTCTCCAGGTTATCCGCATCCTTCTTGAAATGCGGCGCCCAGAACTGCACGCAGTACTCCAGCTGCGGTCTGACCAGCGCCTGATAGAGGGGAAGTATCACCTCCTTGGACCTATTTGTCATGCATCTGCTGATGCACGATAAAGTGCCATTGGCTTTTCTGATGGTTTCGTCACACTGCCGACTCATGTTCATCTTGGAGTCCACTAGGACTCCAAGATCCCTTTCCACTTCCGTGCCACCTAGCAGGTCATTTCCTAGGCTGTAGGTGTGCTGGATATTTTTCCTCCCCAGATGCAGCACTTTGCATTTCTCCTTGTTGAACTGCATTCTGTTGTTTTCTGCCCACTTGTCTAACCTGTCCAGGTCTGCTTGCAGCTGTTCCCTGCCCTCCGGCGTGTCCACCTCGCCCCATAGCTTAGTGTCATCTGCAAACTTGGACAGAGTACATTTCACCCCCTCGTCCAAGTCGCTGATGAAGACATTAAAGAGTATCGGTCCAAGCACCGAACCCTGCGGGACCCCACTGCCCACACTCTTCCAGGTCGAAACCGACCCATCCACCACGACTCTCTGGGTGTGACCCTTCAGCCAATTCTCCACCCACCGGACTGTGCAGTCATCCAGGTCACAGCCCCTTAACTTGTTCACCAGTATGGGGTGGGATACCGTATCAAAGGCCTTCCTGAAATCCAAGTATACGACATCCACCCCTCCTCCTGTGTCGAGGCATTTTGTGACCTGGTCATAAAAAGAGACTAGATTGGTCAGGCACGATCTGCCCGCCACTAAAGCTTCAGCACTACCTGTCCAAGGCTGGGGTCTGGTGCCTCTGGACCCCAACACTGAAGCCATGCCTTGGCTCACATTGGCAGCATCTGGCCTGAAGGAAACTGGCTGGTTCTGGGAGTGCTGGCAGTGGAAAATGGATCCCACTCCTCCACGTCCCCTTGCCTCTGCCCTTCTGCCTCCCTGACTGTGTTCACCAGCACCTCTGTACAGGATCCAAGGTTTTGGTGCTGGACATGGTCCCCTTCACCCTTGGGTTACACATGTCTGTCAGCACGTGGACCGTACTGGACTTCAATGGATCTAGCCATTTTTTGAAGCCCTACTTCACCCACTTCACCAGTGCCTGCACCTCTGGTGAAAAGAACATTGATCCCCTGGAACTTCTCCATCTGGTTCTGAAGCTCCTTGGCTATGGGGATCACCTGGATAAGGAGCACCTGGATAAGGAGGGAATCACCAACTCTAAGGGTCTTGGTGGCCTCAAGGAATGGTTTGAGGACCACCCAGATCTGGGAAATTGTATCCCATGCCGCTTTGTTAAGGGGACAACTGATCCCAATCTCCCTGACCAAAGCCATTTAATGGATGGCCTCCTGTTGCTCCACCAGCTTTTCCAGCATCAAGTATGCGGAGTTCTATTGAGTGGCCACATCCTGCATGATTTTTTGCTGGAGGATGCTCAGCTCTGCCTGTTTCTCCCACAGCATCTTGCAGCAGATTCCCCCTTGATGCTGCAATGGAAATAGCCCACCACCTTCCTGCATTTTGAAATCAGGTGGTTGGTAGAGATGGTGCCATCACCGCCACCCTGTCACACTCCAGGGTGTCCCTGACTATAAGGTGGAACTTGTGTGGCACACTGCAGATGCCAGCCACTGACATCATGCACTGCCTTAACCATATTGGTCCCATCATCTATGATCATGAACCTGTGGTGAGCTTACCCTGCCCAATGAGCCCCCCCTGCACTATGCAGTTCATGACCACCATGATCTCCCTTGCTGTGTGGGACTCATCTATCACCTCGGCTTGAAGGAGAGCCCACCAATGCCCTGACTGATCACATCAGTGCCCTATGAGGGAGAGACAGGCATGATATCCACCTCAGCTGCTCCAGATGTCCAAGGTGAAGAGTAAGGCCACCTGCAGACCTGCCTTGTGCAGCTATTCCCTCAAGTATTTTCTGCATGCCTCATACAGGGAAGGCACCACTGTCCTGCTAAAGGTGGTGCATGTGGGCATTTGGTAGTATGTGGCCATGAGCACCATGACCCACCTGAAACTTGGCTGCTCAGCTAAGAAGAAGTGCTTGCCATCCAGAGCAAGCATCTCCCCAGTGCTCTAGGTGCCCTTGCTCACCTTTGCAATGCACCCCACTTTGTCTGTGGCTTTTCCCCACCACTCCAGGGTGGCCTGCCTCTCTTGTGGGGATGAGGGCTTTCGAGGGAGAGGGGGACTTCCCTTCGGGCACACTGCCACTGATGCCAAGCTGAGGAGGAGCAAGGGCAAGGGGGTGCTTCCTTCTGAGATGCAGCAGCATTTCCATGGTGGTAAAGTATTTCATCTCCTTGCCCTGGCTGATCTGCCTTTGGCAGTGCTGGCAGATAGCATACTTGGGATCATCTGCCACCTCAAAATGATCCCATATTACACTACCACCCTGCTTCTGGGTTGAGGGTGGGGATTGTGCCTTATCCCCCTTGTAAGTAGGCAGAGACACAAGAACAGGGGAAACTGAGCCACCTGCTCCCAGAACCTCCTCTGAGGTGCCTTCCAGAGAAAGAGACCTGGCTCTAGGGGAACTTTGACGGGTGTGGAGCACAAACTCAGATTCCCCCTCATTCCTCAGATTTTCTTTTGCTAGGGTGCTCAGGTCCCTTGCTTCCAGATTCAGCTCCTCCTCTGGCACTGGGAAGCTTACATTGGGAGATGAAATTGGGGTACAGGAGACTGTCATGCTGCTGGTGGCTATTTCTGGTGTTAGGTGAGGTGGTGCAGTAAATGTTAGAGAACTGGGGGACTTGCAGCTCTCCCCCTACCCCATCTAGCTCCTCTCCCTCCCCTGCCAGAAGACCTGGCACCTGCCTTTCCAGCACGCTTCGTAATCTATGCTGTGCTGGAAAATGTGTGTGTGTGTGTGTGTGTGCGCGCAACTGTAATATCTCTTCTTCTCTCTGTTTACTGTACGTAGGTGTAATCAATATCTCTTATTCTCTGTTTACTGTATGTATGTGTGATGAATATCTCTCTTTCTCTGTGTTTACTATATGTATGAATGTGTGTGTAATGTATGTGCTTTCCTGCACAGTGAGGGACTGGCCCAGGCTAACATTCTAAGGGACAGCCAGCACGGGTTTGTTGCGGGTAGGTCTTGTTTGACCAATCTCATTTCCTTCTATGACCAGGTGACCTATCACCTGGACAAGGGAGAAGAGATTGATGTCATATATCTTGACTTCAAAAAAGCTTTTGATCTGGTATCCCATGATCACCTCTTGGCCAAACTGGCCAGTTGTGGCCTTGGCTCCACCACGATCCGCTGGCTGGGAAATTGGCTTCATGGCTGGACCCAGAGGGTTGTGATTGATGGCAGTCACTCATCATGGTGCCCTGTAACCAGTGGGGTTCCTCAAGGTTCTGTCCTGGGACCCATACTGTTCAACATCTTCATTAACGATGTGGACATTGGAGTCAGGAGTGGACTGGCCAAGTTTGCCAATGACACCAAACTTTGGGGCAAAGCATCCACGCCAGAAGATAGGCGGGTGATCCAGGCTGACCTGGACAAGCTCAGCAAATGGGCAGACGAGAACCTCATGGTGTTTAACAACGATAAATGCAAGGTTCTCCACCTTGGGAGGAAAAACCTGCAGCACCCTTATAGGCTCGGCAGTGCTACGTTGGTTAGTACTATAGAAGAAAGAGACTTGGGGGTCATCATTGACCACAAGATGAACATGAGCCTGCAATGCGATGCTGCGGCTAGTAAAGTGACCAAAATGCTGGCGTGCATCCATAGATGCTTCTCGAGCAAATCCCGGGACGTCATTCTCCCCTTGTACTCAGCCTTGGTGAGGCCGCAGCTGGAGTACTGCGTCCAGTTTTGGGCTCCACAATTCAAAAAGGACGTGGAGAAGCTTGAGAGAGTCCAGAGGAGAGCCACGCGCATGATCAGAGGTCAGGAAAACAGACCTTACGATGACAGGCTGAGAGCCATGGGACTCTTTAGCCTGGAAAAGCGCAGGCTCAGGGGTGATCTGATGGCCACCTATAAGTTTATCAGGGGTGAACACCAGGATGTTGGGGAACGTCTGTTCACCAGAGCGCCCCAAGGGATGACGAGGTCGAACGGTCACAAACTCCTGCAAGACCGTTTCAGGCTGGACATAAGGAAGAATTTCTTTACTGTCCGAGCCCCCAAGGTCTGGAACAGTCTGCCAGCGGAGGTGGTTCAAGCACCTACATTGAACACCTTCAAGAGTAAATTGGATGCTTATCTTGCTGGGATCCTATGACCCCAGCTGACTTCCTGCCCTTTGGGCAGGGGGCTGGACTCGATGATCTCCCGAGGTCCCTTCCAGCCCTAATGTCTATGAAATCTATGAAATCACACTGCCAGGGAAAATACAGCTTTCTTTTTAAAAAGTGTGTGTGGGGGAGAAAATAACAGAAGAAATAGGTTTTGGGGGGAAGAATAAGTTGAAAGAAATTGATTGGATAGGGATAAGTAGAAGGATTCTAGGCAAGGGTAATTAGTAAGCTGTATCCAATCCTTCCCAAGAAGAGATACTACTAGGAGACTGAGTAGGAAGCCAAGCCAGTCCAGTAGTACCTTTCAGATACTGTTTCTGTGGCAGAAACAGCTCACAAAAGGGACAGAAAGGCTGCAGATAGAGGCTTATATGCTGTTTCTACATCCCTCCCCCAGAGCACTGTGATTGGAAGGGGACTCGGGAAAAGATCACAGTCACTGGCCAGCTACATATGTCAGTCTTTCCCCCCCGCTCCCCCTCCCTCTTCTCAGTTTCTGTTCCCCTGCAAGACTGCCTTCTGAATCTCCGAATCTCTGAATCTTTTTCCAAATCGATTGGGAGGGGTTTTTTTGTCTCCCAATTTGGTTCAGATTTGGTGATTCAGCTTCTGAATCAGGCCAAATCTTCTCCAAATATAATCAGTGACTGAAGCTTTGCACAATTCTAGTGCAAAGAAACCCCAAAACACAGGGGGATTGGTCTATTTTAGTGAATTGTACCATCAAAACCTAAACAGATGAATGCTACTTGGAATATGTAGAATGTTCATGGGTTTCTCTGGTAACTAAGATCAGAATACAGCAGTCAGTTACTCCAAAAGAAATACATAAAAGTAGAATAAAAAACAAGCAAAAAATAATCTGATATGATCACTATTGACCTGCATCTCTGTAAGAAAGTAGGACAGACTACAAACAATCTAGATTCTTAGAGATGTCAGATGGCGGTGACTTGCTCTGACTGCAGAGTAATCACACTCTGGCTATGCATTTATAAATAAAAAAAATCAGCCTTTTTATCTTAAAAGAAATTCAGGACAGTAACTCCATAAGTAAATGAGTCTGGAAAGTAAATAAGTCTGGATAGACTCTTAGATATATTCACAGCTCAGGAATGGAATAGCAATAGCTTTTACTGACTGCATAATTAGGATGCTTTGAACTCTCTTTTTTAACTTGAATACATAAAGGCAGACTACAAGATTTTATTTCTCATTACTGCTCCTATTTGCCAGTTTCTGAAATGTCAGAGGTAGCAGCAATGGCTTTTGTTTGTTCAAGGGAAATCATAGTGGAGGAAGAGCAAGAGCCTTCCTTTCTGCCTATAGCTGTCATCCTTTACAGCAAAGAAAAAAGAACCATTTTTTTCTGAGTTAAAGAAGACTTGTTACCAAATGATGCACAAAATTGGGTTCACCAGTCAGAGAAGGGAAGAGAGTCTCTCCATTGATACAATCCTCATTTACCCTCTCTACGGTTTTAAACTTAGCTATAGGTTATCAAATGGATCTTACTGAAAAGCAGGATGGCAGTGGTATTGGAGTTTGTAAAGACACCCCCAAAAGGAGAAATGGCTTCACATTTCCCTGTAAGTGTTTCATCCAGGCCTGATATCAAGGCTACTTTAAGAGCAGCTGTGGGAGATTTGTTTTTAGCTTAGTATCAAATGTGCTGCTTTTGGACTCTGTTTCCAGAGTTCAAGTCCTAAAGAAAGATAATCCTTACAGTGTTGAACCATGATGGGAGCATGTCTGGATTTTACCTTGATTTGGTCCATCTCATATTCTTAGCTCAACTGCTGGTACTATCCTCTTTTGATAAGAATGCCTGGTTTGTCCTCGAAAATCCTCCCCTTGCATGGTGAGCATCTCTGTGACAAACTTATTTGGGGGCATGTTATACATGAGGAAATATGGTATGATCAAACATGCACCTTGTTAAAGGCAGAACCTCTTCAGGGGTGGGAGGGGCAGGGAAAGAAAGTGTCCACAGTCAGCAGCTAGGTAGCCCTATATTCAGTGCTGAACATGCAGTTTTACTTTTGCTTACCCCTGAAATGCTTGTTTTCTTAACTATAATGTGCACCCCAATTTCTAGGAGCTGAATTTTAGGAATATGTGTGTATTGTATGGAAAAAAATAGTGATTTTTATATAAATATGTACATTAGATAGATGGGAGAGAGCCCCCAATGGCTATGTTCTGAAAGTGTTTGTCTATCAGATTTTAATCATATTTTAACATATTCCACCCCATCTCCTTTATAGATCAGCAACTAAGGCAGAGCAATCTTGGCAGGGCATGTGAAGTGGCACTTTACTGAGGGCACCCAAGCTAGTCAATCTCTGAGCAATTCTTGCCTATTAGAAAGAGGAAGGCAGTAAAGTGACCTCCTGAACCAACTGAGAGACAGTTGTCTCTTGACCCTTTACAGGATCATTAAGTATGTTTGTAGCAGGGAGAGACTTTCTCTCATTGGGATGTTGTAACCTAAGCCAGCTTTGCCAAGGGAATGACTGGGAAATATTTGAACAATTAGATAGTGATGGATGCATGGATGGTTTGGCTCTTTCAGAGTATATTGTTTCTTCTGTGTATTGTTTGATATGACATAAGATCATGTTTTACATCTACCTTCTGTTTTCTATAGCTCTTCTTACCCAAAATACTAGGGTATTTATTTGGAGTGATCCATTTATAGTGTGCTCTAAGTATATAACCTTGGACCTGAAAAGTGGCCATGAACTTACCCAGAGTATGTACGTATTAAATACACAGCACTGTCAGTACTGTAGTAATAGCATCCCCCAAACTGACTATCTCTTTTGAAGGATGCTAAAGGATTCTCTTAAATCAGAGACCTTGAGAACGAGGGGAACTGGCTGAAGCTGCTAATAGCACAGCACCTGTGCAGTGTACTTAATGAGCATTATTTACAGCACTAGTTCAATGCTGTAGCTTGGTGGCCCTGAAGTGAATACCTCTTATCATTTTCAAAGTTTCCAATAGTAAGGTTCAGGGCTGCTATTAAAACCTATAAAGTGACAGGAGTTTGCTTGGGAGCTGCTATTAGAAGACTTGAAAATGAGAAGACATAGAAGCCCTGAAACTGCCCAGCTCCTGTCATCATCAAGGCTTCTAATAATAACCCTGAAATCGACTAACGCTCATGATTTTCAAGGCTTGCAATAGCTGACTTTTGACAGCTGCTTCACTGTTTTTATAAAGTTACCCAGAGCACAATTATGTTAGAGTGAACAGCTGAGCTACATACTTAAGTAATATGCAGATAACCAACATTTGCTACTATCACACTGTCACGGAGTCACATAGGTGCCCCGTGAGTGTGAGGGTGATTGGCAGAGCTGTCAATCACCCAGGCAGTTCAGGTGCCTGGTTGCCAAGGCAACCAGGTGGCCACATGGCCGGAAGAGGGCAGGGCCAGGCCTTTATAACTAGCTTAGGCCGGAGCCTGCCTCACAGTTCCCTTCTGGCTGCTGCAGGAGCAGGAGCAGGAGCAGGAGCAGGAGCAGGAGCAGGAGCAGGAGCAGGAGCAGGAGCAGGAGCAGGAGCAGGAGCAGGAGCAGGAGCAGGAGCAGGAGCAGGAGCAGGAGCAGGAGCTCTGCGGCTGAGCTGAGCGGCCTCAGTTAGTGGTTGCTACTTTACCACGCTAACCGGCTGTGATGATGCAGGGAACAAGATCACCCTGAGGGAAGGTAAGACTGAGAGACCTGGCGGGGCTTGGAGTTATTGTTAGGCGTGTGGAGCCTCTGTTTATGTTGTAGCCAGAGGGCTTGAGTTTACGTTACAGTTTACACTGGAGGACCGGGTGAGGCTGTAGGGGAGCGAGGAGGCCTCAAAGGGAGCTCCCCAACAGCTTGGGGGTTCCCAGTGCCCAGTAGGGGCACAGTGCCAGGGGCACTATTGTCGGTGCTGCAGGGCACCATATTGCACCAGGGAGGCGCGGTGTGCGGGGTTCCAGACCCTGGCCCCTAAGGGTGGTTGCCTAGTCGGCAAACGGACCCAGCGAAGGGTCAAGGGGACAGGCACGGCGGTGTGCGCCTGTGCCCCTAGCGTGAGGCGCGCGGTGTCAGCCCTAGAGAGGGCAAGGCCCAGGGCGGGGCCGAGACAGGGCGCGAGAGGCGCGGTGTCAGCCCTAGAGAGGGCAAGGCCCAGGGCGGGGCAGAGACAGGGTGCGAGGCATGCGGTGTCAGCCCTCGAAAGGGCAAGGCCCCAGAGTGGGGCAGGGACAGAATGCGAGGCGCTGGACCCTGGCCCTTGAGAGGGCCAGGCCCCAGAGCGGGGCAGACCAGGAAGGGATAGCAAGCCGGCCCAAGGGCGCCGTGACTAGGGCGGCGATTAGAGCCGGCCCAAGGGCGCCGTGACTAGGGCGGCGATTAGAGCCGGCCCAAGGGCGCCGTGACTAGGGCGGCGATTAGAGCCGAGACTAGGGCGGCGGGAGCGTGCCGGCCCAAGGGCGCCGAGACTAGGGCGGCGGGAGCGCTCCAGACCCAAGGCGGAGCCGGCGATTAGCCAGGCGCCGGCTAGAACCCGGCCCAGGGGTGCCGGTATCAAGCGGTGCTAGCGAGTCGGACCCAGGAGGCGCCAGCGAGTAGCTGGGCGCCAGCGTGACAGGCCCAGGGCGCGGGGAACGGGCTAGAGATTGGGGCCCGACCCAAGGAGGCGCCAGGTGGGCGAGGAGCCCCGGGGCCCGAGAGAGAGAACAAGGGCACCCGAGGGGCGAGGGACCATACAAACGTCCCCCAGAACAGCTGCGAGGCTTGGGGCGTGCTGAGGGGGAGGCTTGGAGGCACGCATTGCCCTTAAGGCGGGCCGCATATTGAATCCCCATTCTGGACTAGGGACAGGACACCAATACCGTCCACTAGGGAACTGGCAGCCTCCACATTATATATTTAACCATCAAAGTCGTGGCGGGCGAGATTCTGAGGGTGCTACGTCACCCTAACGTGACGGTAGGCGGCGCTAGGGGGCTCACGGCCGCCCCTAGCCGCCGCTCCCTCACACACACAAACAATAGGTGTTCAGGGACTGGCAGTGTGGTAATTCAGCAAATTATGCATTTATTTGAAAGTTAGGTAAGTTAAATACACTGTGTATGTGTACCTGTCTTCTAATTCTTTCCGCTCCTTGGTCATTAGGCAGGATGGTGTGACATTCTCCACCTTTCACCAATGCCCCGACTATCTAGGTATTCAAATGGCTTCCATTTTGATAGATGATAGGCATTTTGCTGCTTCCTCTTCAGAGATATCTGACACACAAGGAGATGTGAGATTATTAAGATTCAACTGTAATGAAAATTCTCTTTCTGTAGTTTTCTAAAAAACCAGTAGGACAGCTCTTGCAACACAGAGCCCTATCTATTGCTAGTATGTGAAAGTGGTTTCTGGGGAGAAATAGCCTGGCCTAGGCTACTGAGACATGCATTCCTGGCATATCTCTGTGGCAAACAGGTTGTGACAGCATCTGCTCCCACCGAAGTTTGCAGAAAACTTGAAGTTTAAAGAATGTGGGCTGACAAAATCTCCTCAAACAGCTCCAGAGTGAGTATGGCTAGTGATTCACTGTATAGGTTATAGACTTAATTTCTAAAGAACAATGGAACGCTGAATGGAGATATCTGTGGGTTTTTTGCTTTTTATTGTCTAAGTGTCTGCAAGGAGAGAGAACCATTCCCATCACCGTTAAGCAAGTTTCCCATCTTTTTCTAAACATGTGACTACTATAAGGAGGCATCCGGGGCGGAGATCTGAAGACACTTGTCACAGGTGTAGTTTTCTTAAATAGAACAATGTTTATAGCATCTTGTCACCCTGAACCATATATATCTAATATATATATATATATATATATATATATATATATATATATATATATATATATATGGTTCTTGTCCTTACCAGCAGGACTTGCCTAACCTATAAATTTGAACAGCCTACAAGTGAACTATTTTTTATTCCTCCAGCTGAACCAAAAACATGTTAGCTTGATTTACTTTTTACTGGTCTGTCTATTAATTGTGTGTAGTCACAAGGGTGTGCTCCTACAAAGGGACACACAGTACATTGTATTCATTTTGGTGACATTCTCTACAAAGGGTATTCTTTCTTCCCCAGCCCTTGCCAATTTGCTCTAGGCACAAACAATTTACATTTAAACTTATGATTAATAAAGCACAAGAAGATATAAATTATTCAGTGCCACTCCTACTTTATCATTTCTATTGCCAAAAATGCATTGGGCCCTCGACCAATACACAGGAAGAGACAAGGTCTGTGCATCAGGAACTAAATGTTACAAATATAAAAGAAGCCTCTGAGAATCTGAGAAAGGGATTTTGTACAAAATGAATTGCTAATTTCCACATGATTGTATAAGCTGTAGATACTGTTACAAAGCAGTTCTGTAAAAGCCTATCTGAGAAAACAGCATTTTCCATTGTCATTGAAACAGACTGAGTGATGGACTGAGTCAGATTTCAGGGGTCATAAATTCCACACAAGGGTGGTGGCAGACAGGTTTGTGTGGACATAGCTTTCATTGCCTGATGTTGATTTTCTTTTTTTTTTTTTAAAAAAGTTGATGGGTTCTGAAGTGAAGTGTCTTATTATGCCATCCTAGATGTACCAGCTTTCAAAATGGAGGCTGGGATCAACTGTATTATGCCTGGAGGGCAAGTAGAATGAGTTAAGTCCTCCTTGCTAGCTATCTAGGAGGTAGCCTTTGGTTAAACAAGAAAAGATTAGACAGCCTTTCCAGGAAGCAGGACAAAGGCTTTAAAGCAAACACAATAGAAACAGTCAGCTTCATGGAGCAAGTAAGAATCTGTGCCCTGCTAAAAAACTGATATGTAGCCCATTCATATGACTAACAAAAGAGGTCAATATAATTGTCCACATCTTGCAGATGAGAAAACTGACACATGAGCTAGAGACAGACATTCAAAAAGCCTGAGCCTGAATTGATTTAATCTTTGCAGATTAGTCTAACCTGGCTAGACTGAATCAGTTTGTAACTGCCCAGACATCCCAGAAATGTAGGCACATGACTGCAGTGGCTCAAGCTAGGGGATGCTAAAGCAGCCCTTCTTTCCCTTCTCTGGGGCTGAGCTGAAGGGGAGGGTGGGGGCTGGCCAGGCCCTGGCAGGGCACTCTGATTAGGGAGGGACTCCCCTGCCACCTTCTGACCAGCCCAGCAGGGAATTGATAACACAGTGTTTATCACCCCATTAAGAAAACAGCAGAGGGACATTACCAGCAACCTGCTGATTCTGCCTTTGTCCCATCTGCCGCAGCATGGACTGTAGCCAGCATGTGGTCTGCTAGCTAATGCTGAGAGGTGTCTGTGTAAGGCAGAGAGAATGGGGCACTCCCTGTTTAGCAAGGAGGAGGAAGGGGGGGCAATAGGAGGGAGCCAGGCAGATGCCTGCAGTTTTTGCCGAGCTCCAGCCAAGGTGCAGAGGGGAGAGACCAGCTCTGCTGTGGGGCAGAGAGCCCTGCCCAGCCCAAAAAGCATGCTGGGATACTGAGGGAGTCTGGTTTAACTTAAACCAGCAATGGGGTCTGGGACATACATTGCACAAACCTATCTGACCCAAATTAGTTAAGTATGATACTACATTCAAAGAGGTTTATCTCAAAACAGTTTCAGCCATTTTCAAACTGGTTTACATGCACTGAACATCTGTTCTGTTACAGGTTAAAACCAGTTTCTGATCACTTAAACTGGTTTATGTGTCTGTTCCTAGCCACAGAGAGTGACATATGGAAGCCAGGGAAATCAGGCAGAGTGGATGGAGTCAGAGAATAAGCCAAGTCAGGAGGGCAGGAGCTTGAACAGAGAGCAGGGTCTAGGAACAAAATGACTCAGGAGTTCAGGGGACCATGCAGAGAGTGGAGTCGGAGAACAAGCCAGGTTGAGAAGCCAAGTGACCAAAAAGAGAGCAGAGTCAGAGCACAAGTCAGAGGAGAACAGCAAGAAACTCTGGGATCAGCCTGAGCCACATTCTCCAGACACTTCCTGTCCTGGGTCAGGGGTTTATATGGGGGAACAGGAGGTTCAGCTGATCCTCATCAGCTTTGCTGGTAGAAGACTAGGCCCTTCTGGAGACTTCAGGACATGCTTGACCAGCCTGAGTGACCAGCTGTAGGGTGGTGGGTTGGGATGAGCAGCTGTCAGGCTGAGGCCCCCACATTCAAGGTTTCTGCCTGACAGTATCTCTTTGTGGAACTGCGCTGTACCATGCAGACACCTCCTTTGCTGTAAGTATTCCAAGCCTGTAGAAAGTTATCTCCCTAAAGGTGTATCTGCACAAGGGAGGAAGAGTAAATGCTGCTTTTTATCTGTTTCTCTTTTCTTATTTAAATCATTTAAGCCTGTTTAATAGTTTTATTAAGCCTGTTTATCTTCTCTTATATTTAAATAATACAAGTCTAATATAACTTAGCCTTGACTGGTAGTATTTGGGAAATTCATGAGTTAATTGGGGGAGGAAAGGGGAAAGCAGGTTGTAATAGATGTGGGTTCTTTTGATCTATTGGCGCGCCTGTTAACCTTATTGGACAAGGACATTTCCCTTCTTTAAGCTGCACCAGCCATAACTTGCTATTATATAGTAAATTGCTCCAAGAGGGGTCTGCGTCCTTGACTGGATTGTCTCTCTATTGTTGTTCAGTGTCCACTTGGTCAAAAGGTACACATCGGAAGGCTCTCTTCTCAATCAGCTGAGTCTGTCTTGATGAGGTCAAGAGTATTGCTTTATAGCATTGGACCCTCCACTGACCCACAATCTCTGGGTGAGTATGGTCTGTTGGGAGCTCCTCCACCCCTGCATTTTCACCATTAACCTTTGGTTTGAGATTCTACATATAACACAGACCATATATTAAGAGCAGAAAGGGTTTTCCCCAGCAAAAAGCTTTCCCCCAGTCAAAAGACATGTACTGTTCCTTAGTCTGAATTTGCTGGGGCATGGCCAGTAACCAGGAGCAGAAGACTATATGAAGTGTCATATAGGGTCATAGCTCAGGTGCACAACTTGCTTTGTGGCCAGCAACAATTCAAAAGTTACGAGGGTGCAACAGAGAAGTGCAGAGGGCAGCAAGTGGGGTGAAGAGTCCACAGGCCTGGGCCTACTACCCGGACCCCAGGAGGGAATTTGCTGGAGGTCTTGGCCTGCAACCAAAAAGAAAGACTCCACATTGTGGTTGTGGCCAGCAGCAATCCTCTAATTATAATTCCATAATACGCTGATTAGCAAACAGGGTCAGCAACCAGGAGGAGGACTAGAATAATATGACATGGATCTGCTGAATAGAGGGACCTAGGGAAGAGCCTGAACCAGGAGGTGGGGATTTTCTTCAACCCCCCCCCCCACTCACCCCAGGGAAACAGGCAGGGAGGGTACATAATCACCTGTCGTACGCTCAGTATCTGCTTTCTCATTATAAGGAATTGAACTGTAATTATAAGTCTATATAACATAAGTCTGCATCATACATTGGCTATATGTATATATAATATAGTGGAGGCCCAGGGTGTGTATGATGTGTGCAGGGTGATAAGGCACCCTGGTTTGAAATGGTTTGATAAGAAATTGAACAGTTACAATCATTATTGACCATTAATAAATCATTTGTATTACTATAAACTGTTATTAATATATTACTATTGGAATTAATAGTTGCCTCCTATTATTAGTATTACCTGTTATTATATTGTTGCACAAAGGCGGTTCGTTTCCCTGGAGGCAACGCAGAGATCACAGACATCAGTCGGTACAAAAGGATGTATTTGTTTGCAAACAAAGGTCAGAGAGTGGAGCTTTGAAACTCAAATCACCTCTGGCCCCAATTGTATTTGCAAGCGGTTTTTTATGCTCCTCTCTCCTGGGCACGTGTGCAGACACAGGAATTCTTGCAGCCTACTTCCGTTTCATACAAACATACATGTAGTTACATTATTACATACATCACATGTATATTATAATTAGCTATTTGAGTATGCGGGGCGGAGAGGTAAATATGCAACAGCTCATTAAGTATGCTCAATGCTACACGAGTTCAAAAGTTTATACCCCAAGGCCATGCAGTTAAATTCCAGTTTCTGTAATAAGTATGAGAAAGTCTAAGGAGGATGGGGGAGAGGAGCCTTGGACAGTATTTCTTTCTTATTAGGAGCAAGATGCAGGCTGTGTATTTCCAACAATATTATAAGTCTGTATCAGGTGGAATGAAAGTCAATTGTAAGTATAATGCATACCAATTCAATTGTTGAGAGCATCCTGAAGGAAGTGTTGTCATCCTCTTCATTTTTTCTTTCTCCTTTCTGTTTCTGCCTCTTGTCACACCAACAGGGATTGATCAGCCTGTGGCTAGCAGTGGAAGGGGATCTAAAAACTGGTGGGAGGGAGGATAGAAAGAACATCAGAATTTGTGCTGGTGCCTCTTGTGCATCTCGCATACCTTCCTTCATGCCCATAAAATTCCACCAGCCAATAAATTTGAACTAAACAATGCACCCCTCCAACTGGAGATGACCCTATCAGGGTGCAGGGCAGTGGTGTACTTACAGTGGAGGGTGGCATGGCTGCTTCGGCGTGGACACAAAGGGAGCACCATTGACAGGTGCAAAGGGGGTGCAACCACGCTGTGCTGCTGGCCCCCCCCCACCATCAAAACCACCACAGAAGGGGTCTTGTCTGGGGTGGGTGCTCATGGGAGTGAGGGCAGTGGCACCTCAGGCTTGTCCTTCAGGCCCTGGAGACCCATGGTACACCACTGGTGCAGGACCTTGAGCAAATTAGCTCCCCCCCTCCACAGAGCTGATCCTGTGTGCCATGGCAGCAGCAGTAGGGAAGGGGAGCTGGTGAGCATCTGGATATGAGGCTGGTGGCAGTGCTGAGGAGTCACCCCGTCTGCTCCACCTGTCTCTGCGGGGACCCCAAAGCACTGTGCCTGGGGCCTTCACTTGTATTCGCAGCCCCCTAGGGATGATCCTGCCACCCTCAGGGCACAGACAAGTGTCAGGTAAAGTGTCACCAAAGATGGCATGTAGCACATCAGCATGTCCCCTTTTGAGTCACATGTCTCAGAGGTGCGGGCATCAAAAGGTACTCAAAGCTTCACTGCACCCCACTTGGTCAGCCTGCAGTCATGTTGAACCCTGGATTTGCATTTCTGTGCCCCCCAGGGACAAGTGTCGTGACTGGGATGAGTCCTTCTTTGCCCCCGCTGAGCTGTCGTCCCTCACCCACCTCAAACCTCCCTCACTGATACAGTGAATGTACACTGCAACCTCTGCTCCCCCAATTTATAGTGCTTGCGTGGAGCAATCCCCACAACCAGCAGCCTCATTTCTGAAATGGAAAAAAAACCAGACAGTTTGGCGCTGGGCTGGAAAATTAGTACAAAAAGAAGGTGGAAAAGTTTGCAAAGTCCCTGGGTTTGCGTGCAAGCAATGCAGGTCTTAAACCCCTCACCACCCCTCCCCCCACCCACAGCCTTACTTTGGTGTTCCAAAATGAAGGAGACAGTGCCTGGCACCTGGCTGGAAAACAGTACAAAAAGAATCTTGAAAAAGTGCGTTTTCAAAGTTTCCATCTAGGGAAAATGCAAGGAAGGGCTGTGAAGAGTGAGCCAAAGAGCCTGGGAAGGCATGAGCCCCTGTGAGTGACTTTGCGAAGTGGCCGATGGCTTGCAGAAAGGCAGGCTGCTGGGGGGTAACATACCAGCCTTTGCAAAATGCTGGTGTCCAGGCCAGCACTTGTGTGTTGTGACGTACCCAGGCAGCCCCCCTGTTTACCTCTGGAGCCCCCCTGTGTACCTGTGCAAGAGCGATTGCCAACCCCTCCCCCTGGCACCATGCAGCAAATGGCAGGAAAGACAAACAGAGAAATGAACCCAAACAATGAATGAAATCCACCTTTGCAACCAAGTAGTGTAAGAATGGATATGGAGGCAGACACAGGAAGCCTGGAAGCCATGAGGTTTTATTGTTTGAAACACAGTATTATAAACAGTTGCTTGTGCTTCTTTTCCTTCACCCCACCATGACCCTGAACCACTCCTGTCTCCCTGAAACACAGTGGCACCGTCCTGACCCTGGTGGCAGTTATATGGTCCTGCTGTGACCCCACTGAGTTAGGGGGAACAGGCTCAGATGTAATTCTCCACTTGTCTTACACAGAGGCAAGATGAGCAGACCAACTTTTGGGCATCGTACCCATTTATTTAGAAAGTTTTGCATACTCTGAAAGGCATCCTTGAAAATATCATGTGACCTCTGTCACTAAGCGTGGGATTCATCAGCCACGTCTTTTAAATTCTGCATGGTATCTCACATTTGCTCAAGAATGGCATCCTCCTTATACAGCAATTCACAGAGTTCGTCCCACCAGGCATCTTCAAGTTCCACTCTGGCTACTGAGGACTCCACCAGAACCTTGAGTGAGGTTTCACAGAACCAACTCTGTTTGCTGTGAAAATCTCTGCAGTGCTCTGCTGTAGTGTGAGCAGGGCACCATTCCCAGTGGCCATGGGTCACAGTGGCTGATAAACAAAGAAAAAAGCAATGGTTGCCTTCCACCCAAAAGGAGGAAAGTACACCCCCCCACCCCACCATACAGTGCACAAAATGCTGGCAGGCACAGGAACAGACCCCAGAACAGTGGGGCACTACTCATTCTGCCCAAAACTTACAAGTACTCATTTTGGAAATAGGTCCATGGCTGCCACTGCCCATGCTAACTGCAAAAAATTAATTAAAGCAAATAGTTTGGCGTGTGTGTTACATTACAAGCTATTGAACCCATCATGCACCGAAAGAACATGGTGACCCACCTACAGCAACACATGAATTTCTTCCCCCTCCCCCTCCCCCAAACCCAACCAGCATGAACCTGGGCATTTCTTGGCAGTGGCAAGAGGCACATTACAAGAGACTTACCAAGTCCAGCATGTTCTTGGGTCTCGGCAGAAGGAGAACATGGAGCAGGAGGAGGAGGTGGCAGTACTGCTTCTGCAAATACTGTTTCTGCAAATGCTGAAATCTGGACTAGGCTATGGGTTTGCTGCTTCCAGACTGTGAGTGGTTTGGGGGAGGGGGGCATTATGCGCAGTTACTCACATCTGAATGAGTCCCCCCAAAACATGGGTGAGAAGGAAGGATAACTATATTATAGCTCTTGGTGGGCTAGGCAGGAAGAGGACCAAGCCGAACAGCAACTCACATTTTGAAAAACATTGCAAAAACATTTATAAAACAATTCACAGCACATTTCCAAAAGCTGTATGTGGCACTACACAAAAAGATTGATGGTGTACCTGCGCAGGGAACAGGAGGATTCCAGTGGGACCCCCCCACTGGAAACTGTATGAAGATCGAGGAGCTTGGGAATGCTAGGAAATATAGTCCCCCCTATAGTAAATGAAACAAAATTCATATATTTGTAACATGGTGAGATGGGAAGGAAAAAGAATGGGAGGGGATAATTCACGTGTCTTGTCTTCAGGATTGGGATGGGGTCTTTGGGATTGCGTACTGATGAAGAGTGACCAGACCGACTGAGCATAAACGGGTGCAAGTGAAAAAGATTTTGGGGTGACCATGACCATGGCCAGGTGAGACTCAGTGAGAGTCAGGACTGCCCAGTGAGTCCGGGGGCAGGGACTGGGGAACCTAGATGGTTTACATGCCCCTCCTGCTGTAATACATAGGAAAGACTTTACAGGGGGTAAATTGGCATTTGACTCCCCCTACTGAAATCTGCGGGAAATGACATACAGGGCTTAACTTGTTCATGTGAACATGAACAAGTTATCCAAAAACACCATTCATGTGAACACAAACACTGTGTCATGCAAACAAAAATGCACCACACCAAAAAAAAAAACGTTAACATTTTCAGGTGCTCTACATTAAGCCCCTGTCATCTACACATGCTCATGATCTAATAAAAGATATCACATCTATCCAAAGAACCTTGCTTGCCCAAATGAAGCACTCTCTTTGCTTTTATTTCTCTGTTTATTAGCATAAAGCGCACTGCACAATAGACTTTTGCAGTAACTGGTCTGAACCCATTTTGCTACAAGAGATGGAATAAAGGTGAGAGTTTGATTGCAAATAAGCACTGTCCTTTATGACCTGAATAACTAAAGTTGCTCTGTGATCACTGGATTAAGACATTTTTGTGAATCATTTGGCCAAATTAATTCCTGTTTCCAGTATGTTTGAAAATATAAGGGTAACAAAAGACTCAGGGCAGTGACTGAACTACAACTGCAGGTATAGAAAGAGAAAAAGTATGCAGTACGGAAACCCGCCTGCCATGAAAAACGTTTGGCTTTTTAAGACTTGGGGAGTCACCATCCTGAGCAATGGAAGAGTGACTGCAATTAATCAGAGGGGAATTAAAGCATCAAGCAATGTAGGAAAGTGATATTCATGGGGGAGACGAGAATTGTGGTCAATTGTTATCAGATCCCATACTTAAAGGAATTAAACCCCTCTGAGTTTAGCTGTCATCATGGATGTCCTTTTAAATAAGTTAGTGGTTGGAGAGAGCAACAATAAAGGCTAAGCAGGCAGAAAAAAGCTCAAAACTGATACTGGCCTAAAAAAGAATCATCCGATCAGTACCTGAAACATCCTCTGTACTCTAGTGCTGTTTTTAAATGGCACAAAATACTTGATAATAGAGTTTCCCTTTGCAGGAAACAGCTGCACATTTGGGTTTAGGAGGCCATTTTGGCTCCATCTTTGTTGGGGTCTTTTGCTCAAGGATGGCCATGCTGAATAGGGTAATTGCCACCCAGCCAACATATGCATTTGGTTAGATACTGTTCATATTATAGCCAAATAGTTCTGTGTGTACTGGGGTTTGATGATCACCTCTTTCACAACATTCTGGTTCAACTGCCTGTGGTAAGAGCAGGTAACCAGAGCATTCCTAAAGGCTTTGTTTTTGTCATTAATGATCTTCTAAATCTACCAGAGCTCCTTTGCTTAGGCCAGTGATTCTCAGCTGGGGTTCTGGGATGCAGGTGCGGCTGTGGCCACAGCAGTAGCCAGGTAAAACCAACACAGGGCTGTGGCATGCTGGCATACTTCACCTACATTAAGATTCGCTGATAACTAGAACAGCTAGGAGAGCTGGCTGATGCAGTAGCTGTCTCCTGTTTGCACCCCTCCATGCTTCTCCCAGAAATAGAGATATGTGGGACTGTTCTAGCTGTCCCATGTGCCTCTATTTCTGTGAGATACCAGGCAAATTCAGACTGGTATGAGCTCTCTCTCCTGCTTGTTTTATAGAACTATCAGAGAGCTGTAAAGCAAGAGGAGCATTTGCACACGCCATAGCCTTTTCTGGTCTGGCTGTGCATTAGACTTGTGGAGCAGTTTCACCTGAAGGCAGCAGCACCAACCTGAGAAGCACTGAGATAAGTTGAGCACAACTGCAGGTCTCAATTGGTGGTGCTGCCATGTGCAGAGAAATGGTGGGTGGGATGCCCTGCCTCTAAAAAGGCTGAAAACCACTGGGTTAGGCCCAGCATTGGACTGTATTATGGAAATATCCCCTCCCTGAATTTGGACTGCTGGCTGCTTGTAGATCTCCACATCCTAGTAAGTCCTATTAACTCAGGACTGGACATGTTTAGAACCATTTAAGCGAAACTGATATGATGGACTCTGGGTATGTGAGCTCAACACGAGGATTTGCAAAGGGCTCATATGCTTGTATGCCGGTACTTAAACAGAGAGATGACATCCTGTCAAGCACAAATCTTGGAGCACAAATGAGACCAGACAGGCTGCTCCATGTGTGAAGCAGCATGGTGTGGAATTGGAATGGAAGGGCTGTTTCAAGTAGCATAGTCAATCCAAAGTAGGGATTGGCTTAACTGGTGCTGAAATAGAGGTTCCACTCCAGTTGTGCATTAATTAAAGTGGGTTAGATGCTAAGTATGTTTAAGGGGGAAAAAAGAATTAGTCTATAGATACAAGGCCATTTAAGCCACAAAATCTGTCCAACTTAGACAAACCAGAAGTCTATTTTTAAGCAGCATAAGGCCTCCCAACCATTATCTGTATATAGTCCTTTCTCCAACTGATTTTCTGATAGAAACAGATACTATGATGATAGTGAAATAAAGGACAAAGGTCTCAGCATTTTTCTTAGTTTTGTGGACTTTGATATTCCTTTCACATTCACAGATTTTCTCTCCTCCTCTGTTTTTCTCTTCCCCACTTTATATGGTTGAATCTAGGCTTTTGTATCTTGATAAACAAGTCTGACATGGCTGATGCATTAAGCTTCTGGTAACCAGCCAGAGTCACAGATTGCATAATTTATATAGGTGGTGCTCTTTTCAGAGAGGCGGATAAGTGTTGCTCAGGGTCTAGGTTCCTCACTTTTTTTGTATTGGTAATAGACAGGTCTTACCTCTTTACCAACAGTGATACTCCTGTCCTCAGCATCTCTTTCTCTTAAAGAGGATAGTTTCCTCCAATCCTCTGACTAGGAACAGCCATTGCTTGGATTAGTTCTGTGGCTCACCTCTATGACCTGTTAAAGACTTGGTTGGAAAAATGGGTTAGCTGCTTTCATAAAAAGTAAATAGCTCTTTTGCCTAGGAGTGTCTAGGAGAGTTGGCATGAAACAACCGGACCGTGGCCAACAAGCCATGTATTTATTTTCCTGATGCCTATCTGTATGAGAATTCTTTCTTCCCTAACTAGCCATTCCTCTAGAGATGAGGCATATTCCCAGTAAATCCTAGCCATTTCCTCATACCATTGCCTAACTGGGCTGAAAATTCATTCTGATTCTAGTCATTTATGTTTTCAGTATGCCTCTCGTATTAGCTCTGATCTCTTTAAACTCAACCCTTTAACATTAGTCAGCACCATGTGCAATCAATATTCATTTGTTACACGTGCTTTTAAAAGCTTTTCACTCAGTCAAGAGATAGGAGACCTCATCTGCATCCTCCATTCAACAGTTTTGAGGTCAGATCTGCAGGTTTGCATCTTTGTACTGACTGAATTTATGGGGTATCTCACCTGCCTCCTTACCAGAATATCTGGGTTTTCCTGTTTCAATGTCTCCATCTTAAGAGAATGCCATCTCTGCTGCCCCATAGTTTTGCATGATCAAGCTGCATTTCCTTTCCCCACTTAAAATCCCATCCTGTTTGGTCACTCAATTAATTTGGTTCCCCTAGTCATGTCCATTTCTACCCTAGGCTTGGTACTGTATTAAGAGATTTTCTTCATGGACTTCATACATCCCCTTTGGATCCTTAGCTTGTTAGCCCTAGGCACACTGTTCTGATCTTGACTTAATCTTTGAGGCTAACAGTGTACTGCTTACTAGTCACAGCTCTCACCCATTCAAGACAGTTTCCATTCTCTGTTTCTGAACCTAAACTGATCTCTAAGTAGCCCCTGCAGATACATTCTGTTTCTAGGATAAATGTCTAGCTCAATACATTTCCTGTAGATCATTCTCTTTTAGACTGCTCTGTTTTTCTGCTTTTTTTGTTGCCTTATTTTTCTATGGCTAGCTGAGCTATAAACAAATGCGCAACTGATTGGCATCTCTTGCATGTTTTCTTCACCTTTCTAGGATTGTTGGTTTCATAACAGTTTTGCTTAACTTACTGCTGTGTCACAAGCTATTACAACGCCCCCAGGAACAGTTGTTGTTCCCCTATATCAACCTAGATCCTTGTCCCTCATCACTCATGCATTTAAGAGCATTGCTTCCATGCTGTCTTTATAGTCTTGGCACTAGGGCTGTGCAAAGCTTCAGATCATGATTCATATTTGGAGATGATTCAGATGATTTGGAGGCTGAATATATGAATCAGAATCAAATTGTGGGAAGCTTTAGGCTTTCTGAATAGATTTGGAGCTTCCAAATCTATTCGGAAAAGATTTGGAGATTCGGCCATAGGGTATAATGGGGAATCAATGAAATATCTATAACTTTGTTGTCTGTTGGATGATTCAGATGAAACTTGCAGGAATGGTAGATTCTTCTGAGAGCAGAACACATGCCAGGCTTCAAGATGATAGATGCAGGCATTTCTGGTAAACTTCACCCCAAACTTCTAAAAGCAAAACTCGTGTCACGTGTGTGTTAAGCTACAGTGGAATGAAAACTGCAGAGATGGTAGCTCCTCCTGAGGCCACAAAGTCTGCCATGTTTTAAGAATATAGGAGCAGGGGTTTGGGGGAAACTACTCCCCACATTTGTGAAAGCAAAAACTCATGTCACATATGTGTGTTAAGCCACAGTGGGGTCAAAACTGTAGGGATGCTAGCCCCTGGGGAGGCCACAAAACCTGCCAAGGTTCAAGGAGATAAGTGCAGGGGGTTGGGGGAAACTGAACCTCAAGCTGTGGACAAGCAAAACTCGTGACATGGGTGACACTGTGTGTGTTAAGGTGCAGCAGGGTGAAAGCTGCAGGCCTACTAGCCCCTGCTGCAGCCATGAAGCCTACCAGCTGTCGAGGATATAGGTGCAGGGGTTCTAGGGCCCTGCACCTCTAGCTGCTGACAGGCAAAACTCATGTCATGGGTGCTTGTGCAACTGACGGTCTTGGGGTATGGGGGGGAGGAGGGAGTGGGGGAGGGCTACTGTAGGCCTGGCTGCTAAGCTACTGTGTTATCAATCAATCAATGATTCGCTCAGGGACCAGCTCAATACACTGTAGCTAGCTAGTGTAACAAGTTAACTAGCAAAGATTAACAGTACAGACTAAGGAGAGGAAATAATACAGAGCCAAACTGCTTCTGGTCTAAGACAAACACAGTTGCACAAGCACCCATGTCACGAATTTTGCCTGTCAGCAGCTAGAGGTGCAGGGCCCCAGAACCCAGAATCCCTGCACCTATATCCTTGACAGCTGGTAGGCTTTGTGGTCTCCACAGGGGCTAGCAGGCCTGCAGCTTTCACCCTGCTGTGCCTTAACACATACAGTGTCACCCACATCACGAGTTTTGCTTGTCCACAGCTTGTGGTGCAGTTTTCCCCAAGCCCCTGTACCTTAAAATATGGCAGGCTTCATTCTCTCAGTAGAGGCTACCATCCCTGCAAGTTTCATCCAAATCAGACAAAAACCAACAAAGTTATTGATATTTCATTGATTCCCCATTATACCCTATAGCTGAATCTCCGAATCAGCTCCAAAGCTTCAGAGCCAATTCGGCTGAATTGAAATGGGAAATGGATTCAGATCTCTGAATCAAATTGCTGGCATCTGAACTGGTTGAACTCGAATTGAATAGTTACCTATTCACACAGGCCTGCTTGGCACTATTTGGTCAGAAAACCATGCCCTGTGTAGCAGGGTGATAGAGGTTGGAGAAGGAGTAATCCTGCTTGTGCCCTTTTTTCTTTCCTGTCCTTTAACTGTGTCACAACCCCCAGCATCTGTGGGCAGAGCTGACCTGCCTCCCCAGGCTCTAGCAGCTGCATTTGCATGAATGGTGCCAGGGAGTAGCTGAGTGTCTCCCCTGGCTCGATGTGCCCCTGGTAAGGGCTCTGGAAACCTCCAGCAGCCTCCCAGAAAGGTGGGAACCCTGAACTCCTGACAATGCTGAGAGTCTACACACTGAATTGAGTAGGACTCACTAGAACGAAGCAGAGCCATCACGTGAGTCATCGGAGCCGCCATCAATTGGCTGAGGTCCTGAAATACTGAAACAAGATGGAAAAAGAAGTAAGATGAGAGGAAGTGGCTGGTCATTGTGGTGATGGGAAGCTGAGGCTGAGGAGTGGTGAGCAGGTAGAAACTCTGCCTTGATTCTCTTTCTGCATTACTTCAGTTTTGACTTCTGTTTCAAGAACTGACTTCTGGTGGTGAGCCCAGAACCCTGTCATTTTGGGGTTAACACCTGCTGCACTTATATAGAGCAAAAATAAAACTTTACTGAAAATGCTAAAACTCAAAAGCTTAACCTAACAATATAAAACATATTTTAAAAATTTTTAAAAAGGGAAGATATTTTCAATGAACTCCTCTACTCCTCATCAATGGGCGGTGGGCTGGTTGCCATCCCCAGTAAGTTTTGCTCATGAAAGTTTACTGCAAGGAGAGGGGAAAAGGAAGAAGAGGAAAAGGATGGGGATTTGGTGCACAGTCAAAAAAATTGACTTTTGTCCCCCTCCCCCCGCCACAAGGTTGGTGGGACATATTACCTAAATATCACCTGGGACGCTGCATATCCCAGGTGTCATGTCTGGCAGGCAGCATCCTGCTGCCCTTTGACTTTTGGTCATGGTTCTGAAATGGAATGTGATAAAGTTCAGAAGGTTTGCAATATTGCAATACTGCAATACTGAAGGAAGTCATGTAACCACTCACTCCAAAGCTCCAAACTGATTGCAAAAAACTTACCATTACGGTGATGCTGCAGCTGTCACTGGAAGCTATGGCCACTGTAGTGGCAGCAGTGGTCACAGGGGTTGCAGGTGTTTGGTACATGGGGGAACAGGGGGGACAGGAAGGTACATGGGCATGGGGGAGGACATACACTGTAGGTGATAACGGGGGCCTGAAGAATTTAGAGGGGGTAAAAAAATTAAAGGATTACTTCTCTCCCCCATTTTAAAATACTACTACTACTACTACTACTACTACAGGCAGTCCTCGGACTTATGACACAATTGGTTCCTGAAAATGGCATCTTAAGTTGAAATGTTGTAACTTGGAACTGATTATCCCATAGGAAGCAATGTTATAAATGGGGAATTGGTTCCTGAACCAAGGCCTGATACCCTGTTTTCACCAAAAAATAACCCAGAATTTTGTACTCAATCAATTATATATGAGTAATATAGCTACAGTAATGTATTTATATTGTAAGTAGCAATCATATTGTTTTGGAAGGACTTTTTTGGAAGGACTTCTTTGAGGTGACTTTGCTGGATTTTTTTGCAGGGTTCTTAGTTGGACTTCTTGAAGGGTTCTTGGCTGGATTTTTCTCAGGAGCCTTGGCTTCAGGTTTTTCTGGAGTCTTGTCTGCTTTCTGAAAGAAAGTGTCCAAGGGAGTTTGGACAGATGTTCTCCAGGGAGATGGGTGACAATGTGACTTGTTTGCTGTCATGGCATCACATCAGATTATGTGTTGTAAAGTTGAAACTGATGTCAGAAAGTTGAAACAGGGTGTCAGTTTAAAAATGTTGTAAGTGTGAAATGTAACTCAAAATGTTGTAAGTTGAGGACTGCCTATATTCCTAACAGGTTTGAGCAGGCCCGTCCTGATCTGCCTGAATTGCATGCTGTGAGGGAGGAGAGAGGAAGGAGGAGTGAGGGAGGCTAAAAAAGAACACACAGCAGCACCTACCAGCTAGAGGCTGGAACACAGTGACCCCTCATGGTGAAAGGGATTAATTAGAAGTCTTTGGAGTCTCTGGCTGTTTGCACAAACAAAATCCACAGTTGGGATGGTGTAACTGGAAAGCGATGCAAATGAAAACATCTTGAAGTAATGTTAGTTTAAGGTGCTAAATGGACTTTAAAGTAATGGGAAATCCTGGGTTGTGCAAACACAAACGCAGTTGCATTGACATAAATGGGAAATTTTGTTTCGTCTACACACTGGAGGGGTTGGATGTATTCAAGTCAGCCGGTCCGGATGATCTCCACCCTAGAGTTCTAAAGGAACTGGCCGAGGTCATTGCAAGTCCCCTGGCACAACTTTACGAGCACTCGTGGTGCTCTGGTGAGGTACCAGAGGACTGGAAGAGGGCCAACATGGTCCCCATCATCAAAAAAGGGAGGAAGGAGGACCTGGGAAACTATAAGCCGGTTAGTCTTACCTCGATCCTAGGCAAGCTGTTCGAGAAAATTATGCTGGTACACATCCAGGAGGGGCCAGCAGGGGACTGCATGCTTAGGGGCAACCAACAGTGGCAGGTCCTGTCAGACCAACCTGGTAGCCTTTTACGATCAGATCACCAGATCATTAGATGCAGGGGTAGCAGTGGATATAGTCTTCCTGGACTTCCGGAAGGCTTTTGACACTGTCTCTCACCCTGTTCTCATTAAGAAACTGGGGGGCTGTGGTGTAGACACCCACACAGTCAAATGGGTCACCAACTGGCCGGAGGGCCGCACCCAGAGGGTGGTAGTGGATGGGTCCTTCTCAACCTGGAAGGACGTGGGCAGTGGGGTTCCGCAGGGCTCAGTCCTCAGGCCCGCACTGTTCAACATCTTCATCAGTAATTTGGACGAGGTGGTAAAAAGCACCCTGTTCAAATTTGCTGATGACACTAAGATGTGGGGGGATGTGGGCACACTGGAAGGATGCAACAGGCTACAATCAGACCTAGACAGGTTACAAGGGTGGGTGGATGAGAATAGGATGGGTTTCAACACAGACAAGTGCAAGGTGATGCACCTCAGGAGGAACAACTGGCACCAGACCTACAGGTTAGGGAACTCCCCTCTTGTCAGCATGGAGGCGGAAAAGGATCTGGGGGTCATCATTGACTCCAAGATGAACATGGGCCGGCAGTGTGGAGAGGCAGTTAGGAAGGTCAGCCGCACCTTGGCATGCATCCACAGATGCATCTCAAGCAGGTCCAAAGAGGTGATCCTCCCCCTCTATGCGGCACTGGTCAGGCCGCAGCTGGAGTACTGCATCCAGTTCTGGGCGTCACACTTCAAGAGGGATGTCGACAGCATGGAGAGGGTCCAGAGGAGGGCCACTCGTATGATCAGGGGACAACAGGGCAGGCCCTATGAGGAGAGGCTATGGGACCTGAACCTGTTCAGCCTCCAAAAGAGAAGGCTGAGGGGGGATCTTGTGGCCTGTTATAAACTAGTCAGGGGGGATCAGCAGGCATTGGGGGAGTCACTGTTCCCCCGAGCACCGCCAGGAGTGACCAGGAATAACGGTCACAAGCTGGCAGAGGGTAGGTTTAGGTTAGATATCAGGAGGCGTTACTTCACGGTCAGGGCGGCTAGGGTCTGGAACCAACTTCCAAGAGAAGTGGTGCAGGCTCCTACCCTGGGGGTGTTTAAGAGGAGGCTAGATGAACATCTTGCCGGGGTCGTTTGACCCCAGTATTCTTTCCTGCCATGGCAGGAGGTCGGACTAGATGATCTGCTCAGGTCCCTTCCAGCCCTAGAAACTATGAAACTATGAAACTATGCCCCATCTCAATAGTAGAAAAAAGGTTCTTTACAAGCTCGTAGGCACAAACACCCTTTGTCAAGCATAGAGACTCTGTTGGTGTTATCTTCTCCATGGTAGAAAAGAAACTAATTTACAACAAGCAGGTCTGTGAAAATGCAAATAAGTGGAAGTTAGGAAAACAATGGGTAGAGAGAGATAGAAGGGAGTAGGGGAAGGGAGGGAAATGTGGGAAGGAATGCAAGTGATCAGTGGGGGGAAGGTTATCTGGGGTATTTGTTCACACACATTGCAAGGGATTATAGCTTTTTCAGAGCTCTCCATGTTGCCAGACTTCTTCTTCCACTCCTATGCCAGTGGAAGGGATACCTTCCTGGTAGGCAGGTAAACTAAACTTCTGGTTTGGTCCTTGCATTGTCAAACAAGAGCTTTATTCAGTTCTTCTGAATACCTCTCAGGGTTACATTCTTCAATATAAGGTGCATCTGCAATCTGGTACTTTATAGTAAGCAGAGGGAGAGTTGGGCTTTTGCAAGATGACGGGGGAACCATATCTCTGATAACTCTAGTCAATCTGAGAGCAAAGGTTCAGTTCATCATTGCATACCACAAGAGATCCTCACAACACTGAGCATCACATCAGATGAAGGTGAGGGAACCTTCTAGCAGCATTAATCAAACCATGTAGCACCACAGTGAAGTATCCCTCCTTACCAATCTGAGACCTGTCCCCAAATACCATTAGTGGTCCATTACAATTTAGGAACCCCAGCTGAGCAAACTTATCAGTAAATTACTGTACTTGGACAAGTTTTACAATCCAGGATGGCAGCCCCCTCTCAGTAATGGAATTCCCTTCCATTATGACAACACTCATCTGACTTATCAATATCAAACCCGTTAGCAATTGCCAAGCAACCATCAAGTAGGGAGCTTTCAGATCACATGGTGAAATAATTCACCATCAGAACCATCGGGAAGCTTTGCGCAGAGATCTAGTAAAGCAGCCTTGAGCATCTTGAAGCACTGCTCTCTCGGCTGATCAGTCCAGTTCAGCACTGCTATCTTGTTCTAGCAGCCAGTATATTTGACCACACTTGGGGGTGGCACCCTGATAAGTGAAATGGATACACAGTAGTTTCATACAGAAGTACTGCTTGCTTTACCTTCAACAATCAGGTATGCTCAGCTACCAGCCTGTAGAACAGATCTGGCCCACAGGGCCCCCCCAAAGGTCCAGAAGTTTGGCCCCAGGGGAGCAGTGGCAGGATTAATTGCTTCTCCCCTTCTGTCAAATTTCCATACCTCTGAGGAATTCCACTGGCTGGATAACATGGCCCTTCATGCAGCTGGATCAGTAGACTGGCAGCATGGGGCCAAATCAGGGCAGTGCAGGCCTGGATCAAGGAAAGGAGTGGCAAGCAGCTGGATTAGATCTACAACCCAATCCCTTGCCACTGGCTTATAGGGCCAGAAAGTTGGGCACCACTACTCTACAATATCCCAATGGACTCCATGGCTGCTTTTCTATGTAATTGTTAATGTACCTAGAATAGCCTGTCCATATTAAATGGCTATCAAGACTATAGCATTCAGAGATGGTCCATATATGTCAGGGGTATCAAAATATTCTTGCCCTGTAGACCACAGCAGTGGTGTGGGGTCAGTGTGTGAGCTAGATCAGGCCCACAGACCAGGCCAGCATGCCACAGCCAGTGAGCAGGGCCGATGTAGTGCAGGCACTATATGCAGCATGTGGCTCCACACGCTGCATATGGCACATGGAGCCTGTCTGAGGCACAAGCTGCATGCAGCATACATATTGGACCAGCCCAGTGCATGAGGACAATCCATGGGTCAGATATGGGCTGACCCCAGATCCTACAGCCTGACTCTGCATGGCTGATCTGCCACAGGCACCACATGTAGCACATGACTCAGCCTGCCCCCATAAGGCTCTTGTGCTGCAGCCTGGGTCAGCTCTGTAAGGCTAGGCAGGCTCCTGCTCTGCAGCCCTTGTTAAGTGCACTGACTCTGTGTCACAGAGCACTCAGGTGCCCCACATCTGAGAGCAGAAACAGCTCGGGAGAGGCCCCTAGTGGCAAGAAGGGGGAGGCTCAGCTGCCAGTTACCAGGGCAGCCAGAGTCACAGGTGCTGGTTCCTAGGACAACTGCTGGGGAACCAGCTGACAGGAAGGGGCAGGGTTTGGCCCTTCTTAAGCCCTAGGTGTGAGGCCAGGAGGGCAGTTCCCCTCTGGCGGCCAAGGGAGGGGGAGCTCGGCCAGTGCAGACAGAGGGGAGAAGCCCGACTGCATGAGCATCCCCTGATTACTGCTATGGGTTGGAGTATTTCCCAGTAGGGATTGAATGTTGTTTGGCTGGATGGTTTAGCTTTTTATGTTATAGCCCGGGGGCTTTGTGTTTTTGTGTTCGCTGTTTTGACCAGAGGACCGGGTGAGGCTATTAGGGGTTGGAGGAGGCCTCATAGAGGCTCCACGGTAGTGTGGGGACCCTGGTGCCAGAGAGCACATAGCATTTGGTGTGCACTGACCCCAGCCCCAGAACAAGGGAGCAGTGAGAAGCCCCAGAGCAAGGCGGGCAGTGAGGAGCCTGGAGAGAGGGCCGCAAGGAGCGAGACACCCCAGAGCAAGGGGGCAGTGAGAACCCCAGAGCAAAGGGGGACAGTGAGAAGACCCTGAGAGAAGGCAAGGAGAGGGCCAAATCACAACAGGGCCTAGATCGAAACCACATCAGTACCACCTGCAAGGCTTGGGCTGTGGTGTAGGGGAGGAAAAGGAGCCACAGATAGTGCCCCCTGGCACTGGGGTGCATAAAGTGGGCAGCCTCCTGCTAATTACATCAATCAATTAAGATCGAGGCATGGCAGGAAATTAAGCAGGTGGTTGGCCCATAACAGGAGGGCGGAGTCACCAATAGAAAGGCTCCAGTAGCGATACTTCTTGTCACACCCTGTTACCACTAATGAAGGCCAGCTGACACACAGCCCATTGGCAATGTGCAAGGGATGCATATGGATGCATATGCACCCCCTGAGATTTGCCATGCCCCCCCCCCAATAGAAGCACTGGCAGCACTTCTGTCAGTGGTGTGGATCAGCCACTGTAGGGAAACGGGGGCTAATGGGGCTCAGCCCTGACAAATGCCAGGGCAACCTGGCCCCAGGCTGCTGCAGCAAGAGGAGGGGTGTGCCAGGCTCATAGTCGGCCTAGCACAGCAGCTAGATAGGTAAGGTTTCTTCTTCCTTTAGTTTCTGGGCTGAGGGGGTGGAAATCAAAACCCCCACAGTTCAGGAGGGAGCAGAGTAGAGGCAGGACCGAATCATTCACCCCTGGCTTGCTCCCTGCTGCGCTGTGGGGTTGTCCCATTACCTGGCCCAGCTGGGACCCCATTCACAGAGAATGGGTCCCTGGCTGGGCTGGGTGATGGGGCAGTTGGATCCTGGCAGCTCCCACTGCTGCACGCACTACAGGGGAGCCAGAAGAGGGGCAGCATGTTTCCCCAACCCCTTGGCTCCAACATGCCACCAGACAGAGCCCTGGACAAGCTGCTGGGCTCTGAATGACCCACGACCCAGTAAATGGTGAATGGAGCTCCAGCCACATTGGGTTGTGGGAGAAGCAGAGCCCAGTGGCAAAGCGGCACTGGGGAGCCAAGGGGGGTCACATGTCCTCCCCCAATCTTTGCATGGGGCAAGAGTGGCTGCTGCAGTGAGGCAAGTTGGGCTGTGTCTGCTCTGCACCTCTGCGCCTCCCTGCAGCCTTTAAAAGCCACTGAGCAGGCTGGGCAGTGAGCACATGGTGCTATGCTGTGCCACTTTCAAAGGCTGCAATGAAGCATGGAGGTGTGGAGCAGACAGAGCCCAGCTCACCTCACAACTGCAGCCTGCCCTTACCCCATGCAAAGATTGGGGGGAGGGGACCATGTGCCCCTGCTTGGTTCCCTGGCACCACGACTCTGCAAGAGCCACCAGGCTCTGCTTGTCCCACAACTCGGCCCAGCTGGGGCTCCATTCACCATGAATGGTGCCCTGACTGGTCTGGGTCATGGGGAAATCAGAGCCTATTGGCTTGACCAGGGCTCTCTCTGGTGGTGTGCTGGAGCCAAGGGGTCGGGGGAATGTACCATCCCTCCCCCGGCTGCCCCCCATGTGCCTCCCTTGGCTTCCTGGTGCCACAACCTGCAGAAGCCACCAGGATCTTTCCAGGGATGACTAGACAGGGTGGGGGTTCTGGGGGTTTCCGTTTCCTTCAGCCCAGCTTCGCAGCTGAGGCTGGCCCTGGTCCAGCTCCAGGCCCCGCCAGGCAGTGTGAGGCTGGGTCCAGACTGGGGCCAGTGCAGGGCAGCATTGAGGGCCAGTGCAGAGGTGGGGGGTAGTGGATGCTGGCACTGGGCAATGACCTCTAGTGTGGGGGAAGGGGCAGCTGCATGGGTACAGCAGACCCTGGCCCTAAGCCTGATCCCTGCTCAGCACCAGCCCAAGCTTCACTCCCTCCACCCCCTATGGCCCTTTTCCCTCCCTCTACCCCTTTCCCCAAAGATGTTCATGCTCAGCCCGCCTCCCAACGTTTTTCTCCCTCTGTCCCCAGCTTGGGATTGGCTGCTAGTGCCCACCCCAGTATTAAGAGGCACCCGTCACCCATGCCCCAGCCCCATCTCCTGCCTTGTTCTGGAGCTGCATTTAAGGAACTCCTAGAGCATCTGAGCCTCGTTGCATAACACACTGGCCTCCACTCTCTGAGCAGCTTCTGTAGCAGTAACATCTCTGGTTCCCCTTGTTCCTGACGCTGTCTTTGGCTTGCTCCTGGATTTTGGTCTTCAGACTCTCCCTACAGGCCTGTTTCCTGACTCCTAATCCCAGTTTGGGTTACTCTTAGACTTTGCCTTGTGGATTATCCTTAAGGCTTGGGAACTAGGTTTCTCATTCTTGGCTCCTGACTTGTGGCTTTTGACCCTTAACACTTCAACCTCCAGCTTCCAACTGGCTCTAACCTGCTGGCCTGGTGGAGAGTGACAGGCCCCATGCAGCATGTACCAGACATGCATGCAGCATGTGGGCTCAGGCCAGCCCCTGGACCATATATTTGACATCCAGTCTACACAGGGGAAGCTATTCCCACTGAACACGTCATTCCCCTCTTATCAAACTACATCAGATGAAAAGAGCAAATGGCAAACTTCTGTGCTGAAATCTGACACTGCAGGAGTAAGGCATGAAAATGACTGCTCATTAACAGAGAGTGAGGTAGTTAACTGTGCCAGTCTGAAGTCAGGCAGAAGGCAGAGTAGATGTGCACCTTATAAACAAACTAAATCATTAGCTGCTGCAATGAAGTAAGCTGCTGCTTACAAAAGCTTATGCTATGCATCTCTGATGTAGTTAGTCTATAAGGTTCAAATCTACCCTGTCTTCTGCCTTTCTTCATTAAGACAACAGCCACACTACCATCTAGATTTGGGCTATGCTTCCCAACATTCCCCTTCCAGTATTAATTTGGATGCAGGAGGAGGCATGACACAGCTTTCCATGGAAACAGAAATCATGGTTTGCTCTGACCGGTCTGCAAGTCCATTCCTGAAAATTCAGTTCTCAAAGTGAATGTTGTATAATTTTGTTCTGGATCGTTTAGCCTGAAATAGAGAAAGCTTGGGGCAAGTCTTAGAATCCCCGATTGGGATGAAGAGTCAATGCCTTCCTACAAGGTGCCCAGAACATAGTATTTCACCACAGGACAAAAAGCTGGGCTTAAGGAAAGGAAGATTTGAAAGCAAGAGCGAGAGAGTTTTGAATGAATTAATACTCAGGGTCAGTAGAAACTTGGGCCTTCATAACAGTTTACAGAAATCCAGCTGCTGGAATCTAACTGAAGAAACATAGTAGTAGCATTTTGCATCTTCTTTTAACAGTTAAAAGTAAAGTTATTAGTCTAATTCTTGCCTTTTTACTCTTTTAAATCAATCAGATATCATATACCTGCAATTATCCCTTGGACTTCACTGTTAACAACCAGGCCATCACGTGGCTGTCCCCTGAGGGAGATAAAGACCCTCCTCCAGGTGGAGAAGCAAAGAGGCAGAGCCTACTGATGCAGCAACACCGAGGTCACAATAGCCCAGTAGAGAATGTGATGCTAGAAAAAGTTGGAAAATACTAAGAATCCATTTGAGAGTGAAGAAAAATTCACTTCAAACTTTCTTTTACTGTTTTATAACTGGGAACAAATGATTTGCCAAAAGACCTTGCACAGGTCTAATGTTGATGCCACCCCAAGGTTAATTAAACTTTTAGTTTCTCTGTCAAAAATTTTCCTCTGCTTTCCCTCATGCACATTAATAAATAACATTTTTCAATTTACCATGTTTTCACAGGAGTTCACTATTTTCTTTGGCATCTCAGCTCTTAATTTTTAAGGCTAGGGACAGACATGCAAAAAGTCTGATCCTGAATTGATTCAATCTTTGCAGGTTAGTCTAACCTGGCTAGGCTAAATTAGTTTTGTAACTGGACAGACATCTCAGACATGCAAGCACATGCCTGTAGTGGCTTAGGCTAGAAGCTGCGGGGGGAGCTAGAGCTCCTCCTTTCCTTCCACAGCATGGAGCTGATGGGGGTATGGCCAGGCTCTGACAGAATGCCCAGCAGGGAATTGAAAACAGTGTTTACCCCCCTAACTCAGTGTTTATCACCCAATTAAAAAAACTACAGAGGGACATTAGTTACCTCCCAACTCCTGTTCTTGGGGAACCCTGGCACAGGACGCAGCCTGTCTGGCTCACAAAGAACTCTTCCCCTCCCCGCCTCTGCCTGAACAAGACCTGATTAGAGGAAGGACTTACAGAAGACAAAGAAGATGCAGTGGGAGACGCACCTAAAGCCCTCCAGACAAGGGTGACAAGAGTGAAGCAACTCTCCTGCTCTCTTTTGCATCCCAGATGGAACCAGATGACAACTCATTTAAATGGGAGATGGGACAGGAATGCACCTTCATTAGCATTCAGGATGGAGAACAGAGATTCCAAAGCAAGGACTGCATCAAATTCTGGGATTAGAAAAGCAGGGGAGCACTGCATGATGGGAATCTTTGCTCCAAATGCTAATCAACCCACATCTACACACACCCAGCTCAGCATTTATCAAACCAATTCTACTAATGACTCCTCATTGGTATCCAAAACAATGAATCTTCCTGTCTGTATTGTGAGCTTCCTCAGAGTAATGACACCTATAGCCAGAAGTGATCAGCTCCTATTATTCAGCATGTGAACCATTGTTTACCCCTAAACAAACCTAGTGTTCTCCCTTGAGCCATTGTTAGTTCCTTACAAAAACCCCTACCCAAGCTCAAGTGTCTACTCTGGTGCTTGAATCCAAAGATGCACCAGTTCCACTCCTTTTCTGCCTGGAATCTCTCCATTGATCCTGCTGAGGACTCTGCCAGAACCAACAACACCTGGGAATTTCAACTGGTTCAACCTTTGCTGAGTGGTGAGACTGCAACTCTCTCTCTCTCCCTCTCTGACTCCAGGAACTTGACTTTTATTCTCTTACTCCAGGCACAACTTTCTAAATCTGACTTTTGTTAATCAAACTCAAGCTAGACTTCCCAAAAAACCTAATTGAACCTATGTAATATTGTAACCATTTGTTGTCTCTCTCTTGTATGGCTGTTATTACTGGTATCATCATAAGTTCATATACCTGGCAATAAATAACTTTTATGGTCAAGCTGGTTGCTATACTTTTTCTGTGAACTTCACCTACTCTTTTTTCACCTCAACCTCCCCATTTGCTCTGCAGCAACGCTTCTTTTACCTACACCAAAGATCCCTGTAATGCCCAAAACCACAGTGGGGTCTGCTCATCGAGGGGGTTACTACTAGGACAGTTAGGGCAAAAAATTGAGACATACTGAGTTTGAGACACATAAGGGGATCAGCTTGTACAGGCTGATTGACCCAGTTTTGCTCAGACGCGCCCTAATGAACTCAATGCTGGCCCATGAGGGTGTCAGCTGGACACAGAGCTGGATTCAGAGGTATTCTGTTTACCTGTGTGCTTGTGTCTGACTGCACTTTGTTGTTACCTTAATGAATTGATTCTTGGCATATGAGGGTATAAATCTGTCCATGCTGATCAACCCAGCCAGGTCAGGCATGTCACGTTAATCTGTGTGCGTGTGTATTGACTGATTTCTTGTCTGGAGGAATCCAGCCCCATTGAAACTGAGTCTTGCAAGGTAGCTCCATTGGGGGTGAGAACTTGCAGAAGGGAAAGATACAGCTCTGTATAGAAACACAAGTAACACAAGCAGCACACTGACAGAATTACAGAGACCCCCAGAAATGTACTCCTAATAAATTAGTACACCCCAAAGTGATGGACAAATCTGGTAACACATTACAAGCTACTTGTTGATTCTGCCTGTTGATTCTACCTGTTGATTTAGCATGGACCATAGCCAGCATGTGGTCTGCTAGCTAATACACAGATACCTCCTCAGCAAGGCAGAGGAGAGGGGGGAATTCCTGCTTAGCAGGGAGTGGTGAGTGTAACAGGGCAAGGACAGCCCTGTTCCTTTTGCGTTACAACATTGCAAGTCAGGAGTAGAGTCAGGTCAGGGACAGGGCAAGGTTAATTGCTTAGTTGACGCAGTTGGGAAGAGGGATCACTCCTGGGGTGAATGTTGCCTGATTAGGAGCCAGCACCTATTAAAGTCCACAGCAGAGGGTTTTTCTAAGCCCCCTGGGGCACAGTGTGAGGAGATTCAGTAGGGAAAGCCAGGAGTGGGAAACCCAGCTCTGGAACAGATTACTGATAAGACCGGCTGACCAGGTGAAGGTAACCACGGCGACCAGCAAAGCAAAAAGGTTTAATAGTTTCACAGTTTCTAGGGTCGGAAGGGACCTGAGCATATCGTCAAGTCCGACCCCCTGCCATGTCAGGAAAGAGTACTGGGGTCAAACGACCCCAGCAAGGTGTACATCTAGCCTCCTCTTAAAGACCCCCAGGGTAGGAGCCAGCACCACTTCTCTTGGAAGTTGGTTCCAGATCCTAGCCACCCTGATCATGAAGTAGTGCCTCCTGACATCTAGCCTGAATCTACCCTCTGCCAGCTTCTGACTGTTATTCCTGGTCACTCCTGGTAGTGCTCAGGGGAACAGGGACTTCCCCAATACCTGCTGGTCCCCTCTGACAGGCCACTAGATCCCCTCTCATTCTTCTCTTGTGGAGGCTGAACAGGTTCAGATCCTGTAGCCTGTCCTTATAGGGCCTGCCCTGCTGCCCCCTGCTCATGCGAGTGGCCCTCCTCTGGACCCTCTCCATGTTGTCCATATCCCTGTTGAAGTGTGGCACCCAGAACTGGACACAGTACTCCAGCTGCAGCCTAACCAGTGTCGCATAGAGGGGGAGGATCATCTCCTTGGACCTGCTTGAGATGCATCTGTGCATACATGACCAGGTGTGGTTCACCTTCTTCCCCACACTGGCAGCCCATGTTCATCTTGGCATCAATGATGACTCCAAGATCCTTTTCTGCCTCTGTACTGATGAGAAGGGAGTTCCCCATCCTGTAGGTATGGTGCTGGTTCTTCCACCCCAGGTGCATCACCTTGCACTTGTCTGTGTTGAATCCTATCCTGTTCTCATCCACTCACCCCTGTAACCTGTCTAGGTCTAATTACAGCCTGTTCCTCCCCTCTAGTGTGCCCACATCCCCCCACATCTTAGTGTCATCAGCAAATTTGAACAGGGTGCTATTTACCCCCTCGTCCAAGTCACTGATGAAGATGTTGAACAGTGCAGGCCCGAGAACCGAGCCCTGCGGAACCCCCCTGCCCACATACCTCCAGGTCGAAAATGACCCATCCACTACCACTCTCTGGGTGAGGCCCTTCAGCCAGTTGGCGACCCATTTGACTGTGTGGGTGTTGACACCATAGTCCCCCAGTTTCTTATTGAGAACAGAGTGAGAGACAGTGTCGAAGGCCTTCCGAAAGTCCAGAAAGACTATGTCCACTGCTACCCCTGCATCTAAGGATTTGGTGACCTGGTCATAGAAGGCCACCAGGTTGGTCTGACAGGACCTGCCACTAATGAACCCATGTTGGTTGGCCCTAAACATAATCTCCCCTGCTGGCCCCTTGTGGACATGTACCAAAATAATTCTCTCAAAAAGCTTACCCAGGATTCAGGTAAGACTAACTGGTCTATAGTTTCCCAGGTCCTCCTTCCTCCCCTTTTTGAAGATGGGAACCACATTGGCCCTCTTCCAGTCCTCTGGCATCACACTGGAACACCAGAAGTGCTCTTAAAGCCATGCCAGGGGTCCTGCAATGACCTCAGCCATTCCCTCAGTACTCAAGGGTGGAGATCATCCAGACCAGCTGATTTGAATACATCCAGTCCATTCCTCCAGAAGTTCCCTAACTAGTTCCTCACTAACCGTTGGCCTAGGTGCACCTCTCCTGGGCTCTAAGGGGGGCCCAGAGGGGTTTGGCTGTTCTGGTCCCTGCTTAGGAAAATGGAGGCAAAGAAATTGTTAAATATGTTAGCTTTGTCATCTGGTGTGATGACCAAATTTCCTAGTGTGTTTTGCAGGGGGCCCACGTTACCCAGAACCTTATTTTTGCCCCCTGTGTATTTAAAAAAGGACTTCTTGTTGTCCTTGATCCGGGAAGCTAGTCCCAGTTTCATCTCCACCTTGGCCTTCCTGACTGCCCCCCTGCATCCCTGAGCAACCACAGTATAATTCCCCCTGGTGATGGCCCCTCCCTTCCATTGGGTGTGCACCTCCCTTTTAGCTAGAAAACATTCCTAGATGCTTTTGGTGAGCCCTGGGGGCTTTTGCACCCTCCTGCTCCCTTTGATCCATGTTAGGATTACCTCCCTTTAGGTTTGGAGGATCATCTCCTTAAGGAGCAACCACTCTTCTTGGACATCCCACTCCCCTCCTCTCTGGGACCTCAGTGCTTCCCCAACTATTCTCCTTAGCTCATTGAAGTCCACCCTCCTGAAATCTAGGGCTGCAGCCTTGCTGCAGGCCTTTGCCACCTTGCACTGGATGGTGAATTCCAGCAGGCGATGATCGCTGTCGCCCAGGTGGTCGAGCACCTGCAGCCCCCTCACCAGGTCATCTCCCATGGCCAGCACCAGGTCCAACAAGCCATCTCCCCTGGTGGGGCTGTGCACCTCCTGGGTTAGATGGAGGTCCTGCATTCTGGCTAGGAACCTACGTGAGCAGTCAGACCTGGCTGACTGCTCTTCCCAGCAGATGTCTGGAAAGTTCAGGTCACCCATGATGACCACATCCTTTGACCTAACTACCTCTGTGAGCTGACTTAAGAATTCCTGGTCTAGCTCTTCCCCTTGTTTGGGTGGTCTGTAGTAGACCCCCACTGTTAAATCTCTTTCCCTTCGACTACCTTGTATTCTAACCCAGAGCACTTCAGAGCACCCCTCCTCTGATTCTTTGCTAATTGACGAGGAAGTGTATTCCTCCTTAATGTAGAGCACCATGCCCCCACCTTTTCTCCCTGTCCTATCACTCCTGTACAGCCTATCACCCTTGATATTCACCTCCCAGTCATGCGTTGGTTCCCACTACGTTTCAGTGAGCCCCACTATGGTTGGGTTGGTGTCAGTTAGGAGGAGGGTAAGTTCCTCTTACTTGTTTCCATACTATGAGCATTTGTGTAGAGAGAGAGAGAGGAGAGACTTACCGTACTGATCCTGTGACTGAGAGATGATCCCATAGAGAAAGAATCTTCTGGTACCTGTGAGAGAAAGAAAAGAGAGTGAGACTGGAGTTGATCTGACTGACTCAGAAGAGTTGGTTGTACAGCGGTGGAGAGTAAAAGGATGACTGTGAGCTGTGAGAACAGTTGGGGTTCTTCACAATCTGTGGGGAATTCACTAATAAACCAATTCTCTTTTATCCCACTTCCAGGGTGATTTACTACACCCTCTCTTGTTGAGGAATTAACTTCTTATTCTTCCATCATTCCAAGGTGTGGCAGGAAAGCCCTAGGGAGAGATTTTGTTATTCACCCCCACATGGCCACAATGAGGGGTGGGGGGATGCAGCCCGCAGTCTCTGGAGCTGCAACCATGGAGCAGAGGGGAGGGGCCAGCCCTGCTGTGGAGCAGAGAGCCCCAGGCAGCCCAGAGAGCATGCCAGGATGCTGGGAGTGTCTGGTTTATCTTAAACCAGCAAGGGGTCTGGGACAGACTTTGCATAAACCAGTTTGACCAAGATCAGTTAAGTCAGATACTACATTCAACCAGGTTATCTCAAACTAGTTTCAGCCATTTTCAAACTGGTTTATGGGCCCATGTGAACATCTGTTCTGTTACAGGTTTAAACCAGTTTCTGATCACTTAAACCAGTTTGTGTGTAATGTCTATCCATCCCTAGCCTAAAAGGCCAGAAGGAGTTCATAATCAATAGCAAGAGATATGAGTTTAAAAATGTAGAAAAAAAGTCTTAACTGCCTCTCTGAATTAGGGTTGCCAACTGTCCATAAATTTACAGTCAGTCTGTAAAAACCCAGTGTAAAATCACTTCAGTAAATATAAGAAGTCCTGAGCTTGTTTCAAGATTTGTTGTCCTAAATGAAACTACATTCAAGCATCGATATTGGACAAAGTGGAACAGTGTCACTGCCAGCACTCAGTAAGAGTGTTGCTTGATGCCTTGCAGGGAACCATCTGTGAGGGCTTTCTGGCTTACTGGAATCTCCATAGTTCCTTACAGCTGAAACAGATCTGTAGTGCTGGGGGTGGGGAGAGGAAGAAGCAATAGCTGGGGGTCTGTGCCAGGAGGCAAGGAAGCAGGGCTAGCAGGGATCAGACTGTAAAAACACGTCAGTAAAAAAGTTTGCAGATTGTCAGTAAAAAAAAGTCTTTGGTTGGTAACACTGCTTTGAAGTAAGGGAGATAGGAATTCTGTGTAGCTTTTCCCTTCTGGATAGCCAATTGGTAAGGACAGTTTACATCTGACTTCTGATGCACTTTTACTTGTGAGTTGGTGAAGACAGTATTTGAGAAAAGTCATGAAACTTTCTTTCAGTATATGACTTCAGCTTTATACATACAATGCCCAAGGTCATATACTGATAAATGTTCTCCCTAACTTCCCAGAACAAGAAATAGGTGAAGAAATTAAAAAGGAAGGAACTTAGAAATAAAAACTTAGGATCCATGGGTACCCACACATATGCCTGGTACCTGCCTTGATGTGTGCTAATTAGCATGCATCAGAGCAGAATTAATTAAGTCTGCTGGAGTGTGCTAATTAGCATGCTCCAGCACCTTCAGTGTCACATGCATTCAGCATTCCCATGCTTCAAAATAGCAGTGGGAGCACTTTAACTAAAGCTCACTGAACAAGCTTTAGTTAAAGTGTCCCTGCCAACCTTTTGAAATGCTGGATGCTGAATACACAAGATGCTGTTGGAGCTTTAATTACAGTGGCTCCTGAAAGGCCCCCACTTCCCACAGTGGAGCATTTGTAAAGATGCCCCAGAAGACCACATGAATCTTAGCCTTACAAAAGAACAAAAAAAACCTATTTGATTTTTAAAAATCTCTGTGACCCCCACCCGCTCTCCCAGCTCCTCCCCCTCATGGTTGCCCAACCTGCCCCAGCTCCTGGTCCTTTAAAAAATAAAAGCCCCCACTCACCAGCTGCAGAACCCTCCATGCAGCATGGGGCAGTGCGGGGCAGCGGGTATCAGTCTGCCACTTGGTAACAGCTGGTGAGTCAGGCCTTTTTTTTTTTAAAGGGCTGGGAGCTGAGGTGGGCAGGGCAGCCATTGGGGTCTGGGAGAGTGGGCAGGGGTTGGGGGGATCATTACAGAGCCCCCAACGTGGCACAGGGTAGTGGGGGACAGCAGGGGTCACCCTCCCACCCGACAGCAGCCAGTGAGTGAGAGCTTTTTTTTAAAGAGCCAGGAGCTGGGAGAGCGGGCGGGGCAGCCATTGAGAGTGGATGGGGTATGGGGCCAATTTGGAGATTCGTCCAATTCTGCTGCAACCAAATCTCTGAATCAGATTAAACTCAGTTGATTCAGGACAGTGATTTGAATCACTAAATTGAATCACTGTCCCCCAAATTGGCTGAAATCAGATCGAAAGCAAATACTAGCCACTTTGCACAGGCCTAATGTCTATACTCAAGTTAGTTTTGTCAATGCGGCATAATGAAGAAATACTCAAGCTAGATTTAAACTAGCTACTTCAGGGACTAGCAGCAATAACCCAGGGTGATGCCCTTGCAGGATGCGTTGGGAAATTTGGTACTCACACCAGACGGCAAAGCTAACATGTTTAACGATTTCTTTGCCTCCATCTTCCTAAGTCGGGAGCAGAACAGTCACCTCCCTGCTGGGCCCCCCTCGGGCCCCGGGGAAGGCACACCTGGGCCGGGGGTTAGCGAGGATTTAGTTAGGGAGCTTCTGGAGGGGTTGGGCGCATTCAAGTCAGCCGGCCCAGATGATCTCCACCCTAGAGTTCTAAAGGAACTGGCCGAGGTCATTGCAAGTCCCCTGGCACAACTTTACGAGCACTCATGGTGCTCTGGTGAGGTACCAGAGGACTGGAAGAGGGCCAACGTGGTTCCCATCATCAAAAAAAGGAGGAAGGAGGACCCAGGAAACTATAGGCCGGTTAGTCTTAACTCGATCCTAGGCAAGCTGTTTGAGAAAATTATGCTGGCACACATCCAGGAGGGGCCAGCAGGGGACTGCATGCTTAGGGGCAACCAACACAGGTTCACATCAGTGGCAGGTCCTGTCAGACCAATCTGGTGGCCTTTTACGATCAGATCACCAGATCATTAGATGCAGGGGTAGCAGTGGATATAGTCTTCCTGGACTTCCGGAAGGCTTTTGACACTGTCTCTCACCCTGTTCTCATTAAGAAACTGGGGGGCTGTGGTGTAGACACCCACACAGTCAAATGTGTCACCAACTGGCCGGAGGGCCACACCCAGAGGGTGGTAGTGGATGGGTCCTTCTCAACCTGGAAGGACGTGGGCAGTGGGGTCCCCAGGGCTCGGTCCTCGGGCCCACACTGTTCAACATCTTCATCAGTAATTTGGACGAGGTGGTAAAAAGCACCCTGTTCAAATTTGCTGATGACACTAAGATGTGGGGAGACATGGGCACACTGGAAGGATGCAACAGGCTACAATCAGACCTAGACAGGTTACAGGGGTGGGCGGATGAGAATAGGATGGGTTTCAACACAGACAAGTGCAAGGTGATGCACCTCAGGAGGAACAACTGGCACCATACCTACAGGTTAGGGAACTCCCCTCTTGTCAGCACGGAGGCGGAAAAGGATCTTGGGGTCATCATTGACTCCAAGATGAACATGGGCCAGCAGTGTGGGGAGGCAGTCAGGACCTTGGCATGCATCCACAGATGCATCTCGAGCAGGTTCAGGGAGGTGATCCTCCCCCTCTATGCGGCACTGGTCAGGCCGCAGCTGGAGTACTGCATCCAGTTCTGGGCGTCACACTTCAAGAGGGATGTCGACAGCATGGAGAGGGTCCAGAGGAGGGCCACTCGTATGATCAGGGGACAACAGGGCAGGCCCTATAAGGACAGGCTACGGGACCTGAACCTGTTCAGCCTCCAAAAGAGAAGGCTGAGGGGGGATCTTGTGGCCTGTTATAACCTAGTCAGGGGGGATCAGCAGACATTGGGGGAGTCACTGTTCCCCTGAGCACTGCCAGGAGTGACCAGGAATAACAGCCACAAGCTGGCAGAGGGTAGGTTTAGGCTAGGTATCAGGAGGCGCTACTTCACGGTCAGGGTGGCTAGGGTCTGGAACCAACTTCAGAGAGAAGTGGTGCAGGGTCCTACCCTGGGGGTGTTTAAGAGGAGGTTAGATGAATATCTTGCTGGGGTCGTTTGACCCCAGTACTCTTTCCTGCCATGGCAGGGGGTCATACTAAATGATCTGCTCAGGTCCTTTCTGACCCTAGAAACTATGAAACTATGACTCAGAGTAAGATATAAAACCCAACCCAGAAGCTAAGTAGATACTCAAGCAATTAGCCTGTTAGCACTGCCGTATGCTGCCACAACTAGACTGTTACTACTGCTTGAGTTCAACTATCTTGGGCATTCAGCAGCAACTGAAGTAAAGAGGTATCCCATGAGACCCTTGCCACTTCACCAAGGTAAGGTTAATATGTTATTTTTAGAATTTGTAGACTCCCCCACTTCAAAACAATATTTTTGTTAGTATGCTTGCTGCCACCTACTCAGGGCATCAGACCATCTTCCTTAAATGCCTTTCATGGAAGGTAGGTGTGCACTAGGGACATCTTGTCCCCCGGTTCAGGACTAGGGACTGAAAGTGCCAATTCAGAAAGGTGTATGAGCAGTGGAATCTCCAAGTTGTCCCCAGGAATGTAGCCTTCATTGTTATAATTCAAAGCTTCTCACAAAGCCTTTCAAGAGGAACACCTGGGACACTGATAGACATGCAGCTCCCTGCTGTTATTCATGGCATTTTGCAGGAAGTACCATGAGTTACACTAATCTCGACCCAATGAATGTTAGCTGTTGGGTCCTGGGCGATTGAGCTGCAGTTTGGAGCATCTTCGAGTCTGCAGCTTCTCTCCCCTAGCCCTGACCCTCCCCTTTTCCAGTGCCAGTGCTGTGTTCAGAATGGGGGGAAGGAAAGGGAAAGGAGTGGAGGGAGCTTGGTCTGGGGTTTGCCCAGCCTGCACTGGAGGGTGCAGTGGAACCCCTGCTACTCTTTTCCCTCCCTCCTATTCTGAAGACAGCACTGGGAGCAGGGTTGGGCTGCATCAGCCCAGCCTTGCTCCAGGTACATGCTAACACAAGTTAATGAAGGTGCTCCACTTTGGAATGAGGGTTATAATGAGGGTTCAGATTGTCATGGGATCGGATCTTTTTAAAACACCCTGCAGCCATGCACTTCTGTAAAAGCATGGCTGTAGAGACCTTCAGGGGGCTGATCATGTTACTTGTGTCAGCACCCCTGGTACCCTATTGGGATCATTCTGGCAGCACTAACAGTGCAGGAGGGGCTCAGTACTGTGACATTGTCATATCTGGGCAGTCAGTATCTACCAGGACAAGCTTTCCACATTGTGATCTTGACTTCTATTCACACTATGCGCTCTACCTCCTCCCTCCAACTGTCAGTATGATGTAAAGAGGCCATAAAGTGCAAATACAGTTGTTCATCACCATCCCTTTTACACAGCTGGAAAGGTACAGAAATAAGAGCTGAGTCCAGTATGTCTTTCTTAAAGACAATTTAAAGGGGGAAAAAAAGAACTGCTGAAATGACTATTTGTCATTTTCTACATAACTAGGATTTTCTTTTTTTAACTCAAAAGCAGAGAATTAAGTAGAACTCAGGGGGATTTCAATTGTTTTTATCTGTATTTTTCCTGTTTATTTTTAAAAGTATATCAAGCAATAATCATGAACTATATTTTAGAAATGAATCTCTCTCTTGCTCTCTGTCCTTCTCACTCACACAAACACACAGTTTGATATCTGAGCTAGTTTTATTCCTTTAATTTATGGTACAATTACACATATATACATTCCTTATCCCAGAATATGAACAATTATTTGACACAGACAGCAAAGAAATGAATAATTATGACTAAAACACAAGTCAGCTGGTAAGTGCCCCTCCTCCTTTCAAATAAAGATAATGTGGTGGTGGCTGTATTGTATTATCCTGCATACTTAAATCTGATAAAATCAAGAAGACCACATTATTTTCAAGTGAGCATCATTTTTATAATGTAATTAAACTAATGCTTGACTTTGGATGGACAAGTGCTTAACTGGGCATGTGCACACCCTGAAGGCTCTTATATTTAAATAGAAGTTGCTGCTGCCATCTTTTCCTAAGCTGAAGATGAAAAGAAACAAACGATCTGGGGCTGTAGTAAGAAACTCTGCATTGGATTTCATACAGTTCAGGAAAAGAGATTCTGACAAATTTGTTCAGCACTGAAGTCAGAGAAACTGGGCTGACCATTTAAAGTTCAGAGCTGACTGTTTCTTTAGCAGAGCTTTCTTTGAAAATTGCTTAGATTAACCCATTTGAAGGGGCATCTCTTGTCCCTCCCAGGATTACAACTGCACCGAGACTGTGGAGTCCCTCAGTGCCTGGAATGACTCAAAATGCAATTCCCACTAACTGGTGGACCTGCTTCTTGTAGCCTCAATAGTAAGTGTGGCAGCACATTGTTTTTCAGTGTTTAAATGCAGAAGTAAGTCTTGTGGTAAAGTTACCATTAATAGAACTGTACCTCAACACTAAGGTATGTTTGACTTGCACATATTTAAAGTTAGTGCCATAGCGAACAACATAAGGTAAATTAAGAAATATCAATTTGAGGCACTTGTAAAGATGCTAGATGCTATGGTTGTCAGCAAAGTTATATGAACAGAAGAAGGAGAAGAATATTTAATGTCAAATATTTTAGAAAACTGTCAAAAATAATATGTTCCTGTATGTGAAATGATTCTTGCAGTAGTTTAAACCATTTGCCTCTTTTATAATTACTCTGGGAGAGAAAATCCTCACACTTCTCTGGTGATCTAGGGATATAAATGGAAAGTCAAACTGAACTACTAGGGCTGCTATTTTCTGTTGCCCATAACAATCTTGCAAGAGTTTTTCCAGCTAATTCCCTGGCAAGTTCTAGCAAAGCTTTTTCTCAGTTAGATAAATGCTAAGTAGAAGGAAAATGTTTAGTGGTTTGAGAGTAAGGGTCTGTTGAACTGATATTACAGTGTAGAAACTTAAAGCAAATCCATGAAATGAAAATTTCTGCAAGAATTGTAAACCCAGTAAAACCCTGCCCTCTTAGCAAGCTGACACTATGGTAGCATACATTTTGTTAATGCATCTACAAACACTAGTAGCAATGTAAAATCCTGTCCACAGGGTTATAGATTGTTTGTACAATCTTCTCCTCAGTAACAAGGGGTATTAAAAGTTGTCTGAACTACATGAAAACATTAAGGACATGAGGAGAGATGGGCCTAATATGCACAACTCAAATTTGATGTACACATCACAGTCAAGAAGATATATATGACTGCAGACTATTCCAGGGACAGAAAAGAGAGACCACAGAACACCTGGGTACAAGGGGAAAGCGCTTGAGTAAAGGCATGATTTTTTAAAGGAAAACATAAAAGACATTTAAGACTTTCTGTGATGAAAGAGATCTCTAGAAATCAAATCAGTTTCCTAGGATTAAATTCCTTTATTCTTAACATTTCTAGCAGTTTTCTACTTGCAAAAAATTGTTTAAGAGAGTATTGAGGCCAAAAGCTTAAGGGACTGCATCTGGTTAAGTCAGAACAACCATGTGAGAACCACGTCATATAATAGATAAGGATATTGAATACCTCTGGTGTTCTTGGAACAAGGCTGTATCCAGTTTAAATGGGGCACTTCTTTGAACTCGTGGATTAATTTTGTCAGCTAAATTAAACCAGGAGGACAATGCATATTAGTCTGTTTATTTTTATTTATTTATTTATCCTGTTATACCTAAGAAGGGAAATGCTTGCTGTCCCAGGGAGCCAAATAATAAATGAGATTTACCGGCAGAAAGGGACGACGAGCAAGTGACGCTGACGGAGAGACCCGCGTGGCGCGTCAGCCACCTTTCTGTGTGGGTACGCCCGGCCAGTGATGCCATTGAGAGCCACCGGCCAGCAAAGTTAAAGCAGCAGCTGCGGCCGCAGAAGGGGCAGATGGCCCCACGGAAGAGCAGGTACTGGCTCCACCAGCGGGAGGGGTGGATAGCCCCTGGGGAGAAGAGCCATCGGCTCTGCTGGCGAGAGAGGCGGCGACCAGGATGACTGAGGAGATGGAAGAGGTGCCGAAGGGGCAAAGACAAACAGCGTGGTGGGAGGCTGCTCAAGACGAGGAAGGAGCAGGTAGCATGGCCGCGGGGGATGCACCGAAGCACAAGAGGGACGGCAGTGTGGGCTACGGGGAAAGCGCTGGAGCAATGCTGCATAGATTCAGCCACACAATGGGGGAGAAACCCTTGGAGAACGCTGAGAGGATGCCGCCGGGCAGGTATCGCCGCCATGTCCCGGTGCACTGAGCTGAGGGAGGCACCAGGAAGGCTGGGGTCAAGCACGGCTTGAAAGGACCGGTGAGGCTCAGCAGAGTGAGGGCTGAGTAGTGTGATTTAAGTTGTTTTGGTGTGGGGAATATCCCCAGTTGGGGAGAGAGAGCTGAGGTGGCATCCCTATAGAAGGGAAGATATAGGATATTTTGTTGAGGCCAGAACCTGTGCAGCGACCCCGTCCAGGGTCAAACAGGGAGAGGCCAGAGGGATCGTGGGCCAAGCTTAGTGCCGAGCACCACAACAAGAGAAGGCTGGGTAGGAAACAGTACTCTACTCTGCTGAAGACCTGGACCAGTAGAAGAAGAACACACTAAAGCGGAGCCCCATGATGTGACCGCTGAGGGATCCTGGGCCACGGAGTGTACCATGAACTGACCTTGACACTGAACGAAACAGCAAGTTGTGGCAGGCGAGAACAAGGCTGGAGACTGGGGCGAGAGAGAACTGCTTCAATCCCAAAGTGATCCCGAGAGGGGAGTGTCATCTACCTGCAGAATTAGAACCACCCGAGGGCGAGCAATTGAAACCTGGCAGACACACTTGCAAAATGCCCTGATCCACCTTGAGTATTTCACTAAAACTTCTTCTTTGCTTTTCAAATGTCTTATATAACATACACAACACAGAGATTACTTCCACTGAAAATCATGCTGTTATTGAAAATATAATAGATATTACTTTTTCATACAATGCCATGTGCACATAAGTACAATCAATTAATCTTCAACATACATAGAGTGCCACTGAAAAACGGTAAAGTCCTAAGACAATCCTCTGATGATTCATTGTTTCCCTATAAATGAAAATTAGATCTCGCTACATATTGCTTCTGTTGGGAGAATGTCAAAAATAAAATGGATCTAATATAACTTCTTTGCACAGAGTAAACAAATTTATGAACATACATTTGCATGGAAATGTCTGATCTTGCAGGTTTCACTCCCATTTTTAAAATGTGGAAAAGAACTAACTTAGTCAAAAGTGAAATTATTTTGTTTGGTTTTTGACAAGTAACTGAAATAATTCTTTAAGGTCTCATTTCCTTAGCAGAGTGTGTAAAACCAAAATAGTTTAGTTTTGAGAGCAAGAATTAGACATCTAGAACTCCTGGTTTCTCCTTAGCTTGCTGAAGATTCCCTCTGGCTGCCAATACATATGCTCAGAGGTAGAGTGGGGGGGCACATTTAATTAAAGCGGTTCCTGGAGAGCCGCTCTAATTAAAACGTTTTACTGTCACATATATTAAGAACCCCCACCCCAACCCCCATTTCAAAATAGCCATCGGAGGCTTTAACTAAAGCTCATTCAATGAGGTTTAATTAAAGTGCTCCATGGTCATTCTGAAATGCAGGGGGGATTAATATACATGACAATGAGGAGATGCTGGAGTGTTCTAATTAGAACACAGAACAGACTTAATCAAGTTTGATAGCCAGTCAGGCTTAAGGTGATGCTGCAATGTGTTAATTAGAACATGGAGCAAACTTAGTCAAGTCTGCTCTGACAGGTTCTAATTAGGACACGAACCAGCACCCCTAAAGGCACCCTCTGTGACCTGATATGCATCATCTAAGGCACAACTGGGCCCAGCCTCAACCCTTTTATCTTCTACTGTGTGCACATACAATTCCAGGGTGCAGGGAAGAGCATACCACTTGGAGCCATCTTCTATGCCCTGGCTGGCGAAAGTTTGTGCTTTCTCTCCTTGCACCAACCAACAGAAATGGCTAGGCACGGAGGGGAGTGCTCTCTCCACTGTAGCAAACTTGCTGTATTGCCCTGAGGGGTCAGGCCAACACTCAGGATTTCAATATTGCTCTGTTAGACAGGACAGTGTGGTACACAATTGCACATGCACACATAAAAATCAATTAAGCGCGCACTCCCGCATACACCCCTATTAGGCATGTACACACTCACACTACCAGCTCAGGCACATACACTATACACCCCAAAAGTTAGACACAGATCACTAATTCGTATATCATACACACAATGCTATATATATATATATATATATATATATATATATATACACACACACACACTCACACTCACACTTGCAACTCAGATACACGCACATTCAAAATAATTAGTCTAGGTTCACGCATGCTACACACACGAAATTTAGGCAGAATCAGTTACCAGTTACCAACACCTGCACATTCAATACATATATGCAGATTACTAATTCATGTACCTTAAGCCATAGCCTTGTCTCCACCACGATCCACTTGCTGGGAAATTGGCTTCGTGGTCGGACCCAGAGGGTTGTGATTGATGGCAGTCACTCATCATGGTGCCCTGTGACCAGTGGGGTCCCTCAAGGCTCTGTCCTGGGACCCATACTGTTCAACATCTTCATTAACAATGTGGACATTGGAGTCAGGAGTGGACTGGCCAAGTTCGCCGATGACACCAAACTTTGGGGCAAAGCATCCACGCCAGAAGATAGGCGGGTGATCCAGGCTGACCTGGACAAGCTCAGCAAATGGGCAGATGAGAACCTCATGGTGTTTAACAACGTTAAATGCAAGGTTCTCCACCTTGGGAGGAAAAACCTACAGCACCCTTATAGGCTCGGCAGTGCTATGTTGGTTAGCACTACAGAAGAAAGAGACTTGGGGGTCATCATTGACCACAAGATGAACATGAGCCTCCAATGCAATGCTGCGGCTAGTAAAGCGACCAAAATGCTGGCATGCATCCATAGATGCTTCTCGAGCAAATCCCGGGACGTCATTCTCCCCTTGTACTCGGCCTTGGTGAGGCCACAGCTGGGGTACTGCGTCCAGTTTTGGGCTCCACAATTCAAAAAGGATGTGGAGAGGCTTGAGAGAGTCCAGAGGAGAGCCACGTGCATGATCAGAGGTCAGGAAAACAGATCTTACGATGACAGGCTGAGAGCCACGGGACTCTTTAGCCTGGAAAAGCGCAGGCTCAGGGGTGATCTGATGGCCACCTATAAGTTTATCAGGGGTGACCACCAGGATCTGGGGGAACATCTGTTCACCAGAGCGCCCCAAGGGATGACGAGGTCGAACGGTCACAAACTCCTGCAAGACCGTTTCAGGCCGGACATAAGGAAGAATTTCTTTACTGTCCGAGCCCCCAAGGTCTGGAACAGTCTGCCATTGGAGGTGGTTCAAACACCTACATTGAACACCTTCAAGAGTAAATTGGATGCTTATCTTGCTGGGATCCTATGACCCCAGCTGACTTCCTGCCCTTTGGGCAGGGGGCTGGACTCGATGATCTCCCGAGGTCCCTTCCAGCCCTAATGTCTATGAAATCTATGAAACCACACACACACAATATCTATATATCTATATATATGTGTATTCACTAATTTATACACATACCACCCACCTACACATACACACAAGTGAGTTCCTAAGTTGGGTATTGCAATATGTATATATGTATGTGCTTGGTGTACTTGGGATACCTGGAGAAAGGTTAAGGTAAGAAAGTAGAAGTGTAGGGGGTTAAAGTTACCAAAACTGGGATTAGAATGGGTAGACTACAGGGGCCTGGGCTGAAGAGCTGAAGCTCGGGGGTAATGTCAAGTTAATTTATCTTAATTGATTAAAAGACAATGCCCAAAGCCTGCAGAACAGGGAAGCAATGCCAGCACAGCTGGGGGGGCGGGGGGGAGGCTGAAAAGGTAGGTAGGGAGAGGGAAAAATGAGACTAAGGGAAAGTGTGGGTGTTAAAGAGGGGCTCTGGGTGTGGGGAGCCAGAGGATAGCTCCGGGGCAGCTAGAGAAGTTGCAGAGAGTGGCAATAGGTGCTGGAAGCTGGAGAGAACTGCAGGACAGCTAATAGGAGCTGTGAAGCTGCAGGGGGAGATGGGGGGGGAGAAGCCTGGGGGCAGCAGAAAATCACAGGAAAAGCAGCAGGGACAGCAGGAAAGGAAGGAGAGGCTGAGAGGTGGCAGAAAAGGGGAGATGGAATTGGGAGGAGATCGGGAAACTAGCAGAGAGGGTGGGAACTGGAGCTGAGAGAGAGAGAGGATGAGGCTGGAATTTAAGATAGGGAAGGGTCTGGGATTCAGTAAAACATGACCCAACTCAGGGTTGCAAATGACAGTGGTTTTACTGAACAGGGGAGATGGTGACACAATGCCAAATTGGTTCCCTTGCACACCCCCCCCCACACACGTACGTACACACAATGGCAGCAGGGGTTAGAGAGGTTTGGTGTGGGGGCTGAAGTCCACTGAAGTCCAGGAGGAAAGAGAGAGAGAGAGAATCCAAATTGTAGGAGGAGGTATGCAGGTAATATCTACCTATCCAGGCTGGAAAGGGGTCCTTGGCCAGTAGATGTTGTCCAGATGGGGGTCGCCAGCAGGGCCTCTGGGTGGATAGGTGATGTGGCATGGTGCTGATCCAGATGGAGAGGGTGTCCCACTGGGTCTGTCTTCACTGCCCCTTGTGTGACCCTAGTGACAGGAGGCATGCCCAGGCAAGGGTCAGCCCCTGTTGTACTGAGCATGTGTGCCACATGCAGGGATGTGCAGTTTCAGGTATCTGTCATGGTGAGAGTTGTTGGATCTGCAGGGTCTTGATTATCAAATGCTGGTCTTGTCTCTGTTCCTGGGTGAGATCTGTGGTTCCTGCATGAATCAATGTGAGGTGATGGCCCAGTCATTACAGGCCACTCAGTAAAGGCCTGCTCATTGTATTTCAATCATGCCCAATCACACTCATTCATAGGGGAACCAATTTACATGGGAAGGGTACAATGAATCATATTGTTGCAACATGGGATGCCCAGGCAGAGGACAGAAGATAGAGGCTTGACATATAAAATAGAAACTTGACATGACTTTGGTTCACTTACAAACACAGGCCTAAATCATACAATATCCATATGAAACAATAAAAATCAATACAAAAGTGATAATACTACAATATACAACAGAAAAAATGAGTACAAACATAATAATAATAATACAATATAAAACAGTGGATATCCAAAACCAAAACCTTGCTACGAAAATAAAAATGTTTAAAGCTTATCCTAAGTTTGAGCTCACTTATACTTATCTATAGGGAATAGAGAGGGAGAGAAAAAGTCAGAAATGGTTGGGGAAGGGGAGGGAATGCAATAAATAGAAAAAAGGAAATGGTGGGTTTTGCTACAGCTGCTGTATTTTCCCATCAAGAGTTCCTGAAGGCAACCAGCCTTATTATAATCATTTATGGTTGTAGATTTTTATTTCATATTAATAAGACTTTGCATTATTTTGGTGAGCTCCATGAGTAGGGCTAAAACAGGAAGGATTTGAACAAGCCTGACTGGCTATCAAATATTATCTTTTCTCCCAACCCTCACAAACTTCCAAAATGTGCATAAGACAGACAAACTGGGCATGTTTAGATGAACACTTACTGTGTGGTAGCCTAATAACACTGTGTAGTAGCATGCCAGTCAAAAAGCATGCTAATAAGCTACTATGCGGTGTTATTAGGCAGCTGTGCAGTAACCATCACAAAAAAAAACCCATGCACTGGCACTACTGAATATTAAATGTAGATACTGCACATTCATACTCGATTAAGGAAATACTAAATTATATAAGCAGTAACTATGGCACATTAAGTAACATGTAAACACACCCACTGTGTGTTAAATGAAACAGATGTTTTGTTATAGGGGATGGACAAGTGCTCCCCTGAAAAAATAATGTTCATTATATATGCAAGTTGTGCACCTTTCTCTGAAATACTGGTTATTGCTTCAGACAGGATAGCAAATTACTTTGACTCTTGGCCTGGTCTAGTACCAGAATGTGCAAACTTAATGCAGGTTATAACAGGCATAGATTAAAACTTCAAAGAAAGTGATTATTGTAGTTCTAGCAAAAGACCAGTTTTCCTATATACCTGAATGCTACTGTAAAATCTGTGGTCATATTAATCCATATACCTGAAGTATTATCTGCAATGTAAGATTAAGCTTGTTGTAATGGAGTGGGTTCCCTCCAATTTACTATTCTGATAACCTCTGTGATTTCCAATATCATTTTTTCTTTTTGGTTGGGGGCATGGGGAGAGATGTAACATTTGTATTTGCCTGTTGGCAGGAAATTGCCTTTTTTGCCAATGATTTGTTTTGGCACATTTACTACCATGCTAACCCACCCTCAGCATGATGAGCCTGTGGGTATACTGGCACCCAGTGGTATAAAGTTTTAGATGCAGCATTTTTATCCATTTCATTCTTTGCTGGCTCAAAGAAAGCTATGGCATAATCTTCACCCAGAAGAACTAAATAAGCTTTCATTTTTTACTTCTAGGTTCACTGTAACCCACTTGATGATATTCTGTACCATATTATATCAAATAAAACTGCATTATATTGCTTCTTCTAAGGACAGTAACAAGTGGTGTGCTTTGTATGACTTTTTCCCTGCCTCCAACATGACCTGCATAAAAAAGAAATGTTCTTTAGAAGAATACATGGGGAGCTGTACTGTGAATCATCAATATTGAAATGCTCCCACAGAGTTGTTTCAACTGAGTCATTAGCTGTAATCTTGTTAAGATGAGAGTTGCAACAATGACCATATTATTTTTTTTTCAAGTATTAATACCTTGAGATGACAAAGGGAGACAGACTAAACAAGGCTTATTTGCTGGGAAATCTGAATAAAGAAAAACTTTATGAATTGTTTTATTTCTTGATAAAACTACAGACCTGATTTCTTAAGTATTTTTTGCCTTTCCTCTTTTAATGTATTATGTCATCTGAACTCTAGCTAGCAAGGCACATGCTATATAACTCTCAGCAGAGGAAAAAGTGTTCAGCTTGGCAAATAATTTGGGATCTGGAATTAAGCTACAATTTCATGTCTTTCTGGTTAATGGAAGTCTGGCTATTGGATAATTATTAAATTAAAATGTTTGCAAACTGTATTTTACATATCTTTCACAGCATCTGATGAAGTAAGCTTGGGCTCATGAAAACTTAAGTTATACATCTCTGAATTAGTTAATTTGTAAGATGCATCTTTATCTTGCCTTCTGTAAAATATTAGCCATTATTTCTTCTAACAAATGGCTATAATTGCATCATGAGGTCCGATCCCCACATTTTCAAGAAATTCAGACCATATTATAGATGAAAATTTTTTGACTTTGGGTTCTTCTTGTATTTTTCTTTACTATTCTTCACTATAATTTTGGTCTTTAATTGTTTATGTAAATACAGGTACTAGATTAACTGTGCAGTAGTTACTGCACAGTAGTGCTCACATAGACGCTAACCAGAAACATATTTTCTCCTGTTCAGCCACACCAACAGTGGGCCAGAGGGGATGGGTGAGTTCAACGTCTCAGGTCCTGGCACTGCTCAGCTCCCAACTCCCACAGGAGCCAGTAGTCAAGCTGCACTGGGACTGGGGAGTTCTTTGCTTCCCCACCCAGCCAGGAGCTCACCAGCAGCTGTCCTGCTTGTGGGAAAGCTGCTGGAAAGCCCCCTGCTGCGTAGGGATTCCTCACCCAACAAGGGGCTGGGAAGGACCCATCCCACTCCTGGGGCAGCTGCCAGTGAGGCCCCAGTGGAGGGAAGATTCCCTGCCCAGCCAGGGACTTGCCAGCAGCTGCCCCAGGAGCTTGCTGGCAGCTGTGTGTCCTGATGTGCACAGGGCCAGGAGAGCTCTGGCGACCACAATGGTAGCTGTCTCCTGGCCCTGTCCACAGTGGGAGGCATTCTGGTGTACACAGAGCTGGGAGACAGCTACTGCAGCAGCTGGCAGAGCTCTTCTGGCACTGTGCACTTTAGGACCCAGCCCAATGTGCATGGGGTCAGGAGACAGCTGTAGCTGGCAGAGCTCTCTGGCCCCATGTGCATTGGGACCAACTCCCATACTGCCTGCCAGCCCCTGAACTAGCATGCCAGGGAAGCCTGGAGCTCCCCTGGGCTGCTTCAGGAGGACAGAGCAGGAGCAGCTCTGTCCTGGGCTGCTCCCACTAGAAGCAGATTTGTTCCCAGTAGGGTGCACATGTAAATGCACTCCCAGAGAAGGCTTACTGCATACTATTTTACTGCACAGTAAGCCTATATCACATTAATAGCACATGTAAACGTGCCCTTTGTCTCTCTGTCTGTTTACATTGTAAGCTTTTTGAGGTAGCTACTGTCTGCTACTCTGAGGTTGAAGTGCCCAACAATCTGGGGCTCCATTGCTGATTGATCATTAGGTAATAATGCATCTAATTATCAGCAATAATAAAAATGATACTTAAAACTATATTAACTCAGATTACTGAACTCTGGCACATGGTATTCATTTCTTTATAAGCTGCCCTTCCCGCCAAAAAGGACTCCAGGTGGCTTACAGTAGAAAACAAATTATCTTATAAAGGAAGCTAAGATACTAAATAAAAGATATATAGTCACATATCAAAACTTCTCCAAACAACACTCCAACTTAACCTTGCTGCTCATCCAAACGTTGTACATGTATGTCTTACCCAGTGTACACATCACATGCATTTATAAAAAGTGAGATTTTACTGGTAACAGTTTTTATTGTTTAGAGAGCATTTTCTGTTACACATCAATGAGTACATCTATAGTAGAGATCAATGCATCTTAGGTATTAAGGACATGGCCTTCAGCCCAGGGAGCATGGTAACTGGCTATGCTAATGTACAAGCTAGGGAAGGAAGACAGCAGCTGGGGGAAGACTAGAACAGTTCTGTGGTTTGCTCCACTAAGGAAGAGGTAGACCAGCAGGAAATCTGATAGGCACCGCTGTGGCAGTGGTAGGGGACAAATGAAAGAATGGTATAGTCTGCCTCTCCATAGAGACAGTGGAAAATACTGGGGATGCTGAAGGGACTGGAATAGAATTGGGGAGCTGGAGATGTTCTGATGCTACAGAGAGCACCATAAGCACCGACATATCAATAATCCAATAGGAGGCACCCAATTAGGTTTGGCATTCAAACAAGTTCCTGCAAACTCAAAGCCAGCGGTAATTTACAATTCACTTGCTATAGTATAGCAACTCTGGTCATGCTCCTACACTGTGTTACATGAAAGGGAACACAAAGTATCTTTGAATGCAAAGTACAGGAAGTCCCCCTTTCCTCTCAGGGACAGGATACTGCAAGGTTATCTTTACCATGAGGTAAAAGCAGACATGGAAGCAGTTACCACAGACAAGCTGAGGCATAGTAAATCCTTGTTCCTGTTGACTTTACAGTAATTTGCAGTTTGCCAATGCCCTAAGGCAGCAAAATATTCAGCATCTGTTCACAAACCAATGAGCAAATATAACAGGTTTATTCAGTGATTGTTTACAAACTTTTTGTGCTCCAAAAATTTGCAATGAGAGGACAATGGTTAAATAGTTGATCCTGTGTTGGAGTGAGGGACATCTGCCAGATTGCCTATGGGAACAGAACCTTTGGAGCCAGACTCGTATTGCATAAACTGTATGTGGTGGTTTGGAGGGGGGTGGTTACAGTGTGCCCTTGGGCCCAGCCCAAGTTGCACTTAAGGCCAGAAAGAATACTTGCCCTCAGCTCCCATACTCTTAACTTGTGCCCTCCTTGCTACATCTCTCACATGATGCAGCACATATTCTAGTTCTGTTGTATCTTAGACTGAAATTTCAAGAAAGCAACTGAAGAGATATTAAACAAAGTGCCAAATTTTTAAGAAGAATCAAGAATTAGTAAGTACTGAAATGCAGAATTCTCAATTACACTATATGGTATACACCTAGAAGCTAATATTATAGCAAGTTGTTCTGAAAAATTTATGCAGGCAGGGTACATAGCCTGGCTAGCAATGGGTCCCTTCGAAGTCAGTGTCTGGTCCAGTGAACTATCTGTCATGGAGAGGAAATGATGTAAAATAAAATGCTTGATGTGGTATAAAGTCTGTATGCTAAATCCCCATATTTGGAAGTCATTCCTAATCTCATCAGCAGTGGAAAATGCACTCCCAGCTCATCATGCCCCAGATCCAGAAAATCCATAAAGTACATCAAGTTCAGTTTCCTGTTAATCACAGACACAGGGTGCAGCAGGTCAGAATAATCAGTGAACAATGCTTTTAAATCCATCACCAAGCTAGTTATCAAAACCAATCCATATCATCTACCGAGGCATAAACGGGTGTAAAAAATCTGCAATTAAACTGGTGTCTCACTTAGCCTCCCTATTCAGTAGAATCGGAAGCTGGGTTAATGTAGTTTGTCATATACCACATCTTGATATTTGTGAAGCTGTCAAGGCTCACAGCAAAAAAGGAATAACATAATTACCCAGTGCTTAGAAATGTTCCTTTGGCTCTCTTTTCTGTAGGAGTAGATGTCTTCGGACTCCAGCCAATGTATTCATCATCAGTTTAGCTATTAGTGACTTCCTCATGGCCACCACACAGTCTCCAGTGTTCTTCTGCAGCAATCTCAAGAAACACTGGATTTTTGGAGAAAAGGTTTGTACATTTTCCTTTTGACAGTTGTTTCCATGAAAATGGCTAGAAGTCAATAATTGACAAGATATGTACTTGAGCTGTGCAAAATTGTAGCCACTAATGCCCAAAACACTTCATTTGGTTCATGTTTGGTTGAGCATTCAGAGCTCAGTCCAAATTTGCTGAAAGTATTAGAACAAGTACAGGTCTGAATGTGTATTGACTGATGCTTCAGTGACAAAATTATCTAAATGTGAAAGTAGACATGTTCTGAATTTGGCTTTTGAGTTCTGGATTGGTGGATGATGAGGCATTAGTTGTTTAGTTGCAGTTAACAGAATTTGTCTTTCATTTTTTATCTCTTAAAGAAACCTTAGGAAATTATACCAGAATACTTCAAAGGAAAGCTGTTTAGGTCAAGTGTTACAAAGTAAAAAAATGTCAACACGTTTATTGGACACGCTGTGTGGTTGGTCTATTCTAACTATACGGTTCCAATAAGAGCTAACACCCACAAAAATGTTTACCTCTCATATTTTTTGGACCATCATAGCTATAACATCACTCCAATACTACTCAAACAGGTCTACTGCTACTTGTGAAACTGCATTATTATAGTATTTTAATTGCATGATCACATGCTACTGATTTTTCACAGGACCCTGGCCTTATTCAGTGTACAGGTTGCAGGTATGGACAACTTGAATTGGGTATTTCCTAGTTTACAAGTGCTTGACTTTGCGACCTAAATTAGCTCTTCTAATGTAGTTTTCTTGGTAAGTAATAAAGATATTCCCATCACTCAGTGATAAAATTACACCCAGCCAAAATCGGAAAATAAGAAATGTGTCCTTTAATTTTAACTATAAGAAGGTACTTGCACAGTCATCTCACACCTGAATGAAAAGGAGACTGACAAAAAGCCAAGGGACATCTGTTCTGAGCAAATTATCCCACCACCTGCACTTTGCCTATGGAATTCTTATTTGGCTATTCCTGATGCTAAATATCCTGAGAATACAGGTCAATTTTACCACTACTGCCAAAACATTCTCCATGTGGTTATTGAACACTGTATTTATTTAATAGATTGGGGCTAAATGAGTACACATCCTTTGTCAATCCAGAATTCTAATTGCTCATATGACAGCACTTCCTAAAATGCTATACAATGAACATAGACAAACACAGCCTCTGCTCCAAAGCTATTGCAACCTAAACCAGCAAAATCAGAGGCAAGATTGAAGGGGATAAAGAAAATCATCAAGGAAAGTGATTAAGATGAGGATGGGCACAAATCCTTTCCCCCTTTTTTTTAAATTCATGACCCAAGGGTCTCTTTTGTTCTACTGCTTTCAGTCCTCATCTGTTGATGCTTTATTTTAACTGCTGCCTTTCAATGTTTAATGATTTATAACCCTGGCCTGTTGAACCTTGTCAAACTGCCTCTGTCTCACAGACTCCTGCTTCTCCAGGGCCTCCAGCAAATATGCAACCCTCTTGATCCCTCTTCCATCTTGTCCACACAAATCAAGATTCAGATGTCCAGGCTAGGTACAAATGTTTGGGGAGATTAGATCATGTTTAAAATGGCCACCTGATCTAATCCACCCAGGTACAGACCTTATACTTAGATTGGCCCAACTACAGAACTGCACACAGAGGTTCAGAAAGGTTAGATTGGACTAAAAATGGATGACCCAATCTAAGTAAACTGTACCTTGGAGGTAGTCTAATTTAGATTGAGATTGGCAAGACCAATCTAACTGAACTTCTGTACAGTTCCAGCACAGTCTTGGGGCTGGGAAAGTTCATTGGGTGGGATTGTTCATTTGGGGTTGAGGGGATTTGTGGAGCTAAGAATAGCCCTTGGCCCTGGGAGGAGGGGGCAGAAGAGAGCCCCTGGAGACCCGACAAACCCCCTAATCCCACTTGTCCCCCCAGTCCCTCCAATTCCCCCTGCTAGCCCTACAATCCTGATTTACCTTAGCTTGGGCAGCTGTTTTTAACTGGATCTAACATCCTTGAATGTCTGTACATACCCACCATGTAATCCTAGTGCTCTTGAAGTCAATGGAAAAATTGCCATTGACTACACTTGGGGCAGAATTTCACTTTGTGTTAAATGAAAACAGATCAAACAGCCAATCTGATGGCATCCATCTGTTAAAAAGTCTAAGCAAACCCATGGTCTAAAGATGCTTTTTCTCTGGCCATTTTTTCTCTTCCTACAATTATAAGTTTCATAGTTGGTAGGGTCAGAAGGGACCTGAGCAGATCATCAAGTCCAACCCCCTGCCATGGGCAGGAAAGAGTACTGGGGTCAAATGACCCCAGTAAGGTGTCTATCTAGCCTCCTTTGGAAGACTCCCAGGGTAGGAGCGAGCACCACCTCCCTTGGAAGTTGGTTCCAGATCCTAGCCACCCTGACAGTGAAGTAGCGCCTCCTGATATCTAGCCTTAATCTACTCTCTATCAATTTACAGCCATTACTCCTTGTTACTCCCAATAGTACTCGGGGGAACAGGGACTTCCCCAGTGCCTGCTGGTCTCCCTTGGTCAGTTTATAGATGACCACCAGATCCCCTCTCAGCCTTCTCTTGTGGGGGCTTGCCGCAGAACACTTAGGTGCCCTGTGCCTGAGAACAGGGATGGCTCCAGAGAGCCCCCTAGCAGTGAGAAGGGGGAGGCGGAGCCGCCAGTCACCGGGGCAACACAGGTTCTGGTTGCCAGGGCAACCGGCGAAACCCCTGACAGAAAGGGGCAGGGAAGCTAGGGTGGCAATTCTTCCTCTGACAGCCAAGGAGTGAGGAGCTCAGCCAGTGTGGCGAGAAGGCCAAGGTTTGGCTGCACGAGTATCTGCGGGTTGCTGCCATGAGCTGGAGTATTTTTGCCTGGTAGGGATTAACTGTTGTCTGACCAGACAGTTTAGCTTTATGTTATAGCCCAGGGGCTTTGTGTTTTGTGTTTACTGTTTAACCAGAGGACTGGGTGAGGCTATGAAGGGTTGGAGGAGGCCTCATAGGGATTCCCCAGTAGCATGGGGGTTCCTGGCACTAGAGAAGGTGCAGTATTTTGTGGGGTGCATTGGCCTAGCCCTGAGAGTGCGGCAGGGCGGCGAGAGTGTGGCGGGGCAGCGAGGAGCTCCGAGAGTGTGGTGGGGCAGCGAGAGTGTGGCGGGGCGGCGAGGAGCCCAAAGGGGGTGGCAGGGCGGCGAGAGTGCGGCGGGGTGGTGAGGAGCCCCGAGGGGGCAGCAGGGCGGCGAGAGTGCGGCGGGGCAGCGAGGAGCCCCGAGGGGGTGGTGGGGCGGCGAGAGTGCGGCGGGGCGGTGAGGAGCCCTGAGAGTGTGGAGGGGCGGCGAGAGTGCGGCGGGGTGGCGAGGAGCCCCGAGAGTGCAGCGAGGAGCCCCGAGAGTGCGGAGGGGTGGCGAGGAGCTCTGAGGGCAAAAGGAGGGCCGAGACATAACAGGGCCAAAGTCAGATCATACCAGCACCATCTGCGAGGATTGGGCTGTGGTGTAGGGGAGGAAAAGGAGCAGCAGATAGCACCCCCTGTCATTGGGGTGCGTAGAAATGGGCAGCCTCCCGCTAATGACAACAATCTATTAATTAAATAAGATCAAGGCATGGCAGGAGAGTAAGCAGGCCATTGGCCCATTACAGGAGGGTGGAGCCAGATCCGGAGAGGCTTCAATAGTGGCACTCCTGTCACAGGGCTGAACAGGTTCATATCCTGTAGCCTCTCCTCATAGGGCCTGCCCTGCTGCCCCCTGATCATGTGAGTGGCCCTCCTTTGGACACTCTCCATGTTGTCCACATCCCTCCTGAAGTGCAGCACCCAGAACTGGATGCAGCACTCCAACTGTGGCCTGACCAATGTCGCATAGAGGGGGAGGATCACCTCCTTTGACCTGCTCGTGATGCACCTGTGAATACATGACAAGGTGCAGTTAGCCTTCCTGACTGCTTCCCTACATTGGTGGCCCATGCTCATCTTGAAGTCTATAATGACTCCAAGATCCTTTTCCTCCTCTGTGCTGATGAGAAGAGAGTGCCCCAGCCTGTAGGTATGCTGCTGGCTCTTTCTCCCTAGCTTTATTACCCTGCACTTGTCAGTATTGAATCCCATCTTATTCTCATCCGCCCACCCCTGTAACCTGTCCAGATCCAGTTGTAGTCTATTCCTTCCTTCTAGTGTGCCCACTTCTCCCCACACCTTAGTGTCATCTGAAAATTTGAACAAGGTGCTTTTCACCCCTTCGTCCAAGTCACTGATGAAGATGTTGAACAGTGTGGGCCTGAGGACTGAGCCCTGGGGGACCCCACTGCCCACATCCCTCCAGGTTGAAAATGACCTGTCCATCACCACTCTCTGGGTGCGGCCCTCCAGCCAATTAGTGACCCATCTGACTGTGCAGGTATCGATGCCACAGTCTCCTAGTTTTTTAATGAGAATGGGGTGAGAGACAGTGTTGAAGGCTTTCCTAAAGTCCAGAAAAACTTCGTCCACCGTGACACCTGCAGCCAAGGATTTTGTGACCTGGTCATAGAAGGCTACCAGGTTGGTCTGACAGGACTTGCCTCTAATGAACCCCTGTTGGTTGCCCTTAAGCATACACTCCCCTACTTGCCCCTCACAGATGTGCACCTGGATAATTTTTTCAAAGAACCTCCCCAGGACCTAGGTAAGACTAACAGGCATATAATTTCCTGGGTCCTCCTTCCTCTCTTTTTTGAAAATGGGGACCACATTGGCCCTTTTCCAGTCCTCTGGCACCTTGCCAGAGCAACACGAATGCTTGTAAAGCCATGCCAGGGGTTCCACAATGACCTCTGCCAATTCCCTCAGCACTTTGGGGTGGAGATCATCAGGACTTGCTGATTTGAACATGTCCAGTCCCACCAGAAATTCCCTGACTAGGTCCTTTCTGGCCCTAGGCCTGGCTGCGCCTCCCCTAGGACCATCAGGAATCCCGGGGGGGCGATGACCTGGTCCCTGCTCAGAAAATGGAGGCAAAGAAATTGTTAAATAGGTTAGCTTTGTCATCTGGTGAGACCACCAGATTTCCAAGGATGTCCTGCAGAGGCCCCACATTACCCATAGCCTTCTTTTTACCAGCTATGTATTCAAAAAAGGATTTCTTGTTATTCTTGATCCAGGTTGCTAGTCCCAGTTCCATCTCCATCTTGGCCTTCCCAACAGTTCCCCTATAATCCTGAGCAATGGCGGTATACTTCTCCTTGGTGAGGACCCCTCCCTTCCATTGGGTGTACACCTCCTTCTTAGCTTTGAGACATTCCTGGATGCTTTTGGTGAGCTGTGGGGACTTTTGAGTACTGTTGCCCCCTTTGATCCGTGTTGGGATCATCTCCTTCAGGAACGACCACTCTACTTGGACTCCCAACTCCCCACCCCTCCGGGACCTCAGTGCCTCCCCAACTGGTGTCCTTAGCTCAATGAAATCCACCCTCCTGAAGTCCAGGGCTGCTGTCTTGCTGCAGGCCTTTGCTGGATAGTGAATTCCAATAGGCGATGATCGCTATCACCCAGGTAATCGAACACCCACAGTCCCCTTATCAGGTTGTCGCTTGTGGCCAGGACCAGGTCTAACAAGGCATTTTCCCTGGTGGGACTGTGCATCTCCTGTTAGATGGAGGTCCTGTAACACAAACTCCACTGTGACCAATGCAAGCCGGACATAAGGAAGAACTTCTTCACTGTCTGAGCCCCCAAGGTTTGCAACAGACTGCTGCCGGAGGTGGTTCAAGCACCCACTTTGAATGCCTTCAAGACACATTTGGATGCTTATCTTGTTGGGTTCCTATGATCCCTGCTGACTTCCTGCCCCGGGGGAAGGGGGCTGGACTCAGTGGTCCTCCGGGGTCCCTTCCAGCCCAAATGTCTATGAAATCTATGAACACATCTAGGAACCTACACGAGCAGTCAGACCTGGCTGACTGTTCCTCCCAGCAAGTTTAGGTCACCCACGATTTCATAGATTTCATAGATTTCATAGACATTAGGGCTGGAAGGGACCTCGGGAGATCGAGTCCAGCCCCCTCCCCAAAGGGCAGGAAGTCAGCTGGGGTCATAGGATCCCAGCAAGATAAGCATCCAATTTACTCTTGAAGGTGTTCAATGTAGATGCTTGAACCACCTCCGCTGGCAGACTGTTCCAGACCTTGGGGGCTCGAACAGTAAAGAAATTCTTCCTTATGTCCAGCCTGAAACGGTCTTGCAGGAGTTTGTGACCATTCGACCTCGTCATCCCTTGGGGCGCTCTGGTGAACAAACGTTCCCCCAGATCCTGGTGGTCACCCCTGATAAACTTATAGGTGGCCATCAGATCACACCTGAGCCTGCGCTTTTCCAGGCTAAAGAGTCCCATGGCTCTCAGCCTGTCATCGTAAGATCTGTTTTCCTGACCTCTGATCATGCACGTGGCTCTCCTCTGGACTCTCTCAAGCTTCTCCACATCCTTTTTGAATTGTGGAGCCCAAAACTGGACGCAGTACTCCAGCTGCAGCCTCACCAAGGCTGAGTACAAGGGGAGAATGACGTCCTGGGATTTGCTCGAGAAGCATCTATGGATGCAAGCCAGCGTTTTGGTCGCTTTACTAGCCGCAGCATCGCATTGCAGGCTCATGTTCATCTTGTGGTCAATGATGACCCCCAAGTCTCTTTCTTCTGTAGTGCTATCCAACGTAGCACTGCCGAGCCTATAAGGATGCTTCAGGTTTTTCCTCACAAGGAGGAGAACCTTGCATTTTTCGGTGTTAAACACCATGAGGTTCTCGTCCGCCCATTTGCTGAGCTTGTCCAGGTCAGCCTGGATCACCCGCCTATCTTCTGGCGTGGAAGCTTTGCCCCAAAGTTTGATGTCATCGGCGAACTTGGCCAGTCCACTCCTGACTCCAATGTCCACATCATTAATGAAGATGTTGAACAGTATGGGTCCCACGACAGAGCCTTGAGGGACCCCACTGGTCACAGGGCACCACGATGAGTGACTGCCATCGATTATAACCCTCTAGGTCCGACCACGGAGCCAGTTTCCCAGCCAGCGGATCGTGGTGGAGCCAAAGCCACAACCGGCCAGTTTGGCCAAGAGGTGATCATGGGATACCAGATCAAAAGCTTTTTTGAAGTCAAGATATATGACATCAATCTCTTCTCCCTTGTCCAGGTGATAGGTCACCTGGTCATAGAAGGAAATGAGATTGGTCAAACAAGACCTACCCGCAACAAACCCGTGCTGGCTATCCCTTAGGATGTTAGCCTGGGCCAGTCCCTCAAAGATGGCCTCCTTAATAAACTTTTCTAAGATCTTCCCCAGGATAGAAGTCAGGCTAATGGGCCTGTAGTTAGCCGGATCCACTCTCCTCCTTTTCTTGAAGATCGGCACCACATTGGCCTTCTTCCAGTCTTCGGGCACTACACCAGAGCGCCAGGAGTTTTCAAAGATCCGTGCCAGGGGCTGGGCTATGGCGCTCGCCAGCTCCTTGAGTACCCTGGGGTGCAGATTGTCAGGGCTGGCTGACTTGAAGGTATCCAGCTTCTCAAGGTGTTCCTTCACGAGGTCAGCATTTATGGAGGGTAGGGGATCCCTATCACCCAGATCTCCCTGTCCCATAGTCCCATGGGACTGATGAAAGACTGACGCAAAGTACCTATTTAATAGGTTGGCTTTTTCCTGGGCGTCAGTTGTCAGTTGCCCCATCTGGTTTAGCAGGGGTCCAACATTGCCCTTGCTTTTCCTTCGGCTCCCCACATATCTGAAAAAGGACTTTTTGTTGTCCTTGATGCTTGAAGCTAGCTGGAGTTCAGTTGCAGCCTTGGCTTTCCTGGTTTGCTCCCTGCAGGACCAGACCAGCGCAGAATAATCCTCCTTGGAGGTGAATCCCGTCCTCCATCCTTTGTAGGCTTTCCTTTTTAGCTGCAGGAGGTCCGCTAGGTCCCTGAGAGCCAAGAGGGCTGCTGTGCCTTCTTGCTGCCTTTCCTCCGTGTTAGAATAGATTTAGCTTGTGCATTGAGGATCGCTTCCTTGAGAAGCAACCACTCTTCTTGAACTCCCATCTCCCTGGGGTCATGGTCCCTGAGGGCCTGACCGACAAGCGTCTTGAGCTTGTCAAAGTCGGCTTTTCTGAAGTGAAGGACTTCTGTGTTGCTGACTGACTTGCCAGTGTTACGGCGGATGGTGAAGGTGATCAGCTCGTGGTCGCTGTCACCCAGCTTCCCATCGATCACTAGGTCGCCGATTAGGTCGTCCCCCATAGCCAGTACCAGGTCGAGCAGCGCTTTGCCTCTCGTTGGCCCATAGACTTCTTGAGTCAGGTAGAGGTCATCCACGCATGAGAGAAAGCTTTGCGACCGCTTGGATTTTGCTGAGTGATCTTCCCAGGAGATGTCCGGGTAATTGAAGTCACCCATGACAACCAAGGTCCTGGAGCAAGCGGCCTCAGTCAGTTCCTGGGTGAACTCCTGGTCAAGCTCAGGACTTTGAGTGGGAGGTCTGTAGTAGACTCCCACCATTGTGTCCCCTGTGCCGTATTCCCCACTAATTTTTACCCAGAGGGTCTCTAGCTGTCCATGCTGGTTGCCAACATCAGCTTGCAGGGACATGTAGCATTCCTTCACATAGCGAGCTACACCCCCACCCCTTTTGTCAACACGATCCCTCCTGTACAGGGTATAGCCCTCTATACCCATGGTCCAGTCATGGGTGGAGTCCCACCAGGTCTCCGTTATCCCAATGACGTCATAATTCTTTGCACTAGCAGGAGGACGAGCTCCTCCTGCTTGTTGCCCAGGCTCCTGGCATTAGTGTACAGGCAGGCAAGTGTGCCCTTGGGGGCTCTTGCCTTGCCCACAGATTGTGCCAGGGCTGGGGCAGGGGTGGGCTCCCTTAAGTGCCTTGGTCTGGTGGCTTTGCAAGGGTCGCTCAGCATGCCAGCAGTGGCAGTAGTCCCCCCATCCCCCAGCGGGCTTAGTTTGTGACCACATCCTTTGACTTAACTGCCTCCGCAAGCTGACCTGAGAATTCCCGGTCTAGCTCTTCTGCTTGGTTGGGTGGTCTGTAGTAGACCCCCACCGTTAAGTCCCTTTCCCCTCAACCCCCTTGTATTCTGACCCAGAGCACTTCAGTCTGACCCTCCTCTGACCCAGCTGCTTGCTGAGGATGTGAATTGTTCTTTGACATAGAGCACCACACCCCCTGCCTTTCCTCCCTATTTTATCCCTCCTGTACAGCCTATAGCCCTTGATGTTCACCGCCCAGTTGTGTGTTGGATCCCCCCACATTTTGGTCAGCCCCACTATGTCTGGGTTTGTGCTAGTTAGCAGGAGGGCAAATTCCTTCTGCTTGTTCCCCATACTATAAGCATTAGTGTGTAGACATTTAAGGCCTCCTGAAGGTGTATGCACCCTCCCCCCCACCCCCGCCAATCCCAGGACTATCTGGGTCTCTTATCTGGGTATTTCTTGTGCTCGTCATCAGTCTTGGCTGGGCTGTTCTTGTGGGTGACACTTGGTTTGGTGTTCTGAGGCTCCCTCCGACCTCATCCTCCCCTTCCCCCAGTGAGCCTAGTTTAAAGCTCACCAGAGGAGATCAGCCAGCCTGAAAGAGAATATGCACTTACCTTTGGAAGAGAGGTGAAGCCCATCCCACCCGAGCATGTCTCTCATCTTGAAGTATGGATCATGGTCCAAGAAGCTGAAGCCCATCCCGAGACACCGTTCCCAAAGGCACAAGTTGACCTCTCTGATCCAGGTCTCATGGTGTCATCCATGTCTGCTCACTGGAAGGACAGATGAGAAGACCACCTGTGCCCCTGTCTCCTTCAGCTTGTTGGATAGATGTGAATAGAGCAGAGAACAAGAGATATGCTGTTGTAATGTTGGTCCTCATTGACAAAAAGCTTGTTTCTTGGAGGTTTGCACTATGCAAGTGCAAAGACTACACATGGATGTATAAAAATAGAACCTGTCTAATCTCTAGAGCTGGTTAAATAATTATAAACAAACTCAAGAATATATTCAACATTTTATGAATATTTCCTCAAAGTTTGCTTATCTCATCATCCTGGGATATGAGTGTTTCTGTGGTGTCTGGGTAAATGTAAAAACACAGTGAACTAAAATAGCTCTTTCCCATGGGAGTTACAGTAAAATTAAAGCTAAATGAGCTACAGCAGGATTGTTGAAATGCTTCCACTAGAAATTTCGGGAGTAAATAAGTGAAATATACTGTGTCACTGTTTTCAGCAATACAAGCAAATGAAATCTTTGAAGTAGATTTTCATGGATAATGTAATTAGCAAGGGCAGCCAACAGCTCATAAATTGTTACAGCTGCTTTGCCCACAGTGTTCCAAAAGAATTTAGCTGGCAGGAAATGTGGATCTGGGCTGGGACTGTTATGAAAGGTAGCTTCTCTCCCAGGATTGGTGGCATCACCAGTATGGATGATATCCAGGGGTGTCAAACTCATCTGGCCCCCTTGGGTCAGATAAGTAGTGTGGAGGTGATCTGCAGACTGCATTGGGGCCACAGACTGGCTCTGTGCACCAGATCCAGTGCATGGGGTCAAGCCAATGCAGGCATGCAGCATGTAACCCAGACCAGCCCCTAAACCACATGCAGTATGCGCTAGACTGGCCCACACAGCCCATGCAGCATGAGGGAAGGGGCCAGGGCTTGGGTGTGCTGCAGATGGCATGGGGGATGCCACATGCAGTGTGTGGATCCAGTTCAAGACTCATTGGCATCACTGGAGACTGAATGATAGGGTTCCACAGGCTCAGTCTTTGACACCCCTGGTTTAATCTATTTACTGTATTTGTACTCTCCACTTGAAAGGTGGTGAGCTGTATGCCTTCTGCGGTGCTTTCTTTGGCATTACATCCATGATCACATTAATGGTGATTGCCCTGGAAAGATATTTTGTGATCACAAGACCACTGGCTTCCACTGGGGTGGTGTCCAGGAAGAAGGCTCTGATAATCCTGGTAGGAGTCTGGCTGTATTCTTTGGCTTGGAGCCTTCCACCCTTCTTTGGATGGAGTAAGTGGAAGGGAATAACAGCTTATTTGCTTCATACCATGAGTAAATGAGAGATTAAGGAATGGGTTGGTTAGATGAAAGGCTGAATAAACAGGATTTAAATGCAAACTAGAGTTTGAAGAAATCACTCTGAGGAAAACTGCTTACAGCTAATGAGACTTAAGATGTTTAACCAGCAGAAAAAATTACACTGCATGTATCACAGTAAATACATTACACTGACACTTTTGCTAGAAATCTCATTAGCACATTCAATAAAAATAGTAGATAAATTCAAGGGCAAAAATTATGCAAAACAGACTTACATAACATTTCATAACCTTCTGCAGTCATGTAGAACTGAATATAAAGTAAAAGGGAGATAAACATACTACATGAGTTTTCAGAATTACTTTGTGCCCATAAAAATTGCCATATTGAGAGCCTGGGTAACCTCAGTTCATCTCTCTCTATATACATCTAAAAGGAGTTCAGAATGAGCAACCAGAGGTTATTTCATAGTCTTTCAATATGTCTCAACCCTGCCCTGGAGAGACCAGTTGTAGAGGTGAAAAAACAGTTTACAGTCTCTGCCCATTTAGCCATTTGGCTCCTAGCTGAGCCCACCTCTACAGATGATGTTTAGTAGTAATGTTCCTTTATTGATTATGTGTATGTAAATTACAGCACATATATTTTGCATCCATGCAAACTGAAAATTTACAAATAGAATTAATAATTGGTTTTGTGTTTCTCTGTTAGAAACCAAACCAATACCATTAACTTATTTCATTTGAACCAACAATCACTATCTTTCAGTTACTTTAGACCTAAGGTAACATGAACTTCAACCTATCAGTAGAAGGCCCAAACCCACTGCTATCACAGTACCAAATTGTGTAACAGCACTCCATAGGCGTCATGTGCAGAGGTGGGTTAAACTGAGAAAATACCACTTATTCATTTGCCCACAAGTCTGCTGCAGCAAGCTCAGATATTATTTTTTTTCCTAACTGAATAGGATGCATAGCTGGCAAATTCCAGCTGTTTAATGTTAGCAACTTAAGTTTAAATGAGAAGATTTAAAGACAGCAATATGACAAATACTATTAGATGAATGAAAGTTAACATGATGAGGCAGAATAATTACTTGAAGGGTATTATAATTGCTTTCTTATAATTAGATTCTAATTGTATCCATAACACTGAGCCTCATGCAATAATTGGATGTATCTGAGCACATCTGGTACAATATTTTTAAGAGCTGGAGCTGGTCTAACAGAAGCCATAATTGAAAATGCTGAGAATTAAAGTAATGAGAATAAAAATAATTTGGCATTGACAGTTTGCTTTACTTTTTTAACAGTTTGACATGCTTTCTCCAAGGAGACTTAATTTCAGGCAGGTCTTGCACATGTTTCCTGTTCCACTTATTTGATTATTTATTTCATGACCATATTAACTTGATCTGCACAGAAAATTTCTGTTCCCTGTAGAATTTATAAAAAAGTGGTGGTTATTGTAGTCAGTTTCATTTCACTCCTGACCAAGAGATGAAGATTTCAGAGATAACTGGAGAAATAGTAAACTCTGGAAAATGTGAGTCTGATCCAAAGCCCATTGAAGTTACTGGAACAATGCCTCCAATTAGTGTGGGCTTTAGATCAAGCCCAGAGATTGAAATAAACAAAGAATCAACCTTTAAAATAACACAGTTAAGATTTTTAGAATTCTAAGCCCATGAAGATGAATGGAGTCAGGAATTATCAGAATTGTTAAAAAAAAAAACAAGTGTCCCTATTAAATCTCTTTCTTCAACAAATAAAATCAGATTAGATACTTTTCAAATCCCAGAGATATTGCTAATGCTTTCTCCCTTTGCTGCTGCACCAAAATTGCATAATAAATAAATACATACATACATATAGTGCCCAGTAAAAATTGCTTTGTTGCTTATTTCTTCTTCTGTCTCTCTTTTAAGGTGGTTATGTTCCTGAGGGACTGCTGACTTCCTGTTCCTGGGACTACAAAACCTTTATCCCTTCAGTCCGTGCCTACACAATGCACCTGTTCTGCTTTTTGTCTTCTTTATTCCTCTGACTGCTATCATATGCAGTTATATTTTCAGGGCTGTCAGGAATGCCAACAAGTGAGTCACCAATATTCAAGTTCCATTCCTTCTTTAGGGAACAGACTGGATTTTATCTTTAACCAAAAACCCATAAAAGTGTAAATTTAAAAAACCTTCGTTTATCTTATATAAAAGGCTGAAGCACAAAAGCAAAAATTTCCAGTTAAATTTTAGCATGGCAAAAAAGGTGAATACTGAAAGAAGTTTTCAAAGTTCTCTACTAGCCTCAGCATTGTTTACAATATTTACTAGCAATTTTAAAAGGGTGTGAATAGCAACAGTAGATGAATCAAGACTAGAAAAGACTGAGAAATTTCAGAGGCACCCAATACAGCTAAAGAATTGTTTGACTCAATGCCAATCAAGACCAGATGTTGGGGCGGGGGAGGAGCGGTATTATTTTTGCTCCTCTGCATAGGCATTAGACTTATGCAAAGTAGCTTTGAAAAAAAGGAAAGAGAGACAGTGGAAAATTTCCCAGGCAGAAGGGAAGTAAAGCTGTTCAGAATTCTCTCTTGCACAATGTCTTGATCTAGACAGGCCAACGGTCTGCACAGATACAATCAGTCTCATGTCAGTAAATAGATTCAAGGGCTCACCTGCAAGGTACTAGCCATCTACAAGAAGGAGGAGAAAGTCAGCTTTGAATTTAGTGTTCAACAAAAAGTAATGAGGAGGTAAAACATGGCAGGAATTTATGAAAAAAAAAACTATAAAAATTGCAAATTAAGGGCCAAATATTGCCACTTCAAATTCTATGGAGTAGCAGAATGACTAAATATTGCTATTGAAAACAATGTATCTATCTACACATGAGCTACGAACTACAGAGCAGTAGTAAGAAAAAAAATCTGATCCTAGAAAATAACGAAATATTTTTCCTATTTACCCCAGAGATGTGGGTTTTCTGGTAAATTTTCTAATACCCTAAATAGAGAATGATCTGATTTAGCATGTTTATTTGACTTATATTTGGTAAACAAAACTAAAACGTACCCCATGTTAATTTTATGTCCTAATAGTCGCAAGTATTTGAACTGAAATATTTGATTAGGAAAAAAATTAAATACAGCCCACTTAATGTGGTTTAAATGTTATATTCAAACAAATCCAAAGCTTTATGTGGAAATAAATTATTTTTATTGGAACACTTGTAAAAATGTAAAGACAATATACAATAGCATGTACTTCCTTTACATTGTTTGTTTAAATTTAAGGAAAAAAATGAAGGCACTGTAAACTGTTGACACACTAATTTTAGCACATCCAAAGAACTGTGCATTAGGCCTATGCAAATAAGGAAGTATTCAATTTGGATTTGGCCAATTCAGAGGACAGTGATTTGATTTAGTGATTCAAATCACCATCCCTATTTGAGTTGGCCGAATCAGAATTGGAGATTTGGCGCCAATTCAGAGATTTGGATCTGCTGGGGAGAGGCAGGCACAGATGGGCAGCTGCAGGTTCTCCTGTGGCTCCTCTAGCTGTGCCTGCCTCTCCCTGGGCAGGGGGAGCCTCAGAAGAAGCCCCCATGGCTGCCTTGTCTGGTCCCAGCCTCCCATCACTTAAAAAAAAGCCCCAAACTTACTGGTTGCAGCAGCGGCAATTGGGACCTCTGAGGGCTCATGGCAGAGTCCCCCCATGCAGTGGGGAGCAGCAGAGGGCAGTGGGGATTGCCCCCCCAACCTGGCAGCAGTGCAGCAGCTGCCCCATGGTGCAGGTGCAGCATGGCTCAGCAGGGTGCCTTGCACTGTGTGAGAGCTGGGGCTACTGGGGCTAAGCAGTGCTGGGCTGACTGGTGGAGCCACCCCAGCTCCCAGACAGTGTGCAATGCCCGGCTGAGCCACGCTGTACCTGCGTGAGGTGACAGCTGTTGTGCTGGTACCAAGTAGGGTTCGATCCCTGCTGCCCGCCACTGCTGTGCACTGTGTGGTGGGGGTGCTCTTCCATGAGCCCTCAGAGGCCCCAATCATTGCTGCAGCAGCTGGTGAATGCGGAGCTTTTTTTTTTCTTTTTCTTTTTTATAAGGACCAGGAGGCTGGGGCTAGGCAGAGCAGCTGTGGGGGTTTCTTCTGCAGCTCCCCCAACCTGGGGAGAGGCAGGCAGAACCAAGGGAGCCGTGGGAGAACCTGCAGCCACCCAGCTCTGATTGCCTCTCCCTGGCTGATCTGAATCTCTGAATCTCTCTGAATTGATCTGGAGGCTTCGGATTCAATTTGGACCTTTTAATGGGTCTCCTGATTCAATTTGGATTCAAGAGATTTGGCCACCAAATCAGGCCAAATCTCCTCTGAATCGAATTTGTGACAGAAGCTTCACACAGCTCTACTGTGCATGATATACCGTGGTTGTCCATTCATCTACTTCAACAGAGTTTAACTTCCTTCCACTGGTACCTCCAGTTTCACTGTCACTATATGTAGATTCAGTTGCACTATTTATTAGTTCCATTTCAGAATCAGATTGAGGCAAATCTGATTCACAACTACTTGAATCACATTCTCTTTCACTAAAAGATGGGTTTTACCAATGAGACTATGGGCAAGGGCAACTTATCATCACACTGCATCTTCTTCACTAATTTTGCTTCTGACTGGTTCTCCAGAAGCAAGAGATCTTGAGAAATAGAAACAAGCTTAGCGGTGTGTTCATTTGTTAGTCTATTCTTTTTTGTCTTGATTAAGCTGAAAGCCTTCCAGCTCTGTTCACAAGAAGCTGCTGTTGGTGGAATGCTCAGGATTCTTAGAGCAATCCTGGACAACAGTCAGGTGTTACAGTATTCCTTCCACCATGTGAGAGGAGACATATTCTTTGCTGCCCGCCCAAAGATGTCTGCTTCAAAGTTTTTTTTGGTGCAGTACTCAGCAATGTCTGTCATCACAGCTATTTCGTCTATGTTGGGGACATTCTTAACTACTTCCATAATTGTATCAAAAGCAATAGATAATTCATCTTTTGATAAATGTTCTCCTCTGTGTTGAGGAGCCACAAGATTTGCTGCCAGATGAACTGGATAACAGCAAAATTCAGATCTCTTAGTAAACATTTGTTTTACTTCTTTTTGGGACAGAGGTGACGGCAGGAAAAGCTCAGTTAGATTTTTCATTCAGTTGTCTGAATATCTCTGAAATATTTGAAAGGCTTGGTGCATCTCCTTCAAGTTTCTTAATAGCCATTGTAACTGGTAGTAGCAAATTGAATGCTCCTTGAACTCGAACCCAGAACACATTGTCGTTGAGAATTTGCTTCTGAAAGGTCATGGAAATTATCTGGGATACTGTCATCTATTGAAGCACTCTGCAAACAGTTCTTTGTGCATAGCAAACTGTGTAAACACTTTGTAACTGAGCCCCATCTAGTTTCTCCTGGCAATAAAAGTGCACTTTCCTTCCCCTGCTTCTCTTTCTGTAATTTCTTCAAAGTCTGATTAGCGACATAATGATTGTTGAATACCTTCACAATCACTTTGCAGTTTACCAATATTGCCTTCATTGTATTCACACTTACTTTGTACTTTGCCGGAAGATTCAACCCATGAGCAAGACAGCCAAATATTATTAAATGGAGATACTTTGCCTTTAATATTTGCCATGCAGCTTGCATCTACTTGAATTATCAGTTACAAGGGCTTGTACCCTGGGGGGACCTGCACTTTCAATCTCTTCACTCAGTAATTTGGCTATGTATTCACCTGTATGACAAGACGATGTGGTAGTGATTGCTTTCAAGAATATTGGTTCAGGTGTTGCTAACATGATGTTCAATAAAGAATTTCCTTGTATATCAGTCCATTCATCTGACATCGGAGTCAGTGATTCTGCTTAACCAATCCTTTGAATAACTATTGTTTGAACTCTACCATACTCTCTATCTAAGAGAGAATGTGATAAGCAATAATGTGATGGTAACTTATATGATGGGCAGATAGTTCGTAATGTTCCTTCCAGTATTGATTTTCAGTTATGGAAAGAGGTGTACCACTTGCAAATATAGCTCAAGCTAATGTCTCATCTGCTTTTTCATGATCTTCTTTTGACATTTTCTCCACAAAGCTTAATAAAAAGCTTGACTGTCTTGAACAGCTACTCATGGTGGATCACATATCTGGTGCCAATGATCTTGAGTGAGGACCCTGCTTCTTCTTCCCCCAAACCTGGCAGCTCAACATTTTCATTTTCCATTTTTTCCAATCTGCTATTTCACTTGAGCTACCAAGTTCTTGCAACAAAAGGGGAGAAAGGTTTTTATTTTAGCCTATTCTAGTCTGGCCTTATCCATCAGAAGAAGAAGCAGCAGGCAGCTTGTTTCCTGCCTCCCTGCCAGAAAAAATACTCTGCTGCTCAGTTGCTCTGGCACAGCAAAGCCAAAAGGAAGTATAGTCTGGCCTCTGCCATCGGCCAGAGGACACGGCTCACTCTGCTGGGCTGAAATAGTTAACTATTTATCTACTGTGTAATTAAAAAGTATATATTGTTAAGCCCAAGCCACTTTGGGTGCTTAGTGCAAGCAGAAAAGCAGGATACAAATATTTTAAATAAATAAATAATAGACCAGTTGTATTAACAACTTTTAAAATTATTATGTTTTAAAACAATATAGATGCTAGTCTATACTGTGTGTTGTTTAACATATTCATTTGTTTACTTGCACAGGGTTCCTGAAGTAGACTTTATTCAGATGATTTTGTTCCACCGCTTGGTTGTAATAGCTTTCTGTATATGGCTTGTATTCTTTCAGGACAGTTTCTACATGCTATAAATGTTTCTTCATTCTCATTGTGTTGTTAGCATACTCCTGGGCACAATATTTACATCTACCAACTTTCTTCCTTCTTTCAGTGGCTTGCACTTCACTATAATGATGCCCCACACTAGTTTTTTTCTGATTAGGCATTATGATGACTACTTCAAACCAAAAGTACTAAAAAACTAACAGATTTTATGCAAATACTTCCAGCTTTCCCAACTCAAGGACAGAAATGAGACACTGCTCTGTGCATTTGCTGAACTGAAAGTGAAACAAAAATTAATCACAGTTTTAGTTTTGCTTTTGCTTTTGCTTCCAGTCTGAGATGAAATAAGAATTTTAGCTTTGGTTTTTATTTGACCTGCACAGCCAATTAGGTGAAACTCATAACTTGATTTTTGGTTTGAATTATTATGTGAGTGTATTTACCCTCCTGTTTAAAAATCAATAAAACATATATGTACTCTCTCACACACTTCCTAGGGATAATCACCTGGAAAACAATTACAACTTTGAAACTGCCAAGCTTACCTAATATTGTATTGGCATCCATTCATTGTTACTAATGAATTTTATGAAACAATGAATATTTAGAAATGGAAAATTGCACACAGAAAAATAAGGCACTGGAAAATTTTCCAGACATGTTTCCACCCCGCATCTCTGATTTACCCTAACGGACAATGTATAGATTAATAAAGGTATCTGAATAATCAAGAGCCTTATTCTGGAAAGATATCGTTAACACTGGACTCCGTCTTGCTCATGCTGAAGTCAAAGGGAATCTTGCCATTGATTAGCATGAGCAGGACAGAGCCTCAATTTCAGAGCAGTTGTACAGGATGGTATATGGTCTGGGGGTCATTTTAGCATTTCCTGGTTAGGGGCCAGCTGTCTGTCTCATTTTGTGAAGGCATTTATTTAATCCTCCTCTCCCAAGAGTTTTTGTTGTTGTGCCTGTTGTAATAATGCTTTTTTCCCCCCAGGATGTTTTAGACCATTGGCTCTGATGGTGATAAGAAAGAATCCCAGAGGCAATATCAGAGGATGAAGAATGAATGGTAGATGGCCAAAGTTGCCTTGATTGTCATCTTGCTTTACGTCATTTCCTGGTCACCATATTCTGTTGTAGCTCTGGTGGCTTTTGCTGGGTAATTCTAAATATGTCAGCAAGAAAAAATTCAGTGAAACCAGAAGGTGTGAAACTGTAAGAGAAGCAAATGGTGAAAGTCAAAGTAGCTGTCATCTCTCATGCTTGAAGTTAATGACAAATGTTCACACATTGGGGGGCGGGGAATGTGACAAATCCAGATATGCTAACTGCATTTTTTCTCACAATTTGATTTTTTAAAACAAGAAACCTAATTATTGGCAATACATGAAATCATGCTAATGAATTTTAAGATTCAGATTCCCTATGCAAGCGTATTTGAACATATCCATATGGTTACTTGGGGCTAAAAAGATATACTGTGGTGCCAGTTCTTCTCTCACGCTCAGTTTCATACTAATGTAAATCCATTGGTTTAGATGGAATTACTTCTGATTTACAACAGTAGAAGTGAAATCAAAATCAGGCTCTCTGTGTTTAAGTTTCTTGATTCAAGTCTTTTAGTGATGCACATAAAGGTAACAATGAGTACTGGAATTTTAAATGTAAACCATATTGCACTTCTTCCACCTATTAATCTATCAGCATTTGATATCTATGTTTCAGACTAAAGGCATAATAAGTAAATACCCTCTCTTGGGTATTCAACCTAGTTATGAGTATGAGATCAAGCATTAGGGGTCTTAGGTTCTATCTTGCTGCTGTTTTTGATTTAATATGTGATAATCAGTAAGTCATTTAACCTTACTTTTGTCTCACCTTGCCCATTTCTAAAATAGATATGACAAAGTTATCTACATCCAGGAAGGCTTAGATTGTTTTTATTTGTAAAGCAAACTAAAATCCTTAAGTGAAAAACTCTACTGAAATGCTTCTATATATCTGAAAAATAAGGAAGAGGTTATTACAAGCTTTAAGAAAGCAACCAACTGGAAGCGCTCTAAAACCTTTCCCTTAGAAAGGAACAAGCTGGCTGACAGAAGGTGTTCATTTTCTCTAACAAGAGGGTCAATCAGATAAGAATTTAAATCCTCTCCGCAAAGGAAGCAGATTTTCCTCTTAATCATTTAATGTTCCATGATGATTTTAGTAACATTAGGCTGGTGCAACCTTGTCTTCCTTCACACAGGGCATGTCTACACATGCAATTAATGTGCAGCAATAAACTCTGGCGCATATTGCACCAGACCTTATTGCTCCCAGGCATCATGTATATTCATGCACAGCACATTCATATGACCACAGTACATTCATATGAGTTAAAGGAATGAGCCCAGGGGGTCAACCTGCCAGCCTGGGGCTCCTCTGACCCAGCTCAACATGCTGTGGAAGAGCTGGCTGGAGCATGGGGCTTGCTGCTAGGCACCCTCATGCCCCAGCCAGCCCTGCCAGCATCTACATATGTGGTGCTGCAGAGTAAAAAATTCTGCCATAGGACAGTACTTTTGTTTACAAATGCTAATCTATGGAGGAGTTAATTAGTTTACTCCATTCTAAAACCACTGAGACATTTACTATGGGGCTAATTAAGCAACTTGTGTAAACATCTCATGTAGACATGCCCCCAGAGACCAAAGTGGACTGGATATTTAGGGTAGAAAATCAAGGTAGACAAGGGAAGATAGAAGATGCCTCTATGAAAGTCAAGGAGATGTCTTGAAAAACTAAGTGGTAAAATCAAGTAGCATGGGGCCAGAGGCTGGACAGATCTGTGCGATTCAAAATTGTCCTTAGGAACCACAAGTTCTTGCTAGACTTCACTCTTACGCTATACCTTTAATGATAAGCTCTCAAAAATAGGGCAAGGCCTAATTTATAAGCCTCTAGAAGTTGACGTGAATATTTACAAATCCTGCTTATGAAGAAATCTGGAAAGAAAAGTGACTTTGTCTTTTCCTATGTGTTTTTTTTTCTAATTTTGAGCTGTGCCTTTTTGCTTCTTATGGAACCTACTGTGCCTTTAAAAAGATAAACAGACTAAGTCCTGAAGTTCAGAACATACCACTGTTTAACTAGATACATTGTCTCCTAATCTATGCCATGTGGGGAAAGTGTTGGAATCTGGGAGGCCAGAGAGCCTCAAAGACCAACAAAATGTGCAACAGGGAAGAGTAACTACTAATATCTCTTTGGCTGGGGAAGATTAAGTTGACACAATACATGCTCAGTGATGATGTTGCCCTACAGCCACCATAAATGGAAGACTTATGTCATCATTTGGCTCATTAAATACACTTTTCACCAAAACATTGACAACCTCCTCCTGCCCTCCCCCAGTAAATAGGTTTCTAGGAGCTTAAAATGTGAGACAACTTTTCAGCCCAACCAGAACATTTTGCATCACCCATAACAATGTTCTCCAAATATTTCCAGGGAATTTATTCTCCAGACCAAGGCTGTTTAACTTCTGAGCAGCCAGAGGCACCAGCTGCATGGGCTACACATCCCCTGTGGCCTGGACTCCTTCCTTAATGCACTATACGTGCCTCCCCACTGCACTGTGAAGCTCTACATGGGTGCCCTATTCATCCCAAAACACAGCCTTCCTGGGCCATACAGGCTACCCCACCCTGTTCCCAGGGGTAGAAGCAGGCAGCAAAAGTTGAATTGCGGAGAAGGGGGAAGATGGGGACCACAGAGACCCCAGCAGCAGCAACGAGAGGATTGAGGGAGCAGTACCTGAATCAGGAGCCTGGGAGCCATGAATTCATCTTGTGGGCTGCACATTGTTCATGGGCTGCAAGTTGGATAGCCCTGCTGCAGACTAATGATATCACGGTAGAGTTGGGAGCTATGTCTCAAAAGGAGGATAAGGGTGAACTGGTGAGCTGGATACTGTGAACTGAAAACTGCTAACAGAGAAGTCTTAGGTTAGTTTTGAGAAGGAATGTTTGTGGTCATCCATGAAGCAATCCATGAAGAAACTCCACTGATATCTTCAAGGGGCCTGTTCCCATTTGGTCAGAGACCATAAACTGTGTTTGATAAATGTAACAGAAAGTTCCACTAAAAGGGATGATGAGCTCTCACCTTATCTTATTTCTGCTTGGTGCAGTATCATGTTAGGCCACTACATAATATCATAGGAAACTTTCCATGGAAGAGAAGGGGCATTTTGTGCTGCCATAACAGCAAAGAAAGTCAGTGCGTGAGGGAGTTGGGAAGAAGGGTTATAGACCTAAGCACCTGAGAGCAAGAAATAGGTTAATGAGAGCCAGATAAAATTGGAAGCATTGCACTGGGGCTGATAGTAGCTGTTATGGATAATAGCTGATAATATCTCTTTCAGCAAGGGGAACTATGTCTGAGGAAAGGATGTTATCTTTAGGAAAAGAGGTTCTTACTAGAAAGCCTAAGGGTTCAAACAGAAGTGCAGCTCCCCACTGTAACCGAGAACATTTTTCTGGAAGTATTCTGAATTACAGTGTTACCCCAGACCAAACAGCAGTTCATTGTTGGGTTCACGGGGAAGGGAAATCTAGCTGCTAGCCTGCAGCTGGTTTCCCCTAGCAACAGGCCCCCCTGCCTTCCAACCTGTCCCTTTTTCAGAATGGGAGGAGTGAAAGGGAGAAGAGGGATCTCATTCTAGTGGTTCCCAGGCAGCACTGGAGGGTAGGGTGGGTGTATTGGAGCCCTGCCACCTCATCAGGAGCCTTCCCCCATCCTCCAGTGGGGGCTGAAAAAAACTCAGACAAATTCCTCTGCTCCCTTTCCCCCCTTCCCATTCTGAAAACAGCTCAAGGCTGGGAGACAGCATAGACACAAGTTTTGAAATATTTTCATCCAACACCTCATGCAATAAGGATTCACACTTTTGCCCAATCTACCATTTAAGTGGTCTGTAACTGTGCTTGTGTTTAGTCATGGCAATAAACCAGTTTCTATGGCCAGATCAGGCAAAAACTGTCACTTCTATCTGTGCCCTGAGGGGCAATTTAGAATTCCTCCTGCCTATTCAGAAAAGGGAGTTCCTAGTCAATAAAAAAAACCTGGTGATAGCTTGGTTGATGGAAGTGGGATCCATGATTTTAGAGCTGTAAGTCTGGGCTGAACTTGTGTTCAGAGAGATAAAATGAGACTGAGAGAGATAAAGTCAACCCTTACAAGGACAGAATGGAACATTTCCCACTGGTAGGTTAACCCTACCTCCCCCCAATCTTACTGTACATTCCCCTCTTGGGTGGGAGCCATGTAGTACAGTCCTTGGACATGTACCAAATTGTGCCCAACAGTGCAAAATAAGCTACTAAAAAATTAATTTGCATTACTCTATATATTCCCGTGTCCTGACACCCTACATGAACTCCATACCAGCTGTGATTGCCAAAGCTTCTGCCATTCACAATCCCATCATTATGCCATTACTCATCCCAAATTCAGGTAAGTCGGCTCTTTTCAGATAGAATTAATATAGCAAAGAAAACCAGATGCTAACTATTTCCCTGATAAAACTTTCATAGATTCATTGAAATGCTTTTGCTCTCTAGTGCATGAATTCTGCTTCCCCTGCTCATATTACCACTGCAAAAGGGCATAAAGCCAAAAAGAAAAGAAAAAAAGAGAAAGAAATCCTGTTCTGAATGCCTTATAAATGTCAGTGGAGTTTGTACTCAGAACAAATTACTGTGCAGATGGGAGCTAGAGACATTGGCAGGGGGGAATGATCTGTATTCATTGATCACAGATAAAAGGTAGAGACCTTTCCCAGCTAAAACCAAGTTGTATGGTGTTTTGCTTTAAAATATCTCCTTGGGAGATGAATACATTTGTCAGTGTTCCAAATAGTACAGTTTCTTAAATTAATCAGGCCAGTGAGAACTGTAGTTTGGTAAATGAGTCCATTTCTTTCCTGTGTTTAGGGTCTACCCTTAACTCTTCAGGCTTTCACAGTTCAGGTGCCAAGTAACTACTTCTCATTAGCTAGAACATTCAGGGTCAGTCCTAAGGCAAGTGTAGAGAAAGGCCACACAATATTGCTTCACCTCTCCTGAAAACCTTTTTGGGTTGCGGGGTGGCATCTAATGCAGAAAACAAATCCTAGGCATCACATAGGAGGAATGGTTTACTGTACAGTGTATTACAGTACTATACAAATAGATACCCAGGAGGAAACCAGCTGCTTATGAAAAGATTAAAATAATTAATTACATAGTTCTTCTTCAAGGTTCTGTTTAACTGGCTAGAAGTTTAATTTTTGTTCCAATTTTAAACTTTAAGCAGATAAAACATTTTAATATCTACTTTCAGTAGAAAAATGACATTTTAATATTCTTATCTGCCAAGCAATGTCAATACTAAACCCAGACTCAGCAGAACACTATAAATCACTCATATTTTATTTCTTTAAAACAGTTTTACAGGGCAATTGTGCAAAAGAGAGCAGAGATCTGGGAAACATTGTCCCATATGCCCAGTAAATTTTAATCTCTGCAGTATGTGTCTGAACTTCTCAATAAATACACTATTGATGGTGAGCAGATTTTTATGCTGGCAGTTTTATTTAGGCAGAGAGAACTGATTGGTTCTATTTCTTATTTACTAGAATGGCCATTGTAAAATACATTCCATGCCTTGGATCCATCCTGAGAGCATCCTGAAAAGACTCCAAGTCTTACAGCAGCTATCCTTCTACCAGATGAGCCACTGTTGCCAGTCGGTGTTCTGATATAAATGGGTTGCAGAAAGAAAAAAACCAAACACCCGTCTTCTGTCTCAGATACTAAATCAAGGAAAGTCCATGAGAGGTGTGTGGTTTTAAGTGCAGAGTAATTAATTTTCCTGTAGAATCATAGGATTAGAAGGGGCTCAAGGGTTATCTAGTCCAGCCACAGATGCAACACTTGTTGTTCCTAGACATCTGTCTAGGATGATTTATCTAGCTTCTTGAAAGCCTACAAAGAACAAGATTCCAGAACTTCCCTTCTCCCTACCATAATTACATCTAGGATTTTTTTCCCCCTGAGATTTAACTGAAAGCTGCCTTGCTGTAGCTTAAACCCATTGTCTCTAGTTTTACCCTCTATAATAAGGAGGAACAATTGTACTTTTTCTTCCTTATATAGGATATTTGAAAACTGTTGTCATTTCCCCCTTTTTTCCTCCAAGTAACATACCTAGTTCTTTCAACCTTGTACAGCTTATGGCCCAGCCCCTTTATAATTGTTAACATTTGCCTCTGGATCTTGTCCAGATTTTTTTACAACCTCTATAAAATTTCGTGTCCCAAACTGGGCACAGTAGTCCACCTGAGGTCTATGCTGAGTAGAATGGTACTGTCAGTTCTCACATCTTGCATACCATTCAACCCAAAACTGCATTTCTTTTTCTTACAATGTTATTACATTATTACTGATTCATGTTGAACATATGATCTTTTATATCCCCAGGATCCTTCTTAGTGCTATAGTGAGCTAGTTATTGCTGTTCTGTATTAGATCATTTGTTTTTTTCTTTCCTCAGTGTATTACCTTACATCTGCCTTTGTTGAATTTCATTTTGTTGTTTAAGCCCAGGGCTGCCCAACTAGCAAGCCAGAAGCCACATGCAGCTCACAAGGGGTTAACTTGTGGCCCCCTGAAATGGTCTGGGTACTACTACTCCCACCATTTCAGTGCTACTGCCATCATCTCCAGGCTCCTGCACTCTCCGCCTGCTTGCACAGTCTCTCCTCACCCTGGGTGTAGGGCTGGATAACATTGTCCATAGGTCCTAGGGAATCTGCAGGTAGCAGCAGGGGAACCCAGGAATCCTAGCATGATATAGTAGAAGGGAGGGAGGGAGGGAAATTCACCATGGAGTGTTGCAGGGGGGCACATGGCACACCATACAGGGGGCAGAGATGCTGGCACTGTGTAGGATAGGGGGGATGTGACGGGCAGAACCAAAGGGGTTAATGAGCAAATTATAACAAATAATGTCTGCTTCTTGGAATCATCTGACAATTGGCATGACAGTTAATATTAGCTAAGGCAAAGCTTGCAAGATTGTAACCTGCAAAATGTACCCTGTCTGTCACAAGTATAACCTTGATTTTAAAATTAACTGTCTGTACCGATCATAAAGCTAGATTGGGCCCCAAGAAGCAGAACCAGAAAACAGAACTGCAAACTTTAGCTAACCTAGTGGTTCTTGCTTGAAGTTCAGTCAAAATGACAAACCTGACCACAAGGTATAATTAACACACTCCAAAAAAATTCCAAAAAAGGAAGTAACCAAGTGGGCTGAATTTAGGCGGAATAAATGCTAATCTCAGACCCCAAAGCAATGTGATGTGATTTGCTTACTGGATAAACCCAAGTTTAAGCAGTAACCTATTATTATAATTTCTCACACCTTTTAATCCCATAGGGTAACAACTGTAGAGTAAGATTGTTAGTGGCTCTGAAGCCAACAGATTAGCTTAGGGCAAGATATAAACGAACACGTACATCAGGTGACCAGCAGGAAGGACAGAACAGAACAGTCATTGCTGTTCCAAGCCTGAACTCCAGACTCTCAGTGTGAGCAAGGACCAGATTCTGACTAAGGGACCTTCCCCGGTGCTCCCTCCGACAATGTAGATTGGGGACGCCTGACTTCACTGAATCAACTTGGCATGTACCTGGCGCTGAAGGACTATCGATAAGTTGCCAATCAAGTGGGAACTCTTTGTCAATTTGTTTGTCTGTTGTTACTATCACTGCCAACTCTTAACTCTTATTGTTGTATTATCTGTTTATTAAATTAACCTTTCTGTTAACTGTTATATGTGTAAACTATATTTTGCTGCTAAAACATATTTTTGCTGCTATAAGTAAAATTTATTTTTACTGTTATAAGTGAAACTTGTCTTTACTTCACTCCCAACTCCACCTCCCCTATCCCGAACAAACAGCCCAGTGGCTGATACATTTGCAGCACCCAGTCAGCCTGCAACCAAATTGATACACTCACAGTGCCCAGTTGGCCTGTGACAGTGGGACCCTTGCCATGCAGCATGGTTAGGGTGGAATGGCATGGATTGCAGTGCACGGGGCCACCACATTGCTGAGGGGCATCTGCCACATGTGAAGCAGCGCACATAGCACATGACCCAGGGGGCATGCCGCTCCTGTCCTCTTAGAAGTGGGACAGCCCTGATCTAAGTTCATGTCTCTAATTAATCCTTTGAATTTATGATATTCTACAATAAACTGGCAACCTGTTCCAATTGTGTCCCATCTACAAGTATGATAAATATATTCCATTCCCACATCCAAGCAATTAATATCAAGAAACATTGACCCCAAAACAAATTCCTTCAAAAAAATACAACATTATGGTACTGGGTGCACAACATCTCATAGGAGGCAGTTGTTGCCCTGTGGGGTCAGGCCAATGCTCAGGATCTCAGTATTGCACTGTTAGACAGGAGGGCATGGTGTACAATTGCACACACACACACAAATCAATTAGGCACACACACACCCCCTTGGTGCATACACACCCACCAAGCGTGCACACACACACTACCAACTCAGGCACGTACATATCCCAAATTACCAGCCTAGGCACATGCACATCTATCACCAATTCAAGCACCTATACACTATACACAGCAAAAGTTAGACAAAAATCAATACCTACACACTCAGTACACATACACGGATCACTAATTCATATAACACACACACAATGACATACACACACCCATTCACCAGTTCATAACTGTGGAAGAAATCAAACTTTTCGTTGTGGTTGAATCAGAACTGACAGAGCCAGCCTTCCTTTATTTAGGGCTATACTGTGATCACAGGGAGAATTCCATACAGCAAGGGGAATCACCCACTTGTCTGTTTCAAAGGAATTCTCAAACTCTATAAGTTTACAGGCATATTTATACTTAAGACAGAGAGAGAAAAAAATATGACCTTGGAGAAACAAATAGGAGTAAATCACTGGCCTGACACACACAGGCAATTTACTTAAAGAAAAGGGAAACACTGTGCTTATAGGAACGGTTATCAGTTTCTGGTTCTCAGAGAGAAAAAAACTAACATCCACACACAGGGTAATATATCAAGACAAAAACAAGGCATGCAGGATTTTCTTATCTTAGAACATTTTTCTGAAATATGCAGTATCAGCACCTCTGGTCTCTGTCTCTTTTCTTAGTCAAGTTAAGAGCCTGGTTAAATTTATTTCCATACAACAAAACCACCGACCTACACATGCACACAGGTGAGTTCGTAACTTGGATGGTACGGTATGTGTATGTGTGTTTGGGCTACTTGGGGGAAGGTTAAGGTAAGCTAGAAAATGTAAGGAGTGAAAGTTGCCGGAACCGGGATTAGAAGTAATAGACTTGAGAAAAGCTGGCTGAGGAACTGAGGCTTGGGGTGACTTAAGGTCAAGTGGCCCTGGGGTCACCTGGTGCTGAGATGGAAGCAAGGGAAAAAGTTCAGTGGCAAGGAGGAAACAGCCAAGAGACAGGGGCAGAAAGCTGGGATATCAGTGGAAAAGGCAGTGGGAACAAGGCAATAACAGTGGCAGAGATCAGGGGGAAAAGGCAGTGGGAATGAGACAATGGCAAAGAAACAGGGGTTTGCAGGCAGAGAGGAGCTCAGGATGGCTGGAGCCACAGGAGCATGGGACAGGTGTTGGAGGTGGTGGTGAGCCAGGAGCAGGAGAGGAAAAAATGAGACAGAAGTTAGAGGGGCAAGAAGCAGAGATTGGAGCAGGGCTGGAACCGTAGTAAAGCACAACCCAACTCAAGGTTCCAAATAACAGGTTTATTAAATGAACACTGTACTGTACAGCTTGGTTCTTGTAGCAGGAGAAAGAGACTCAGTGGAAGGGCTGGAGTCCAGGTAGGGAAAAGAAAGAATCCAAGTCCTTGGTTGAAAAGAGGATGGGAGTGATAGCTACCTATCCAGGCTGGGAGGAGGTCCTTCATGGCCCTTGGGGGTGTTTCTCCACCAGGTGCTGTCGGGGGGGGTGGTCACTGGCAGGACCTCTGGGTTGATAGACAGTGTAATGTGGAGCAGGTCTGGTCCAGGTGAAGATGTTGATCCCAGGAGTCAGTCAGTCTTCACTACCCCTTTTTATGGGGCAGACTACCTATGATCTCCTATGGGTAGGGCATGTCCAGGGAAGGTCAACCCTGTTCCAGAGGGTTCCAGATGTTCATACTGAGCATGTGCAGCCTTGGCACAATGATGGGTTGCCTCATCTCTTGTTTCTTGAATGCTGAGGTGGTTCCAATGGCTGGGCTGTTGATCCAGGTATTGCTTTTGATGGTGGGGTGATTTAGTAGTATCATTGTGTTTCACTCATCCATTCACTCTTGTTTCAGGCATTCAAGGAAAACCAATTTACATAGGAAAGGTTACAGAATTGCAACATACTTACACAACAGGGCATGGGGACAAGACGAGAACAAGATGGGAATGGATACTTGGCATCACTACAGACACAGGCTTAAACCATATAATATTAATATGAAACAATAAAAATCAATGCACAAATGATAGGATTACAATATAAAACAGTAAAAATCAATACAAACATAACAGAACACTATTTACAATATATAAAAAAGGGACCTATTACAATAATAGCATACAAGGACTTAGCTTACCTAGTACTACTTGTAATCACTTATAAAGGATAGAGAGGGCGGAGAGAAAAGTCAGAAATGGTTGGGGAAGGGGAGGGAATGTATTTTTAAATAAATAAAAAAACTGGGAGTTTTGCTACACAGTGTATAGGGACAAAAAGCAGAATGAAAGTGTTGGCTATAAAGGACCAACTCATGGGATCATAATAAATTCTAATTTATTGGACATGTGAAGTTACCAATAAAATCATAAAAGCAAACTTTGAGTTATGAGTGGTACTGGTCACCTTAGCGCACACACATGCACTCACTCATTCAACCCCATGTCATTTAAACACATGTAGTAGAGTGTACAGTAGCTGCTGTGAGAGCACTGGTATTAGTATATCTATCTATCTGAGGCCCTGGATTCTGCTGTTGATGGTCAGCTTCCTTCAAGGCAATGTCTTCTCCAGAAGGGGATTGTCTACTTGTCCTTCTGTCCTGGTAGGTCAGGTGGTGGATGAGAGGGCACCACTGAGGGTCACACTCCACTGCCTTTTATCCCATTCTGGCAGACTTGTGCAATCCCCCAGCATAATCTTGGCTGCCCAATCCAGAGCTCGCTGTCCCACATGGGTTTTAAGTGGGTTTACAGTAAGTGAGTTAGGTTAGTAATAGGATACATTTACAGTCTTTGAAGTGGATGTTTTAGTTCTTCTGTTTTCTTTAGTGACACTGAGCTTAATTGAAATGTAGATGCAGTTTCTAGGTTTCTTCTGCAGAAAGCCACTTCATCTTTTTGGCTTGCTCTGAGCTTTGCCACACCCATGTGATGAGTGTGCTAGGTCTCTACCAATACTTAGAAGGAAAAAGAAATGCACAAAATGGCAGTGGGGGTGGGGGGGCGGGGACGGTTGCAGGCAAGAAGGGGCTTCTGTTATATAAATGTCCAGATGGGAAGTGTACAAAAAGGGTTTTCTGCTACAAAAGAACAGGAAACTAAAGTGCCAAAACAGGATGGAGATGGAGATGTTTTGAGAAGATTGTGATATTAATTGGAGAATGAAAAGATGAAAAAGTGCATGCGGGTTACTATCACTACATTGTACTGTCAAGCGAGCAAATACATTTCTAGAACACTGCTTTACTGACCAGAAGTTTGGAATTTAGACATTTGAAAGAAACTGGGGCACTTTTACACATGCTCCGGCGCATTCCGATCAGAACGCATTGAAGCAGGCACAATTAATCGAGTCTGATGGAGCGTTCTAATCTGAATGCTCCAGCATGCTGCAGTATCTCATGTATTCAGCCATTTTGAAACGTGGGATGGTGAAATACACAAGATGCTGTGGACATTTTAATTAGAACATTTCCCAAGATCTCCCAAGAGCTACTCTAAATAAATGCCCTCCCCCTGAAAACATGCATAGGCACCCTGGGTTACTAAACAATGCTCGAGGGAAGGAAAGACTGTAAAAACAGATAATGTGGTAGAAATAGCTTTATCTTCAAAATTAGACAAATCAACAAATCCTTCAAAGAACCATTTTTCTAGAAGCTCCCCAATAGTTCTCTTTTGCTGAGCTAGGTACTCCCAAATGTTGTTTCTGTAGAATATAAGGAAGCAGGCCAGCTCTTTGGAGGCAGGGTCTTCATCTTAGTCATTAACGGCTTGTTAATGTTCATTTTGCAAAAGTTTTTAACCAATCTGTAACCAAAAAAGTTTGAAGCCCAATTTTTAATTCTTAAAATTCACACTCAACACTGTCCCCTGTGAGTGCTGAGCCTGGTGCCACTCAAAGGAGACAGGGACAGGCTTGGTACTTCATTGGAGCATCCTTACCCCCTGCAAATAGTGCCTGGTTTGCACTAGCCAAGCAGTGAGCCCAGTGCCACTCACAGGAGATGGGGCCGTGCTGTCTGGGTGCCAAGCCTGGTCCTATCTGCTGTGAGCGGCACTGCCAAGCGCTGAGCCTGGCTGTGCCTGCCGAGTGCCAAGCCCAGTTCTGAGCTCATCACTCAGCAGTACCACTCGCAGTTGATGGGGTCAGGCTCAACGCTCAACCGGCACCGCCCAGGCAGTGCCACTTGCAGGGGATGGGGACATGGGAGCTGAGCACCAAACCCAGACCCATCCATGTTCTCTGTAAGCAGCGCCAGGCTTGGTGCTCAGCTGGCACGCCTCCATCCTCTGGGCCACACCAGCTGAGCATCAAGCCTGGCACTGCTCACAGCAAACAGGGCCAGGCTCAGCACTCGGCTGGCAAGGCCCCATACCCTGTGAGCAGCACCAGGCTCAGTGCTTGGCTGGCGTAGCCCAGACAGCACCATTCATAGGGGATGGGGCCACACCAGCCAAGCCCAGCCCCATCCTCTGCAAGTGGCCATGTGGAATATGTCCACCTTGCAGGTGCCTGGCCCACAGTGGGGCATGCACAGACTGTTACAAGTCGACCCATTCTGTCTGATCCAAACAGTTAAGTCAACTTATACATCAGATCTACAAAATTCCTAACTTTAACAACAACAAAAAATGGAATTGATTTATATACAGCATCAACCTATACACCATGAAATACAATACTTCTGATTTCAATTCACAGTATGGCAAAGATACTGCTCAACTTAATGCTTTGAAAAACAGTTTTAAAAAAATTTGGGCTCTGACATAGTGCACTTTCAATGGTGTATCCTGAATTTTTTTAAAAGAAATACTGCTTTAAGAAAATGTATATGCATGTTTCTTTTCTACTATCTTTTTTCCAGAAAGGGAGAAACCTAAAGCCCAGATACTGCAATCAGATTTTCCCAGGCATATTCCTGCAATTATGCAGATTGAATCTTAGCTAGCAAAGGAAAGAATAGTGATACTGATAAAAAGATGTTATAAGTTCATATAACAAGCTGAAGCACCAGAATGCTAACTTCTACCAGCTATCATGAATACCAGATCTTGGAAAAACAGAAGGTTGAAAGTATTCAGACAAGAATTTTTAGGGGCTTCTTGTCTCCCTTATTTACTTGAGTTGAACACTGCACACCTTGACTGTATTAAGAGTTCTAGCCGAACAGCAAGTGACATCATCAATTTAGCAAAAAATTTAAAGTTATTACACACAATGTTCTATATATATTTAGGTAAACTGGCAAAAGCAAGACAATTTTGTTTTGCTCTTGAACCTCTCCCTTTGACTGTTTGATATTTCTTTAGCACAGGAATATCAATGAAAATATTAGCATTCTAAACATGTACATGCAACCTCCTCTCCCCCCCATCCAAAACTAGAACAAATTCTACCATGTATTTTGTGCCAAGACTGCTCAATCAAATTATAATTGGCTCCAATTAGCACTCTCAGGAGCTGATAAAATTATCAGCCTACAGCTAAGTTGTACTCCAGATGAAAAAATATTAATGGTCTACCAAAGTCTAGCATCACAGTGGGCTTCTGTGGTTAAATTATACCACTTTAGGAAGCCACCAGCACACAAGGCCATGGTTTAGACAGCATCACATCTGACTACCTGTGACATCTCACCCCAAATGAGGAGGTAACATTTACAGCTGGGTCAGCTGGGGATAGCCTTTAGAATGAGTTCAGAGCAAGGCTTGAACTTGCACCTCTCCACCCCCAAGTTCTGCCACTTATGCCCAAAGGAGAAAATAATTTTTTCATGATTTTGAAAGATCTCAAGGAAACTAATTTCCAACCAGATTTTTCAATGCAAGTTAATCAGATTTGGAATCAACGTAATTCAACAGCATTGTAGCAGGGACCTGACTGAGGTCTGCACCTACTGGAGTGACAACTACCAGAATGCTCTGCAGCCGGTATACTCCCACTCAACCCTGAAGAGCAGTGAGCCTATGAGCTGACAGTGTTCTCCTTCGCACCTCCAGTCCCTGAGTGGGATAGGGAGCCAGTGGACAACACACTCTCCATGGGCCTATTTGCTCACCTGGAGTGAGAGCCAGAAGCCAGGCTCCACATGGGCCCAGGGCCCAGCCTGAGAAGGGAACAGGCAGCCATCACAGCTGATGCTGCCTAGGGTCCAGAAGCTGTAATTGCAGGAGCTGATGGGCCCCTCTGGGGTTCTTAGCACACAGTGGCAAAGCAAGGCAAATGGGGGCAGGCAGGGGTCGTTGGCCCAGGCCAACCCAGAACTTCCTGCATAAGGCAGGACCAGCCTCAAAACAGGGAGGATACCAGTGTAGGTGTTGGCCATGTCACGTCCTTCCACCAACAAAGCCAAGGCTCTCCCCACAGAACCCTGACCCTCAGGCAGCCACTGAAGGACAGGTACCTTTAGGGACTCCACAGGGGTTCATAATACCCATGGCTCCAGGCTACCTGAAGGACTTGGATCAAAACAGGCCAGCCTGCTTGGATTGGGCTAACAATGGGGCAAAACTTGAAGAGCCCCGACTGGCTGAAGAAAGGTAGTCGTATTATGCTGCTGGGGCAAGGCAAGGCCTGAAGCAGACATGGGCACTATTATGTAAGTTATACTGGTTTATTCATTTTCTTACATGGCCTGGACATCATTGACCACAGACCTTTAACAAGAGCCTCAGGCTCAGCCAACTTACGCTGACCCCAGACCACTTGGTTTTCTTCCTTCATGAACCTTTCTACCTAGAACATGAAGCCAGGCACCTACTCTGATCACCGACAAAACACCCAAGTGGAAGGAATGGGGTGTAGGGAAAGTGGAGCCCTACGGAACTCTTGAGCATTGTTACCTGCACCAATCTCAACAAACCCTGCACAATCAGGTACCAACTCCTGACTTCACTGATAGTTACACCAAGTCATGGCAAGTGAAATATAAAAATAGGGGAATAAGACACCTGTTGAGCATGCAGCATCCCACCCCTACCCCAGTGGGACCACTCAACTCAGATCCCTCTACAAGCATACATGGGAATTGAATTTGGAAAACAAAACAGCATCCATCTTGTAGGTACCTAAACTACCACAAGTGATAATCCTTAACTCCACTGGATTTATGAAATTTTAAAACAGTATAATTATAGAAGCTTGGGGCTTTCAAGGACCAAGTGAAAGAGATTCCATAGCTTCCTTCACTAACCAGTGTTTCATCATCCTCACAAATATCCAACCTAAATCTTCTTTTTTTGGAAATTAAGCTGACTTCTTCTTGTCCTTACCTCAGTGGTCAAAGAAGACAATTAATTTGCATCCTCTTTTTAACCATTCTGGGCATGTCCAGATGAGCCCACACATGCCGCTTACAGCGTTTCAAACCCCTTTGAGATGCTGCAAGAGGCATGTGCAGGAATGAGAAAATGTTCCCTGCACTGCAAGTTTGCAGCATGGGGGCAAAATTAGAACCCTGGATATCCAGGGGTCAAAAAAACCCACACAGAAAAAAATAGTGGGGCAGGGCACAGCCTGAGGCAACTGGAGGCTGGGTCCTCCATGGAGATTCTCTGGCTGCCAGAGCCGTAGTGCTGCACAAAGGCCAACTCTGCACCCACAGCCCACTGGCAGGTGGCCCAGAGGGGCAGATGCCTCATCTAGGTCTAGCAGGAGTGCAGCAGGGCACAGCCAGGCAGCAGCCCCCACTGCCAGACTACTGCAGTAGGTAAAGGGTACAGGCAATTGTCAGGGATGCTTCAGCAGTCCAGCTGGCACAAGGAGTAGTGTCCCCAAGTACCAATTGGCTGGGCCCCAGAAGCTCCTGAGAGCAAGTAGCCCTGAAGCTACTTGCCAAGGCAGGGCAGCTTTTTATGCTCTAGCTCCCCCTGGCTGCAGATCTGGGAGGAGCCAAGTAGGGTTATTTTTCCCCGAGTGGCACAATTTGGTCCACAACAAAATGCATGTCCAAGCACGTGCACCGAGGAAAAAACCCCAGCACAAATTTGCACCGCTTCTATTGGAGCTGCTGCAAGTGCACGTGCTTGCATGTGTGGACATGCCCATTGTGTCTCTTGGAAGACTAATATCATATTCCCCATTCCTACTTCCTTCTAGTCTACTCTGGACTATACAAGCCTAGTTTCTTCAATCTTTCTTCATAAGTCACATTTTCTAAACCTTTTAACATTGTCCAGGAAAGCAACGGGTATCTAAAGTCTGTCTACATCCTTCTTATTATGTGGGATCCAAAACTGGGCATCACCCCGATACAATGAAAAGGCAGGAAAGGATCTTGACGTCATAGTTGACTCCAAGATGAACATGGGCTGGCAGTGTGGGGAGGCAGTCAGGAAGGCCAACCTCACCTTGTCATACATCCACAGATGCATCTCAAGCAGGTCCAAAGAGGTGATCCCCCCCCCTCTATGCGGCATTGGTCAGGCTGCAACTGGAGTACTGTGTCCAGTTCTGGGTGACGCATTTCAAGAGGGATGTGGTCAGCATTGAGAGGGTCCAGAGGAGGGCCACTCACATGATCAGGGGACAGCAGGGCAGGCCCTATGAGGAGAGGCTACGGGACCTGAACCTGTTCAGCCTCCACAAGAGAAGGCTGAGGGGGGATCTAGTGGGCTATTATAAACTAGTCAGGGGGGATCAGCGGGCATTGGGGAAGTCCCTGTTCCCCCGAGCACTGCCAGGAGTGACCAGGAATAACGGTCACAAGCTGGCAGAGGGAAGGTTTAGGCTAGATATCAGGAAGCACTACTTCACGGTCAGGGCGGCTAGAATCTGGAACCAACTTCCAAGAGAGGTGGTCCTGGCTCCTACCCTGGGGGTTTTTAAGAGGAGTTTAGATGAACATCTTGCTGGGGTTGTTTGACCCCAGGATTGTTTCCTGTCATGGCAGGCGGTCGGACTAGATGATCTACTCAGGTCCCTTCCGACCCTAGAAACTATGAAACTATCATTTTCAATGTCTTCTGTTAAATGCTCCTGTTAATACATCCCAGAACATTTAATTTTTTCACAACACCATCAAATTTTTACTCTCATTTTGCAGGTATACCATTATGAGTAGGCTTGGCAGGATTCTACTTTTATCAGTAAACATTGATAAACATTGATCTCACCTCACACTCAGATTAATAAAAACAATATATCCATCATTAATAATCAAAATTTATAGGAAGGGATCATAAGAAAAATGATGGCTGATGTAGTGTGTGATAACAGAGGAGTAGTCCACAGAATCATGCTGACTAGTTTGGATTGCAACTCCCAGAAACCTCAGGGGACTGGGAACAAAGGAACAGGAGGTGACAAAGTGAACAAGGGAGCTATGGGCAAGTGGACCTGGGACAGATGACAGCTCTGCCACTCAGCTGGCAGCAGTCCTACAGTAGTTACATTTGTCATTAATAAATGGTCTGCCCCTACACTTGTAATTTCACAGTTCTATGAACTGAAATTGATAAAATCAACATAAATGCTGAAAAAGAAAGATCAATATTATCTGTCAAAATTATTTATAAAATAAAAATTGAATTTCACCAAACCTAACTACAGCTTGTACCTCCTTTTCCTCCATATTGCTGCCTAGCCAGATAATACCTCATGTTGTATATTTGATTTCTCATTCCTAAGTGCAGCACATTGTGACTGAATTTGTCAAAAAAAATCACTTTTAATTCTACTCCTGTTCCCTTAAGTGCTAATAACCTCTGCCACCCAAATGTCATCTTCAGATTTTAGAAGTCTGCTCTCTATTCCATCACACATGTTGTAAATTAATATATTGAATAAAACTTGACCTAGGACAGACCCCAACTGAGATATCCTCACAGTTTGACAGAATATTATTAAAAACTAGTCTTAAAGAACAATTTTTCATCTGGTGGACCCACCTGCTGATGGTTACATCAAGAATATATTTCCTTAGCTGGATTTTGAGAATGGCATATAGGACAGCACCAAAAACTTTACTAAGGCTAAAGTATAATCTACTTCCCCTCCGGTCCCCTTGAACTCCTTTCAAAGAAGGAAATTATTCTGTTCTTGATATAACCATACTGGTTGATGCTTATCTATGTATTATCTTTTAAGGAATTCACCCCTCCCACCCAGCAAGGGAAAATAACTTTTGGAGTTAACAATAGGGTGGCATTCTATTTCCTTTTAGTCATCTAAATGACAGAGTGTTAAAGAGATGGCATTTCTGGCACTGACATGCAGCTAGGGATTTTATTTCCCAGATGCACAACCCCTGTGTGTGTATACAGCTACACAAGCACTTACCTGGCACAAGTCCCAGAAACAAACTGAAGGCAAGGAGGAGAAGGAGGACAGACCTCCAGCATTAGCTTTAACTTCTGAGTGGTCAGATCACTCACCTAAGAAGCTAAAAACCCAGATTTTAGGTCCGCCCCTCCTCCACCCCAGCCCACAGAGGTTTTGACCTTGCATCTCTCTTGACTTCCCAGTATGGCATTCTAATTACCATGCCACAGATCAGGCATTATCCATATCCCTCAGTGGCATTTATTTTGAAGCTGACCCAGTACTCCTTGCATTTAATAGTCATTGGAAAAGTTGGATGGTCATGGAGTGTAATGCCCACTAATCATGGATGTTTAGGCTGCCAACATTTCTGAGCCATGGATGCTAGTATAAACATGCTCAGCCTATATGCACAGTATATGTGCCTACACATGCATCAAAGCTACTGGAAAATAAAATTGGTATCTGTGCACACAGGTACACAACTCCCATTTAAAGGGCCAGAGGGAAACCAAATGCTACCCCATGTAGTTAAGACAGACTTTGCTGAATTTAGTAGAATGAATATGCTGAATAATGACCTTGAGACTATAAAAGATTCTCTATTTCTTATTTCCAGCTTGTTTATTGTCTGGTAGCCTGTGTTACATTTCTAAGTCCCCTCTACACATTACAGGTATTGTGCAATTAAATGGTTAGTTGTGCAATTACCTTAAGACCCACTACAGGTGCAAAGTACTTATCACATTAGGAAAAGCTCCAGTCAGTTACACCAAGTTACACCATGAAAATGTGCACTAATGTTATAGCTGATTAGCATCAAGCTTTATTTGCACATATAACAAGGTCTCTCTCCTGTGGCTGGGAGCCCCATCAGCTGCCCAGGCTCTCAGCTGTAGGGGCACACTATGCCCAGCATGATAACCCCAGGTCCAGGGGAACTCAGAATCAGGCTCCTCCTGCACCAGCAATAAGGTGCAGTGGGATCTAATTCATGGTCCCACAATAACACCTCCTGCCATGCACATATGGCATGGCAGGAAGCATGACTATGGATTGTGTATTAGATCCCATTGCACCTTTACCTGCATATGTAGAGGGAGCCTCAGGGACAGAAGGTTCACGATGTTTTGTAGTTTATTTCCAATTTATCTTATTCTTTTGTTTTCTAACAGTATTCTTCATCAATGCAGTGGTTTTGCAGTCAAAATTACTTGGTATGTAAATACATTTATTCTTTTTTGATCTATAGTTAAATATGGCAACTATTGAACTTACACCATGGCTGGAAAAATACAAAGCAAAACTGGTCCTTTTTTGCTATTTCAAACCCTACTGTCTTTTTTATTTTTTGAACTTTATGTCATTTTATGCAGAAAACACTGACATATCCACGTGTCATTTGTGTTATGTTCATTTTTTTAGACATCTGTAGAAAAAGTAAATGTCATAGTGCATACCACTTCTGCTATACAAGTACCAGTCTTTTAATATTTGTCAGAATCAAATTGAGGAAATAAACAATGATTTTTTTCCAACCCCTAAGCATAAATTAAGCTCTATTCACTAGACCTGCCAAAATAAAATGCAACCCATAGCAAACCATGCCAAAATGGGATGCCCTGCTGAACTTTCTGCTTGGTTCCAACTGGATGGAGTTCAGATGCCTTAACTGGGTTATCTTTAGTTTAACCCTGGTTTGGAGGAGTGAGAATGTTCAGAGGGGTTCAGCAGGCTAAGGTATCTGAGCTCTACTAGGCTCCTTGACTGAACAGATTTCTCTTGGCAAACAGTCAGTGGAAATCATGTCTTTCAAAACTGAACTGTGCTCTTCATGCTGTCCAAGCAGCATATTGTCAGTAGGAGTCCGGAGAAAAATGGGAGGAAGATCCTGAATAAACAAAAATCCTAGAAAGCACTTTTTGCATTATTTAAACATTTACTGTTCTGTAGTCATGGCCCTAAATAGAACAATCTGGTTATACGTGTAGTTTTAAAACATCAGAGGTTGTTATTTTTTCCTGGTAAACATAGTTTATGCTAGAGAAGTGCCTTGATAAGGAAGAGACTAATTTACTTTTGTACATTTAAAATAATTATAGGAATCATGTATTTCCATTAGCAATAGTGATAGAAAAAATATTTCCCGACTCTTACATTGAAAGGGCACATGCCTCTTGCCCTGCCTCAAACCCCTTTGAGGTAGGGCAAGATGCACGTGTGGGAATGATAAAATGTTCCCTATGCTCCAAACTTGCAGCATGGGGAGAAAATAAGATCCCTGGATACCCAGGGGTCTAAAAAACTGTTCTGCAATATAGTGGAGCAAGGCAAGGTTCAAGACCATGCCCGGAGCCAGTCCTCCAGAAGAGATGCTCTGGTTTTGGCCAGAGCATCTCTTTGGTGTTCCTGCTGCCCCTGGTGCTGCCCAAGGTAAGTTGTGTGTGTGTGTGTGTGTGTGTGTGTGTGTGTGTGTGTGTGTGTGTGGATGGGGGGCGTTCATTTCATAGACATTTGGGCTGAAAAGGGACCCTGGAGGATAATCAAGTCCAGCTCCTCACCCAGGGGCAGAAAGTCGGCAGGGATCATAGGATCCCAACAAGATAAACATTCAAAAAAGTGTCTCAAAGGCATTCCAAGTGGGTGCTTGAACCACCCACAGCAGCAGTCTATTCCAAACCTTGGGGGCTTGGACGGTAAAGAAGTTCTTCCTTATGTCCAGCCTGAAACGGTTGCAGAGGAGTTTGTGACCATTCGATCTTGTCATCCCTTGAGGAGCTCTGGTGAACAGATGTTCCCCCAGATGCTGGTGAACACCCCTAATAAGCATATAGGTGGCCACCAGATCGCCCCTGAGCCTGAGCTTTTCCAGGCTGAAAAGTCCCATGGCTCTCAGCCTGTCATCATAAGATCTGTTATCCTGACCTCTGATCATACATGTGGCTCTCCTCTGGACTATCTCAAACTTCTCCACATCCTTTTTGAATAGTGGAGCCTAAAACTGGACACAGTACTCTAGCTGTGGCCTCATCAAAGCTGAGTACAACAGGAAGATGATGTCTCGGGATTTGTTTGAGAAGCATCTATGGATGCAAGCCAGTGTTTTGCTCACTTACTAGCTGCAGCATCACATTGAAAGCTCATGTTCGTCTTGTGGTCAATCATGACCCCCAAGTCCCTTTTATCTGTAATGCTAACCAGCGTAGCACTACCAAGCCTATAAGGATGCTACAGGTTTTTCCTCCCAAGGTGGAGAACCTTGCATTTTTCAGTGTTGAACACCATCAGGTTCTCATCCACCCATTTCATGAGCTTGTCAAGATCTGCCTGGATCACCCTCCTGTCCTCAGGTGTGGATGCTTTACCCCAGAGTTTGTGGTCATTGGTGAACTTGGCCAGCCCACTTCTTACACCATGGTCTACATCATTGATGATGGTGTTAAAAAGTAAGGGCCCTAGGACAGAGCCCTGAGGGACCCCACTGGTCACAGGGCACCATGACGATTGACTTCCATCAACCACCACCCTCTGGGACCTGCCATGAAGCCAATTCCCCAGTCAGCAGATCGTGGTGAGGTCAAGGCCACAGTTTAAAAAAGCTTTCTTGGCAAAACTGGTTAAGTCAAGATATATGACATCAATCTCTTCCCCCTTCTCCAGGCGATAGGTCACCTGGTCATAAAAGGAAGTAAGATTGGTCAAGCAAGACCTACCCTCAATAAACCTATACTGGGTATCCCTCAGGATATTGCCATCTGCCAGCCTATATAGGATGGTCTCGGAAAAGATTTTCCCCAAGATAGAGGTCAAGCTGATGGGTCTGTAGTTTGCCAGATCTACTTTCCTCCTTTTTTTGAAGATAGTTACCACATTGGCCTTCTTCCAATCACTGGGCACTTCACCAGAGCACCAGGAGTTCTTAAAGATCTGTGCCAGAGGCTGAGCTATGATGCCTGCCAGCTCTTTGAGTACCCTTGGGTGTAACCAGTCAGGGCTGGCTGACTTGAAGGAATCCAGCCTGTCAAAGTGTTCCTTTACAAGGTCAGCTTTGATGGATGGTAGGGAATCTCCCTCATCTGGGCCTCCCTGTCCCACAGTGGGCAGGGGTGTCCCATGGGACTGGTGAAAAACCTGACACAAAGTACCCATTTAGCAAGTTTGCTTTTTCCTGGGCATTGGTTGTCAGTTGTCCCATCTGGTTTAGCAGGAGTCCAATGTTGCCCTTGCTTTTCCTCTGGCTCCCCACATATTTAAAAAAGGACTTTTTATTGTCCCTGATATTTGTAGCTAGCTGGAATTCCGTCTCAGCCTTGGTTTTCCTAGTTCACTCTTTGCAAGTCCAGACCAGAGCAGAATATTCTTCCTTGGGGGTGGATCCAGTCCTCAATCCTTTGTGGGTCTTCCTTTTAAGATGCAGGAGGTCCATTTGGAGAGTGGTGGGAGGGATGTCCCCAAGGCTGTGGGGGGTGAGGACCTGGCCCAGATCCCTGCAGCGTGCTAATCCGGCTTTGCAAAAGAACAGGTCACATGGCTCCGGGAGGCACACACAGGCACCATGTCTCCTGGAGCCCTGCGACCCACTCTAGTGCAAAGCCAGCCTAGCAAGCCACATGGGGCTGGGCCAGGTCCTCACCCTCCCCTGAAGGCACAGGGGGGCAGAGGCAGAAGCCAGCCCTAGGGCCTGGCCCATGGTGACAGGACCCGGCAGGACCCATCTTGGCTTTGCACGGTTCTCATGTGCTGCGTTGGGTGGCATAAGCATCCCGGGGCTTGCCAGGACCTGTCTTGGCTCCACACCATCCTCACATGGCAGGCTGGGCAGCGCAAGCAGCCCAGGGACCATGCAGCTCGTGCTCCTGCGCGCACCTCCTGGAGCTGTGAGACTTGCTCCGGTGCAAAGCCAGACTAGCAAGCCACAGGGATCTGGGCCAGGTCCCCCCCACCCAGTCCCAGGGAAATCCCCTCCTGCTGCCCTGTCAGGCAGCAGAGCAGCCCTAAGGGCAGCAGGACCCGGCTAGGCCTGGCACACAGAGACTGCATGCTGTGCTGAGTCATATCACCATGGGCCCAGCCCAGCCAGGCTGCAGAGGGGCCCCAGGACTTGTCTGGGCCTGGCACGCAGTCCCCATGTGCCACACTGGGTCCTGCTACCTTGTGGTTATCCCAGGTGGGTGGCAGGAGCAGCCCCAGGGCTAGGAGGACTTGGCTGAGCTCAGTGCATGGTCCCCCTGCTACTGCTGCTGCTAAAGGTTAGTTATGGGCCCTAGGCATGGGTGCTGGGGCCCTCCTTGGTGGAGCTGGGATCCTGGGGGGCATGCCCTCCAGGCTACCTGGGACCCTGTGGGGGATAGAGGCTGTGGTAGTCCCTTCTGAGGACATGAATTCTGTTAAGTTTCACGGAGATGGGTGCAGGGGTTTCTGGGAAACTGCACCTCAAGCTTCTGAAAGCAAAAATTGTGACATGTATGACCTTGTATGTGTTAAGGCACAGCAAGATGAAGCCAGTAGGGATGGTAGCCTGGGACCCTGGGCAGGGGGGCTGGAGCCCTGTGGGGGCCAGGAGACCTACCCCTCCTCCTCCCATACAAGGTCCCCCACACCCACAGTGCCCCTGGCAATTGCTCCACTCCTACCCACATTCCTCCACACCCATCTTCCCCCACACCCCTTCTCACCTATTTTCTGCAAACACCATATCCCATCATATGTGAAGAAAACCAAACAAACCATCAACACATATAGGTATTTAAGATTTATTTTTTCATGATGATAGAGACACTGTTAGGCTTCCAAATTGCTTTAACACTGTAAATATATTAATAAAGCATTACCCAACTTATCACTGTTTCTCTCTCTAGTGTGCATGTGCATACTCTAACTGTGGAAGAACATGGATTTGGCGGGGGGGAGGGTGTTCTTTTTTTTTTTAAGTGGATTTGGGATGCTGCTGCAGCAGTCCAGCTGGCACAAGGGGTAGTGTCCTCAGGTATCAATTGGCTGGGCCCCAGAAGCTCCAGAGAGCAAGTAGCCCTGAGCTGCTTGCCAGGACAGCTTTTTGTAGGAGTGGGGCCAAGACAGGGCCGCTGTTTATATTGCTGGGGACAGCACAGGTGCTGGCCCCTGTCTCTAGCTCCCCCTGGCTACAGATCCAGGAAGAGCCAGGCAGGGTTATTTTGCCCCAAGTGGCACGATTTGCTCCACGACAAAGTGCATGTCTGAGCAAGTGCACTGAGACTAAGAGCCCCAGCTCAAATTTGCGCTGCTTCTATTTGAGCTGCTGCAAGTGCATGTGCTTCTGTGTGTGGACGCACCTGAAGTGACTATTCAGAATTGTTCCTACAAACATATGTAACTGTGCAGTATTCATGTGTAGTACCGCTGCACAAAAATAGAATTGTTAACTTTCAGTTGCTCTTGGTTCATTAATGACCTATACTCTAAGGGAAATCCAGGCAAGTTTTTTAGAACTTGGAGCACAGACCAACCATCACATTCTAAGCCATTTTTATGTGGTAACAAAGCTCTGATAATTTTTCAACATATCCGATTAGTGGATAACTAATCTATCCACTCTGAATCTAGCTAACTGAAGAAACAAGGAGGAAGAGCTGTTGGATACAAGTCAGAACTTGGAGCATAAACCTGCTTTATCTTTAGACTGCATTGTGAATGCTAATGCACATACCTAAAGTAACTATTTTCACTGTTAGTAGTAGACATTAGGCCTATCTGAATCAACTACTTCCCTATTCACATTTGGCCAATTCAGAGGACAGTAATTCAATTTGAAGATTCGGACCACTGCCCTGACTATTCAGCTGAATCAGTGCCAGTTAAGAGAGATTTGGAGATTCGGCCATAGACTATAATGGGGAAATCACCGAAATACCTATAACTTCATCATTTTCTGGCAGATCTGGATGAACATAGCAGGAATGGTAGTCTCTTCTGAGGGCATGAAGCCTGCTAGGTTTCACAGAGATGGGTCCAGGGGTTTCTGGGAAACTGCACCTCAAGCTTCTGAAAGCAAAAATTGTGATTTGTACGTGTTAAGGTACAGCAGGATGAAACCAGAAGGGATGGTAGCCTATAACAGGGGCCTTCCCAGTGCTCAGGCAGAAACAGCTCACAAAATGGAACAGAAAAGCTGCAGACAGAGGCTCATGTGCCATTTCGATGCCCCTCCCCCAGAGCACTGCGATTAGAAGATCACAGTCACTAGCCAGCTACAGGTGTCAGACTTTCCCCCAGTGCTCTCCCTCCTTCTCAATTTCTGTTCCACTGAAAGGCTGCCTTCCAAATCTCTGAATCTTTTTCCAAGTCTATTTGGAGGTGGTTCTTTCTTTTGGTCTCCCGATTTGATTCAGATCCGGCGATTTGGCCTCCAAGATCAGGCCAACTCTTCTCCAAATCAAAAATCAGCAACCAAAACTTTGCACACCATAGTAGACATCATTATTTTATTGATGGCTGGCCAACTACCTCTCTCTGGATAAAAGCTGCCATCCTAACACCTGCTTTTTCTTGGTCTGGAGTAAACCTCCTCCAGTATTTCCACTCGCAAAATAATTCTGTCTATGCTTTTCTGATTCCTCCCTTCACTTCTTTCTCCATTTGGTTTCTCATTTCAAGACCCCCACCACATGCTTACTCTATTCTAGCAAGGAATGATATAAACCAGTTTTTGTAGGAAGTGATCCACCTATTTCCTAGAATTCAGATTCATTTCCATTTTTACTAGATAATACTGGCTTGTCAGCACATAATGCTTTAATTAGCCCAAGCATTCAGCTGAGCACAGAAGTAGTGCCTGAACTAGGAAATTTTTCCCCAGTCATCCAAGTTAAGTCTGGCTTTTATTTAAGAGTGAAGACTGCCATAGTTCTTCACAAAAAAGAAAAATGAGAAACGTTTTAATGACTGTTACAATTGGATCAACTTGGAGACGGTTGTGTTTTATGGTTCTTTTAAATATTTCCATGCTTAAGATGGGTAAGGGCCTGGATAATGAAAGGATATTTTTGCTGTAGACTATCTTCAGCCTACAAAAAACATTCAGCAATACAATACCTAGTGATTAGAACAGTATTCTTAAACATCTGTGGCCTAAGAATGATACCCACTAGGGCTGTGCCAAATAGCATTGTTTCATTTTGACTTCCATTTTGCCATTTCAAAAGGGACAGTGTTTCATTTAACTGTTTCGAAGCACTGTTCCATTTTGTTTCGTTGAAACTTCCGCCGTTTCAACATTTTGCCCATAAACGATAATGGGGCAATCACAAAAATTCCTATAAACTTTGTCATTTTTGCCTGATCCAGGTGAACATTACAGGTATGGTAGCCCCCTCAGAAGGCATGATGCCTGCCAAATTTCAAGGAGATGCAAAGTTGTTTGTGAAAATGCACCTCAAACTTTTCAAAGCAAAATTAGCATCACTTATTGGCAGCAGCAGCCTGCTGTCATCCTGCATGCAGATCTGGGGGCCTGTGTCTTCTGGGAAGAGTCTGGCAGAGCCCTGCAGCCCTGGGGGGGGGGGGCGGGAATTCAGGTCCCCAGTTCTGCATTCAGGATGACATTAAAATTCCAGGAAAAGATATACAGTTCAGGGCAGCTGTAGCAAAATGTCTTATATAAAAAAGGGCTCCAAATGCCTTGTGGTATGGTAGAAAAGCACTCCATTGGTAGCCCTGGGGTTTATATGTGCCAGGCCCTGCCCCTTCCGGTCAGCTGACCACTGGCAGGTGTGGGCCACTCGCTAACTCTGGTTGCCTTGGCAACCAGCAGCTGGGGCTTCTCACTCACTGCTAGGGGTCTTTCTCTAACAGTTTCTCCTCTTTAAAAGGAGCAGGGCACCTAAGTGCTCTGTGACACTAATAAAAAAGGAAAATAGGGAAAAAAGAATATTTTGTATTCAAACAGAAGGTGTATTTCCCAATTTCCATCAAGCATTAGTTTCATTAAGAACTATTATGCATGCTTCAAAAATGCTTATAAACACAGATGGTTTAATTCTCTCCCCTGTCTGCATCTTGTGTTGCCATTAACACCTGTGTAAAGTTGGGGGTCAAATACTACCAAATTATAATGCTCCATTGACACAGCTGGGAATTAACACTCACTTCTGACAGGCGTAACAGGTTACATTAAGTGCAAAACAAGGGTGAAAGTGGGTGCAGAGCCTATTAAAAGGAGAATTTGAAACCTAAACATTTCAACTGTTAATAAGAGGCATTACTGTACAGTCTCTCAATAGCTATCTTGCTATTAATTATCTCCTTGTAAATCCTATATTATATACCTGGAGATAGTATTCTACATTGTACAGTATTCTCTTTTACTTACAAAGTATGTAAAAGTATGCCTCCATGGCTAGGAAAGCATTCTGAATCTGTAGCATGTTGTTCTCAGTTTCCTTCTACTCAGTATGTCCCAGGGATTATGCTGTAGCTATAAAAAGAACTACAGCTGTTAGTACTCCTCTGCTTACAGAAGGATTGAAATGAGTATATTAATTAGAGAGAATTTTTTCAGGAGCATATTAAGACTGTTCTGTACAGTCCCAAAGTCTAAAAACAGTTTTCACCACTCCTGCCTCTGCCAGTTCTACAGATATCATGCTTTCCAAAGACTTTTGGACTCATTTAATCTGAATTTCATACTTCTCCAGTCAATCAACCTGAAACCCCCATGGCATTTGGCATAAATCATTATTAGTTCCCATTTCATCCTATTTTAGTGGCATTATTTCTGTTCTTTATCCTGTGCTTGGCAGCCATTCTTTCTGCTTTGCTGACTTTTTATACCTCTTAATGCAAATGACTCATTGGGTTACAATTTAGGGCCGAGATGAGATGTGTTTCAGTAAAATATAGTCCCATAGTTTGTGTTATGTAAGAGAAATGGCCTGTTGTTTAATGTACATGTGGCTTCTTTCTGTGACTGGTGAGGTGGGGAGTGAGACACAACTCTAATGAAGCCAAAGCATTTCCACTTGACTTTTTGCATTGCAACTGTTTTTCACAGGGCAGGCAGGTGGCAAAGGAAGCTGTGGGTGGTGCTGTGAGTTAATATTTGAGCTTTTCACCTCCAGAGACTCGAGTTTAAATTCTGACTTGGGTCACAAGTGAAAATGTGTTTGATGGTTTCATCTAAATGTGCACAGCACAAAAAACATCATGCAATCTGTTACAATTTGCCATGATTGACACTTCCTTCTAAGGCAAGGATAAGGACTTGAATAGAAGAAAGTTGTTGCAGGTCAGGACTGAAATGCAGTTGCATTGCAGCTTAAGAAGTTAGCAGACTGTTAATATGTACTGTGCTGGATACTGCCAGAGATCCTAGTTCCTTGCTTTCATAAGTTATAAACCCCCTATCCCTAATAATCTAAATTTTTTTCTTATGAAAACTGTTTTGCCACAAACACTGTCATGGGAACTGGACAAACAGCAACCTAGTAAAATTAATACAATTTTCACAGGCTCCATAAAGTCACAGATGTTATCTTTGCTCCAGAGAGACTGAAGTCTAAATTGGCTTGGATGTTTTTATACACTGTTACTAACCATAATCCTCTCTCCACCTTTAGCTGCCAAGAGTTGTTGTGTTCAAATTATATATAAAACTAGAAGCAACAGACTGAAAACATTCAGAAATGTGTATGTACCACCAGTGCCTTTGTGGGGGGGTGGGCATTAGATACCTTTAGGTAGAGATATAGGTCAGCCACATGTACCCCAGCTTTTCACACCTGCCACTTCTGAGCATGTCATTCCAAATCATGCGACTTTCCCTCCATCCCTAAATCAGGATTTCTCAGGAAATGATGTTGGCATATCAGTAACTGACTGGAAAGCAGCATGACACTGGTCCTCAAAGTACTACCTTCACACAACAGTACTAAGAAGGGTTTGATTGTAAACCAATGCTGGACATAGATGCAGGATATCTCAGCATTGTTTGTTTAGCAACTGTGGGCCTAGAAGCACAAGCGTACATTATAATATGCAGGGATCCTAGTACCAGAAGATTAATGTTAGAAATAAACACTAAAGCAGGCACACTTTAGTGCCCTGAGACGCACTGTGTTATCAATTCCCTGCTGGGCTGGTCAGGAGCAGGGGGGAACCCCTCCCTAATCAGAGCATCCTGCTGGAGCCTGGCCATGCCTCTCTCAGCTCAGCAAAGATGAAGAGTAGGGAGGGCTGCTCTAGCACCTGCAAAGATGGAATCAGTTCAGTCTCAGGCTTTTTGAACATCTGTTCCAATCCCTTATGTCAGGAAATGGACAGGTTTTGACTTAACTGGGCTTTGAATCAGACCCTACAGATGCATATACACAGATGTACACACCTTGCTGCCTATCTTTCCAGCAGGACTCTCCAAAGAATTAGTCTCCTGCTGCCTGCTTCTCCTTCAGTGCTTGCCTCTTACACAGGAAGGGGAGTGCAGAAAGGCACAAGTTTGAGATGTTCAGAAGGCACTTGACACAAGTTAACAGGCTTTAACATGAGGACCCTCAAGTTTTAAGTATACTTAGTATGGTCTAAGTGTAATATGTAACTTCACTGTCAGTGGTTACAGCTCTTAAGAGTGCTCCAAGACAAGTGCTCATCCATCTGTTTCAAGGTTTGTCATAGTGCTAGTATTTTCTCCCTGATTCCAATGGTTTTAAGAAGAAAACCTGGGATTTTCAAAAGATATTTAAGTTGGGTGCCCAACAGAAAGTCAGTAGGGCTAGGGACAGACATTACACATAAACCAGTTTAAGTGATCAGAAACTGGTTTAAACCTGTAACAGAAACCTGTAACAGATGTTCAGTACGCATAAACCAGTTTGAAAATGGCTGAAACCAGTTTGAGATAAAACTGGTTGAATGTAGTATCAGACTTAACTGATTTGGGTCAAACCGGTTTACACACTATCTGTCCCAGACCCCTTGCTGGTTTAAGCTAAACCAGACTCCCCCAGCATCCCGGCATGCTCTCTGGGCTGGGCTGGGCGGGGCTCTTTGCGCCACAGCAGGGCTGGCCTCTCCCCTCTTCTCCCTGGCTGAAGCTCCAGCAGAGACTGCAGGTGTCAGCCTAGCTTCCTCCCCCCTCCTCCCCGCCCCAAGCAGAGATTCTGCCATCCCTTCTGCCTTACATAGACACCTCTCGGCATTAGCTAGCAGACCACATGTTGGCTACAGTCCATGCTGTGGCAGACAGGACAAAGGCAGAATCAACAGGTACCTGGCAATGTCCCTCTTGTTTTCTTAATAGAGTGATAAGCACTACGTTAGGGGTGATACACACTATGTTATCAATTCCCTGCTGGGCTGGTCAGAAGGGGGAGGAAAGGACACCCTTTCCTAATCAGAGCATCTTGCCAGAACCTAGCCACACCACATCAGCTCAGCACCATGCAAGGGTAGGGAGGGCTGCTCTAGAGTCCTCTGCCTTCTAGCCTAAGACACTGCAGGCATGTGCCTGCATTTCTGTGATGTCTGTGCAGTTACAAACTGATTCTGTAGCAAAACCCACAGTTTTTCTTTTCTTTTCTTTTCTATTATTTAAAAATATATTCCATCTCTTTTCCCAACCATTTCTAACTTTCTCTCTGCCCTCTCTATCCCTTATATGTACTTACAAGTAGTCATAGGTAAGCTAAGTTCTTGTATGCTATTATTGTAATAAGCTTCTTTTTATATTGTAAATAATGTTCTGATATGTTTGTATGGATTTTTACTGTTTTATATTGAATTTATATGATTTAGGCCTGGGTCTGTAATGTCAATTTTCCATTTTGTATGTCAAGCCTTCATCTTGTGTCCCCTGCCTGGGCATAACCTATGGTATAGTATGTTGTAACTGCGACTCATGTCTAACCAGTCTCATGTAACTTGGTTCCTGAATGAATGGGAATGAATGAGGGTGCTTGAGGCATAATGGTAGAAGACCTCTACTGAATGACCAGTAACGACCGAACCTTCAACTCAGCACCCTGACCATTGCCTTGCATTGACTCAGCCAGGCACCACAGACCTCACCCAGGAACAGAGACAAAACCCAGCATTTGAAAGAGAAAGAACCTACAGGAACCCAACATTTGGAAGACAAAGACCCTACAAAAACCAGCAACTCTCCTGGCTTACTTATTGACCTTCTGGCCCTGCTCTAATCTCTGCTCCCTGCCCCTCTGACCTTCGCTTAGTCTCTCTCCCTTTCTTTCTGTCATCTTGGCTACCTCTCTGCCACCTCCAAAACCCTGGCTCTTCTCTCCTCTAAACCCTGGCTTTCTCTCCCCTGCCTCCTCAGCACCTCCTGGACCTCCCTCCATTCCCCAGCTTTCCCTGTCTCTGCCCCGACACCTCTCCTTTCTCCCCCATCCTTCTCTGTGTCTTTGCTCCATTTCTGGCTTTTCCCATCTCTGCCCTGACACCTCTGCTTTCTCCCCTGACTGTCTCTGCGTCTCCCTCTATGCCTGGCTTTCCTGTCTCTGCCGCAACACCTCTGTCACTGCTCCCTACTCCCTGCTGACTCCTGGTTCCCCCTGGCATCCCCTGCAGCCTCCTGGCCCTGTCTCCCACTGCTGACAGTTTTCCTGACCCCAGCCACCTCTCCCCAGAACCTGTAGCTCCCTCCTGGCATCCACAGCACCTGCAGCTTCCCTGTTCATCCCCACTGCCTCCAACCTCCCATCCCCAGCCTCAGATGTCTCTCCCAGCCATCTCCCCCTTCCATCTCTGCCTTCATTTCCCCATTCTCTCTCTCCTGTCTCCCAGTTTTTCCAGCCCCACAGCTTCCCAGGTCATTACTGCTGTTTCTTCAGCCCAGCCCCTGGCTTTTGCCTGCTGCCTCCCAGCTCTGCCACTGCCTTTCTAGCTCAGCCCCTGGCTTTTGCCTGCTGCCTTGGGCTTTTTACCTTCCCCAGCTCCTCTGCTCAGCCAATGCCTGGCTTTTCTCCACTGCTTCCTGTCTTCCCTGGCTCCACCCACAGCCTCCCAACCCCTGGCCAGTTCCCCAGTCTTGCCCCCAACACCCACAGCCTCCCAAATCTGGCTCCAAGCTTACCTTGCTCCACCAGCTTCACTGCTGGCTTCTCCCATCTCGGCTCCACCACTTTTCCTTGCTGCAGCCCCAGCTTTCTCCCTCACCTCTGCCTGGAGCCCCAACCTCAAGTAACCCCAGCACCAATTGACCTTGAGTAACCCTGGTCCCAATTAACCTTAAATAACCTTGGGGCCCCAAGTGACCCTAAGTAACCCCGGGGCCCCAAGTGAGCCTAAGTAACCCCAGGGCACCTTGATCCCAAGTACCCTGAGCACCAAGTTATCCAAAACACCCCCTAGTATTACTACACAGCCGCAGAAGTGTGTGTTTGCATGTTTGTGTATGTACATGTGTGTATGAACCCATAGTTTTGTATGTGAAGTTTGTGTGTATGTGCACATATATAATTGTGTATTGCACACTCCTGTCTAACAGCACAATATCCCAAGCGTTCATATGGCGTATGTCCCAAGTGTTGATCTGGCATGTGTCAAGTCAACAATTCAGCCTAGCCAGAGTAGATTAACCTGCAAAGATTGAATCAGTTCAGGCTGTCTTTTTGAATGTCTGCCCCCAGTCCAGGAATTCAGCACCAGAGGCCCCATGGAAGGCCTGAGCCTTATTCTGCAGGTAAGGCTAGGAGGAGCTAAAATGAAAGGTTCTTTTTGTTTGAGGCATTTCATATACCAGTGGTTTTCAAGCTGTGAACCTGTTTCCCTGTAGGGTCAGGCCAACTCCCAGGATCTCAAAATTGTGCTGCTAGACAGGAGGGCGCAGTGTACAATTGCACATTACACACACACAGAAATCAATTAGGTGCATACACACACACACACAGTCAATTACCAGCCTAGGCATATGCACACCTGTCACCAGTTCAAATACCTACACACACCATACAGACCAAAAATTAGACCAAAATCAATTATCAATACTTGCACACCCAATACACACACATGGATCACTAATTCATATATCATGTACACAGTGACATATATGTATATCAGTTCACATACATACTACTCACCTACACATACACACAGGTGAGTTCCTAACTTGGGTGTTGTGATGTGTATGTATGTATGTGCTTGGTGTACTTAGGATACCTAGGGAAAGGTTAAGGTAAGAAAGTGAAAGTGTAGGGAGTGAAAGTTGCCAGGACCAGGATTAGAAACAGTAGACTAGGGAGAGCTGGGCTGAAGAACTGAGACTTGGAGGTTACTTTAAGTTAATTGACCTTAAATGATTAAAGGACAACACCCAAAGCCTGCAGAACAGGGGAGTGATACCGGATAGAAGCCAGCACAGAGGCTGGGACTGAAGCTAGAGCTACAGGGGAGCCAAAAGGTAAGCAGGAAGAGGGAAACTGGGACAGAGGGTGCAAGGGAGTTAGAGAGGATGTGGAGGAAACTGGGGGCTGGCTCTGGGAACTAGGGGTGCTGGAGAGGGACTGCTGGGGAGCTCAGAAAGCAACAGGGGGAGGGGCTGCCAGTGCCGGGAGCTAGAGAAGGGCTCCGGCTGCCGGAAAACCTGTGGGGCAGCCCAAAGGAGCTGTGGGGAAGTTGGTGGCAGGCAGAGGACAGTGGGGGGAGAATGGGTGGTTAGAGAAGGTGTGGAGGAAAGCTGGAGAACACAGAGGGAAGGAGGGGCAGGAAAGGTTGGGAACATAAGGCAGAGAGAGGCAGTAGGAGGCAGAAATGAGCAGGGCTAAGAGGCTGAAAGTGGCAGGAAGAGCTGTGGAGAGACAGGGGAAGGACACGGTGGACAGCAGAAATGGGGCTAGGAGGCTAGAAGCAGCAGAAATGGCAGGAAGGGCTGTGGAATGATGTGGGAAGAAGGTGGTGGATGGCAGGAACAGGACTGAGAGATGGCAGAAAGCAATAGGGCCAAGAGGCTGCAGCAGAGGAGCAGAGAAGGGACAGAGGAGGCAAAAAGTGGCAGAAGTGGGGCTGAGAGATGGCAGAAAGCAACAGGGCCAAGAGGCTGCAGCAGGGGAACAGAGAAGGGACAGAGATGAGCTGAGAGGTGGCAGGAAAAGAAGCGGGAAAGCTGAGAGAGACAGAGACCGGAATTTAAGATGGGGAAGGAACTGGGGCTCAGTAAAATACAACCCAACTCGTGGTTACAAATGACAGTGGTTTTATTGAACAGGGGAGATGGTGACATTTCTGCCTCCTACTGCCTCTCTCTGCCTTATGTTCCCAACCTTTCCTGCCCCTCCTTCCCTCTGTGTTCTCCAGCTTTCCTCCACACCCTCTCTAGCCACCCATTCTCCTCCCACTGCCCTCTGGCCTGCCACCAACTTCCCCACAGCTCCTTCGGGCTGCCCCACAGGTTTTCCAGAAGCCAGAGCCCTTTTCTAGCTCCTGGCACTGGCAGCCCCTCCCCCTGTAGCTTTCTGAGCTCCCCAGCAGTCCCTCTCCAGCACCCCTGGTTCCCGAAGCCAGCCCCCAGTTTCCCTTGCACCCTCTGTCCCATTTTCCCTCTCTCTGCTTACCTGTTGGCCCCCCTGTAGCTCTAGCTTCAGTCCCAGCCTCTGTGCTGGCTTCTCTCCAGCATCATTCCCCTGTTCTGCAGGCTTTGGGTGTTGTCCATTAATCTTTTTGGTTCCGTTGTGCACACGTGCACACACACACAGTGGCAGCAGGGGTTAAAGAGGCTTGGTGTAGGTGCTGAAGTCTGGAAGGAGAGAGTCCAAATTGGAGGAGGAAATGTGCAGGTGATATCTACCTATGCCAGGCTGAAAGTTGGTCCTCAATGGCCAGCTGGGGTCTCCTTCAGCTCGGTGTTGTCCAGAGGGAGTTGCTGGCAGGGCCCCTGGGGTGGACAGGCAGCGTGACGTGGAGCTGGTCTGGTTCAGATAGAAATGGCTTTCCCTCTGGGTCTGTCTTCACTGCCCCTTTTTATAGGGACAGACCTTGTGTGACCCTAGTGACAGGAAGCATGCCTAGGCAAGGGTTAGCCCTTGGCATACTGAGCATGTGTGCTTCATGCAGGGTTGTGCAGTTTCGGGTGTCTGTAACGGTGGGGTACAATGGTAGAGTTGCTGGTTCTGCAGGGTCTTTTGTCTTTCAAATGCTGGGTTCTTGTCTCTGTTCCTGGGTGAGGTTTGTGGTTCCTGGATGAATCAATGTGAGCTGATGGCCCAGTCATTACAGGCCTTTCAGTAGAGGCCTGCTACCACTGTATTTCAATCATTCCCAATCACTCCCATTTATCCGGGCACCAATTTACATGGGAGGGGTAGTCATGAGTCACAGTTATAACACAGGGGGTGCCCAGGCAGAGGACACAAGATAAAGGCTTGACATACAAAATGGAATCTTGACATTACCTTGGTTCACTTACAAACACAGGCCTAAACCATAAAATATCCATATGAAACAATAAAAATCAATACAAAAATGGGGGGGTTGCTACAATCCATGTAAACACTTGACTTCCATCATAAGTCATTAGAGGTTCCACAAAGAGATCGGGAATAATGGCGGAATGGGCCAGGGGGCAGTGGACTGACATTGTGGAGCTCAGTCACCTGGCTTCATATCTATCTTCAGCTTCAGGGTTGGGGTGCCATGGCAGACAAAGTGATACGAACGGGTTCCATGACTTTAGGAAGTGTGAAAACCACTGCTATATGCTATTCATGTTAATATAATAAAATGCACAAGGTATCTATCCCTAGTACAACACAGACCCACAGTGCATTCATGTGTTTCTGTTTAAATTTTAAGTCCTTGTTGTTCTCTTTGCACTTCAAATTTCAGGATATTGTCAAGGAAAGCAGTCCCCTCCTTTCCTGACCCCCTCCAACCCCTAAGGACATGTGTTGGAAAGGATGTTAACTCTAATCCACCAGCAACTGGAAGCTGGGGTTCACCCAACTTCAAAAAGAGGAGGAAAGGGTAACTAAACAACCTATATGAAGTTTTCACTTGGCTTCTGAAGAAGTCCCATTTTTGTAGACCATTTATTTTCATCCAGGATAGTGCGGCACCCTGGGGTGCCATAAGATCCATTTAAGGGTGTTGTGAGATATGCAAACACCTATATATGATTCACAAGATCAACCCAGAGATTTCAAATAGGAATCTCTAGTGCCAAAAATATTTTGACCTGCTGTGGTCTAAATTGTTTGGAACAGACATATTGCTCTATTTTCAGTAGTCGAAAAACAAGTGCAAGATTAGAGCTGGCATTTTCTGAAGAGTGTGGTGAGTCTAACAAGGTCGAGGACCACTGTTTTAGATCCTCATAATCCTTGAAAACCAATTGATAGGGATCAACCTTCCCCTTAAAATGTGTATATACACATCTTTCTTGATTTTTGCCCCCTTCATCTTCCCCTGGACCCCTCATCTTCCCCTGAAACTCAGTGAAAAAAATATTCTCCCTGCTTTTGTGGCACTTAGGCTCTCATAGGGTGTGTTCACACGAGCGTGCACATGCGTGTTGCCCCACCTCAAACCCCTTTGAGGCTGGGCAACAGGCACATACAGGAACAAAATAATGTCCCCCCCCACTGCAAACTTACAGCACGGGGAGAAAATTAGACGCCCGGATATCCAGGGGTCTAAAAAAAGTGAAGTTTAAAAAAGCAGTGCAGAGGCAGGGCACGGCCCCTGACCATGCCCTGAGGCAACTGGAGGCTGTGTCCTCCATAGAGATGCTCTGGCTGCCAGAGTGTCTCTGTGGTTACCCTTCACCCTGGTGAGGCCACGTGTTTCAGCACCAGTGCCCTGGTGCTGGAGAGTAAGGGGTCGGGAGGCTGGAGGAGTAGGAGGGAAGGGACTGTGGGGGGGACCCCTAATGGCACTGCCCTCTCCCCCAGGCCGCCGAGGCCCCTCCCCCTGTCAGTTGCCCCAGCCCCCCAACCCCTGCTGGAGCTTGTCCCTCCCCCCACCAACCCCCTGACTCCCCTGACCCCTGCCCTGTCCAGCCCCATCTCCCCAAACACCCCCATCCCTGCCCCCCCACCCCATATTTTAAAAAACAAAAAAAACCCACACTTACTGGCAGCTGAAGCTGCCATCTGCTGGCTGGGGCCCCACCTGCACAGTGCGGAGCTCGCTGACAGCCCCAGCAGCCCAAGCCTGAGCCCTCCTGCCCCTGCACTGTCCTGTGCTTCCTGGGGGGCTCTGCCAGGAGGCCCTGGAGCCCCCGCCCCACCCCTGCTTCTCAGGTAAGAAGAGGCTTCTTTTTTCCTTTTTTTTTTGTTCTTTTTCTGGGTTTTTTTTAAAGTGATGGCACCCAGGGTTGTGGGGGTAGCCTTGGGGGCCTGGGGGTGCAAGCTGGGGGGTGGGGCTGGATGGGGAAGCCATTGGGGGGTCTGGGGGAGTGGGGGCTGGGTGGGGCAGCAATTGGGGAGCTGAGGTGGGGCATGTGGGCCTTGCAGGGGTGGTGTTAGCCCCTGCAGGGACCATTTGGCCTCCATTGGGGGGCTGTACCCCTTGTGTGGGGAATGAACCCCCTGTTGGGGGGCCATAACCTTTGTGAGTGCTGTTGGGGGTATGAACCATTTTTGGGGGGCCGAACCTTTTGTGTGAGGAATGAAACCCCTGTTGGGAGGGTGTAGCCCTTGTGTAGGGGCTTAATCCCTTGTGTGGGGGCTGAACCCTGTGTGGGGGACCAACCCCTTGTGTGGGGGCCATCGCCCTGTGGGTAGGCAGCAAAATATGTATTCACAAATTCATGAAACCTGTGTTTTGAGTTCACTTTCTTATTATAATAAAATACTTGGTTTAATACGGTAGATATATCAATAAAACATTGTCCAACTGATTGCTGTCTCTGTCTCTCTCTCTTTATAGTGGTCTTTTGTTTTAGTTGTGGAAGAACATGGATTTGGGGGTATTTAAGAGAATGATTTGGGGATTTTTTTTAATCAGGGACTTTTCAGTTTTCCAATGGGGAACACCAGAATTCCTGCTAGGGAGGCCAGTGGCAGGACCCTGCCTGCTCAGAGCTGGCACCTTGGGCCCATCTGGCTGTGGCTGACTTCCTGGCCAAATGGAGCATGGAGGATACGCTTTGACAGTTCAAAGCAGGCCACCACACCCGGAACATCTTCTGGGCGATAGCTGCCCAGATGGCCGGGCAGGAGGCACACATGGCAGTAGTGCCGCACAAAGGCCAACCCTGCAAGTGCAGTCCACTGGCAGCTGCCCCAGAGGGGCAGATGCCTCTACTGGCTCTGCAGTCCCCATCCAAGTCTGGCAGGTGCACCGCAGGTCACAGCTAGACCTCTCAAGACTGCTTCAGCAGCCCAGCTGGCACAAGGGGTAGTGGCCCCAGGTGCTGACCCCAGGCTCTAGCTCCCCCTGGCTGAAGATCTGGGAGGAGCCAGGCAGGGTTATTTTGCCTCTAGTGGCACAGTTTGCTCCACAACAAAGTGCATGTCTGAGCATGTGTGCTGAGGCAAAAAGCCCCGGATCAAATTTGTACCACTTCTATTTGAGCTGTTGCAAGCACACGTGCTTGCATGTGTGGACGTTCCCAGAGAATGTAAAAGACTTTACCATAGATTCACTGGGCTGGCCCATCAGAAAAAGCATTTATTATAGAAGCTTCCAATAATCCTAGGTAATAAACTCAATATTCTCTTATCTACTTTGAGCTCATAGTTGAGAGATTTTTCCATACGCTGTGTTCATTAAATACTCAGGCCTTCATTCCACTTGCTGCACAAAAGCATTGTGCAAGTGCAGCCTGGGCAATCTGTTAATTCATGGGTACTTTTATGCAGATTTGCACACTTTGTATATTGTTCACTTTGCATGAAGGCATTGGTGGTCTTCCTTCTTCTGCTACTCAGAGGAGAAGCAATCTGTTTTTGCATGTTGTTTTGAATTGGAAAAAGTTACCAATTAAACAACTTAAGTCAAATACTGAAGTAGTTAATATCATAGGTCTGAAGAGCTCTTAATGGTTGAAAAAAATGTCTGGTTTCCATATTTGATGGGATCAAGATGCAGAGCTCTTAAATTTGCCTTGCTTCGTCTACAGGATCATTTACCCTTGCCAGTTTTATGCGGGGCTGAGTTGGAAAAGAAGGATACAGATTTTGAATGTTCAAAAGCTGAGGTTGGGTTTTGAGAGAGGATTTTACTTTGGCTTGGTTGTGTGGAAAACATAAGTGACTTACTCAAAATTATACAGCATGTTAGCATCTCAATTGAGATTAATATAATAACTCAGAGGTCCATATCTAATAAACTATCTTAGTGCTAAGTCTCTAAGCCTCAGTTTCATCAAACAAAATGTTATGCAAAGAGTCATACTAAATCATCACAGTGCTCCATTCTTGCCTACAAACCATTACAAATTTTGACCACATTATAAAGAAATCAGCATTGGGTAGAGACAAATTGTGAAACAATTCAGATCCAGAGATTAACATTTTAGAATGTAATGAACATATGAAAAGAGGTTACAGTCAGAACTGCCCTGCATCATTAACTGAAGTGGGCATTGCTGGCATGTCCTACAATACATTCATATTTGAGCTGGCCTTTATTAGAAAGGTCACTGTTCTGTCACCATCACTTTAAACCACTGCGTTATTTCAGTTGGATATGTCATATTACCTAAAGATCAGTGTTTGGCTTGTTCAGTTGGACTTACACTGTACTGTGACAGCAAGCACAATCCACCATTGTGACCTTCTAATGTAGTTGTAAGTCCCCCAGGAACTGTTCCAAAAGTGTTTATTACAGCACATCTCTGTTATCTGTAAATTGTTCAGGCAGCTGTATCCAGAGATGATTCTAGCAGGGTGTGGGGCCTGGGGCAAATCAACCTGTGCAGGGCCCAGACATGAAGAAGCTGGCAGTGGGGAGGAAGGGGTGGGGCAGCAGCTGGACATGAAATTGGCAGTGGCAGCGGCATGGAGTAAACAACACTAGGAGGGTCCTGCAGGAGGAGCTGTAGCCACTCTGCCCAGTTCTGCAGGATCCCTCAAAGCGCAGGACCTAGGGTGGTCACCCCAATTCATCTCCCCCACCAGAATGGCCCTGACTGTATCGCAATCTGTTGGAACTGCTACTGCAATCCACTACAGCATTCAAAGACTGAACTGCCTATACTTGGAGCTCATGGATCCATATATACTATAAAGGTGTGAAGTATGGGAGTTAAAAATCAGTGTCAATATAAACATATATCAAAGCTAAAGCTGAACCACACATAGAGGGGTAGGGAGACTATTTCCATTCAGTTTGTGGGCCAAATTCTCTCTGGTTATAACTGTGCTGAATTCAACAGAGGGGCGGTGAATTTTGCTTTCTTTTGTTGCACTGTCGTTACTTCTCCTGCCTTAGCACGACAGTTAACATGAGAAGAGAATAAAAGAATCCCTTTGAGTTATCAAGAGAGTGACAGGATTCTGGCTGAATCATCATTAAGTGGCTCAGTCCTACCCTGAGGGCAGCTCTCTTGCTAAACACACTGAGCAGTTCAGCTGGCATCTTCAACTATCACTAACTGCCACAAGTTAGCTTGTATATCGTCTCTGCCTCATTGCCTCAGGTTTACATTGCTAGTGGGACACATTGCTTGCACGGCAGAATTTAGGGTAGCCATTATAGAGGACAGTCCGGTTGTTCTCTCTCTTCTATTGATATGAAACCTGACACATTTATGTCCTCTATTTTTCTCTTTGTAGCAGGGCACTAAGGTGCCTGCTACTTGTAGAGCAGCTGTAACTACCCAGGTGCAAGTTGCTAGGGCAACCAGAGTGAGCTAGGGATCGCATCAGCCAGCGGTCAGCTGACTGGAAGGGGCAGGGTCTGGCTTACATTTACAACCCCAGGGCTGAAGCCACAGGGGGAAGCAGTTCTGCTGGAGTAAGTAAAGGGGAGTGGTTTGAATGATGTTTTAGCTGGGCAGCTTGAATTTATGTTATAGCTCAGGGGCTTGTATTTTGTTTGCTGTTTTAACCCAGAGGTTTGGGTGAAGCTAGCAGGGGATGGAGGAGGCCTCATTTTGGGGGACCCACTCCAGAGTGGGAGCCCTGGTGCCAGTGAGGGTGCAGCTTTTGGGGGGGCACTGCCCTGGTGCCACTGACTCTCAGAGAGAGACAGGGCTGTAGAGAGCCTGAGTGTCAGTAAGGGTGCAGTTTGGAATGATACAAACCCTGGCACTCTAAGGATGATCTTAAAAAGGCCAAGGAGGTTTGGTGTGCCTGGGGGGTGGGTGCAAGTATATATATTTGGGTTTTTTGTTTATTTGGACTGGTGGGGTTGCACCCTGGTTTTGAACTTACAACCCCCTTTTTATGGTGCTGGTGCCCATGCCTCTAGGTCAGGGAGTGCTGAGCTCCAGAAGGGAGCAGAAAAGGGGGCCATGAGCTCCAGATGCTGGAAGGAAAAGCTGGAGCCTCAGAGTCACCCACTGTTTAGTGGGTTTGGACAGGGAGGCCTAGCTAGAGAAAAAAGGCATCAGGACATCCTAGGAGAATAGGCAACCTCATGCTTGCATAATAATTTTCCATCAAGATGTGGTAGGAGAGATTAGGGTGGGACAGAAGAGTTCTAAGAGGACTCCAAGGGCACCCCACGTAAGGCATGGATGACCAAGAAGATGGCACTGGGCAGGGAGACCTGTCACACTCCTGAAGAGAAAGACTCCTTATGCAAGGAGTCATACTGTTCTTGAAGAGAAAAATAGAGGACATAAAGTCGTCGGGTTTCATATCAATAGGGGACAGAGTAGCAGAAAACCACAGTGTCCTCTGTGATGACCACCCTTGCTGTATTAAATCTAAATTGACACACTCAGATCTTGGTTTAGTCTTGAGAACCTACCCTGTCCCTCTTTCATGTAGCATTACTTCAAAAGAGAGCACACTTGTAGAAACTTGCTTAGTTGGTGGTATTAATCTGTGCTTGAAAAACAGATGTGTGTATCTGGGATGAGAAGAGGTGGAGGGGCAGGATGCTACCCCATTAAAATGTCAGCAGCTATTATTCAGACTTTGCCATCATTATTTTTAAATCACTATCTTCATCTCTAACTATCAAATGGCTAAAGCTTTATTTTGATGGCACTCTAAGGAAAGCAGCTTAGCTTTGTTCATGTTTCCCATTTACACAAGAGATGAGGAATTCTTAGAAAAGTCTGAGTAATTTCCCTTGGGAAATATTTTCAGCTTTGATGCAAATTGTTATAGTGTGTACATAAGTGAGAGCACAGTGTTTCATAACTCTAGACTCATGAAGTGCAGTAAATATGATCTTCCTAAAAGGAATGACATATGGGACTATTTACCACTGTATGTTTTAAATTTTTTTGGAGTCGTTTTGTAAATGCTTACATGATATTTTAGAGTCTGTGAAAGGGGTTGTGAGAGAGTTTAGATATTAATTTGGAAGCAGGGCCACCTGGCTTGCAAACTTTTTTCTTTAGTTGTGAGAGTTTGTGATCCACATTGCAATTAAACACAACAAACTAGCTCTGTGTACTTTGTACTTTATGGATTTTATTAAAAGGAATGAGTAAGCATGTATTACTTAAGCAAGCATATTACTGAACTAATTTACTACAATTTTACTAAACTAATTGGAGATGGAGCAGTACAAGGTCACAATTAAAATTGAATCAATAAATCAATAGATTTAAATTGTCAAACCACAACATTTAATATGACGGGCAATCAAATCTGACCATGAGGGTGACACTTAAAGAAAATTACTTGTTGTTAATCTCCCCTTTGGAGAATTATATAGAATACCTAGTTTCCTTTTCTTAGTGAGGGTTGAATATACATTGAAAAGCAGAGTATACAAGCTCTGGCAGAGCTCAGGTCTAATGTGGCTATACTACTGACTTATTTAGAGATGGCTCAGATATTTCTACATTATATTGCATTGTGCTGTGTAGATATAGCTATTTCCAAATCTTGTTTTTATTTCCCCTGCAGATTTAACATACAGATGATTGCTAAATTTATACAATAAGCTTTGAATAACACTACTTTTTAAACACAGGCTTCCCTAATTAAGTCAATTATCCCCATTAATGGCATCATTCAAACACCTATGCACACATACAAATGTAGGCTAATGAATAATAAGAAAAATGAAATGTACTTATCTGTCAAACTATTTTAAACCTTTATTTTAACCTTCTTCTGCTTTGTTTCCCAGAATTTTTAATTTGTATAGCTGCTGTCTGTTATCAGGAACTAGGTGGCATAGGCTTGCTCTGAACATGTAATGCATGTACGATCTCTCCTAGGTTACATGGCTGGCCTTGCCATGATTGAAGTTTTTTGCTTCTTCCTTGGCATCCCCTGTGCAGGAGAAATGGGAGTATTTAGCTATGAATATCACTGATCATGCAATCAAGAGAGAAACTCTGTTCTTCAAATGTCCTTTGCTTTTAGAAATCATTTCCCATTTTTGTAGGAATATTTTTGTATTTTGGGAGCGCACATTATTCACAGTGTCAGGATGGCAATTCTAGATGATATGATCTCTTTACCACAGAACAAGTACAGCATAAGGCAGCAACAACAGACCAGGAATGTGCAATTGTTTGGGCTGAAGGGCCACTAGGCATTTTGGTGAACTGTTGTGAGCCAGGGAAGTGTGGTTGGGAGGGAGGGGGTGCTAACCCAGCATGGCATAGCAGAGCGAGCTGGTGGAGGGTACAGTTGATCCTATCCAGCCCAAGCCCATCTGCCCTGCACCCAGTACTGTGGGCTGTGTCTCCATGGAGACTGGTCTGGGACCCCTGGGGGCAGGACACACCCAGGTGGGTAGATGCAATGGGGCTGTGGGTAGGTGGGGAGTGGTGTCCAGGAGCAGGCCAGGGCTTGGGATCATAGGGCAGTGAAAGCACAGGCTGGGGCCCAAGAAAGACCTGTGATCTGCTCCCTGCATGTCCCTGTGCTGGAACTGGATCACCGCTCTGGCCTGGTTCCTGGCCACATTCTGTTACCGCACTGTGATCCCTTCCTGCTCCTGGATGTCACTCCCCACCCATCTGCAGCCCCATCCCATCCACCAGGCTGAGCATGCATTGTCCACTGGGGTCCCAGCTAGTCTCCAAGGATACCCTGCCTGCCTGCTCTATCTGGTGCTCCACCTGCTCCCCCACAGTGGACAGACTGGGGTGCCCCAGTAGTGACACCAGTTCCAGTAGCAGCAGTGACAGTGATAGTGGCGGCCAGAAGGAGCCACCACTGCCAGGAATCTGAGTCTGACCACCATGCCACCCCCACCCTGCTGCACGCCTGGGGTGGTGAGACTGGCTATGCACACCACAGCACAGGCTGCCCGCCATGTTTGGGTTGGGCAGGGCAAAGGGACCTGGCATGCCCTGGATAAAATCACTTGCTGGGCTGAATTCAACACATGGGCTATGTATTGCCTGCTCCTGACTTACATGATACTTTGCATTGGTCTTTCACCAGCCCCAAGGGATGCCCCTGCCCATTATGGGACAGGAAGGCCTGGGTGAGGGAGATTCCTTCAGTGCTGACCTTGTGAAGGAATACCTTGAGAGACTGGATACCTTCAAGTTAGCCAGCCCCTACAGCTTACACCCCAGGGTACTCAAGAAGCTGGCAAGCATCATAGCTCAGCCCCTGGCATGGATCTTCATGAGCTCCTCATGCTCTGGTGAAGTGCCCAATGTTTGGAAGAAGGCCAGTGTGGTGCCTATCTTCAAGAAGGGGAGGAAAGTGGATCCAGCAAACTACAGGCCCATCAGCCTGACCTATATCCCAGGGAAGATCCTAGAAAAGATTATCAAAGACTATTCTCAACAGACTGGCCAATGGTCAAGCAAGACCTACCTGTGACAAACCCGAGCTGGCTATCCCTCAGGATTTTGCCAATTTTATTTCCTTTTATGACCAGGTGACCTATCACCTGGACAATGGGGAAGAGATTGCTATCATACATCTTGACTTCAAAAAAGCCTTTGATCTGGTATCCCATGATCACCTCTTGGCAAAATTCGCCAACTGCAACCTTGGCTTATCCATGATCTGCTGGCTGGGGAATTGGCAACGTGGTCAGACCCAGAGAGTGGTGACTGATGGCAGTCAATCGTTGTGGTGCTCTGTGACCAGTGGGCTCCCTCAAGGCTCTGTCCTTGGGCCTATATTGTTCAACATCTTCATTAATGATGTGGATTGTAACAAGGAATCTTAGCCCTGTTACTAGAAAATAGGCCCACCCCTTTAAGGCCCGAACCTTCTGGGCCTGGAGACCTGGTGTGGAAGAGGTTAATAGCTGGGCCGAGCCATCTAGTCAGCTGACCAGAAGAGGAAGGACTATAAGAACCCAGGGTAGAACAGCAGTAGAGAGGTAGGCAGCTGAAGGGGAGGGAGTGCATCCCAAAGCTCCAGGGAGCAGCTGGGTGTGTGGTCCAAAAGCTGGAAGCAGAAACCGTGGAAACCTGGTGAGACAACAGATGCCCCATGAGCCAACAGATGGGATCTGAAACGAGAACATGTTGTAAATGTAAGAGGACATAATCACTTCTTTTTTTTTTTTTTTTGCTATCTTATTGAGGATAGTTATGGCACTCGGATGGGACTGTTCATATTTCTTTTTTGATTATTGAACACCAGTGGTTTGGGAGAGGCTATTAGGGGATGGAGGAGGCCTCACTTTTGGGACCCCTTACAGAGTGGGTATCCTGGTGCCAGTGAGGGCACAGCTTCTGGGCGGGGGGGGGAGGGGTATGAACCCTGGCATTCGAAGGACTATTTTGCAACTGCACCAGTCTTCACATGGTCTTTTTATTCTGCTTGTTTGTTTTCTTGGAATGAAAGAGGTGTATTTAGGTTGCACCCAGGTTTTGGGCCCATAGCCCACTGGTTGTGGGTCTGGCTCCCATGCCTCTGAGCCAGGGAGTACCAGGCTCCCAAGGGAGCAGGAAAAGCTAGAGCCTCGGAGTCAAACCCTGTTCAATGCCTTTGGACAGGAAGGCCTACCCAGAGAAAATAGAGGTCAAACCATAACTGGAGAGATCCCAACATACTTAAAATAATAGGCAGTTTCCTGCTCAAAAAAAGTAGTATTCCATCAAGTCGTGGCAGATGAGATTAGGGTGGGACTGAGGAATTATAAAGTGGGCTCAAGGGCGCTTCATGTAAGGTGTAGATAACCAGAAAGATGGCACCGGGGAGGGTGACCTATCACATGGATATCGGTATCAGAAGCTAACTGGCCAAGTTTGCCGACAACATCAAACTTCGGGGTGAAGTTCCACACCTGAGGACAAGAGGGCGAATCAGGTTGACATCAACAGGCTCAAGAAATGGGCAGATGAGAACCTGATGGCATTTAACACCAAAAATGCAAGGTTTTCCACCTTGGGAGGAAAAATCCTCAGCAAGCAAGGCTTGGCAGTGCTACACTGGCTAGCACTTCAGATGAAAGGGACTGGGGGTCATGACTGACCTCAAGATGAACATGAGCTTTCAATGTGATGCTGCAGCTAGTAAAGCAAGCAAAACCCTGGCTTGCATCCATAGGTGCTTCTTAAGCAAATACCAGGATGTCATTTTCCCATTGTACTCTGCCTTGGTGAGGCTGCAGCTGGAGTACTGCATCCAGTTCTGGGCTCCAAAATTCAAAAAGGATGTGGAGAAGCTTGAGAGAGTCCAGAGGAGAGCCATTAGCATGATCAAAGGTCAGGAAAACAGACCTTACAATGACAGGCCGAGGGCTATGGGACTCCTCGGCCTGGAAAACCGCAGGCTCAGGCGTGACCTGGTGGCCACCTATGGCTGCATCCAGATAAGCGTGCGTGTGCCTCTTGCCTGGCCCCATCCCCCCCCCCCAATCCCTTCCCCACCACCTCATAGTTGTTGGGGGCGGGGGAAACAAAAAAAGACCCAGCACTTGCTGGTAGTTGTAGCTGCTGACTGGGGCCCCACCTGGACAGTGTGAATCTGGATGACAGTCCCAGCCCAGGCCCTGCTTCTATGGTAAGCAGAGGCTTTTTTTTCTGTTTTTAAGTGGTGATGCCTGGGGTTGTGGGGGTAGCCATGGGGGCCTGGGGGTGCAAGTGGGGGGTGAGGCTGGGTGAGGCAGCCATTTGGGAAGGGGTCTGGGGGAGTGGGAGCTGGATGGGGCAGCCATCAGGGAGGCTGCAGCAGATGAGGGGGTGGGGGGGAATGGGGCCAGGTGGAGTAGCAATGGGGGGCATGTGGGCCTTACAGGGGGTGGTAGCCCCTGTGGAGGCCATTTGGTCTTTATGTGGGGGCCATTGCCCTGTGGGAGGGCAGCAAAATATGTATTTATGAAACCTGTATTTAAAGTTCACTTTATTATGATACGATACACACTAACACTGTAGATATATCAATAAAACATTGTCCAACTGGTGTCGGTTTCTTTGTTTGTTTCTTTTTCTTTCACAGGGGGGTAAAAAAAACTACTGCAGGCCTGCTAGGCCCTGCTGCAGCCACAAAGCCTGCTAGCTGTCAAGGAAATGGGTGCAGAGGGAGTCTGAGTTCTGGGGCCCTGCACCTCTGGCCACAGGCAGGCAAAACCCCTAACATGGGTAGGTGCCACTGTGTTCAGGTGTGCCTTTCCTGGCACTGGGGCCTCCGCACAGCATGGCAGTGTGCCCCAGTGAGGTCTCCTCCCCTAAAGCCTCAGTTCAGTACACCACTGTAAATGGTGGCAGGCCAAAATAACTTGGCTGGCTCAACACCAATAGCACCGGCAGCACCAGAGGTACCCACACTAAACTGCCGGGCTCTTCTTTCCTCTCAAGTAGGAGCACCTAGTGCATGTCTGTTAGGTACACATTCAGTGTGTGTGTGTGTGTGTGTGTGTTCAGGTGCACCCTTCCTGCTGCTGGGGCCTCTGCACAACATGGCAGTGCGTACTGGTGAGGGCTCCTTTTCCCCTACAGCATTGGTCTGGTCCACCACTGTAAACAGCAGCAAGTAAAAATAACATGGGTGACTCAGCAGTCAGCATTAGCAGCATCTAAGGTAACCAAACTGAACTGTCACAGAGCCTTTCTTTTTATAAAGGAATTGACGGTGGATGCCACAGTGCATGAGGTCTGCTGCCTGCCCGGAGCCAGGATCAGGGACATCATGGTGAGAATTCCTGACCTCATCCGGCCCTCCAACTATCCCATGGTCCTCATCCATGTGGGAAGAGACAAGAGCACCCTAGACTGTATCATGAGTGGCTCTGGAGACCAGGCTTGGGAAGATGGGGGTGCAGGTGGTCTTCTCATCAATCCAGTCAGCGGTCTCAGTAGGCATCACTTCACCTGTGTCAGGGAAGTCAACCCATGGCTCTGGAGTTGGTGTCATCATATGGGTTTTAGCTTCCTGGACCACAATCTGCACTTCTGTGCAAGGGACCTCCTGGGACACTATGTGCTTCATCTCTCCACAAAAGGTAAGAGTCTCTTTTCTTACAGGTTGGTGGACTTCCTATGTCAGGCTTTAAACTAAGTACAATGGGGGATGGGGAGTCTAGAACCTACAAACTGTGAGATGTGCAGCAGTACACCCCAGGTAAGTACCAAGATTCCCTTCGAGCATCAGAACGGAGGGGCACCAAAGGCGCTACTTGGAGGGCTCAAGTGCCTCTATATACTAATGCTAGGAGCATGGGGAGTAAGCAGGAAAAACTTACACTTCTGATTGCAGATAATAACTTTGATTTAGTGGGGCTAATGGAAACCTGGTGGGACCCTACCCATGACTGGGCAGTACACATTGAGGACTACAGGTTGTACAGAAGGGACAGAGTAGGGTGGAAAGGGGGTGAGGCTGCTATGTTTTGTTTTTTAAAAAAAACAAAAAAAGCATTATACATCTACCCTAATCAAAATGGGATCAGAGGAGGAGAAAATTGAGGCATTTGCCTCAGTGTTCCTTGTTGAGGTGACAATAATTGGGATACATGGAGGTCAAAGGGAAAGGGACTTGGTGGTAGGGGTCTGCTACAGACCATCACACCAAGAGGAAAAGCTAGACTTGAAATTCTTGAGGCAGCTCTTGAGATGTGGTTGTCATGGGGGACCTAAACTACCCTGACATCTGCTGGGAGGAGCAGCCAGCCAAATCCAAGTGTTCATGTAGGTTCTTAACCTGCATGCAGGACTTTCACCTAATGCAGGAGGTATACCATCCACTAGGGAGAATGCCTTACTGGACTTGGTGTTAGCTTCAGGAGAGGGCCTGGTAGGGGAGCTGCAGACTTGTGGTCACCTTGGGGACAGTGACCACCAATCGATCGAATTCACCATACAGCATAGGGTGGGTAAGATAACTAGTAGGGTGGAAGTGCTTGACTTTAGGAAGGCTAACTTCAGTGTGCTTGGGAGTCTAGTCAATGACGCACCACAGGAGAAGATTATTGGGAAGATGGGAGTCCTGGAAGGGTGGTTGTTTCTAAAGGAAGTGATCCTTCTGGCACAGAGGGGAAACTATCCTGGTATGAAGGGAAATGGGGGGGGGGGGGTGAGGCAGAGAAAGAAGCCAAAAAATTTCCTGACTAAATGGGGAGATCCAGGGGAGCCCAAGGGCAAAAACGAAGGCATATAGGTGGTAAACCAGGGGGAAGCTACCAAGAAAAGTATACCTACTTGGCCCGCACTTGCAGAGACAGTTAAAAAAGCCAAAGCAACTACAGAGCTGAGGCTGGCAACACAAATTAAAGATGACAAAGTCTTTTTAGGTATGTAGGGAGTAAAAGGATGGTGCAGAGCAACATAGGACCCCTACTGAACAAGGAGGAGCAGTTACTGACAGACAGAGGGGATGAGGCTGAGATATTCAATGAGTATTTTGCCTCGGTGTTCCTTGTTAGGGTGACAATAATTTGGATTATTAGAGAGCACTGGATTTGCAGCTGAATACAAGGCAGAATGATATCTAAGCCAGCTATTTGCTTATGCTAAGTAACCATCTTAGCTGTGTCAACCATTTTCTGAGAAAAAAGCAGCAAGTGAGTCTGTGCTGTGAACGAGCTACAGTGAGGAACGAGGTGAAATACAGGCACCCAAAAAAAATGGAAGATGGTACAATCTAAGACAAAAAACAGACTGGAATGTGGAAAACAACATGTAATTGGTAACAGAATCCAAGATAAACATATATCCAAGAAGGTGAATAGTAACTCGTAAAAGCCTCCAGAAGCTTCCAGGTTTTAGTCAAAGTCTGCCCATTGACCGAACAGCAGGAGTCAAGGTCTTAGACATGTGCTCATAGCAGAAAGACATGGAAATGAACGAAATGCACAGGCAATTCCATGTTAATGAAGTAAACAGTAAACTGAGGCAGAGCTTGAGATGGGAGGAGAAATGGGTGGCACAGGAAGATGGACAAAGGTGGAATAAATGTTAATGAGTATAAACCAAAGTGTATAAATGTAGGATCAACCTATTGTTCAGGGCAGGATCCCATCTCTTATGGCGCGAGGCCCCTTGTCCAAAGCTGTCTTCATTCTGAATAAAGCTGTTGTGAGCAAGCAGTGCTGGTGTTTGCTCCCTGCTCTACTCTGGCTAATGAGTAACGGGCTCCATCAGTAATTGGACCGTCATCTCCCTAGTCTTTCAGCGCCGCATGGAGTCAGGATCTAACATTACTGATCAAGGCTCAAGGTAAGTCTCCTAATGGGTTCTTAGATGGGCATTGGAGGGACAGCAGACTACCACTGTTGACACTGACTTGGTGCAGAGTCACTTGGATGGACTGGATGTATTTAAGTCAGCAGGCCCAGATGAGCTGCATCCAAGGGTAATGAAGGAATTGGCTGGTGTCCTAGCAGAACCACTGGCATGGCTGTTTGAGCACTTGCAGCACTGGCCCTTTTCCAGTCCTCTGGGACCTGACCCATGTGGTCCCTATTTTCAAGAAGGGGAGGAAGGAGGATCTGAGTAATTATAGGCCAGTTAGTCTCACCTTAATCCTTGGAAGAGTCTCTGAAAAAATTATTAAGGATCATATTTGTGAGAGTCCAGAGGGAAATAATGCAGCAGGAAAACCAACATGGATTTCTAGCAGGTAGATCATGCCTGACCAACCTAGCTTTGTTTTATGATGGGGTCACAAATCTCTTAGATGCAAGAGTAGAGGTGGATTCATTTTCCTTGACTTTAACAAGGCCTTCAATACGGTATCTCATCCTAGTCTTGTCAATAAATTGAGGCTGTGACAGATGTTTACATGGTCCAGTGGGTGGCAAATTGGCTTAGTGGTCACACCCAAGGAGTGGTAGTAAATGGATTGATTATTGGCGTGGAGGGATGTGGGTAGTGGAGTCCCACAGGGTTTGGTCCTTGGACCTGTTCTCTTCAATATCTTCATCAGTAACTTGCATTTGGGTGTGAAGTGTACTCTGCCCAAGTTTGCAGATGATACTAAATTGTGGGGTGAAGTGCAAGCTCTGGAGGGTAGGGAACTGTTGGAGGCAGACCTGGATGGGTTAGAAAAGTGGGAAGTATACAATAGGATGCAGTACAACAAGGACAAGTGCAGAGTGCTGCACCTAGGGCGCAAAAATATCCAGCACATCTACTGGCTGGGAAGTGACCCTCTCAGCAGCACAGAAGTGAAAAGGGATCTTGGAGTCATAGTAAACTCCAAGATGAACATGAACCGTCAGTGTGACAATCATCAGCAAATCTAACTGCAATTTATCATGCATCAGCAGATACATGACAAATGTATCCAAGGAGGTGATACTTCCCCTTTATGCAGCATTGGTCATACCATAGTTGGAGCACTGCATCCAGTTTTGGGCGTTTGTACTTCAAGAAGGATGTTGATAGACTTGAGAGGGTCCAGAGAAGGACCACTCATGGTTAGGGGCTTACAGGACAAGCCCTATGAGGAGAGACTGAGGGACATGGAACTCTTCGGCCTCTGCAAGAGAAGGCCGAGGTGATCTTGTGGCCTCCTATGAATTCATTGGTTTCATAGTTGGTAGGGTCAGATGATCAAGTCCGACCCCCTGCCATAGGCGGAAAGAGTACTGGGGTCAAAAGACCCCAGCAAGGTGTTCATCTAGCCTTGTCTTAAAGACCCCCCCAGGGTAGGAGCCAGCACCACTTCACTTGGAAGTTGGTTCCAGATCCTAGCTACCCTGACTGTGAAATAGCATCTCCTGATATCTAGCCTGAATCTACCCTCTGCCAGCTTGTGACCATTATTTCTTGTCACTACTGGTAGTGCTCAGGGGAACAAGGACCCCCCCACAATGCCTGCTGGTTCCCCCCTGACTAGTTTGTAAACGGCCACTAGATCCCCCCTCCTCCTTCTCTTGTGGAGGCCGAACAGGTTCAGGTCCCTTAGCTTCTCATACAGCCTGCTGTGCTGACCCCTGATCACTGGGGTGGCCCTCCTCTGGACACTCTCCATGTTGTCCACACTGCTCCTGAAATGCATCACCCAGAACTGGATGCAGTATTCTAACTGTGGCCTAACCAGTGTCACATAAAGGGGGAGGATCACCTCCTTGGACCTGCTTGAGATGCATCTGTGGATGCATGACAAGGTACGGTTAGCCTTCCTGACTGGGTCCCCACACTGTCGGCCCATGTTCGTTTTGGCATCAATAATAGTCCCCTGGAAGCTCTCCATTTGGTTCTTGAGTTCCCTCATTACAGGGATCACCTGGCTGAGGAGGACATCGCCAGCACTAAGGGGCTCAGTGGCCTTGAGGAAGGGCTTGAAGAGCATCAAGATCTGGGAGATAGTACCACACTCAGCTCTGTTCAGGTGGCTGCTGACCTCGATCTCCACAAGCAAGGCCATCTCATGGATGATCTTCTGTTGCTCCACCAGCCTTTTGAGCATCAGGTATGTGGAGTTCCACCAAGTCTCCACATCCTGCATGATTTTGTGTTGCCGGAGGTTCAGCTCAGCCTGTTTTTCCCACAGCATCTTGCCCCCCTTGATGCTGTGGTGGAAGTAGCCCACCACCTTCTTGCACTTTGCAATCACCTGGCTTGTAGTGGTAGTGGTGGTGGCACCATTAGTGGCAGCTCTGTCCTCCAAGGCATCCCTGACTATGAGGTGCAGCCTGTGTGCCACACAGGATGACAACAAAGTTGGCATCATGGACAGCCTTAACCATATTGGCCCCATTGTCAGTGACCATGAACCTGTGGGTGAGCTCAGCCTGTCCAATGAGCCACCCCTGCACCGTGCAGTTCATGGCCACCATGGTCTCCCTTGCCTGATGAGACTCATCCATCACCTCAGCTTGAAGGATAGTCCATCAATGGCCTGACTGATCGCACCAGTGCTCTGTGAGAGAGAGAGAGGTAGGTGTGATCACCACCCCAGCTGCTCCAGATGTCTGAGGTGAAGTGCAAGGCTACCTGAGGCCTTGCCTTGCACACCTTCTCCCTCAAGTACTCCTTGCATGCCTCATACAGGGAGGGCACCACTGTCCTGCTAAAGGTGGTGAATGCAGGCACTTGGTAAGATGGGGCCACAAATGCCATGAGCAACCTGAACCCTGGCTGCTCAACTAGGGAGACAGGCTGGCTATCCAGAGCAAGCAGCTCCCCAATACTATGGGTGATCTCGCTTGTCTTGGGAATGTACCCACCTGTCTACAGCTTTCCCCTGCTGTTCCAGGGTGGCCTGCCTCTGCTTTGTGGAGTGGGGGCTTTGTAGTGAGCAGGGGACTTCCCTTTGGGCATGCTCACACTGGTGCCAGGCTGAGCAGAAAGAAGGGCAAGGGGGTGCTGCCTCCTGAGATGCAGCAGCATCGCTGTGGTAGTGAAGTTTCACCTCCTTGCCCTGGCTGATCTGCCTTAGCCAGTGCTGGCAGATAGCAAACCTGGGATCATATGCCACTTCAAAATATCCCTACACTATGCTACTTACCTACTTCTGGGTTAAGGGTGGGAATGCTGCCTTATCCCCCTCAGCAGGCTGAAGCACAACAGCAGGAGGAGCTGCCTCAGCTGAGCCACTTGCCTGAGCCTCCACAACTTTAACCTCTTCCCACGTGCTGCTTTCCAGAGAAGGAGACTTGGGCCTAGGGGAAATTTGAGGGGTATGGAGCACAAACTCTGATTCCTCCTCAGTCCCCAGAATTGCTTGAGCCAGGGTGCCCAAGTCCCCTGGTTCCAGCTCCAGCTCCTCCTCTGGCAGTAGGGGGCTCATGCTGGGAGATGACTGGGGTGGAGGAGACAGTGATTTTGCTGGTGGTGCTTATTTCTGGAGTTAGGGGAAGTGGTGCAGGGATGTCAAGTACTGCTCCCACCTCCTTGCTTCCACTGGCAGCAGAAGCCTCATGGCTTCATAGAATGTGTCTGTCTATGTTGGGGGGGGGGGGAGAGCAGGAACTTGCAGCTCTAGCTCTCCCCTACCACCTCTCCCTCCCCTGCCAGAAGACCTGGCACCTGCCTTTCCAGCATGCTTCATATTAATCTTTCTGCTGCAAAAGGTGCATCTGTCTGCCTTCTTCTAGCCTGTCTGATTTGTTTGCTTCGCTTTGTGTAGTAGACTGCAGCTTGATTATTGATTGCCTGTTAATAAAGTATATGGTGTGTATGTTATTGCTGTTCAGTGATGTGCTCTCTGCCCTGGCTCTGGGTGACTGTCTGACTTCTTCCTCCTCTTCTTCTGGGTTGGATTTCCTTACTGTACTGTTCTGTGTTGTGTAGCATACCTAAAAGATCTTCTTCTTTCAGAATCTGACTTATTCTGTGTTCTCTTTAGTCGGTATGTAAACCGATTAAAACTAAGTATAAGTAATAATATTAATAACGAATGTAATAGCTATACAATCTCTTCTATGAGTATCTGATTTTTCTTCTATGTGTGTGAATACATGTGTGCTTTCTTTTTTTAAAAGTTTGCAAAAAAAAAAAAAGAACAAATATAAAATTGTAAGAAATGAATTGGATAAGTATTAAGTAGAGAGATTCTAAGCTAAGCTATATTTTATCCAATGCTTTCTAAGAAAAAAAAGGAGCAGGCAACTGACTGACTAGGAAGCTAGCCAGGCAGTCCAGTACTTTTCTGACACTGCCCACTTAGAACCAGCTCACAAAAGGCACAGCAAGTCTGCAGACGGAGGCTTTTATGTTGTTTCTATGTCCCTCCCTCAGACACTGTGATTGAAAGGGCAGTCCGAGAGAAATAGCACTCACTGGCCAGCTAGAGATGTGAGGTCCTTGTTCCCCCTCCTTCTTCTAAGTTTCTGTTTCCCCGTAAAGACTGCAATCCAAATCACCGAATCTTTTCTGAATTGATTCAAAAAGTTTTAAGCTTCTAGTGACTTTTGATTTGGATTCGGAGATTTGGCCTCCAAATCGGTCTGAATCTAATCGTGACCCAAAGCTTGGCAAAGCCCTAACTGGGGCTGAGAGCCATACCACCTGCCTGTCCTGTGTCAGCCAAGCCAGGCAGTGCTGGCAGCGGGGGGGTGGGGACGGGGGTGAGTGGAGGCTCCCCTGGCTGTGCTCGCTCAAGTCTTGGTGGGTTTGCGTTCTCTCTGCTCCCCACCCCCGCACTTCCCAGCTCAGCTGACAGCCCCTTGCTACTCAGTCCTGGTCCTGGCTGTTCATGTCAGCTGAGCAGGAGGGGAAACGGAGGCTCCCACCCTGTGACCTATCCCTAGCTCCCCCAGAACCAAGCAAGCACAGCTGGGGGGAATGTCCCTCACTGCTGCTGACAGCTGCCACTGGTAGGGCAGAGGATGGGACTGGGGAGAGGCTGGGCTTGGAGGCATGCAGGAGCACCCGCTGCCTTCTGGCCATAGTGCAAGCATTTGTGTACCCACCACAAGAGCGAGCATGTGTTTTGTTTGGTCCCAATCCAATCCAAGCAACTTAAACCCGTGTAGGTTGGATTGATTTTTTTCCGCTGGGCTTTTTGAATGTTTGTATCTGGCCTACGGTGCCACTTTGCCCTATCTTCTGTCTCTAGAACAGGAAATAGAAACAGTAACAACTTCACATAGATTTCTTCAGTGTGTCAGATGGGGGGGGGGCTTAGAAATGTTGTTATATTAGCAAAGCACTTAAGTATTTGCTTAAGTGCTTTTGCTGTATTGGGGCCAAAATGCTGATCTCCTGACTCTCAGGCCTCTTTTTCTAATCACTGTAAAGTGCTTCTTTAAGGATTAACTGAATTCAACCAAGCTAGGTTTGTTTGGAAACAAGAAGATTACAGGGTTTTCTTGTGAGCTTTCCAGAACATTCTAGTGTATGTCGGGAAAGGATTTCTGATCTGACTACACAGAATTTGCTCTGTTTTTCTTCTTGGTCTTGGCCAGCATAAGCAGACTTGGTGATATGTGGAAGAAATGGGTTAAAGTTAATCTCACCCTTTTGAACCTTAAGACATAGGTTTGTTTTAGAATTTAGAATATGTTTGGATCCATTATTATAGCATTTGGCTCTTTTTGTCTCTTCCTTCTAGAAAAGAAAGATGCAAATCTTTACTCAATGAAGAAATTGAAAACTTTTCCATTAGCTTTGGTGAAAACATCAGCCCAAGCTGAGCACTCGGGTGTCTCGGTAGGGGCATTCAAATCCCAATACCTCCAGGCTTGGGCCTGCATGTAGGATGCGTGCCAGTAGATTTGGGAGTATCTGCAGTCCCAGGGTGAGAGCCTGAGACAGTGGATGCTCGCTCTAGTGCCATACATGGTGAGTTCTGCCTGCTCACTTGATATGATTTCTGGAACGATTGAGTTCTGCTCAGTTGATTAGAATTTGGAACTGATTTGACCCGGAACACAAAATATTAATTTAAAAAAAACTTCAAACACTGATGCCACAATTGCTACAACTTTCCTTTTCCAAAAATCTTTGAGAGGTGGGATTCAAAAAAGTGCCCTCAGTAAGATAACTAATGCAAACCAAAATTAATTTCACAACTGCAGTGGTTTTGTTAGAAATATTATTAAAAATGCATTATCAATAGCAGATTTAGAAAAAAAACACAGCTGCTAGCCCTCCTTGTCTCCTTAATGGGAGAGGGAAGGGGGGGGTTGGAAATTGAAGGGAAAAACCACCAAAGGCCCTTTGTACTAAGGTATCACTCCCTCTCTGTTCTGCAAATTTACTATCTCTTTGTTACACTAAATCACACTTTCTTTCATGACCCCCACATTCTTAGGCTAAGATAAGAGCAAATGCCATTTTTGCCTTCAGGTTGAACCTTGAGTAACCTTGGGTCCCATCTACGCACGCATGATAACCTAATGCATATTAAGCCTACCCGCCCCGCATACTTAAGTAGTTAATTATAATGCACATGGGACGTATGAAGCGACATGTTTACATATATGTTTGTATGAACCGGAAATGAGTTGTAAAAATTCCTCCTTCTGCACACGTGGTCAGGAGAGAGGGGATAAAAGCCTGCTAATGATTGTGCCCAGGGGCAGAGTGATTGATCTTTTGTCTCTCTCTCTGACCCTATTTGCAAATATATACCTTTTGTGTTGCTAATAAAGTGTGTCTGTAGCTGAAAGTTTTTTTCCACCTCCCGAGAAACAAACCACGATTTTTAATTCAACAGTTTCATAGAGCATAGTACTGCCCAGAGCTGACATGCATTGTCCAAAGGCTGTAACTATCAGCATTTCAGTCCTGTTTGGCATGTAGCAAGGAATGCAGATTTTTTTTTTTTTCAGTGTTCGTGCTCTACCTACAGTTCCTATTTAGCATGTGAATCGTAACTCTCAGAAGTTTCATAGAACTTGTGTATTTCTTTTCATCAGTTGTAAACTGACCCTTCTGAGTTTCTCTATTCAGCTGCTTCATGGGGCAGTTCTTATTCATGTGAGTAGCTCCATTTAAAGTAGTAACTTGCATGAATACTGCTAGTGGGGATGGATCTATGTGAGTCACGACAATGGGGTCAACCCCTGCTGATTCCCCACTTTCATAGATGTCAGATGTCCCTATTCTACCTTTTAACCAAGTATCTGTTTTGTTGCCAGAGGCTTTCAGATCTAATGAAGAAACATTGGAATAGATTTTAACTCCTGCAAAAGTTACTCTGTATAGCTTGTGAATGTTGTCCAATATGGGACTAGCAGTATGCAGGGGTAAAGGCTAACCAATTTAAAGCAAACAAACTCCAGGAAAAAAAATAAAAATATATATATAAAAACAGAAATGGGGTGCTGTAGCTTTAAGAGATCCACCTTAAGAAAGCTCATGCCTCTTCCCTCCCAACCTCTTCTCCTGAGTGGACGACATCATTGGGGATGTAGGGATCAGATAAATGTGCAGCTGGGGCAACTGGATCTCCACAAGTACCAGAGGACATCTGCAAGAGCTGTTCCCAGGTAGAGGTGGCCAGCTGGGCTGGAGCTAATGCATTGCCATCTGTTTAGCTACACTGACCTCTTTCCTGATTACCAAGGGCTTGTCCTTACTACTTAGCACTTACTGCATGTTACTGTTGTGCCTCTCTCTGCTGATAGTTTTCTTCCCTTTCCCTTTTCTTTTAGAACAGCACTCTAGTTGTATTTACTGAAACTGTTGTCATGCTGTTTGCATTTTGTGCTCTGCCTGTTAGGTTATTAATCAGTCTGATGTGCCAGCTGGGATTTACTTCAGGCCATTTGTTTACTAATCCCACAGGATCAGCTGTTTAGTTCTGGTTTTTTTTTTTTTCTTGTTTGCAAAGCACACTGGTCATTCAGTATTCAGCACAGTGGTAGCAGCCAGTGAGAGAGAAGAGATTACATACAACACTCTTAAGCTTCGTTCCACATTTTATCATTTTATTTCCTAATGAGCTGCATGCTAATGGATGTATACAGGATCTCTTGGAATAATCCTCTTGCACTGCCAGAGTTTCTTTCCTAAATTAGGAGCCAAAAATTGTTTCTGAAATAAGGCTGAAAATATGTAAAGCTATAGCTTTCAGCTAATCAGCAAAGCTTTTGCTTGGTGGTTAATATGAACTATTTTCAGCTTCTCTTCAACAGTCTGATATGCTGAAACATGTATTTTAAAATTTATTCTATTAAAAAAAAACTTCAATCTATCTAATTTATAATGCCAATTTTAGCTTTAAAAGCAAGTTGCTCTAAAATATTTCCAAAATCTCCATAATTTTTATCTGCCTTTTTCATCTTTTTTTTTCCTGTCATCAAAGCAGTTTAACTAGTGTACTACATATAGGTAGAGTTTAAATGATACAGGTCTCAGTATCCTAACTGAAGCTGGATGCACATGCTGAAAACCCATGATCCAAGTTGGCAGCTGAGAATACTTTAAGCCTATTCCTAACATTAGAGGATGTAAGAAGATAAATGTATTGTGCAATAAATGCTAATATACAATACAACATACAATCTATGGCATATTTATCTGTCGGTGAGCTATAGTTATTGTTTACAATACTTGCTGCATAAGATTTGTCAGAACTGTGTGGCTTCTTGCTAGCATGCATTATAATGTCCTAAAGCTAACAGGTCTGACTTGAGAAATCCTAACCCTGCAGATCATTTAAGTAACTGCTATTGCGTCTTTTTTCTATAAAATCTAGTCTTACCATTTCTAATGGTTTGCATTTGCATGTAAAGACTTCCAAGACCAAACTCTTTAATAGATGTTAGGTGAAGATCCTTACTCTGCTCAAATATTGGTTTTGATATACCTTATCTGTTTTGGGTTTCTGTTTTTGTTTTTTTTGCAGAAATAGCATTTGTAAATGAACCATGGATTTAAAAAAAATGGTTGGTATGCATTTACTTTTAAATAGACTTAGTCCTTAAAGCTCTTCATTGAAAACATTACCCAGTAAAAGCCCTGAAAGTTAAGTGTTTTAAAGCTGGTAAGAAAGTTGGTTGACTGTGCATCTGAACTAGTGTCTGGCCATCACCAAAATGACTTCAGCTTTCTGCATCTAAATGTGAAGTGATTCAGTTCCTTGTCACTGAATCTAATGTCTAATGTAATATATGATGAGCAGTCACTAATGAACATATGGATTTGGCATTTCTAAAGCTGTCACATTTTTCTTGGAAAACTTGTGGAGATTCTTAGACTTGATTTATATAATAATCCTCATTTAAGGTTCTTTTTTATATATATACATTTATTTAAATATATATATTTGCTTTAAATGAAAAATTGTGTGGTTTGTTTGTTTGTTTGTTTGTTTTATTATTCAGGTAAATGCATTTAGGAAAATGTATCTAAACATCAAGGAGTACTTGCAAAGACAAAGGTCCTGGTCTACAGCCTCCTCATTAAATAATGTCTCTCTATGTTAAGCCTACATACCCTGTTACAGCTCAAATGTGTCAAGATTATCGGGCATAGGTCCAACTGTGTGTTATTGCTCTTCTGTATGCTATTGCATAACCTAATTCTTGTCACCTTAAAACCCCTTGTGCTCAGTGGATAAAGCATGGAGTTCGAAGCTGGGGCCAGAATGCTGGGACCAGATCTTTAGCCCTGCCACATACCCTTTCTACTGTGCAAGTACTAGAGTTGTTCCTAACAAGCCTTTTGAAGAGCTGCAGACAGGCAGTTTAGCAGTCCTATGCTGTACTCCCTGCATTCTTGGTGTATAGAGTTCACAAGCCAAGTAGGTTATGGCTAGGGAGCCCTTTCTCTTTTCTGCCTGCCAAAGCAGTTTATCGGAGCCCTGGGCAACCAGGTACAAACTGTAATAATCCAGATTAATGGTCCTAGTTTCCCTGATGTAGGTTCAAGATCAAGAGTCACAAAGGTGATGCTTTTGTACCCCCTCTGTCTTTGGACCTGTTCTGAGTACAGCTAGTTGGGACAGAAAGTGACTCCTAGATTCTAATTCTGTTTCTCCATTGAGTCACTATGTGACCTAGTTTTTATCACTTAATCTGTGTTCCCAAATCTGTAAAATGAAAAAAATAATGCTTATCATAATAACAGGTGTTTTGGAGCTTAGTTACATTTTATAAAGATATCCGAGATCCTAGCATCACAGATGCCATGCAAGTGCCAAGTACTGTGTATTGCAATGTATTTTTTTTTTTTTGGGGGGGGGGGGGGGGAGAATGGGGCTTGAGTAATATTAAACCCCACATGATGATTTTGTTGTGGGAGGGGAAGGAAAGGATTTAAGTGATATTTTTTTTTTTTTTTAAATAACTGTGATATTTTTTTCCCTCTGCTAACCTGTATTTTCAACTGTTGCAAACTTAATAGTCAGCAACCTCTATGCTTGTTGTATTGTGATATAGTCTCTCTGGCCTGTTTAATAAAATAAGATGATTTTTTTTTATATACTTGAAAAATATCAAGCTAACCTAATATGGACTGGAGAAATTAATTGGAAAGAGGGATAGTCTACATGATACAGAAATATAAACCGTGAAAATGGTGAAAGAGACCTAGAGCTACGAATGAAGAGCAAACTTGATCTGAGTTTGCAGTGTGATATGAAAACAAAAAACAAAGCAATTTAGAGTGTATATGTGCGAATACATTATATCTCAGAGAAAGAAGATAACCAACCATCCCTCCCTCCCTCCTGGCTGTACTGTGTCTCCCCAGAAACGCTATATGGTGATAGCCCCAACAAACCTATATTATTTAAAAGTTAGTGACAAACTGGAAGCTGTTTGAGGAATGGCAAAAAAATAAAATGATGGGATAAAGGAGCTGACCCATAAAGCAAAGTCAAAATAGCATCTATAATTTGACAAAGGGATTACTAGGGGGGAATAGGAAACATTTGACCCCAGTACTCTTTCCTACCATGGCAGGAGGTCAGACTTGATGATCTCCTTGGGTCCCTTCTGACCCTACCAACTATGAAACTAGGAAGTATGACAATTACCTAAAAAATGTGAAGGATGCAGGTAATGAGGATGGAGCAGAGTTATGTAGAGATGTACATGGAAATATAACAAGGAATAACTTGATTAATCAACAAAAAAGAGGAGAACTTATTCTAATTAGCAGGGAGAGAAAACATCTGTGGAATGTTCTTGGTAAGGCAATTTATATTAAGACAGTTAGAAAATGTAACTAAGGAAACACTCCAGCATTGCTGAAGACAAACTGAATAAGCTAGATCTTTTCTTTCCTAAATAGTATGCTTCAAATTCTTATTCTAAAAATAATTAGATGCATTATTAACAGCAGTGTAGCTTGCTATTAAGTAGCTCTATCAATCTTTAGGAAATATACATCTCATCTCTATTTTCTCCTGGCCATGAGTAGCTAAGGATAGATAGAAACCCAATTCAAGAAAAAGAAAAATGTTGAAGCTGTATTCCAGATACAAATATGAGTAAAATCACAGGGACTGAGCCAGGGGCTAGTGGCTTGATACAATGTAACAAAAGTCTCTAGGAGATTTCATAAACCAGGTATATCTCCAAGGCCCAGGTTGTAAACTTGTATGTAACTCATTGTTTACCTTTTGCTAATTATTTGTATTGTGAGATTTCACCCATTATTATTCTTGGAAGTTCCCATGGTTCAGTCTGAAAACAAAAAACTGGTTTTCTAAATGTAGGAAACACTCTTCAGCTCTCTCTTGAGTTCATCTTTTAGTAAAGAAATTCCACTGGGGGAGGGCGGGGGGAAATTAACTAGTATTCAGTGAATGATAGCATGCACTTCTCAAAGAGCTCCAGGGATCTGTTCCTAACATTCTCTTGTCACTTTTACTTCTAACCACCATTGATTCTTGCATTGTAGTGGCTATAGGCCAGAGGATTTTGTGTGGTGCCTAGAGATGTAAAACTTCAGGAAATTTTGAAGCCATGGAAAAAGACTGGCTGGCGTTGGTTGGTTGGTTTGTTTGTTTGTTGGGGGGATGGAAACTTTGGGGAAAAATGGATATATATGCAATACTTACTTTCTTACCACCCTTTACAGATCTAAATCCCCTTTGCTACTTTAAGAACACACAACGTATTATGTATAACTTGGTTTGATCATAAAATTATTGTGTGTGGTCTATTTATTAAATTTAAAAATGTAGTTTATTCAGATAATTACAAATTTACTAATTGAATTTACTCTGAAATTTTTAAAAAATTTGTTATAAATGGAGTTACAAGACACTGAACTCTAAGGAATTTAGCATCTCTTAATTTTTACCAGTTTGAGAAGCAGGCAAAAATTAGAGTTGAAAACACAATAAACCATTAACATTATAGTAAAACAAAGTTATTATGTATTCTGGACCACCACAGTATCAAGCAGATACAGAAAGCACTCAGTTTTAGAGAGCTCAGCAGGGGGAAAAAGTGGGGGGGAAACTCCCCAAGGCTCACTGAATACAAATTTTGCTACATGCAACTTGGTCTAATCAGTCTCATTCAGAGCTATAACTATTAGCAGTTTCTGCGTCTTCTGATCCTTCATTTTTATCATCTTCATGGACTTGTGAATACTGAAGGTTTGCCCAGATTGAGACGCTTTTCTACTCTTTCACCTGCTAGTTTATTTCTTCATTTGGTGCATCTCCAAACGTAGACCAGTTTCTTTCACATACTGCAGAAAATGAAGGAATCTGAAGCAGGTGAGAAGCAAGAGGAGTCAAAGGCTGTGTCATGCAAAGGCCTTGCCACCATGCTGCAGGAGGGATATACTTGGCAGAGTTCCAGACTGCATTCCTAGACCAAATACCTAAAGAGGTTCTGTATTCTACAACGCTTGGAAGTACCTTTCCAACACCAAGTGTGTTTCTTGTTTTGTAATTCAGTCAAATGCAGTAGCAGTGATATCATCACTAGCATTTCTGCCTTTGGATTTTGGATCCCAGAGATTTGTAGCAGCATAAATTAATTGGCAACAAAATTCTTCCCATCTGTTAATAAAATCCTTTCATTTTTCTTTCTTCTGTACTTGTCAGTGAAGATGCACTTAGATTCTCAAAAACAGTTGGGGGTTTTGTTTGTTTGTTTGTCTGTTTCTTTGTTTGTTTGTTTATCTGGGCGGTTTGGTAAGGAATGTCTGACAAAAGTGCACTGTCTGATTCAGATGCAGTGATTGCTACAGAAATTGTCTTTAGAATCTTCAGGAAGTTCTACAGCTGACCCCAGAAGACATCCTCATCAATTACAGTGCTGTTTACACTTTTGGGTACTTTAAGATCCTCAATTATTACTGTTTCTTGAAGAGCTTCTTCTGTTTTTTAGTAAACTTTCAAATAAGATCACTCCACCCTGTCTAGTTTTTCTACAGAGTTTGTGTCACTATTTCATTCTTTGCATTCTTTTCTTTCTGCTGCTTCTTAAAGAGTACAGCTACAATATGAGAAATTGTAAAACATGTAAAAGCTACTTCTGCAGTGTCCAACTTCATGATGTCATTAAGAAGCAAGTTTAGCCCATGGGATACACATCCTATTGTAGTAATATGTGGATATTTTATCCATTATGATCTCCCATGCTGCTTTCATGTTACTTACATCATCAGTCAGCAAAGCAAATACTTTACCACTCCCAATCTTCCATATGATTTCACATATTTTACTGCTGATATACTCTGCAGTATGCCTGTTTTTCTGTCTTGTTTCAATGCTTCTGTAAAAAAATAAAAATAAAAACCTGGTTGAGGTATTGTTATTGCAATGTGTAATTCCTTCTCCCTGCACATTTGTCCATCTGTCTGTAAGTACTGCAAGACACGGTGCTTCTTTTTTTTGTTTGGTTTTTCTTGCACGGATTGCATTACATGTTCATATTCTGACTTTAAAAGAGGCTTGCTCAAAGAATGGGCAAACAGTACAATGGACTTGGTAACTTAAAAGCTTCCTGCCAGTATGCATTTTCAGTTATTGACAATGGTGTCCCCGAAGAATATAATGCTGTTGCAAGAGCTTGGTCATTTTTTCCTGTTCTTCAGGTGTTGTCTTGTCTACAAATGGAGCTATTGAGTGTTTTGTGTATAGTTGGTTGCAATATTTGGTTACTTGAAGAAGTTGATTGGGCAACCCTTTGTGATGCTGATGTTATAGAAGCAGCAGCAGTAAGAGACCTTCTGGATTGAGGGTGTTAGAAAGAGCTATAGGTACTTTCATCTTGATCTACTTCCTCTTCACTTATACCGATGAAAGATTTTTTTTTTTTTTTTAATGTTTGCAGGATACTTCTTGCATACAAGGATGTGTTTTGGTCATCCTAGTAGCAATTAGAAATGTATATTTCATGTTGACAGTATTTGCAAATCACTCTTTTTCCTTAGAATAACTTGCAGTGTGGAAATGCTTCTATATGCTAGAAGTTGGTTGCACCATTTTGCTGAGGAAGAAAAATTTAATTTAGTGGCTAGCTTGCATGTATAAAGACTAAGCTACAGCTTGTACAAATTTAGTAATGGATGAAGGAGAGGCCTCCTTAGTAACTGTGAATAACTTCCCTGCCCTTCAGGCCTCACCTACTGCTAAGGTTGGGCAATTTGTCACAAGACATCAGATGAGTAGGAATTCAATTATGAATTACATGGTTATGAAAATGTACTAATGCAGCTAAAATATAGTTGAATATACTGAATTCAGAGAAACTTAAACTCTTACCTTTCAATAAAGACATATACTTTCTTTCAGCTCCTTTGTGCTGCTTCTGTACTTCTGTGGATCTTAAGGTGACAGGGCCAGGAGGAGGCAGGTTCCTTCCAACTCAAACATTTAGCTTTGTTCTTGTTAGTCCTTTTCCTGAGGCTTTTGAGCAAGCAGGGAAATAAACTCCTTGTTTCTAGTCTATGCAGGAACAAATGGATGCTGCTGCCAGTGTCTATTCCCAGTCCTTTTGAGGCCAAGTCAGGAAGACAGGAGCAGATCCAGCAACCTCTAAATCAAAAGACAACAATAGAGGAAGTCCACAAGCAAAGAAGTTGCTGAATCTTTCTTCCTTCTCTTGTAAAAATGGCAGTGCCCCTGGAGACAGAAATGCATTTTGTTCTTGCATATAAGAGCTGTATTGTACTGCTTCTCCTTGGTGTACAGGAATGTAATGATCTGATACTGAATATAGTCTTACATAAAAGTCTTTCTGTTACATAGTTATTAGAAGACATTTTTGGGGAGTAAAGGGTGGCAATATATGAACACTTTGTCTTAAACATTTTATTCATCATTCTAAAAAAAAATATTTCATACAAGGTTTTTAAATTTTTCCAAAAATTTTCAATTTTTTCAGGGGAAAAAAGAAGTCAGGAGGAAAAAGATTTTAAAAAAACCCTTTCCTGAATTTTTTCTGTTTGTTTCTGCCTCTTCTTTCCCCCCCCCCCCCCCCACCGCCAAATATCTTCACATCTCTAGTGGTGCCCACTGATCAGTCAGAATGCAGTATTCAGGTCTCATACTGCATAGATCACCATGCTACTGGGTCCAGTAGTGGGTGAAAAAAATATAAGTAACATCTCTTACTTTTTTTTCCCTCCCCACCCCTCCCCTTCCTCTTCCTGGGAGGAAAATAACATACAAACTCGGGTTTTTTAATTGTATGGTTGTTGCTGAGGGTGCAGTGATCCTTATTTCGTTAGAAAATAGTGAGGCTTATATTGATGCACAAGTGTCAGTCATCTACATCTTTCTCCCTTGTAGAGAACAGCTTAACCGCGTCTGAAGAGCCAAGTTGACCAGCATCTTGATTCCATACATTGAAGGTAAGTTCAGAGACGTTAATTTGAATCTGTATTTATAGGTCACTGTCATAATACATGCAGGACGACAGTCTTGTGTTGAACAATAGGACCCCTTCCTCCCACAAGCTGTAAACACCAAGGCTAGGAACAGAAATTACATGTGAAGTGGTGTAAGTGATTGGAAGCCACTATTATCTGTAATAGAAAAGGATTTCAGTGCACATAGCCCAATTTCAAAAAGACCTAGATGGATGTAGTATTGGATTCAATCGGTTTAGGTTAGACTAGTCGATTGAATTTCTGTCCCAGATCCCCTTCTGATGCAAGTTTCCTTATAGTCCCCTGGCATCCCAGTGTTAGAATTACACAGCTTGCATCTTGCTCTTGATAAGAAAAGAATGCTGCCCAAGGTTTCTCCCTCTCCCTCCTTTGTCTTCCTCATGCTGATTACAGAAACTGCATAGCCTTGGGGAATGAACTGTTGATGACCCCTTGTGGCATTGAGCATGCTTAATTAGCTGTTGCATATTTACCTCTCTGCCCTCCCTACTCAAATGACTAATTATACTATACATGCAATGTATGTGATGATGTAGTTACATGTATGTTTGTATGAAACGGAAGTAAGCTGCAAGAACTTCTGTGTCTGCGCACGCGCCCAGGAGATTCGAGAAGATAAATGCTGCTTGCAAACACAATCAAGGGCCGGAGACTGATCTGATCTGAGCTCCCTTCTCTGGCCTTGCTTGCAAGCAAATAGACCCTTAAGTGCCGACTGGTGTCTGTGATCTCTGCGCGCCTCCAGGGAACGAACCGCCGTTTGTGCAACACCAGGATGCTATATGCTGCCCCCAGCCATTGCTGGCCCATCCTCACAGGGTGGCCTGCTGAAACGCAACTAGCTGGCTCTGTTCCTGGGGCCCTTGGCTGTCATGGAGCAGAGGCAGCAAAGCCCCTGTCCTGCCTGCACCTGTCAGCCCTGTGGGAGGAGTGGGGGAACAGAGCTCTGGCTCAAGTTCTCCTGAGCCCTGGTTTACCCTGTAGCAGGAGCAGAGGGAGATTGCCCCTGCACCCTCCCCCCTGTGCAGCTGGACCATAGCTCAGCACTGTCCCCAGGTGCGGGGGGAGAGCAGTTCCCTGGGCAGGAGCTGCCCCTCCCCTAAACTGGGCATCTGGCCACAGCTTGGGGGCTTTCCCCTACCCTAGCCTGGGGTCCCATGAGATGGTCTGCCCTGCTGCAAGAGCAGAGGGAGATTCCCCCCTACCACCTTCCCCATATGGTCAGGCAGACCAGATTAGGGCTCAGGAAACCCCAGGCCAGGTCAGGGGAAGCCCCCTAAGGTGTGGGGCTCCCACCATATGGGCAGATGCCAGGGTGCCAGTTTATATTTATAGATATAAAGATATAAAACAAAGATGGAACAATGACACTGAAACTCTGTATCTCCATAGAGGGTCCCCGAGAGAGAGGGGGAGAGAGAGAGAGAGAGACTCTCCATGGCAGTAGCTTAGCATTACTGTCACTTTTCCCCTCTGCCATTCTAGGTCTCTAGCATCTCCTCCCAGGGCACCAAAATGGTCTGCTAGCACAAGCCAACCTTGCTTCCCCGTGCCATTCACTACCTTCATACAAGAAAACAAAGTGTTGGGGTGTTTTGTTTGGTTTTTTTTTTGGGGGGGGGTGTCCCCCACCACTATCCTTTAATGTCTCTCCAAAACCTGTACATCCCCCTTGCACAGGGATGCTGTGGCTGTGGCATCCTACCCACTCCTCTATGTCACAGCCAAGGAAGTCCCTTACCTGTTCCTTTAATGTCCCTCCTGAGCCTGTACAACCTTTTCTCATGGGGAGCAGGTGAAAGTGGAGCACTTGTACTGTAAGTCTTGACAGTTGGGTTTGATGCCAGTGCAGAGAACTCTGAATGCTATAGCAGTTTACTAGTAGGCCCAAGACCTAATGCAGTGGGATGAGGGGAGCTAAACAAAAAACAGATATGGTTGAGATGGAATTACTGAACGGGGGGAAAGGGACAGAGGAAAGAGGGGCAGGGAGCATGTAGATATGAAGGAATTTTGAGAAACGAAAATTCTGGAATCCCTTGTCTCCAAATGTGCTATCTGCAGTGATTGCATGTGCGGGCATATGAGCCATGGGTGTTAGATTTCTTGCTTTGAACGGGAATGTTGGCCAGACCAGTGGGGTTTCCACTTTCAAAAACTGCCAAGCTTTGTTGAACTTTCATATGGATCCAGACAGATACCAAGGGAACAGGAACAAGTGACCTCAGTTTAACATTTAATCAAATGACAGTCCTGCTAATAAGATTACTACTTTAATTTCACAGTGCATCACTCATCCTGAAGGATCTCATAACCCATTACAAACATGGTAAACTGGAAAGCAAATGGTATGTTACACATCTGAAGATCAGATTCAGGTACAAAATGGCTGAATAAAAAAGGCCTCTTTATTTCTTGAATAATAAGGGAAACCAAATGCTCAGTTCATGGATTTCTTTCTGGTATTTTCTTGCCTTCATTGGGTTTTTTTATCCGTTTGTGTCAAGAAATATATGTTTGTTTTTTTTAATGCCCCATTAACTAGCACAGAATTTACAGCATTCTTCAAACTTTTGTTTCATAAGATGTTTGTAATTATCCTCATTCCTTTCCATGGTTCTGTCTTTTCTAGTGATTCACTGTTCCAAAAGAAGTTATTTCATGCACAGGTCCACAGAATGGAACAAGTGGAGAAAACGCAGAAGTGAGACATTGAGGCTCAGATCCTATTTCACCTTCACACATGTAAGCATCATGGCAATTTCAGATCTATGCACCTATGGGTCACTTATTCACAGTTCAGGATTATGATCCCCTAGTGACAGACTAGGATTGCCTTGCGTATGTGCAGGTCAGAAGTAAAATGGACTCAGGCTGTCTGTGCTGCCCTGCTCTCAGTCCAGACTGGCCTCAGGGTTAGGGTGCAGGGCCAGAGTTAGTACTCTGACCTGCTGTGTGGGGCTTAGGAATTTGGCAGCAGGGGTGGGGTGGTAGTGTTAAAGGAAGTGTGTGGGTTTTTTGCTATATAGAAATAAATAAGACCACAGAGGTTTTTGGCCCTTTTTTCTTCACATACTGGATTGTGGTAAATTCTATTGTCAAGCACAGCTTTCATGAAAATCATGGGAACAGCATCTGTGTAACTCAAGGCAATGTTTGGCCCTTTGGCTGGGAAAATATATGCTCGTGATCTAGCCAGTCCCCTGTCAGGGCACAATTATTTCTTGTTTTCAAATGGATTTTTCTGCCACAATATATCATGAACTTGAATATGCTCTTCCTTAATTTGTCATGGTTTTCAAACATTATTCTTTCTGTTAGAAACAGTAAATAGACCAGTGGTGGTATTTACTTTTTAAGTTCTTTGCATTTTAGGATTACTGCTAAAGCAACAGTGCCATCTATGGACTGACCTCCCTTGAGAACTCTGAACTCATTCCAGTACTAGCTCACTAAGTGCCTTTGAATGACTCTTGTTTATGAGAGGGAAGTATTTGTTTCTCACTTTTTCACATAAATAGGAATTTTTCACCCAACAGCCTAAGGTTACAGAAAGGAACTGTGTAGCCGTGCATAGAAATGCTGCAAAATAAGTTTGGAGGTCTAGCAAGTGAAAAATATTATGTTTAATTTGAAACTAAATGGGAAATGCAAGTAAGCAGACTCATTGGAACCCATGATAGTACTTTTTATGTGAAGTACCATGTTAGTGATGCAAAGTAACCGGCTTTGTGGAATCTGAAAGAGAGCACCTGAAGCAGTTTGATCTAAAGAGTTTCTTAGAGGAAAAATCAACTATCCTTTACAGTATTATATTGCAGCGCCAGCACTTGTTAATGAGTCCAGGTACTTATGGAGATGTTTGACCTTAGACTGTGTCCCTTTCGTAGCTTTTTAAAAACTACTAACTGAATTATTTCAGCACAACTGAATGAGTCCTGAAGTGAGCGAGATGTTTAAGGAGGGGTGTTCTCCAGTCTCACAGACCGTGAATCTACTCATAGCAATCAGTAGGCAGGTGCAAACTGATGTGCTGCTACAAACCTTGTTTGCTTTTACACTGTGTTGTTTCTAATGATGGAGTGGTGAGGATGGGTGATCCTGGGCTAGTGGGAGAGACTGTCTTCCCCAGATGTCCAAGAAGTTTTACCAGGGAGATAACTGAAACAAACATTATGCCATAAGAACATAAAAATTGCCCGTTTACTGGGTCAGACCATAAGTCCATTTGCCTCTCAGTGGCAGTGTATGGATGTTGAAAGGGAGAATGAACTGGGTTTGATCAGGGCTATTTTCCACTGTTCCTCTCTCACTTGCAGCTGAAGCATTTAAGGTCTAGGAAGTTCTAATTCAGAGGCTGTATCTGTAACTCCAAAGCTCAATAGCTACTGATGACTCTTTCCTCCAAGAATTTCTCCATTCTGTCCTTGAATCTAGCTAAACTGTTAGCTTCCACAACATCTGGTGGCAGGCAATGAGTTCCACACTCTAATTATATGCTCTCCTGGCACTGCCCAGTTTCTTCTGGTTGTTTGCTAGTGAAGATGGCTTGGTGCAAGGGAGAACTGTCTATTATTTGGAATTTTTCCCTGGGACCAAAGAGTTCTGTTTTCTGTTCCCAGCTCTGCCATGACCTGTATAAATCATTTTACTTCTCTATGCTACATTTTCCCCAAAAATAAATTATGCGTAATGCCTGTATATATACCAAATTGTCATTCTGAGGTTTAGTTGAATGGTATTTTAAAAAGTTATTTACTATCCCTTGATTTTTCTGGAGGATATTGGGGATTTTTGTTTGTTTTGTTTTTTAAATACTGTAACGTACTAAGAAATCAGCACAAATTAGCAAAGCTTCCAAATAATAGAAAAGTTTTATATATAAATGTTTTGTCTTTACCATCTCCTCCTCTTCAAATTTATAAATCTTAAAAAGCATATCTGAATAAAATAACCTGATGGTTATGCAATAAAAATATGTATTACCTGTAGACAGAGCTGACCCAAGCAGGGTGTGGGGCCCATGACAAATCAGCCCATGCGGGGCCCTGCCTCCACTCTGATCTCATGCACCCCATACCCGAAGAAGCTGCTGCCACCATCAGCAGCGGTGGGCAGCAAGTGGCTGGATGCAAAGCAAGCAGTGGCGGTGCGTAGTTACCACAGCCGCTTCTCCGAGCTCTGCAGGGCTCCCCAAAGCATGGGGGCCAGGGCAATCATCTTGACTTAGCCCCATCCCCAGCCCCCCCTCCGGGATGGCCCTGCCTATAGAAATATCTTCTAAATCAAAGATCACCTCAAACAAAAAAAATCTGCATGCATAACAAAATAAACCAGAGCATATCTTCCTTAAAAGAAATAAAGCCTATAAAACTGAAAGGCAAAAATCACTTTTTCATAATTGTCTATGTGCAAGTCAGTGTAAAGGTAATGAGTAAATGCATGTGAGAAAATATGAATATAAAAACCTGATTTTGGAATCTCATTTCTTTGAAGTAAATGTAACAAATAAATTAAAAAAAACAAATCCTTGCAGTTGTTAGCAGGTTATTAGTGAGGTCTGAATGGTTGGGTTTTTACTAAAACTTGGGAGGATTTTTTGTTTTATAAAATATTTCCCCCATAAAGTAATTCCAACCATGCAGAGTATCTTGGGGAGCCTAGAAAAATCTGTTAACCTCCCAGGGGACTATATTAGTTCTCTGAGTCATGAAGTCCTTGCATAGTAGGTGTTTAGTTACAAGCCTTTTATGGGCCCAGCTCAGCTGAGATATCAGTATCTGCATTATAGCTTCTATCTATTCTTAGGTGTCACTTCAGCAGGACTGAGCAGGCAAGGCAAAAAGAGACCATTATTGTGCTTTCTTTATTTTTATATTTAGTCGCTTTTCTATTGATTGATTTTTATTTATTTTTAACACTTTCTTCTATTCCTCCCCCCCCCCACCCCCATCCCCTTCCCTGTCCTTTAGAGCCTTGGTGGTTGGTGTAAGAGAGTTCCAAAATGTCTTACAATGTGACTCTCAATGGACCTGGACCATGGGGTTTCCGACTGCAAGGGGGAAAAGACTTCAACATGCCCTTGACCATCTCCAGAGTAAGTGCCAATGATCACAAAAGGTACCATGGGTTTACTTTAGTTGGAAAATAGCTGCAAACTGGCTGCTGACTCCACACCCTGACCTGGACAGGCAAAGCTTTATTGAGGTTGATTGTTTGCATTCAAGAGACTTTCCTTCAGGCAGTAGGGACTGAACAGACAATGAGGAGACCTGACCAGAATAGGATGTTTTTCTTCTGGTACATTAAAATGTTGCTGATTGAAAGCATATTTTGACTTAAGCAATAATGCTGAGATGGGACAGGTTGGATATATTGTGTAAAAAGGATGAAGCTGTAACTTTACTTCAGTGATGAGAAACTCCTCTTAAATTACTGTTTCTATAATGCTGCAAGACAATTTATATATTGTTGCTGACAAGGGGTCTGATTAACTTTGTAATGAGCTTTGGAGGAGATGGGAGGAAGAACTGAGCATAAGAAATAGACTGAAATTTGCAGAGAATGAAAAGGTAGCTTCCTTATTAGTATATGTCTCTTGATGCTCTCTTTCTTTCTCTTTTTCCTCTCTAATATTCTTTACATGTCCCTCTGAATTTTAGAATCTGTAATTATTTTTTCCCTTTACTTGGTACAGAATAAGCTCCTGTCAAGATGACTAGTAAGATCCATTCAGTGATGATTTCAGTAAGTTTTCTGACTGAAAAAAAAGGATAAAAGATGGTCTGGGAATTTTAGTACTCTTCCTTCCCTCCTCACCCCTTACAAAAGGTGTGTAATGGGCTTGAAATTAGATGAGTCTCAAAACTGAAAATATTTTCTTTTCAAATTATATAGAGGCCTTCTATATAGAGGCCTCTAAAATTATATAGAGGCCTTCCATTAGTAGCTGTAAAGTAATGTATGACTTCAATAATTAATTACCCACTGCATTTATTGATTCTGAATTGGTCTATTTATTTGATTTCCACTTCCACATTATTTTGTCAGAGTAATTTTTAAGGCAGTCTAGGGGAGGGCTCTTTTTGTCTAAACTATTTCACTAATCTGAAAGATTTTGTAATAGCTCTCTCCTATTAAGACTGAATACTTTTCCATTTGTTGACGAGTCAGGATTTTATTTCTGATCAAAGACTAAATAGTTCTGTAATAATTCTTATGCAACTGGAAAGGCTTTTTTGAAAATCTGATAAGAGTACTTAGACATAGAAGCATAAATATGCATTCTAGATGCTCTCCAATTGCTTCACAAAATAAGCAACAGCATGAGTTCCAGTTTGTGGGACAGGGACACGAGAGCACTCATTTAAGAACTGTAAAAAGAATAACGGAACCACTAGCTCGATAAACAGGTGGTTTTAAAAAAAAATGAGATGCAGCAGTTACACTTCTTTAGAAATGTGGTTTATATGGTCCTCAGACATTTGAAGCTTTGAGTACAATCTGTTTATGTTTTCAAAAAACAATTGACTTTCTTTGTAGTGATCATATGCCAGCAAGTATCTGAAATCTTGGGGAATTTTCCAAAATATTCAAGCTGTTAAGCTCTGCCGTTTATGCAATCTTCCTTGTCTGTCTATATGCATAGGATCTCTCTTTCTGTACAGGGCTGAGTCCACATTAATTTCAGGCTGCTAAATTTATATACTCATGCTATGATGGGAGAAACCCTTTTGTTAGTGACTTTGTCCTGTCATGGCTGTCCTCTTGGCAATATTACTAAAGGACTGCCACAAAAATACAAATTCATTTTCCCAAGCTTATGCTAATGTTGGTACTGTAAATGGTGTTATTGTTTCTTCCCCTTTAAACCCCACAAGGTAAGGATTCACAGTGCTTATGACGAGCATACTAGTGTTATCATGCAGACATTCTTGTGACATTTTGGATCTCATAATATAGAGCTTTTTGGGTTTTTTTATTTGTAAGGTACTAGTGATTAGACACAGTAAAGCAAAGGAACCTTTTTTCAAATTGGAACACTCTGCTTTTTTTGATTATATTTTAATAAACTTAAGTTTCTATAGTATCTTTTGTATAAACATTCTAAAATACACAAACTCATTATAGTTTCATAGTTTGTAGGGTCGGAAGGGACCTGAGCAGATCATCTAGTCCGACCCCCTGCCATGGCAGGAAAGAATACTGGGGTCAAATGACCCCAGCAAGATGTTCATCCAACCTCCTCTTAAACACCCCCAGGGTAGGAGCCTGCACCACTTCTCTTGGAAGCTGGTTCCAGACCCTAGCCACCCTGACCGTGAAGTAGCGCCTCCTGATATCTAACCTAAACCTACCCTCTGCCAGCTTGTGACCGTTATTCCTGGTCACTCCTGGAAGTGCTCGGGGAAACAGTGACTCCCCCAATGCCTGCTGATCCCCCCTGACTAGTTTATAACAGGCCACAAGATCCCCCCCTCAGCCTTCTCTTTTGGAGGCTGAACAGGTTCAGGTCCTGCAGCCTCTTCTCATAGGGCCTGCCCTGTTGTCCCCTGATCATACGAGTGGCCCTCCTCTGGACCCTCTCCATGCTGTCGACATCCCTCTTGAAGTGTGACGCCCAGAATTAGACGCAATACTCCAGCTGCGGCCTGACCAGTGCCGCATAGAGGGGGAGGATCACCTCCTTGGACCTGCTCGAGATGCATCTGTGGATGCATGCCAAGGTGCGGTTGGCCTTCCTGACTGCATCCCCACACTGCCGGCCCATGTTCATCTTGGAGTCAATGATGACCCCCAGATCCCTTTCCGCCTCCGTGCTGATAAGAGGGCAGTTCCCCAACCTGTAGGTATGGTGCCAGTTGTTCCTCCCGTGGTGCATCACCTTGCACTTGTCTGTGTTGAAACCCATCCTATTCTCGTCCGCCCACCCTTGTAACCTGTCGAGATCTGATTGTAGCCTGTTGCATCCTTCCAATGTAGCCACATTCCCCCACATCTTAGTGTCATCAGCAAATTTGAACAGGGTGCTTTTTACCCCCTCATCCAAATTGCTGATGAAGATGTTGAACAGTGAGGGCCCAAGGACTGAGCCCTGCGGAACCCCACTGCCCACGTCCTTCCAGGTTGAGAAGGACCCATCTACTACCACCCTCTGGGTGCGGCCCTCCAGCCAGTTGGCAACCCATTTGACTGTATGGGTGTCTACACCACAGCCCCCCAGTTTCTTAATGAGAACAGGGTGAGAGACAGTGTCAAAAGCCTTCCGGAAGTCCAGGAAGATTATATCCACTGCTACCCCTGCATCTAACGATCTGGTGATCTGATCGTAAAAGGCCACCAGGTTGGTCTGACAGGACCTTCCACTGGTGAACCCATGTTGGTTGCCCCTAAGCATGCAGTCTCCTGCTGGCCCCTCCTGGATGTGTGCCAGCATAATTTTCTCGAACAGCTTGCCTAGGATCGAGGTGAGACTAAACGGTCTATAGTTTCCCAGGTCCTCCTTCCTGCCAATTTGCAGATATAAGTGAGATGAACTGTGAACTCAGCCATAATTGCATTCTTATGGTGAGGAAAAAGTGTTCTTAAATGCTTTGTTTCAGAAATTAGTAAGAGCTATAATTTAAAATGCTGATAAACTAAATTTTATTTTCAGTAAAGTGCACTAAATTCCCAAGTGGTGTCAACAGATATTGGATAGATTTAGCTCACAGCTGCATGTGAACAGGACCAAACTTTTCAAGGCCTAGAGTAGGAGCTCCCAGTGGCAACACGTAGGGGGTGCACAGGGTGCACATGCACCCCCTGAGAGTGTTGGTATACCCCTATCGGGCCACACTCCCCACTTAGGCAAGGAGCAGGGGAGGCAGGCAGAAGCACTGGTGCATCCCCTTCTGAGCACCCAGTCACTTCTCAGTTGGTGAGTTTTGCCGTGGTATGGCCCCTCTCCCCCCCCAGTCACTGACTTGTCACTGGAGGGGCATGTACCCCCCTGACTAAGATGGCACCAGTTGGCCATGGGAGTTTCCAAACTGTGGTGCTCATACCCCTGGGGATGCACAAGATCTCTGGGGTGCTTGTGGGAGAAATTGTGTAACTGCAGATTTAATTTTCATTATAATAATAATTATAAAACATGATGTTAAGGGTACATGGACAGTTGGCAAATCTGGAAGGGTGTGTGCAATAAGAAAGTCTGGGGCAGAAAGCAGAATTGTTCTTGTTCTGCCAAACAAGATAGCATTGTTGACTTGACATGCGTCAGATCAACACTTGAGATCTCAATATTTTGCTATTAGGCAAGAGGGCATGACACACAATTATACACGTACATACAAACTGCACATACGACACTATGAGTCCACACGCATGCACATATACACAAATGCGAGCATGCACTTCAGTGGCTGTGTGTGTTAACACTAGGGGGCACTTGGGGGTAATTAGGGTGCTTGGTGACTAGGTGGCACTTGGGTCCCCAGGCAGATGATGCAGTGGAGATGGGACTGGGAGAGCCGGCTGTGGAGCTTGGAGGGTGGAGGCAGTGGAGGTAGGAAGCTGGTGGGGGCAGGGGGGAGGAGCCAGTAGAGAAGCTGGAGAGGCGGTAGGGAAAGCCGGGGTACAGAGCTGGGAGGTGGAGGCAGATAAGAGCTGGGGAAAGAAAGCTGAAAACTGGGAGGTGGGGGTGATGGAGCAAAGGTGGGAGGTCAGGAGAGGTGGAGGTAATGGAGCAGTGGTGAGCTGGGGGAGCAGGAAGCTGGCAGAGAAACCGTGTCATTAGAAGGAGAGCTGGGATGGGGATCCAAGGTGGCAGAGAGCTGGAATGGGGAGCAGAGGGATGGGAGTTAAACACAAGGTTGGGTCGGGGGGGGGGCAAAGAGTGGGGATTAAGTAGGGAGCCCACAGCAAGACAAAGGCCAGCTTGGGGTCCAAAAATATCACTTTTATTAGACAGGCAATACAATATACAGACTATGAAGTTATTGGTTCCCACACACTCGCACAATGGTAACAGGAGGAAAAAGGTTTAGTAGAGGAACTGGAGTCAAGGTGGTTAGAAATAGAACTCGGGTCCCTTGCTTGGAGGAAAGATGTGGGTAATAGCTACCTATCCCAGGCTGAGCATTGATCCTTGATGGCCAGTCAGGGTCTTCCCCAGCTAGGAGTTGCCCTGAGGAAGTTGCCAGCAGGGCTTCTGGGTGGATAGGTGGTATGGCATTGTGCTGGTTCAGATGGAGAGAGCATCCTAAGGAAATCACACTCTATCACCCCTTTTATAGGGGTGGGCTACCTGTGACTCCAATGGGCAGCACTTGACCTCATCTGAACAGAGCCAGTCCTGTTCAGATGAGGTCATGCAGTTCCAGGTGTCCTCATTGTCCAGTGGGATACTATGGTGGAGTGTCTGGTTTCTATTCTGTTCTTTGTTTCCATGTTGCTGATTCCTTGGAGGGTCTTTATCTTTCAAATATTGTGTCCTGGGAGTAGGTGTGTGGTTTCAGGGAAAGTCAATGCAAGGTGGTGGTCTGGTTACTGAGCTGATGGACCAGTCATTGAGTTGACTGTCTGGTCATTGAACAGGAGGTATTTTCAGGCCTGCTGCTATTGTGTCTCAAGTACCCTCCTCATTCATTCTCATTCACCCAGGAATGAATTTACATAGGAGGGGTAAGTATGAGTCATAGTTGCGACACACTTACAATATGGTACGCCCAGGCAGGGGGCATAAAATGGAGACTTGACATTACAAGATGGAGGGTTGACATTACTTAAGTTAACTTACAGGAACAGGCCTAAATCATACAATACCAATGTAAAACAATAAAAGCCAATACAAATATAATAGGAATACAATATAAAATGGTAAAAATCAATACAAAAATACTAGAACACTTTTTTTAGAATATAAAACAAAGCTTGTCACAATAATGGCATACAAGAATTTAACTTATCTATGACTACTTATAACTACTTACAAGGAATAGAGAGTTGCAGAAAGGCAGAAATGGTAGGGGAAGGGCAGGTAATGTATTTTTAAATTTTAAAAAAGAGAAAAACTGGGATTTTCACTATATCATGTCATGTTTTCTAGCTAATTTGGGCCTTCTTAAATGCCCTCCAAAGCACTGTCATTTTTTTCCCTTCTGGGAGGTCCACATCTAGGGACAGACATTACACAAAAACTGATGTAAGTGATCAGAAACTGGTTTAAACCTGTAACAGAGCAGATGTTCAGTGCACATAAACCAGTTTGAAAATGGCTGAATCTGGTTTAAGATAACCTGGTTGAATGTAGTATCAGACTTAACTGATTTGGGTCAAACCAGTTTATGCAATGTCTGTCCCAGGCTCCCTTGCTGGTTTAAGATAAACCAGGCACCCCCAGCATCTGGGCATGCTCACTTGGCTGGGTGAGGCTCTCTGCTCCACAGAAGGGCTAGCCCCTCCCCTCTACTCCCTAGCTGGAGCTCATCAGAGACTGCAGGCATCTGCCTGGGTCCCCCACTCCCCTCCCCATCCCCTCTATCTTAAACTGGCACCTCTTAGCATTAGCTAGCAGACCACATGCTGGCTACAGTCCATGCGGTGACAGACTGAACAAAAGCAGACTCAAGGGGTAGCTGGTAATGTCCCTCGGTTTTTTTAATGGGGTGATAAATTGAGTTGGGGTGATAAATATTGTGTTATTAATTTCTACTTGGGCTGGTGGGCGGGGGGGGGGAGGGGAAACCCATCCCTAATTGGAGCATCCTGCTGGGGCTTGGCCATGCCCCCCTCAGCTCCATGCTGTGGAAGGGAAGGGAAGACTGCTTTAGTGCCCCTTGGTTTCTAGCCTGAGCCACTGGAGGCATGTGCCTACATGTTTCTGCTTTTGTAGGTGTTAACTGATGGTAATTAACTGGCTACATTAGCTAACTACTGTGTATCGAGCTGATCCCTGAGTGAATCATGATTGATTGGTAACACAGTAGCTTGAGAGCCAGGCCTGCAGTAGTGTCTTGCAGGCCACCCTGTGGTGTAACATATACACATGACATCAGTTTTGCTTTCAAGAAATTGGGGTACAGTTCCTCCCGAATCCCTGCACTGATCTTCTGTAAACTTGACAGACTTTATGCTGTCAGCAGAGGCTACAATACCTGTGAATTTCATCCAAATCGGACAAAAAAACAACAAAGTTATAGCTATTTCACTGTTTCCCCATTATACCCTATGGTCAGATCTCCATGGCAGCTCCGAAGCTTTGCCAAAGTGCTTTGGAAGCTCCGAACCACTTCAGAAAGCCTAAAGAAGCCAGCGCTTCGATCCGGACATGCTGCTTCAGATGCTGAAGCATCCGAAGCTTCTCCAGATCTGAAGCTCTGTTCAAACCTTGCATAGTCCCAGTGGCTGTATGTAATTCATCTGTGCTTAGATACTGTGATGTCTGGGCACCACAAAAAAGTTAGATTTCTTTTATGTTCCAGTGAAATTAAGGATGTTTAGTAACAGTTCAGTTGGGGGTGGGAGGGACTGCAATAGTCATGTGATCTGGTATATAGTTGAAGCCATGAGCTGAAATGAAATGTAGGTGGCAAGACTTAATACTCTTGAGTTTGTCCTAGTCATTTCCCAACAGTGCCACGTGACTGAGTCACCAGGGTTGTCAAGTTTGCTCTGTGCCCTGGGGTGAATCTGGACCATGGGGCTTCTTGGTGACCTGGATATGTAGGGCTGGCAGGAGTAGCTGCAACAACAATGCAGCAAGAGGCTGCAGGCCAGGCAGCTGCCTGCTGTGATGGAAGTGTTGCAAGGGATATGGCTCACCAGCCATATGTTTGACATTCCCAGTCCACATTTGTATCTTTTCTTTTTATTATTATTAATTTGCTACTGTAATGGTTAAACACACTGGTTTACATTGCTTTTTATAACGTTGTTTATGCTGCCAGTTCAGAGCTGTAGCACTTAAACTGACTGAGACATTAAAGGATGCCCATACTTTTTGGTTTAAATGAGGTCTAAGATGGAGTGGGGAAATGCTGATTTGTATACTTTGACAAGCCAAACTCTCTGGTGCTGTTTGTAGAAATGGAAGAACAAGGAAAGGTTTCCATAACTTTTGGACTGATTTCTTTTGCCAAAGGCTTTCTCCTTGTTTCTTTTTCCACTTCCATTCACAAACAGAAATGTTGATACAAATCATTTCTTTTGAAAAGGAGTTAGTGTCACCATATTTCTTTTTGGGGGGAATTGTGTAGAGCAGAGTATATCAGAGCCACTCAAAGGCAGCATCTTTCAGAATAATGTGAGCCCTAAGTTTTCTTTAGTACTAAAGTCAGAAAAGCCCCAGATCACATTGTTTAAAGCACCATCCCTTCCTTGCTATCAGAGTGGTTTGTCATATTTATCATCTGGACAGAGTTTGAGTATAAAAACTACAGTGTGAATGACAGCATAAATCAAGAATTTGCTATGGTTAGTGTTGTAGTGTAAAAGCTGAGCATCTTAGGGCCATCAAACATTTGACTATTTAGTATACCAGCTTTGTACTTTATCTTACCCTTTGCCTTGTCTACTGCAGAGACATGACCTTTTAAGGGACGAGGCTATTCTGGCCTTTTTTGGTATGGAATATTTGAATCTCATTCTAGCAACTTCTGTTGCTGGTTATATGACATGTCAGGTCATATCAAACCTGCTTTTCCCTTCTCCCTCTTTTAAAGGGAAAGCAGCCCAAAATACCTTCTTTTCCTATCCCCTCTTACTCTAGCTAAACCAGTGGTTCTAATTTTTTTAGATTTGAGGCAATCCTAGATAGACTTGAGGTATGTCTCAGAAAATGCCAGCCCTTAGTTTTCACTCCTTTTTTGACTACAAGAAAATGATAAAGCAGTTTTTCTGTTGCACAGAACACAAAGTCCACAAGTATGAATTTCTATTTGAAATTTCTGGTGTTATCTTGTAAATCTTGTTTACAAACCTGGGTGTTGTACAATGTTAGAACAGTCTACAGCACCCTTGAAGGAATGTCTAGGCACCCCAGGGTGCTATGGCACCCTGATTTGAGAATCATTGAGCTGGATCCAAGAAGGTGTGTTTAAAACTTAGTAAGTAGAGAGCCTTAACATATGTGTCTAGGCTCTTCCTATCTACCTTTTATGGGTGATTTATAATTAGCACTTACTACTTAGTTTTCTAATGACTAAATTTGCTTTCATTGCTATAAAAACCGGGATGAATTCTTGTTGGCAGATATGCACACTTTCTAGTTATTAACTTGGGAGTTCGCAAAGCAGTTTGTGGACTCATTTTTGAGTAGTACTTACACATATGAAGTTATGCCTTTGAACCACAAATTCACTTTAACTATGTAACTCCATAGGAAGTTATACAACATTGCATCTAGTGAGTTTTGTGTGCAGATGTGTGCAGTACATGTATTCTGTATGCCTAAACATGTAAAGACAATATTAAAATGACAAATTTGTCACTCCTATCTGTTCACATCGCATTCTTTCTATTCATTAATCCTGTGCCAGGATTATTTCTAATTTGCTAAGCAGCTGTTATACTGCGAGTATTTCAAAGAGAAGATATTGTTGTTTCTTCCCTACATTTTTAGTTTTTCATAGTTCACAAATCTATGGGCCAGGATAAATGATTAGTTCTAGACAGCTAGCAGACTTAAAGTCTCTTAATTTGCTACCTATCATGGTTGGAAATGGGACTTTTCTGCCCTGGGTAAATAGACCTTTATTTTCTTCCATAAAATGCATATCATTTGCTTCAAGCTCTGAAAGTAAGCCCAAGATATTGGACTTTAATGTCATGACATATTTCTGACTTGACAAGTGATTTTTAGGTTCTCTTTCATAGCTGTTTTCAAATTTTATTTTTATCTCTAGACCTTTTATGCTTGAACTTTCAATAAACAGCTTTACTAGCACAGGGATATAAAATGATCCCAGTGCAGTTTTTAAAAACAATTCTAAATATTCCTAAAAAGATTTGTCTACCTATTATAGATCCATGGCTCATAATAGGGGTGCTACCTGTTGTGGTATGTAGGGTTTGTTACTGTTCATTTGTGATGACCTGCAAGTTAAACAGGTTATTTATATACCACAAAACCATTCCAAAGTCATGCCAGCAAAACTTTTTTTTCATTCTGCACAATAACTTATTTGAACTTTGTCTCACTAAGTGGCTAGAAGCAGAGGTACACTAAGAATAGTTCAGTGGAGAAGGTACTCAGTCACATCTGTTATTTTTTTTTCTCTTTTTGTAATTTTTTGTTGACTTAATGATGGCTAAGATGAAGGGGAAAGTGCCAATTTGTATACTTCGACAAGCAAAACACTCTGGTGCTGCTTACATGAACTATTTACATGTGCTGTTTGTGGCAATGGAAGAACAAGGAAGGTTTTCCATAACGTTTTGATTGACTTCTTTTACCAAAGGCCTTCTCCTTGTTTCCTCTCCCACTTCCATCCAGAAACAAAAACACTGATACAAATCATCTCTTTCAAAGAGGTGTCACTGTAACACCTTTGCCCCTTTGGGGGAATTGTGTAGAGATATATCACTCAAAGGCAGCAACTTTCAGAATAATGGGAGCCCTAAGTTTTCTCTAGTACCAAAGTCAGAAAAGCCCCAGATTGCATCGGTAAAGCACCATTCCTTCCTTGCTATCAGAGTGGTTTGTCCACAATTTAGCCTAAGTAGATCAGACTAAATATTTTCTAGATGTTCTTATAGGTCAATATTTTACTCTTCCCCATGATGCCTTTTAGATTGTAAGGTTTTTTCCAACTGTAAAAATATAAATTAAAATATTAGGCAGCTTATATTTTCCCCATTTCCCCTACATGTTCAAGTTTTCAAAATTCTTACATTTATCTACTGGGTTTTTTTTCCTCCTTTTTCTTGGCTCTACTATCCTAGTGTAAATAAGATATTCTTGATGTCCTTCCTTGTAAAAATCTTTCTGGCAAAGGTCACAGACTTATTATCCTGCCTTAAATTAAGAATATTGTAAATGCATGATGTTTTACTCTTAAACCCATGGCAATATACTCTGTGTGTGTGTGTGTGTGTGTCTCAGAGAGAGAGAGAGAGACTTATTATACAAATACTACAACAAAAGATGAAAGTGCAAAATTGTGTGGTTCTCCCAGGGGCAAAGCATGAAACATTTCTTGATAATGAAAACACTCATCATCAAATATAGAACCTCCTTTTCCTCATGACATTCATGGAATTGCACATTTAGGACTAGCTGTTCATCTTGGAAAGTGCTTCCTCAATGGCCAGCAGGACACAAACTGGTTCATATTGTGTTGTGCGGTGAAATGTCAAAACTCAAGTGTTACGTGTGCCTTGTTCAAGTAGCCAGAAGTGTTGGAAGGTACTGTCAGAGCCAACCCCTGTGAGCCAGTTTCCATGGCTTTTCAAGGATTCCATTTTGGCCCGGCCCACCAGGAAGCTGACCAGGCAGATTACGCTCCCTTTGAACACTTGGTATAGGAGAGAAAAATGTGCACAGTCTAGGGAGGAGAGAGGCAAAAGTTGCCAGTCCAATGATTTGCCTTCAGTGAGGATTTGGAATTAATGGTAACTGTTGTCTAAGTGGCTTTTGCTTTAGATACAGTTAGCTTCTGAATTTGTTGCCTTCAACTAACAGTAACTAGAAGACACAGTAACTTTATGTATACAAAGTATGTCTTGCATTCATCCTGTGTGCATATCTTATTTCTGTATATATCTTCCAGTTTCTGACATCCAGGCACATTTTGACTTTCAGAGGAAATAATCATTGTTAAATTATAAACATGAGTAAACATTACCCAATGGTTTGCTGGGTGGATTGAAATAACAAAGTTCTCTGCGCTGACAATACTGGCACAGTTATGCCAATTAGGTGTCTGAAACCTTTCCTTTGTATTTCCACTGCCAAATGCAACTGTTCTGTTCATGTTTGCCTGAAGTGCAGGGGGGTTTTTCTTCCTTGCCACCTATCCTTGCCTTCTGTTGGGTCATCAATCTGTGTGTGGCATCATATGATGTCATAGGAAATATACTGAAGCCACAGTACCAAAAGTATGACTTCAGTATATGAGAGACGGATGAGATGAAAAGGAATAAGCAGGTGACAGGACTAAAACATTACATTGCTCTAGAATGTTGTGGTGCTACTGACCCACAAATATAAAAATGCTGATCTCTTGTATTTCCCTACAAAAGGTTAATAATCCCTGAGAGGTCAGCTGTCCAATAACTATGAAAATCTGTATCAGTCAAGTGTAGAAGAAGGAAGTTCAGCATTTAATGTGAAAGAAGGAACTATGGTGGCAAGCTGTGCTGAGGAATCTTGATGTTAGTAGTGCCAGGTGAGATTCAGGGGTAGGGTTCACAAGTGGAGGGAGGCCCTGTAGCAGGACACTAAGGTGCCTGCTACTGGAAAAGCAGCCATATGGGCTCAGGTGCTGGTTGCTTGGGGCACCCCAGAGGAGCTACGGGCCCGTACCTGGTGAGACAGCTGACCGGAAGGGGCAGGGCTGACCACTATAAGACCCAGGCAGAAGGCTGTGAGTACTCCCTCTCTCTCCACTGGGAGCCAGACAGAAGGAGTACTATTTGACTAAGGAAAAGAGCTTGGCCCTGAATGTGGAAAAGGGAAAAGGCCTGGATGTACAAGCCACTAGTTACATGGGTGAGAGATGTGGTGTGGTTTAGAGAATGTTTACCCAGGAGGCTTAGATTTCTGTTATTGCCGACTGGCTTGTGCTATTGGTTTTGCTGCTGTTGTTAAACCGGAGGACCGGGTAAGGCTATTAGGGGTTGGAGGAGGCCTATTAGGGGCTTCACGGTAGTGCGGGGACCCCGGTGCCAGAGAGAGCACAACATTCAGGGGTGCATCGACCCCAGTCCCAGTGCGGGCAGTGGTGCGAAGCCCCAGTGTGGGCAGTGGCGAGAGGCCCCAAAAGGGGGACAAGCCAGAGGGCGCCAGTGGGGCGCAGGCTGCGAGACAAGCCAGAGAACGCCCAAGAACGCCCATGGGGTGCAGAGAGTGGAATCGACCAAACATCTGCGAGGCTTGGGGCATGGTACAGGGGTGGTTGGAGCCATGCATAGTCAATAAGGCTGGGATGCACCAAGTCACCCAATATAGAAATAAGACTGGGATACATCAGGGCACCATGTCAGAGAGGACTAAGGGCAGCCTCCCTTAAACATTGTTAACACCAAAGACATGGCGGGAGAGGTGGTGAGGGTGCTTTGACACCAACTTGACATGGTAGGGAGTGCTAGGGGAGATCACGGCCACCCCTATGACCCTGCACGGTCACAGGCCCCCATATTATTTGCCAGTGGCAGCAAATCAGGGAAACGGGTTCAGAAATAATATGCCATTATTATAAGTGTTTCCCATCAATTTTGCAATACAGGTGTCTGGGATAAACACATTTCTCAGATGTTTGCCTTTGTGGAGGCAATTGCTGTCACTGTGGTCCAGCCTAGCATTTTAAGGTGTGCTATTTTGCCTATGTATAGAACTCAAAGGTACAGAATTTTACCATATCTCTGATGCCCCTGGTATTTGTTACATAATGAAACAAAATAACAGTTGGTATAATCTGATGTCTTCTGCCCCCTTTTTGGTTGCTTATGCTGTGGTAAGCATTCAGCCACGTATGGTACAGTTGTGGCTTTGGTTCCAGTTAGAAGAAGTTGTGGGGAAATTACGAGAGAAAGCTTTGCCATGCAAGCTGAAAACTGATTCCTCTGCAGGTCCTGAGGCAGAAGAAAGCTTAATGTATGACAATGTGCTTGGTCTGCCACTTTTGATATGAATTGGGAATAATGCTAACTGAAAAGGAATGGCTTGCACATAGGGAAAAGACTGTGTGAAAGGGCAATTCCAACTGCCAGCTTTATGACTGACTCTGCATATTAATAAGGTAACCCTAAGATAAATCTTTTAAATTCTTCAATTAGAGTTTAACATGTTAAACTACATAATATTTAACAAATGGCATGTCATAAGAAACTGAGTTTGTGCTTGTTTTGGGGGAGGGGGGCTGGTTTTTTGGGGTTTTTTTTTGTCCAATTACATTGCTTATATTTCAAATATACCAAGCATAAACAAGTTACACATGCAAAATATCTTGCTCCACAGTGTGCTCAAGCAGGCATAGTAACTGAGGTGGCAAAAACAAAAGCAACAAAATCCCACTTCTTGTCACTGTCGTAGGAACATAGGAGCATCACACTGGAAGAGATCTGCTCAGCCATTGAGACTAGTCCCCTGCATTGCTTACAATTGTTAACCAAAGGAATCTCAAAAAGCACCATTGCACATCATCGCCTACAACTACGAGGAACAACATACAGAACATCAAGAATACCCATGTATTCTGTAACGTGCCAGGAGTTAAAGGATGCACTGTGAGGGCTCTGCCATTGCAGTGACAGAGAAATGAGCTAATACAGGGGCAGGTAAAATACAGCCTGCCAGGCAATTTCATGTAACTCATGGGTGCCCACCCACTAATTGTAGCCTGCCCAGCCCAGCCAGCATGCACAGCTTCTGAGCAGGACTGACTGCTGCAGCTGCCTGGGGAGTTGCTCAGCATCCCTGGCATCCAGCAGCTCCTTCTCAACTCTCTGCTGCAGCACTAGCTCCAGGCAGCAGGTAGGGGAGGGGGAGCTGCAGCTGGGTGGGAGCATGGGGCTGGGGTTTATGGGAATGCAGAGCCCATGCCCAGAGGGGCAGCAGGAGCATGGAGCTCAGCTGGGCAGGCTGTGGTTGTGAGGGAGAGTGTGCAGGGGTGTAGGGACCCCCACACCCTCCTCCCCAGGCAGCCAGTTTCATTGCGCAGGGCTTCCACCCCCAGTGGTATACAAATGCCGGGAGCTGCAGCTATCATAGGGAGCCCCATGCAATAGAGACAGGCTGGCCTGGTTGCACTCCTTGCCATCATGTGCAGCTCTGGTCAGAGCCATGTACTGCTGGGCTGCAGCACCTGCATGGGCCACAAGAACCCTGAATGGCATGGGCCCCCTACCTGCTGCTGCTGGCAGCAGGAGCTGTGTGCCATGGGGGCGGGGCTCCCCACATATCTACTCCACATGCCCTGCCCCCACAACTTCCCCACATATATACACACACTCTACCCACATATACACCCCCCATTCAATATACAAGAGTAAGACTCTATTTTAGAGGAATGCAATCATTTCTATATACACACAACACAAATGCAAATCGTGGCAAAATGTTTTTTGTAATAAACAAAATATGTTATGGTAGGTGTTTGACTGTTAGTATATGATTTGTTTTGTTTTTTTTCTCCTGGTTCTGTCATGGCAACCCTCCACTCCCAAAAGGAATACTTCCAGGAGAAAAGAGATGGGACTTCCAGTGGCAAAGATCAGGGGTTAGGGGTGGGACTTTTTTCATAGATTTCATAGACATTAGGGCTGGAAGGGACCTCGGGAGATCGAGTCCAGCCCCCTGCCCAAAGGGCAGGAAGTCAGCTGGGGTCATAGGATCCCAGCAAGATAACCATCCAATTTACTCTTGAAGGTGTTCAGTGTAGGTGCTTGAACCACCTCCGCTGGCAGACTGTTCCAGACCTTGGGGGCTCGAACAGTAAAGAAATTTTTCTTATGTCCAGCCTGAAACCGTCTTGCAGGAGTTTGTGACCATTCGACCTCGTCATCCCTTGGGGCGCTCTGGTGAGCAAACGTTCCCCCAGATCCTGGTGGTCACCCCTGATAAACTTATAGGTGGCCATCAGATCACCCCTGAGCCTGCGCTTTTCCAGGCTAAAGAGTCCCATGTCTCTCAGCCTATCATCGTAAGATCTGTTTTCCTGATCTCTGATCATGCGCGTGGCTCTCCTCTGGACTCTTTCAAGCTTCTCCACATCCTTTTTGAATTGTGGAGTCCAAAACTGGACGCAGTACTCCAGCTGCGGCCTCACCAAGGCCGAGTACAAGGGGAGAATGACATCCTGGGATTTGCTCGAGAAACATCTATGGATGCAAGCCAGTGTTATGGTCGCTTTACTAGCCGCAGCATCACATTGGAGGCTCATGTTCATCTTGTGGTCAATGATGACCCCCAAGTCTCTTTCTTCTGTAGTGCTATCCAATGTAGCACTGCCGAGCCTATAAGGATGCTGCAGGTTTTTCCTCCCAAGGTGGAGAACCTTGCATTTTTCGGTGTTAAACACCATCAGGTTCTCGTCCGCCCATTTGCTGAGCTTGTCCAGGTCAGCCTGGATCACCCGCCTATCTTCTGGCGTGGATGCTTTGCCCCAAAGTTTGGTGTCATCGGCGAACTTGGCCAGTCCACTCCTGACTCCAATGTCCACATCATTAATGAAGATGTTGAACAGGATGGGTCCCACGACAGAGCCTTGAGGGACCCCACTGGTCACAGGGCACCACGATGAGTGACTGCCATCGATTACAACCCTCTGGGTCTGACCACAGAGCCAGTTTCCCAGCCAGCGGATCGTGGTGGAGCCAAGGCCACAACTGGCCAGTTTCGCCAAGAGGTGATTGTGGGATACCAGATCAAAGGCTTTTTTGAAGTCAATATATATGACATCAATCTCTTCTCCCTTGTCCAGGTGATAGGTCACCTGGTCATAGAAGGAAATGAGATTGGTCAAACAAGACCTACCCGCAACCAACCCGTGCTGGCTATCCCTTAGAATGTTAGCCTGGGCCAGTCCATCAAAGATGGCCTCCTTAATAAACTTTTCTAAGATCTTCCCCAGGATAGAAGTCAGGCTAATAATGGGCCTGTAGTTAGCCGGATCCACTCTCCTCCTTTTCTTGAAGGTCGGCACCACATTGGCCTTCTTCCAGTCTTCGGGCACTACACCAGAGTGCCAGGAGTTTTCAAAGATCCGTGCCAGGGGCTGGGCTATGACGCTCACCAGCTCCTTGAGTACTCTGGGGTGCAGATTGTCAGGGCCGGCTGACTTGAAGGTATCCAGCTTCTCAAGGTGTTCCTTCACGAGGTCAGCATTTATGGAAGGTAGGGGATCCCCATCACCCGGATCTCCCTGTCCCATAGCAGGCATGGGCGTCCCATGGGACTGATGAAAGACTGATGCAAAGTACCTATTTAATAGGTTGGCTTTTTCCTGGGCGTCAGTTGTCACTTGCTCCATCTGGTTTAGCAGGGGTCCAACGATGGTCCAAAGATGGTGACCAGGTGCAGGGGCAGCTGTCAAGGGGCAGAGATGCTTTTGTTGCCCTCAACAGCTCACCAAAACTCATTAAGTGGCCCTCCAACCAAAATAACTGTCCACCCCTGGGCTAATGTGTGCTCAGATGTTCCTAGGAAAAGGACCATTCTCTATGCGTGTCAAGTCAACACTTCCTCTGCTGCACCAGAACAACACTTGGTATCTCAATATTGCACTGTTAGGAGGGCGTGATACAAAAGTATACGCACACGCACGCACATACAAACTACACAAACACTCTATGGGTTCATACACACAAGTAAATACACAAACACACACTTCTGTGGCTGTGTGTTAACACTAGGGGGCATTTGATGTAACTTGGGCTCAGGGTTACTCCGCTTCATGGTGCTGGTGTTACTTGGGGTCAAGGTGCGGGGGTGGAAGCAAGGGAAAAAGGCAGGGTTTTGGAGGTGGCAGAGAAAAAGGGAGAGAAAGATGGAACGAAGGTCAGAGGGGCAGAGAGCAGAGATTGGAGGAGGGCCAGGAAGTCAGTAAGACAAAAACCCAACTCGGGGTTCTAAAATAACAGTTTTATTAAACAGGCAACACACTACACAGCCCCACAAAGTTATTGGTTCCCCCACACATGCACAAACAATCACACACACCCACACAATGGTAGCAGGAAAGAAAAGGCTTAATTAGAGGTATTTGAGGTCCAGATATGTAGAGACAGAGTTTGGGTTCCTTGCTTAGGGGAAGAAGGTGGGCGATAGCTACCTATCCCAGGCTGAGAGTTGATCCTCTGTGGCTAGTTGGGACCTCCTCTAACAAGGTGTTATCCAGAGGGGGGTCACCAGCGGGGTCTCTGGGTAGATAGATGGCATGGTGTAGTGCTGGTCCAGATGGAGAGGGCATCCCAAAAAGATCACATTCTACCACTTCTTTTATAGGGGTGGGCTACCTGTGTCTCTTATGAGAAGGACATGTCCAGACAAGGACAGTCCTGCTGACATGCTACTTGCAGACCCAGGTGTCCTCATTGTCTGATGAGACACGATGGTGGGGTTGCTGATTTCTGTAGGGTCTTTGTGTTCCAAATATTGGGTTCCTGTAGGTTCTTTCTCTTTCAAATGCTGGGTTTTGTCTCTGTTCCTGGGTGAGGTCTGTGGTTCATGGGTGAGTTAATGCAAGGCAGTGGTCCGGTCATTGAGTTGATCATTCAGTAGAGGCCTGCTACCACTGTACCTCAAGCACCCTCATTCATTCTCATTCATCCAGGAACCAATTTACATGAGACTCGTTAGACATGAGTCACAGTTACAACATACTATACAGTAGGTTATACCTGGACAGAGGACACAAGATGGAGGCTTGATATACAAAATGGAAACTTGACATTACTTTACAGACACAGGCCTAAATCATATAAATTCAACACAAAACATTAAAAATCAATACAAAAATAATAGGAACATAATATAATGCAATATAAAACAGTAAAAATCAATATAAACATAATAGAATACTATTTACAATATAAAAGGGGCTTGTTCCCATAAGGGAATATAAGAACTTATCTTAGTTTACCTAGTACTACTTGTAATCACGTATAAGGGATAGAGAGGGCAGAGGGAAAGTCAGAAATGGTTGGGGAAGGGGTTGGAATGTATTTGTAAATAATAAAAACAATAATAAAAAAAAAACACGGGGTTTTGCTACAGAAGATCATAAACCCTGCAGTCTATGCCAATTTGACCTAAGGGGAGAATTCCTTAGTGACCCCAAACACAGTAATCAGTATAACCCAAATCGATGAGCAAGATCTCTAGCTAGAAATCTTGAGGTTTTTTAAGTACTAGTAGGAGGATCAGTAGACCCTAGCCAGTGTCCCAATATCTCAGTGGAAGTTGGGGGGGGAGAGGGAAGAGAAAGCTAAAACAGAAGTCCTTAGCTGTTTCTGAAGGGAAAAACATTTCTCTGTAGTCCCAACTGGCAAGCAACAAAAATCTTGAAGCATGAGATTGAGATACGTTACAAGATCTATCTTTCTACCCCAAACTGAGGACTGCAAATATGACCCACGTAACTAATTTATTAAACAAGTAGAACTTCTTGTCCTGTTTTGCCATCCCTTCCATAAACTTGTCCAGTTCCATCTTAAAGAGAGAGAACTTCTTTCCCCACCACTTCACATTCCTGACTATCCAAAACTTCACTCCTTAGATATTTAGAAATCTTCTAATTTCCACTCAAATTTATCCATAGCCAGCATACAGCCATTTGAACTTGTGCTGATAGTGTTTAACCCTGAAAAGCTCTTTCCCTTCTTTAACATCTATCCCATGAATGTTCTTGTAAAGAATGATGATAATCCTCTCTCAGTTTCCATTTCGTTAAACTAAACAACCCAAGTTTCTTTAATTGAAGAAACAGTATCTGCCCCTTGACCACATAGTAGACATTCTTTGAACATGTGCCAGTTTAAGCTAACCTTTTCTGAATACTGGTGACCAAAAAGGAGTATTCTACAATGGTACTAGCATTTCCTTGTTTCTCTTACATATATCCAAATTAATACACCCTAAAATTGAATTAACATTTTTCACAACTGCATCACACTAGTGGCTTATAGTTATCATAAGAGGGTCGTGACCATTGTAATATAGTGAGAATGTCTTGTAGAACAATAGGTAGATCACATATGTGTTCATTTTGAAGTTGGCTCAATTTTTCAGCCCACTTATAGTGTCAGGGATTCTTTGGGAACAGCATTATAAGTTTATATCTGAATGTTGTGATAAATTCTGAGTTTCAGAGGAATGGACAAATCCATGTCTGTATGTATTCTCTTGCGAGGCTCTTTTGTTCCTTTAAAAACATTTTAAAAAAGGAATTGTTCATTTTTTGCTTTCATTGTAGGAAGCGGGGTGGGGGGGACCTTTTCCTTCTTCTTTCCCGCAGATGTAAATGTGAGAGCTCTGTCCTATGAGAGCCAAAATTGAGTTTAGCTTCTGGGACTGGGCACTGAAAACAAACAATTCCTGGCATCTTTAGCCAATACCTCTACATGGGATCCTTAATGTTATAATACTAAATGATTCCTTAATAATGTAGCTGATGGACTTTTTTTTTCTTTCCAGAAGTCAATGAGATCTAGCCCTTTTGCTGCTAACTTTGGAAAAATCTAATGGACTAAATGTCCTGCTGTCATTAGTGTGTGCAAATCCTTTGGTAGGGATAAAGTTACCTTCTGCACCTCCTCCTCACATAACTGAAATTGGTGACAGTGGTTTGATACCATAAATAAATAGATTATTGACCATTCTCTGTTCAAAATCCTTCCAAACATGCTGATTTGTAGCAATGACAGCTGATGGATTAGGATGAACTCCACCTTTAGTGATATTTGCACTGGGTCATTCTATCTCTCTTGTTTTGAGTCCAAATGCCAGTTGCTGAGCTATTTTGGCTCTCTCCTTTGCTGCTGTTGGTTGACCATCTTTGCTGTTGATACAGGCCTAAACCTGTTTTCTCCTAAAAGATCACTGTCTCAAAGTTGTAAACTTATTTAACTCTTTGACGTACAGTCACTTTGAGTCAGAATAACTTACTATATGGCATGATGGCAAATAACAACTGTGAAGTGCTACATAACCTATTCCTGGCCTAGACCTTAAGTATACCCCCTTAAGCCCTGTTGAGGGACTAGTATTCTATATTTAAAGCACCTCATAATACAGAATGCTATTCTGAATTGGAGCTAAGCTCCATTTACTTCACACCCCTGGAATGCTCGCTCAGGACAGGGCATCCAAAACTCCCAAAATACATCTTGTAACTACAGATTCTAGAGCACAGTGCCAAATCCAGAACTCTCTGGTATTAGGGTACATTTGTGCTGCCCTTCCTCCATTCTGGGGGGTACCTTGGATCTGTCTTCTAAGAGTGTCAGCATTTCCATCTTGCTTAGTCACAGCTAGCTCAAGAACAGTGCAAGGCAGGTGGCTCTGAGGATTGTTTAAAAAAAAAAAAAGAGGTGGCAACTAAACCAAGACATGATCTTTAGTCAGATCCTGATGGGATTAGTTGTTCTAAGGAACAAATGAATATTCCTGATCTTTGAGGTTTTGTTAGAAGCTGTAAAATGAAAACACCCTCCTGACACCTTGTCAAATCACCTTTCTTACATGGTCTTTGTTGCGAGCTGGTTTGTTTTGTCAGTGTTTGAATGCAGTGTCCTTTTCTCTATCAAGAATTACTGGTATTTGGGACCATGAAGTGCCCAGGATGTTGACCCTCAGGCATTGCTTCAACAACAGCTCATCATTGCACTGCTGCCTGAATGTCCCTTTATATGCTTAATCCTCCAGATACAGCAGCACAAGTAGTAGTAGTAGCTGTGCTGGAAAGCCTGTCGACTGTATCTGCAGTGACACCATCAGTGCTTGAGTGCTTCCCCATGGTGCATCTGCCTCTGTTCTGGGATTGAAGCCTCTGCAAGGAAAACAAGAATCCCTACAATAAAGACCTCCTACAGAACCCAGACTCGTGATATTTGTCCTGCTTATACAGTCCCTTCTTCTCTTACCTCTTACTTGATAAATCCTCCATTTTCAAAAGAGTCAGTTGGGTTCCAGTCTGTCCCCTTAGTATTGTGCTCTTGGCCACCACAGAGTTTACATGCTGAGTACAGATGGCACGACAGGTTGGTTACATCAGAAAACACAAACAGTTGATCCATCTCAGCACTTCTGTTTTCTCTTCTTGCCAAAGGTTAATTAAGTTTCCCAATGTAGGTGAGTAACTTGCCGTAGGCTTAGTTTTAGGTTGTTCAAAGTGGCTTTTGTCAAAGGTGCTTTCAACATGTTTGTGTGAACAGAGGTTCTCCCTGCCCCCCACCAGCCCCACAATGTTTATACCTTGGATTCAGGGCTGTTCCTGCTCTGGCAAAGGCTCCCAGGCACCATTTTGCTTGCCCCACTTCCCTCCCTTCTGTGCCTGCCTGCATTCCAGATGCAGCACTGTCCTGCTGGGCGTTCCTGTAGTACAGCACAGGGTTGCCAGTGCCATGGCAGACTCCCAGTGGATGGGGGACTCTAGCTTCTCCCTCATCATTGGTGCCCAGGACCAATCCTCTGCTTATCACAGGTGTGAGTATGAAATATATGCATAGGGTTGTCCTTAAAGTAAATGACTAAGCAAATGGAGAATATGAAACAAAATGTTATCACATGAGCTTTTAAGAATGCACTTTTGCAAAGCAGACATCATCTTTTAAAAATGCATCTAAAATATAATGGCCGCATGAAGAGTTATTGCTCCAGACCTGGAGATTAAGTTCAAAAGTTGATGAGCAAGTGTAACACCATGAGTGAACAAGTCACTTTTGGGGATCTCTGACCTTTGGATCAAAAAAGTGTACGCCTGTAATGTTTGAAGTAAAGGCTAACTACCATCTAGTCTTTTCAGTAAGTGGGTGCAAAGATGCCTATTGGATTAGGGAGCGTAGGTATATCTATAAGTGTATTAGAAATACATGAAAAGGGGCATTTTTTTCATAGTCAGAAGTGAATCGGAATGGACTTGATTTAACCCCCATTCAAGAAGATGAGAGCATTCTCACTGACTGAGTCCTGAATGATCACACATGGATCTGATCTCAAAAACATGGTCTCCTACATGCAGCATGCACAAAGTGTTCCCTGCTGTGGAAGGCACAGAGGTACAATAAAATAAATACAGAATAAGCAGTTAAAGAGATTTCTGTGAGTCTACAGTTCAATTCCTAAGTATGATCCCTTTCTTCTAGTAGGTGGAGATGACTAATATACATTGTTCAATGCACAGAACTACAGTGTGATTAACATCCTCAAAAGTATAGAAGAAACCCAGATAGGGAGATGTTAGTCTTTCATAATGTGTGTAAAAGGGTTGCAGAGTAGCAATTGTTTTGTGTGTGGGGAGTCATTGGGCAGCAATATTTTCAATCTGATTGACAGACTGAGGTGGTGGTAGATCACTCATAGCAAGGGGCTGGCAGTGAATGAAACCAAAACTAGAACTGAGATGCTTTATTTATCCCTTGAACAGGTGCACTGCAGGCAGCTGCAATGTGAGATTTTGTCCTCTCTGCCCAATGCCCTAGGGTCAGTACATCCTAAAGACTTAACCTGGAAAGCAGACAGGAGAGTCTCTTGTACAGTATTGCATTTTATATATTGACTCATATGATGGTGCCTGTAGTGAAAGAAACCAGGGCTGTACCTGAATTTCATGATATCTTATGGGTGAAGTGTTTATCTTAGATCTCCACTGATCTGAGTTTTTGGCTTTTAGGAATGTTTTTGTACTCCTAATTTTTATAAAAAAGACATAAATGTTCAAGGGAAATGAATCTAAAGTCAGGAGACCCTCTTAAAATTGTAAATTAGAACACCTAGGGATGACTTTTGTCACTTGGTATCCAGACTGTCCAATTAGCTTTAATCTGAGAAAATTGAGGCATTAGGAAATGCGAGGGAAAAAAATTGTTTTCTGTACCTAATCCAAGACCGTGCCCAGCTTCATTTTTTTTTTCTTCCAAAAAATTGAGTTTGGCTTTAGGATGGGCATTTGCAGCCTTAAACACCTATATCTGTAGGCTCCAACCTCAGCTGACCCATGAGCAGCAGTGGGGAACATGTAATGTACTGTGGGCAACATCATGATTTTCCCTCCTTTTCAGCTTCCATTTTAACTTTTTACTTTCCCAGGACCAAAGCAATGGCAGAGGATCTGGTGGGTAACGTGTTGCCTCCAGTCCAAGGATTGGGGACCACAAGTCTTCATCCATGCTTCGGGACCCAAGTTTAGAGAACTTAGTTTTATCTCTAATGCCGATTTCATGAGGAAATTAAATCACAGATACTTATGAGCCTTTATGCTTCAGGATAGTCTATCGGTCATTGAGGTTAGGAGGAAATCTTAATTGTGAGCAGGTTATTCTTTAACACGGAGGTGGGCAATTATTTGGGCTGGAGGGCCCCTTAAGGAATTTTGGTGAGCTGTTGGTGGGAGGGAGGAGGGAGGGAGGGAGGGAGATGCCAATTGATCCTTTTTGGTCTGCCAGCTGCTGCCAAGGGCCTGAGGAGGGAGGGCTGCACCCCATGCCACTCCACTCTGCTGCAGCTGGGACTGGGCCACATAACATGCAGACTCCTCTGCCTCCCCCCACATCCATCCCTCCCCACCTGGCTACCTGTTGGCACCGTGTAGTCCTGGCACCATGGCCACCAGCAGCAGGGCCTGCATGGGACGGGGTATGTTGCAGTGTGCTAAGTAGCCATCTTGCCCACCTGCCTACCACAATGAGCCTCTGTTGTCCCTGTGCCATATGGGAAAGCTGGGAGCTAGCTACCCTGGGCTGACTGCCCCCCCTGCCCCCGCCGGCAGAAGGGACTAGTAGTGCCACGGCAGCAGTGGCCCATCACAGAGGACAGGTGGGATGGCTACTCAATGTGCTGTATTGTGCCCTATCCCATGCTGGTTCTGATGCTAGCAGATGTGGTGCCAGGACTGTGCAGCCACAGCACCAACAGGTGGGGGGGCAGGGGCAGAAATGGATGCAGGGGGTGAGGAGGAGCCTGTGCACTGCCTGGTCCAGCCCTAGCCGTGGCAGAGTGGAATGGCACAGAGTAGAGCCCTCCCTTGTCAGGATGTTGGTGGTGGCCAGCAGGCCAGATACAGCCCACAGGCCATATTTTGCCTACCCCTGCTTTAAGACCTACAGTGGGTGGAGAATCTTTGTTTTTAATCTTCCTCTGATCCATTTGGTGCTGACCACCATTGCGGACAGGATTCTGGAGTTGATGAACCTGTGAATCTTACTTGGTTATACGCCAGGGTATAACAAGGTCCTCTTTCCTTCAGAAATGAGCCAATGTGATAAAGTTCTCTTCATCATGACAAGCTTTTTCCATGTAAACCCCATGTAAACTTTTTTTACCAAAAAACCAAAGCTTTATTTTTCAGGGAAATGCCTCAGTTATCATGAGACCATCTGGCCTCTTTCAAACAAGGGAAAATAGGAGAACGTGTGTTATCCTGTGAAACAGGTGTTGTGCCCTTCTCTCATATTTTCATGCGAGTTAACTTTCACATGTGCTCATTACCTATGGGCATGTTATGACTATCAGGGTGACCATGCTGAAGATGTAAAAGTTGAGACAAACATTTTCTAATATATTTATTTAATAAACTGCAACATTAAAGCCTACAAAGTTTCCCAGATTCTTTATGGTAGAGAAGCAAAAGGAAATAGGAGATCAAATAAAAGCAAGTCTATTTAGAAAGATAGCAAACCCCTGGAATAAATTATTAATATAGTGGGTAATACTGACTTTTGGTGTCTTTGGTATCTTTTTATTTTGGTTTTTGTTTCATATTATTGATTATTACCCAAGAAATAGCTTCCACTCCCTCTAAAGTGCACACATTTAGATTAAAGTATATTTATCTAGTAATTTAAGTGACCCATAAAAGCCTCTCCAGCTTAGCTTTTGTATCTTTGTAGGATTGACAGGTCTCCTTGATTAAAATCTGCAGCCTTCTCTTGTATTGCTGTCTGTATTTTTGTATTATTCATCATCACTGCTTTCTTTTGCTTCGGTGCAAGAATAAAATGCCCTGATGTGATAAATTACCCATTTGTTACTGTATCCCAACAAATGATGGCTTTGTGGATTTGGCATGTCTGAGAACTTGGAAGCTTGGATATTTTGTTTCCTTGGTTTCTCCACCCAGTTTGTCTTGTCTTGTTTAGTTATTTCAGGGCAGGAACACACATTATTCTGTGTGCGCAAAGCTTACCACAATGGGTTCTCCAACTGTGTCAGGACTTCTAGACACTGGTATAATACAAATAATAAATAGCCACTAATTTGACAGTACATCTCTTCACACTCCCATTGTTGTGTGTGATTTGTTAGTTATTAAGGTGCTTTGCATGACTTTATATTACAAATGGCTTACACTATGCCAATCAATCAGTTGGCACCGTTGCTCTTTACAGAGCATGGTGTATGCTCTGATGACTTTTTTGGCTGCTGAGTCCAATACACAACTGACAGTCCTACCAAGAGGTAGGGCACACCTATGCACTAGAAATGCTCTGAATCTGAACAGCAGATTCTTTCCTCTTCTGATGCCAGTCATCGCAAAACTTGATCCAGTCTGTCTCGCAGCACCTCACTCCATCTGCAAGCCGACTCCATCAGCCAGACCTACATTCTGCACTCCTTTTCCAGTCATCCAGAGATTCCAAAGGGTGGGAATGATGTTCAGCTGCATCCTCCACTGCCTTGTGGACACTTCTGGGTTGAAGAAAGGCTAAGGGACTTCACTCTGGTGGAAAAGGCGCTCATGCTGAAGTGACAGGCAGTTAGCAGCTTTATTCAACTTGCCCTCTGGCAGAAGCTACAACCTCCTGTGTCACTGAACATCTAGACTCATTCTGGTGTTTGGATTTTGGCTCAGTGGTCTAAAGAGGGGACATCAGGTCTATGGCAGCTTCTACTCCTCCAAAACTCTGCTTAGATGTATGTGATGAAGGTCTTGGCAAGATGGCCACAGGAATCCAAGACAGGCACAAGGCCCCAGAGGCATCTACCAAGATTTGCAAGCAGCCCTGTTTAGGGATGGCCTGCTTGCCTCATATGAGGGTGACCCTAGAAAAGGTGGGTTAAACAAGCTTTTATTCACAGTATACCAGTTCTCAATTTAATAAGGTAATGTAAGACGAGTGCCAATGTCCCATGTTTGTGAACAGCTGTGTCTGAGGTTTGCTTAATAGTGCCTTTATTATTCTTAACTTCTACTTAGCTTTGTTTCTGAGGTGTCTTTGCTGTAGTTTCTGATTATTTTTTTTTAAGATGATCCTCTTTATTTCCCCTTTCCCAAGTCTCTGTCTTACCTTTTCAAAGTCTATTTTAATCAGATATTAAACTACCTCCTTGCAACAAGTCTTCTGTTTTGGGGGCAAGGTATACATCACCCTGCTTGTCACACAGGCACACCATCGCTCAGGTTACACAGGAGCCTTCACTATAATATCCCCTTCCTTTTTTACAAATTTGAAAAATTATGAATTTGAATTGTGTTAAATAGTGATGCAGGCAGGGAGTGATAGCAAGACTGAGCACAGTCAAACACGTGTTGGGAAAAGCTGTGCAAGGGTGGGGTGCTGCTAACAAACCAGATGTTTGTGTGTGGAGCCTTGATTTCAGAAATTATTTTGAGGTAAAGTGGTAATTCTACCATAGACTTAATGTTCATAAAATTATCAATATCTGGCACAAAGAGCACTGTTTCTGCCATGAATGGGAGAGTTTTTGGAGGCTTAAGTTATGCTTAATGTACCCAAATAGAAATGTGGGAAGACATTTCTGAAATATCAGGAAGGGCTGCAAGTGAGGAGTATGTGGCAAGAATAGAACTGTAGGAAGGATGTTTAACATCTGCCTGATCCTAACTACCGTTAACAATCCTGTTAGTAACAACTGTTACCTTAATAAACACTACATTTATTTGCTATGTTATTTTTAACAAAAAAGAAAAGAAAAATAGCTCCCACTTCCAGGTTACTGTTCATAAAAGTACCTACCTAATGATACTATCTAATGGAGTAAAATTGATTTTAAGCATTGACTTAAATGTTAGTTTAAAATGTTAGCATTATTAGTAATGTGGAAGGAAGATTTGTAGCATTTAGCAAATGAGCTGTGTATCATATGAGACTGAGTTTAAAGGTGTGCAAAGCAGCTGGCTGTAGTGAAATGAGATCTGCTTCTTCAGTTTGTGCATAAAGCTGGTCCTTTGAGGACCTAATCCAAGCCTATCAAAGTCATGCAAAGCTGGATCAGGGTATAACTGAAAGATTTCTGTTGACTTCATTGAACTTTGGACTGAACCTTAAATCTTCATGACATGTCAGATCCAAAATGTCATAGCCCTTGTCCAGAACTTGATATACTCTCTTCTTTTTCTTTTATCAAGCTACAAAAATACTGACTGAGTAAGGATGCTGCTATTGTTGGCAAGCATCTGATGGGCACTCCTGGAATTTCACTAATGGAGCTGTGACTTCTGCTTTATTTGTGATCTCGCTGGCTCTTGATGACAGACAATATCTATTTTTAGCATTACACTGAAGGTCAGGAGAATGAACATTTCCCAAATAAAGAGTGGTAGAAGATATTGGGCCAAATTCATTCCTGGTATAGCTTTGTTAACTTTGGAGCTACACGGGGTATAAAACTGGTTCATGAAGTCTCATGAACTGGAAGATTACTTCACTGTTCACAATTACTTTGGAGGAAATGTCAATTAATATTAAGTTAACATTCTTTTTTTATAACAGGAACATTACAGCAGATGAAGATATGACCTGCGAGTCATATCTGGGAAATGTAAATTGGCAAGGCTCCATGGAAAATACTGAAATAAAGGAAGCTATGCTGACTTAAACCATTTGAGAATCTAGCCCATAGTTTTTAAGCAATAGGGAGGATTGGACTGAAGTTATTAACGCACACTTGGTTTCTTTGGGTATTTCTTATGAATTACATAAGGAAGGATATCCTTTGCTGTGCTCTGCTGAAGCTGTTTCCAAAATGAGGTGCCAAGGTCTTTTCAGTCTTTTCCACAAATCTTCCTTTTTATCTTCACAACAGCATGTGTTAACCCTGTAAAATGGCTATCAAGTGGCCTGGGTAGATGCATCTCTTTCTTTTTACAAGTTACTGATGAGTTTAATTCACACACAGGGCAGTAAAGTAATTTTAGAAATGACTTATGAAAGGTTACCAATACTTTGTTGAAATGAAAGATCTATAGGGAGCCATACCATCATTAAAGCATTTGGAAAGGGACAGCAAAGGCAACTGAAAAGGCAGGGTATTGTGAAGGTCAGAAAAACGAGAAGTTGAATTTGTTTGTTAGAGGAGTTTGATAAAGGATGAAATCACCTTCCTCCTTGTTTGCACAGATCAGTACTACAGTGGTACTAGAGTAAAAATGGATGGAAGTGAGAAGAGTGTGTCTTTCTGACTGTAGCCAGGAAGGCAGATTGCCTCATCTTAACTCTTCATGATAGTGTATTGAAGTATAGGACAGGTTATCTTTACTCCAGGGTCATTTTGACCATGAGGCACCAATGGATGGTAGCTATATTTTGGCCTGCAAGAAATAATTTTGCTAAGTAAGAGGAAATGGTTGAGTGCTAGATGCAGCAGAAGACCCTAGATAGACTAAAGGTGACATTTCAGCTATCTGTGCTCTAACCTGTCATCCCAATGTTTGTGCCCAAAAGCCAGTTTTAGGTTTGGTTACCAGCTTACCGCAAACCTGGATTTGGCACAAAGATTCAAAACCTTCTTATAAGGAAGTTATTTATTAGAAAATCGGGCAATTCCTTGATTGCTTTTGTGTGTTGTAACAAAGGTTCAATTATTTACAGATCTATGGTTGAAATAATTACTTAAAATAAATGCAACCTGATAAGTTAGTCAGAAGCTTATGTTATGAACTTTTTATCGGGGGGGGGTGCAAAAAAAATTGCCTCTACCTATGGAAGTATTCATGATGAATGCAAGTTATAAACAACTATTATTGTGCTGCTTCAGGATTTATTCAAACTCCTTTAGCTATGACTTTATCTCTGTACACTCATTGCTCTACTCTTCCAAGCTATTCAGGGCACACATCCTTATTAAGCCTCACAAACAAACTCCACATCAGCACTGCACTTGTTATATATTCTATGTTATAATATCAAGGCAAATTTATGCACTGCCATATGGTGGCTGCCAAAACGTATTGTTCAAATAACTTTTAGTAACATTGTACACAGCACCATACTATCAGAGGGCTTGTCAGCATGTCTGTAACAAACACCCTGTTTTGAAAAATGTATAGCTTACTCCAAAATGAAGAGAGGCACAACTTACCATAATTCATAAAGGAAATCCAGCTCAGATTTAATAGAGATTTGGACAGATGCCTCTTAAGCAGCAGTAATGATAAGAGCAAACCTGTCATTTGTCAGTTACAAAAAAAATTGTCAGTTACAAGTGAACTATATAAGACCAATATTTAAAAGCACCTAAAAGAGTTAGGTTCTTAAATCCCATTGCAGTAAATGCTCTTAAGCACCTTTTGAAGTTCCCAGTGTGTATTTTAAGTACGGGGGCTATAGCTACAATACGACCAAAGCTTAGGTTACATGTATATAGCGTGAAAATAAGACTAATATAAAATTCTATTAAGAAGTGACATTATTAATACTGCTTATTTTACCTCATACTATTTTGCTTCATAGTGCCCCTCAAGATATACCTTGCTAAGTTATAGCAATTAGAAATTATAGCTTAACATACTAATGTATCCTATAAATATTGGCACCCACTAACTGATCTATCCACGATACAGCCTGACAGATGCTTTGCACATAACTCATGCAAAAGTACGTAGGTACTGTGGCAGATATGTTATGCAGTATATTTTGAACTGATCAGAGAGCTTTGCAATGCTCTACAATAAATAAGGATAGAGGCTATTTCCTATGTTAAGTTGCTTTTTTAATTGGAAAAAAAATAATGGAGCCAAAATGAAAAACGAAATTTATGGTTTTTGTTGGGGGGTGGGGGTGGGAGGAGGGATAAAAAAAATCCTAATATTTTTGTATTAATCCAAGTCTTCCATAGTCCTTCTTCCTGTTGAGGTATGTGTGCATCTTCCCAAATCAGTGATTCTCAGGCAGGATGATGTGGAACCCTAGGATAGTGCAAGATCTTTTTAAGGATATCACAAGGTGCCACGCAATATTAGCATATTTAATATTGGTGTGCAAACATCTGGGTTTATCATGACTCGCAACATAACCTAGAGATGTGAAATATGAATCCATAGCATCAAAAATATTTTGACATGATGTGGTATTTCTGAGTTCTTTACAACAGAAGAATTGCTCTATTTTTGTATTGTCGAGAAATGAGTAAAAAAAAAAGCTGGTATTTTCGAAAGGATGCCTTGAAAAGGAAAGGTTAAGAACCCCTGTCTTAAGCCTCACAACTCAGAAACAAATCTCTCCCGAATTTCATTGCACACATTTTTGTTCTTCTGTAGATCTCAGTTGCTTCCTAATTTCAAGCCCAGCATATTTGCATGGTATGTTTAAGGAGATCCTGTGCAGAAGTTTAGGCAGTCTCATCCATTTATTCTACAGACAGTTCTCCTGACTTCTTGGACTTGCATGGCTGCCAATGTACCTGTTCACATGTACCTTTCTGTCAAAATGCTTTTGAACATATACTGAAATCTTTGATGCTGGGAATTTGTCACTTCTTATTAGCATCCATTCAAATATATTCTATCACTACTGCCCACTGGAATCTTCTTCCAATCGCTTCTTGTTACAGTTTACCATTCATGTTGGAAATCAACTAATACTGGAGGATTATTAATGCAGTTCCAAGTAGCTATTTGGGGGTGGGAGTGGAATTTAGAACTTGGCAGTTGTAATGCTCATGTAACTGGTTAAATAAAAAGCATGCTTAGCTGCTTCTAGCCAAACTGGTTATCTGTGTGACTGCTCAGCAAAACCAGTGTTTGATTTGGAACGGTGTAATTCCAGGAACTAACATTTGTAAATTTGGCAAATGCATGTGAAATTAACTTGATATATTTAACATAAAGAGCTAAAGTAATTAGACCAGTTTAAGTATTCAGTTAGCACAGTTCTAAACATGGCAGAAGTTCTTTGAAGGGTGCATCAGATACAGTGAGGAGGCCTGTGTACTGTACCTTAGGCTCACATGTAACCCAGACAATAACATGAGTTTGCCATGACCATAAAACCAAGGCAAAATTATGACAGAATTGCAGGCTGCTGTTTGTGATTTAGAATAGGGGAATGTTGTCCTTCAGGGTCCAGGAGCAGGGGGATGGTGGTACTGTGACTGTGCACGTTCCTTGGCTTTAGCCAGTGCTGTTCACTTATTTCCATGATCCTTAGAATTCACTGAACAAAGCCCATAACTGAGATATTTTTTGATCCAGGACACACTAAAACATAAGTCTAAAAACCTTTTTTTAAAATATTAGTTGAGAGAGAATCATTGTTAAATGGAGTGAAATTGGAAATAAGGGGCCTAGTTCACTATTGCCTTGCAGGTTATGCAGTCATTTAAGTTAGTGCAAGGGAGCTGAAACACTATCCAAACAGCTTGGTACTGTTTGCGGTGTTGTAAATGATGATGTATGGTACAGCATCATGGAGAGCTGGGACCATATAATTTTTTTTTTTTTTGTGGTGAAGTTTCATTTTTACAGTTCCCACCACTAGCAAAAGTAATCTGAAAGCTCAATATATTTTTTAAGTTGAAGGAGCCCATCCTACTATGAGAGAAAAGGCCAAACCAAGACTATAGGGAGAAGTTGCACAGTCCACTTAGTGCTTGCAAGGAGGGAACTTTTTCCCTTCCATCCATCCTTCCTTCCTTTCTTTCTTCCATCCATCCTTCCTTCCACAACATTTTAACAAAAATCCTATTTGATACTGTACTTGAAACCATGCTGTCCAAAGCCCTGTAATTGCATACAGACACTTTAGCCACTTTGCGTATTTAATTTTTAGTTCTCTATGCTGGTCTTTTTGGATGACTGGTTACCATAGTACCTGCTAGTACCAAGCACAAGATCTTCTAATTATATACCGATATAGAACAAACAGCATACTACCTTCTTATCAGCCTTTACATAAGACGGGTATGACTTTGTATAATTTCTGAAAGGCAGCCAACAAAAGCCCAACTTGACAGCACAGTACTTTTGCCCTCTGGACTATCACATTGCACATTCTTACAGGGTCATGCATGATAAAAAGGGATAAGAGGCCTCCTAAGGGACATGACCCACATCTTATTGTCTGCACAGCTTTGACCTCTAACCTTCTCCAGTTCTCTCACTTCAAATTAACTTAAACCAATAGATCTCTTCACAGAGGTTAGGGTGAAATGAAAAGTAGGATTATTGATTACATTACAATGCAGGTGGGTCTGAAATTGGTGGTTTTGGTATTAATCCGCTGGCCTTCATTATCCAATCAGATCCACAGTGTCAAAAGAGGAATTTTTGCAATTAATTGTTTATGACAGAGTGACGATTCTGATTTTCTCCATCATATTTACAATCTTGTTTTAGAACAACCCTTCTCATTTTCCTTAGTCTCAAGTTCTCCTTTCCTTTGTGTTGTTGATTCATGACAGTAGTTCTCAACCTTTTTTGGTCACAAAGCACCCGTCATTGCATGAAAGGCACCCCTACATAACTTATGAATTATGTGCCATCCAATTAAAAAAAATAATTTGTATATTATGGTGCTTGCTTCCTTGCCAAAAGTGGGGATGGAGGATCATCCCAGGGACAAGCCTGAGCCTGCATTTAATTGCCTAGTTTATCTGCTCATCTCTTAGAACCTCACTTATCTCCTCATACCTTATGACTCCCTTCAAAAGATCTGGTGGCACCCCAAGTTGCCCCAGCAACCTGGCTAAGAATCTCTGCTTTATCATGACATTTTTTACAAGGCTGCTTTTAGACTGCAGTTTTCTACTGTTTCTCTGCTGTATTGTGCATTGCCTTGCACTTCATTTTGTAAAGTATTTCAGTTCTTTAGTACATAGATTTTTATCATTTATATTACAGAAGACCTGAAGGCACCAAATAGAATTGGGCCCTCATGTGTTAGGCCCTGGACATGCACACTATAATTCAGCTGGTACCTCCAAGATCTTATAACACAAAAATTAATGATACAGGATGAGGGAAAGGAAGGATTCTTATCTCCATTTTGCAGATGTGAACTGAGGCAGAAAGATTAAGTGATTTATTTAAAGACGTACAGGAAGGCTGCAGCAAAGCTCAAAGTTGAGCTCTAGTTCAGTTTTTTTAACCCCCTAAGAGCAATGTTTCTCTTAAAAGAATTTGGGGGGGGGGACGGTCCTTAGTCAAATGATTTTCTAGCATGTCTTTCCTATACCAGGAAAGATTCATTCATTACTGTTCTTATTTTATACTTCTCTGAATCATTTCATATGCACAGCCTTAATGCTGCATAATTTGTTTACTTAATTTCTCTCTAACCTTAGAAGTGTGACAGACTCTCCACTTCAATAAGAAAAATGTTGCTGAAAAAAGTATTACCCTTTAGTGACTCAGTTCTAATATGTAGCAGGAAACTGTCTCTAGTTCTGAGTCTGGATAGCTTCAAAAGAGAAACATTGACCTGAAATCTGAATTGCCTACTTCTTTCTGGATAAAAGACAAGATGATCACATTGTGATGTCAAACAGTAGGGCTTTTGGCTTGAAGGTATGTTAAGTTGGATGTGACCTGATGTTATGACATTATCTGGGGCCATGAGAGAGATCTTTCTTGAGTAATCTGTGTTTTCAGAGGTATAAAAAATGGAAGCTCTTAGACATTGAATTTCATGTAATCCTTAGTAGTGTGTAAATTGAGCAAAGGGAAAGGGCTCTTCAAAAGAAAATGCTTCAGCCAACTGAGAGGATCAGATGGATATTTTCCTCTAAAATTAATCAATATTTTGAAAAGTTTCTTGAATATCCTTAGATTTCACTCAGCAGTAATATGCAAAGTTCATATGCTGCTCTAATAACAGATACCTGTGTAATTTTACAGTCCTGGAGAGGGACTGCTATTAATAGGAATACTATCCTGGTGTTTATTAATACATCTCCAATTGGTACTTGCATCTCTGCCATCTGCCAAGTGAAATTAATCCTGCACTCTTGGTTTTGGTTCCTGTCCTCCCATAGGTACACGCATGCTTGCTTTCCCTCATTAACAAAGGTGTGTGTTCATGGTAAGAAATGGTGTTCCCATGCTGCCCTAGGGCTTGACAAATTTTCCAAGCACAACACAAGCCTTGTTGCTGCTAATCATGGAACACTTTCCCAGCAACACAAATCATCAGGCTGAGCAACATGTCTGCTGTTCTGTGTGCTTGAGAGAGAGAAGGGTAGGAAGTGGGATAAACTAGACAAGAAGATTTAAAGGTAAGGAGAATACCAGTCAATCATCCGAGGAGTAGCCACCATCTATCAAGGCTTAGAAAAAATGGGACTTGGACATGATGAATCTCTAATGATGTGTCACTCAACACCAAAACCACCTCCAGTTAGAGTCACATGTGGGTTAAAACTGCAGAAAAGTACTGCTGGAAATACACCCCTCCATCAGCAGATGGAGGATTGTGGGCAAAATAATGCAAATACTATAGCCAAAATACAACAAAGCTAAATATAGAGTGACATATCTACTAGTCCACCTCAGTATGATGAGAGCTCTTGCTATGTTCTCTACTTTTGCTTTACTTGCTTATAAAAGAAATCAAAATTTTAACTCATGCAAGCATATTGATTTAAGAGTCTGATGGTGCAGCAGTCTGTGGTGCAATGTACTTAGTGGACTGGTGTTTTCTGGCCAGACGTGAGATTGCTGCAGATTTGGCTGAATGCAGGATTTGCATGTGAGTCTCCAAGGGTACATTAATCCACTCCAATACCCCAATTTCTTTGGCCCTTTAACAACATTTTACTTTATGCAATCCAAAATGTCACTTTCATTTAGCAATCCAGTCTTGAGTTTGCAAGGCGTAGTAGAAGAAGAACCCCTTGCTCTTGCAGAAATTTAACTATGCACTTCCTGGAGGATACAGTGGTGCGTGATTTTTTTTTTCCCCCCGGTTTGTCTTTCAAGTTTTCTTTTTAAACAGATCAAGTAAATTCCAGTTTGTAAGCCTCAGATACCCCGATTTGAAGTAACTATCTTACGTTTGTCTGATCAATTTGTTGCTCTTTAATTAGTCATTTACCACTAGATGGAGGAACAACGTTTCAGGTAGGAGAACAGACCTTACCTTCCTCCCATGTTTTAAAATGTTTGTCATTTGAACCAGCTACCTCTGATATTTCTTAATGCAAAAATTGCAGGGGTTGAGACCACCATGGACAGCTTTCTAAAGCATTTATCAAGGCCAAATCCTGTCCTTGAAGTTATGTAATTGATAGGCTTAATAGGAGACCCTCCTCAGCCCTGAATAGCTATAGGTATAGCTATATTTACACTTCAGTGTTGAAGGAAGGACCTTGCTAAATCAAACCCTGAATTAAGAAATTGTGTGGAACTATGAAGGAACAAGAGATAAAAATACAGGGCTTAAAATGAGAAGCAGCATCCTGTAAAGCAACTCTCGCACCCCCATATATCTGACCTGTTGAGCTGCAAAATCCATTGGATTCTGGAAGATCAGAAGATGCAATACAGAGCACATTTTCTTTGAAGGCCCAAAATCATGGTGAGGAGTACAGCTAAGTTAAAGAATGCCATAGACGAAGGAAGAAGAAAAGGAATCAACTCTCAGGTCTGTGTGTACCCACAGCATACCTTTTGCTATGTCTCTCTCTCTCTATGTATGGGTATGTCCTGGTTTAACATGTATAACATTTTAAATCTATCGATATTTCTTCTGGCTTTACACAGTTTTCTGTCTTAGAAAACTCTCTAGTGAATTCAGTTGTCCTTAACCATGGTAGAAGGGAAGGGTACTTTGATGCTACAGTGAAAAGCATGTGGCTAGATTTCATTGGGAAGAGTTAGGGTGGATTGGAAGCTTCCACTGTATTTGGTGTGTTACTTTTTAAAGACACCCAGTGTAGTAAAATTGTAAATGAGCTGGAAAATCAGAGCAGTCTGTTTGCTAAGAGGAATGGCCTTGTATTTAAAGTAGTAGGCTGGAACTTGCATCAGGTTTCAGTTCCTAGCTCTGCCATATTTTCTTGAGCTGTTTCACCTCTCAGAACCTCTGCTTTGTAAAATAGGTATAGGCCAGGCTTTCTCCTTCCCTTTACTTTTAGATAAGTTATCTGTTTGCAGTATAAGGCTGTCAGGGCCTGAGCTTTCTCCCTTAATCTGTGTATACAGTTTCTGCATTTTGATTCCAGGATCTACCAGTATAACACAAGCAGTAGTAAGCTGAGCAGTATTTAGCACTTCTGCTTTGCAACTCTATGCAAAGTCAAGAATGGGAGAGTAGTTCTCCTGTTGATGAGCTGCATCTTTAATTACTATTTCTAAAATGTGAAGTTTTTTACATTGAAAAATAAAGAACTTCAGGATTTGTCTGAGCAAGGCAGGTAGCCAAGCCATGTCTCTCACCTGTTTGTTTGTTTTTTAGAGCAGATTGCATGAGACTAAAGTGTTTATTTCACTTTATGGTGATTATTTTATTCTCTCCCAAATCACTCCATGAAATCTGTATGTTACATAGGGCAGGCCCAAAGAAAACAATTCTGTTCTGATGAAATGGCATTTTTCAAGATAAAAGCCTTGGGAGATAAGGACTTTTCCACCAGTTTTTATGTTGTGCTTTCAGAGCATGCACCCCCTCACATGCTCCCTGACAAGGGCTCACAAACAAAATTAAAGTTAGTTTAGTGAATGCTTTGTTTATACCAATCCAAAGGGACTTTCATCCAGGAATATCTTTTTCTTGGTTATTTTTAAAACGTCTGTGCCCTACATCCCTCCTAGGTGCTCAACAGCAGAAAAGCCAAGAGTACGAATCCTAGCTGAAGAAATACTTAATGGAAGGAGGTAAAAACCTGCTAAGTCAGGTTACTTCTCTGGCATCCATCTTCCTTCTATTACCCCAAAATAAAAGGCACTGATTGTGTTGCCTCATCTGTTTGGGGACACAGCTCAAGTGGCCTCTTTCGTTAGCTCATCCAAACATTACTGATGGGCTATAATGAGAAAGGGAGAGAGACCGCATGCAAATAATTTATCAGAGTTAGTGCATCCTCTCTGTGCTCTTTAATTCAAGCAGTATTTGACTGACTAATTTTTGCAACATTTTAAGCTGAGAGATTCCTTTTTCACCATCAGCTTATTTATTAGTCTTATATCTTTAAATCAGTAAAAGCCTTCAGTAGGAGGAACACTACTAAACTTTAAAATTTCCCATTTCGAAATATTATTTTGATTTCTGTCAGTAAAACTAGAATCTTCCCAAGTCATTTCAGGACTGGATACTGTACAGCATGCATTGCTAGTGGTGAGAAACATTCTGGGAAACCTTTGAGCTTAATATTTCTATGGACTGAGTACCCTTATCTCCCGTGGAAGCCACTGTGGGACAAGTGAAGAGGAGGTATGCAACTACATTACTGTAGTGTGGTTTTCAAGCTGATAGATGTGAAACAGCACAGTTCAAGGGAACATTTTTACACAGAGAAAGTGGTGTATGCTGTTTACTAGTATTTTGTTAGGCACATGTCACCTTCTTTTACCAGAGGTGATGAATTTGAAATGAAAACATTCAAAGTTATTGTCCACATGCATCTTGATGCGTGTATTTGAAGTAGACATAGTGGATATGGATATTTGTAAAACCACACCACAGAAATGAAATAGGAAGCTTGTAGTCTCTTACAGTTTCCTTAGGAGACTAATATAGTATCACTGTTATTGTGGAGGGGGGCGGGGTTCAGCATGGCATTGTGGTCTCTGTCTCTCCTCAAATGAAATAATTTCGGATAGTGTCTTCTGAGATTTCAGTTGGTCTTGATTTTTCAATAATTGCTTGTTAAGTGTTTGTGCTGGCAGCTGCAGTGGCAGGGTTTTCTGACACAGCTTCTCTGAGCCAGAAATAATATCAACACAGTAGGACTGTGTAAAAGATGAACAATAGCCTTAGCAACAGCTACACTTCTCATTATTCAAGGCAAAGGGAGAATATAAAACAACATTGTTTTTTTTTGCTTTCAATTCTTTCGTCTACCTCCTCTGTTGGGAATCAAGAGAAACTCCAGTGCCAGGCCTTCTGTCTTCTGTTTTCAGGACTGTTCTTGTTTGTGTCAAATTCTTCTCTGTTATATAGGTATGATTCCCATTTGCTTCACACTACATCACTATTACAAAGCAAGTTGCACCTGCTCACCTGGGAACAGATTTAAGCAGCAGTTTTTAAACCACAAAATTTCATTTCAGATGGCTGCAACTGACATTTTCATTATTCCTTACAAGTCAACTCCCCCCAGCCAATTGAAACATGATGATGCATGCAGGTGTGTAACTATTGTGATACTGGTTTTTGTAGGCTGAATCTTTAAATTTGCAAGAATACAAGACTGGATCCCATTTCATGAGACAAATGATATAACCTGTTATAAAAGAGACTCCCATACAGATTTCTCTAATGAAGTACTTTCTTTTTGTTTCTTTTAATTGTGAAATGGGTCATTTGGACTCTGAATGTGGACAAATACAAGGGTGACTGCAGCACAGGCTGTCTTCAACTTACAGCATTTTGAGTTACAAGATTCTGCACTTACAATGTTTATAAATTGACACCCTGTTTCAACTTTATGATGTCAGTTTTGACTTACAGTGCTTGATCTGATGTGACACCACACCAGTGAATAAATTCGCTGTGTCACTTATCTCCCTGGAGAACATCTGTCCAAACTTCCTTGGACAGTTTCTCTAAGAAAGCAGATGAGACTCCAGAAAAACTTGCAGCCAAGACTCCTGAGAAGAGTCCAGCCAAGAACCCTTCAAAAAGTCCAACTAAGAGCCTTTCAAAAAGTCCAGCAAAGTCACCTCAAAGAAGTCTTTCCAAATCACTATGATTGCTATTTACAATATAAATACATTAATGCAGCTATATTACTCATCTATAATTGATCAAGTACAAAATTCTGAGGTATTTTTGGTGAAAATAGGGTATTGGGCCATGGTTCAGGAAGTAATCTCCCTTTTGTAACATTGTTTCTTATGAGAAAATTGGTTCCAAGTTACAACATTTCAACTTAAGACATGGTTTTCAGGAACCAATTGTGTCACAAGTCCGAGGACTGCTCGTATCTGCTTTTTTCTACCCACAGAGAGCAGGAATAATGTAGTCAGTACAGGAAGGGGTGAGAGTCAGCACTATTCTTGGGGGTAAAGAGGAATATTCACAATGTAGTTCCAGGAAGTACACTCCTACATGAAGATCTCCTTTGGCTGGGTGGCTCATATTACCTTGGACATTTGAATAATGGCCATTTCACCAAGTTTCTCTCTTGCTCTTCCCAAAATATGCATTTGGACCTTTTGATTTCAGCTGTACTGATTGCTGAGGCAGATGGCTTATTTAGTGTGTTAATCTCTAGGACAGCACCTCTGAATGTGCCATTCCTCTTGTATGCACCCTAGCTTACCAACTACACTACTCAGAAGTAGACAAGGTATGGGAGTGAGTAGTAGCCGTTTTTGGTCTGCTGTGCATTGAGTCAGACTGACATCTAGCAATATGCTATTCATAGCAGCATATCTGCCTCTGGTAGATGGCAGTGAAAGGAACCCACTAAGGCTAGGGACAGACATTACACACAAAGTGGTTTAAACGATCAGAAATAGTTTAAACCTGACACAGAACAGATGTTCAGTGCACATAAACCAGTTTGAAAATGGCTGAAGCCAGGTTGAGATAAACCTGGTTTAATGTACTATCAGACTTAACTGATTTGGCTCAAGCCTGTTTATATACTATCTGTCCCAGACCCCCTGCTGGTTTAAATTAACTCCCCCAGCATCCCATCATGCTCTCTGGGCTGGCTTCTGCTTCCCGCAAGCCCTACCCACTCTGCTAAGCAAGCATTCCCTCATCCCTCACAGATACCTCTCAGCATTAGCTAGCAGACCACATGCTGGCTACCTTTGACCTGTGGCACATGGGACAAAGGCAGATCAACAGGTAGCTGGTAATGTCCTTCTGTTGTTTTCTTAATGGGGTGATAAACACTGAGTTTATGATAAACTTTCCCTGTTGGGCTGCTTAGGGGGAACCCCTCCCTAATCAGAGTGTCCTTGTGGGACCTGGCCACAGACCCCCAGCTCAGCTCTGTATAAGGGAAGGGAGGGCTACTCTAGCACCCCTCTGTCTTCCCGCCTGAGCCACTGCACTTCCTCAGTCTAGACAGAATGTCTGTCCAGTTACAAACTGGTTCAACCTAGCCAGGTTAGACTAACCTGTACAGATTGAATCAATTCAGGCTCAGGCTTTTTTAATGTTTGTCTCTGGCCTAAATGAAAGCTATAATAAAGAATACCTTAAGATAAGATCAGCTTTAACCAACTTCCTACAACCTTGCATGTATATGATAAACACTCTGCTTAACCAAATAGTAGGATTAGACCACATGCCCACAGCTTCACCCTCTGACTCTGTGGCTGCTTCCCCACTTCATTTTCCTGTCGCCCACTTTTAAGTCTCCTGGGTAGTGGTTTTTGGTGATGTCATCTGCCAGTGCCATTCCCAGCTGGCAATAAAAGCAGCTGATGAATCATGCCAGCAGCTCTTATCAGTGCAGCTCCACTTTTCCTGTGGGTGGTAAGTATGCCCTCTTTTCAGGGCTTCCTATTTCTTTCTCTGGGTTGGTCAACCCAGCCTCAGGTCCTGCCACAGGAGGCTTCTCCGGTACCTGTGCTTTTGTCCAATTGGGACAGACCAGTCAAAGGCACTTTGTGCAAAAACCAAATCTTTGCCTGGAACTGCAGGACATATTCAAAGTCGAAGCTATTTTGAGTTGCTGAATATTAGAAGTGGCTCCAGGCCACTGAGTGCCAAATTAAAACTCTTCCTTTCATCTCAAATGCCCTTTTAGTCTTTGAGTTCAGACTTCCATTCTTGCTGAATAGATCAAAAAGAACCCTATAAAGTGGATATAAAATAATGTGGCATTGGTTATTTACAGTGAAATGCATTAAGAAGAATGGGGTAAGAAGAAAAAAGTTATTTTAGTATAGCAGCAAATTGTGAAACACATAAAACCTTCAGTTTATTGCTCATGCTCTTAATGGGAAGCAAGATAAATTGTGCCTGAACCAGGATCTGCAAAAGGGGGGAAAAACAGCACAGACTAGAAAATTCAAGGAACTACAAAGCTATCAACAATCTGAAGGGACATATTTATAGGTAAGTTTCCAAACGTTAAGTAACATCTGACCTCTTCGGAGAAGTGATAATGAAAATCTGCCTTGAAATAAATCCAAATTTTAAAAAGAGGGGATGAAAGAACAACTAAAAAGAAAGTTGGCAACTCCCAATCCTGCAAGCACCTATAAACATGCTGTTCAATTCAGTGGAACCAGTTGCATGTTATGTTCAGGGGACTAACACTCTTGTCACCTAATCCACTATTTGAGTATCCAGGCTGCAGCTCTCAGTTGTGTACTCTACATTGATTAATAAGGGAGTTCTTCTTAATGGCTTGGACAAGCACTTGGCTGGGGTCACATGACTCCAGCACTTTTTCCTGCCATGGGCAGGGGGTCATACTCGACGTTCCTTTTGAGGTCCCTTCTGACCCTAGCATCTATGAATCTATGTAAGGAGATCTGTAGAGCAATGAAGGGAATTTCTGTGCAGTTACACATAGTGGCACCTTCATGAAGGACCACCTCTTGGGGCATGTTCTCAATCATAAGCGCTGTATGCCCCCAGTGGCTGGGGGGGCACAGTGAGCTCCCACAGGTGGCAGCAGTGCTGTCAGCGGCAGGTGCGGCGGCAGCAAGCAGGGAGCTCCCACAGGTGGCCACAGTGCTGTTGATGGTAGGAGGGCTGCAGGGGGTAGTGAGCACCAACCAGTGTTGGCAGTGGCCAGTGGCAGTCGCAGACCAGCTGCAGATGCCATTGGCAGTTGGGGGTGGCGAGTGGCAACTGCCCACAGGCGCCGTCGGCAGTGTCAGTGGCACCTTTACGCAGGGGGTGCACCGCCATGCTCGGGGGTGCATGTGCACCCCCTACGTGTCACCTACATTTGGCAATGCGTCTTCATTCTTGATAAGCATGACCAGGTGTGCAAGGCACCTGGGCATCAACTATCTGGAGTCTTGAGGTATCAGCAGCACAGCATAATTAACACTTCTTTGGTAAGAGAAAGCACATTTCCTCAGTGGGTGAGAAAGTGGTGCCTTGGAAAAATGATGGTTGGATATTTTTTTTTAAGTGCCTTCATTAGCCAGCCTTACATTTTGGTGTTGGACTGACTGAAAAACACTTTCCTTTTATTGAATAAGGGAGCTAAAAATCTCATTCAAGCCAAGATTTTCAATCTTTTAGAGTCCTGTCAGATTAATTTGATTCTGATTGATTGAACTGTCTGGATATTTGATCTTTATCTCTATTTTAACTTATTCTACCCATCTTTTTCATATTACATTTGTGGGAATATTTTTGAGAGTGAGAAGAGAAATGTGTTTAAGTAACTAGATTATTTGTGCAAATAAATATGACAACTATAATCTCATTTGACCCTTACAGATTCCTAGATTGTATGAGCATGGCACATGTAAGTGGGGAGAGAGTGTTCTTCCCTTGTGATCAATGGGCTGTACAGAAGCATAGCAGTCTCTTGAACTGCCACAGTTCTTTGGTACTTTTTTATGAATTAGGACTAATTATGTTTGTAGTATGAAATGTGTTAGATCCCATGTTTTTTACATCCCAAATTCAATGCAACTGAGGACACAAAAAAAGTGCAGGACATAATACCATTCCTGAGACTTAAACTTTTCCAGCTTGCTAAGATCAGAAAAAAACAGAGAGAACATTTTTCTTCCATTAATTGGTGATATTAATAAAAAAATGTAAAGTAAATGCAGAGAAGTTTAATACATTTCTATCTGATATTACTGGCTTTATCTCCATTGAGGAGCTAAAGAATGATCCCTACTCCAGTAAGGTCCACTCTGGCTATATATTATGTACAGTGCCTGGATGGCAAATTACTTTGTTTTTGAAGTATAGCCTTCACCCACTTAGTGTGCTGTGTCCCATTACAGTGTTGGCAACTCCCAGGGCCATGGTTTGTTTTGTCCTGCTTGGGTTCTTGATTTTGAGCACCTTCTAATAGTGCATTCATAATATCTATCAAGTGTGGTTCATTCTCTTTCTCATTTTCTCTCCAGGGGGAAGATTGCATGTGCAGTTCAGTGGTTTGTTTTGGTAGATTGTTTTTTGTTTGTTTGTTTTGAAATGTATGTACATGGTGAAGGAAAGAAAGACTTTTAACTTTAACTCTGACTTAGGCTGGAATATGGTAAAGTTTGTGAGGGCCCCTCCTTTCCTTAGAGGTTTGTTCCACAATTTTGATCTGACTTCTGACCAGATGAGCTATACCTTTGTGGTAGAGAGCTCCATTAGACTTGGGGTCCCTATATATATGCTGGTTTGTGTTCTAATTAGAACACATCAGAGCAGACTCAATCGAGTCAGCTCCACATTTAACTAAAACACCCCAGCGTCACTTCACGGTCATGTGTATAAACCCCTGTGGTTTAAAAATGTCTGCTGGAGTACAGCCAATATTTTGTTGAATGAGATTTAGATAAAGCATCTCACAGCTATTTTTAAACCTGCAGGGGCTTAATACATGTGACAAAGAGGCATTTTAGTTAGAGTGGTTCTCTGGAAACTTATCTAATTAAAACACCCACCCCCAAACACGTGAAGGTAGCCAAGAAGTGTAGTTATTAATCAAGGTTTTCAACTGGGTAATATGCTGGACCCATGTAATTTTGTGTGTAAAGCCAAGAACAGAATGCTGACTCTGAACCTGCTTACCATTAGTGTTGTTTACTAGTTGGAGTTTTCTTAGGGCTGAGAGTTTCTTATTTAGGTACATAGATATGAAGTCCAGATACAGGATGACAAAGATATATATATCTGAGGGCAGGCTACTGCCTGCCAATATGAGAGAGAGTCTCTAAACCACCCTGAGATGGTAGGAATCCTTATATGTGGAAGCTGCTACGTGAGTTTTTAGTACTGTGAACACCTGTAAATAACAGACAGGCATGACCAGTAGCTGCCGCATGCCCTAAGAGTGCACAGTGGCTGCAAACTCTTCAAAGTGTTTTCATCTTTCCACTAGCATCACATTGGTCAGGTTCTGCCTCATCCAGCTGTTCTTCATCCATGAACTACTCTTATCCTAGCCCTAGGCAATCTTAGTGATCTTTGTTATAAAAGAGAAGAAAGGAATGCAACTAAGGTGGAACAAAAAATTGGAGATCCTCACACCATCACATTTACTTACTTTTCTCAGTTTTAGACAATAAAATTGATTTTAGAAAAAAAAAATCCTGATCTTATGTGAAAATTGTATGACACCTAGCAATTTAGTAGCTTCCTGAGGTTTTTTTAGGCATGACTGCATTGTGGATAATAATAATCACAAAATGTAAGGCAACAGTGAATCTAAAATGAGTGCACTTTGGAACAGGAGAAATGATTCATTTCTAATGGTTATGATGTTGTAGTTAACCTATTTGCCACCCTCTGTAGATGAAGAAACTGGCAGAAAAAGCCTTTCAGCCTTGAAAAACAGTTATCAGTCACTCTGTACTCGTAAGAGTCCAGGTCCTCAAATGGTGTTATTTCATTTAATTTATTTTGGTAATTTGATTAACTTTTTTACTGTCAAATCTGGGCTGACAATAAAACATTTTAGTGAATACCACTTCTTAGATAAATAACATGATAATTATATGAACAGTAATAACCTGTTCAGTAGTATTCATATTGGATTTCACTATATAAAGAAAATTTGAGACTACCTGTTCTGTCTTTATCAAAAATAAAGAGATAATAGACCTTAAGTGGCATATTGACCTTTGCAGAGTTATGAGTATGCCTAGCTTCCAGTAACATTGTTATTTGCAAGTATTCAGGTGAGTGAAGAAGACACCCCTCCCCAGTAACTCTGGGCAGGACTTGTTCTTGAAAAACATTTTGAACACAAAATAGCATATCATGATGGACAATTTCCTTTTTTTTTCTCCCTCATAGATCACTCCAGGTAGCAAGGCAGCCCAGTCGCACATGAATCAGGGGGACCTTGTGGTGGCCATTGATGGAGTCAACACAGATGGCATGACCCACCTTGAAGCCCAGAACAAGATCAAATCAGCCAGCTACAACCTGAGCCTCACCCTTCAGAAGTATGTGGAGATAAGTTAATACTGCATGAAAGCAGTTGACCACAGGATATAATAAACATCAGAAAATACCAAGAGTTTTTCGTCTGTCAGGTTGGCCCAGGTGATTTGGATGTAAAAGTGAAATGGGCTAAGTTCTGCTCTGATTTAAACCATATGCAAGCTTACAGAAATCAGTGCGTTTGCACAGCCTGAATAGAAGTATAGCCTGTTGTATATAGAACATGCATATGTGACATTGCATGGATATTTTATGAGCATTAATTAGTGTCTTGTCACACGTTACACTTAGGATGTGTTAACTGCATTTAAAACATGAGTACTCACACTTTCAAGCATGTGTTATGCTATCGTGGAACTGCTTCATAGAGATAATACCGGCAGTCCTTGCTGGCTCCAATATGGTGCTGGGGCTGGGAATGACAAACAGCTGTTGCTCCAACTCACAGCCTGCTCCAGCCCTGTCCAGAGGACTAAGATAATGTAAAACAAGTAAAACAAGTGTTTTATAAGAGGTTTGTTGTACATTACACTTAGGACGTGTTTTATTTAGACCATAGTAATCATGCTTTCTGAGCAGTTGCACAATGCTTACTATGTGCATTAATATTTTAAGCTACACAACACTAAAAAGTAAAGTAGCTGCTATCTTCATTGCATTGCAATTTGGAAGGAAAGTTTTTATGTTAGAGCTGAAGAACATTAGCAGAAGAAGCCATTCTTAGATGTGGTAAAGTGCTTTAGTCTGATACCATATCCATCCAGGTTTAACTTAGAGTGAGATCTGCCATTTTTAAAGTGGTCTTTGTGCCATGAACATCTGTTTGATCACGACTGTAGAGTGCTTTCTGCACACTTATTGTGCAATAAGTGTAACATCTGTGCCTAGCTTTAGACTGGTCATACTGCTTTCGGCAACCTTTACTGAGAACCTAACAAAAGCTGTTTTGTGCTATTGCACCACGGAGTCACTTAGCTGTTAGACTGCTCTTGATGCTAAGGGACAGAGATCCTGCACTGGAATTTCTATAGCAGTACAAGGGTTTCTAATGGAAGATATGTGACAGAATTCTCTATACTGCCTGGAAAACTTCAAGCGTGTTTTACAGCAAGTGTTCATGTTAATGCATTAAATAAATAAGTGACTATGAGACATACTACAAGAGAGTTTTATGGTTCAGAATATTTCTTAGTTTTCTTTTTAAGTTGTATTGATTTAAACATTGCCTGGAAAGTGTGTGTTTAAATTTAATTATAAAGATGTCTAAGAAAATAAAAAATAGACTTACAGTGCAGCTGTTTAAATGAATATGTGAGGTAGAGAGGAATATGGAATTATTTCCATCATTCCACATAAAGTACATGAGTGCCTTTAAAGTCCCCGGGCACAGTGTCAGCCAAAATTAACAAAGGTTCAGACCAAGAGCCTGATCCCAAATGTAGTGAAATAAGTAGACTCACGTTGACTTAGATGGACTTTGGTCAGCCTAAAACCAGCAGATGGGAAAAGAATAAATTTTATTTCATCCGCATATAGTTATGTTTCAAAAGAGATGCTCAAGTTTTGTAAAATAGTTCCAGGAGGTGAGGCCATGTCTTATATCCAGACAAGTGATCCCTTGATCCCCTGATGTGGCATACATATGTAGATGTAGAACTTCTACCCCATGCCAACTTCTGATTTCTTCCGGGTGCAGTGTAACGGGTGGAAGTAGATGTCATAGAGATCTAATGCTTTTTAGAATAAGATTGAATCTTTCTTGGATTATTTTTTGCTGTCTGAAGATTCTTTCATTTATTAGAAAAGTCTGAAATTTGTTCAGGATTAACGGTGTTTCCTTTATTATCTTCTTGGAACTAGTGTACTTAATTTTCAAACTGTTATTTTTAGCTTATTTTTAATGTAATTGTAAAACTATGACAAATGTTACATTTTTTTTTTTTTTTAAGATATTTCAGTAGCTTTGGAATGTAACAATGTCTTGTTTCAACAAAAGGAGTAGATGGTACCTGACCATTTAGTAACACCACATCACAAACACAACCAACAATTTTGTCATTAGTCTTAGCAGAATAAGGATAAATGGACAAGAACTCAAAACTATAACATAAAAAAGCTAGGAAGTCTTATGACTATGCACAAGAATTTTGTATTTTTTCTGTAGTCATATTATTCATTGTTTGACTATTCAATCAATGACCAGTATTTGTTAAGAGTTTTTTAAAATCTTGAAAGATTTGACTATTTAAGGATAAATATTTATTTGTTTGCAAGCTGTAACTGAAGTTGTGGTGATCTCCAGTCATTTATTTAACTGCTGTACATTATTTCTCCTGTTTTAGAAAGTTCTGGTAAACTATTCATGGCTCAAAACCAGTAGTAGGCAACTGAGCTGACCATGCTGTCAGTATGAATAGCAGCTAGTCAAAGCTAGAAGTACCAGAAAGTGTTATGGTCTGAAATATATTGGCATAAATGACAGTATTCATGTTAATCCACATCAGTTTGTGAACAGGAAAGTAAGCTATAGTTGTACTGAATATTACTTGAATTATCATTCAGGTGGCTTTTCTATTAGCAATAAGACCTTTAACAAATGCTCATGCTACAAATAACACTTTTTTTTCTAGAATCATCATCTTTTTCCATTTTACTGTTGCCTCTGGATGTTGGTTATCAGTCAGAATTTGTGGTCTGTTCAGCCTTGTTAGACTCTAAAAGAAACAGGAATAATGAATATACAGTGTGAAATTAATGCAGACCTTTTTTAATGTTGCAGTATGGTACATAAATAAATTTCAGGAGGTTTACAAAGCTAGAATCAGATACCATAAGCAAGTTCATTTTGGACAATTCACAGACAGCAGCCTTTTAATCACTTGTATAATCTCAGTCTTTTGATCAGGTATCTTTTAAGACTGACCTATTCATAGTTTTTCCATTAATTTGCCTAGTTATTTTATGGCGATTCCTACATTTATCATAAGGTTGAAAATAAAGGACATGTATAGCCAGTCCCTTATCCTAAAGCTAATTGGTATACCTCATTGTGAGTTATAGCAAGTAACTGCTATGCTAGGTTTAATTCTTCCTGTTAGGTCATATAACAGAGATCTGCCTTTTTTTCAACTCCCTGAAAATCCATATTGAATATGCCAGGGAAGGCCAACCAATGGCTTGTGCACCATTCAGAAATGTAATAGGGCAGCTCATTGCCCTGAGCAGCCACAATTCCCAACTGCTAGCACAACTGTACAGCCAGCCAATAGCAGCTATTATTTTTCTGTGGCCCTGCCCCCCACAAGTTGGTGCCTGGGACTGATGCCCTGGTTGCCCTGTCTTAGTTGCACCACTGGTGCCACAAGAGGCACAAGCAGCTACAGTGTGTAGCACACAAACCCAGGCACCCAGTGTAGCAGGGGTGGGCAAAACAGTGGATCTGGCCAGGAGCCAAACTACATTTTTCCAGCAGCCCCTGCCTGCATAGCTGGGGCCAGTTTTTATGGAGATATCAGCTGCTGTGCTATGATAGTGCAAGGGTGAGGTTGCCAAGGAGACCAGTCCCAACCACTGTGGCAGGGCATGCGGCAGGGCAGAGCAGAGCAGTGGCCCTGAGATTTTGTGGCAAGGGCAGCACCACAATCTGCTGCCTGCATGCTCCAGGCAGGGGCATGCAGGCAGTGGATCGCAGCTCTGCCCTGGATCCTTGTAACAGTGATAGCAGGGTTCCAAGCCAGGGCAGAGCCATGATCTTCTGCCTGCATGTGCCTGCCTGTAGCATGCAGGCAGCAGATCTTGCTTGCACAACACATCATTTTCGAGTGAATTAAGTCTTGTATGTCATTCCCTGCAGATTTCAGCAGGGGGAGTCAAATACAAATTAACCCCTAGAATGTCTTCCCTAATGTATTACAGCAGGAGGCACATGTAAACCAACTGGCCTCCCCATCCCTGGACTGTCACTGAACAGTCTGGACTCTCCCTGGGAGTCTCCTCTGGGCACGGTCACCCCAAAATCCTTGTCGCTTGCACCCACCTATGCTCAGTCAGTCTGCTCGCTCTGTCAGTGTGAGGGCAGTCAGTACACGATCCCAAAGACCCCATCCCAATCCTAACAACAAACCATGTGAATCCTCCCCTCCCATTCCTTTCCCTTCCCATCCCACTATGTTACAAATATATGTGTTTTTTCTTTTATTTACTGTAACTGCTATGATATCATAAAATGTTCAGGGTTTAGAATAGTGGGTGGTTGGTTGGGTGGGTGCGTGTTTGTTGCCACCCAATTGATTGGCAATTGCTGTCAATGCTGGTGGTGGTGGTGAACTCTTCTGGCTTATTTTTCTGGTTTTTTGGACTACATTTCCCAGGATTCCCAAGCTCATTGATCTTTATACAGGTTCCAATGGGGACTCCCAATGGAGTCCTTCTGTTCCCTGCCCAGGATGCACTGTCAGTCAGTCTGTTTGTGCAGTGCCACATAGGCTTTTTGAGGTCCCTTGTGAAAGGTTTTTGAAATGTTTATGTAATCTTTTTGAAAATGTGGGTTGCTGTTTGACTTGGTCCCCCACTCACCTAGCCTGCCAAGAGGTATAGTTAATCTTCTCATCTGTTGGGAGGAGGGACTGATTCAGATGTAGGTGATGGTGCGTAATGCCCCCCTGCCCCAAAACACTCACAGTGTGGAAGTAGCAAACCCTTAGCCCAGTCCACATTTCCTCCCCCCCTCCCCTGACCATCCTCCCTTCTGCACCCCCATCCTCAACACCGCATGCCCCTGTAGACGGACACCGATTTAACGGGTAAATGAATTTATTTTAACATAACCAAGAGAAGGAACAAAGCACTCCTAGGTGTTGTTGTCAGCAATATCTCCTGCCAGACAATCACACACAACCTCTCCTTGAGGATTTCTCCTTGGTCTCTGTGCTGCTGCCCAGACGTGTCTCTGTCTGGCCACTGCCTGTCACGCTGCTTCTTCCCATGACTCCCTGCAGACCTCTCCGTGGCTCTCACAGATATTGTGCAGGATGCAGACTGTCACTACAAAGGCCATGATATTTTCTTTCTCCATCTTGAGCTGGCATTATCCTTTCAGTCGGCCAAACACACGTTCCACGGCCATCCTGCAACTGCTCAGACAGTAGGTAAAACCAGCCTCTGCGGGTCAGTGACATTCCCTCCATAAGACTTCATGAGCCAGGACTTCAGAGGGTAGGCAGCGTCCACTAATATAACTGGGGGAACAACAACACCGCAGATCACTGACTCGTCCATGCGGGGTACATAGTGTACTTTCTCCATAAGGGCAAGCAGAGGGGAGTGTCTGAACATGCACACATCACGCATGCTGCTGGCCCACCTGGTGTAAATGTTCGTGAACCAGCCCCAGTGGTCCACCACAACTTGCAGGATCACAGAGACATATTCTTTCCAGTTTGTGAAAGCCCTCCCCATCCCTGCAGGGCAGAGCAGTCGGATGTCAGTGCTGTCTAAAACCCCCATGCAGTTCAAGAACCCATTGGCATTGAAGCCATCTATGACTTGCTGCGGATTCATCAGGCAGATAATTTTGTTTGAAGTGATCTCCTTTAGCAGGTGGCATACCTCTTGGGTTGCCATCTTGGCCATGCATGTAGCCATGGCAAACTGGTTCATGATGTAGTGGAGACTGGATGGGCTGTCCAGTTTCACGAAGGCCATTGCAACCCTCTTGTCTGGTGAGATGGCCCAATTCATGTTAGTGTTCTGCCTCTTAATGTGGGGCCCCAGAATTGAGACAATATGATAGAATGTCTCCCTTTTTATTTGGAACATCTCCAACCACTGCTGGTTATTCCAAGTGGTCAGCACAATTCGCTCCCACCAGTCCTAGCTGCTCTCATGGGCCCACACTGTGTGGATGCTGGTCCTTCTCAAGTTTCTCAACCGAGCCCAGTCATCCTCCACTTCTTCACTTCCCTCTAGGTATTCCACATCCTCTAGGTATCTGTATCTTCTTTTTATTGCTGTTATTCTTTCTGTTAAAACAGTAACACACCTTGCCATTGAAGTCTGTGATCATTCTTATCCATCTCAAGCAGTGCAGCCAAGATCCCCAGGTAAGCAGCATTTGCAGAAGCAGTACTGCCTCCTCCTCCTGCTTACCCATGTTCTTCATATTCTCCATGTCAGAGGACTCTTCACTGTGTTGTTCTCCATTATCACGCATTTCGCATTCGGTCTCCATTTTCCCCCTCTCCATCAGCAGCAGCAGCTTCTCGCCCATTTGCACCAAGTGTGGGGCAGGGACTGTAGGGTATTCTGCGGTCTGGAGCTTTGTGTAGCTGCTTTTTCAGCAAGTTACCCTGGGGCACTGGGGCTTTTGTGTATCCATTTCATCCTGAGATTTGCAGCCACTGGTCTTCCAATGTAATCAAGGTTGCAAACAAAAACAGTTTTTGACTACTCTTCTCTTGGTAATGTTGACTACTCAAAACTTTTGCCACTTCAGGGAAAACAGGCTGTGCTTCTGCATTAAAATTATTTTGCACAAGGAGGAAGGTAGGTGTCATCAATTTTTGCAACATTCTGAGCCATTGAGCAGGCATCCGAAAGGACAGTGGCCTTATTTAGCCCATGCTCTACCCCATCACCAGGTCTTTGTTGGTAAACAGAGTGCTTGATCAACTTTGGGTGCTTTGACACTTACAGGTAATGACTTCACAATCATTGGAATTTTCCAAGACCCTCATGAAAGTACAGCCTGAGTATAAAGTGCCCCCCTCCCCCAAATTTCTCCAGCCACATCTGATGAACTGCTTTGCCATGTCTCAGAAAGCCAAGGCCAGCAGTATGGAGCTGATGGCCCAGGAGGCTGATGCCTCCAATGCCTGTGGACCCAACTGGACCCAGGAAGAATTGGAGGACTTAATCAACATTTAGTCAGAGCTGGAAAGTAGGAGGAATAAGCCAGTATTGCAAGAGGCAAGGCACAATTGTGACTGGACCCAGGTCTGGTGCAAGATCAAGTCCCTCAGATCGGCCTTTTACCAAGCCAAAGATGCAAACTTTCGTTCTGGGGCAGGTCACACAATTGCTCCCTTCTACGACAAGCTGCCCATCATTCTTTCCAAGGATGTGGGCAATGACCAGACTTTCAGCACTGGGGTTGGGCAGGAGGAGGTGGCGGTGGCAGCCCTTCCTAAGGTGAAACCATGAGCCTGCCTCAGCTGTACACAGACTGCTCCCTGCTCCATACTTAAAAAAAAGTATTTAAATAATACATAATTTTTCAATAATAAGTATTGAATAATTTAAATAATAAATGTAAATAATAATAGCGGAAATAATATACAAAATGGGGGTATTTCCTCCCAAGTGGGGTTTGGAGTGCAGTTGAAAAAATGGACTCTCACTTCCCCCGCACCCCCTCTAAATGTCTTTGGGACATATTACCTAAATATGACCCATGGTGCTGCATTATCCTGGCTGGCAGGTCTGGCAGCCAGCGTCCTGGACTATTCGTCATGTTTCTGAAATGGAATGTGAAGTCCAGAAGGTTTACAATGTTGAAGGAAGTCATGTAGCCACCAACTCCAAAGTTTCAAATTAGTTGCAAAACACTCACCATTCCAGGGATGCTGCTGGAGCTGTCCTCAGGAGCTATGCCCACTACAGTGGGGGCAGATGGTGGGGAGAATGGGTGAAGCCAGGCAGTGCAGGTGGAGAATACATGGGCGGGGGTGGAAGGTGTGACAGGACACTGTTGGTGCCTGCCACTTTAAGGGCAGAGCCAAGCAGCCAGCAGGTGCTTGATTGAAGCAGCCATTTTAGATCCTTGGCTGCCTATATAAACAGAACAGTCAGCTGCTAGTAGGCCAAGCAGTAACATCTCCTGACTGCAAGGCTTCATGCAACATCTTGGAGGTCAGGGCAGGAGCTGTAGGGGATGTTCTGGAGGCTCCTGGTCCTAGGCATGACCTAAAACTGCACCCTGCCAAGGGTGGGTGGCCTGGTGGAGCTCTCAGTGGCATGGGAGCCCCCAGGAAATGCCAGGCCAGTTATCACCCCAGTAAAAGGCAGGTAGGGGTGCCTTAACCCCAGCCCTCACCTTTGGATGCATCACTTACCATCAGAGCAGGGTAGCCCAGGTAAGCTTCAGGAAGCACTTGAGCCTGCTGGGGGAGTGACCCCGCAGGGCCAGGCACTCTTCCAGAAGCACTTGAACCGGGAATGGGGGACCTCTATCCCTAAGTGCAGGCAGGAGGTGTAAACCCAACCAAGGGCCTTGACTGGTCAATGCTGGGGCCAGGACCAGAAGAGTCAAAAGGGCCAGGGGCCCACTGTGAGGGACACCCATGATGAGCAAAGAAGCTCGGGGTCCTGACTGGCCTGAGATGGCACCAGGGCTTATACGGAAGCTGAAGTTCCCATGATTGGGGCTACAGCTAATGGGCGAAGGGGCAGTTGAGCCAACTGCCTGAGATGCCATCTGCAAGGCCTGGGCCACAGTGTAGGGGTGGAATGGAGCTGCAGATAGTTCCCCCAATATCAGGGTGTAAAATGGGCAGCCTCCCGCTTTAATTAACAACTTAATTAATTACAACAAGGCATGGCAGGTGTGGCAGGTGAGACAGGTGGGCAGTGTGCCCAGCAGCAGGTGGGGAAACTAGCCCTGTGGCTAGTCAGGGACCCCCACTTTGCCACAGAGAACATAGACTATAGATGGGAGGAGGACAATTTAAGAGGGGGTAGTATACTACAGAAAACTGGCTGCATGATCAGGTTCAAAGAATAGTAATCAATGGCTGGATGTCTAGTTAGCAGCTGGTATCAAGCAGAATGCCCCAAGGGTCAGTCCTGGGGCCAGTTTTGTTCATTATCTTCATCAGTGGTCTAGAAGATAGGCTGGAGTGCACCTTCAGCAAGTTTGCAGATGACACAAAGCTGGAGAGAATAATAGATACGATGAAGATTCAGGGCAAAGATTCAGAATGCCCTAGACAAATTGGAGCAGTGCACCAGAAAAAAATTTCATGAGGTTCAACAAGGACAAGTGCAAAGTCCTGCACTTAGGATGGAAAAATGCTATACACCAGTATAAGTGGGGGACTGAATGGCTAAGCAGTAACTCTGCAAAAAAGGTCCTGGGGGTTACAGTGAGCAATAAGATGAATATCAGCCAACAGTGTGCCCTTGTTGCCATGAAAGCTAACAGCATGCTGAGCTACATTAGTTGCAGCATTGGCAGCAGATCAAGGGATGTGATTCTTCCCCTCTATTTGGCACTGGTGGGGTCACATCTGGAGTACTCCATCCAGTTTTGGGCCCCCCACTACAGGAAGGATGTAGACAAATTAGAGTCCATCTTAAGGCAACAAAAATGGTTAGGCAGCTGGGAAACATTACTTATGAGGAGAGACTGAGGGAACTGAGATTATTTTGTTTGGAGAAGAGAAGGCTTGTGGGGGAGCCTTCAGCTACCTGAAAGGTTTTTACAAAGTGGATGGATCTAGACTGTTCACTGAAACAGGCTACCCAGAGGTTGTGGAATCTCTGTCCTTAGGTAGGAGGTTTTTAAGACCTGGGTAGACAAAGCCTTGGCTGGGATGATATAGTTGGGGATGGTCTAGCTTTGAGAAGAGGGTTGGACTAAATAACCCCCTGATGTCCCTTCCAACCCTCATTTTTCCAAGTTTCTATGATCTCTCTGCCCCGATTCTCTCCTCGCACCTCCTCCTCCCACCTCCCAAGAAGGGCAGAATGAGATTTCTGTCATAGCTATTTCAATACTGCCCATAGGTAAACCAAGAGAGTCCTAGTGTTCTTACTCAGTGGGATCCCTGGAAACAAAATTGCAGAATTGTTATGGAAAGAAATCTTACTTGTCCATCGTCCCTTTTAAGGGTAAGCCAGCAAAATTAATGCTTTTTGCCCCCTCTCTGCTGCAAATGCAAATATTGTACATTTTGCCCTTCAGCCAGAGAGCTGCCTATCATTTTCCTGTCTAACTCTGGTATCGTAACACTGAGTTTCCTTATTGTCTTTTCTCTGTTCTCTGCAAGGAAAATTGGGCATCATCTTCACTTTCTGGCATCCCCACTTCCATAGCCTGCCATGGAGCTCACAAAGATGTATGCAAATACTGCTACCTGAGCATCAGGGCTAGGGACAGACATTCAAAATGCCTGAGCCTGAATTGATTAAACTTTTGCAGGTTTATCTACCCTAGCTAGGCTGAACTGGTTAGAAACTGGACAGACATTTTCTCTGGATTGAGGAAATTCAGGCACATACCTACAGTGGCTCAGGCTAGAAGCTGGGGACAGGGTGTGCTAAAGGAGCCCTCCCTTCCCTTGCACAGAGTTGAACTGAGTGTGGGGGGTGCATGACCAGGCACCAGCAGGACTCTCTCATTAGGGATGTCTCCCTGCACCATCCCAGGCTTTCTCCTGCTGGCTGCTCAAGGGTTGGGAGAGTTGTTAGCCCCCAGACCATTGCTGGCACTCAGTGCATGCTTCCGTTGATGATATGGAGCTTTTCAGTCTCCCCCCCTGCTTGTCAGACTGTCTGCAGCAAACTAACAGGTGAGCAAGGTAGCCCAGAGCTGATAAGAGTCTTTATTACCTGATTAGCAAAACAATAGCCTCTCTCCCATTACTTCAAACTCTTCTTAAACAGCTTACCAGGGTGACCTGTTGATTAGCTCTAAAAGCCCTGTTCTGTCTGCCTGCCTGTCCCAGTGAAATTGGAGACACACACAGACACCTCTCAGCATTAGCTAGCACACCACATGCCTAGGGTCCATGGGGCTGGGCTTTGTGCTGTGGGAGATGGGAGGGAGGGAGGTGGGGATTTCCTGCTTGAGCAGCAAGGGAAAGGGTAGGGCAGGTGGAAGCCAGCAGACCCTGCTATGTCTGCAGTCTCTGCTGGAGACTTATACAGCACTAACTGGCATACCACATGATGGCTATGGTCTGTGCTGTGGGAGAGGGGAGGAAGGAATCCCTGCTTAATCAGCAAGTGGTGAGAGGAGAGGGGGAGGAGGGCATGGGGAAGCCAGCAAACCCTGATGTGTCTGCAAGTCTGTGCTAGACGAGCTCTGCCCAGGGAGCAGCGGGGAGGTTCCAGCCCCGCTGTGAAGCAGAGACCCCCGCCCAGCCCAGAGAGCATGCTGGGATGTTGGGGGGTATCTGATTTATCTTAAACCAGCAAGGGGACATTGCATAAACTGTTTTGAGCCAAATTGGTTAAGTCTGATACTACTGTTGTCGTTGCCCTGTGGGGTCAGGCCTACTTTAAGGATGTCAAAATTGCGCTGTTAGACAGGAGGATGTGACACAATTGAACATACATAAACACACAAATCAGTTGGGTGCATACTCTCTCACTCGAAGGGCTGGAGTCCAGGTAGGGAAGCGAAACAGAGTCCAAGTCCTTGGTTGTGGAGACGGTAGGGGGTGATAGCTACCTATTCAGGCTGGAAAGGGTCTTTGTCCAGTAGGTGTTGTCCAGAGGGTGGGGTCGCCGGCAGGGCCTCTGGGTGGATACGTGGTGTGGCATGGTGCTGGTCCAGATGGAGAGAGTGTCCCAAGGAGGCAGTCTTTACTACTCCTTTTTATGGGGCAGAGTACCTCTGATCTCCTATGGGGAGGGCCTGTCCAGTCAGTTTTGTTCCAGAGGGTTCCAGGTGTTCTTACTGAGCATGTGCAGCCTTAGCACAATGGTGGGTTACCTCATCTTTTGTTTCTTTGAATGCTGAGGGTGGTTCCAAGGACAGGGTCGTTGGTCCAGGTATTGGTGTTGATGGTTCAGTCATTCAGAGGGAGCTATTTTTAGACCTACTGCCATTGTCCCTCAAGCACCCTCATTCATCCCCATTCATCCAGGAACCAAGTTACATAGGAGGGGTAGGTATGAGTCATAGGTTATGACATCAGGGGACACGAGATGGAAACTTGACATGACTTATGACTTATACGTAGGCCTAAATCATATAGTACCAGTAAAACAGTAACATGAAACAGTAGAAATCAATATGAACATAATAATTATAGAATATAAAGAAGGAGAAAAGATAAAACAAATACAACTTGCTACCAAAATAAAATGCTGAAGCTTATCCTATGTCTTAGCTTACTTACACTTATCTACAGGGAATAGAGAGGAAGAGAAAAAGTCTGAAATGGTTGGGGAAGGGGAGGGAATGCATTAAAAAAAGAAAAAAGGAAAAACTGGGCATTTTGCTACACTACATTTGACCAGGTTTATCTCAAACCAGTTTCAGACATTTTCAAACTGACTTATGTCCTCTGAACATCTGTTCTGTTACAGGTTTAAACCAGTTTCTGATCACTTAAGCTGGTTTATGTGTGATGTCTGTCCTTAACCCAGGAGTTTGCAGCCAGGAGGCAGGATTTGAAGCATCTGGAACATGCAGAGAGGGGAAGTAGCTAGTCATGGCACAAGACAAAAGTTACGAGACCATTTGAACCCAGCCCTGCCATGCCCCTACCTTGGGCCAAGCCCTGGCCCTATCTTCTCCCAGTACAGAAAGCAAAAGATTTTGCCCAGTAATTTAGATCTGTTTTCTCATGCTGTAGAAAATAGGGTAATTGTAGGGAAAGAAGAAAAAACTTTTTCTTTTTGCATAGTGTGTAATTACTAATGGAACTCAATGCTGCAGGTTTTACTGAAGCAAATGGCTTAAAGTCTGATCATTTAAGAAAATGACATGCTTAGATTAACTGGTATATATACATCTCAGACATGAAGCTTGGGTTGCCCGCACAGAAAGTTCAGCGCTAGTTCTAATAGGTAGTGATATTCACTGTGATGGGACTTGTAGGGTGCCTGCAGTGCTAATAAATGGAAGACATTGATGCTTTACTTTTGGTTCTCTCATGTTTGACTTGGGATTAATTCTCAGAAGCAAGCTGTCAATTATGGTGACTAATTTTTTACATTTTTTTTTACAAAAAAAGTAACCCTGAAATCTACCACGAAACTTTAAACTTTTGGGGCATCTAAGGTGTATGACGGGGCCTGACAACTCCACAGAGATGCAGCCCATTGCACTGTAGTGTTTAGTTCATAAATGAGAAAACAACATATGTTCAAGGTCTATTTTCGTTCAATGAAAATCAGTTTCCTTTTAAACTCCTACTAAAGATAGATGAAAAATATTGCACTTCCATGCACTACACTCTTCCCTGGAGAGTCTGCCATGTTCATTAGCTCTTCACACAAGGAATCCAATCACCCTATTTGGAAAGGATTCATCAAATATGCAGGGTCAATTTTGGAAAGTGCTCTAATAGGAGAGTGCCATGTTCTGCTGACTTGGAAGTTCTTGAAATACTTTGTAAGATGCCTCTCTGATGATCACTGTGTTACTAAAAAAGAGTGAAGGTGATATAACATCCTTCTGGAAGCGTGCATACTGCCACATCTCTTATTTTCCAGGTTTGTGATTTGCTCTTACCATTCAGTGGCATCCTGTCTTCTACTGGAAAATCAAGAGCTAAATAATCTCTTTCTTTAGCAAAAGGGAAAAGAAAAGGGAAAGTATCAGAACCTAATCTATGGGTGATGTATTGCAAATATTAAATGGCTTTTTTTCCTGCATTGTACCAAAAGAAGGTACAAAATCCAGTAGCATTTATTTTAGAGCTAAAGTATAAATAAAATCTATGATGACAGTAAATTGCAAGCAACGTTGAGTCAATGGTTATTGCATATTGTTTCCTCTAGCTCAGGCTATGAATAGCGAGCTGTTCTCTAAATGTGCAAAAAGCATAGGTGAGTACTTGGTGTTTAGACTGGGTTGGAGTTTGGAAGTGAATCAGACTAAGAGTCTGCATCCCAATTTGAAAGCACTGAAATCCTGTAAGCAGTGTCATGAAATTGCACCCTGAAATAGTGGAACTTTTGATAAAAGCAGTCATTCTTATGAGATTTTTCATGAATAGGAATAGAAATGTGACTACCAGCTCACTTTACACAGGTTGACAAACAGCTGTCAGATTATAAGGACTCTGTCATTACCATTTTGGACCTAGTTCAATCTACTTAAAGAAGGTGAAAGCTTGGTACCTACTGCCAGTACTGGGAGCTGTCCAGTCATGTGTCATCTTATGTACTGATATCTGGTCTTGTACACAGGTAGATAAAATTCTTTTCTCTAAATTAGTTTAGGAGATAGTTTGTGGATTTCTCAGATGCATCTGAGTGTTGTAGGTTTATCAAACCTAACAGCGATTAGAAGCATATTATCTGATGAATTCCTTTGCCCTATTTAAAGACTTCAATATTTTGCCTTGTTTATTTTTATTGTAATCTGGCAGAGTCTCCTCTGTCATCCCAGTGTTTATAGTCCCACACTGGTAATCAGTGTATTGCAATGTAATGTTAAGACGGCTGCAAAACATTTTGATTTGTTCTGTCTTTAATAGTCTGTGGAAAAAACATGAAAAGCCTCAAAATCTGTCACCACATAGAATTATCCCTGTGGTAGACCTGGTTACAAGGCTTGATAGAGCACAAATATTTGTTACAAGAACTGGCAGGTTCATCTCTAACTGGGATCTGCAAGGAGCACACAGGCACATCAGGTTTTTTTGAATTCTTTTCTTGAAGCTATCCTTAAAGTGAAGAAATAATTTTGACTATGATTTGAATTTGTTCAAGTAATAACATTTAGCTCTTCCATTATTATCAGATATATCAACTAATCTCCAGAGCTTTCCCTTAGAATTGCTAAGTAAGTAGTGTTATCCCCATTCTGCAGATGTGAAGGCAGGGGCAGAGATGCCAAGTGCCTAAGGCATTATCTCCTATGTTTTTAACCTATGTTATATTGTGTGTATTGCAGAGAGAATATTCTGCCACTGTGGTGTATAAGAGGAGTCAAAGTGCATCTGCACATGCAACAAATACAAAGCAATAAACTACAGTACATATTGTGTCAGAGTTTAATGCTCCTGGGCATGCCATTTTAACGTGGACTGTGGCATATTGAGTTGGGTTACAGCAGCCCTGGGAGGGGTAAGCCTGTCAGCCTGGGGCTGTTCTGACTCAGCTCAGTGTGCTATGGAGAGGCTGATTGGGACACAAGGGTGCTCCAGTGTGGGGCTAGCTGCCAGGTAGCCCCCTCACTGAAGCTCCCTCATGCCTGAGCCAGCCATGTCAGCATCTACATGTACATTGATGCGCATGGAAAAACTCTGCAGCAGGATACTACAGGTACTAACCTGTTATGGAGTTTATTAGTTTCCTACAGCCTAATAAGGCCATCTCAGTAAACATTGAGATGTTTACTAAGGAGCTAATTAGACAGCTCTGCAATAAATATCTCTTGTAGACACATCCAGTCTGTCCCTGGACAAATGATTGCTTCAGAATTCAGGGGACTGGAAGAACCCAGTGCAGAACCCAGAAGGCCTATTCTAGCTTTATATTGCCTAATCGGCATCTGTCACAGCAGAGTACTGAAAGGTTGATCAGAGTTTTGCTGTATGAGCTGTTGATTTGTCCAAGGTCACAGAGAGAGTCAGTATCCGATATGTGTTTCAATTTAAGACCTGCCCACTTTCCTCTATAGTCTAGCCATTCTCTAGTACAGCAAAACAGATGATTTTTACAGCTTTGATCAACAGAGCAGAGAAGTTCAAGTCTATTTAACTGAACCTAATCATTAAGAAATTTGTTTAGCAATTAGAAGCAGTCTTTTATGGTGTTTACATACATGCTTAGGGAGAAGGGAGGGGTGGCGCTTTAATTAGAGTGGATTCAGGAGCCACACTAATTAAAGTGCCTGGAGCATCATGTGTATCAACATCCCTGCGCTGAAAAACATTGAGCAAGTTTTAGTTAAAGCGCCTCCTGCCCCACCATTTTTCAGTGTGGGGACGCTGTTACATGTCACACTGGAGTCTGCTGACACATGGTAATTAATTGCACAGACCACAATTAATTGAGTGGAGCAGCCTCACTGCACATGTATAGGTGCCCTTAGAGTCCTGGAGTAAGAACAGAAGCTTTACATTCTGTGTATTCAACAGACTTGGTATTCATTATGCAATCTGAGATTCTCCCTTTCTGACTCCCTAGCACAATTTTCAAACTGAGGAAGCTGGATTCCTCAATTTGCTAGAGCAAGCCCATAAAGGTTGAGAACTGCTGTTCTAGAGGCAGTGCACTGACCTGGAAAATGGGTCCGAGTCCCAGTGCCAGGTCACTTTTTCTCAGACTGAGATTCTCTGCTTTTGCCTGGGGAGTCCCTTCCTGTACTCCCTGGCCAGCTCCATGGTAGTACTTAAAACTTAGGAGAAACAGGATGATCCTCAGGCCTGTAGCAAGGATATGGCAGACTCTGAGTTACTGACCATAGGAATCTCTTGCTTCTGTGTGAAACACAGATATATGTATCCTATGTTATTTACTAATGCAGATGCTCATATTCCATCTTAATTCGACAGAATTTCATTAGAAATGTTATACGAGTTGTTATAAACTTTCCAGTGTATAGGAGCATTTTAAAGTTTTGGGTTTTTTTAAATGTAATTCCTACTGAAAATTTGAATATACTTTTTTATTTAATAATACAACATCTGCAAAAAGAAAATGAATTGCTTATTTAGGGTTATCATCCTAGCATATACATAATCTTATATTTAAACATGTTGGTTACAGGCATCAGTTGGGTTAATAGGATACAATTAAGGAAGAGATGGCTAAATGAGAAAATAACTGAACTGTGATGGGTATTAAGTCTCCTTTGTGATGGTCTCTTGATGGAATCAATGAAACCTGTATCACTGAGATAATTAAGAACTGGAGTGAACAAAAGCACTGTGGAAAATATATCCTGACTATGAAACAGTTCTGCGCTGATGTGGTCTTGAGTCTTGGGCCAAGTGACTTCCTGCCTTACTTTTACTGTCTGTAAAGAGGAGAAACTGATATTTACCCAGCCTTTGGAAGTATGAGATGATGTGAAAAAGGATGCATGTGAAAAAGGATGCAGGGGCCAGCAACTTTTTTACAGGTCATGGACAGGAACAACCTGAAGGGCTTCCCGCCCACCTGTGGCAGGGTCAGGCAGCTGGGAGATACACCCATGCTGCTATTGCTTCTTTCATCCCCCTGCATCCCAGCTGCAGTGCAGATGTAGCTTCCAGCCACTGAGGAGTTGTGCCAGGACCAAGTATCTTCAAATTATATCCATGTTGCCCCTCTCTGCCCTCCCCCATACTTCCTAGCTGTGGCATGGGCACAGCTGGAAGCTAGCTGGTACCAGCACAGCTCCTCACTTTTAACCTTGCTGCATGTTATTACTCATTTAGCACCCACACTGGAACCAAGAGCCCATGCTGCAGCTGGGAAGTGGGAAGCTGGGGAAGTGGTCATGGCACAGGTGCAGCTCCCAACTGCTTGGCTCCAGTGTGGGTGCAGGCAAAGTATCTGACTTCTTACACGCTGCCAAAACCACCTGGTCTGTGTTGGACTGCAACTGGGAGGACGGGGAGAGGTGGCAGTGGTGCAGGCACAGCAAAAAGTTGCACATCCTTGGCACACTCCTCACTGCCTGCCCTGGTACAGGTATGGGCATAGGCACAAGCAAAGCCTCCCCAACTCCACAGACTAGATCCAGTGACTTTGTGGGCTGTCTGTTGCTGCCCCCTGTACCAGGACACAGTGAGAAGATAAGAGATTTCATTGTTAGGTAGCAGACTCTAACTAGGGCCTTACAATGCATTATCTTCTGGAGTAGTAACACATTCAGCAAGGTTAAAATTAGTGAGGAGCTTTTTCTATGGGAAACAAAAAATAAAATATCAATGCTAGTCACTTCAATAAATAGATGTAATTTTTTTTAGATGAGCAGTTTCAGTCACTGTCTTAATGGACTGCTGTTTACATAGCCTGCAAAGTGTCCTTCTTAGTTTTAGAGAAGAGCCTGGAAACCACGGATGATTGCCAAGACTTTAAAGGGCAATCAAGCTCATTTCATGGAAGTTCCACTTAGGTATTAGAACTGCTCTCAGAATGTCCTTCATGTTTTCCCAAAATGCTGTCATAGAAGTAAGGTTAAAATGTGTCCTTGTATTTATCTGAGAAATATTCCTAAATTAGTTGAGGATAATCTCCCTTTGAGTTTTTCCACAACATTACATTGCCCTCACTAGGAAAAGGTCGTACTACATTTCACTAGTACATCTCATCAGAGTCAATAGGCTGATACAAAACGCTTGATAAAAGTGACAGTTATAATCTTTCCAACAAATAGTTATTGATTGCATTTTGCAAAAAGAAAGCCAGTATAGGCGTGTTTTTACATGTGCTCTGGGAATGGTGGGGGGCTGCTTTAATTGGACTGGCTTTGAGAACTGCTCTAATTAAAGCACTGCAGCATCTTGTCAAATGAGTTCTTCGAATGAGCTTTAGTTAAAGTGCCCCCGCCACCATTTTGAAGTGTGGGGACTGTGATACATGCAACACAGAGGCTAAATGGAGCATGTTAATTAGCACAATTAGCAATTAATTGAGTCTGCTCTCACGTACTGTAATTACAGCATATCAGAGCCACCTCCCAGAATGTCTACAAACACCCTATCTTAGCAGAGATACTACTGTAGACAGGAAAACCTAGAACCTTTCCTCATTAATTAGTGCTGATTATCTTAAGATAGTGATGTGGCAAATGGTGAACTACACATTTGGAATTAATAGATATGGGGAATCTATAGGGCATTAACAAAAGTGAAATGTAGAGTGAGTCATGTAACTATAATACCTGGCCTTTGCTGTGTGCTCACAGCTTGTTATTTGTACATGCCCTGCTACTGTTTTGCTTTGGCCTTTGTAACTCATGGAGGTTACCACCTGGCCACCTGTATGGGAAACCTTATAGTTTTGGTTACTGAAAAAGGTAAGGACTGATTTGCCTCCTGCACATTTCAAACGCACTGATTTTTCAGTAGTGTTTATCTCTACTTTCCATCAGCATGAGAGGAGACTCGGATCCATTATTTGTTATTCTAAGAGGAAGAGCAGAGCAAGTGATTATGTTTTACCTGAATGCACCCACCTGGCTTTGTGAAGCCTCTCCTGTGTGGCCCTGGAGTGGGAACTCTGAGTCTGCCATGGAATCAGCTCCAGCTGTCTTGTTGTTTGTTTGCGTTCTCCCCAAGGAAGGCCCATACTCGCCTGCCACATCTTGTATGTTAAGTTCAGTTGTTGGGTTCCCATCTGTGGGGGGACGTGCTGGGCATCATCACCAGCAGATGCTCCTGGGGCTCCACCTCCCCTATACTTCAGCTATGCGCCAGCTTGTTGGGACAACTGGACGATGGACAGTTTGACCCCGCTTGGGTGCCATGACCTCCAGTGTCCTGATCTCACTCTCTCTTACCCTCAGCGTTCAGTTGGTGCATCAACTTAGCCTGCTGCCTCTTTTTTGAGGGCTGTGGCCTGCAGCTTATAGGCTGCAACTTACCTACAGCTCAAATGTCCCATCCCACAGGGTTATATAGATGATAGGGAAACCCCACTGGTGGGTTGGCTTAGCAACATTGGGAGTCCTTGAGCAGCTCTGGGACATTCAGCCCCTGCCTAAGTCCTGAGGCCTTTCTCCTGGCCTCTGGGCCTTCAAAGTTAAAGGAAAAAAGGGGTAAGATAAAAGAAATTTCAGGAAGGGGCCTCAGCATCCTCCCTGCTCACATGTTCTGCATCGGAGGCACCAAAGTCCTTCGGCCTGCTCCCAGGATCCGGCTCCCTTGCTGGTCCAGGTGTCAGATCCCTTTAAATCGGTGCATGGACCCCCTGCTGGGTCTTTCACCAGCTCTTCCCCTCAGTGGCCAGCAGGCTTCTGGCTGGCACGGGGGAAGCTCTCGCAGTTCCTTCCCTGCTGTGTTCCCCTGGTTGTTTTCCCACCACTGACTTTTATCTCAGCTGGGCAGCGTTTTTCTATGACATCATCCCCCATGCTGGTTCCAGCTGCACAGACAGGAGGCTGATAAACTGCACAGGGGCTTCATTTCTCCTCAGCTTGTTCAGGCCGCTGCTTCTGTGGGAGGTAACTTATTTTCTTGGTGTTGTGGTGGGCTATCCCTACCATGGCCCAGGCCACAGGAAGGGATTTCCTCCCCTCTCTTGTCATCCCTTTGGGACGGTGAACTTTTGGGCAGTCATGAGGTTGCCCCTGTTTCTGAAGCAATCGATCTGGCAGCAAGTTCCCAAAATGGTATTGCAGAACACAGGAAGCTGGCCGGCTGCAATTTAATGTTCTTGGCAGTAATATGCTACTGATTGCAAACAGCATTTCACAGTACTTTGAAAAATCTGAAGGAACCAACTTTCTCTGACAAACATTTTGGTTAACCTCAGCCATCTGGAACATGGAATTATCATTTCAGCCAAAATCTCTCTATAACTTAATTTCCATAAGATTTAATACCCCTTCCTCCTAGAAGTTCTACCATCATAAATTGTCTGGTGTCCTCCAGCTGCTTCAGTAATACTCACACCCTGCTACTTTCATTTGAGAGTTTTCTTAACGATGTCTGGATTTTGCATGCTGTCTCCTTCAATTTTGATGCAACAGAGATGCTCAAACTATGGTCCTTGTGAGGGAGACACACAGTTTGCAGCATATTTGTCCCTGTGAATTTTTTTGCCTCCTTGATGTCCCAAGCAGGTACTTATTTTAAGTACTTCTTAGCCAGATCTCAGCTATGTTGCTGAACATTGAATAGAACACAAATATGTTGGCCTGGTGCTGCATTTTGCAGCCCATCTGTGACAGGCCATTAAACATAAAGTTGATTGATGTGGCTGTAACCTTTCCTTTTAATCTCTGTCATTTGTTTAACATTTTTACCTTAGTAGTTTGAGACAGGACAAGATGTATATGTTGAGTCAATCCATTTCTCTAGAAAAAGTAGCATCTAGCAAACAGCTTTTTTTTAATGTGCAGAAGGTTGGGAAAATACTGGTAACATTGGAAAGAGTAACATTTTAGACCAGTGATTATGAACCAAGGTTTTCACAGCATACTGGGGTGCTTAAAGATCCTTTTAAGGGTGCTATGAGGTGAACTCTTTCACAAGATAAACCCAAAGATTTCAAATAAGAATCCATAGTGTATAGAACATCATGATCTATTGTGGTCTTTCTGAGGTTTTTTGCAACAGAAGAATTGCTCTATTATTTTTCTGTGGTCAAAAAAACAAGCGAAAGCTTGGATCTGGCATGTTCCAAGAGGTGCCTTGAGTCTAAAGAGGTTGAGAACCACCATTTTAGATATTATAGGCTTCAGTAGGGATGGAATCAATGCATTTGGAAGACAGTGAGGTCCTAGCACAGTCAGGGTGGGTGAACTGGTTCATGTCAAATAAGAACTGATCCTAGCCTTAACCTAAAATTAAAATTGTACTCAAGCTGAATCTTTAAGTTTGGAAAACAATATATATATTTGTTTTCTGTTAGTCAACTTTGTTGCACACTTCAGAGAAAAGCCCTTATTTATAAGCTATCCTGTCTAATTTTGTAGAGTTGTGGTAAAATAAATTTTGACTGTTGAGTTTTTGTCTGAACTGAATCCTTGAGCCTTTTGCAACCTATTTAGATTGCCAGGCCTTCACAGTAGAAGTGGTTATTAATGTCCAAACTTAAGTGAGAAAGCACTTCTCTGATTATCTTTCAGATATTCAACAATACCTATAAATTACCACTCAAACGAGATTTGATTTGATTTACTACAGAATTTTTTAATTGTGTAATACCATGATAGAACCTGTCTAGGTATGATATTTATATGATGCCATCACCATGGCCTCATTTTACAACTTGAACATTTATTTTCACAGGGGAGTGTTGTTGTCCCTTTTACAGATGGGAAAGTAAAGCACAGAGAGGCTAAGCATCATACCTATAGTAACACATCACATTTGTGGCAGAGCAGATAATTGAGTCTAGGGCACTAGGATTTGGGAGACAACTACTGGACCATCCTGCCTCTCTGGCATAATGGACTGCTGCCTCACTGAAAAATGGAATGGAGTCATCATTAGTCCTGAAAGCAGTACCTCCCCTGAGAAGAAAAGGAGAGTCTAAATTCTTTCTGAGCATAGTTATCCAGAATAGATTGAGCTGGATGCCATTGATTTTCAAAATAAGAAAAAAAAGGGAGCAGAGACTATTGATCCATGGAGCAGATATGATACCTGTTTTTCTCAATTTGGAATTCAGTGCATAAAGTGCTATACAGACAACCTGGTAAACAAGAATAAAAAATATAGGCATCAGTGCTAACTTAATGTAAATCAGAGGTGTTTAACTTCTAGCCCGTGGGCCGTAACCACCCTGTGGACACTTGCAGAGTGGCCAGCAGAGCACCTTATGAATCTGGAAATTTAGCAGTGAGGGAGTTCTAGCAGTATTAATTGCCTATGACCCTGTTGACAAATTTTCACACCTGTAGGGAGCCCCTGAGGCTACATAAAATACGTCCTAGATCACTCCAGCATGTGGCTGGATCCAGGCATGTGAGCCAACCCATGATCCACTATGTAGATTAAGAGTTGTTTATTTCAAGGAGACAGTAAATGTTGATAAGTTTCATTGCCACTTCTGGTTGTCTAGCCTTAGTGAAGCCCATGAGAATATTGGAGAATCAGTGCTAAAGAAAAGTAATGTTCTTCCTATGGGGACCCAAGTTAAAAGAGGGCACAAGGGAGAGAGAAACATCTTCAAGGTAGGTTTTCTGAGCTCTGGAAGAGCAAGAAACATGTCAATGTGGGATAAATACAGATTAAATCCTTTGTATGTTTTCCTGAAGAGTGTCTACCTGCATGATACCTGCTGCCAGCATTGGCTGCTGATCTTCATTTCTCTTTCTCAAGTCATAAAAAATGCCTTAAATAGTTAATCTCCTCTTTTAGGGGAGAATGGTAGTTCATTTTTGGCTGTGTCAGAAGAACAAACAACAGTTACCCTTGTCTGAACATACAGAAGAGATGTTGGAAAAAGAATGAATGAAGATCTCTTTGTGATGTGCTTTTAATTTTGGAAGTAGAAAAAGAAATCAAGACCTTGCATTAGCCTCAGGGCAGCTATAATATAATTATCCATGTTTGTGAGCTCTCTCTCCTACATATGCCAATTAGAACTGCTCCAAAGGCCTCTGTAGTACATTGAAATGCCCAAATGCCAAGAAATTAGAGGGAAACAAGCTAAATAAATACACTGTAATAAAAGCTGCAGGAAATTGAAGAAAGTAAATTATTGGCAGGATGCTCAGCCAGTCCTGAGCACAGGCGCTATTAGAGAAACACTGAATGGCGGTAGTCCCCCCCATCCTCTGCCAGGCTTAGTTTAAAGCCCAGTGGAGCAGGTCAGCCAGTCTGGCTGAGAAGAGCCTCCTCCCCAGTGGAGGTAAGGAGAAAAACAGATTCCATCTTTTTTGGAGGGTGATTGGAAATTTTGGAACCAGAGCATACTATCTCCTATTTGTACAATGAAAGGTGATCTCACTCAGGTCTTACACAGCCCATTAATCTCTTGTTCCTTATACTCCTTTTTTGAAATAAGGTATATTCAACTTCATATCTTTTAAAGTTTCCCTTTAAGTCACCCATTCTTGAGCTGCCTGCACCCTATTCTGAAACCTTTGCCCACCCCCAGTGTACTTTAGAGTAGCTGGCAGAGAGCTGGGATGGGGAGCAGAGGGACTGAGGACAGAGGGATGGGAGTTAGACTCAAGGTTGGGTCAGAGGCGGAAGCAAAGAGAGTGGCAATTAGGTGGGGAGCCTTCAGCAAGACAAAGGCCAGCTCAGGGTCCAAAAATATCAGTTTTATTAGACGGGCAACGCAGTATACAGACCGTGAAGTTACTGGTTCCCTCACACACTCACACATGCACTCACACAATGGTAGCAGGAGGAAAAAGGCTTAGTAGAGGAATTGGAGTCAAGGTGGATAGAAATAGATCTCAGGTCCCTTGCTTGGAGGAAAGATGTGGGTGATAACTACCTATCCCAGGCTGAGCATTGATCCTCAATGGCCAGTCAGGGTCTTCTTCAGCAAGGTGTTGTCCTGAGGGGGTCACTGGCAGGGCCTCTAGGTGGATAGCTGGCATGGTGTAGTGCTGGTCCAGATGGAGAGGGTATCCCAAGGAGGTCACACTCTACCACCCCTTTTAAAGGGGTGGGCTACCTGTGACTCCAATGGGCAGCACATGTCCAGGCCTCATCCTGTTCAGATGAGGTCATGCAGTTCCAGGTGTCCTCATTGTCCAGTGGGATGCAATGGTGGAGTTTCTGGTTTCTATTCTATTCTTTGTTTCCATGTTGCTGATTCCTTGGAGGGTCTTTATCTTTCAAATATTGGGTCCTGGGAGTAGGTATGTGGTTTCAGGGAGAGTCAATGCAAGCTGGTGGTCCGGTCATTGAGCTGATGATCCAGTCGTTGGGTTGATGGTGGACATTGAGCAGGACCTATTTTCAGGCCTGCTACCATTATGTCTCAAGCACCCTCATTCATTCTCATTCACCCAAGAACCAATTTGTATAGGAGGGGTAGGTGAGTCATAGTTGCAACACACTTACAATAGGGTATGCCCAGGCAGAGGACACAAAATGAGGGGCCAAATGTATTTTCTCTTGTGTGATTCTTTTTGCTCTTTGTCAGCCTTGGCATACTGCCCCAATCTCCATCCAAGCAGCAGTTTCTCCTCCTGGGCTTTAGAAGCTGCTGTGGTAGACAGATTGCAGATAACTCAGGTGCCTCTGTTTAAGTCCTTATTTTTGGCCTAGATCCAAGCCGGCCCAGAACACCTCTGAAGAGAAGAAAGAAGATAAGACAGCTAAAACCAGCTGTCCCCTGATCTGCTGGCAAGGAAGGTTTGGCGCTGATGTCATCAGGAAGGCTTTGGCTTCCATGACCACAGCCTGCTCTTCAGCGAGAGAGGCAGCGAGCTGCTGGGAAGAGATGGCCTCTACCTCTCTACACTGGGGAGGAGGCTCTTCTCAGCCAGACTGGCTGATCTGCTCCACAGGGCTTTAAACTAAGCCTGCTGGGGGACAGGGGGACTACCACCACTCCTGGCCCACTGAGCAACCCTTGCAAAGTGAGTGAGCCAAGGCACTTAAGGGAGCACACCCCTGTCCCAGCCCTGGTACAATCTGTGGGCAAAATAAGAGCCCCAAAGGGGACACTTGCCTACCTGTACACAAATGCTAGGAGCTCAGGGAATAAGCAGGAGGAACTCATCCTCCTGCTTTACACAAATAATTTTGATGTCATAGGGATAACAGAGACCTGGTGGGACTCCACCCATGACTGGACCATGGGTATAGATGGCTATACCCTGTACAGGAGAGATCTAGTAGATAAAAGGTGAGGTGGTGTAGATTTCTATGTTAAGGAAAGCTACGCATCCCTGCAAGCTGATATTGGCAACCAGGGTGGACGACTGGAGACTCTCTGGTTAAAATCCGTGGGGAACACAGCGCAGGGGACACAATAGTTTCATAGTTACTAGAGTCAGAAGGGACCTGAGTAGATCATCTAGTCTGACCCCCTGCCATGGCAGGAAAGAGTACTGGGGTCAAAAGACCCCAGCAAGGTGTACATCTAGCCTCCTCTTAAAGACCCCCAGAGTAGGAGTCAGCACCACTTCTCTTAGAAGTTGGTTCCAGATCCTAGCTGCCCTGACTGTGAAGTAGCGCCTCCTGATATCTAGCCTAAATCTACCCTCTGCCAGCTTGTGACCATTATTCCTGGTCACTCCTGGTAGTGCTGGGAGAACAGGGACTTTCCCAGTGCCTGCTGGTCCTCTCTGACTAGTTTGTAACAGGCCACTAGATCACTAGTAGAGTGGTGAGAGTCTACTACAGACCTCCCACCCAAAGTCAAGAGCTTGACCAGGAGTTCGCCCAGGAACTGGCTGAGGCTGCATGCTCCAGGACCATGGTTGTAATGGGTGACTTCAATTACCCGGACATCTCATGGGAAAATCGCTCAGCAAAATCCAAGTGGTCGCAAAGCTTCCTATTATGTGTGGATAACCTCTACCTGATTCAAGAAGTCTATGGGCCAACGAGAGGTAAAGCACTGCTCAACATACTGGCAACTGGGGATGACCTAATCAGTGACCTAATGATCAATGGGAAACTGGGTGACAGTAACCAGGAGCTGATCATCTTCACCATCCGCCGTAAAGCTGGCAAGTCAGTCAGCAACACAGAAGTCCTTGACTTCAGGAAAGCCAATTTTGACAAGCTCAGGAGGCTTGTCAGTGAGGCCCTATGGGACCACAACCCCAGGGGGAGAGGAGTTCAGGAAGAGTGTTGCTCTTCAAGGGAGCAATCCTCAATGCACAAGCTAATTCTATTCCATCTCGGAGGAAAGGCAGCAAAAGGGCACAGCAGCCCCCCTGGCTTTCCAGGGATCTATCAGACCTCCTGGGGCTAAAAAGAAAAGCCTACAAAGGATGGAGGATGGGATTCACCTCCAAGGAGGAATATTCTGCACTGGTCCAGTCCTGCAGGGAGCAAACCAGGAAAGCCAAGGCTGCAACTGGATTCCAACTAGCTTTGAGCATCAAGGACAATAAAAAGTCCTTTTTTCAGATACGTAGGCAGCTGGAGGAAAAGCAAGGGCAACATTGGACCCCTGCTAAACCAGATGGGACAACTGACTCCCAGGAAAAAATCCAACCTATTAAATGATACTTTCTGTCAGTCTTTCATCAGTCCCATGGGATGCTCATGCCCACTATGGAACAGGAAGGTCCAGGTGAGGGAGATCCCCTGCCCTCCATCAATGTCAATCTCATGAAGGAACACCTTGAGAGGCTGGATACCTTCAAGTCAGCTGAAAACTGCAAGGTTCTCTACCTTGGGAGACAAAACCTGCAGCATCCTTATAGGCTCAACAGTGCTAGGCTGGCTAGCACTACGGAAGAAAGAGACTTGGGGGTCATCATTGACCACAAGATGAACATGAGCCTGCAATGTGATGCTGTGGCTAGTAAAGTGACCAAAATGCTGGCTTGCAACCATAGATGCTTCTCAAGCAAATCCCAAGACGTCATTCTCCCCTTGTACTCAGCCTTGGTGAGGCCGCAACTGGAGTACTGCGTCCAGTTTTGGGCCCCACAATTTAAAAAGGATGTGGAGAAGCTTGAGAGAGTCCAGAGAAGAGCCACGCACATGATCAGAGGTCAGGAAAACAGACCTTACAATAACAGGCTGAGAGCTATGGGGCTCTTTAGCCTGAAAAAGCACAGTCTCAGGGGTGATCTGATGGCCACCTATAAGTTTATCAGGGGTGACCACGAGTATCTTGGGGAATGTTTGTTCACCAGAGCACCCCAAGGGAAGATGAGGTTGAACGGTTATAAACTACTGCAAGACTGTTTCAGGCTGGTCATAAGGAAGAATTTCTTTACTGTCTGAGCCCCCAAGGTCTGGAATAGCTTGCCATCAGAGGTGGTTCAAGCACCTACATTGAACACCTTCAAGAGAAATTTGGGTACTTATCTTGCTAGGATCCTATGACCTCAGCTGACTTCCTGCCCCTCAGGCAGAGGGCTGGACTTGGTGATCTTCTGAGGTCCCTTCCAGCTCTAATGCCTATGAAATCTGTGAAACCACAAGGGGAGAGAGAGAACTGAGACCAAAGGGCATAAGAAAGGGTGCAATTGTGGACAGAGAAAGAAGTGGGTATGAGAATACGTAAGTAGCAGAAAAGTAGAGAAGAGCTAATGAGGAACACAAAGCAACATGGATGGTGTGGAGTGGATGGAAAGGGAAGGCTAATGGGAACAAGAGCAGATTTGAGGACACTGGCCCACATTTCTGAATCCACCCCTCCCTTTTCAACATTTTACTTATTTACTGAAGTCCCCTAGGACTACAGCAGGCTTCTTCTGGCTTCCCATCATTGTTCACTCCCACTATGCCAATATGTGTCCAGTTTTATAGGCTGGGTATGCTTCTTATTGGCTGGCTTCCCTTGTCCTAATATAGTTAATGAGTACAGAATGTGTGCCTGCAGTTCACTGTGTATCCAAGGATAGCTACATGTTTGGTTATCCAGACAAATATGGCACCATGAAGACAAGTAATTAACAGATCAAATGTTAATATTGCACCCAAGTGTTAATGTTTGCTCCCACAATAAAATATAGGTGCAAAATTTCTGGAGGAGGAATAATTAATGATGCTTGTATTTTTATCACAGGCACAAATTGTACCCACATACTGCCTCAGCCCAGCTCAAAATTTACCTCTGTTGTATTTAAGTGTTGTATGTAAGTTACTGTGAAATGTTCAGAGGTATGGAATTGTTTGTATATGCAATTTCCATTGAAGTCACTTGATTGAGCACAGAGCAGGCAGAGAATGGTGACAAATTTCAGTGGGCATCCATATTTCAGAAGGATCCTCCACAACACTTTTTGGCTGACAGAATCAAATGCTTTCATGAGATCAAATAAGGCCATATAGAGAAGCTTATTTTGTTCCTGGCATTTCTTTTGCAGCTGGTGAGCTGTTAAGATCATGTCAGTTGTACTTCTTGATGCCCTTAAACCACACTGAGATTCCAGGAGGAGTTCTTCAACAAATGGAAGGAAAGATGGTTCAGGAGGGTTCTTGCAGTGATCTTTCCTGTGGTGGACAGCAAGGTGATCCTTCTGTAGTTTTCACAGTCAGAAAGTACTGTTTCCAAAGTTGTATTTGTCTCCTTTCTTGAAGATAGTCACAATCATGGTGTCCCTGAGGTCGTCTTGGATTTTCTGATCATTCCAGATCCTTAAGATGAGGGCATGAAGCTGTGATGTAAGCTCCACTCCCCATTGCTTGAAGATTTCAGCAGGGATTCTATCTGCTCCAGATGCTATGTCATTCTGTATCTGTGTAACCTCTAATGCCGCTTGCTAGCGTGTTTCACCCAAACTGGCTTTTTGGACACCGCCGTCCCTTTAATAGTTGACAACTCACCGTCCAGTCAGATATCTTGGGTGGTCCCCAGGGGTTCTCCCCTGCCACTTATTTGTTATATTATATTATATAGTCGATATTGGGAGGAAGATCTTGTGTCCTACCTTTCCTGGATCCCCTCTTCAATCTTTCCACCCGGCTTTCCGCCTCCCCTACATCCCACCTCATGCCAACCAGATGTTAATTCCAGGCTGTGACTAGTGGTCATCACAGCACAGGTTTATCTTTTATCCCCTTTTACCTCAGTCAAGTCCAGTTTGGATGGTGTATCATCTGGCTTTATATTCATAGATGCTAGGATCAGAAGGGAACTCACAGATCATCGAGTCCGACCCCCTGCCTAAGCAGGAAAGAGTGCTGAGGTCAGATGACCTCAGCTAGATGCCTATCCAGCCTTCTCTTAAAGACCCCCACGGTAGGTCTGAGCTCCACCTCCCTTGGACGCCCATTCCAAATTTTGGCCACTCTGACCATAAAGAAGTTTTTCATGATATCTAGCCTAAATCTGCTCCCTGTCAGAGTTTGTGACCATTGTTCCTTGTTACCCAAGAGGCACCCTGGTGAACAGAGCATCTCCGATCCTGTGTTGTGCTTCCCTAATGAATCTGTAAGTGGCCACAAGATCACCTCTCAGCCTTCTCTTGAGGAGGCTGAAGAGGTCCTGGTCCCTCAGTTTCTCTTCATAGGGCTTATCCTGTAAGCCCCTAACCATATGAGTGGCCCTCCTTTGGACCCTCTCAAGTCTATCAACATCATTCTTGAAGTACAGCACCCAAAACTGAATGCAGTACTCCAACTCCAGTCTGACTAATGCCACATAGAGGGGAAGGATCACCTCCTTGGTTCTATTTGTCATGGATCTGCTGATGCGTGATAAAGTGCGGTTAGCTTTGCTGATGATTTCATCACACTGATGACTCATGTTCATCTTGCAGTCCACTGTGACTCTGAGATCCCTTTCGACTTCTGTGCTGCTGAGACAGTCACTTCCCAGCCAGTAAGTGTGCTGGATATTTTTGCACCCTAGGTGCAGCACTCTACACTTGTCCTTGTACTGCCCACTTTTCTAACCTGTCTAATCGTTCCCTACCTTCTGGAGTGTGCACTTCACCCCACAATTTAGTATCATCTGCAAGCTTGGACAGAGTACACTTCAGACCCACATCCAAGTCACTGATGAAGATATTGAAGAGTACAGGTCCAAGGACCGAGCCCCACAGGACCACACTACCAACAGGCCATACACCAACTGGCTGTCACTTTTACTGGGCCATATTACCTTTTCCCTGGTGTGTTCTTGTCTCCTCTGGTGTGGATCCATGACTGCCCACGAATCCTTTTGTCTCTCTTCTTTAGGTTAGACGTTGTCCCACTCCCGGCTGGCTGAATCCGGGATCTAGTGTTCTATTCCTGGTAAGTAGTTATGCCGTCCTGGGCTTAACTTATTCTCCTCTGGGCCCTCCTGGGGCTGCCACCCAATGTCCTCTGAGGGACTTCAAATAGCTCTGGGCCCTCTGGAGGACTCACGTCTGGTCCTCCCTGATCTCTGTCCAGTACTGTTTTTATACTTCCGCTAGGGGGCCAGCCGAGGAATTGGCATCGGCAGGCTGCCATAAAGTGGGTCCTTGCTGGCATCAGTGCCGTTCCTGGCTCTCCCTTGGCCCGAGGCAATTTTTTCTTCTGTCCCCATCACGGCGTTTTTTTCTTCAGCATCCCCATTCTGGCTACACTTCCAGTTCCTGGTGGTGTCCTGCCAGCTCCGCACCTCTCTTCCTCTAAGTAAGTATTTGTCCATGGTGGTGTCCTTGCCACAATCTGCTTGATGGCTTTCCTCACCTTGTCAAGGGTTGGAGGGATTCTGAGATCGTCTCTGACTGAGTGATGCAGGATAGAGTTGAGAACACTCTCATAAACAACAGAGTCTTGGTTGAGAAGGTCTTCATAATGCTCCTTCTAGTGGGCATTGATGGCTCCCTTTTCCTTGATTCTTTACTGGGAAACATCAAGACTGGTTTGGTGAGAGTGACCAGAAGATCCAAGAGCTGATTGATTGTAAGCACAAGGACTTTTGGCCTTGGCAAAATGACACCAACTCCAAGCAAAAGAAATTGAATTTGCAATGAGCTAAGGCAGAGATTCCAAGGAGGACCCACAATATGAAGAACAAATGATTGGAAGACAAGGCTAAGGAGATTCAACATCTTGCTGATATCCATGGTATGCATAGGTTCCTCAGTGCCCCCAAAGCCACCTATGGTCCAAGCACTCAGGGACCAACACCCTTCAGACCTGAAGATGGAGACCAGAAGAATAAAAACCTTCTGTAAGAAAACTGACTTCAATTGCAGTCTTACAGTAGGTTAACAAAGGGAAAGCCACATAAACATTGCTGTTCAAAATATGAATTACATAATGAGTGTTTCCTTTTACAAGAGCAGCAAGATTCATGTTAAGCACGCATGGAAAACAGCTATTAGTTAATACGATCAAGTCAAATCTCTTCAAGTTCCTCTAACTATAGCTGTATATGCTTCCTAAGGCAGAAAGTCCGTAAATAACGCAGCTGATTCCCAAGGTGTCTGTTACTTATGCATAAAGATGCATAACTGATTGACTGGTGAACCAAGCTCTCTCTTTGTCCTTTTTGGAACCTTGTAGCAGAGTTAAATGGATGTGTCATCCATTTCATATTTTAGCCCATATCTTGGAGAAAAAAAATTCAAACATATGACTCATTCTATCTGTGTGACATGTAAGAAAGGACACTGGAAATAAAAGAATTCAGCCACTGAAGAAGTGGGGGGTGGAAAATGTCCCTTAACTGAGATATTTCTCTGAGGGCTAATGTCTTTTACATAAATAGATGCTTTGTTCTGCAGATGGATATATTTTCATTGACTGCACCTTTGCTGCCTTCCCTTTCAATTCAAAGCTATGCTAAAGCCAGGAAATCTTAGTGCTCTGTTATAAAAGCCAGGGGGTTCAGGGCAGAATTGTTTAGAAACCTTTTTTATTTCAAAGTGATGTCTTGAAAAGTTTTGCAGAATTAATGTAATCTAAAAGTCTTAGCTGTGTAGCATTGTGGATGACAAATGTGGCATAGCAATAACTTGTGGAATAAATAAAGCATTTTAACAGTTTCCTTTATGAGAAGATGGCAGCTGGGGAAAAGAGTGGGCATAGAATAAACAGTGGGAGTGATAGAACAGTTTGGAAAATGAATCCCTATGCTGCAGTACGATGATTTTCCAGACAAGCATCAAATGGACATATATCTTGTTGCATGCTATATACAGTGAATATTTGCAGTGTTTAGTGTGTGGGAAGCAAAAATTTGTGATTTCTGTGTGTGTACAAGAATAGATACTCAGGATGGATTATAGGGCTTGCATCTGGTCTTGGATAGGTCTGGGTAAACCCAGGATGACTTTGTTATTGACTACACTGTGAGAATTGAGAGAACGTAACTGAAACCAAAATCTGGTTCTCAATTTGTTCATATCTATCTGCTCTAAAATTGTAACAAATGGTCAATGACACTTTCTGGGTACTTGGCAACTGCTGCTTGCTACCTTACTTCAGTTATTTCATGAAGGTTTGCCTGGTTATGGTAGCATTGGAGTGATGTTGTTGTAGTTGTGGTGGTCCAGAAAATAGTTGAGAAGCAATGAATTTTAGGCATGATATCTTTGATTGGACAAATTGCAAAATGGGAATTGACTTAGAAGCTTTAGAACGCGGTCCATTCTTCAAGTCAGATTAGTGCTTGTTCTGCCTTCTTTTGCCTCAGACCTGAAAAATAATACACTACATTTGGAAGCTTGTCTAAATCTATCCCAGCTTGATCCAATAGGAGATATCACCCGCATATCTGCCTGATTATGATTGGTTACTTTTTTGTGGTTAAAATGGATTGAGGAAGTTGCAAGGACCCTACTGCTCCTGTTTCATTGCTACAGGAAACCCACGCTTAGTGCTTTTTAAAAACAAGCGTTAAGTGAAACCAAAAGTATTTGTTGATACAAGATAGTGACCGCAAGTGTTTTTAATAACCCAACATGGCAACCATGATCTTTCTAACAAAAGTCACTGAGTGCTAAGTGGAATCAGGTATGAATTTAAAATGAGCGGTATAGCAAAATAGCGCCAAGCGAAAAAGCATTAAGCAGGGGTTGCCTGTATAAGTAAATATGCGGTCACATTTTACAAGCAACATTTGTTCTTAAACCCAGACACAGTGATTAACATTTGTAACTGCCTGTTCTGAGGCTTTAGAGTTCTTTATTCCCAATACATTTATATTAGTTTCATAGTTGGTAGGGAAGGGACCTGAGCAGAACATCAAGTCTGACCCCCTGCCATGGCAGGAAAATTGTATGAAGTATATTGTAAATATATTCCCATTATGGATATAACTCCTTTAGAAATCTTCCTAGCCCTTTGTTTCAATAATATGTTGAAATACATTAATAAAAGAGTACCTATATTAAACTTATTTTATTTCATTGTTCCATTATTTTTATAGGTGTCATGCTCGTATGTATATCATTTTGTATAATGTAGACATCTCTTATGTCATGTCTTCATTTTTCTCAAGTGAAATAGATCTTTGTAACCTTTCTACGTGTGGAAATCTTCCAGTACCTCTAATGAGTTTACTTGTTCTTCTCTGGACTGAAGTACATTTTTGAAAGGTGGGAGCCAAATCTGAATGCACTGTCCAAGATGGAGTTACATAGTAATATAGAAATTATCATGTTGGATCAGACCATTGGTCCATCTTCTAGTGGTCTGCCTCTGGTAGTTGCCATTGCCAGATACTTTAAAAGAAAAGTGCAGTCACCCTCAAGTGATGTGTACATTTATGGAATAGCCTGCCCCAGAAAGTTTTTCCATCCTGCAGTCTAAGCAGTCCAACTATGCCTTGAAATGCAAGATTCTGTATTTCTACTTATTCAAACCCTTTTTAAAGATTTGCCTGTAAGTATTACTAAAAATCAGAAGTTTAATTCTGATTTCCAAAATTTCGTTAAATAAGGAAGAGAAGTCCTTGGATGTTGATGAAAACAGCGCAACAGAAATTAACTATCCCTCAGTACAAGAATGATGTCTGATAGGAGGGTGTGGGGGATTACTAGTAAATTTGAAGGGAGCTGAGGAGCCCAATCCATGCTCTGAAAGTTTTTCCACAGATATGACAAGTGGTGCCTTGTGGGGTGGGGGGGCAACTGCTGGTCAGGATGTTGTGTGCTTTCCTTCCTCTGCAGTTTCTCAGTCTTCTGAGCAAGATGGTTCTCTCTGAAGTAGGCTGTATCTTGATGTATGGTGCAGCACCATAGAGACCTGTTACCAACCAGTAACCCCCATCCCGGGACGTCATTCTCCCCTTGTACTCGGCCTTGGTGAGGCCGCAGCTGGAGTACTGTGTCCAGTTTTGGGCTCCACAATTCAAAAAGGATTTGGAGAAGCTTGAGAGAGTCCAGAGGAGAGCCACGCGCATGATCAGAGGTCAGGAAAACAGACCTTACGATGACAGGCTGAGAGCCATGGGACTCTTTAGCCTGGAAAAGCGTAGGCTCAGGGGTGATCTGATGGCCACCTATAAGTTTATCAGGGGTGACCACCAGGATCTGGGGGAATGTTTGTTCACCAGAGCGCCCCACGGGATGACGAGGTCGAATGGTCACAAACTCCTGCAAGACCGTTTCAGGCTGGACATAAGGAAGAATTTCTTTACTGTCCGAGCCCCCAAGGTCTGGAACAGTCTGCCAGCGGAGGTGGTTCAAGCACCTACATTGAACACCTTCAAGAGTAAATTGGATGCTTATCTTGCTGGGATCCTATGACCCCAGCTGACTTCCTGCCCTTTGGGCAGGGGGCTGGACTCGATGATCTCCCGAGGTCCCTTCCAGCCCTAATGTCTATGAAGTCTATGAAATCTATGACAAACCCCCAATTTGTAGGGTTGATGCCACCCTTAAGGTTCGCTTTCAGGTTGTCCTTGTAGCACTTCCTCTGTGGGTCGTCTTTCCATGACTAAGTTGAGAAAAGAAGACTTACTTTGAAAGATAACTCTCAGCCATCTGCACACAGTGGCCAGCCCAGAGGAGTTGATGGTTCATGATCTTTGCCTCAGTGCTGGTTATGTTAGCAGGAGAGAGGATGCTGGCATTGGTGCAGTGGTCTTCTCATCTAATGAGAAGCAGCTTATTGCTGTACTAGGGAAATACATCAAGGGCTTAGTGACCAACTGTTCACCAGGGCACCCAAGGGAAAAACCAGAAGTAATGGCCACAAACTCCTGGAAGATCAATTCAGGCTCAACATTAGGAAAAACTTCTTCAGTCAGGGTGTCCAGACTGTGGAATATGCTCCCTCCAGAGGTGGTGCAATCACTTACCCTGGAAATCTTCAAGAGGAGACTAGACCAGGCATGGCTGGTAAACGCAGACTGGTGGACTGTCCCACAGGAGTGGCAGAGGGGTTTGCAGTTGGCTGGCAGCGGGGTGGGAGGGTGCAGGTTTGCAGCCAGCCAGGAGCTGGGGGGTTTGCAGTGTCTGGCCAACTGCAAACCCCACCCCACTGCTGGCTGGTTGTAAACTCCCTCCCCTTCCCCACTCCTGTGGAATGCCCTACCGCCCCACTAGTCTGAGTTCACCAGCCACGCCTGAACTACACAGTCACCTTGCTGGGGTCACCTGACCCCCAGTTATCTTTCCTGCTTGGTGCAGGGGGCTGAACCTGATGATTTTCTGAGGTCCCTTCCGGCCTTACAATCTATGAACCTATAAAGCAAAGAACCTTCCTGAGGTAATGCTGATGGAACCATTCCAGGTGCTTAAGATGGGTTTGCTATGGCAACCATACCTCATCCATAGAGGAACATGGAGATAACCACTGCAGTGTAGACCAGGATCTTAGTTCCCATCTGCAGATCTCAGTCAGCAAAGACCTGGTGAAGCAGCTTTCTGAAACATATGCTGGTACAGTGAATCCTGTTTGATTTCTGCATCAAGACTGGCTGACTGGGAGAGGTGACTACCAAGTTATGGGAAATTCTTAGTGTTTTCCAGGAGTTTTCCAGCAATAGTAATTTGTGGGGGAGAAGGGCAGCTTGCATTGGGGCAGGCTGATGGAGCACGTTGATCTTCCCAATGTTAATGGAGGGTCCAAGGCTATGATAGTCACCTGAGAAAAAGGTCAAGCATAGACTGCAAATCAGTCTCAGTGTGCACCATGATAACACAGTAATCAGCCTACTGAACATTGGTGATGCCGGTCTTGGTAACTTTCATTTTGCTGTGAAGGTGTTACAAGTTGAAAAGCTGACTGTCCATTCGATATTCAACATCAATTCCGGGAGGAAGGCGGTTACAGCTAAGAACCAAAATCACAGCAAGATGGATGGAAAAAAGTGTTGGGGCAATGACGCAGCCCTGCTTGACACAAGTACAGATGGTAAATGGGCCTGTCTCTGATCCATTGCAAAGGACTGTGGCAGTCATCCTGTTATAGACTAGCCTGAGGACACTGATAAACTTCAGTGGACAACCAAATCTAGCCAGCACGTTCCATAATGCTATATGATTGATGGAGTCGAGGACCTTGGTTAGGTCAATGAATACCATAAACAGCTCCTGGTGTTTCTCTCTACACATCTTCTAGGTCTGTTGTGCAACAAAAATCATTTTGGTGGTACTCCATGATGATCTAAAGCCACACTGTGATTCTGAAAGGACTTCTTCAACAAGGGGGAGAGGCAATTCAGAAGTATGCTAGTAAGAAACTTCCCAGCAAGAGAGAGGAGGGCAATGCCTTAGTAGTTCCCAAACGCTGACTTGTCCCCTTTCTTGAAGATGGTCACAGTGCTGGCATCCTTTAAGTCAGGTGGAACTTCCTTGTTAACCCATATTTTGATGAGAAGTTGGTGACATTTTTGTGCTAGTGCTGTTCCACCAGCCTTGAAGACCTCTGTGGCAATACTGTCTGGGCCTGGTGCCTTTTTTGTTCTTGGTCTGTGATGGCATGCCAGACTTCCTTGAAGGATAGGGGATCAGCAAGAGGTTCTATGACTGGATGTTGAGGGATAGACTTGATGATGGCAACTGATACCTCAGATTTCCAGTTGAGTAGTCTTGAAGTGCTCCTTCCAGCATTGCTTGATGATGGGTACATTGTCCATGAGATGGGTGGAGCTGTCCTGGTGTTGCAAGACATTGGGCAATTGAAACATGGCCCATGGATGGCTTTTATTGCTTGAAAGGAGCTTCTCATGTCATCTTGGTCAGTGAAACTCTGGATTTCCATAGCCTTCACTTGCCACCACTGGTTCTTGATAGCCCACTCTGAACTACAGCTTTGAGCTAGTGGTAAACCTCTCATTTTTGCTGCTTGGAGGGTTCATTTTGCCACCTGCAGAACGTGGGTCTCTGCTGATAGATAAGTGCTAGGATTTTCTCGTTGTTCTTGTCAAACCAGTCTTGGTGATGGTAAGTGGAGTAGCCAATAGATTCAGCACATGCCTTGTAAAAACAGCAATATAGTAAAAGCAAGGCCAGATTTTATGTAGGATTTTCACTCTTGATGAAGAAGTATTTATCTGTGCAATACAAAAATATTGTTAGAAATCAGGAGGCTGGTTTTTTTTTTTCTTAACTGCTTTTCTTTTTTTTCTTTTTTTTAATCTGCAGATCGAAACGCCCAGCACCAGTTCCAACAGCAACACTCAGAGTTGACTCTCCCAGGCCGGTAATTCCCCATCAGAAGGTATGTGGCATATTTTTCTTCCTCTTAAAGCACGAGCATGCTTTATATAAAACCTAAAGCAACACAAAAAATAGCCCTTTCTCCCTACCCCAGGTATATGCATTAATGGAATGCACAATATGTGAAGTGTCACAATTGCTAAATAAATGTAATACGGTGATGAACTTTCCTTTTTTAGTTGGTATTTGCAGATCTGGAGCAGCTATTCATTATTTGCTTAGTTTCTACAACACTAAACTTGGAGCAGCTGGCGCATTCCTGTCTTTTTCATCGTGTTCCCTTACAGCTTGTGATTATCTATCAGAGCTCCACAAAAGATATAGCTGCTTTCTAGAAAAATCCTAATAGTCTGTGTCTCAGCTCATTTAAAAACTCAGTAAATATGACAACATATTGACTTGGTAAAAACAAATTTGGGCATTTTAAAAGCTAGTGCCATACTAGCTTGATAGGCTTATTGTGTTCATCTATAGATCTCCTACAAAAATAGAAAGATATTAATTTAAAGTTGAGCCATAAATGATAGGGAAAATGGACAGTTCTGTTTCTGCAGTAAAAATCCAATGAGAGAGAAATCTATATCACAAAAATAAGCACTACCATGGATATTCAATTACTCTTATTACATTTACGATGCGACTAACCAGTTAATCATATCTTAAGTTGTTACCTGGCTATATGTTAATGCAATTAATGGCTTGATAAAACAAGGAATAAGGTATAAAGTTATTACATAAAAAAGTATAATAACTGTGGCTGATTCCTATCATGCCATTAATTGAAAGTGTGGCCCGGCTGGGACTCCCAGCTGCAGGGTGCATCTCTGTGGCTGGCAGCCCTCTCAGCTGAGGGAGCTCCCAATTCTGAGAGCTCACTATTTGCCCCCAAGACTAGAATCCTTTAGCTGACAGGGCTCCCAGCTGTAGGGGGTGCATGATGTGTACCCAGAGCTGGGAGCCCCATCTACTGATCCAGACTCCCAGCCATAGAGGCACACGTCTGCCTGGGGCTTCAGTATCATTCATGTCAGCAACCTCTGTGGCATTACAGAAGAGCATGAATGGTTTGAAAGACAATGTATCCTTTTCCTCCCAGAGGTTTTCCCTCCATATCTGAGATATATCATTTTGGCAGGGCAGTGAAGAGTAAATTTGCACTGCCTGTGTTCAAGCTGTTCCAATTAACTGAATAAACACAGGGGGCTCAAAAATACCTACTCTTATCAACCCTATTCATTTAGTGAGTGCCAACTTCAACACTTAAAACTATATACAATAATGAAAGAAAATCAACAGACTATGTCAGATCCCAAATCAGAAGCCAAATGGGCATGCCAGCCTTATGAATCACTCCAAAATACTCTGCTTTCCGGTTTCAGGGTTTAGGAGATTTATGTCTCCCTGTAGCAGCTGCTGACATTTTGAAACTCACCTACAAGAGTGAGCTTGAGGAGTAAATGGTTAGGCTTTATTTATTTATTGAATATGAAATGAAGCAACTTAGCCATTTTGTGACTGAGTCAGAAGTGTTACTTCAACTCTAGTCTCTTTTTGATATCAGAGCAAGGGAATGAGACATGCAAAAATTGACTTTGCTGAGAATATTTTTCGTCCATATTATTGCTTCTGAGGCATACAGAAGGTTCTGGGATAAAGGGATAGTCAATGTGTATGCCCCTTGCTTCATCCAGGGAGATTGAAAAAGCCTTCCTCTTCTTACACCGTAGTAACGTGGAGCTTATAAATTTACATAGTAACTTTGTTGAGTTGAAGGTTATTGGAAAGGAGTCACTGGATAGCAATATGAGCTTTCATGGAAGAGAACTTCCTCTTGCTGCACCATCACAGGAGGGAATTGTCTTCTGTCCTGCCCCCTTCTCCTCCCCCTGCCCCCCTCAAAATTCCTTCAGAGTACTGTTAGCCTCCAAAGCAGCTTGAATGACTCAATAGACTGTCTCTCCATACACTGAAACTTTTACATGACCATATGTCATTCAAGTCTTTCAGTGACATCTGGACAGATGTGACAGAATTGCATAGCTTCAGCATTTGGCAATTCATGATCATGTAATAGTTTTTCCACACCAGATTTCAATACTCCATAATTATATGTTCTCCTTGCCAAAAGTTGATTTTAAAACCTCCTCAGTAAGGACATCCCATATTGCAGCGCCATTTATATCAGGTAAGAGATAAGGGCAGGGGAAAGGTTAGATGCATACTACAAAGATGCTTACAATATTTTTTTTATTTTAGCTGAGCAATAGTTGAAGTATCATGTTACCTTATATTTCCTATCTAATCCTATAGCAGGACACAAGGATTAAAGAACTCAGGCCACCAAAGCATAGAAATGTATTTTCCAAGATCATGTTACCTTGAACATAAGTATTCTCTCAGCTGGGAATAAGTTATATGTGGCGGGGGATTATTTTTGGGACTGGAAAGGAACTGAAAGCAGGCAATCAGTTAAGGCTGCTTTTCTAGGGTATGTGGGAGACTCCAGCAGGTAGGATGTGAATGATGTTACATGTTTTGAAGCAAGAGGGATGGGGTTGGACATATAACCAGGAGTGAGGGAGCCCATAGGAACAGAGGACTGGAGGAGGCCAATTAAGCTATTAAGTCCAGTGCCCTACACTGATGGGCATTTTTTTTTTTAACCAAAGTAACCCTAAAATTGCTGGTTCAAATCCTCACTCACAACTACAAGGCAAGGTACCTGAAACACCAAGAATGAATGCCCTATATAACATGCCATAGGTAAAAGCAGCAGAAACATGAGCACTACCAGTGACCTGACATTGCAATGACAGTGTTTAATATATGCTCAGAAATGCTAAGTAAATGATCATGCCTCAAGCTACAAAGAAAGGCAACTGTCCTTCCTACCCTCTTCAGTCCATGCCAATCTGACATGGTGGAGGAGGTAAAATTCTTTTCTGACCCCAGATTTGGTGACCAGTAGGACCTTGAGCAGAAGAGCAAGACTCTCTAGTCAGAAAGGTCTGGATTTTTTATTGTCTGGGCAGGAACATCAGTGCACCTCAGTCAAAAATTCCAGCTTCAGCAGTGGCCAGTGTCCTAAGGCTTTAGAGGTAGGTAAATCTTCTTGCTATCAGAGGCCAGTAGCATTCATAAAAGGGAAAAAGTCCTTCCCAGCCTCAACTAGAGGTTAGCAAAAGCCCTAAGAGATATCTAAGCTCTTTGTTCAGCTAGGGCATCTGCTTGACAAATAGAAGGTTTGCAGGAGCTAAGAATCAGTTTAGGTGTGGTTTCTGTCCAAGTTCAGTAACTGAACTAAGTCCTCTTTGAGTGCATTTTGGGAAGGAAATACAATAAATTATTATTGCTTTGAAACTCAGAGATCTCAAATATAAAAAAGCAAGCTAACTGATGTAAACTGTAGTTTCACATATGTGAGGTAAGGCATGTTTCAGAAAATGCATTTTTAAAATAGTTTTGTTTGCTTGTCATGGTTTTTAAACTATTTTCAGATAACAGTAGCACTGTTGCTATTGGCTGGCTGGAATGGCTGGTTTACAGGACTGTCAATGAGATTGAAAGTCAGAGTTTTTTCCTTTTAGGTCACTAATTCCAGTCCAGGTTGGTAGTGTTAGAGTCAGTTGGCTATTACAATGGCCTGTATGAAGAGTTTGATTACATATCAGCTCTTAGACTGCAAGAGGCTATGTTACAAAACAATCAATACAGAGTTGTCCTTTCACCTGGTATACTGTCACCTGGAATAGTGATCTTCCCCACACAAGATTTAAGTAGGGTTAGGGCAGTCCAGGGAAATATGCCCACTTACACAAGATCGGTAATTAGTATTATTCATTCTTTCTGTTGAATATTGTTACCAATCCAAATGCAATTGCTACTGGTTTGCAAGCTTGTGTTTCTATTCAGTTCCTGCCAGCAGCTGATTAAATTTTAGATTAAGAATTTATAAGTACAATTTCAGCCTCTTTCAGGTTGGGAGGAATGTCTGAAATAGATGCAATTTCTGTGACTTTTTTCCATCAGGAGTCTCATGGCTGATCTCTCATATAAAAAAGTTTTGACCAGGTTTTCACATTTTCCTCAAACAATAGGGTGCAACTTGAAACAGTACTGATCTTAGGCAAGTTGCATGCTCTAGGTGTGAGGTATATGAAAGAACAGAGAGACATATCCAAGTCTGAACGCATTTGTAGGTAGAAGTCATTCAAAATGGAGTAGGAAGAATAGAGAGTAGAGTCTTTATATATGCTGGTTGAGAATCACTGGTACAAGCATTATGTCTAGGTATGTAATACATTCATCACATTCTGTACTCTCTCAAAGACAGCAATATAAATTGTAAATGGTACTATTTTATTAAAGTAGTGCTCAGAGGTCACAACTGGGACCTGATTGTGCTCATAAACTAGATAATCCTTAAAATTTATATGTACAAAATGACCTACAATCATATAATTGGAGGCAAGTTGGTATTGCACAGTAACATATGGAACAGGAGAACTGGATTTTATTCCTGGCCCTTCTAAAGAATGCTTGTTGTATGATTTGGGGGAAGTTTATTTAACTCCCCTATACCTCAGTTTGCCTATCTGTTAACAAGTGATCAAAGATTCTTCACAGGTGAGAGTTATGAGTCTCAGTTAATTAATATTTATGAAAAAATGTTGAAATAGTTTAGATAGCAGTATAAAAGAAACCGTGTAATAACTATACTGAAGTATTGCATAAGAAGGTCCAAGTTGAGAATATGCATTCAGAATTGAGGTTCATATTCCCAATATAAGCAGTACAGCTTAACACTACATTAACAAAATATCCTTCTCTATGGTACCTTGACACTACATGGGGATTTACAACCCTGGAAGAAATTGAGGCAGATTAATGCTGATGCAGTAGGCATCCTTCAGGCTGAGAACAGCTGTATTCAGGTTCACTTTATTTCATGGAAGTAGAGAATTTGGCCAAACATCTCATTCTTAGAGGAGTAAGAAAAATATTGCTGAGAAAAAAAGAATGTGCTGAACGAATGCTCTATAACCTCCTTCCATCCCCAAACATTCTGTGTTCTCTTCTGCACTCACCATTTTTAAACTCATGCACTCACAGGTGTCTTGGTGTTACACTAGGAAATTAGAATCAGCTTTCTGACTTCTCTATAGAGGAAGGAATCTCTGCAAGGTGACAGTATCTTTCTCTAGGGAGGAAGCCCAATGCCCAGAAACACTTCTGGTCCACTTCTGGGTCTCCTGGGGAGCACACAGGGGGGCCCCTGCACCCCCCCAGCTCAGTGACTGGTGCCTCCTGGGTCTGAGGGAGTGTCAGAGCCTGCTCTTCTGGTTGGCTGAAGGGTAGCATCTGGCTTGTATGGATTAAAATATTAGCTCACATTTCCAGCTAGAGATGAATTGATGAAGTGGAATGGGAGGGAGATGGGGAACAGAGGAGTGTTAGTCACTGTTTGGCTACTTATTACTTCTTTTGATATAATGCTAGGAGTCACATCGCTGCTCATTACTAGAAACCTGACCTTCAGATTTCACAAGTACAATAAATTTCTTCTGCATTGCTCTGTTCTTGCCACTAGACTGAAACAAATAGAACAATAATTTACTCTAAAATATCCTCCTAGGAATAAACCAAAATAGCAGATAGTTTATTAATCATGGAACAGAAAAAACAAAGTGACCTGATCAGTAGAAGATTGAAATTACACTGCTGCTAGAACTCCCTTTCCTTAACTTTCCCAGACGCACCTCTATAGAATAGCAACCTTAAGTTAAAAATAGCTTCCAGTGTAAACTGAAGAATATAGTTATGGCTTTTCTATTCTAATAGTGAATAACTAAGAAGAATCAATATATCCAGTATTCTAGTGTGCAGTTAGAAACACACATTCCATTTTACTTCAGCTGGAAAATGGTTAAGAAATAGAATTAAAACTTCTTCAGAGTCCTCAAGGCTGGTATCCTCACTAGCTTTATTTTGTCTCCCTGCTTCCTCAGTATTCCCTTTCCTATAACCTTCTTTATATTTTTATCTGCTGTGTTGCCAAACGTTATCCAGATGCATTTTATTGATAAAAGGATCTATTGTTTGTAGTCTTTGCAGCTCATGCTAACACCAGCTTGCTTATGTCAGGAGGGAAGAAAGGAACCTTTCATTGAATATACATTGACCTCAAATGTTTTTCAAATTAACCTGTAAATCTAACTGCATCAACTCCTGTTGGTTCCTTTTACAGTTATTGTATCCATTTTGCCTTGATTTTTGCAGGATGTAAACCTGCTATGCATAACAGGTGACTTTCTCTGGGAAAAGATTTTGGTATTTGTTAATTCTTTAAAATATTTTTAGAAGAAAATCCTGTTTTTTATTTGTTTAGTGGTATTTGGATGCCTACAATAGACTGCTTAGTTCAGCCTGAATTGGGGACAGTGATTTGACTTGCTGATTTGAATCACTGTCCCCAATTTGATTCAGCCTAATCTGAATCTGAAGATTCAATGTTCATTCAGAGAATCAGTGATTTGGTCATAGACACAGCTTTAAATGTTTTTTCTACATACTTCAAGTTACCAGGGGCGGTTCATAAACACTGTGATGGTGGGATGGATGGAGTCCACCAGGGAGCTTGTGGGGGGCCCTGTACTCCACCCCAGCTCAGTGATCAGCCATGGAGGAACCCTGGGTGCCCTCCTTCAGACCCAGGAGGCACCAGTCACTGAGCTGGGGGGGTGCAGGGGCCCCCCTGTGTGCTCCCCAGCAGAGGACCAGAAGTGTTTCTGGTCCATTTCCAAGTTTGCTGCCAAGTGCACTGCGGAGCTTCCTGCACTCCTGTGGGACTCTTCATCTGCCCCAGCATCTCAGCATTCATGAGCTACCTGGTACCTTGAGGTATGTAGAAAAAACATTTAAAGCTGTCTATGTCCAAATCGATTTGGAGGTTTCTGATTTGATTCAGATCAGAGGGTCCTCTGATTTTGATTCAGATTCGGCCACTGAATTGGGCCAGATCTCCTCTGAATTAGTGCTTAGTGACTGTTTTTTGTAGAATTTTGAGGTCAAAAACGTGATGACTAAAGCACATCATATTGATACACTTCAGAAAAAACCTGGCAAAGAATTAAAAATCAGTAGTCTGCAAATCATAGTCAACATTATCTACATCTCCAGGCCCAGTTTTCTATAAGTAACAGTTAAAATTTCTTACTGTGTTTTTTACTGACAAGAGAGTCTTTTTTCCATTATTTTATATTTCCAAATGCCTCTCTCAGATTGAAGCTTAATATATGATTTAGTTGAATCCCTGCCTTCAAAAGTGTTTGTTCAAAATTAAGCATAACTAATATAGCCAGATTATGTTGGTTTACTGCTGATTTAAACATAATCCTTATGTAATTTAATAGACGATATAGCAAATATCCTGGACAAGAAGACATAAAAGACAGGCCCTCTCGGCACCCTAGCTCCAGAAGGTCCTGAACCAGGTACAGGTTGTCAAAGATGGAATGTCCGGGCACCGTGTACATCTGATTGGGATAGATCATGTCCATCAGCACAGACCACAGGCATAGGAAGGGGAATGTGGAGGAGGGGGAACAAACGAAGGGCTAGGGTGACTCAATCTGGCTTACTCAGCCGCATAACAAACACCAGGGCAGGGGGAGTGGACCACAGGACTTACCATATAAGAGCAAGAAAACACATTTGGCAGCTGCTGAGGCAGATATAAAAGCTGGCTGGAGTGGTGGAGGGGCTTTGTTTGTTGAAGATCAGTCCAGGAGCCCCTCAGGCCTCCAGACAGGTACTCCGTAACAGAGTATTAGGGAGGAAAACAAACCAGGATCAGATGCAGTGAGGCAGCTGTGGGGGAGTGCAGGAACAATCTGTCAATTAGGGAGTAATCCAGTGCAGGTGTGGTGTTAGGTGGTGCAAGTTGGTGCAGCAGGGAATCTCCTGAGAGGGAGTAGCCGCAACAGCAGCAGCAGTGGTAGCAGCCATCCAGGTCAGCCACTCAGGGTGTGCTTTAGATGAAAGTGGAGGTGAAGGCAGGGGGATGGCCTGCCAAAGCAGCTGGGGCATGCAAGACATCTTTAGGCTCTGGCACTGATGGTGGGGGCGGGCCCACAGGCAGTGCAGGCTCCCGACTGCAGCTTGGCAGTGGGCTGAGCAACAGGCTGGAACAGGGGTATAGAAGCTGGGGTGCATTGCAGTGCAGTGGGCCCTGCCCTGAGGGGGGAGCAGCTGTGTGCAGAAAAGGACCTCCCCCCACCATGGGGAGAGGGGAAGCAACAGTAGCAGCAGGAGCCCAAGGCAGGAAGGGTTGTGGCCAACTTACCCCTAGAAGCTCTGGCCTGGCCATCTTCTCTGCAGAAGCTCTCAAGACCAAGCTTGCAGCAACAGCAGTAGCCTGGGACAGGAAAGGGCATGGCCAACTTCCTCCCAAAAGCTTCTGACGGTACATAGCCCTGAGTTGCTGGCCAGGGCAGGTTTTTATATTGCTGGGGCAAGGACAGGTGGTGGTTCTGGGTTTTAGCTCCCCCTGGCTACAGATCCAGGAAGAGCCAGCCAGGGTTATTTTGCCCCAAGTTGCACAATTTGCCCCACACCAAAGTGCATGTCTCGGCATGTGCACTGAGGCAAAAAGTCCTGGCTCAAATTTGCACTGCTTCTATTTGAGCTGCTGCAAGCACACATGCTTGCATGTGTGAACATGCCTCCAAGATTACAATTTACTGCTTCGATAACACTATCTACTGTTGATGAAAATGAAATATTAGTTACTTTCACTGAGGCTCTTCTCCACTGTTAAACTGACCTCCTTTTGTAATGCCATTGACCTCAGTCACCAAGTATAATGTGTCCTGTACACTGGAAAGATATTCATTTTATGTCTTCTGACCCTGGACCAGGAGAAGGTATTTGTCAGAGTGGATCACGGGTACCTCACAGGCATGCTGTGGGCCTTTGGCTTCAGGCCCCACTTCGTGCAGGCTCTCTAGGTGCTGTACACCTCCTCGGAGCATTTGGTCAAGCTCAACTGGACCCTGATGAAGCCCATCCCATTCAGGAGAGGGCTGCATCAAGGCTGCCTGCTGTCAGACCAGCTGTACACCTTGGCCCTGGAGCCCTTCCTCATTCTCCCATGGAAGCGGATGGTGAGGTTGATGCTCCAGGAGCTGGTGGTGTGGCTGGTCCTGTCAGTGTATGCTGATGACATACTCCTCATGGTCCAGGACTCAGGTGACCTGGTGCAGATGGAGGCCTGCCAGGCATTGTACTCAGCAGCCTCCTCTGCACAGGTCAACTGGGTCAAGAGCTTTGGCCTGACAGTGAATGACTGGTGGCAGGTGGGCTCACTCCCACCCATGCTCCATGGGATCTGCTGGAGTGTGGGGTCACTGCTCTACTTGGCAGTCTACCTGTCCCTCACAGACCCCTCCCCTCCAGAGAACTGGCACCAGCTGGAGGCAAGGGTGGTGGAGAGGCTCTGGGCATGGACAGGGCACCTGAGGTGTCTCTCCCTGCATGGGAGAGTGGTGGTGCTGAACCAACTGGTCCTGTCCATGCTCTAGCACCCCTTACACACCCTGCCTGTGCCCCCTGATGTCTGGCAGGGCTCCAAAAATGGGCACTGGAGTTTTTCTGGCCAGGACAGCATTGGGTTGCTGCGGATGTCCTGAGCCTCCCCTTGTGGGAGGGCAGCCAGGGCTTGGTTTGCCTGTGCAGCCAGGTCCTGACATTCAGGCCCTTCAGTGACTGCTATACGGTGTCAGTAGCCATGCAACATGGGGCCACCTGGGGTATGCCCTCCTCCACCACTACTGGCAGCTCCTCAGCCTGTGGGGCTTCTCCCTACAGGGTCTGCAAGGGCTGCCAGAGTTCTACCAGGACCTCCTCTGGGCCTGGAGGCTGGTCTTCACTTGAAGGTCCCCCGCAACAGTCACCCAGGGTGCTGACCTGCTCGTTGAGCCCCTACTCTGAAACCCCCAGCTGGAGGTCCTGATGGCAGAGATGGCCCATTTGTGACAAAGGTTGATTTTGGCTGGTGTCCCCCATATGAGAGACCTCCTGAACTATGATTGGCAGGAGTGGGTGGATTCTGCTGTGCTCAGCACATGAGTCTACTGAAGACACATGCGACCTGCTGTCTGGTCCAAAAGGTGAAATCTGCCCTACCTCCCGACACCCTTGCCTTTGTTGATCAGGTCCTGTTCAGTGGGGGTCCCTACCCTGATGTCCTCCAGCCCACCAAAGTTTTTCATGGGGCTGGCACCTTGCCTAGTCTCACAGAGCTCCCTGCTCTACCACCTGAGCTGGCTGAAGGACACCAGACTGGTCCACTTTTACAGTGTACATTGCTGCCACCTCTACATGTTCATGTGCCACACAATCCATCATGCTTGCTATATTTACACTGTTAAAGCAGTTTGGAAGCCTACCAGTCCCTCTCTCATCGTATTAAAATGAATCCTAAATATCTTTACGTTTTAATGTTTGCTTTTGGTTTCCTTATTACATGGTTGGTGTGTGATGTGGGGATGTGGGTGGGTGTGGAGGGAGGTGGAAAAGTGTGTGGGAGGACTGTGGGTGTGGGGGGACTGTGTGGGAGGAGCTGCTTAGGAGGGGTGGTTCCCCTTCCCCTCACAGGGCACAGTCCCCATACAGCGCACGGACTGCCCTGCCTACAGGGTCCCAGCCCCGTGCCCCCCAGCCCTAGATCTGCAGTCATCTCCAGCCCCTGCTCATTCCCCTGCTTGTCTCCAGCCCCCTACTCATTCCCCTGCTCATCTCCAGCCTTGGGAGGCTGGAGGTGAGCAGGAAGCTGGAGAAGAGCAGAGGAATGTCTTCAGCCTCCTGCTCATTCCCCTGCTTGTCTGCAGTCTTTGGAGGCTGGAGATGAGCAGGAGAATGTCTCCAGCTCATCTCCAGAGGCTGGAGATGAACAGAATGATCAGAAGGATGGAGACAAAATGGGGAGCAATCAGGAGGCTGGAGACAATTCAGGGATTCTATACATCAGCTCCAGCCTCCTGATTGCTCTCCCACTCGTCATTGCTCCCCCACCCAGCTCCAGCCTCCTGAACTGCCAGCAGCTTACCAGCAGCAGCAGCAACACTTGGGGCCACTTGGGGCCTCATAGCACAGCTCCCCCACCATGCAGCGGGGAGCAGAGGGGCACAGCGGGGCTAAGCCCTGGCCACCTGGCACCTGTGCTGCAGTTGCTACATAGACTGGGTGTTGCCCAGTATAGCAGGGTGCCATGCACTGTCTGGCAGTTCAGTGGTGCTGCAGTTGTCACCCAGGGCTTGGCACCGCTCAGCCCAAGCAGCCCAGAGTTGCGAGACAGTGCAGGGTACCCTGCCAAGCTGAGCTGCACCCATGCAATGCTGCAGTATGGGTGCCAGGCAGCTGGGGCTGAACCCTGCCGCCCCCTGCGCAAGGGGGCTGTGCCATAAGGCCCCAGGCAGCCCCAACAGCTGCTGCTACTGCTGGTGAGTGCAGGGGGCTGGGGCCAGGTAGGAGAGTGAGCAGGGGACGGGGGGAAATGAAAGGGGAGTTGAGGGAACCAACAGGGGGCTGGCACTATTTGGACCCCCCTCCCCATGGTCACCTCCCCCATCCTCCAGCCCCTCTCTGCACCCTACTTACCTGCCACAAAGCTGGTCCAGGTCCCTGGAGCCTGCACCATTGCTTGCCCTGCATGGGCACGCACTGTGTTGCAGCACTGAGGCAAGGGCCAGCCATAGAAATGCTCTGGAGGCTTCTTTCTGGAGGACTGAACCTCTGGTTGCCTCAGGGCACAGTCCAGGACTGTGGCCTGCCCCACTTTTTTCCCCCTGGGTATATTTTGACCCTTAGATATTCAGCTATCTAATTTTGCCCCCGCACTGCAAATTTGCAGTGCAGGAAATGTTTTTTTGTTCCCTCACATGCCTCTTGCAGCATTTGAGACACTGTAAGAGGCGTGTGCACACTTGTCTGGATGTGCCTTTGAAGGCCAAATTCTGCTCAGGTCTTTCGTCATTGGCAACCTCATAAGAATCATTGTGATGTCTAACTGTAGCCCTGCAATCCAGCAGAATTTGGTATAAGGCAGAATTTCCTAGGGGTGCCTACTGAACTGGGTCTCCTATACCTTGGAAAGATTTAGCCTTTGATCTTTCAACTGTATGGAGAGATAGTGGAAGTTAGTCCAGAAATAGTGACTTTTACTATGGCAAAATTGGGGGTTATAGGGCATCTTAGATGCACCTAATCAAATTTTGAGGACTGGCAGAAATGCTGATTGGAAGTCTTGCATTTCCAAGAATTTTGCTATTAATTACAGCTGCTATGTGTTTAGGGGTGGGGTGGGGAAAAATGCTCCCTCTACCACCCTACATCAGAGGCAAGTTATAACTCTGGGCTCAGGCTTCTGGGATAAATTGCAAAGTGACATATGTACTAAACATAGTTACATATGTACTAAAATAATCCATAAACTTCTGTAAACATGTATTGCCTCTTTGTCTAGGAGCTTATTTTGACTAAATATGAAATTTAACATCCTCTCAATAGTCAAAGCAGGACTTTGGCCTGTCCTATGTAAGACGATTCCAGCGTTGTCAATTTCATACATTCAGAAATTGGCAGTCAGACCTCCAAATGATGAGATCTGTAAAATAAAGCATCTTTCTATTTTCCATTTTCAAGTTTTGCTCTGTGATCAGGAAGGCTTGATGGAGATGCAGGAGATATCAGAAGTGTCAAGTGCACCTATCACCCGTTGACTTAGGTGGAGTTCCATAACGGTAAATTTGCATTGAAGGGGCACAGGCAACAATATAGGTTCTAGCAAGCACTAGCTTGAAAGTTTTGAATGAAAGTACTTAAAAATAGGATAAAGTAGTGAGACATCTTTTCCCAGTTTATGTTCAGTTCTCCTAACAAGATATTATCTGTCATGTGAAAATGTCAAACTGTGTTTTTTATTTTTAGCAGTAAGTGTATTTATTATGTACAAAGTTGCATTAGTAAAAAAAAAGTATTGAAATCATATTTAACAAAAGGCATAATTTCCTGTTTTCCAGAGTGTTTTTGAAAGATACCATGTGTGCCCAATATGAAGGACCAGCATGAGGTCTTGCACATGTATTTATTATTGGGTGTGCTTCCAATGATCCCTACCAAAATAACATGCCATAGTGTTTTAGCTAGGAGTATTTTCTGAATCACAAGTGTTCGATCACATGCCTAGGGCATAGTGTCATGCTTTGCGCTTTGTGAATGTATAACTTCCATACATACAAGTGGAAATTATGCACAAGCATAAAAGAGGAGCTATTTCTATTGATTTATACATTCTCTTAAGTTTTTCTACCTTACTTGCTAACCTTGTTGCATGGCCTAATTAGCATGAACTGGAGTCTGTGAAAGCATTGCAGCATATGGACTTCAATAACTTGAAGGCAATACATTAAAAATTGAATGGCGTGATCTGCGCAACATTAAACCTTATATGTCTAAAGTAATAATATAGAGTTTTGTAATTTTATATCGTTGCCTTATTTGGGACTGACTTCAAAACATTCAAATGTTTTCTTAATTATCCATAGAATGAATAGAAGCTATAGCCCTATTTTCAAATTATGGCTATTTAATGTCTGAAGAGCTTCTGCTATTAGTCAATATAACGTGTACATTTTAACTAAAAAAATTAAGAATGCCTGAGTGTGTAGCTCTGTCTTATTGGGAGACAAACTATATATTCTCCTTCATTGAAAGGCTTGCTATGAAGGCCACTAATTGTATGAATGTGTCAAAAGCAATAGATATATTATTTTTGCATGTGTTCTATGATTGCTATTTTCTTTTTTCCTTTTCTTCACCTGCATGTTCGCTACTACAGGACCCTGCTTCGGAAATCAATGACAGCAGAACAACGTTCAGTCTTCTAACTAACACAGCCACTGGGCCTTTGAATACTATTTTAGCAACCGATGAAACACTTTCAGGCTACCTCAGCAAGCAAGAAATCAGCTATTCAAATAGTTATTCCTTCTTAAAGACTACTGCAGTTAGAACTTCCATGTCTTCTCAATCAGTGACACCTGACATTTCACCTCCAAAGAGTAATCTAAGTTCAAAACAAAGCCCTGTGTTCACTGATGGCTGTGGTTCTAAACACGAGCTGAGCCCTGCAAGGCAGTATAACAACCCTATTGGCCTTTACTCAGCAGAGACACTAAAGGAAATGGCTGAGATGCATAAATTAAACCTCAAACGAAGGGCTTCAGAAGGTGGACTTCCAAGAGGGTATGTAATGTAGTAATATGTTAAGTGTTTCCATAAGTAATTAGCTGAAGAGTGAAGCATAACCACAGCTACTTCATTGTGTATTTATCTTGTAATCATCATTAATGATATCCTGAAAAATCATTTAACATTCTCTCACCTCCAAAAAAGACAGATATAGTTCTATTTCATGATAACTCTTGGTCCTTGGTATCTTAATTGCAATATGGGTTGTCATTGGCTACCCTGGCATGAGGAGGAACACTGTGACTAAAATACTCTCCCAATGTGTTTGGGTTCAACAACAGGTACTTTCTATCTCTTCTCCTTCTGTTTATGATGGAAGCAGCTCTCAGTAACTGGGTTACTGTAATGCTGTCTTTATCTGCAATTAAGTTACTCATTGTACTTTAAGAAAAACAAATGAATTTTCAAAGCTGAAGGCTTTTCAGACACTTGGGAAAGTTAAGGCAGTTAGCAAAAGGTGTGAAGTTTTAAACTATTCATAGTTCAAAACAGGGCTACTCAGCCCCTAGACCAGAGCCATGCCATCTGGCCCACCAGTCTCCCAACAGGTCTAAAAATTTGGAAACAGAGAAGTAGTGGGAAGTCCTGGCAGTGGGATATCTTCCTAGACATACATGGGCCCCATATGCATCATTTCCATTGGCGTAATTACTATAAGGCAAGGTCAAATGGCCCCAGCATTTTAAGTTCAAGACCCCTTCTACACAGTCATAAAAGAGCTAAATTCAAACAAAACTCCAAAATTACATTTTTTCCTCTTCCTAAAAGGATTATAGCAAAGATTCCCTTTTGCCAGCTCCCCTTCCCAAAAGGTGAGGACAGTGTTCAGATGGATATAAGTAGATAAAGCAGCCTTCATACAGCAGGTAGGATAGCCAGCCTGTCTAGCGAAACCGCATGAAACAATGCCTAAGTCTCATGCTAGTGTTGATCAGGAATATTGCTCATTACTTCTTTGGAATTACACTGCCACAAAACTGAAGTGAAATCAGAGTCAAGTTCTCCATCTCCCTATATATCCAGTAGTGCTTGGCTATTTGCTGACCTTTCAAAAGGCTCCCAGTTTGTGCATTGTACTTTCCAGAGTGCTCACTACAGCTGGTAGAAATTTTTTCCATCAAAAGGTTTTTGCAGAAAATGTTTCACAAAGAATATTCTATTCTGTCTCCATTTGGGGGCTTTTAAAAAACCTCAGCCAATTTTGACAAAAACAAAACTAGGTTACATTTGCATTTACATATTTCAGAGGAAAACATCATTTTTGGGCTTAGTTTAGAACATACAGCTTTTCAGGAGCATGTTTCAGCACCTCTGCCCTTTTCTACTCCTAATGTCCTTGTACATCCCAATGGTTATGTTTTAGGTAGATCAAATGCCTGAGTATTTCTGATATTTATTATGACACAAATTACACACTACAGTGTTGCTGTTACTGTGCATTGAAGGACTATTAGAGTCTCTCCGTGGTTTTTAGTACTTGTGGCAGCAGGACCGCATACATATTTTTAATCGATTGAATGGGTGTGTGGGAGGTGGCATGGGAGAGCAAACAAATAATAGACGTAGAGCCAGCTTCAGCCCCACTTCATACCACTGCCTTTCCATGCATCCTGTTCACTCATATGTTCATATATGCACTCACAAATAATTTAAGAATCTTATTGCTGTAGACATGTATATTGACAGTAAACCACCAAGTCACAATAGAAAACTCTCCAATGCAGAAATGAGTCATGTATCTTAATATCCTCTCTTGAGATTTTTCTCTGGATTTGAATATGGCTGCTGGGTGCTCTTATATGAAGAGCTATAATATCTAAATAAGGTATTGTCAATCTGTCCCCAATTTTTAAGTATAAATGAACAAATAGGGAAATAAAATTCACACTTATAACCCATTAAAAGGACTTAAACCAGTGTTCAAAATGCAGGCTTTATAGTGTTGTTCAGTAAGGAATTAATGGGAAAGAAAAAGCTGTTTTAATAACAGTACACAAAGCCCAAAGTTATTTGAAACAATGTCTCTGTAAAGCTGACATATTGTGAGACTTTAGTGTTAAGGGCCCTTTAATTTTCACTGTCACTCAGGGAGTGGTAGTCTTTCCTGTCAGTGCCCTGGGGATGGTAACCTAAAACCTATAGGAAAACTAGCTGTCTTTGGACCATATATTATCCATGAGTTTCTTTTTCTCTGAATTTGCTTAAGCATTTATAAGAAGCTGTTTGAAAAAGCAAAACTGGCTGTACAGGGCATCTCTGAACTGGGTTGTCTTGCGCACTAATATTAAGTAGCATGACAGGGAACTGTACCGAGTAAGAATGTGATTCAGAAAAGCTCTGAATCCATGAGCTCCCAGGTGCTTAGGTGGTGGTAGCTAAATTATAACCTAGGTAGGCAGGCAGGTGCATCTCAAGGTACATTTTATATGTCAGTGTTGCAAGTTTTTAATTTATCCTTTGGAATTTTTAAACAGGATCCAGTGGTATGTTAGAGGGGACACCTGGGGAGCATTGAGAAGATTGACCTTTCTGATGAAATGTAACAAAGGTTCATTGAGATGATTCCCTTCCCACCTGTAGAGTTTCCAGTCTCTTGTTCTTATGCCCATCTGGTATTAAGGCCTGATTGTAGGGCCACATAGACATTTGATAAAGAAAATGGCAGGAGATGCCCTATGCCCATTACTACAGCATATCTTCATCGATAAAAGCCCACCTGAAGGTAACATAAATAAAGACTGAGAATAAGGTCCCCCGCCATGTTATAGTAAAGGCACTATGGGATCTTATCCCTAGTCCCAACAGCTGTGCATCCTGCCATGCCACACTTGTGTGGCAGAACGTACGATTGTTGGCATTTACTGCTCTGCCAATTGCATCATTATTGTAACAGAAACCTTGCAACCCCCTTGGGAACAGTAAGGTACCTGTCCACAATAGCACAAGGGCTCCCCTCGCCAGCCAGTTTAACCCTCCCCTGTGCCTGTCAGCCCAGCTGGGCACCAACAAACCCAGATGGCTGGCTGCCTAGCCCCATTACTCCTCAGCACAATAGATCAAGGCACATTCCAGTTCCTTTTCAAAGTGAGCACTGCAGTTCAGTGACACCCAGCATGGTGCTGGGTGTCTCCCAGCTCTTGAAGGAGCTATAGAGTAAGGCATGTTCAAGTGTCAGGTTCTGGTGAGCCTTGTGGCTCACCATGAACCAGCAGGGTGCTTGATTTGCCCCATGATGTTTACCTTGCCCCACAGCTCCCTCAGGATGAGCCCTGTGGCAGCTATAGGGCAAGACAAGCTCACTGTAACCTGGCACATTGGCCCAGCTGATGAGCTCCCTGCTTCATCACACTAAAAGCTGTAGGTACAACCTTATAGAATACAGCCCTATGCAGTGCCGCCCATGGCTGTCAACCAGAACCAAACATATAGACTACGAGGCAGAGCTACCCTGCCATACTTTCAATTTACAGCTGGATGGAAACCAACCACAAAAATGCTCCCCATATTTTGTGGAACATTTTTTGGCTGGTTTCTTATTTTGTTGTTTCATTAATTCCCTGAATGTGTGATAAAAAGGGTTAATTGCGTCCTAAGTACAATGTCTTCCAGGGACCCGAGACACAGACTGTCACATATAGTTCTTTCTTATTTCAGCATACACTATCCTGCACGTTGTAGGTCAGAGCAGTAAATGCCTATCCATATGAGTTTGTGTGCCAAGAGCATAGAGTTACCAGCTCATTACTAAGTGACATCTTTGAGTGAGCAAGTTGAGCATTGCAGTGCAGATCTGTATTTAGAAATAAACTAAAATGACATCTGGGGATGAGGTGGAAAGGATTTATATCATGTCAGCCCAGCATATAAGGGAGGCCAAGCTTCACTAATGCTTTAGGGAGCTTTGATAATCTGTTTAGATCTGAAAAATTCCTACTGATGATTGTGGCTGTTGAACTCGTCTCACAAGATTGTGCACAATATATTTTCCAGCGATTAAATTAGCAGTTTTTCTATATAGGCTCTTCATATTTCACTAACAGAGAATTCAGAGCAGCCACCAGCACCTACTTCAGAAAATGATACTATTACACCATGTTTCACTGTAAGCAACTGCCCAGCTGTCCAACACATACCTAAAATGGATATAGAATCACTGATCTGCTTACAGGCTACAACTTTTTCCTAATATATCTCTACTGGTTCCTGTAACAGACAAATATATTTGGTTTAATGGACAGTGTACAACGTTGTCAGAATATTCTCAAACCTGAGAATCTCAGGAACATAAAATGAAACAAATGCAGTTTACAACTGTTCTGGCAGAGCAATGCAACAGTACAAGAGCCCTATACCACAGCTGTGGCTCCATGCAGTGTTTTTTGATAATTCAAATTAAATTTGGATAAGCAAGCTGCAGAATAGCCCCACATTAAAGAAGTCAGTTCAAAGAACTACAGACATCAGAGCAGTTTTAGGTTTGTCCCAGTGGTCATGCTGCTTTGCTGTGCCACATGGGAAATCTGAACACTCCAAACACTGCAGAAGCAACTGGGAAAGGGGGTGATATCCCATTCTATCAAACATAGCCTAATTAAAAATACTGCTGATGACTATTCCTGTGTGGAATGTTGTTCACTCTTCGTAGGTCAGGAACATAATCTCCTATTCACCATCAGATGAGAAAAGATGGGTTTGGAAAGCTTTGAGAGAGACCTCTGGACACTTAGGTTCACACAGTCTATGTTTGCAGGAGAAAGGGTCACTTGAAAATGAAAGGCAATCAAGGTGTGTTGTTTCTGCAGTGCTTCCAAGTTCTGTCTGCCTGAGACCCAAGTTTTGTTCCCAAGTATCATGATATTTGGGAACTGCTAGGTAAGCTACAATCAGTTATGGTTAATGCAATGAAGCAGGTGCTACACCTAGTTTTCTCCTGTATTGTATGCTACATGTGAGAGAATATTTCTTGTAACTGACCTCAAAAGAACACATGGTACAGAATTAATGCATATAGGTCTGATTTGCTTTTCACTTTAAGTGGTATAACTGAAGAATGATTGTACTGTATTTAAGTCAGTTGACAAACACCCAAGTAAAAAGTTTAGATGAGATCATAGATGTTTCATTGGGAGGTTTTCCCCTTCTCTGTACATCTTTTAAAAAACATCTCTTGATCTTTTCCTTGCATATTCTCCAGCAAACAAAATGCTTGCAGATCATGCTTACAGTTGGCACTATTGTGTTTGGGCTAATGGGAATGGCATCGTATTCTTGAATATTTAGAGTCTAGGAGACTGCCACTCAAAACTATTTTCAGATAAGCGTACAGCCTGTAGAGAGCTCTACTTCCTTGCTTCCATAGCCTCCAAAAACCATACTTCCAGTGATGCACAGTAAGAAAAGCATGTCAAGGGTCAGCCAAAATGTTTGGTACCTTATTAAATCTCTGTGGATACACTCTAATCCCTACATTTTTTCCTCTCTTGATCACATTGCAATTTTTCAGGGTAATAGTAGCTTTCTATTCCTATTTGTAGACGGTTTGAAAAAAAAAGCGGTATTAAGCCCTGGCAAATATGTTCTGCTCTTTACACTCTAAAATTGTTGTTCTCTATTTTTTCCCTTCGTGTTGTTTGTTCTCTTTCTCTTCCCCTAGGTCATAGCCAACACAGCTGCCAAGTTAGTATCAAATAGTGTGGACGTGCTATACTATCTGTATGAAAAGTTGTTTTCTTTGGGGTAGCATGAGCCCTTGTTTTCTGCTTCGCCTGCTAGTAGATAGAGAGCTTTTAAAAAATATCTCATTGGTGTGATGAGTATTGTACATTGCTACTGTATCCAGTGGGGTCCTATCCTAAGAATATCCCTGAAACTCTGCTTCGTGTTTGGTGTTCTGTGTTGATGTCCTAACAGTGCAAATACAGCTTAGATCTGAGCTTGTTTAACTATCGCAAACTCTTTTCAGATCTTTTAAGGCTCCTGCTTTAAATGTACCATTCTTCTTAATTCTTGGGTAATCTTGATGTCTTCCGGATTTTGTGGACCTCAATCACAGGCTTTTTTTCTTAATATAATTGCATGCGTTTCTTTACTCTCAGGCTGGAAACTAATCTTGAAATCTTGTTCCATCAAAATTCCCCTTGACTTCAGTATTATTTTTTAAAAGATCTAAAAAGTATTTGAATTCACAGGAAGTTTAGTACAGACCTGATGATTTGACTTAAAAGTTATTAGTCATCTTTGACCCTAAATTTAAAAAACTAAACAGAAGAGTCTTTCTATATTTTTACTTTATCCTTCTGCCATGGAAATTGCCCATTACCATTCAACACTTCGGAGTTCCAGAAAGTGCCCATGACCATTCAACATCTTGGAGATCCATAAATGTTGGAAACTTAAACTCTAAATTGAACCAGTTTAAATTGGTAACATAGTTGGTGGATGTAGCAAGAGTAGTTTAAATGAAAATGATATTTCTTGAGTGAGCAAAATAGGGATAGCTTACATGGATTTGTCTTTCTTTGATGACCACACTCAGTCCTTGGAGTAAGTGGGTTCAGGTGCATATTGCTTCCACTGAACCGAGCAGTGCGTTTGTCCATTGGGGATGGAGTTTTGGTGTTGAAGTACCATGAGTCACATGTGGTGGCCTCTTTTATGCTGTACTTGGTTTATCACTTCCTCTGTTTACAAACAGTTTTTTTGTCATCTGGGAATATAAGTTACACAAATCTGCCCACCTGCTGAATGTCCTGTCAGCAGTATCTAATGCAGAACCACAGCTCTTAGCTTTTAGTCCTTTCCTTCTGTTGGCTCTGGATCTCCACCTTAAACAAGGCATCTCATAGTGGCATTACCCTGTCCTCATCAGATGTTGTAATGGAAACTCAGTAGTTTATAGTCTGTTGATTTCAATGAAAGTTTTGGCTTAATTAGAACAGTAGGATGGAGCCCCGTTTTTCTAAAAGATTGGTAAAATTGTTTCAGTTCCACAATTCCAAAACCAAAAATCACTTGTGTTTATGGGATTGTAGTCATCCTTGAGACCTCAAGCCTTTTTGCAAAGTGTAAGAACTGGGGTTTTTTAAGTCAATTGCTCTGGTCTGCATTTTTAGACATTTTCCAAAATATGGCATGTTTGGTTAATTAAAGATAAATTGATGACCCTACACAGTCATTCCTGGTTCTTAGATATGGAAGTTCTTTGATAGGAGAAAGGAGAATTCTTAATCTCAACAATCTACAGATTCCAAACTGTTGTCTCATGGCTTAATGCATTACAAGGGTAAAAGAAGACATTACTATAACAAGGTATAAGTGTGTTAAAAACAAAAACAAAATTGGGCACAACATGCAACTTCTCTCTCTTTCTCTTCATGAATTGCTCCATATAAAGCTGTTAGCAAAAGTAGTTTTATTAGGTTAATTGTGTGTTAATGAACACACATTTAGAGTAGTGAAAACATACATATAATTATGCTTTTTCATTTATGGTGAATACATAATGCATCCTTTCCCCCCTCAAAATGTCTATGCATGTATTACACAGCTCTGATTGCAACATGGCATGTGTTTCTTCCTTCTGCATGCTGCTGTTAATGTTCTTTTAAAATATTTTGACATACTACACAATTCTCTCTCCTATTATCCTTCCTGCCTAAGGCATCTCACTGAACAAAAGACTGTTTTAAAGCAAAGTAAATGGAATCCACTGCCTGGGAGAGCAGATCAGGTCTGATATACAGGGAACTTTCCAGTCAATTAGCTGATAAGAGTCTGTACGATTTGTAGGAAGAGATTTTTTTCCTGGCTTTTTTATTTCCCCTTGTCTGAGGGTTGGGGTGCATGTTGAATCCATGGGAACAAACTGTGTCCACCACCCTTTGGATCTCTGAAGATGGTGACTCCTAGAAGGCAGGACTTGTTATTAGTGGCCGCATCTATACATGCATTAATACGCTTTAGTTAATGAGCATTAATTCTAGTACTTCCATTACGAGGTACTACGAAAATACACACTAAACTGTCTTAATGTGCATTAACTCAAGAGCACAGGTCATTTATTCACGTACTTTTGTCCCATGATGCACCAGAGATCCACCCCTTCAGAGCAGATTCGATTAAGCGAGTCTGCTCCACATGTGAGCTGATATGAACTGTGCTGTGCTATGTGCAGCAAAATGCACATCAGCGTGCAGAAAATGGTGGCAGTGTGCTTTTCAACTAAAGCAACTTCTATGCGTTTTAGTTCCAAAGTGCATCGCTGCCATTTTCTCAGTGCTGACTTGCATTTTGCCGCTTATACAACTGCAAGCGTCACAGCGCTGGGCACTTTTTGAAGTGCCCAGCTCTGCAGTGCTTGTATGTGTAAAAATGCCCATGGTTTTTAAGTGACAATGTGTATTAAACTATTTTAATGTGTATTAGCTAAATAGCACTTTGAGTCACACTTTAATGTGCATTAAAATAGGATAATGTGAATTAAAGCACACATGTAGATGTGCCTGTTGTTACCTAATCAGCTGGAACAGTTTCCACTCTTTTAACAGTAATCTTGTCAGGAGGAGTGTTCTGATGTAACCATTTTTCACTGAAAAATCTTGGTTTGTAGAAATCAAAATTTATTGCAGAAATGTTTGGAGTTTGGTGAACTTCTGCTGAAACAAATTTAGTTTCAGCAGACATCAGAAACTTATTCTGGTTTCCTTCTTGCTTACCTTATGAATAGTTTACCTTCTGTTTTCAGAGCTCATGATTCTAAGACAGCCTTTCCACATGGACTCTTTTGGTGTTGAGGAGTGTAGGTATCGGGCTCTCTGTCATGGAGTCAGCAGTCTGTAAGCTTGGGAGACCATGATTCCAGGAGACATTCTTGGGGGCTAAGCTCCTAACTCGGCAGGAGGATATGGGGAAATCTTGACAAAATGGGACAAAGTTTGAGATGGGAATTTTTTAAGCTGCTCTCTTCACAGCAGAGAACCTAACAGTCCTGGACCCTCGGGTGGCAAAATTGAGATGCGGACTCCCAGAGTTTTGGACTCTGTTTGAAGCCTGGAATGCTTCTAACCATAAGGTTAGCTAGGGCAGTCAGGAGCACCCAACTCTTCTTTCATTTTTGAAAAATTAAAACATACCTATTTTCTTTTCAAAATGCAAAACATTCATCATTTCTTTTTTTTTTGTCAAGAAGTTCTTTGCTTTTCTAGTTTTGGTTGAACTACAATGACTCCTTCACACAACCTGTTTTTTCTATGACTGGACATTCTGAATTTCAACAAATGTTAATGTAGCATATAGTGTCTGCAGCACTCAGGCATGCCCCTGGTTTTTTGGCAGGTCTGAGGGGACAGATAAGGATATTGTACTAGTGTTTTGCGCAGGTCTCCCATGGGCTAGGTAGAAGCAGTTAGTTAAATGAAGATTTGAGTATAAAACAGTAACTTAAGAAAATTTAAATAAATCATAAGAGGTATATCATTATACATCAAATGTATGTATGAGAGAGCCTGGACCTCTGAGTTCCATAACAGGCTCTGATACTGGACAGATTGTGGCTTTGGATGTATCACTTGACCTGTGCCGGCAGTTTCTCTACTGAAAAACTTTACCCACAATGGAGGTCATTATAAAGTGCAACTATCCCATGATGCATCGCTTGTAATTGCCACCTTAACTATTATTTAGGAAATACAGAATCTAGCTTCAAGATGTGGTAACATTTTTTGGTAACCTTCACAGTTCCTGAACAAAGGTTTTGTAAGGATTAATTATTTATTATTTGTGAAGTGTTGGAAGATTAAAAATGTTTATGAGTAAATATCACCGTGATTAATTAACCATGTAGAAATATTATAACCCTCTAAATAGGAGAAATAGGCATCTACATTAAAACTTGCTAGAAGTTTAAAAGGCCCCTTTTAATTACATTACAAAATATGTGTTCTGTCTCTCTTCTGGTCTGTATTCAAGCTTTTGGGATGAGATGTCATGAGCACATGCACATTCCTCTGCTGTTGTTATATCTTTCACCTATTTTCACCCCTTTGTCTTTTCTTCCCCTTCTCTCTCTTCCCTTTCCAAAATTTACTCTCATATAACCCTAGCACGGAGTATGTGGAACGCTTCAACCCCAATGTCTTGAAGGACTCTGCCCTATCTACACACAAACCTATTGAGGTGAAAGGCCCAGGTGGCAAAGCTACTATAATTCATGCCCAGTATAATACCCCAATCAGCATGTATTCCCAGGATGCCATCATGGATGCCATTGCAGGCCAGGCACAGGCCCAAGGTGGTGAATTTGCTGGGTAAGGTTATTTCCTTGTATGCATGACATCAAATAGTCCTCCTGTGCATGTACACCATTCCCTTCCCCTGATCCTTTTCTCTGAAGCATTGTATGTATGCAGAAAAATAGAGTTTAGTATTTCTTTCAAAGTTTGTGCAGTGCAATTAATGCCTTTAAAACTAAAAGAAGGCAGGCAGTATAGAATTGAAAGTTTGTAATTCCCTTTTCAATATTTTTTTTCTAGAGTTGGGAGCCATAATGCCTAACAGAAATGCCATAAATCCCATAGGGTCATACACGCATACGTGTGTGGTTGTATTTATGTGTATATGTATTGTGACTTGTGTACATAAATCTACAGGTTTCCCTCAATTTATGCAGGTTCTTTATATGCGAATTCGCTCTTATGTAATGAGCATATATAGACCCATAATTCATTATACGTGAGGTAAATTTACTCTTATGTGATCAGAATAGATGCCCCCCCGCCCAACCAGGTAAGTCTGTGGGTAGAGGGGAAAGGGCCATGGCCCCACTCACCCCAGCCCCAGCTGCAGTGGCCCCAGGAGCAGCCAGTGCCAGCTGCCTGCGGCCGCTGGGCTGCACTGTGCTTCACCTGTCCACCCATGCCTGGGCTCACCCCAGCGCCTGGGCTGTGCTATGCCATGGTGCAGGCAGCTGGTGTTGGCTACTCCTAGGGCTGCTCCAGCACAGGCTGGGGTGAGTGAGGACAAGTAGAGCCCTGAGTGGCACAGGGTGCAGCATTCACCCCAGCCCCAGCTGCAGCAGCCCTGGGAGCAGCTGGCACCAACTGCCTGCACTAGTGCATGGCACAGCCCAGGATCAGAGGCGAGTGGGGACAGGCAGAGCACGGTGCAGCTCAGCGACTGCAGGCAGCGGGCACTGGCCACTCCCAGGGCTGCTGCAGCTGGGGCTGGGGTAAGTGCCACTCTGTTCCCTCTGCTTTTCTGCCTTGTACAGCCCTGGCAGCGGCACCCCTCCCCTGCCCCTTCCTTAGTACCAGCCTCCCTCCCTCCCTCCCTCCCTCCCCACCACGGGAACCTATCCCTATTTGTTGCATTGTAAAGTGGGTTCACTTTACGTGAATTCAATTTATGCGCCATTCTCCAGGAATGCATGTGCAGCGTAAATCAAGGGAAACCTGCATATGGTTCTTCCATGATGGCAATGGATGTTTTAAGGAGTGAGATGAATTGCCATCATTAAACAAAATCTGTCAGAAACATGTTTCAAAATACCCTATTATTTGGGTCATTCCCTTATTTAATGTCACATTTTGCCACCATTCATACTAGGTAATAACTTTACTGCACAAGTCTGTTGAAATATATGGGGCTAATCAGAGAGTTCAGTGTTATAATGTGTGGCACAATTTGGCCATCTGTATATGTTGCCTGAAGCAAAAAACATTGTCATTCCCAACCTGTCTCACTTAAGTGTAGTTATCCTTAGTTAGAGCTGGCTTGTTCAGTAGCATAAGCACCAGATTTGATTTACTGAAAAACTGTTAGAAACTGCTTAGAGCCATTTATTATCAATGGACTGTCTGTCTCCTCCAACTGATATGGATGCAGGTTAAACATGTGGAATGAGAAACACACACTCACCTGAGAACCAGGAAGCATAAAAACCTGAGACGGGGAGATGTTTCTGGGGTGGGGTTACAAAAGTGAGCCATCAAATTATTGTTATAAGGAATTAATTGCTTTATCACTTCGGTGTTTTGTTTTGTTTTGAAGTAGATATGCTATCTTTAGGCAACCTCTGTAATTTGGGTTCTGTTCTCAGTTACAAGGGTATATAGCCAGAGTATTTCCATGGACTTGAATGAGGTCTTCTGTTTTTCATACTGGTATAACTGAGAGCAGGTTCTGGGTTTAGGTTTTAATGATATTCACTTTTGACCTCAGAAAAACAGGATTACTTAGCATAAAAGTTGAAGTTATTCAATTATAATATATATTTTTCTATCACAATGCAAATGAATATCTACTTTGTATGCTTCACCTATAGGAAAAATATAAATGGGGAGGAGGATAACTATATATGGATAGTTATTATTTTTTATGATGTCTCTTATAATCATTTAAGTATAACTTTTGCATTGTTTACATAGCACAACATTCATGGGAAGACAGATGTTATGAGCATATAAAAGTGCAATATATGCATTTCTTTTTAGTTATTGTTCCATTCTTTTAGAATGGAGCCCTCTGTTATGTTATCATCATTTAATTTTAAGTAACACTAATGTTATTTTCTAGAAACCTCTTGTTTAGGATTATTAGGAGCCTGGATATTTCACAGATGAGAAGACATTTAAGTTAAAAATGATCTCTTTGCAGGAATATGTATACCAATAAGAAGTAATAACTTTTGTCTTTTCCACCCTGGTCTAAGTTATATATAGGTGTCTTACCCGTCTCTGTTGTCTTTGGCAATCAGATGGATGTTTCTGTATATGGAAAGCAGGATCCTCTATTGTTGTTAATAGGCACTTTCAATTTTTGCAGCACTGTACATTATCATTGCTTTTCTTAATGGTTCTATGGCTTTTTCAGCCTTCAGAAGTTTAATGATGGTGTGCAAAAGGAATATGTAAACAGCCTATCTTGAACAAATCCAGCATAAAGGGACCAAAGGCATATATTTTATGGAAACATGTTATACAACTGGATTGAAATGTGGTATCATCTAGGATCTTTTAGGCTATTTCAGTATCCTCAGCTTTACCTACAGTACTTCATAATTATGTTTTCTTCCAATTTGTATTTCTCTTAGTCTCAAGTCTAAAATATTCCAGGAGACAGAAGACCTTTCTTCCCTTAAAATTATTCTTATTCCAGCCTGAAATAAAAATAGGTAACAAGAAAATAACAGCTTATTTTTGTCCTTTAATCATTTGGCATTCCAGCTTCAGCTACCTGAAACTGAGGGTCATCTGACAGCTGGGATTCTGAAATTGCCCTAGAGAATGACCCAATTTCATAGACCTGGTTTTGTAAGAAGCATAGATGAACAGTGTCTGAGCGTGGGTTGGTGTGTACATGTCTTTTCAGGGACTTCTACATCAAAGCCTTTTGTTGCAGATAGAAATTATGCATTCTGGGTCACAGTCCAGGATGTGTGCTAGTTTCCTTTCTTTACATAGACTTTTTTGCTGTTTTTAGGGCATACAAGTATAATTGCATGGTGTTTACTGGTTTAAGAAATGTTGTCTGTAGATAAGACTCAAAACTAGCTGTAAATTGCCAGTATCCATTCAACTATCTTTTGAGTCATTACCCTCAAAGGCATATAGATGCAGAACTCCCACTGGAGTCAGGGCTTTGCTCTTTAATATAAGGGACATGGTCTTCTAAAAGAAACTTCAAAAGCTTGTTCTTCCTAGGCCAGAGTCTGCAGTCCTCAATCAGGCATTGTTTGTGCTCTGGGCAATTTCAGGTCTCACCTAAGGAGGACTGATGAGATCTTGATCCAATGTTCAAGAACTACTTTCTTTAATAGCATGTATTGTACCTGTCAGTATGTATCTTCAGAATTATTTAAGCAAATATTTTTACAATAGCAGCCTAACTCTAAGAAGCATCACATGGATTTAATGGATAAAAATTGCCTTTAAAATGGTATGCTATAAGTTATTGAATAACACACTTTTCTTCTGAAACCTGATACTTCTCTCACACTGAAATAAATGAAGGATTAACCCCCTTGATCCCCACTGAATCAGTAGATCATACCAGTGTGAACCAGTGTTAAGTGGCAGATGAATTGGAGCATGACTTTTTCCTATACAGCAGAACTTGTGGATGAATGATATGGACCAAACAAATTAAGTCTGTAATCTTTAGGTTTATTTCTCCCATTGAAGTAAATGAACTTTTGCAAGGTCACAAGTCTGTATGCCTTGATTGCAGGATCAGGGATTTGCTCTTGACAAACTATTTGATTTTCTTTCAAGCTTCCCTAAGTATAATCAGAACTATGAAATAACTCCTCTGGTTTTATAAGAGCTATGTGCAGCCCTATGCCTTTCTTAGAATACATTTTTCTCTGTAGAATAGGAAACTTTAATCTTGTCTTGAAATTATTGGAGCAAACATGCTATACTTTTAACAAACAGAAGGCTTATTCTAAATGCTAATGTTGTATGTATTTACTTATGCTACCTTTTATTGATCATTTCTTTTCTCTTCTTTTTTTCTTTTATTCATTCCCTTTTCACTGATTTCTGATACTAATTACTCTTTTGCGTGCATCACAACTCTCGCTAATGATGGGCCCTACACAATACCTTTTGTTGCATTTTGACCATATGACTCTCAGTGAATCTCCATTGGCGTAAGTAGATCCATATTTCTAACTGGCAGAGTACAGAAGGGCAGTGCATGTGTGTATTGTAAAGGGGTTCACTTTTTTCATAGTGATATGGAGGCATTTTATTATATATTAGCCCTTTTAACAAACTGGTGTAAAGTCATACAATACAAATTGTAACACATACCCAGGATTGTACCATTTAACTGTTGAGCCTGTGGAATCTCTTATTTAACAGATGGCACACAAATAGGATCTATCTGGTGCAGTTCAAAGCAAACATCTACTGTAACGTGTCAGAGCACCAGTCCATTTTGTTCTTCCTGCTGAGGAGCCCAGTACTTGATGTTTGAGGAAAAATTGCCCCTTCCAGAAATCCCAGATAAGATGAGAGAACGTCCATTAAGATGGAGATAAGAATGTTATGAATTTTGTAATAGGGGAAAATCTGTACTATTGACATATTTTTCTTAGAGGATGGAAAAATTGATTAGTAGTAAAGGCCTACATCTCACACACACAAGTATGTGCCTTTAACTGTATAAATGACATAAATGCAATTAAATGAGAGCTGAGAATCAGCTCTTGGTGTGTTGTATAAAATACATGGCCTCACTCCACTGATTTCTTTGGTGCTACCAGCCACAGTTCTTTTCTTAAATAAAGTTTTTTCCATTTTGCATCTTATATTTCAAAGGGTGTTTAGAAGTGAAATAATAATTTATATTTATCTTTCTGGATTAGGCATCTCTAGTGAGCCATTATTCCTTGGAAGATATGTCCAAGACTACAGTCTCCCTTTGACCTTAAATAAAAAGCTGCTGTGGAAGCTTTGCTACATGAACTAATGTATAGCCATTAGCTTGCCTTTTGAAGAGTGACTCATAAGCCCAACAACTGAGTGAGAGCTGGGCTTCATCCAGCAGAGTAGTGCTTTTATTGTGATGAGTTGTCAGATCTAGATAGCTCTCTAAATAAGCAATGCTCTGAACTCCAGCCTGCTTGCACACCATTCTTTTTTGAGTTTCATAGGTTTTTTTACTTAGTGATTGTCCACTTCCCCTAGTAGATTAAGTATGTGCTTTTAATAGTTCTTTTATGTTTAGACACGAAAGCAAACTTCATACTTTTAAGACAGTCTGATCAGAGAGAATTGTAAAGGCTTGGCCATCAGTTGGACTACATTTGTTTGCTAATGCTATTGGTTTTAGTCTTTAAGGTATTGCTTTTGCTTCCTGTAATATGCTGACTATTTTGAACACCAGTTTACGGTGAAAGCTGAGGATATTAGTTTGCTGATTCAGGTCTGAAATAAGCTATTATCCCTGCTAAAGCTAAGTTATTTTCTGCTAAAATGTGAAAATAACTATAGAAACAGTAATAGTAAATAGTGAAACAAATTCTGAATGAGCCCAACTCCTTTAGTCTTAATTCTCCCCAAAGAATTCCACTCCACACTTTTAAACTCCTCTTTGGCATAGGATTAAATAAGAGGATGAGGAATGGTAAGCTATATTGTTGGTGGGTTCAAATTCCAAATATGAAGGGTATGGTTTCCATTTGAGAGAGAATTCTAATGATGTTACGGCCCTGGAATACTGTTTTGGCTTCTATAGCAATGAAGGAAGAGTACTACCATATATTTTTTTATCAAGACAGTTTCTAGTCTTATTTGAAATCACTGGCATCAAAGAGTGTATATAAAAAGGGTCATGTTGTTCAGTGTAACCATACTATATTGTCAAGGAAAGCATCCCAGCAGTTATTTACACTGGAATTATTAAAACTTTATGCCAGAACTTAAAAAAGTAGCAAAGTTGTAATGTCCCATCTTTACACTGCTCTTGTTCTTTACACTCGTGTTGCAGTTTTTTAACTCATTATATACTAAGAACCAAGAGTTGATCTTTATAAGAACACACATTTGTGTTTCATGTTCATTTCAGCAGAACATCTTTCAAAAGTCATTAAAGGAATATTGGCCAACTTTACTTCTCATATAATTACACATAAATCCAGTGACATCTGGTCACTCGTAGCGCAACACCTAACACTATGAAGGGACTTAATCTGCTTGGTTAAGTGAAAAAATGAATTAATCAACCTATTGAAACCCTAGCTTTTTACAGCAAATGAAAATGGTTGATACTTTACAATCGCTCACAAAATATTGTTCATTTCAATAACTGTTTTTTTGTTAATAATTGAAATTCAGGTACCATCTGTTCAATAGTCATAAAGATGCACTATCTTACTTCATAGTTATTCAGCTGGATTTTTTTTTAAAATCAGGAATCAAATTGAGAGCCTCTTACTCAGTTATTATTCAGGCATTAGTTACCCGAGTAAGGATTAAATTAAACTTGAGCAAAGACTTTAGTAGGTAGTCTATATGTTTACTATAGCTGATAATGAAGTGGAAGTAATAATCATCTCATTCTTTATTTAAAGAGGTTTAAACTGTTTATAGAGCCTATTCTGATACAAATCAAATGTGATCTGAATATAATATGCACAAAAATATTACTGTCTTTTAAAGTCTAATAAAATACACAAAGATGCAATGTGCAAACCCTGAAGATCATTTAACCACTTGGGTAGAATTGTTTTTCAGAAGTGTGCCTTTTTCAGTAGTGTGCACATACACACACATGCCCATGCATAGAAAAGAACTTGAAAATAAGGGAAAGGTGTAGTAGATTGCTGAGCTCTCATTATCTCCATTATCAGGTTTTCTGGAAGAGTCAAGATTCCCATCTAAGTTTATGGAATGACATCACCAGTGGTGCTTTATATTTTACACTGCCATTCTAAATGACTGGCTCATATATCCCAGATAATGGCATGTTACATAAAAGACAGAGTTGGAACTATTGTAATACATTATACTCAGCTATGTAACATAGTTTGATGTAGTGATGTACTTCTCTCCACAAGGAGAGGTTAATACCAGACACCATTTCCTGTTTTGATTGTCTACTCTAAAAATATTAATATGCCATGATACATGTTGCCAATCTGGAATCCCTGATCCAGTCTCTACAGCTGGACAACCACATCTGAGCTAATGGGAGTTTCTGTATTTACAGTTCAATCAAGTTTTTTGTAAATAAGTTATAAGAACAAAGCAGCTTAGCTTGAGTATTCAACCTAATGAACCAGGCTGTCTGTCCATGACCCAAATGCCAATGTTGCCACAATAGTACATTTCTGATAGCTGATGTACTATCTACCTACTAGATGGTACTACCCACTATCCATCATTTGACAGCTGTGAAATTTACCATCAGACAGAGCAGTATTTTAAGCTCCAATGGAATTAAACTAAAAGGCTGGGGATAGGAAGTTAATCAACTGTTAGCCAGCAATAGGTAGTCAGTCATCCAGTACATTAAAAAAAGGCAAAAGATGTTGCTTGTGAAGTCAATAAAGAAATGAACACAAAATACAGTTGAAAACATGAAAATTGTGAAACCTGTTGAGAAGCCTTCACAAAATCCTTTTCAAAGATTCAAAGAAGTTTGTTTATTGTTTTGGATTTCATGCTAGAAATATAGTAAACTCTAGGTAATTCACCTGTGAGTTAGTTTGCCTTTTTGGTTTAATTTGTCACCACTTTGAATTCCTAGATACAAACTCTTACCTTTCTTCCCTCCCTCAATTAATATCTCCTGATAATTGGTCAGCACTGGATACTTTGTGAATACCTTGGAGTAGTGAATTAACCAAGTCTCATTATAAATAATAGTTTGATTGGGGAACTGCAACAACTGAATGATCCCAATAACACTCTAATTTCTATTAACATTACAAAATGTCTTTATTAGCCCTTATACTAAAGCTGTTTCTACTTTAAGGAGATGTAAGGCTGGGTTCTGTTGTGCCATGATGCCCCTGTCCTCTGTCAGGATTCCCTTCAGAGCTTGGGTGACGGAGGGATGTAGCTTACAACAGGACCATTTCCTTTTTTAGTCTTCCTCTGTGCTTCCATAACCCTCAGCTTTTCAAGATTATAAAGAATGATGATGTAGAAAAACTGTTAAGCTAGACAGAAGAAAAGGAAGAAGTGGGGTGTGGGAATAGAGGAGGAAGGGGAGAGAGAGCATCACTGCATCTTCCTGACTGACAGACTTTGCCATGTCATTTTTTGCAGGACTTGCACAGAAAGACACCCTCCATTGACTTAATCTACTTTATTTGCCCGTTGTGTTATGATGTTCAGGAGAATGAGAAATTTAAGTTGTATCCTGTCAGATTCTCAGGAAAGCAAAAAGTGTGGTTTAAGTACAAATACCCCCATTGGAAAGCAATCTAAAGGACATGATGTGCAATAGGCAGAGCAGGCCCTATTAGATTCGGAGTTAAATTTGCCCTGAATCAGGGAGAGTGATTCAATTCATTGATTTGGATCACTGTTCCTGATTCGATTCAGCCAAATCCACATCTGAAGATCTGACACTGCTTCGGAGAATCAGCGATTTGGACATAGACCCAGCTTTAAAAGTTTTTTCTACATACCTTGAGGTAGCACAGCTTGTGATCACTGCAGTGTTGGGGCGCATGGAGTGTCCCACAGAAGTGCAGGGGGGCCCCCCGGCGTATTCCCCAGTGGACCCAGAAGTGGACCAGAAATGCTCCACTTCCAGGTCTGTTGCTGAGCGCACTGAGGAGCCTCCCATGCTTCTGTGGGACACTCCATGAGCTCCAGCATTGCAGCACTCACAAGCCCCTGCTACCTAGAGGTACATAGTAAAAACATTTAAAGCTGTGTCTATGTCCAAATCTCCAAATCTTTCTGAATCTCTCTGAATCAATTTGGAGGGTTCCAGTTCAAGTCGGAGAGATTAAAGGGTTGTCTGATTCAATTCAGATTTGGAGATTCAGCCACCAAATCAGGCCAAATGTCTGCCATATTGAATCGGGGACTGAAATGTCATATAGCCCTAATGTGTAATATACAAATGTTTCACAGGTACCAAAAACTGAAGTAGGGATTAATGGAATGCTTTAGTACATGCAGTGTATCCAGACCCCTTGTAAAACATTTCACTATTGCATTAGCAGATGCAGCTCCATTGTCATGGCGCATATTATGCCAGGCTAAAGCAGGGATGCCTGTCAATAGTAGATAGCTGCTGCCCTAGGCACTAGGAATTGGCATTATTTTTCAATATGGTAAGTGTCGTCATTCTTCACAAGATATCATATAAATAGGGACCTGCTGAATTCAGGGTGGCTGCCCCCCAATTTCATATGCTGAGCACAGTGCTAGCCTTGGTACCCACCATTTTCACAGTGAAGCATGCTGCCCCCCTCACAAACACACCTCTGATTGGCCGAGGGGCCACAGATGGCCATCTGTCAATCTCCAGGAAGGCTGGAACTTCCAGGGCCTTTGATCAGTTAGAGGTCTGGGGGGGGCTGAGGAAGCGCCGCACCCCTATGATAATCTCCTCTCCCTTCATTCCCCCATGCTTCAGGATGCCAGGGCTTTCTGCCCTTTTCTATTTTTGCAGCATTCTCTTCCCTGCTCCTCCCCCCGCAACTTGTTGCCAATTTCATGCCTTTTCACAGTCCCCATACTTTTCCCTGGCTGACCAAATCCACAGTTTTTGTGAAAATCATGAACTCATGAATTTGGTAGGTCCCTGCATATAAATGCTATTTTGGCTTTTTCTTGATTCCTTTTGGTCTGTAAGACTATGAGGTTTTGGCGTTGTTGCTTTTTTTTTAATTATTTTCTATAGGTCTTATCTGCAGGGTGGTATCTTTCCATAAAGGAATTTTGAGCCTCATTTTGAGAGGCAAGTTTTATAGCAAGTGGCTTTTCTGATTCCCTGTACTTTACACCAGGGAGTTCACTGAACCATATAGCTCTTAATATTTAAAATAGCCATTTCTCAGTTTTCATGAAGTTGAACACGGTGCTTGCAAGGCTCTGTGGCATAGCACATTAAAAAGTTCCAAAAATCATTCACTTCAAAAATAGATCTTGTATTTAGAGGAGCCATGGAGCCAAGTTATTACATGACTGCACACATCATCATCAGTGTTATGTGTCTGTTGCTCTATTAATATTTAATTTTAACTGTCCACTATGCAAAAGCAAAGCTCTTATGGGGGAAAAAAAGCTATTAAATTACTGTGTCTGCTTCTAGTTTGCATCAGAAACCAAATAAGAGCTTAGCTCAATTGCTGTTATGTGGTGGCATGAACATTTCATGGTGAGTGCATTTGTAATTGGGTGCTCAATATAACTTTGTGATTGCATTGGCTTAGGGATCATGGACAGACTACTATATCCATTGACCAAAAGGCACACATGCTGGTTTAAAGAAAAATAATGATTTTTTAGACAGTGTAAGGTAGAATATTCTTGACTCCCATATTTTTTGATCTACTATAGGTTATTTGTTATTCGGAAAAATGGAGGTATGAGATTTTTCTGCTACCTGTTTTTGAAGAAAAACCATAAGATGATGGTGGGGAGAAGCAGGGTAAACCCAGCAAGTGCTATTTTATAATGCATGTCTCTCTACATTGCAGTACGCTTCCTGTTAAAGATCCTCATGTAGACAGTGCTTCTCCAGTGTATCAGGCTGTGCTTAAAACTCAGAACAAGCCTGAAGAAGAGCTCGAAGACTGGAGTCGCCGTTCTGCCAACCTACAGTCAAAGTCTTTCCGCATCCTTGCCCAGATGACAGGAACGGAGTACAGTAAGTCAAGCAGCAAAAAAACAAACTTGGATTTCAGATTTATGCCTATTGACTTCCATAGTTGACCCCCTTCCTACAGTGATCATCTCCAATATGGCCTAATATCACAGGAACCTGAATCTTAGTCCAAGGGGATGCTAAGAAACATCAATGCTAAGTATCATGTTCCTTTGTATAAAGCAAATCCTTTGAGCACCCATGGGTCCGATTCAGATTCTGTTATGATAAGGACTAATACATTCAACACAACCCTACAGCATAATTAGTGAAATGGCCCAGTTCTCAGGGAAATAAGCTGATGATTCACTTAAAGAGGAACAAACAATTTAGCATCAGTTACCATATGCTCCTCCATGATGACCTGAAACCAGGACAGCCTGAAACTTCAGGTTTAATGTACATATGATTTTCAACTATTACCTAGTTAATATCCTACATAAGACTCTGCCCCCATCATTGGCACAAAAGGTTCCATGTTTGCTATCCATGGAATTCTCTTATCTGGTCATCAGGTACTCATTCCATATCCTACTCCTGATTTAGATAGCTTAGATTTCGGGGAAGTCTATTACATTTTTGTCCCATAATTGGAAAGCAGACACCATTTCCCCAGTGTTTTCTCTTCATTTTCTCTGCATGAGAAGAGAGCATCCAATTACTTCCTTATGGTTCTTCTTCCATGATCCTAACAAACTACTTTTGCAGTTGCATATTAGCATCCAATCCACAGTCTAACTGCAGTTTCCCTTCGACTACCTGACTCACTCAGTGCATCTACACATGCTATTAATGCAAAGCAATAAACTCTGGTGCATGTCACGCCAGAGTTTATTGCTCCCAGGCACTGCGTCTTCATGTGTGCCAAGAACCGCAGCACATTGAGCCAGGTCAGAGTAACCCCAGCTGTCAGGGGGCTTGTGAGATCAGGCTGCCAGCCCAGAGCTGCTCTGACCTAGCTCAGTGTGCTGCAGAGGGGCTGGCTGTGGCATGAGCATGCTTCAATGCAGGACTAGCCAGCAGGCAACCCCCACACTGAAACACCCTTGTGCCCCAGCCAGCCTTGTCAGTGTTTACACACACATGGCTGCAAAACAAAGAACTCTGCAGCAGGATATTACTTGTATTTACAAGTACTAACCTGCAGCAGAGTTAATTAGTTTCCTGTGGCCTAATAGGGCTGCACATGTAGACACAGACTTTACTGCAGACATAATTAGGCAGCTCTGTGGTAAATGTCTCATGTCTACCCACTGACACTGATACTGAATGCCACTGATTACATAATGCATTGCTGCGAGGCTGTCATGTGCATCTCCTTAAATGAAATTTACAGTGATATTTTTGGTTAACCTGCTATTGGACTATACAGTAGCCCTGAGTAGCACAGAGGAGATTTTTGTTAAATAAATCATTTTTCTCCTCTGCAGTGCAAGACCCAGATGAAGAAGCCCTGAGGAAATCAAGGTAGGCAACTAGCAGGTGGCACAATAGCCATCTTCTTACTGATAACCCGGCCTAATGCTCTTAAATGGCATTAATATGAAAATACACCACTTTATTTTTTTTCCTTAAATTTTCTAATACTTTTACTCAAAAATCACTAAAATGTTGTTTGCAAGAAGCACTAAATTGAAAGGGTAACAAAGTGGCAAATAGGATAGAGAGCAAAATTTTTGAGGCATGTACTCAGTCATGCAAACTCTTTACACACAGACTTCAACGGGTGAGCTTTGTAGAATGGGTTCACAGGTCTTATGTGATTTCATTAAATTCTGTAACTAGATGAAAATATATTTGGTTGTGGTAGTGTTGAAATTTAATGAGCAATTTATTTGGATGACCCTGTGATTGACACTTGATTCAGATGAAATGATACTGTAAAGGAGTTGTTTCTGATCGTATAATGGAATCATTATCACCATAGTATGTTTTAACAGAAAACAAAAAAAAAATTGGGTACTTTTCTTGGATAATGCACAGTATGAGGGTACAGGACTGCTTTTGCTACTGGAGAAATGTGTGTGTCCATTTTCAGCTGTTCTACCAATAAGGCTGAACATATTTGTGTTATTAGGGATGGTTATGATAATCTGGTCTTTGTTTATTACATAACAAAGATAATAGCTTTTACTTAGAGAATCCCAAAACTAGTTCAATAACTTTTGGTTAAACTAGGCTTTCAGCCTTCATACATTCTATTAAGATACCTGAGCTTGTGTTAGATATTCTAAGCAGCTTCCTGGGTTTGTGGTATGCCCAGTATCTAGCCCACTCCATTTAAATTTTGCTACAATAAAATGACTTTTGTGCTGGTTTTGAACTTTGGACTCCTGTATGCTTCGGGGTAGGTAATGTACATGAGTTTGTAATTTACAGTTCAAATCCAACCAGTAATATTCTCACACTTGGTATGTTTCCCATCCATTTTCCATTGTAATTCATGACAGGTGCACATATAAATTCCTGCACATCAGTTAAGAGATTATACCCCCCACCTTCCGGGAACTGATTCTGTCCTCAGATGTGGAAATACAATTCCCACTAATTTTACTGTGCATTGTATTCTAAATGCAACAAGCACATAACTGAGTTCTCTTAATTTACAGTGAAACACATCCTGTTTGCCAAGCAAACAGCAGGTATAAAAAGGACTTTCATTAGGACCAAATCTACTTGTGGATGAGATGCCTGATTCCCATGCATGACTGTAGGGGTTCGAATTTTGCCCTTACAAAGATGTTCTATAAATAGAAGATGCCTTTAGAGAAGGCTCGATGATGAAAATAAAACATGGTATCAGAAATATTTTAAAATAACAACATGTCAATAATGTATAAGCATATGTACTATAAATTGCATATTTTATCTGATGTAATTTAAAGTACATGATGATATCCCTTGTGTATTGTGTGTTGTCAGCCTTGTGCACTGCACTCCTTATGTGTTGTATTTTATAAGGAAATATTAATAACACTGAATATTCTCAGTTACTGGTGAATATTAGTCAAATAAAGAGCGCTTTCATGTTTCATTTATTAAAAATGCTGAAGGTAATGTAAACTGGGATGTTAAAAATTTGCTTGATACTGTCTTAGGGCCCTGTTCTCTGCTCTGGTTACTGATACAAAGAAGTTGTACCAAATCTGGCTTTGGCAGGGGTGGAAAGAGGAAGTGCAATTTGTAGACTACATCCATTTAATTCTGCCTTCTCACTCCCAGTCCAGCAAAAGAAACCCTCCCACAGTGTCCTAATTATAAAAAACTTGGAAGCAGGGGTAGGGCATTAACCAAGCCCTGTCCTAGCTTGCAGCAGTATAAATTACTACTGATAGTCAGTAACTGTCACTTTTTACCCCTAGCCCTAGGTTGAAACCCTGGGTGGGTTCTTAGGGAAAATCAAGGGCACTGAGACATTCTGGATCTCTGGGTCCAACATAGCTAGCCTCATACTGTTCTGGCAAGTCTTGCATTGCGCACTTCCCCTGAGTCCATTGTTTGGGACTCTACCAGATTGCCCTACCCCATCCCTGGCTAAAGAATTCCATATATTTTCTGTAAGTTGAAGTGACAGAATTCTCTTATAATAGAAACGTTTGCACCAGAATTATTTCATTAATTGCTCCCTTATTCCTCGTGCTTTCCCCTCTCTTCTCTGTATTTCTCTGCTTAATAGGGACAGTAATCAAGCTTGAGCTCTAATAAATCTGTGGAATTCTTTTAAACACCTTCACAGAAGGAAAAAAAACAAGTAATTTTCCTTGCTGGGGATTCTGGTAAATGGTAGTATTTGCTTCTGGGGTTTCATTCCTATCTTCAGACTCACTAACATATACTGTAAAAAGCCCATAGTGTGCAGGAATTTTCCCGGGGGGGGGGGGGAACTTCACTTAATGTGTGTGTCAGGTAGCGCTCTCTCCTGCTTAAATTACTCCAACTGCCAAGGTACCCGTAAGGAATTTTTTTATCTAAGGTTACTACTTGCTATGGAAACTTTCCCTTGCATTGGGATTTTTATGTATTTTTTCTTGAAAACCTTGATTAGTAGTTTGTCTACTTCCAGTCAAACAGAAGTGTCTTGACTTAATACCCCTCTCTGTGTGTAGATGGAGGGGTAGGTCCTCAAAACACAGAGAGATTTCCTAAACTTCATGGTTATCCTTAAATACAGCTGGGGCTACCCAGCTTGCAGTTGCAACATCCCACCTAGCGATATTCTAAATCTTTTAATTTTTGATAAATATGCAAGGGAATATAAGAAGTCAGATATCAAAATCATCCCTTAGCTATGTTATTTGTATCGCCTTAAGCAATTAGAAACTGAAGAATTTGAAATATTGTGTTTGTCGCCATTCATTCTGTTTGTTTGCGCTTTGTTCTGTCTGGAGAGTGGAATTATCATAGTCTGCTATCTTCTGTTTGTCCAGCCATTTTCACTTCTTGGTTCTCTTGCACTAACACAGTTATGTTGTGTTTCAGCACTGCAGGAGAAATTAACTTGTTTGCAGTAAATCAAATATGTGCGCAGATAACGTGACCATTTCATACGTCTCTCTTCCTTCATCTTTCCTCCCTTCTCCTTATCTCCCTATTTCCTTTAAAATCTAAAATAAAATCCTGGATCTTAACTACAGGATAATATCCAGAAAATGTCCAGTCCTGAAGGAACCCGGACTGTGAGGGGTTGAATACCATCATCTCATGTTGAAAGTAAAGTGTGTTGGGAGCACTTACAAATTGGAAGGAGGGGATTAACACAACCTAGAATTGTACCCCTGAAAATACTATGTTTTTTAATCTCATTAGACTAGAAATTTCTTTAAAGGTTAACATTTGCAGGATTTTCAGGCCCTCATTACTCAATCTCTGATGACAGTGGAATGGGCATAAAGAAGAGTTGCTCAAATTTGAGTTTGATTGTCCTTATGAGTCAAGAGGTAGACTGACCTAGATATTACAGGATTGAAAATATTTGCAGTGATTTTGCTCTTGTACAGAACTGAATTTCTCTTCCTGCTCAGATGGAAAAATAGCTACAAAGCTAATGGCAGGAAAACAGTGAGATTAGGCTCAAAGTTTCTAGCAAAAGCAGCCCTGTCAAATGAACTCCAAATGCGGGAATACAAACTTGTGTTTAAATTACACCACAAAAGCACAAAAAACAAAAGCTTTCCATGCCTACGCTGAACGTGCCCAGACTACTGTTCACTGATTTGGGCAGTAACATAAATCCAAATAAATTGCCATTGCCCTAGTTTTAAGGCAGGGGTGTGATGGCCACATTCCCTAACCCCTTTCTTTCTTCCTCCTTTCTCTCTCTTTCTCTCTCTCTCTCTTTCTCCATGCCACAGGGAAAGGTTTGAAACGGAACGTAACAGCCCACGCTTTGCCAAATTGCGCAACTGGCATCACGGCCTGTCGGCGCAAATCCTTAATGTTAAAAGTTAAAAGCCCGCATGTAACAAACACATGTGCAAGACATAATTACACTAAGGAATTAACTGCTGTACTGAGTTAGAGTCTAGGAGTATCATATATAAAGTAAAGACCTAACAGAGGGTTTTCTCTGAGTGCCTGTCTTTGATTGTTTTCTGTTGTTAGCCTAGTATCTCTCCACTGTCAAAAAAATAAAAATAAAAATAAAAGCAAGCCAGCCCTTTTAATCTTCTTCATTGTACAGTGTATTTCTTTTGCCATTTGCTAAGTGAAATATAACCTTAAAACATTGATGAAGGAAAGGCATAGCTGTTTTACTTTCTTGCCATAAATAAAAAAAGAAATGGGACAGAGGTCATTGTCAGACTTTGTTTAGAAAGTGGAGAAATTATATTTTTCCATAGGGTATTGTTACTGAAGAAAATTAAGTTGAAGGTAGAGGGTTACAAAGGAAATTTATTGAGCCTAGCTTAAAAGTTTGCTAAATAAATAACCTTTTTAGTTTGCCTGGTTAAATATTGGTTTTTTTCAGGTAAGATACTACATGTGATAAATTTATTTTTCTCGAATGTGCTGTATTATTAAACTCATCTCTGAAAACACTGCTTAATGCTTTCCATTTGAACCTAGAATTTGTTTTGAGAGAGGTGGTAAAGTGGTATCTCAGGACCTGTGAAGGAAAGGGGACATTTTCTTAGAGGTGACTTAGGAGTATGAATAATATATGAGATACAGTCATGTACTGAGGCTTTTAAAAGCACGTTGTAAGGTTTAGGCAAACTGTTGCCCATTCTGTATTACTTTTGCTTTTGTTCCCATACTTTTTCTGTATATAGCAGCATGCTGTATCTGAAATAAAAGGATTTTTTAAAACTAAAATAATGATGTGACTGTTTTACGAAAGAACTTTAGTCTGAGAGGCAAAAACACCTTAAAATATCAGAAAGAGAGAGTGTTGTCAATTGGCCTTTCCTGTTGACCGTTATTCCTACCTGTCCTCAAAAGGGTCTGAATTTGAAGGCCTGATGTAGTTTTAAAAGGAAAAGAATAGAATACAAAAAATAAAGGACAAGAAGCAAACCAAACATGACATCCTGTATGAATTTTCTAGGGGGAGGCATAAAAGCAATTACACACTCTTTGATAAGCTGCATTTTCTGACAATATACTGTTCATATGTGTTCAATATAATGGTATTGTAGCCATTGCTAGTGTTTAGAATGGGGTGCTCTTTTTCCTCAGATATCTTGGAAACATCACAATGATACTTTTGTTTTAAAATCTCGGGCAAGTCAATCACACAGATCCAAAAACACTGCTGTTTTTGAGGACTATACCATTTCTATTATATACAGTTAATGTTCTCATGATCATCGGATCAATTTAAAAAGATGTAACTAATTAAAAATTTGTGGTGGTAATACTGTAAGAATTTGCAGTGTGCATCATCAACATGAATTGAAGCAAGGAGCTTTAGTACTAAATCACAGGTGTCTGCCATTAGAACTATTCATTAAATTTGTAAGGTCCCTGTCCAACATCTGTTCACTTCTGCAAGCTTTGGATCAAGCCCTTAGCTGATAGCATTAGTTGTAGGCTAAATACTAGATCATTGTATTAAAATAAAATTCTGTATCTTTCTTTCTTTCTTTCTTTCTATTTTTTGGTAGTTCCCACCCTCTGTTTGTAGTAGCCTACAACATTCAGTAAAACTTCCTTCCTGTCTTCCATGTTGCAGAACCTTATGCAACCTTACATAAGGTTACACAGTGGAAGTATGTTTTTAAAAATCTAGTTAAAAAACCTTTAGGAAAAGTATTTAAGAAAATATGGGCAGCAGCTTGTTTAAATATTCAGTAACTCTTTTTATGTACTCATCATGAAAATCCAATTTAAAAGCTTGGCATCTATGCATAATACAAATATTAGAATGCAAAATACCAGATTCTGATCTCATTAATACCTATATAAATCCAGAGGAATTGCACTAAACTCAGGACAGATATTCTGGATTATTCAGGTGTCATTTCAAATATGAATCTTCTTCAAAATAAATGAAATTCTGTTAATATTTATGTAGGCTTTAAAACATCAGTAGTGTGTTTCATGTAGCTTGTTTTTATTGGCAAGTGTTTCTAGGCAAAAATATTTCATGTCTAGTTTATAGTCAAAATAATAAATTTCTGGATGAGCAACACAGAAGGTAGTATTTTAATCTGAATAGCTATTTTATATGCTTAATATTTAACAATCCAAACACTGGTATATTTTTTTTTGTAGTACTAGTGTATGTCACTAATAATGAAAGATAATGCACAACTTTCATCTGAGTGCTTTAGAACTAAATTAAAATATTGTGTCTGCAGTAGCCAGAAAACACAGGCTGGCCAGATTTGCAATGCAGTACAAAAGTAACTTAAGATGCAGTTGTTCACCTTTATCTCCTTAAGTGGACGTATGAACTGTGTAATTATCAATGCCAGATTCAAAGCAGGCAATAATGCTACCAACTAGGAAAATAGATGTCCTCCTTTTACCTGGAACCATTCAGAAAACACAAGCTTAATGCTCTCAACATCTACCAGGGATTTAATTTCTTAAATATATTTATGGGGTTCAAAAAATTTAGAGAAAAATGTAATTTTTCAAAGGTTCACAAATGAAATTCTAGAGATCGCTGATAATAAAGGCCATTTATTGGAAGATCAGTATTTCATCCCCATTGCAGTGTTGTTTCTTCCAGCTCTTTGCAGCTTTAGTGTCTTGTTCAGTTCAATTTAAAATGATCCAACTGATGAGTTAAGTTCATAAATCAAGTTTAGGTTCAAAGCTACTAGGTCAACTTACATGCTAACTGATAATTTCACACTGGTTCTGCTGCTTCCTCAGCCTGGTCCTTCAGGCTTTCTCCATTACAGTAACATCTTCAAGACTCTTTTGTTTTGTCTAAAAAGAGCAAGTTTAGATCAGAGTAGAGTTTTGTACTCAGGACCTTATAAGATGTAACTCTTTAGAGAGGCACTTAGAGTGGTAGGCAACTATATTAGTCACAATATATTATGAAACACAGTTGTTTGTTCTGTGGAAGTACACTGGTGATGATGCAGTGGCTTAGCTCCAAAGGACTGTCTTGTAAAAAAAAAAAAACCAAAAAAACCCCCAAAAACAAATAGTGAGATATAATGTGTATGTGGACAATGATACCACACCCACAATCTTGCCAGTAAAAGCCCAGTGTTAAGCATTTAATGAAGACACAGCAAAGGTGGTGCTACTAGGAAATCAAAACCAAAGGCCTTCCAGGTAAATCTGCTTGTCTGGGTATGACACAGGAAAATGCTCATTTTCTGCTGTGATCTAAGCCTGTTTGATCCCCACTAACCTGTTTCATGAATAACCTTGCCTTGCGCTCTTCTCAGATCTCCCCTGACAGTGACTAGATTCCTAAGGTATACTGACTGCATGCATTGCATGTTGGGATGTGGCAAGTATGTATTTGTAAGAAACCATACTGGAGAACTTGACCTCTCATGCTTCCTGCCTGAAGGGATAGCAAGAAAGGAGAGGCTCTGATATTTACTTTTCTTAACTATCTCTTTTCATACCTTGCCCACATGGGCGAGATTTTAAGCTTTTGCTATGAAGTAAGTCAGTGGAGAGATCACTTTCTCTTGATCATGATTTCTTTATCATTGTATATGGAAAAGTGTGGGTTAGTATTTTTGTCAGCATGGAGGGATGTAGGCACCATACTAGCATAGCTAAAAAATCCAGTATTTGTATACAGCAGGACTGCTGATTGCATTCTTCCTTAGAAACTGCAGAGATCAGACATTGCTATGTAATCTTTAAACTTAGATTCATCCAAAAAAGTTTTAATTTTGAAATTTTAAATGTAGTTTGCAACAGTCTCTTGCACTGGTCTTATTGACTGACACCTGCCACTATGGCCATAAGAATTGCTTGAGTATCTTTTGCCCAATTTTGCTATAGAATATTGCTACTGATTAGTGCATATTCTACAAATGTATGAATTATGCAGTTGCCCATCACCCCCTACCCCTCAGATATTGCATAGCTACCTCTCATCTTGAAAATTATTTTACTCCAGTCCCCCTTCTAGTTGCAAAAAAAGCTTTCAGGCCCCATTTGTTCTGGTAAAAGCCTTGTGATTCTTCCAAGTAAGGATAAGTACCTAGATCTTCCTCCACTGTTGTACTCTCCAGGGAGATATGACCTATGACCTCCTCAATTGCCCAATCTTCACATCTATAAATGTGCTGTGTAGGTTACCAATATCCACCAACACATCTTATTTCAAAAAACAAAGCTAAGTTGGTCCTTAGCTCCATGAGGTGGTACCTTACCTAGTATCAGGAATTCATGAGAATGGAATCAGTCCCCCTCCCACCTTTTAGCACATATCAGAGTCCCAGAGACTTAGGGGCAATGAATAAATATGGGTATCATGCTCTGTGGAAATATGGGTGATTTTAGAAAAGGAAACTTAACCAAATTGGGTAGAGGACTGGAACCACTCAATCTTTGTCCTGGAGTTACGTGGGACTGCTTGTTTCCAAGGCCCACCCCTTGCTTCTGTAAAGATGACATAGTCAAGGACCAGAATGATCACTTGTAGTATGCCCAATTCATATTCCTTTAAAATATAATGTGAGTAATCTTAATAAAGTTAACCAATGCTGTGAAACCTTCTCAAAACAGTTTGTAGAAAGCAACATATGTAAGCTAATATTGCTGTTTAGGAATTGCAGGGGAAAAGAAAAGGGTACCTCTCAATCCAATCCATGTTCTTCACCTCTCTTTTGTCCTTTGCATGATCCTATGTATCATTAATGTTTCCTGCATGGGCTGTAGTTTGTCTCAATTGCATTCATTACTCATGTACAAGTCTTCTGAGTGTACATGAGGGCATGTCTTTCAGCTGACATAGGTGACTAACCAAGATGTTCCTCTAGCAATACTGTCTCTGTGGCTTGCCTGCATTCTTGCATTGCCTTCAGTACAACAGGGTACAAAGTTCTGGTGTATGTACTAAGCTTTCAATTAGATGTGTCTAATCCAGGGGTTTCTCCAACTGACATCTGTGCAGCATCAGTGGTACACAGAGCACTGGCCACTACACATGAAGTGCTGGATGATCACATGACAATGGCTTCTCTGCCTTATTGTCAGCTTCTAAATTCAGGAGAGAAAAACCACACTCAATACTTTCTCAATATAACTCTTCCATGTAAGCAATTGGTGCAATTGCCACAGAACTATCATTCAGTCAGAAATTGAAGGGAGGGAAGTTAATAAGGTCTGCAAGACAATATCTGTGATAAAATCTGATATGTGCTGTGAAAGAGCTTGAGAATCCTTGTTCTAATCCCTACTACTTAGACTTTTGGCTCAGGAACTGGGGAGACAATGCAAATTAAATGCCCTGGCTAGTGACACATACATGTAAACTGGTATTAGTGATCAGAAACTGGTTCAAATCCATAACATAACAGTGCACATAAACTGTTTTCAAAATTGCCAAAAGTGGTTTAAGATAAACCTGGATAGATGTAGTATCAGAAAAGTTGTCCTTAGGGGTGTGCAGGGCCTGGATGTGGCAAGCAGATGGACCCGGGGGAGGGGGTTTGGCAAGTGAGGTGGGTGGGGGTGGTGAGTGGCCAGAACGAAGAGTGTGAGGGGTGGGTAGTTAGCAACTGGAGCATGGAGCCAGCAGCACATAGTGGCCACGGCAAGGCCTGTATGGCACTGTCCACAGGGCCCCCCAAAATGCACACCCTGGGGCGGTCAGCCCAATTTGCTCCCCACACACACATCCTTGGGATGGCCCTGAGTATCCAACTTAACCGATTTAGGTTCAATGACTTTATTGAATTTCTATCCCAGATCCCCTCTGGATTCATGTTAACTCACCATCCCCCAGCATCCCAAGATGCTTTGCCACCTCCCCTGCAGCCCCCTCCCTCCCCTACCTTGCAGGGTGGGCGGGCTAGCCTTGTCTCAAGCTGTCTGTTGCAGCTGAGCAGAGAGGCATATTCTAGCAGCCCCCCTACCCCCCCAGCTTCTGGCCTAGGCCACTGCAGGCATGTAGCTGCATTTCTGGAATCAGAAGTGAATGTGTGTTCACTTGCTTATTAGTTCAATCTATCCTGCATAGACTAACCTGCAAAGATTAAATCAATTCAGCCTCAGGCTTTTTGACTCTCAGGTTGTTTGACTTAGCCTCTGAGGTAGAGCATTAAACTTATGCCAGTGCTGACCAGCAAATGTATAAAAACAATGAATGAAAAGCAGCTCTAAAGAGTCATCAGTCGTTCCCTAAGATCTGTTGGATCCAGTTGTTTTCCCACCTGCACTAAAAAATGGCTGGAGTCAGTGTAGCCCTGGCATTGAGAGAGAAATCATATCCCATTATGCAACCTCTAGGTTTTATTTTTAAGTCATACTTATCTGCAAGTGATTCTACAACTGCATCTATTCTGGCAGCTTTCTGTGCCTGCTCAGTCAGTGGGTCCCCCAAGGATGGATGAAGTGACTGGGGACAAACTCCTCTTCTATGTCAGATGGAGGCTAGGAACAGACATTCAAAAAGTCTGAGGTGGAATCGATCCAAGTTATGCAGTTTTCTGTAAGTGGCGTAGCTTACATCGGTAGCTAACAGAACACACATTTACCTTTGGTGGTGAGGGGTGCAAATCTTAAACCGCATTTCACCATTTTTAAACCAGTCTATGTGTCCTGAACTTCTGTTCCATTATGGGTATAGACCAGTTTCGGATCACTTATACTAGTAACAGTGTAATATCTGTACCTGTCTGAATAGATAGAAGAGATTTACCCAAAGGGGATTTTTTTGCTTCTCTGAAATGCATTCATAATTCAAACTTCTCTATGTTGGAAAGGCATTCAGACCTGTATCTTAAACATATTATGGAAGTGCTCTTCCTGTGATGTTTCTAGACACATTATTAGGTTATGCCCCAATGCAACAGCATATTAATGAATATCACTAAAATGTATACATGGCAGGGCATTTTTTTTATTTATTTCTGTACTGGCTGTTGAGCAAACACAGAATTGATTGCTTTGTTCTTCACCTAATGTATGATGACTGTTTTCTCCTCCTGTGTTGGCTCTTGTTTGCACAGACTATGAAGAATATTTCCCTATTATAAATTCAAGAACAGACTGACTTAGTGGGATAAATTGTAATCAGTTTTGGCGTGGGCTGCTCTACTCTTTTTAACTGCAGTGGCTGAGAAAGAGAGACTGGCTTTTCTCCTGCCCCCTTTCCCGGTCACAAACTAAAGTCATAAACTAAACCAGCATGTAAATTGTTATAATTTTCATCTCTTTGTCCAGTCCTGGTAACTGTTTCATTTTTTCCTCCTTATGTTTTGAAATGTCTTTGTCAAGATGATAGGTGATTTAATAAAAATACTGACTAACACATAGGAATATACTAAAATGGATCAGAAGAAAGGTTCAGTATAGTCCAGTATTTTGTCTTCTACAATGCCAATACCAGTTGCCTTAGAGGAAAGTATAGGACATGGTGCCATAGGCAACTGGCCAGCAAAGACAATTGCTTCATAATTCCAATTAGAAATTCATGTCAAGTTCTCATTAGATTGTTGCTTCAAAAAGAAAATATAACTTGTACCTAAATATGTTCCTGATGAAATAAGGAGACTGCAAAGAATGGATAAAATGTATAAGGAAAACCATTAAAATTTAGGAAGAACAAGTTTTTCAGCAAAACATGTAGCATGCTCTGTTCATCCTTTTACTGACAGCGCCTTTTTGTAAATAATTCCCATAAATCATCAGTGGGAAAAAATAGAGCATTTCATCCCTATAAATTTAGTTCCTGATAATCCACAAATTGTCCTTTTCAGTCACTTCCTCTCCAAAGAGCATGGACCTCTGTTTGTGCTCTGGCAGGTTAGACAGATTAGTGAATGGCAAGCAGAGCAGAATATCAATAAACTGGGGTAGTTACATAGGTGACTGGTAGGGGTGCACAGGGGTACACATGCCCCCCAACAGCCTACACAGATGCTGTTGGTAGGGCTGGTGCCCCCCCGACAGGGTCAGCGGCTTCTGAGGGTGCCCCCCAGGTTCAGGAGGCACCAGTCACTCATGGATAGTTACATGCTTCTTACTCTTTTCTCAGACCCTTTGTTTAGGGGCCAGTCACGCAAAAGTATTGACCATCCTTAATCCCCATTGGGTTCACAAAAAAGAGAGAGAGAGTATGGTGAAGATACAGGAGAGTTGGGTTCTGTTGTTAGCAATGCCTCAAGCTTTCTGTGTGACCACAGGAAGTCATTACCCCCATGACTGTAATGTAGGAATTTCACTTCCCTGCTGCTTGGGAACATACCAAGTTTAAATTCAGTAATGCTTGTGCAGCACTTAGGTGCTACTTCAGCAATGAGAGAGCATGAAAAAGAGGGGTTGAAAGCACAAGTATTTACCAGGGGGCCTTTACCACCCTATCTAATAAGACTGCTAGTGTGAATCAGGTGCCCCACTTCGAAGCCTGTGACACTGAGACATTAAACTCATTTAAGAACTTGTCTACACTATGGAGCTTCTCCCACTCTCGCAATGCCATATAATAACTATGTTGGGAAAGTCCCCAAGTCACAATGCAGAGCATGCCAACAGATTTTTTTTCTGTCAGCTTAACTATACTACCTCCCCAACTGATATCAATTGACAGAACTTCTTTTCCATCAGCCTAGCTTCATCCACACCAGGGTCTTTGCTGGCATAGCTACTTCAGCTAGGGAGTCAATATACCTGTGCTGACAAAACTTGGCCTTTTGGGAAGATCAAACATAATGAATTCTTGGGCCTGTGGCCCTGGGACTTGTACATAGGATGCCAACCCAGCACAGGGATACTGAAAGATATAGATATTGAGGTTTGGTATTTTGCATTTGGAATTTAATTGGCTTTAGACTGATATATCACAATATGTATATGTGTGTGTGTGTGTGTGTGTGTGTGTGTGTATATATATATATATATACACACACACAGAGAAGGAGATAATAGATGTAGATATATATCCAAAAAAATTGTAGTATAGACATCTAGGTCAAGTTTATCTCTGAAGAGGTATCAGCTGAATCATGCACTTCATTGAATTAATAAATCTTGGAATGTTTCAGTGAACTTTTTCAGATTTAAAATAATGTCTTTAAAAAATGTCATCATTCAGGTGGTTGCTAATAATTCTCCAACTATTACAGCTGAAAGGATTAAAAACTATTTCAATTCTTTATATTTTTATAGTCCATTCAACTTGAACACTGAAAAGGGACCTTTCTATTTCTCAGTCATTGATACTTGATATATCCCTCCTAGAATGTAGAGTTCCAAGCGTAAACACTGCTGGGAAATGTTTAAATCCAAACTTTGAGTTTTCTTTCCTTCAAATAACTTTTCAGTGGAATGTTCTTACAAAATATCATTAACCAATCTAAATCTGTTTCCACTGAAGCCAACAGACTTTTCCTAGTCTAAAGTTTTGAAAAAAATCATTATTTAGGGGGACAGGAAAGAAGAATAGTCATTTTGGATCCAAGTACCTGACTGGGCCAAATCCAGATGATACAGAATCCAGCAACTGCTTTACAGTAAACTTTGATGGGACTGTAACTTGATTATTAAATACTGACAGCTTCATATTGGCAGATCTAAAATTAAGATAGGCGCTGTGAAAATACAAAGATACTGCCAAAAATGTAGCCCACTAAAACAAACAAACAGGGTGTCATGGTAACAATTCGTGTACGTTAAAATAATTTCCACTTTAGAAACAGATTAGCCAAGTACGCCTAGATAGTTTACATTCTACAGGAGGATCTTAAGCAATATTCAGTAGTGATTTAGCTCTGCTCCCGTGATGTTAAAGGGGATCTTACCAGTGATTTCAGTTAAAGCAGTAGGACCAATTCCAAATTCATTTTTTAAATCCCATTTAAAATACATTATGACTTATATGGCAAAAAGTGCAGCAAGCCCATTCAGGGAAATTCCTTTAATGTAGAAGCACAGATCACTGCTGAGCTGGAGAAATGAGCCCAGAAAATAGAGAGCAGGGCAGGAGTGAGCCTTGCAAAATAGCTCTAAACTTCAATGTTAATTTGTTGCCAGAGATGACCAAAGTAAGGTGCGGGGCCCCAGGCAAATCAGCCTGTGTGGGGCCCCACCCCCAGATGCAAGAAAGCCGGCAGCAGATTCAGTGGCTGTGGGGGTGCCGAGCAGCTGGAGGCACCAGATTCAGCAGCAGATTCGGTGGCGGGGGGTTGTCATGCGAACGGATGTGAAGCCGGTGGCAGCATGGAGTCACTGTCCCACTTTCCCCAGCTCCATGGGGCCCCTCAACCCGATTAGGGAACAGCCCTGTTTGTTCCAAATCTTTTCCTAGGAGCTGTCCTTGGGATCCACTGGAAAATTCATAAAAAGAATTGTCCTTTTAAAATTCACTTTATTACCATTTTTATTACAAATGTCAAGCTTAATTATCAACTATTATCCTAAGCCTAGTTTCGTTAAGAAACTGGTCGGATTCTGTAGTTGCTGCCACACAAAGGAATGATATGGCTAGACACACTTTCAATTACATTTGATTAACTAGTCCAAATGTTACAGCTAATCTCACTAGAAGTTGTCTTTGGCACAAGGTTGGAGCAAGGCTTGAATTCACATCTGTGGACTTATAATAAGGGCCCTTAAGCCTGATACTTCAGTAGACTTTTTAAAGGTATAAAATCAGTTCATTCTCTCTGTCCTCATGATCATTTCATGCATTGTATTTGCATGGAAAGCAAACATTCCATAATATCCTCTATATACTTCCCTATTCAATTGGGTTTATGATCTTAATGGACAAAAGTTTGTCCTGTGATGCATATGTGCATCTCTTAATGAAATTTATGAGAGCTGCTCTTATTTTCTTAGAATAGACATTAACTAAAGTCATAATATCTAAAGCTGTTTCCACTTGCAGACTGAAGAAAGACTAGTATTTAAGCTCTCCCTAAGACCTCAGCTTACTCTCCTCCTCTGTAATCATATCTGTATGATTCACTATAATCACAAGGATCTAATCTCATTTAAATCTCCTTGGGGTAAATATGTCCCTGATGCAATTGCATTGACGGTACTGGGCCTGCACCAGGGATGAGTTGACTTACTAAGTAAAATAAGTATAGTGATTTTAGAAACAATTTAATTCAGCATTTAAGTAGTAAAAAATGTCCAACTGTAAAGGGTTAGGGTTTAGTCTGGTCCTCAAAGCCATCTATCAGCACTGATAGCCAAATCTGACCTCTAAACCATCTCATTCTTAGCTCAAGTCATTTTCAGTTTGAGGGTGTGTCTACATGTGCTATTAATGTGGCAATAAACTCTGGTACAATTTGAGCCGAAGTAAACTAATCCTGATGTTACTATCTACAGCGTTACCATCTACAGTGTTTAAGCGCAGTAATTTAGTCTGACTGTGTCTGACAGGACTGTCTGATGGCACTGTGAATTAGTCTACACCAACCCAATTGCCATGCATGTGTAGATGGCAATGTTTTACTGTACAGTAAATTAGTCTACCATGAAGTAAAGCACACATATAGAAGTGACACAAGAGAAAAGAAATAGTCCCTCAAGCTGAAACGTCTTCAGCAAAGAAAAAAGTGTGTGTGTGTGTCTGTGTGTGTATATGCACCTTTGAGTTTATTTCCCTTTGCTCCAAATCACTTCCTTTTCCCTTGCTGTGTTCTGTGGGATTTTGTTTCTTACAATCATTCCATACCTCTTTCTCTCTAACCTTCACAATTCCCCTGCCATCACCATTCAGCAGTGCCCTACACATGCTACCTCAGTGAAAGAGTTAGGGTGAAATCTTGACCACACTGAAGTCAAGTGAAATTTGTCTCCACTGCAGCCAGGATTTCACCCAGTTTATATATCTGGAAAGGTGGACTCTAACTCTAAACATGGAGGCTTAATGCTGCTAGCAGCCCTGTCACAATTGCTTGTCTTTTTTGACTGGGACTATGTATTTTTTTTCTACCATATTTTTCCACACTGAAAATAAACCATGCTTTGGATTTTCAAGGCTGTGAATGTTTTTAACATTCTTGCATGACTTCAGTTCTTGGTTTATTATTTTAACACTTTGCTTTTTGCCAACTATTCTTGCTAATACCCTCGTTTCAGACGGGCTACTCTATACATTATATTCCAATGAACTCGAAACTTGGTCAAACATAAAGATATTGTTTGGTTTGTCAGTGCTACAGAGTGGTAAATTAATCCAGTTAGGAGACTCTCAGTGGGTGCTCTCCTGTACATTCCACCTCTGCTCTCCCAGATTTCCCCCCACTAGACCCAGGAGACCCCAGAACTGGGGCACCAGACAGGAGTGGAGCCAGAGGTTACAGCATCCCCAGGAGATGGAAGGGTGCAGAGTGCTGACAGTCAACTACATTTTCCCCATTCTCCTGAGGCTGAGGAGCTGGAAGTGAAGGCAGGAAGCAGAGGTGCGGGCCCCAGCAGTTTAGTGTTCCTCCCCTTGGCTAGATAGCACACAATAGCCCCAGTGGTTTTGAATCACTCCAGCCAGGATGTCTTGGCAAGGAACTGTACATCTGCCTGTAGCTGAAATGCTCTGTTTTTCAAGTGCTTCAAATGTTACATCTCTTTCCACCTCCAAGCTTCAAAATGAAACAGTTTTTTTTAAGTGTTCCATTAAACTGTGGAGCTGCTCGGACCAGGGGATAAGGGTCAGAAATGTGCTTGGTGGTTTCACCCTCCCAATGGCCCTCCAGGCATCCTGCCCTCTCTTTGCAGCAGAGGGCAATGTGGGGAAGAGTGATAGGGATGGAATGTTGAGCCCAAAACACTTTCCTTCCTCTCTTCCAAATTAAACTTGATATCTTTCAGGGGAAGCAATGGCATAAAGGCTGGGTAGGGAGGAAAGAGAAGGCCATGTCTCTGTGATCTGTGGGACTGTTGTGTTGTTTAGCACTAGCTGATCTCCACTCCCACCCCTGCAGAGGAACCATGCCTAGGCTCTTTATCTAGGCTGGACAAATTACCTTTCTGGATTTTCAGGAGCCAGACGTTAAAAAGCAATGAGCACACAATGGTTTTGTACATCTTCTCAGAACCTTGGATGTCCAGGCACATGCTGGTTCTGACTGTTTATCTTTAAAAGTTGGAGTTGACCCAGGAATATATCCTACTGACATGCTGTTGGTCTTTTAGAAAAAAATGGAGCCATTGCTAAAGTCAAACCTGTACATGAAACAGTGTATTGGCTGTGAAAATAGTGGCAAATTTTTAACTAAGCCTCTGTCACTGAGCATCCAGTTATCCTTTGCAATGAAACAGTTGCCTGCAATTAAGAAAGAAAAAAGAAAGCTGCCAACAGGATGCCACATGGGGAGGGTTTCAACACATTCCCAACTTCTTTGTCAAAAGCAAGTGTTTTGGGTCTGGGGTATTTTTCACTACTGGAATTATCAGGAATAACTGGAACACCACTTTAAAAAGCTTTTGCCAACCAAACAACTGTTCTCAATCTGCCTCCGTTGCTTATTTTCTTTCTGTTTCCCCCACTACTGGTAATGGCTTTTCCTTTATTCATATTCTATCCCCTCCTTTCACAGAGGCAAGGAAAATGTTGCTGCAGCAGCTGAAAACAGGTAATATTTGCTGTGTGTTCTGCTTTCTTTCTGTTCAAAGGTTCTCTCCTACTTACTCTATAAAGTTATCTTGAAATACACATCAGGTATATGCACTGTTTGAACAAATGAATTATTGTATTGTTCCAGCTAAGGATGTTTGCTAGAGATTTTTATTTTAATTTAAATTTTCAAAACATATGTGGCAAGTTGGCAGATTATAGGAACTTTGCAAAAATACATTATGTTCAGATTATAGAAACCAGGAAAAAAAAAGAAACTTGTTATCAGTGTTCTTGAAAGGGAATATTGCAGTGACTTGATAGAGATGCACAGGAGGAGTTTAATAACAATTTCACTTTTGAAAATCCAATGTTATAGTTTAAGCTTCTCAATTGTTCTGTAAAATCCAAACCCAAACTTCTTGGGATTTTAAAGCAATCTCAATATTTTAAAAACAATTCTATGTCTGATTCTTGAGTTGTATTGGTAGATCTCAGGTTAAAAAACATTATGTCTTCCTGAATATAATCATCACCTGCATTTAGAAAGTGCTTTTCCTCCTGTAGGATCACAACTTTGTTTTAGAGAGAGAGAAGGCAAGAGTGAGCATGCACTAGTTATGTGGCTACATCTCATGGAGGAAAAAAATAATTCCAACACTAAGCTCTAAAATGCAGCTATTTCTGGAGCTAAACAGTGCAACTTTAAGTGAGCACTCCCAGGAGCAAATCAGAAGGAAGTGTGGTAGCATGGTCACACCCCTTTTTTTTTGGCCCTACCACAAGAGCAGTGACCAGGGACTTTTTTGAACCCCCAAAGCAGGCGAGAATTCCCCTTTTCTTCCTTACCCCTCCCTTGCCTGCCCTTGCTGCTGTCCCCAGCTGAACTAGGGGCAGCGAGGCGGTCCAGAGCTGCAGCTGTAGCTGTGTGAGGAGCCAGGCTCAGCCAGGAAAAGTGGCTGAAGGAGGTTACTCCTACTCCCACCCCTGTCCCCTCCAGGTATTTCCTGCCAGCCTGGGAGCCAGCACAAGGAGGACAGTTTGCCCATGACCATCACAATGGCTGTTTCCAGCTGAGCCTGGCTCCCTGGGTAGCTGTTCCTTGCAGCCCTGCCTGGAGCAGCTCTGGACATATCCCTGCCCTCAGGTCAGGCAGGAACAGCAGTAGGAGTGAGTAGGTGAGTCGGGGGATGGAGGAAAGGTGATGTGCTACTGATCATGCGGCAGGGCAGGAGGGAATGCCAAAATGGGGGAGTGAAGATGGGATTCTTAGCTGATTTGGGGACTAAAAAATAAGTCCTGGCTGCTGTTCTCATGGTGTTGTTGTCTGCCCATACTGATAAGTGTGGGAGGAACTGGGTGCAGGGATACAGCCACCCCTGCAGCACTGCTCTCTGCCCATCATCACAGTGAATTTGGTATATGCCAAGATGGGAAGATCTATGAAAATGTCTTCCTCTGACTCTTGGTTACCTTACATGCAATCAGCACTTATCTTTTCCTTCTGCTTTTAAGATTTCTCATGTTTGAAGAAAGGCCTCGTAGAATTAAAACCAGTATAATTGGCAGCATTCTCTTTTACAACATATACAATTATAACTGGTATGAATTATAATCCCAAAAGGGGGGGGGGAAAATCAAGTTTCCTTGGTCATGCCATAAGTTTGGAGCAGGAGAAAGACCTGATTTCATTAAATAATTATATTTAAACTAAGTATCAGAAGCAGGAAGTGAATGGCGGTATGTCACTAATGTTACTGCTTATGTTGAAACCATCCATTGGATTACAGAGTTGCTCCACTGAAACTTAATAATAAATCTTTTTTTTTATTATTTGAACAATTTCTCACATGTGGCTGATTTTGGTGTCATGATAAAGCTGCTGAAACTCAAGTGATTCGTAATCTTTTCTCCACTTGTCAGGATCTCAATTCTGTTACATGTATTATTTTGGTATTTTGATGTCAGTGATGTGGTTTGCAGTTTTAGCTGAAGGATAAAGAAATTCTAATGAATCTGCCTGGATTTCAGAACCTCTCCCAGCCGTAGTCTTTAGCATATCATTGAAGGCTAGCATGATTTCTCTTGTAATGCTGTGTGAATGTGCAATGGTATGAAAAGAGACTAAGATAAGAGGAGAGTGGTGATTAACTAACATAATTTTTCCCAGTAAAATATAATACAGAAAACTAAGGCTTTCATTATCAAACCAATAAATTACTAACGTGGCTTTATAATGAGGGGGCTCAGCAGTTTCTCATTCTTTCTCCTATGGCCTCGCCCACGGCACTAAAATACTAAATCCTACAGTAGAGGGCTTTGAAATGCTCCTTCACTTGTTACATGGTTAGCATGTGGAGAATGATGTGGAACAAATAAACCCCTTTTTTAAAAGCACTGGCTCTTCTTTAGGTTGAAATTCTTCACTATTCACTTAAAACTGGTAATATGGTTAAGAATATATCTCATGCACATGCTCCCTTGTCATCTTTGTTACTCAGGCCTACAAGTACTACACATGTGCCACAGTATGTAACCTCAAGTATATGGCATCTTACTAAGTCACGCATCATGGATGCTAACATTGACAAAGCTAAATCAGTGGCCTCTGAGGGTTCAAGTCAGAGGGAAGCCAGTTTCAGCAGTACTGGCAAGAAAGCCCCTCTTACTTCTTCCAGTAATCAAAGGTACACTGCAACATGTAACTGCATAACTGACCTGGTTTGCAGCTTTGGTATGGTTTTGTAATAACCTTCTTTAACTCTTTTATATGGAAAATCCCATTACCTTAAGACAAATATCTAGGTAGCTATGTACTATGAATTCTACTAACTTTTAATTTATGTGAACTTTCTGTTCTAAGTGAGTTTTCTAATGGCTGCTACTACCAGTACGGAGGGGACAGCCAGAAAGGCAGTAGTTACAGAGGAACAACAATTCCTTTTATTTGCTTGGTGAATGTTGACTTGTTTTTCTTTCTACAAATGCAAATATAGAACACTCAAATTGTGTCCCACTCTAGATTCAGCCTCCTACATTTTTAACATTAACATACAGGAGGAGAGATTGTTTTTTGTTTGCTCACTTTGATTTATGCTCCTGTATAATTTCAGTATTTCATCCTATTTGAGATTTCATGGGAGGACGCAGAAAGATTACTTTGTGCACTGCCTATATGAGATAAATTTAATAATCTGCTGCTTAGCTATTTTTGCAAGATTCTTAAACCAAGAATCTCTCAAAATTAGGACTCTTCTGAGACAAAGGAGTCTGAACTCTATTTTTGTGTGCGTGTGCGTGTGTGCAGGTGTATGTATTTACCTTGTTTGTTAATCCTTATCACCTGCTTAACTGATACACATTCCTTTTCATGTGTAATTAAAAGTATGGAACTGACTGAGATCTTACATTTCCTCTGATTATCTGCTTAAAATATTCTATAAAAACTGATGGAATTTGGCAATGGCTAAAAATGGACTGAAGAACCTAACAGTAAATGTCTAAAAGATATTTAATCAGAAAACTATTCTTTAAACTCTGATGTTCAGTACCAAATCCATGTTGTGTAATGTGGCTTCCTCCACAGGCCAGTTAGCAAACATAAGGAACTCAGATTAGCTAAAATTCTGTTTTTCACTGGTCTCAAGATTATGTACCAGGAACCTCCCAAATTATAATCTGGGCTCCACCACTCATTCCCACAGTAGCATTTATTTAGTCTCAAATTACACCATTCAGTGAATTGCATGTGGTAATTTAGGACAGTAACTTTGTATATGTACTAAATACTAGGGCTGTGTGAAGCTTCAGTCCTTGATTCAATTCAGAGGAGATTCGGCCTGATTAGGTGGCTGAATCTCTGAATCTGAATCAAATTAGGAGACCCTTTAATCTCTCCAAATTGAATCAAAATCCTCCCAATCAATTTGGAGAGATTCAGAAAGATTCGGCAATTTACACAGAGACAGCTTTAAATGTTTTTTCTACATACCTCAAGGTAGCAGGCAGCTCATGAATGCTGCAATGCTGGAGCAGATGGAGCATCCCACAGGAGTGCAGGGGAGTCCCCAGCGTGCTTTGCATCAGATCCAGAAGTGGACCAGAAGCACTTCTGGTCCACTTCTAGGTCCTCCAGGGAACACGCCGGGGGCCCCCCCACGTCCCCTGGCTCAGTGACTAGTGCCTCCTGGGTCTGGGGGGCACCCAGGATCCCACTGCTGCCAATCACCAAGCCAGGTGGAAATACTTCCAGTCCACTTCAGGGTTCACCGCCAAGCATGCAGGGGGCCCCCCTGTACTCCTGTGGGATGCTTCATCCGCCCCAGCATTTCAGCATTCACAAGTCACACCTGGTACCTCAAGGTATGTAGAAAAAACATTTAAAGCTGTGTCTATGGCCAAATCACTGATTCTCTGAATCAGCATCAAATCTTCAGATTCGGCTGAATCAAATCGGGGATAGTGATCCGAATCAGCGAATCGAATCCCTGTCCCTGACTGAGGTGGAATCCGAATCCAAATCGAATAGGGCCCATTTTGCACACCCATACTAAGTACTATTATTCCTACATATTGCAGAGCACTTAGGTGCCCTGCTCTTTGTAAAGAGAGGAAACTGCTAGGGAAAGAGCCCTAGCAGTGAGTGAAGAGGTGCAAGTGCAGGTTGCTAGGGCAACCGCTGGGAGTTAGCTGACCGAAAGAGGTAGGGCCTGGCTCTCATTTAAACCCAGGGCAAAGGCTAGGCCAGCAGTTCCCTGCTAGCAACCATGGGGGAAGGATGTCTCCCAGAGCATAGCAGAGTGTAGCTGATTGGCAGAGATTTATGTTATAGCATAGGGGCTTGAGTTTTCTGTTTACTGTTTACAACCAGTGGTTTGGGTGAGGCTATTAGGGGTTGGAGGAGGCCTCATAGGGGATCCATGGTAGCGTGGGGACCCCGGTGCCAGAGAGGCCACAGCAATTTGGGGTGCACTGACCCCAGCCCCAGGCAAAAGGGGGTGCTGTGAGAGACAAGGCTGCGGAAGGCACAAGTGCCAGAGAGGGCACAGAGAGAGACAAAGGCTGCGGCTAATACTGAATGATGTCCGGTACATCTGCAAGGCTTGGGGCATGGTACAGGGGTGGTTGGAACCATGCATAGCCCATAAGGCAAGGGTGCACGGAAACCCCACTGTAAGAACAAGACAAGTGATAGCAGTAGAACTGTGGCCAAGAGGACAAAAGGCAGTCTCCCTTTAATATATATAAGATCAAGACGTGGCAGGAAAGATTCAAGGATGCTTTGAGGCAAACTAGGCATGGTAAGGGGGCGCTAGGGGAAATCATGGCCACCCCTAGGACCCTGCTCCGTGACGCTACATAACAAGAATGATGATTTACTAAACAAGCTGTAGAAATGAGCCATTATTTTACGTGTATGAAATGTCCCTTCTGTAGAAGCAGTGGGTGAAATCCTGGCTCTACTGAAGTCAGTAGCATACCACCCATTGACTTCAGTGGGACCATTTTTTCTCCTTGATGATTTACAGGACTTGTAAAATACATGTTCAGGTAAGCTGAGTACCAGCATAAAAATGAAGGACCAAACTCTTCTTTTATTTATCCTGTTGTATATTTTAAGTGATTTTGGTAAAGATAGCAAAGATGATCTTGGTTCTTCCTTTAGAGCTAGAGAAGCAGTAGGCCATAAGTGCCAAATTACAGGTAGCTAGATCATCTTGCTGTCTCTGCTGTTTATATATGCTTCATATTTCAATTTTCTTATTCTATTCAATACTGAATATATATCATGGTGATCTGCTGTTGTAGGAGGGGGATCCAGTCTCCTAGCATTTAGATTTCAGGCTGCTAAGACACCTTGCAAACAATATTCTGTGAATGGTTTGTATATTTATCATGTGTTCTAATATGCTTACATTCACTCTTTATGTTTATATCTCCAAAAACGTATTCATTCATTCCAAACTGTTCCTACATACATACATGTCCGCACAGGTCCTTAACTTTCCTTTGTTTGATTAATCAGTGAGTATATGTTGCGCTGCAACTCTTGAGTACCCCCACTGTATGCTTACATTCACTAGGTGAAACACTGGCCTTTATTGAAATGTATGACAAACTTCTCATGATCTCAAAGGACACAAGGATTTCTGTTTCTTTATTTTGCCTTCCTAGGTTGTGTTTGTTTAGGAAAGACCCACAGTAAACTTCATCTTGTTTGTATAAACTTCAGATGAAATAAGATGTCCACCCACGTTTGCCAAATCTAAGATACAAATGTAAAATTTAGAATTTGTTTATTTTGATATAACTACTGCTTAAAACAGAAGACCCTCAGCTATGCATTGTTTTCAAAGAAACCAATGCAATTCATATTTCTTGAGCCAGAGCTACTGTGTAATGTATAGCGTTGTAATTGTACAATGCCTCTTCCTATCAATAGTAATGTATAATGTTGAAACAGTGACTAAGGTAAATAAATTCACAACATGTTAAAATAAGGCATCAGAACAAGGAGCTTTAGATTTGTTTCAGGTATGTGTGTATTGTGATGAGAAAGTTTTGTGAAAAAGTTGCAAAGCATGTTCTGAATCCCAAACTGTAAACAATGGAGGAATTTTCACTGGAATTCTGTAGATAATGATGGATAAAATACATAAAAGTAGTAGCTATGGATTTGACTTTTATTATTATGCGTTGGTTAAAACCCACTGAATCAGTCAGCCTTCCATTCAGGCTAAAGAAGAAGGCCCCTTTCTTTAGTAAGAGCTGAAATAATAGAGGCTACCACATAAAACACACGCACCCCTGACAAGCATGGGTAGAATATGTACCACATAGATGGAGGGTTTTCCTAGACACTGATAGAGCAAATACATTTAGGAGCCCTAGCTGAGTAGCAGAGTTGTATCTGTGTTTTGAGGGAGCTGGAAGAAAACTTTGGAAGTGAGAACAAGCATTGGGAATGTGGTCCTGAGAAAAAACTAACGGAGAGCTTTTGGGCTAAGTGCTACCTGTAAACAAGGAATTGAGAGTAAAAACTTTGCGTCTTGTTTGATTCCTGCTGTGTTCAAGGAGGAATCTGTGTAAATAAAGGAGGAATCTTTATACATTCTTTGTAAATAAACAGGATTGCATCAGAGAAATTCTGATTAATCACCATTATCTCCTCATAACCTGAACAACCTACAAGACCCAGAATTATGGCGTCCTATTAAGGTCAAAAGAAGTAACTATGTTAATCTTTAAACATGGTATTGCAATCACAGCTTTGCCAGAATTCAGGGCTACTGTATAATCTGCAGCTATAGTGCTATGTAATGATAGTTGTCATGTACTGTGATAATGGATAAGACAAATGCACATTAAATGTTGCATCAAGAACAATATGGGTCAGGTCTGGGTTTCAACTCTATGTATTTCATTATAAGTGGAAGTTTCAGTAAAAACCTTGCATAATAATATGAAAACCCAAATTATAGATTGATATTTTTCAGAGACATATTTATTATGATGACAATGATGAATGAAATGCAGGAACGGAACAAACTGTTGGTTTCTAAATATTAAATTAAATTTGATTTTCACTTTCTTTTCATTCTCATTTTGTTTTGTTTTTTCAAATGGGATTGTTTGACATGAGCCTGGTTTGTCTACCTCATTTGGTATAACGGGCTGGTGCAGCAGTCATTATTCTCTGTCATTATTCTCTTTTTTAATTTAATTATTTTTAAAGTATTCCAATGTCAGACTCGGCTCATGTAGAGTTCCTCAGAAACACAGTATTACTCAATACTAGGAAAGAAAAAATGGTCTAATGAAGGGATGTCAAACATACAGCTCATGAGGTTGGGTTATCCAGGCCAGATTCAGCTGACAGAGGTGGGTCATCTGGCATGCAGGGCTTCTCTCTGGCCAAATGAGTCACTTCCTAATTCATCCTATGGCTTCTCACTGCAGCTCCTAGACTCTCTACATCAACACAGCCATACCCAGGGGGTTAATGCTGCTTCTGCCCTTACCTTCTACTGCTCAACATGCAAATCTGGAGCAGAACAGCAGCAGTGTTAACCCCCATGTACTGGCCTTTCTGAAACAGTGGCTCTGATAGCCATGGCAAGAAGCCCCATGAGCCAGATCTAGCATTAGGTCACCTGGTCCACAAAAAGCCACATGGTCCAGATGCAGCCTGCCACCTCATTCAAGACTGATACCCCTGGTCAAATGCATAGGGCACTGAGCTGGGATTCAAGTAAGTTGGGTTAATTTCCCAGCTTAGCCACGAAATTCCAGTGTAACCCTGGGCAAGTCATTTGATGTGCAGAAATGCAACATAATTACCATGGAAAAATTTACCCTGGATTTTACTCTGTTGTAACTTTAGTTTTAATAAACTGCAATTACACAATCAGCTCTCCCTGCTTGCAGATGATATTATAGCACTTGGCAGGGGCCAGTTTGCATTAGTTCAGTGCTGTTCACAGTTTTGACCCAATGTGCCAGGTGAATAGTGCAGGGCCAATCCACAAGCCAGATCAGGCTTTGCCCAACCTATTCATACCTGAATTGGACTCTGGGGCCCTGCATGCCTCTACCCAGCACCTGATACTGGCTGGGCAGGGATGGTGTGGGTCCCCAGGGCTCAATCTTGGTGTGTCAGCACCAGGTAGAGGCAGTGTGAGAGCCTAGGGGCCAATCCCTGGGTAGGCAGAAGCAGTGACTCTGCCTTGCCCTTGCCCTTGCCTAGCATCAGGCTTCAGGAGCCTAGCACCCCCTCACCCCGCTCCCAGACAGGATCAGGTTCCAGGGGCCCCATGCTGCTCCTGCACACCAGGAACAAGTTCTGGGGTCCCTGCCCCCTCCTATGTGCCAGGATTGGGTCCCATGCCAACATGTGTGTCCTATCTAGTATACAAACCCATAGCCACCAGGCTTCCCCCTGGGAAACCCTGTGAACTAGCTGACATGGCACTGGGGACCAGATCTGGCCCATGGGCTGAGGGTTGAACACCCCTGTATTAGGCAAATATCAGCCCCCCCCTCGCTCCCAAATCATTGGTATTCGACTAACTTCTGTTCCAGAGTAAAACAGACTAATACACTTTCTGAGGAGTAACTTTACATTGGTGTGCAATGACGTAAGCCAGTATAAGGCTGTCATGGGACCCTCCACTTTTAGTACAGAATCAAATAAATGTATCCTGTAACAAATGCTTCATGTGTCTGTCCCCTTAATATAAAATGTGCTTCAGTTCACTGTCCACAAAACAGAGCTAATACTTTTCACACTTTTCGGAAGAGTTGTGAATAAAATCTATTAATGATTGGTAGTTGTTCAGATAAAAATGGTAATAAGGGACATTTAAGTATATATCTAGCAAGAATATTGGAATCAGTGGAAGACTAGATGAAGTTTTGGTTTCAGCAGGTGCATCTACATGAGACTTACTGCGGAGTTGCCTTATTAGTTAATATTGTGTGCAAGTGGATGAAACTTACTCCCATGCCAAGAGCTCGTAAGAGGTTCCACACCGTTTCCTAAGTCCCACAGGTGCTCTTGCCATTGCAGTGGAAGCACGACTTGGCACTGAGGCCTTATGCACTATATAAGATCCGGGGTGGATTTCATTGGCATGAGATCATTATTGAACTGAGCATTGAACTGCATTTTACTCCTAATTGCAATTACAGAAGAAGCCTAACTCATGTCCTTGTTTTACTTTGCATAATTGTGTTAGTCTCCCAATAATATAGCTTGACACTCCGCTTGCAGCTCTGCCCAAACACAGTAGGTTTTATACCTTTACACAGTAAGCATACACTTTTTAAGATGCTTGTTTTATTCAATTTAACTCTAATTAGTACCCCTGTTGAGCATGCTCCAGTGTCTACCAGCTCTGCCTCTGCTCCTATGCCAGCTGCTTCAGCCAATCAGCCTGCTACTGTTGCTCAAAACACAACCAATCAGATGACACCACCTTCAGCCAGCCCTACTTCAGTAGTACAAGACTCCTTCTCATCCTCTTTCCAAAGGTAATGCTTTTTTGCTTTGTCTGTTTGCATACGTCTCACTGTTTTGTCCTAAAAAAGGCTGTATACAAATTCTTTAATGCTAAATACTGGAGAGCTTTATCCTACTGTGCATGGTTCCTTATGTTTCAGCATTGAATTTGCTGTTGGATTGTGTAATTCGCAAGGAAATTGCAAAATATAATGCGAATCTCCAAACAAAATCAAATGTTACTTAAAATGAGGAATAAAATGTACATTTTTCAAAAGTCAAAACTTACATTAAAATATAAATATTTTCTCTAATATAGTAAGGAAACTACATTTTGACAGTATTTAAAATGGTGAGTGAAAATTCTTTACATTGATGATTGAGATATTCAAATCAAATGTAAAGAAATATCCAGATTAATAAATTAAGCAAGCTACCAAAAAGAAGTGTCTCTGTTTCAATATATCTAATTATATTATACTTTGGAGGTTCTAAGAATAATAACACACTGTACAAATAAGGACCTTACATATTTAGTAGAATGTGTATAGCTCAGCTATATGGTATGTGTAATGTACAGAACATCAAAGATCCATACACTTAATGGTTGATTTCTCTATAAGACACTAAATCAATCTTTATTGCATTTAATTGTTTTTATTCTGTAGTTAAGTTTAACTGTACAGTTAAAGTGAAATTTGAGAAGGAATATGTACAGGACCCAGGATGTATATGATCAATCTTGTATAATAATGGGAGTTAAATCAAATTGTAGGGAAAATGTATGTATGTCATTGCCATTCATATTATAGTAAGAATAAGAATGAATGGGAGGGGGTTTCTTTTTCTTTTCTCTTTACAGTTTTTTCTTACATGAATCATTCCTAAAAGCTACGAAAGTTATTTGCTTTTGCTGCTTTTATCTTGCACATTTTAACACAATTTAATGTTCAAAAACAAAACATTTCTTTTCAATATTTAGAAATAACAACTTTTTTTGTATTTGCTAATATTTCAATTTTCTTTCTAGCCATGATTTGTTGGACTCTATAGTATTTTTATTACAATGATAGAAGAGCAAGTTTCTTCCTAGCCATAGTTTGTAGGACTCACTAATATTTTTAAACTGATGGTAGAGAGTCAGATAACCAGCCAGTAGGAGGAAATCAAAGTGTAGTATAATGCCATCATTTCCCATTACGTGGAAAACCATTTCACATGCATTAATGGCATAAGTTAAATAAATTTAGCCTATCGTTGACCTTTATTTAAACTGCAATATGATAAAAATGGAATATGTAATACAAGCCTAGAAAATAAATTCTTATTCCATATAGTTAAAAGTATAAATATCTTATGGGATTGGTCACAAAAATATTGATCATGAGTCTTTCACACTCACTTTAGTATTGTCTGAATATTGAGATGTTTACTTTGACTTCTCATTCAAACATCTTGTTCCTTACAAACGTACACACAAAAGATACTTGCTTGAAATACCAGCTCTGATATCACTCCATACACTCCAGTTTTAATATTCTTGGTAACCTGTGAATTTTGTCTTGTGTTCTATAGGAATGTGTTTGCTTGTGCTACACTGTAAGTCTGCAGATGTATTCCACAGAAAACATATGTGTTGCTGGTAATACAGCGGTCCTCTTGTCTCTGAGCTTGTACAAGGCTTGATTCTGAGATGTTGCTATTTTTGTTCTTGTTAAATTCTTTTGTACATGCTTTCATGCTTTTACTGTGTCCTCTGCAGAGTATTTGCAGCCCCCACCTCCCTTTCACAGCCTAAACCTTTCACTGGGTCCAAGAACATGTCACTAGCAGCTTCAACTATTTCGTGTGCTATCTCTGCTCAGTCTAGGTACATTTGCAAATATCTCTCCTTCTTCCTTTTTCACTTTGTTTTCACTCTTGGGGGTTCCCAGACTGGCTTAGGAGAGCACCAAATCAAATTCACTCTGTGGAGCAGCCCAGTTTGATCCAATTAGTTGTCTGGAATTAAGATCATGGTAAAAATAAGCTTTGATCATTCAAGTATTAGCTTTAAAACATAAATAAAAAGCCTTGGAGCTTAAACTGGTCCTTGTACGTCAGCTTCAAACTGGTTAGTTTGTAAAGTGTTTGCACTCTGAAGATGAGAACATTTGTCTAATTAGGGCATATGGCAACCCCCAACTATTTGGTTTAGGTTTTTTGTTTGGGTTCTTTTTAGGTTTTTTTAGCCAAATTTAGTCCTGATGTAATCCTGCAGTAAAAATACACCAGATTTCTTTTGAGAGTTACACCAGTCTCACTGATTTGACACTTCATTTCACTAGCACTGAAGAGCAAATTTGTTGGTTATCTCTTTCTGTATATTCGTGTTTTTACAGCCTGCTCTGGAAAGCACTTAGCACCATGGCTCCTCTTAGCACCAAGTTGTGGGTACAGGAGTAGACACTGTATTTGGTAGTAATGTTTACGTGACAGAATTCTTAATTTGCAGTATTTCCATGTGCTCTTTAACATTTCATGATACATATTTCAGGTTATACTTAGGAGCATTTATCCCAGCTGATTATTAAGATTCTTTATTTGTGACAAAACTACAGTCTTATGTTCAGTCTCTCCCTGCTGCCTACTTCACTCAGTGATGCCAAAACTAATACTCCAGACTTCTGACATTTAAGTACCAAAGAACTTACATTATCACAGTTGCTGGGTTGTCGGGCATCACTCTGTGAATCTATAAATCAGGGGAGAGGAGTAATATTTATGTATATTTTAAGTAGATCCATCAAACATGAAGGAGAAATAAACAAGTTAAACTGACTCTTTTTTTTTTTAACAACACCTCAGTTTTGTAGCATGGTTGTCATTTGTGACAACTCTATTGACACCATACCTGATGCTGCTATTCTGACTCCAGAACATTATCTGCCAAAAAAGGAATGGGCCAGGAATATATGCACTGATACAGGAAATATTACAGGAAACTTAAGTTGCCTAGGTACTTCATTAATTCTTCCTTCAATTGATGGATCCATTGGAAATTAAAAGAATTCCTGAGTCTTCTTGAAATAAAATCCCAGAGCTATGCTTTGCAGTCAGATTTGGTTGGACAGGTTAATTATCAAAGCACTTTGCAAACGCTAGGAAGCTTCCTCTGAACCTGACATTTTGAAAAACAAAATACCAGAGGAAGAAATCTTGCATGTCCTTCCTTGAATTTATACCCCAGGCACTGTAGTGGAATTAATGTGGTGTAAATTAGTCCAGAACTGGTCTTTGTGCATATATGCAATGCTAGTAGGTCACTTAACCCTGATTGGTAGTATCTCCTGTTATTCCACAGTATATTTACTAGAGCATTAGTGGTGGGCCAGCCATTTTAGCAAGCATGTCACAAATTAGCCCGACACCCTCTCCAAGTGCTACTCCAATTCTCTTCCTTTACCCAATCTGCTGTTCTGCTTTCTGCTCCCTACCTTATCTGGTCCCCTCCCTGATCTGTGCACCACACACACAGGCTACACATTCCACTGTTAGGGTGGCGCAAGGGCAAGGTAAAGTGTAGTTTCACTTTCTCTGAACACTGAGAAATGCTGTGTCTGGCTGTGTACATTCTGTGTTGGGTGTGAGAGAGTCATAGCCCTCATTCAAAACTTCTTAGAATTAAAAGAACAATGTCCTCCTAGAAGTCTCTTATGACAGTAGTGTTAAATTCTGCATTACTTAGTCACATACACATGCTTTTCAGTTGGAAATGTGGTAATTAAATTTTTGGTTGTAAATATCTGTGTAACAATTACTCTGACAGACTGGTAACTATTTAGATGTCTTCCATTTTCTATGATAATTTATGGTGTAAATGCAATTGTTCAAGTCACTTTGTGATGTATACGTTTTGTTATAAAATGAATAGTATTTGCACTTCTGTCCTGAACGTGATGGTTTCAAACTAGAAATCACATGCTAACTACACAAAATTACCCTGTTTTATCAAACTAGTCTTAATTTGATTATATCATTTAAGCATAACTGCTTAATCCTTGAAACAGAAGATTATGCTTTATCTGTTTCTCATTTCCTTTTAATTCCAAACCCTTTTTCATTTACACTTGGGAAGCAGACTTCTACCGTTAATGAGTCCCTAACACTGGGTTCCTGACTCCATATTTTGTCATGCAGACAAATGACCTGACATTTCAAAGTGCTAAGTGCCCAGCAGCTTTCATTGAAAGAAGCTGGTGTTTGTTCCAGCGCTCAAAAATATAGATTTAGAGGCCCAACTTTAAACATGTGTTTTTAGAAATCTTTGTCCTAAAATATTGGAGAAAAAAGTTGTTAACTGAATACCTTTGCTGCTTTTATCAGACAGTCTTGTCCATTACAATGTTTTATAGAACATTTTGGTTCAAGCTGAAATATGAGGCAGCTTTGTTGTAAAATAGCTTTCAGCCTCTGCTTCCTACACAAAATTATTTAGCTTGATTAGGAATAAGATTTTTCCACTTTGCCTAATCCAGTCTAGTGATGTTTTTTTCTGGATGTCAGAAAAGTTTGATCAATGCTCTTACCTAATGCAATCTGATTTTAAGGTTGTTGATTTAAGATTATCTTTGGTGGAAAAAGGCTTTCACTATATACTTTTCCTCAAGAAGAATTTTCAGAGAAAAGGCTACAAAATGATTTTGGAGTCTGTCACTACTGAGTGATCATCTCTTCCCTTTATTTTAAAGCCTATAATGTTAGCCTGACCCTTTCACAATTTATCTTTAAAACAGGTAAAGCACAGTTGACTATCCAGTTCATTCACATTGTGTTTCACGAGGTCAAATTTGATATAGGCTTTTAAGTATTACCTTTTGTATGCAAGTAAGTGGATCTGTTGTATTTTGAACCTGTAGAGTTTCAACAGTAGAAAACTGCTGTCTTGCCTCCTACCAGTTATGTTCAGAATGTATACAGTAGATGAAAGGGAAAATCTGGTTGCAGTAACTTGGTGCTGTGGTTTTATTTATCTCCCCATCTGTCCTCATTATAGACTAGCCCTGAATGTACCATAGCTAACTTGAGAGAGAGGCTCTGCCTCAGTGGTTCTTAACCTTTTTAGACCTAAGGCATCCCGTGGAAAATGCCAGCTCTTCATTTTCACTCATTTTCTGACTACAGAAAAATAATAAAGCAGTTCTGCTGCAAAGAATTCAGAAAGATCACAACACAACTGAACATTGTTATCACTATCGAGTCCCGTTTGACATCTGTGTTTATCTTGTGAATCACGTTTTCACACCTAGCAAAGCTGTCACTGTTTTCCACCCTTGGAAGGATCTCAATGCACCCCAGGGTGTCATGTTTGAGAATAACAGGTCCTCCTTAAAAACTGACATTCTAATTCAAGTTTCTTAAGATATCATTCAGCTTCTGATTTGAGGTGCTCAAATCAAGAAATGTACCTTTCTTTTGGTTGCTGATGTATAGAGAATGGCAGGGCTCTCATTAGTGGCCAGACTAGAACTACAACCAAAGAATTAGTGATTTATGGAGCACTTTAGTTTGAAAACCAAATCCTTAACACCTTACTCAGATTGCAGTGGCATTACTGTTTAAAATTAATTTGGCACAATATCACTTAAACACTCTGTTATATAACCTGTATAAAAGTAATGCTTGTTATCAATGCTTTAGCATATCTTGTCACAGTACATGTTAATTACATATTTCATAAGGAAACTCAATATAGGATAAGAAGTCCCATTTCCCCTGATATATTTAATTCTCAGTTTCCAATGATGTTTTTTTTTTGCATAAAAATACCAGTGTTTGTCTTATTTTAGCTTCAACTAGCATTCTTCTAGCTCCATCAGCTACCAGTCTAAAAAGAGGTATAAACCATTAGCTTGTGCAGCTATAGTACACATTAAAAAATGTAATGTGTCACCTTAATACTGCTGGTAGATTGCTAGAGAAGTATTAACCAAAAATGATCTTAAAATATTTCCTCTCTCCTTTTCCTGATGACTAATACATTTCAAGGGTATTTTATTTGCTGCCTCTTACATTCTGTTGTCTGTTACAGTAAAGGTGGGATGCATTCACTGCTTCTTACAGATCCCATTGTTTTAATGTTCCATTTAACTATCTTCAGTCCTTGGGATTTTTTATCACTTGCTTAACTACTGTTTCACTTTCTGCAGCAGAAATTTAGCTGACAAATCTTTCCAAGCCTGATTTAGCTTTACTAAAACTCCTAATGATGTAGCATAATGAGTTATTTGTCTTACAGGACCTTTTTTCCTCTAGCAATAAATCTAATCTGCATCCTTACTTTAGTGTCTTTTTAACAGTTCCATAGTTATTTTTTTAAACTTGGTTGTGCTGCTGGTCTTTTATTTTGAGACAAACTTATTTTTTCCTCTAGTTGAGATTTTTCTCTCTAGCAAACTTTATTTTCCTGGATGCACAAGGAAATTGAGTTCAGTGTTGTAAAGTACTATTAAGATTAGGAAATACTTCATTATTATACAAAGATTTTTCTTCCTAACAGTCTGAATGTTAGTAACCTGACTCGGAGCTTCCAAATAAATTGTGAAAATTCAGTTTTAGAAACAAGTCTTTGTACTAGCATATGCAGGTTTTTTGGAACTGAAATATAGTCAGTCTGCAATGCTGGTCCAGTATAATTCAAATGATTGCTGTATAACTGGTATAATTTTTAACCTCTTATTCTATACAGTAGATACCGATCAGAGACCCTTTAAAAGTAGCATGTTGCATTAGTTTATTGGATAACTAGCTTCCCATGAAGTTGGATAAATAATGGATAACTACTTTCCCACGAAGCTTGAAACACTGAATATATTTGTTTTGTCTTTATTTTAGCCTTTGACAGCCTCATAAGAGGTAAATTCTGTTATACCTGCACAATAGTTTCCAATAACCTCAAGATAATGTTCTAAAATGGGATAAGCTTTGATTTATTTAATTATTCTGTCAGGGATACAAAGAAGAATGATTCTGTGTCTTCTAACACTATGGAGGGGAATCAACAGAAAATATATGTAGATATGAACAGTATCATAAAGTTTGATTCTGTTGCAGTGATTGTTGATTTAAATCAGAGCAGTTCTCAAAGTTATAAAACCGTCTCACAGTACAGCCAAGTCCACACCAAGGATAAACCTATCCGAATAGTTTATTATAATTCGAGTTTCAGGTACTCTAAATTCAGAACTAGTTTATGTATGCACATATATGTGCACACACACAAAATAGGGTTAGCTCTGTAGGCAGGAAAATTTTCACGCTGCCAGCAGAAATATATAGGGCTCTTACTCGCATGGAGCTAAAGCTTCACTAATACTCAATGAAATAATGGGACTGAAGGAAAAAGGAGTTTGGGAAACAAGCAGATGTGACTGAGAAGAGAAAAGAGGCTTTCAAGTCCTAGATGTGTTTAATTCCTCTTCCTATGTGGAGTGAGGCATTTGATGCAGACCTCCATATGAGCCTCTGAATTTGTTCCTTCTGACTTGTTTCCTTCTTGTACTTCTTTCTGCCTTCTGTTGTTCTTTTCCCAGGTTGCCACTATGACCTGATTCCTAACTACCCTCATCCCCATTAAATGAAGGTACCCTGTTTATCTATCTGCTGGGATATCATTAAACATTATCTACACTCCTTAGAATCAGTCCACTCAAGGCAGATTGAACAGATACTGAAAACCAGGATTTTTTTTATATCCTCTTATGCCACTGACTGTCCTAGTAAGAATTGTTCTTTTCACCAAGGTAATAGTACTTTGCATATATTTAGTCACTGTGTACCCCCCAAGACAGCTGTAAAGTAGATAGATGTTGACTACTTTGATATAGATAGATGCTGCTTTGAATCCAGTGCTCACTTCTTCAGACAATCACACACACCTCTTGTAATGATGACAATATGATGTGATTTTTGAGAAAGAGTTAATTCTTTATCTTTTTATGACTACTTTGATGTGGCTTCATAAATATTAAGACCACAAGAGACTGTAATCTAACCCAGTATACAGCACAGATCTGGGTGCAATTTCTTGTGCATGGGAACTGCAATGGTCCTTTTCTGGGCTCAAAATCAATGAATAAGAGACCTGTCCACATCCTGAAGTATCATGGCACATAAAAAAATATAAAATTGTTATATCAGAGGGAAAAGTGATCACCTGCATGATCAGAGTAATGTATGCGTTTGGATCATTGTCTTAAGAATGCTAAATTTATATATATAAACCCAGAAGTTTCTGGGCCCTCACAGTAAGGGCCAGATCCAGTTAGTACCTGTGCATCTGAGGAATCTTACTCTATTGAGTAGGTCCATTGAAGTTACTCGTATTTAGAGGGTTGGTCATAAAGTAATACCTATCTTTTTCAGCCCAATATTACTGAAAAAATATTAAACTTACACAGAAAACTTGTACATCATTGCCAAACAAGCAGCTGTTTTTCAACAGTTTTCTTCTCTATCCGTGACCTTTTTCCATTGGTGGACAAGGGCATGTACCTTGGCATTGTAAAACCCTTGTCCTTGTTTTACAGCTGCTATCACACAGCTTCCATCACTTTGCTTCCCCTGAAGAAAAGTTACCCTGTACTCCATCCTTCATTCTCTAGACTGTACAGAGGATAGGGTCACACGGTTCCTCTATAAGATTGCCTCTATGGTACTTAGGCTGGTGTGTGGGCAAACATTGTCATGCAAAAACAGTACCTCAGATATGTCTCTTTGGGGCTTTCTTTGCTTGCAATGTTTCAGTTTCTTTAGGGTCTTGACATAGACCTCTGAGTTTACTGTAGTTACCATACACAAGAAATCAAAAGGAACACCCTCCATATCTATTGCTTGCTTGGCTTACGTGGGAGATAAAAATTAGAAGACTTTACTTTCTGCCAAACCCTTCTATAAAGATTTATAGAATCAGGTTCATATTGATTCAGCAAGCACTAGAGTTACTTACAGAGATAATAGTGCAATATAGCAGTGCTTGATTAAAGAGATCATAACACAAAGGCTTTTTGCTCATAGTCATTCCCTCACAATAATTATGGTTAAATAAGCAGTTTTTCTGACAGTAAAAATTACTATTATTTATGAGTGAAATAATTAGGTCAAGATCTTTGAATGCACCATGAAGCAAGGTGATGATAAGTCTACTAAATGGAGGCTGCAAATTATTCTTCTGTTTATTGTAATTAAACTAAGGGTCATCACATAAGCCATAAGAAAGGGGAGACAAAGAATACGTTCAGGACTGACTTTCCTCCTCGCAGCCCTGAACTGCAGCCATTTGGAGCTCTGGACAGAGTTGTACATTCCCAAGCATAGAAGAGTCATCTTAACTGTAAATTACATGCAGTGTTTGTGCTTCAGTTAATACATTATGATCTCCATCTAAACCTGGAAAGGGGCCTGCTTCAGAAATTAGACATATTTCTCTGCCTGTTTCTAAAGGCCAGTCTCTAATTCCTTTGAAAGACTTTAATCTCATCCAGAAGTGGAGGAAAGTTTCTCAAAAACACCAGTATAAATCCCTGGCAGAAATTCCACATATTTTGTTCCTGATTTTGATCCCATTTAAGTCAACAGCAATTTCCCCTTGATTTCAGTGAGCACAGTATAGGTAAATAGACTAAGAAGCCTATTTTCAAATGTTTGGCCCTACTAGATGGGCTCTTGCTTCAGGGGGATCACACTCAGCTTGTGTGACACATGTAACTAGAGTTCAGTTGGATTGCACAGCGGTTAGTTTTCCATACCATTGGTCCACCTTTAAAGAGTTCTAAACACATGGCAACATCTGGTTAACAAACTTCTTCCTCCATATTGAAGTTATATGTTTAAATTAAACATAGTGCTGGAAGCTGCACTTGGTGCATGAAGTGGCACCAGTGGCCTCAAAGGCTAATGAATCTCACAGTCTTCTTTCTGTGGCTTCAAGGGACACACCACATGGGGTATTATGGAAATTGCCAAACCTCTTGAATTCATAATCACATCTGTTACTACCTGTAAATTGCTCACAGCTTCATTTTGCTTTTAGAAGTCCGAGCCAGTCCTATATGCCAGCACCAGCTTCCCATGGTCCAGCTCCTAGCACAAGCTACAGCGAAAGTCCAGTTTCTGCTCCAAAACCAAGAGTTGTCACTACTGCCAGCATAAAGCCTTCTGTCTACCATTCAGGTAATGTGAGCTACAAATAGCTGAAAATATTCTGACCAATGCAGAATAGCTTTTTTGCCAAAAATGTTTACTTTGCTGGAAGATGCAAGAAGATTTATTTAATTGCATAGGGTCAAATCCTTCAAGCCATGTTGGGGATGGATAACATTGTTTTACCTGATATCAAGCCTTCTCTAACACTGTGGGTTCATCATGATGCTAGATCTGTATTCTGTTTGTGGTGCCATCCCACATAAAATAATAAGGAAATATTCATATTCCATCCACTAGTTCAGGCTTAATTCTGATAACAACTATTCTCCTGTTGGGGAAAAAAATACCTTTCCAGGTTGATTTTATATCTTGCAAGCCAACTAAATAAACAAATTCTGCCAATTCTATCTATAATTCCCAAGAGTTCAGTGCAAGTAGAGAAAAGATTTTTGCAGTGGAACAAAAGCTCACAGCAAAAAAGCTCATATTGAGGGAGCAAGTATTCTGCAGTTAGAGATGTAACAAAACCCAACCAATTCCTTTGAGAAAAATACCAGTATTTGCTCATATGCAACAAACCCCTAATAAAATTTGCACCTTGGTTTTGAAATGCTAAAAAAAGGCTTTCTTTGTGAGCTTCTGGCAGTGGGGGGTGGACGGGCATCCACAGCCAGCAGGTGGGGAAAGCCCCAAGTGCAGCATGCAGTTTTACTTTTGCTTCCTTTTGGCACAGGCTTAAGCAGCAGAAGCTGCTGTTTCTACTTTTTCTTCCTTACAATGCACCCCTTCATTTCAAGCAACTAATTTTGGAAAATGGGTACTTGTATCTGAGAAGATACATTATTCCATCATTGGTCTCATCACCCCTAACAATAAAGCCCTTAACTTCTACCAATTTGTTTTTGATTACATGTGTCAGTCAGTAGTCTATCACCAAGGCTAGGGACAGACATTACACATAAACCAGTTTAAGTGATCAGAAACTAGTTTAAACCTGTAACAAAACAGAAGTCCAGTGCACATAAACTAGTTCAAAAATGGCTGAAACTGGTCTGAGAGAAACCTGGTTGATTGTAGTATGAGACTTAACTGATTTGGGTCAAACCAGTTTATGCAATGTCTGTCCCAGACCCATTGCTGATTTAAGATAAACCAGACTCTCCCAGCATCCCAGCATGCTCTCTGAGCTGGGCAGGGCTCTTAGCTCTGGCCCCTCCCCTCTGCTCCCTGGCTGCAGCTCCAGCAGTCTCTACAGGCATCTGCCTGGCTTCTGCTCCCTGCCCTTCCCCCTTCATGTGCCTGAATTTCTGGAATGAAAAGGGAATGTCTATCCACCTCCAAATCAGTTCAAGCTTTGCAAGTTAGACTAATCAATTCAGGCTCAGGCTTTTTGAATGTCGGTCCCTAGCCCAAGGAAAAGGAATGACTCTCACTGATGTTATTCATAGTTACTCCTGATATGCAGTAGGATGTCAGAGACCCATGCCCAGGCATTTGTTGAAAGAAAGAAATGCTGTACTGGTACTGCCATGATGCAGATAACATCACAAATAAAAGGAACTGAAAACACCTCTGAGAGAACTGAAGACAGACTGCACACTTAACCTAAACCTAAACCTAGACCCCCTTAAAAGGACACCTTCCATTGAAATAAATGATTCAGAAACAGTTGCTTGCAGGATTAGACCCCAAATGAGATGTACGATCAGGAAGTGCAATGCATTGCACTAAGCACTTCATTTGTAATTCTTTAAATGGTTGTCCTTGTGCATCACTGCCCCTCACTGCAGACCTTAATGTACACTGAAAATTGAGCCTTGAGTGTCTACAGACACAATGCACTCATTTTCAGTGTTCTTATTGTGTGTCTGCATATGGGAAAAGTTTGTTCACTGAATGCTTCAGGGATATATTGTCCTCCAGAGAGCAGGAGAAATTCTGAACCAAGTGTGATGTGATATGTTAGAAAGAAAGAAGAGGGAAATGCAAATAGTGTTAATCCTGACAGTAAGGAACAGTAAGTCCTATTGCTAAGGAGCTTGAGAATAATCATAAGATGATATTTTAACATTTTAATTAACCCCAAAGAGGTTTCAGGTGTAGGAGAGAATATTTTAACATATTCATTAGAAAAGAATGGGAAAAGTTTTGACCAGCAAGTTTTTGTTAAATTACAAGGTGTTGCTGCTATTTTTTGCAGTAAATTTACACTAAAATCAAGAGTCTCATATTCAAAGTGTTGTTAGGAATTCTCCACTTATGGGGTGAAAGAAATCGTATATCCTGCTGTTTATAAAAGTGAAGGATTTAAAACCAGCTACCAGTTAGGCATTGTGAAAGCTTCCTCAAACTGCTTTGCCAATACCTGACCTGCATTATGTACTGTCTGATAGTGGGATATACATTTAAAAAATAATAATATGGACAGTTATTCTCTATGGGCCACATTTGAGATCACTAAATCTGTTTCCCTTGTAGTCCAAATGTAATCTGAGCTTTGTTCTCTAACATTTTTTTTTTATCCACTGAGCCACAGACTGACACTTTGAAATTAGTGTACTGGTTCTTAGACTATCTTTGAGAGCCTGCTACACACAAAGGGTGACACACTGCATTTACTGCATACAGGGCACATCTACATGTTCATTAATGCACCATAGTTACAGCACATTCAGTTTAGTATTTGGTTAGCCAAGTACTAAATCTATGTGCAGTAACTTGTGCTATTGTACAGTAGTGCTGGCACATAGCTATTTAGTGATGCTTACTGTGCAGTACCCTAATACTAGTGCACAGTAGCGTATTAGCACAGGTTTTGTCCAGCATGCTACTGCACAGTGTTACTAGGCTACTGCGCAGTTAGCATCTCAGATGTGGCCACAGAGACATTGGGAAAGGGTTAACGCTATGCCAATCCTTTTATTTAGTAATGAAGTCCCATTGGAATACTTTAAAATATGAGTCTAAAATATTTTAAGGTATCAGTATTCCCTTCAGATCAAAATAGCCTTCAATGTTATACATTACAGTATATGCAATCGCTTTCTAGAAAGCAGAACCCATAACTAAGAAGTCTTCTTGAAGCCTGTCATCTGATTTTCAGCATTTTAGCATAGGACTTTATCTTCTGTTGTTTAAATTGGAACCAACTCCTGTGGAACTAAACTGTTTTATACCAGCTAAAGATTAGGCTTGTGTGGGCCACTGCTAATAAAAAGCTACACTTCAAACCCTGGTAATTGCACATGGAATCTTTTGCTGTTAGAAGCCAAGCAAAGCAATTTCCTCTGGTTCTTTATGTGCTTCCTGGTGCTGATCAGAAATATGAATTTTTAAATATTCTAAACCTTAAAAGAAACCAAGATCGTTGTTCTTGATTCAAGCCACTAGATGGCAGGAAATGCCTAGTTCTTCCTCCTCTGTAGTTTTGCAGAGCAGGACAGTGCCTGTGTATGTTTACAGAAATCCACAGGCCATTGTTTCATTTCACAAAGCAGTCAGATAATTGAAAGCAGGAAATCATTCCTTTTAATGCCTTTAAGTTTGATGGCTCTACTCATTTGTGTAAAATTTGTAACATGTAAACCTTTGCAGGACTGAAGCCAAAGGTTGTAAGGACTTTTCTTATTGTAAGGTCTCCAAAGAGGAACTATATTTTTTGTGTAAATTTTTAAGAATGGTGCCAAATAAGCTCTTTCTGGCACGCATTTCCATTAGCTATATGTTTTTAAAGTGCCTGGAAAAACAGAGCCTTGACTTAAGTGAGACCTCTAAGCTAACACACTATAACTGGTTATAATGGTAATCCCACATTAGGCTTGCTACCAGAAAACTGTTACTGCAACTTATAACAGTGATGTGTTACACCTAGAAACACTTCAAAAAAGGCAGGAAGGGGGACCCGGGAAACTATAGGCCAGTTAGTCTTACCTCGATCCTAGGCAAGCTGTTCGAGAAAATTATGCTGGCACACATCCAGGAGGGGCCAGCAGGAGACTGCATGCTTAGGGGCAACCAACAGTGGCAGGTCCTGTCAGACCAACCTGGTGCCCTTTTACGATCAGATCACCAGATCATTAGATGCAGGGGTAGCAGTGGATATAGTCTTCCTGGACTTCCAGAAGGCTTTTGACACTGTCTCTCACCCCGTTCTCATTAAGAAACTGGGGTGCTGTGGTGTAGACACCCACACAGTCAAATGGGTTGCCAACTGGCTGGAGGGCCGCACCCAGAGGGTGGTAGTGGCTGGGTCCTTCTCAACCTGGAAGGACGTGGGCAGTGGGGTTCCGCAGGGCTCGGTCCTTGGGCCCACACTGTTCAACATCTTCATCAGTGACTTGAACAAGGGAGTAAAAAGCACCCTATTCAAATTTGCTGATGACGCTAAGATGTGGGGGGACGTGGGCACACTGGAAGGATGCAACAGGCTACAATCAGACCTAGACAGGTTACAAGGGTGGGTGGATGAGAATAGGATGGGTTTCAACACAGACAAGTGCAAGGTGATGCACCTCGGGAGGAACAACTGGCACCAGACCTACAGGTTAGGGAACTCCCCTCTTGTCAGCACGGAGGCAGAAAAGGATCTTGGGGTCATCATTGAGTCCAAGATGAACATGGGCCGGCAGTGTGGGGAGGCAGTCAGGAAGGCCAACCTCACCTTGTCATGCATCCACAGATGCATCTCGAGCAGGTCCAAAGAGGTGATCCTCCCCCTCTATGCAACACTGGTCAGGCCGCAGTTGGAGTATTGCATCCAGTTCTGGGTGCCACGCTTCAAGAGGGATGTCGACAGCATGGAGAGGGTCCAGAGGAGGGCCACTCATATGATCAGGGGACAACAGGGCAGGCCCTATGAGGAGAGGCTATAGGATCTGAACCTGTTCAGCCTCCAAAAGAGAAGGCTGAGGGGGGATCTTGTGGCCTTTTATAAACTAGTCAGGGGGGATCAGCAGGCATTGGGGGAGTCACTGTTCCCCCGAGTGACCAGGAATAACGGTCACAAGCTGGCAGTGGGTAGGTTTAGGTTAGATATCAGGAGGCGCTACTTCACGGTCAGGGCGGCTAGGGTCTGGAACCAACTTCCAAGAGAAGTGGTGCTGGCTTCTACCCTGAGGGTGTTTAAGAGGAGGTTAGATGAACATCTTGCTGGGGTCGTTTGACCCCAGTATTCTTTCCTGCCATGGCAGGGGGTCGGACTAGATGATCTGCTCAGGTCCCTTCCAACCCTAGAAACTATGAAACTTTAGGGATGGTAAATTGTTTTTGTTTGTTTCTATCCATGGGTATTTTAAATTCATAACATGCAAAAGGGGTATCTAGACCAATGCATTGGACCAATGCAGGATATGTAAAGTTCTGAGTAGCTGGACACATTGGGCATCTATGCATGTGCTCTGCAGTGGAGGGAGGGTGCTTTAATTAAAGCAGCTTTCTGATGGCTGTTCTAATTAAAGTACCCACAGTGTCATGTGTATTCAGCATCCTGCGCTTTGGAATGGTTGTGGGGCACTTTAACTAAAGCTCAATCAACGAGCTTTAAATAAAGTGCCCCATCACCATTTTGAAACACAGGGGTGCTGAATAAATGTGACACGGAGGCTGTTGGAGCATGCTAATTAGCACGCTCCATCAGGCTCACAGCAGACTTGATTAATCTGCTCTGATACATGCTAAGGTACATGGAGCAAAAGTCCATCACATGTATAGGTGCCCATTTACACTAGTGTAATTTACATTGATTGTGCACACAAATGTGTGCACACTGGCATTTGGACAGTTCCAGAAGTAGCTGGAGTAGTTGGGGAGCAGATAATAGCCTGTTAGCCTTTAACAAATAGTTATCCTGGGATAGACTGCAGAGATATGATACCTGCAGTGGTATATTTTTACCCCTGGGATTTCCCAGGGCAACTATACACCAAATCCAAGTAAGTTACACCAGTAAGGGCCATACATTGTGTTTCTGATCTTTTTATACACTGATGTGAAAAGTGATCACACTGTTGTAAATATATTCAGCACCCGAAGTGAAGTTATATTCATTAGGGCTGTGCGAAGCTTCGGTCCCTGATTCAATTCAGCGGAGATTTGGCCCGATTCGGAGGCTGAATCTCCAAATCCAGATCAAGTTGGAGGATCCTTTAATCTCTCTGAATCTTTCCTAATCTGTCTCAGAGGGTTCCAAATCGATTCGGAGAGTCAGACATAGACACAGCTTTTAAATGTTTTTTCTACGTACCTCTAGACAGCAGGTGGCACATGAACACTGCGATGCTGGGGCAGACGGAGTGTTCCACAGAAGCTTGGGGGGCTCCCCAGCGCGCTTGGAGCTGGAAGTGGACCAGAAGCACTTCCGGTCTACTTCTGGGTCCACTGGGGAGCATGCTGGGGGATCCCTCCACACCCCTGGCTCAGTGACTGGTGCCTCCTGGGTCTGGGGTGGGGCACCCGGGGTCCAATCACTGAGCCAGGTGGCACAGTGGGGGGCCCCCAGTGCGCTCCCTGGCAGACCCAGAAGCAAACTGGAAGTCCATGGAGAGAATATGTTGTCTGATTCTGTTTGGATGACAGCTGCTGCAATATGTCAATTCTAATGCATGTTAAGAGAATGAGGACAAAAACAGTGTATGTGCCTTCATATTTTCAGTGAGTTTGGATGGTAACATATTAATAGCGTCTGCAGGATACACTGATGTGTCATATTTTTCATGAACAAGTGATAGCTCTTGGAAAAGAATAAAATCCACAAAACCAAGTAGATAGATATCATTTAATTTAATTACAGAGCCCCATATGTGGGAGCTTCTTGAATTCATCAATTAGAGATGAAATATTGCCTTCTAATTTTCACTGGCTTAATACCATAATACAGAAATAGAAACAGCCCCAGGGTTTAGAGAAACTGGATATAAACTCTTTTGTGAGATGTTTAAACACTGTTTACCAGGGTGAAAAAAAGAAACCTGGAGCTAAAGTGGGATTATGAAGCAATGAAAATGTTAATGCCTTCTAGAGAAAATACATTAGCCATTGAGCTCAGCAAAAAGTAGAATAACAGAAATCTAGAGGTGCACCAGTACATTGGTCCCATATCGGATTGGCACCAATATAGGGAAAATCAACAGTCAGCTTTTTGTGCCTCATGTGGCTGATAATGTGGCCAATAAATGCCCTGTGCATGTGCATAGCCACAGCATGCATGGGTCCAGGAGTGCAGCCTGGCAGATTGGAGACCAGTGTTGGGCTGGTAAATCTGGTGTGGGGGAAGGGGTGGGGGGAGGGAAGGGGCATGGAAGTGGAAGATGGAGGCCCCTGCGGTGAGGGAGGGAGTGGGGCTCGGACAGGTTCTGCTCAGCCAGGGTGCAGGACGGAGCTGCAAGTGGCTTGTACGGGAGGATGCGGGGGGAGGCAGGGGACAGCTCCTGCCGGTGCATGTACTCCAGGAGGCATGGGGGGCATGTGCCCCTGGTCTGCACATGGGACAGGGTGCCACTACAGTCTGGGGCTAGGGCTGTGCTGGACTCTTACCAGTAAGGGTGTTGGGTCAGGCTGCACTCAGGGTGGGTGGCAATGGCACTGGGAGAGGGCTACAGAGGGGTTATGGCCAATTTTGGGGTGGCTGCAGCCCCTCCTGTAGCCCCCTCCCAGCACTACTACTGCCTGGCCCAGCCCCCAGCAGCAGCCTGCCTTCACCCTGAATGAAGATCCAGGGGCACACATACCCCAGGAGGGAACAGGAGTATACAGGGTGGGAGCCGCCCTGCAGACAAGCCACTCATGGTCCCACCCCACCCCACCCCACTCTCTCCCTCACTGTGGGGGCCTCAATCTGCCCTCCCTCTACCCCTTCCCACACACCACACTTATAAGCCCAAAACTAGTCTCCAGCTGCCTGGCTACATGTTGGATTGGTGGTGACCAATATGGCTCCTTAAAAATCAGCTATCAGTAACAGCCCAAAAAATCTCTATTGGTGCACCCCTACAGAAATCATTTGGGTGAGCTCAGCAGATTCGTATACGTGCAGCTCAAATACCCAATTATCAGTTTGTTTGTAATGTACTTCTCATGTAGCAGGCTGTGGACTGTGGGAGGAGTATTAAACAGCATCTAATATTCTCCCTGGCCATATTGTCTTTTGAGGTCCTGCAAGCACAGGAATGCCTGTACTCTAGCACCTCTAGCAAACAGACATTTTCTGTAAAAAGGCAGGAACCACTATTATTACAAATCATCAGAGTCACAGTTTTGGGTATATATATGACAGACTAAGGGGAATATACTTCTGTTCACTCATGTTTTGTGCTGCCATCAAAATGTTTATGGAGGCACAAAAGCAAAGTCTGTTTGCAACCTAAGGGTGCTTGTACACGTGACAGGGGTTTAATCCCCAAAGTTGCATTCTACACCCCCTAAGTTGAAACAGTGGGTTTTTAATTGAAGCCCACCATTTCTATTTTTACATCACATTATGGTGAGGGACCTGATCCCCTTTTTGTTGGAGTCTGCCCACGGTTGGGGGGTGAGCTACTGGTGGGTCGAGCAATCCCTGAGCTGTGGGGGGCCCTGGTCCTTCCCTTCATGGCAGTGGTGCCCCCTGAGGCTGTCTGGGTGGGTTGCCAGTGGGCTGGGTGCTGCCCCAGCCAGCTTGTGGTTGGGAAAAAGTTGGGTCAAGCTGGGTGCTGCCTCTGAGCTGGGCAGCACCCAGCCTGCTAGCTGCCCACCCAGGTGGCCCTGGGGAGTGCCACAACAACAGAGGGAAGGAGCAGGGCCCCCTCCAGCTCAGGGGCCACTCAGCCCGCTGGCACCTCACCCCCTGTCTGTGGGAGAGGTGGGCATGCTGTGCCAGAAGAAAAAAGGGGGGGTCTGGCCCTTCGCCACTTCTGCCTTTAGCAGACACCTGCTGAAAGCAGAAATAGTGAGGGGCCCAATCCTTTTCTTCTGTGGTAAACCTGCCTGCTTCTCCTGTAACCTGGGGGGGGTGAGCTGACAGCTGCAAAGCATAATTACAAACTGAACTACATCTGGATGTAGTTAATTTGCAATGATGCAAAGTCATTTAAAACTCCCAGAACTCTTGTACAGGGTGATGCCATTAAGCCACACAGTGACATTTTCATCATGTGTACATGTTAATGGAATCACGTGTACAAGCACCTTTATAGTCCCAAACTTCTTCCTGGCTTAATTATGATACCTTTTCACTTGCCCTCCACTATTTTGGGAATCATCTTCATTGTTCTCAATACCTTGAACCTACTGTTCCCTTCCAACACCAGCTGGTGGACATTGTGGCCCAAAATATGACGCATAGAAATGGGACTCCAGATACCTACATTCTGAAGTCAGGAAGACACTTAAACGTCATACATCTTGAGATAGGGAAGGAGGATGCTTCATGGATTGTAGGAGTTGTGAGGGGTTGTAAAAAGTGGGGAGGCGAGCTGAGACTGAACAAGGATGTGCAGAAAGGACCAGAACAGAAGGGATCAGGCTTAGGGGAAACCGGAGCAAAATATTCTGGAATAGAATTCAGGATTCCTGAGTCTCAGCATTCCTCTACTGTCAGCAAATATTTCTAAAGCCCACTGGTAATTTTTCTCTGTAGTGGCTGACCCACATACTGAAGGTCAATTTACAGAGACTTGCTTATCCTCTTAGCTGAAGTTGGGTTCTGTACTATAGCTCAAAAGGTTCTAACTGTGAGGGAAGCAATATGGTTCTATGTGAGGGAAATTCTTTGATATAGTAGTGTATAATCTCTAGATAAACACAGAGGAATATGGTTAAATGTATAAGAATAAATATTTGTAAGGCCTTAATATTCTTTTCATAAAGAAGGACTGTGTATGTAGCACCCAAGTATCTGTCTATGCACTGAGTTCTGCAGGGCACCCCCTGTTGCACAATTTCTTTGGTAGGAAAATTTACAAAAAGAAAGATCTCACCAATATGCGACCCTAGCACAAACAGAGCACCAGGAGCCTCTGGCACTTTTATGGGTGTTTTGTTCAACCCAGACTACTCTTTTCCTCCTTACCCCTTGCCAGTGTCCTACTAACTGTATTTACCCCCCATTTCTCAGCCCTGCATCCCTGGTCTGTTAAGGTTCTCTAGCAGTCTAGGTAAAATCAGGAGGGTCTTTCTCTGTCTCAACTCTCTGTGGCTCCAGAGTTGTGTCATCACCCCAAATCCTTATTTTTGAGCTTTGTCAGTAGAGAAAGTTCCCTGAAAAGAAGGGCTCATAGCTGATCCTCAGTGGCTCAATGAATACTTCCCTTGCCTTTCCCTCCCTGTCTCCTTTATATATTTTCCTGAATCTTGTTGAAATAAGACACTTATTTTACTGAGAAGGAAGGCTGTCCTACAGTTAGTCATTACTAGCAGGGCAGCCCTGTGATGGACAAGAATAAAGAGCACATGAATGGATGGATGCAACCCCCTTCCTGATTATCCTGTTCTCTTTTTCACTATATAGATCAACAGATTTTTGCCTCCTTTTTTCATTTGCAAAAATAAATAAATAAAGACTGTTTGTACTACGTCATGACTGGCGTATGTGGCAGTTTCTTAGGTTAAATCCTCAGTCTTACTGAGCACTGGCTCTGCAGTTTTTAAAGGAAAGGAGATAATGGAGGAACTTTTCCATGAGTACAGACTCTAGATTCTGGTTATTTTTGGTAGTATAAGACTTCATTCATGATCAGGATCCTTTTGTGCTAGGCACTATACAAACATGGAGCAAAAACCGATCTAAATAAAAAATATAGATAAAGGGTAGGAGAAAGGAAGTTATGTCTCTGTTAACAAATGGGAGCTGAGGCACAAAATGATTGACTTTTTCAAAGTTATGCCCAAAGTGTATGGCAGATCCAGGGCAAAGTCTGATACTAGTACTTAAACAGAGCTTTCTGTTAAAATCACTGCAAGTTTTGCTTCAGAGCTAATGACTTGATCTAGCCTTTTGAATCTAGTTTGCCATTGTATTTTTAACCTAGATTAATACAGGTGAAATGCTAGTTCTTGGTAATCTCAGCAATTTATATATATGGTCTCCTGCTAAATAAAATTTAACACAGCGTGGTTCTTTTAAGTCATCTTTATAAACTCCATGAAAACACAAAAATAATTGCTTCTACAATCTATTTGGATATGGAACCAGGGATTGCATGCTGATATCCTGGGATTCACTCCAACACTGATCTGTGATAATGGGAGAGGCTATAATTAAGAGTCATGTTCAGCTTCTGTTTGTTTGTGGCATGAAGATTATTTTTGTGCATGTTTGTATTCTAAAAAAAAATTTTTAAACTAGCCCATGGTTTTCTTTGAATATTTAAAACAGCCCCTGCCCCGGCATCAGCCCTGGCGCCGACCCCAGCACCAGCACATTCTTACATGCCAGGCCAAGCGGAGCCAGCAAGCCGTCCTCCCTGGGTTACAGATGACTCCTTTTCCCAGAAATTTGCACCTGGGAAAACCACCACCAGTGTCACCAAACATATCCTGCCACGGGGTGCTCCAGCACCATCTCCTGCCTCAACTTCAGCCTACCCGACTTCAATTTCAGCCTCTTCCCAGGCTCCTGCTGTAGCCCGGGGAACTATTCAAAGGGCTGAGCGTTTCCCAGCCAGCAGCCGAACGCCTCTCTGTGGACACTGTAACAGCATCATTCGGTAAGTTTATGAGCCTCTGGTTGTGGGCTGGGGTGGGGTGGGGTGGGGTAGATAGGAGGAAAAGTATCACAGAGCAGCTGATTATGTGCTTTATTATACAAGCGCAGAACTTGAGATATAGTTAAATAACCCATAAGGGATGATTGCTGTCAACTTAAGTATTTAGCATTTCCAGAGATGATTTTTGCTATTGTGTATTTCTATCACACTTTCTGTGACAGCGAAGTTGCTCATGGTAATCGTTTATTTCAAGGATGCTATGGTATCTTTTCTAACATAATCTTTTCTTTCTTTTTTTCTTTCACCACGTTTCTGATCACCCAGGTACATCAGGAACTGAATTAGAAGGACACTGTGTAGAGCTTAGGAAGTTGGGGAGGAAGGATTTGGGGGGAGGGAGGAGAATGAGACATCATTTTGAAGTAGCAGCCAAATGTAATTGCTGTTTTTGTATCTGGAGAAAGATAATGCCTGCACTCTAACAGTGATTCACTGCATTTTTCTCCCTTCCCATCCTTCAGTTCCTTGTGCTAGACTGATCCCTATTGTTACCCCATTGAATGCTGCCTGACTTCAAGTAATCCAGGCTTAATGACAGTCTTCTCCATTAGACGGAACTAGTTTGGCACTGGAGAATTGCTGATTGTCACTCTTCTGTTCTCCCATATAGGCAAACTTCAGTAATAAAACAGTATTCTAATTACTATATCTAATTGTATAATGAAGAGTAAATCACCTCAAAAAATTAATTTGTCTTCAGCTTAATTAGTTCACCATTCTGATGATCTGATTTTATATATAAGGACATAGGGAATGCAGCTGTCATTTAAAATGTACAAGAAAGCAGAATTTTTTTTAAGCTGCTATAAGCTATTGATGTGCATATTAACTGTTAGCAAGTTTGGTCATGCTCTCAAATGTCAGCTTTGTACTCCATATTACAAAAGTTAGCATGAGAGCTTCCTGTTTGAACTCACCCTGTTGTTTTATATTTATGATGCCTCTAAATTTTGGTGATATTTTTTAAGAATTATTTTAAGTGCCCGTCTCTATTCAAGCAGTTTACAGCTTCTTCTGGTCACCTGTTGCTGGGAGGTCACCTGGTCACCACCCAGCAAAATCAACAAAGACCATCATTGGATAAAGAAAGTGCAAGTCTTTCCAGCAGTAATTTTGAACTCTTCTTTTTTTAACTATGAAATATTATAGGTAATTGTCAACGTTTTTTCTTCAGAATTGTTGAGGAAGAGACCCGTTGCAGGTTGCAGGACCTTATTTTAAAAAGCACCCTCAATAGTATCATTCATCTTAAATATTAGTATGTTGTGGTGCAGCATCAGAATCATTAGATGCTTTTGTGATACAAATAAAGTAATAATATTTCACAGGGGTCCTTTCCTGGTAGCCATGGGTCGTTCCTGGCACCCAGAAGAGTTCAACTGTGCTTACTGCAAGACTTCATTGGCAGATGTGTGCTTTGTGGAGGAGCAGAACAGTGTCTATTGTGAGCGTTGTTATGAGCAGTTCTTTGCACCAACCTGTGCCAGATGCCATACCAAGATCATGGGGGTAAGTCTGAAGAACAGCACAACTTCTACTCTAAATCCTCACTCCACTGAAATTAGAAATAGAATTATTTTGATTATAGACATCTAATTCAGTATTGATTTTTTTTCCAGCTTGTTTTAATAATAGTTTCCTAGTCTGATAATTCTCCTAAAATAAGAAACTTCTGGGATTAGGAAGATGGCTGAAATCTTGGATTTAACAGACTACATTTATCTATTTATAAAGATTTTAAAATCTAAGTGCATTCTAATTTTTTTCTACTCTTTCACACCCTTTCTTTGATATCATCATAAGATAGTATGTTGCTTCTACAGCTCTTGCTAATGGTAGTCAAAAATGTGCACACATGAAAGTGTGCAATCTCCTTCACACGGTTCTTCATCAAATGTTGTAATAAGTCAAAGTTCTATGGAGCAGGCCCATCCATCTCTCTATGCACCTCACTTGCTCCAGAAATTAATGTAAGGGACAGTAACTAAAATTAATGGAACTGTGAAAACAAGAAAGGAAAAAATAAAGCCCACTTTTTTATATTTTACATACTTGTAATATTGTTCATGCCTATGTATGAGAATGATTGGCAATCTATCCTTATATAGCAGATAATGTTACTAGAGTAGCAGAAGATTATTACAATCTTAGCAGTGGGTAAGAAAAGTTGTTTCAGGCATGGATGCCCAAGATGTGACCAGTTCTCCAAAACTGGCACATGAGGAAGAAAGTGATGGCTTTAACCAGTTGGCCTCTACCCCTGACATCTCTAGGCCCTGGAAGACAGTGCTTTATTACCAGTTAGGAAGAGCAGCATATACTTGGGTCATCAGATACTCAGCATCAAATATTCAGGTTTTAGCCCCAGTGAAGTCCTGTTTCTAGAGATCTAGGAGTAATTTTAAGGCAAGGTCACACTTCAATACTTCTCCAGTTAATGCCAGCACAAGTCAGTTCTCTTTTATGGATTTTCATTAGTAGACTATCAAAGTTACCAGCTGCTTCTGTTTGCATTAATAAGATTGTCAATCTGTTTCTTGCTTTTTAGCCTGTGAGGTTCATCCAAGCCTATTTGTCAGACAGAATTGTTTTGCAAACAGTAACAGAAGTTAAGGAGTATTACTGGTGTTTCTGTAATGAGAGAAAGGACAAATATAAATGACGGACTGTGTAATCTGTCAGTTGAAGCAATGGAATGAAAGCTTTCAATTAACTTCATTCCCTTGTGCCTCAGTCAACAAAGGTTAAAAATATGTAAGAAACAAGAACCTCAGAATGAATCAGGAGCAGGATAAAAAAGGAGATAAAACATCTTAAAAAGTTACTCCACCAACAGGCTAGTTTGTAACTGCTTTGGGCAACATCACCAGCCAATTAAAATCCATGAAGTTGATAAAGCTAGGTTAATTTACATTAGCTGTGTCTCTGGCCCTTTGAATACCTAAACTAGCCCTCAGGGATGTACTGTAGGGCTGTGCGAAATTTTGAGGAGTGTTTGTTTTAAAGCTATTTCAACTCGTTTTGAGCTTGAAACAGTGAAATTGAAATGAAACGAAAGACTTTGAAAAAGATTTGAAACTAAATGAGGGCAGATCCAGGGAGCCGCATCCCCTGGGAGGGCTGCTGGGCTGTGCCAGACTCCTCCTGGAGGGAATGGGCCGTCAGAGCTGCATGCAGGATAACAGCAGGCTGCCGCTGCCAGCAAGTGATATTAGTTTTGCTTTGAACAGTTTGAGGTGCAGTTTCACAAAAACCCCTGAACCTCTCTCCTTGAAATGTGTCAGGCTTCATGCCCTTGGGGGGGGGGCTACCATCCCTTCAACTTTCATCTGAATCAGGCAAGAAATGACAAAGTTATAGGCATTTTTGTGATTCCCTGTTATAGCCTATGGACAAAACATCGAAATGTGTTGAAACAGCATCAAAACAGCAAAACAGTTTCAATGAAACAAAACAACAGTGCTTCAAAACAGCAAAATAAGACACTGTCCCTTTGAAATGGTGAAATGGAAGTTGAAACAAAACAGTGCTGTTTTTCACAGCCCTAATATACTGTATTGTCATGGGCACAAGTAAGAATAAAAAATTAGCAGTTTGTCGTATTTCAGAGCTCAGGAGAACCTGGTAGAGAAAAGTTCCTTGCACAGAAAGGAAGTTTTAGTAGGGACTGGAAACTACATAAAAATCAGGATGAATATTACAGGTTCTGTCTGAGAGAAGAATGTTATGCAAGAAGGGTCTGTATGAGTGCTTGCTCAAGAGATACAGGTGACCTTTGTTGGTTTAGATAAAGCCAGGGGCGATGAGTAGGGGGTGCATGTGGGTGCAAATGCACCCCCTGGTGTGGTAGTGCACCTCCTACAAAAAGGCACCGCCAACACTGTTGGCACACCTGTGGGTGGTCACTGCTTGCCACTGTCAGCAGTGCCTGAGGGCAGTTGCCGCTTGTGGCCCCACCGCCATCACCGCTGGTGGCATCTGCAGGAGGTCTGTGATCCCTCCTGGTTGCCGCCGATGCTGCCGCTGGTGGCTGCAGGTGGTTGCCGACCCTTGGACAGTGCTCACCACCCCACCACCAACACCTTACTGCCACCATACTTCTGCCTCCACCGTGCCCCCCCAGCCATCAGGGGCATGAGTCATTCCTGGATAAAGCATCCAAGCTGTCAGTACCTGGACTGTAGTAAAACAACCAGTCTATTGCTAACCTTCTGTCACTGAAGACCCACAGTTGTGCAGAATTAGGTTAACATTTTGGGGGGGGAGGGTTGTTAAAGACATGTCCACTACACCTCTTGCTTAAACCAGCAAATTCATTTTCACTTGTCAATTTAAGAGAGTCCACCTGTCCAGAGGTTTAAAAATTAATACCAGGATTTTTTAAAGGAGCCTGCAGAAGAATGTCAGTGAGAGTCTGGTGTCTGAGACAGGCTTCTCTGAAAATCCTAGTTTTCAGCACAACTGAAATGCTTCCACACCAGTATGCTTTTTTTGGTCTTGTGTTTTTCTTCTATGTTAAAAGAAAAGCTATATAATTTTGCAAAACTGGTTTCTAGAATTTTTAGAGTTGCAGTATTTGTATATAAGAAGTTGCTTCTACTGATAAAGATTAGCAAATCACTCTACTTTGTACTTAAGAGCTTCTGAGCAATGTCAAAGCAAGGGGAAGGGGGACAGGAATGAGAACTGCCTCCATGCCAACTGTCCCAGTGAGAGAACCATCTGCTGTGCTGATTCTTTTAATTGGCTGAACTGAGCTGCTGTTTGTTAGATGTTTGGTGGTTTTGTTTTGACAATAAATCTTATTAGGAGGTTTCCTGTGCTCCAAATGGAGGCAGATTTTTCCCAGATGATTAAACATTGCTACTGAGATTTGTATTTCCTCTTTTCAAAAGGTACAAGACCTGCTTGTCTTATATCTTGAGGGAAAGAATTAGCTGATTTCAAAATGTATGTTTTCCAGTAGGTGGTTTCAGTATGTGTGAGCCACTGTCTGTGTTTTACAGGAAGTGATGCATGCCCTCAGGCAAACTTGGCATACAACTTGCTTTGTCTGTGCTGCCTGTAAGAAGCCATTCGGGAACAGCCTGTTCCATATGGAGGATGGGGAGCCCTACTGTGAGAAAGGTATAGCACTCTCAATGTATAATTCTGTTCTGTACTAGTGTTCTTTAGGTTGTGTGGAAAATATGACCAATGGCCTGTGTGACTGCCAGATCTTGACCACCCTGTCATGTGCAGCCTTGGTTCAAGCAACGGATGGTGTATGCCCTATGGACTCCCATAAATTGCCACGTAGATGTTCAGTCCTCGGGTAGTCTTCCCCTATTTTGCTTGCCACGACTCTGAATGTTTCCCAGGGGAGGGCTGACTACCCAGGGTCCTCCTGCGGCACACAGGCTGCCCAACGGTCACTTGCAGGGCTCCTACATCCCAACCTTATGCCACCTTGATGGGTCGCTCAGTCTTTTTGGCCACATTCCCCTTCTCATACAGCTGTGGGGCCTCTTGAGTCCCTTCCCATCCTAGGTATCAGCTCTTGAGGCCAATTCGCTTACCCCAGCCTGGGTCATTTGTGTTCAGTTGTGAAACCTATTCTCGCCCTAGAGTGGACGACCTCTCTAGGGACTGAATCCCAATGTGATGCCCTATGGGCCCTGCACCAATTATTCTATTCGTATCGGCTACTCCTGTCTCACAACCCCTTCACACAGGGAAACACAAAAGAAAAGCGCAAAAGAAAAACGCAAAACAACACTTTTACCCTATCGCTGGGAATCTGGGTAGCCCCCTCTTTTGGTCCCTTACATCAGGGTACTGGGTGCCTTAATTCCCTACGATCTGGCTAGGGGATGACCCCTACTCAGGGCTGTGTACTCATGACCTCCTGCTTGGGTCGTCTTCCCCCCTTTTCCTGCTTCTTCCCAGGGCCTGGTGCTCTCACTTCTCTCCCTTCTGGAGCATCCTGATCCAGAAGCCTCGTGGTTCCTCTGCATATGGCTGGCTACCTTCTGTATTTAGGATAGGTGCCCTGCTTCTTCGCAGCCCTTCCTGCTGCTTTTGCTGGGACTCTCCCAAAGGGGAAAATTCCTCCTCCTCCCAACTGGTTCCAATACTCCCACCTGCTATAATGTGGGTCTTCACGTCCCCTTCTCTACTTCCTCTGGTGCTGCTGCCTTTGCTGATTGCAGGGGCTGCTTCTGGCCCATCTCCCACACTGTCGAGCCATTCTCTGCCGTTGCTGCCAGGATCAGCATCAGGAGCCTCCTCTGGCTCCTCGTCTGGTGCTCCTTCCTCCCTGAGGGATTCCCAGAGTGGGTCCCATGGCCATGCCCTCCTTGGGTCCACTCTCTCTTCCTCCATTGCTCCACCAGCAGTCATTTTTATTCCCACCGGCCAGCGATTGCTGATGTCATTGGCTGGCTGCAGCTGGATAAGGATGCAGCTAACGAGCCACGCGGGCTTCTCTCCCCATTCCGGCTGTGCCATGGCTTGTGCCATGGGTAAATTTTTTTTTTGTTTTAAGTTTTATGTTTGTTCCCTCTTCTTCATGTTTATTCTGTTCCCTGGGACTGTCCTTTTTAGTTCAGGGTCCTTCCCTCCATTCTTTCCTGGGACAGTCTGCCTATTCTGGTATCTTGTTTTTAATACCAACTTTAAAAAGCTTATACAAGTGTTTCTCAGTCTGCATTTTTCTACAATGTTCTTCCCCTCCTTGTGAGAAATTGGTAGACTGTAGCAATCTACATCCACATCTACATTCTTATCTACATCCACATTCCCTCTCTTTATGCCATAGCATGCTGTCTCTCCCCCACCACCCAGTACCTTTTTGCATTTCATCTTTTTTTTTCTTTTCTCCAAATTTCGGTTTGCTTTTTTCTTATTTTTAACTCCTGGTGGCTTCCTCCTCACCCAAAAGCTACACATTTCTGGGGAAACTTCCATTAGGAGATCCAAGGGTCCATTTTACCATCTAGGGAATTCAACAGTTTAATATGTAAGCTCAGTTCTCATCTCTTGATCTTCTTACACCTATTTTCCTGTCACAATCAGACCTTCACACAGGAAATGCTCCCAATTTGTGACTGATCAAGACCATTTTCCAATACAGGACCTTTCCATTTAGTTTTTTGACAACTCCCAAGATTTTTCACCAGTGTACTCTTAGAAGTGGCTTGTACACTTCAGACAGCAAGATATAAAAGACTGATTTCAGATCATTCTTCAGCATATCAAAGTCATTCTGAATCCCAACCCTACTATCCAGAGAGTTTGCAAGTTCACCCAATGGTGTCATCCACAAATTCCCTAAGTGTGTATTCAGTCTCATCTTCAAGTCATTAATGAAAATATTAATTTCATAGATTTCATAGACATCAGGGCTGGAAGGGACCTCGGGAGATCATCAAGTCCAGCCCCCTGCCCAAGGGGCAGGAAGTCAGCTGGGGTCATAGGATCCTAGCAAGATAAGCATCCAATTTACTCTTGAAGGTGTTCAATGTAGGTGCTTGAACCACCTCCGCTGGCAGACTGTTCCAGACCTTGGGGGCTCGGACAGTAAAGAAATTCTTCCTTATGTCCAGCCTGAAACAGTCTTGCAGGAGTTTGTGACCGTTTGACCTCGTCATCCCTTGGGGCGCTCTGGTGAGCAAACGTTCCCCCAGATCCTGGTGGTCACCCCTGATAAACTTATAGGTGGCCATCAGATCACCCCTGAGCCTGCGCTTTTCCAGGCTAAAGAGTCCCATGGCTCTCAGCCTGTCATCATAAGATCTGTTTTCCTGACTGCTGATCATGCGCATGGCTCTCCTCTGGACTCTCTCAAGCTTCTCCACATCCTTTTTGAATTGTGGAGCCCAAAACTGGACACAGTACTCCAGCTGCGGCCTCACCAAGGCCGAGTACAAGGGGAGAATGACGTCCCGGGATTTGCTCGAGAAGCATCTATGGATGCAAGCCAGCGTTTTGGTTGCTTTATTAGCCGCAGCATCGCATTGCAGGCTCATGTTCATCTTGTGGTCAATGATGACCCCCAAGTCTCTTTCTTCTGTAGTGCTATCCAACGTAGCACTGCCGAGCCTATAAGGATGCTGCAGGTTTTTCCTCCCAAGGTGGAGAACCTTGCATTTTTCAGTGTTAAACACCATCAGGTTCTCGTCTGCCCATTTGCTGAGCATGTCCAGGTCAGCCTGGATCATCTTCTGGCATGGATGCTTTGCCCCAAAGTTTGGTGTCATCGGCGAACTTGGCCAGTCCACTCCTGACTCCAATGTCCACATCGTTAATGAAGATGTTCAACAGTATGGGTCCCAGGACAGAGCCTTGAGGGACCCCACTGGTCACAGGGCACCACGATGAGTGACTGCCATCAATTACAACCCTCTGGGTCCGACCACGGAGCCAATTTCCCAGCAAGTGGATCATGGTGGAGCCAAGGCCACAACTGGCCAGTTTGGCCAAGAGGTGATCATGAGATACCAGATCAAAAGCTTTTTTGAAGTCAAGATATATGACATCAATCTCTTCTCCCTTGTCCAGGTGATAGGTCATAGAAGGAAATGAGATTGGTCAAACAAGACCTAGCCGCAACAAACCCGTGCTGGCTATCCCTTAGGATGTTAGCCTGGGCCAGTCCATCAAGGTTGGCCTCCTTAATAAACTTTTCTAAGATCTTCCCCAGGATAGAAGTCAGGCTAATGGGCCTGTAGTTAGCCGGATCCACTCTCCTCCCTTTCTTGAAGATAGGCACCACATTGGCCTTCTTTCAGTCTTCGGGCACTACACCAGAGCGCCAGGAGTTTTCAAAGATCCGTGCCAGGGGCTGGGCTATGACGGTCTCCAGCTCCTTGAGTACCCTGGGGTGCAGATTGTCAGGGCCGGCTGACTTGAAGGTATCCAGCTTCTCAAGGTGTTCCTTCACGAGGTCAGCATTTATGGAGGGTAGGGGATTCCCATCACCCGGATCTCCCTGTCCCATAGCAGGCATGGGCATCCCATGGGACTGATGAAAGACTGACGCAAAGTACCTATTTAATAGGTTGGCTTTTTCCTGGGCGTCAGTTGTCAGTTGCCCCATCTGGTTTAGCAGGGGTCCAACATTGCCCTTGCTTTTCCTCCAGCTCCCCACGTATCTGAAAAAGGACTTTTTGTTGTCCTTGATGCTTGAAGCTAGTTGGAGTTCAGTTGCAGCCTTGGCTTTCCTGGTTTGCTCCCTGCAGGACCGGACCAGCGCAGAATAATCCTCCTTGGAGGTGAATCCCATCCTCCATCCTTTGTAGGCTTTCCTTTTTAGCCGCAGGGGGTCCACTAGGTCCCTGGAGAGCCAGGAGGGCTGCTGTGCCTTCTTGCTGCCTTTCCTCCGTGTTGGAATAGATTTAGCTTGTGCATTGAGGATCGCTTCCTTGAGAAGCAACCACTCTTCTTGAACTCCCATCTCCCTGGGGTCACGGTCCCTGAGGGCCTGACCGACAAGCCTCTTGAGCTTGTCAGAGTTGGCTTTTCTGAAGTCAAGGACTTCTGCGTTGCTGACTGACTTGCCAGCTTTACGGCGGATGGTGAAGGTGATCAGCTCGCGGTCGCTGTCGCCACGCTTCCCATCAATCACTAGGTCGCCGATTAGGTCGTCCCCCGTAGCCAGTACCAGGTCGAGCAGCGCTTTGCCTCTCGTTGGCCCATAGACTTCATGAGTCAGGTAGAGGTCATCCACGCATGAGAGAAAGCTTTGCACCCGCTCAGATTTAGCTGAGTGATCTTCCCACGAGATGTCCGGGTAATTGAAGTCACCCATGACAACCAAGGTCCTGGAGCAAGCGGCCTCAGTCAGTTCCCGGGCAAACTCCTGGTCAAGCTCAGGACTTTGAGTGGGAGGTCTGTAGTAGACTCCCACCATTGTGTCCCCTGTGCCGTATTCCCCACAAATTTTTACCCAGAGGGTCTCTAGCTGTCCATGCTGGTCACCAACATCAGCTTGCAGGGACATGTAGCTTTCTTTCACATAGAGAGCTACACCCCCGCCCCTTTTGTCAACACGATCCCTCCTGTACAGGGTATAGCCCTCTATACCCATGGTCCAGTCATGGGTGGAGTCCCACCAGGTCTCCGTTATCCCAATGATGTCATAATTCTTTGCACTGAGCAGGAGGATGAGCTCCTCCTGCTTGTTGCCCAGGCTCCTGGCATTAGTGTACAGGCAGGCAAGTGTGCCCTTGGGGGCTCTTGCCTTGCCCACAGATTGTGCCAGGGCTGGGGCAGGGGTGGGCTCCCTTAAGTGCCTTGGTCTTAATTAGGCAGGGGTGGGCTCCCTTAAGTGCCTTAATTAAGCAATATTGGAGTCCAGTAGAGACTTTTAGGGACTCCCACTTGGTACATCCTCCCAACTAGTCATTGAGCCATTAGTGACTACTTTATGAACACAGTGATCCAACCAGTTTTGTATCCACCTTACAGTATTTTCATCTAGATTGTATGTCCTTAGCTTACTAATAAGGTCACAGGAGAGAGGGTCAAAAGCCTTGTTAAAATCAAGGTATATCATATCCTCTGCTGTCCCCCTTTCTCCACCCTCTCTCCCTCTCGATCCACAAAGCTCACCACCTTGGCCTAGAAGGAAATTGCATTGGTAAGGCATTGCTTGCTCCAGATGATACCATGCTGGCTGTTCCTGATCATCTTGTTTTCCTCCAAGTACTTAGAAACCTCAATGACTTTAATGACTTTTAAAAAAAATTCTCGTGGTTTTTAAGTTTCTGCCATATTTTTTCCAAGATAAAAGTTACTCCAGATTAACAGAATATTAACGTGAGTTAGTATTAAGCAGTGTTAATGGCTGCTACACTCATTTTTATTTAATGTAAGACAGGATGGTATTCCAACATTAAAATAATAATAAAATATCCATTGGTGAATATAAACATACACCAATCATGTAAATGTAAGATGTCCTTTTTACAGCACCCTTAATTTTTCATAGTCCGTGCACAGTATGTTGTCTTGCTGTTTTTGGTACCTATGACTTATACATCACATACATGCTACAGCTAATTTACAAATATTGAGAAACAGAACATTGACTGTGCTAAACCTTGTGTTTTTATATTCATAACCAAGGATCTGAAATGATGTGGGTTTTCCTTCTTTAAACAAAATTAAATGTGAAAGGAAGGGAGGGGGGAAAACTGCTCTGAATTTTCATTAGGGGAGAGTTTCAGTGGGATGTAGAAAGGAAGTCTGAGCAAAAAACATTCCAAGAACCATTACCAAGCACAACTCTGTTTCTTTTGGTGTAATATGATTATACCATAGTTTGTAATATGTTTATTTCAGAGTTTGTTTAAAGTTTGCTTTTTTATTTTAGATTATGTTGCTTTGTTCAGCACAAAATGCCATGGCTGTGATTTTCCTGTTGAGGCAGGGGATAAATTCATTGAAGCTCTTGGACACACTTGGCATGATACCTGCTTCATTTGTGCTGTAAGTTTTTATACTAAAAACTACATCACTTCTGTATAACCTTATCAGAACTTGTGAAGTTACACTGGAAGAATCAGAGACTGTGGTAATATAATGTTGCCTGGGTTGCAGACACGTCAATTTATTTTAGCTACAGATGAGGGATTGTTTTCCTTTTTTTCCCATCTTTTTACTTTCTTTCAATTTTTACCTAAATAATGACATTTGATCTTCATTGAAAATGCTTGAGAACAATAAAATAACACATTTCACTTTTGGAAACAGTTGGTACAAACTGTTTTAAAGAGCATTATTTAGTCTTGTTCCTAACTTGGGTTGCACAAAAGGGCAAACTGGGTTTTAAAATAGGCATCAAGCAGTGAGATTAGCATCAGACTGAAAAGTGTGACCAAACATTCTGTTTACACAGTTTTGCAATTTACTTTGTCACACAGAGGACTTGAGGAAATTTGCAGAAAGGAACAGAGAGAATGAATAATAATTAGCAAAGATGTTAGTCAGATTAATCAGGCCAAGTGTGTGCGTATGTATATGTAACAGGGGTGTAGATTGTAGCCATGTTGGTCTAAGGACCTAGGCAGACGAGGTTCTTTGGGTGAATCTGATACCTTTTATTAGACCAGCTTAAATAGTTGGAAAACAATTAAGCCAGCTTTTGGGTTCAGAAACCATTTGTCAGTCTAAGGAAGTTTCAGCAATTGTTGTGTGCTCTTCCTGGACGGAATGAAAAGTAAAGGAGCCAGAGGCTGGTCTGGTATGCATACAAGACAGGTAGTTAGTGAAAATGTAGATTGAGGAGTCAATGGGTGAGAGACAGGCTGGGGGGGTGGGCAGGGAGAGAAGGGGGATGAATAGTAGAGAGATAGTTAGGGAGTCAGATGTCAGGCATGTTATAATGAGTCATAAATCCAATGTCTATGTTTAGTCCATGATTTTTAGTATCCAGGAGGTTGATAAAGTGGAGTTCATAAGCTTGTCTCTAGGAAGTGTTTTGCAAGTTTCCTTTGAGGATCAGGACTGAGAGATTGGAGAGAGAGTGGTTTTCTTGTGAGAAATGTGCCCCCACAGGTAACTGGGTATTCCTGTCTTTGATAGATTTCCAGTGTGCATTCATTCTGGTGTGCAGTTGTTGTTTGGTCTCTCCTATGGAAAATCCTCAAACAATTGCAACTCATACTAGAAAGAGACCCTACTCGTAAAAAGATCTTCCCAAAGCCACCCATCCTAACCTTCAAACAAGCACCGAACCTTGCTAACCTCGTCACCAGAAGCAAACTCCCTCAAGCCCAGAACACACCAAAAGGGTCCAGACCATGCCACGACAAGAAATGCAAAACCTGCCAACACATCTCCACCACCCCCACAATTACTACACCCAACAACAGAGCCATCAGCATTCCTGGATCTTACAGCTGCACCTCCAGAAATGTAATATATTTCATGCAGTGCACCAAATGCCCTGATGGAAAATACATAGGAGAGACCAAACAACAATTGCACACCAGAATGAATACACACCAGAAATCTATCAAAGACAGGAATACCCAATTACCTGTGGGGGCACATTTCTCACAAGAAAACCACTCTCTCTCCAACCTCTCAACCCTGATCCTCAAAGGAAACTTACAAAATACTTCCTAGAGACGAGCCTATGAACTCCACTTCATCAACCTCCTGGATACTGAAAATCATGGACTAAATATAGACATTGGATTTATGACACATTATAACCTGCCTGACATCTGACTCCCTAGGTATCTCTTCACTATTCATCCCCCTTCTCTCCCTGCCCACCCCCCCAGCCTGTCTCTCACCCATTGACTCCTCAATCTACATTTTCACTAACTACCTGTCTTGTATGCATATCAGCCCAGTGTCTGGCTTCTCTACTTTTCACTCCATCCAGGAAGAGCACATACCAACTGCTGAAACTTCCTTAGCCTGACAAAGGGTTTTTGAACCCGAAAGCTTCCTTAATAATTGTTTTCCAACTATTTAAGTTGGTCTAATAAAAGATATCAGATTCACCCAAAGAACCTTGTCTGCCTATGTATATGTAATATACCCAAGGTAAGTGCTGGTAGAATCAACAGCACCCTGTGCCTCACCTGCACTGATCCACTAAATCACTTTTCCTTGAACTGGTGATGGAATGTAAAGTCTGTTTTAGCTATGAAGAGTAGACTGACATTGTCAGAGACTACAATGACAGCTTTTCTACCATTCACTAAACTCCCCTGTTCCTCAAACTGAATATTTGGAAATGTAGAATTAATTACTAGCATCCATGTTAAATTAACTTTCTCCTGCCTCTCCCTGAGACATGATATTAAGTGATGATATATTTACTTTTCTGAAGTTGGAAGTATCTTTGCAATTTTCCCCATTTGTGTCAGAAGACAAGTTGTTGTTTGCACAAACTGACAGCTAATGTGTCTCTGGTCAACAATATCACTCTTTGGCACAAAAATATACATAGTCGCTTTTAGAAGGCGCCTTCTTTGAATAATCCCTACTGTCCACTTGCAATTTTAACCACTAATTTAACTGTTATTTTAGTTAGGAGGAACCAAAGTGGTTGTGCAGTGTTTGTACTCTAAACCCTGTTTTGCTTTTGGGCATAAAGGACATGCATGAAATCACATACCAGCAGTTTTTCCTTCTTAGATGCAGTTTGGTATTCTGTTTTGCCCTGTGCACATTCCTGTGAAGAGGGGAAGCCCCAGACCTTGCCAACCTGTAGCCTAATGGTTAAGGACACTGGAGATTCAGGTTCTTGATTTTCCCCCGCCAACCCAGAGGTAGTTGGAGATTCAGGTTCTTGATTTTCCTCCGCCAACCACTTCCCAGCAAAGTGCTCTAACCATCACCTGACAGGTCAGGAATTGCTCAGAGCACTCTTTACCCCTTCTCTTGAAGCTAGCGCATGGACATCCATGAGAGAGAGATATGGAGCCAAGAGGAGGAGAGTAAGCCAGAGGTTGTACAACTTGAGGAAATGAATGCTGCCCTAGAAAGGAGAGGGCTCTGGATTCCAGCCTAGGTCCTGTACTCAATGGGTGGAAACTTATCCATTTTATCTAGTGACTATTAAATGCAAGGCACACGCCGCCTGCTTCAAAACAAAGTCTGAAGAGAGATATGGGTAATACCTAGATTAGTCATAAATACTTAAGCTTTATTATAGACTAAAATACTTAGGCTTTCTAGATGCAAGGTATTCCACAATAGATTCAAGGCACCCCTTGGAAAATGCTAGCTCTTAGTTTTCACTTACTTTTTAACTGTAGAAAAATACTAGAGTAATTCTGTTGCAAACAACTCAGAAGGACCACAATATGTCAAAATGCTCTAGTTTCTTTCCCCTCCAGTCATTATAGTTTTTGTAGTCTAGGGTAGGTCTAACATTTATGTGCATCCTTGAGCCACCCTATTTTGCTGTGCAGCTGCCCAGCAGCACAGCCTTACCAAACATGCACAATAGGCACACACAAGCTGCACCACAAACTGTAAGTGCCAAAAATCACAGTTACAGAGCTGTAGACATACCGCTGGTGTGTACAAATGAAAACACGCATTAGCCCTAAGTCTTTGTCCTCACAGCTGTCCCTAATTGCTTTAGGATGAACAATTCAAGTCAACAGCATGTTATCTATCCATGTATTTCTAATGTACTCGTTGCTGTGTTATCATTGTGCAATGCTTTCCCTCTAGTTTAAATAGCATGCTGTTGCACTTGATACCCTGTATTCCAGAACGCACCCCCCTCAGCCTGGGATCAAAAATTGAGGAGACATTGAGATCAGCTAGTTATAGCTCGTTCTGAGGACTAGATTCTAATAAACTGACTGATTATAATTCATGTGTTATGGTGCTACTCAGAGTTAAGAATACCCAGATCTAGTCATTAAAGTGCAGGCTGAAGAGCGATAAAATAATTAATCATATTCCTGTTTTCTGTTTATTTTAATTTTAGGTGTGCCATGTAAATTTGGAAGGGCAGCCATTTTACTCCAAGAAGGATAAGCCATTATGCAAGAAGCATGCTCATGCCATCCATGTCTAAAGGAAGAGCTGGAAGTCAGTGGCATGGGGAGAAAAGTGGAAAAATGAGCAGTGACAAAAAAGATAACAGTGGCTAACATTTCTCTTTGGGGGGGAAAAAAAGCTAGGAAGCTACTGAACATTTCTGAAGTTTAATTTTAGTCCATTTTACATGGACTTTTGCATGGTCTTTATAAAAAAAAAAAAACTGAATGAACACCCAAAAGCAAACTAACCAGTCTATAGAAAGAAGAATATTACTTCAGAAGTTAGACAAAAAATGTGATTAAATTTTAACCTTTCATATTTAAAAAAATAATAAAACATCAGATACTTGTTCTAATAAACTACCCAGAACAGCTTTACAGCTGAGACCGTACACTAGTGTTAATGATAACTGAAAGTCATTCTTTGTAACAAAAAAATTAAGTGCCAAAATATTAAGCATAGGATAATTTGTAGAATCTAAATGATAGCTTTAAAATAGAAATAACTAGATCAGGATATGCTCACTGAAACCTGAGCAACAAACATTTTAGACTTGGAAGACCTAAAGACATCTCACAGGCTACCCCAGATGAGAGGTTTGCGTTGAATCCACATAGAACTGGAATACTAAGGACATAATAGGTAATTCAGACTCTGAGAATTATTAGAAAGAGACAGAACAATAAATTCCTTAACCTAGCCACAACTAGGATTGAGATAAGAAAAATGTTTAGGTTTACGTTTGATCAGTGTAGAAGTCCTTTCCAAGCACAACAGAATACTTCACTGTTGAATTAGAGTGTAAAAGTCACTTGGCTTTCTCCATTTCGTTTTCATATGGGAGTAAGGAATTGGGGGAGTTTAGAAAGGATTCATGTTGTGTTTCTGTTCAGAGTAGATTCACTTTTCCTCTACCTGTCCTGAAAATACATCATACTGTTAAAGTTATTTTGATGCTTAATTCCCCCGATTTCAAATAACTGGGCGCTAGTTACTAGTTACGGCTTCCATTTAGCATGGCGAGGAGGATAGGAGTAGGATAGCCTGTTCCCTAGTATTCTCTGGTCAATCCCAAATGTTTAGGAAAAAAACACCTATTTTTTTCCTCCAAGGAAGTCAATGAATACCTATTTCTTAAAAAATCTTAAAGCAGCACCACATCACAGGCACATGCTCTTACTACTGTGATTAGTTTCTTTAATGCAAAACATCCCAAGTGTGGTTGTGTTTGCTGCTGTGAGAAGATGGAATCTGACATTTAGGATAGTATTAACATTTCACCTTTTCTAACACTTTATAATACATCTTCCACATTACTCTAGTAATGATTTTTAAAAGCTTATGTATTGTTGTGAAAAGCAGCTAATATTTATGGTATTGATGATAGCTTTGGATTCTTAAATTTAAGTATCTGCAATTGTATGAGAGAGAGTAGTTTACTGATACTCAGCAAAGAAAAATATTCTGACTTTAACTATAGAATGTTCCATTACTCCTCAAGTTTTACTTATTTATTTTGAGTGAAAATTATGATTGTATTGTGACTCATAGTTTTAAGTTAATGTTTATGAGGTTCCAGCTACCTGAGGATAAAGTGTATGGGCCTACTCTCCCTCCTACTCTGACCCCCATGGATCTTGGATTTTTGCATAATCTGAATATAGAAGTGGATTGCTTAGTGATGCCTTCACTCTTTAAATTGTCAGGTTCAATAGGCAGAACTATGCTTCTTGCCAATAAATAAAAAATCAGAGTCCACCTTGCTAAAACTGATATGTTTTTTCAGTCAAAAACAGCCAAACTATTTAAAAATGCCTTCATGTACATTACCATTTTCCCTCCTATTTTTAATGCCCATTTTAGGATATTTGCTATCTTATTTTATAAGGTAGAGGGCACATCCAAAGGGAAATGGGTGAGAGTAAAAGGAACTTTTGGCTGTATTGTGCTTGCTAAATCCACACTTAGATTTTGAAAAACTGACAATCTAAACATGTCCACTTGCATCTTTGACTTGAGTAGCCTGCACTTATATATTAGAGTATCCTAGTTCTCATACATCTTAGCAGTGTTACGAAGGTTAGATTTTTTTTTAATACGGATGAATTCATCTTAAAACAATTTCTTGAACATATTAGGTACTTTCTCTTTCTCTATAGAAAAGAAAGTTTTCTGCTTCGGAATAAAGAGTCAAATCCTCAGCCTCAGATGGCTCCATCAATTACATTAGCTAAGGATCTAGGTCATCGTATTCTCCAGTGAGTTATAAGCAATGCAAGTTAAAATTCATTTCCGTTCACATTGAGTTCCTATTACTACTTTCTCTAGATACCAAAATAGTCATTTTTTATATACTTGTATTTCTTTCAGAGGACAATTCTAGTGCTGTTCAACAGACAATAGGGTATATCATTCTCTGTTACTTAGAAACAGAATCAGTATTAATATATATGTTACAGCATAAACAAGCTGCACTGAAGCAGCTCTGCCAAGCAGTTTGTGTGCACGATCCACAAATAGGAGCTATTCTGTATCAGTATTTCTCTACTTTAAGTAGCCATTTACATGTAGTGGATTGCAGCCCATTTAGTCATTGCGGCGCTAGCTTCAATCTGGCTAGCAATGCAGATATGGCTACAGCAGTGAAAAAGGCAGTGTCATGGGTTTCAGAAGGGGCTGTACAAGCCTGCCAGAAATCCTGGGTACAGTGGAACACTAAACAGCCACGCCAGACTTGAGTCTGGTACTGTTATGAAAATAAACAATTGATTCGTAAGATCCAAGAACATAACTGAAATGAGATTGTATGTTAAGCTATTGTAAGGAAATTTAGAATGATATTTTTAAGTTTTTTCTCTTGCTCTGAAGCATAGCAAGAAATTTCCTAATAAAAAAGGAGGAAAAACTCTTTATAGACCTTTAAAAAGGATGAAAAAAAGAGAAAAAAAGAAGAAAGAAGAAAAAGCATGGTACAAACTAGTGTAGCAGTGTGCAGTTGATTAGAGTACTATAGTTTCCTTGGCCAGCTTGCCCAAGCTTAAATTCATGCTGCTGTTCCTTCACTTCAGTTTGTTACATGAGCTACTGAGATTAAAGCCAGTTTGCATTGGCCCACATGTGCTGTAGTTGCCTCTGGCTACATTGTAGGCATCTCCATATTAGTAGCATACAATTCATTTCCAATTTTGACTTGCGTTGCTTCCTAGTGGCCTAAAAATAGGGAATAGTTACCTGCACTTGAGGTCAAATACCATTTTTGCACAAACCTCAGACAAAAATGGGTACTATTTTGAATCTTATTTAGGCAGAATACCATGAAATCACCATTATTGTTATGCCATGTAGAACAAATTCATAAGAAAAAATAAGATATACATGTCAAACTCAGAATAGGGCCCTTCCTTAATCTGTCACTACCACAACTGCTGTAGCAAAATATTTTTTGTAGGGTGAATAAAGTGTATTATGTTTCATTTGTTTTAATAATTACCTGGGTGTAAGTCATACAAATCTTGAAAGTAATCTTTTTATTCTAATTCCCAGAGGATTTCTGTCTAGAAGATGAAAAAATACTGTACCACTGAATGACCAGTGGATAAAGATAAAGAATCAAAACCCATCTTGTTTGCAGTTAAAACTCTCTATGTAGTTGAAGATTCAAAATCAGCATGAGACTCTAGAATTTTTTTCTCTTTTTCTTTTTTATTTGCAACACAAAAAAATAAATCAAATGGGTCACCATTTGTTGAGGTCTTTTGAAACATTTCATCTTCTAACTTAAAAAATATTTTAGTTCGGCATACTAGATTCACACGCACACAAAAATCTAATTACTGAATTGTTTGACTTTGGTCCTTCAGTGGTCGGGAAATTGAATGAAATATTTTATTTAAGATTATTTTTATTTATGTTTAAGAATGTGAATATCCACAGCACTAAAAACATTTATTAGTGTCTAATGCTGAGCAGTATGTTTAGCTGCAATACCCATCTCCTGGTAGTAGGCATTAATTTGTTTAGTATTTATAAAAGATAAAATTTGCAACTGATTGATTTATTGCATGCAGTGATCATCCTGGAAGTCTAGCTTTTATAAATGTATTGAAATATTGCCATAATACTACAAGTGCCCTTCCTTTTAGATTTTTTTTTAAGTTTCTAGTTGTTATTTCAGAAACAGAATGTAGTATGGTTTATAAGGTGTGAGTGAACATATCTTGCATGAATAATCAGTGCCAACATGAATAAAATATTCTAGCAATAAAAGGGATGTGCAAGTAGTTTCATAGTTTATAAGGTTGGAAGGGACCTGAGCAGGAAAAAGTACTGGGGTCAAACAACCCCAGCAAGGTGTTCATCTAGCCTTGCCTTAAAGACCCCCAGGGTAGGAGCCAGCACCACTTCACTCAGAAGTTGGTTCCAAATCCTGGCCGCCCTGACAGTAAAGTAGCGCCTCCTCATATCTAGCCTGAATCTACCCTCTGCCAGCTTGTGACCATTATTTCTTGTTGCTACTGGTAGTGCTCGGAGGAACAGGGACTCCCCCAATGCCTGCTGGTCCCCTCTGACTGGTTTGTAATAGGCCACTAGATCCACTGCCCTCAGCCTTCTCTTGTAAAGGCTGAACAGGTTCAGGTCCCTTAGCCTCTCCCCGTAGGGCCTGCCCTGCTGTCCCCTGATCATGCGGGTGGCCCTCCTCTGGACCCTTTCCATGTTGTCCGCATCCCTCCTGAAGTGCGGCACCCAGAACTGGATGCAATACTCCAACTACGGCCTGACCAGTGTTGCATAGAGGGGGAGGATCACCTCCTTGGATCTGCTTAAGATGCATCTGTGGATGCATGACAAGGTGTGGTTGGCCTTCCTGACTGCATCCTCACACTGCCAGCCCGTGTTCATCGTGGCATCAATAATGACTCCAAGATCCTTTTCTGCCTCTGCACTGACAAGAAGGGAGTTCCTAAGCCTGTAGGTATGCTGCTGGTTCTTCCTCCCCAGGTGAAGTACCTTGCACTTGTCAGTGTTGAAACCCATCCTGTTCTCATCCGCCCACCCCTGTAACCCATCTAGGTCCGATTGCAGCCTGTTCCTTCCTTCTAGCATGCCCATATCCCCCCGCATCTTGTTGTCCTCAGCAAATTTGAACAGGGTGCTTTTTACCCCTCGTCCAAGTCACTGATGAAGATGTTGAACAGTGCGGGCCTGAGGACCAAGCCCTGCGGAACCCCACTGCCCACGTCCCTCCAGATCAAAAATGACCCATCTACCACCACTCTCTGGGTGTGGCCCTTCAGCCAGTTAGAAACCCATTTGACTGTGTAGGTGTTGACACCACAGTCCCCCAGTTTTTTAATGAGAATGAAGTGAGAGACAGTGTCGAAGGCCATCCGAAAGTCCAGAAAGACTACGTCCACTGCTACCCTTGCATCTAAGAATTTTGTGGCCTGGTCATAGAAGGCCACCAGGTTGGTCTGACAGGACCTGCCTCTAATATACCTGTGTTGGTTGCCCCCAGGCATAACCTCCCCCGCTGGCCCCTCATGGACATGTGCCATGATAATTCTCTCAAAAAGCTTACCCAGGATCGAGGTAAGACTAACTGGCCTATAGTTTCCTGGGTCCTCCCTTCCTCCCTTTTTTGAAGATGGGAACCACGTTGGCCCTCTTCCAGTCCTCTGGCACCACACCAGAGCACCACAAGTGCTCGTAAAGCCATGCCAGATGTCCCGCAATGTCCTCAGCTAATTCCCTCAGCACTCTGGGGTGGAGATCATCCGGACCAGCTGATTTAAATACATCCAGTCCCTCCAGAAGTTCCCTGACTACATCCTCGCTGACCCTTGGCCCCCTGGGCCTGAGGGGGTCCCAGTGGGGGGGATTATTCAGTCCTTGCTCAGGAAAATGGAGGCAAAGAAGTTGTTAAATAGGTTAGCTTTGTTGTCTGGTGTGATGACCAGATTTCCTAGCATGTCTTGCAGGGGCCCCACATTACCTGGTACCTTCTTTTTGCCCCCTATGTATTTAAAAAAGGACTTGTCCTTGTTCTGGGTAGCTAGTCCCAGTTCCATCTCTGCCTTGGCCTTCCTGGCTGCCCCCCTGCAGCCCTGAGCAACTGCAGTATAGTCCTCCCTGGTGATGACCCCTCCCTTCCATTGGGCGTATGCCTCCCTTTTAGCTAGAAGACATTCCTGGATGCTTTTGGTGAGCCATGGGGGCTTTTGCACCCTCCTGCCCCCTTTGATCCATGTTGGGATTACCTCCCTTTGGGCTTGGAAGATCATCTCCTTAAGGAGCAACCACTCTTCTTGAACACCTGACTCCCCTCCTCTCCGGGACCTCAGTGCCTCCCCAACTATTCTCCTTAGCTCATTGAAGTCCGCCCTTCTGCAGTCTAGGGCTTCTGTCTTGCTGCAGGCCTTTGCCACCTTGTGCTGGATGGTGAATTCCACCAGGCTGATCACTGTCACCCAGGTGGTCGAGCACCCGCAGCCCCCTCACCAAGTCATTGCTGTGCACCTCCTGGGTTAGATGGAGGTCCTGCATCTTGGCTAGGAACCTACATGAGCAGTCAGACCTGGATGACTACTCTTTCCAGCGGATGTCTGGAAAGTTCAGGTCACCCATGATGACCATGTCTTTTGACCTAACTACCTCAGTGAGCTGACTTAAGAATTCCTGGTCTAGCTCTTCCCCTTGGTCAGGTGGTCTGTAGTAGACCCCCACTGTTAAGTCCCTTTCCCCTCGACTGCCTTGTATTCTAACCCAGAGCATTTCAGTGTGCCCCTCCTCTGACCCTGTGCTACTTGACGAGGATGTGTATTCCTTCTTAATGTAGAGTGCCACACCCCCACCTTTCTTCCTGTCCTGTCCCTCCTGTACAGTCTATAGCCCTTAATATTCACTGCCCTGTCATGCATTGGGTCCCACCACATTTCTGTGAGCCCCACTATATCTGGGTTGGTGTCAGCTAGCAGGAGGGTAAGTTCCTCCTGCTTGTTTCCCATAATACGAGCATTTGTGTAGAGGCATTTGAGGCCTCCTGAAGGTGTATGCACTGGCCCCCTAATCTCAGCATTGCTCTGGCCCCTGTTGCTTACCTGGGTATTTGTTCTGCTCATTGGTCTAAGCTGGGCTATACTTGTAGGTGCCACTTGGTTTAGTGGTCCAAGGCTTCCTCCTCCCTCGTCTTCCCCTTCCCCCCATGAGCCTAGTTTAAAGCCCCCCGGAGGAGATCTGCCAACCTAGAAGAGAACGCATGCTTACCTTTGGGGGAAAGGTGAAGCCCAACCCACCCAAGCATGTTTCTCATAGTGATGTGCAGGGTGTTGTCTAGGAAGCTGAAGCCTCCCTCAAGACACCATTCCCAAAGCTGCCAGTTGGTCTCTGTGATGCAGGTCTCATGTCGTCTTCCAAGTCAGCTCACTGGTAGGACAGAAGAGAATACCATCTGTGCATCTATCTCCTCCAGCACGCCCCCCAGAGTGTGGTAGTCCGCCATCAGATGATCAGGGCTTCTCGTGGCTGCATCATTAGTGCCCACATGGATTAGGACCATGGGATAGTAATCAGTGGGCTGGATCATGGCCTGGATCATCCCCATCATGTCCTGACTCTGCTCTGGGCAGACAGTAGACCTTGCATGTTGAGGGGTCCTGACAACAGATGGGGCCCTCTGTACCTCTCAGGATGGAATTGCCTATGACGATCACTTGATGCTTCTTCCTCCGGGACTGCTTAGCTCCGACAGCCTGTTTGGAGTGTGGAGAGTGTGGATTTGCCTCCTGTCTGGTTGCCTCCTCTCCTTCCTTCTCCAGTGGTGCCAGGGCCTCGTACCTGTTCTCCAGCCAGACTAGAGGAACTGGTACTGCTTTGCTGTGAGCAGCCCTGGTTCTGGAGGTGATAGTCTGCCACTCAGCAGTGGAGGTCACCTCCCGGGGTGCTTCTTCCTTGGGTGCATGGCCCTGCAGGGAAAGGAAATAACCATCTATTTCATCCTCCGGCTCCCTGATTCCCCTTAGCCTGCTAACCTCCTCCTGGAGCTCCCTCACCTGCGCCTCCAGGGTCCTAAGGCAGCCACCTGCAAGACAGATGTGGAGGCCCCCCAATCCCTGCCGCCCCGGCCTTGCTGGGCTTCCCCCGCAGGCTGGGGGGTGGGAGGATGCCAGCTCCCCCATGGGCTCTATCTGGGTGGAGGCCTCAGACAAGCCCTGGGTAGGCTGTGCCCCGCCAGGCCCTAGCAGCACTCCGCATCAACACCATCATATGAGTTGCTATTTATTTTTAGGTTAGTGCAGTGCCTTTGCCCTACCCTAGCAGGAGTCTCCCTCCTGGCCCTTCGTGCCTGTCCGCCGGCGCAAACGCCAGCACACCCTTACAGAGCGTGCCTGTTTGCGCACTCTGTTCTCACAGCGTGGTTCAGGAGCGTGGCTCCCTACCAGCTCAGCTAAAAGGGATTCGGGGGGCTTCCCCTCTGGAGCCGGCTCAGGTGTGTCCAGTCCCTCTGCCCCACTTACATTAGGGGGATCAGTTGATGCTGCCCCCGCTGCTGGTTCCGCTGCTGCTACGTCTGCCTCCGCCTTAGGTCAGGTAAGGGGGCACAGGTGTGTCCGGGACGCATGTGTGCCTAATCCCTCCTCTCCTCTCCTCTCTGCTCCTGGCTCCTGAGTGCTGGAGGCTACGTCAAACTGTGACTTTTAAAGGTCACGGTTTGGAATTCTCGCCGCTGCCCCAACAGCCAATCAGGCACTCGGGTCTTCCTGAAAGTGCCTGCCGTCAGTCTCACCCCCTACGTTCCCCTGCTGCGGGGATCTAGTGCCTCCAGAGTCTGCTCCCCGAGGGTTAACCCCAGGGGCTCCATAGCATGGGGGGACAGCCCACCCCCTGTTTGCATGCTCTGTTCACGTGGCGTAGCTTGGGGGTGTGCCTCCCTACCAGCTGAGCTAAAGGGGATCCAGGGGGCTTCACCTCTGGAGCTGGCTCAGGTGTGTCCGGTCCCTCTACCCCACTTCCCTTAGGGGGAATCAGCTGATGCTGCCCCCGCTGCTGGTTCCACTGCTGCTGCGTCCACCTCCGCCTTCATAATACTTAGAGCTTTCTGTTTGGGTCATATTTATTAATATGGCTTGTCAGCTGTTGATAGCTTTCAGCCAAAGAATGCTGATTAGAAGGCATAAGCAAACATATATTCTCTACATCAGAGCCTTAAGATAAAAGAAAATGAATTGGTTCAGCTTTCCAGTGTACTATACAAACCCTGAACCTGGTGTTAACTAAATTGTACCATTTAAACAAACATGAGTATGCTCTAAAGATGTAGTAAGTGGTTCTCAGACTTTTAGATGCAAGGCACCCCTTGCTAGACTCAGCACTCCTCAAAAAATGCCACTTTTTTTTTTTCACTCATTTTTGACCATAGAAAAATGAGAGAGCAGTGTTTCCATTGCAAAGAACTCAGAAAGAGAACAATAGATCGGAATGTTTCTAACATTATTAAGTCTTATCTGAAATCGCTAGGTTTATCTCATGAATCGTATTTACGCACTTAACATCGTATGGCACCCTGGGATACCCTTGAAAGGATGTTAAGGCACCCCAGTCCCATGGCACCTAGATTGAGAATCATTGATGTAGTAGTGTCTGCAAGTTGCAACTGGGCAGGACTTGTAAAAGTACAGGCCTTATTGCGTCAATAAATACTCCCTAAATAACTTAATGAGCAAAGGGAAAATTCTAAATGGGGCACATTGGTGCAGTTTGTAGGTTCACCCCCATTGTACAGGTTGTTCTTCTTTTGTTTCCAAAGTGACTTTAAAGAATATAGAAAAAAAAAAGTCTAATTCTCTAATTGAACTCTTATGCTGGGTTCAACTCCCAATGGAAGAAATGGCTCTTCATGTAACACTATAAAGAATTTTTATTGCAAATATTACTAAAACAGAATTTTTTTTCTTACTGTAACCCATAAACCTCTTCTCTTTTGTCTCCTCACAAAGGTATTTAAAAGATCTAATTACTATAGATTATATTAAACTTGATTAAAAGTTACATAGATAATAAAGTGACAACCTGAGCTTTAAATGGCACAAGAAAGCTCTCTATCAGGAACTGCAATTATTTACATTTTGATTGTATATTCTACAGCCATACTTGTTTATGATGTGTGAGAAAAAAGTAAGAGACAGTTACACAGGAATGCATTAGATGAACAAGTCCATAGGGAAAAAAAAAAATCAGCAAACATGTAATTCACCTTTAATACTGAATCACTGTTGTTCATATATTTCTATTCTGACCTTGTACACTTTACATTAAGAAATCCTTAATGGAAGAGAAATTGTACTTCACTAAGAATGGAGTCTATTATTACGTTTGCTGTTGTTTATTTAAAAAAAACAAATATTAACTGGAGTTCTGTTGATTAAGAAAGAGGATTTGTAAAAAAATTACTGTAAACCATCCTTGAATGCATAATAACTTGCTTTATTCTCCTGGTCAAAACAAAGCTATAAATCAGATGGAATGTTGAGGCAAAAATTCCTTCCTGTATACCTAATGCATGAAAGAGGCAAGGATTTCTTAGGGTGATATCTGTCATTGGACCAACTACATAGTTGGGACAAAGATCAACAAGCTTTCAAATGCAAAATATTCTCTCTCAGGTCTTCCCCTTTTATCTTTAGACTGTGGATTTTCTATTGTAAGCAGCAGATTTTGGTATCTTCCATGGTACAGTAGAGTAAGAGTGATGTAGCCATGGTGGTCCAGAAATTATGCAAGAGGCAAGGATTTCTTAGGGTGATATCTTTTATTGGACCAACTTTTGTATTGGACGAACTAATATAAAGATGCAGGCTTTGTTCCTCGGAGGAAGGGCAAACCACAACAAATAAATTAATAACTAAAAAAACTGATGAAATCCTTATATCATTTCATTGGAAGTATTCTAAAATACTTGTTGGACAGCACTCCTTGCTTTCCTCAGTTCCTGCCAGGTTCCACCTGAGGTATTCTTCTTGTGATTTAACATTAATAGTTTGTTTGGTCTTGATAAATAGAATCAACTGCAGGAGACTGGACCTCTGGGTCTAGGAGTCCCCTTTGAGCCCTCTGTTCAAGGGCCTCTCTTACTTCAAGTGGGGAAAAAACAACAGGCAAGGACTGTCACAGAGCAGAGTTTTGGGGGAGAAACAGGTAGTGTGGCAGAAGACCACCTCTGTTTCTCCCCAAAAACTCTGCTCTGTGACAATTTGGTTAGTATGGGCCCTGCAGAGGGTACACACCTTACCCTATCTCTTTAGGTACGCTGAGCTGGATACATTCCTGAGGCAGGGGAGAAACCTGCTCCCTCTGCCTATGTGACTGGCATCACATACCTGGGTGAGGAGCTTGGAATCTCCAGTGGGCTAGAGACTGCCAGTCTGCCCAGCAACTAGTGATGCATTTCAAATTGGTTGGCTGGCAGCCAACAGGTGTTGGCCTCCATTAGACCAGGTAAATGAGGCCATAAGGGCTATACAAGTTAAGGACTGCCCAGGAGGAGGGGCAGTAGCCATGATGAAAACTCAGAGAGAAGAGCTGGACCACCTGAAACTTGCTCCCTCTCAACTCATGATCAGTGAACTGTCTGCCTCCCGATGGAATCTCCACCTGCCTCTAGATGATACTTGTGGGTGGGCTACCTAGGATCTGACTAGATGTATAGCTTGCAGTAACTTGGATGCATGATCAAAGGCTACCCCAGCCATCCTGTTTGCTTTGTGGATTTTTCTGATACGGCTTAGCTCCGTGCCCTGTTCCAACCTACTCCTTGTAGCCAATGGGGTTCTCCTTTGTACCTAGTGTGGAAGACTTATTGGGAGTGAGTCTAGATTATGCCTTGGTGTTCCCTTGGTTTGGCTGGCTAAGGGAGACCACTACTTGTGCTTCCAACTTAGGAAATCATCCCAAGTTCTTGAAGTGAGTCAAGTATCCTCAAGGGCTACTAGGCCTGTGTTTCCCATGGGACACCATGCCAGGATCAAGCCCATCCCTGGGTGGTAGTAGCAATACCCCCAGGCTAGTGTGTGTGTTTCAGGAAGGGGGGCGGCCAGACGTAAGGCATCCTCAGGGAGGCACTCAGAGCCTGGAAGTTGGTCAGGCAGAGTGAGATGGGCGGCTCAGCACAGGAGCACCCCCTACTGGCCTGCCACAAGGGCTACAATGTGATATAGGTGACCGAGTGAAAAATAGCTGCAAGAAGTTAAGTAGCCAAAGGAGATAGACTGCAGCAGAGGGGAGGAAGTGAAATATGGGGCTATGAGGAAATCTGGGTCTAGCTGGAGACCATATGATTGGAAGGGATGAAGCCCAGGTATTAGAATTCATAGACATTTGGGCTGGACAGGACCTCGGAAGATCATCAAGTCCAGCCCCCCGCCCAAAGGGCAGAAAGTCAGCTGGAGTCATAGGATCCCAGCAAGATAAGCATCCAATTTGCTCTTGAAAGTGTTCAACGTAGGTGCTTGAACCACCTCCAATGGCAAGCTGTTCCACACCTTGTGGGCTTGCACAGTAAAGAAATTCTTCCTTATGTCCAGTCTGAAATGGTCTTGCAGTAGTTTATGACCGTTTGGCCTCGTCATCCCCTGGGGCGCTCTGGTGAACAAACGTTCCCCCAGATCCTGGTGGTCACCCCTGCTAAACTTATAGGTGGCCATCAGATCACCCCTGAGCCTGTGCTTTTCCAGGCTAAAGAGCCCCATGGCTCTCATCCTGTTGTCGTAAGGTCTGTTTTCCTGACCTCTGATCATGCGTGTAGTTCTTCTCTGGACTCTCCCAAACTTCTCCACATCCTTTTTGAATTGTGGAGCCCAAAACTGGACGCAGTACTCCAGTTGCGGCCTCACCAAGGCCGAGTACAAGGGGAGAATGACGTCCTGGGATTTGCTTGAGAACCATCTATGGATTCAAGCCAGTGTTTTGGTCGCTTTAGTAGCCGCAGCATCGCATTGAAGGCTCATGTTCATCTTGTGGTCAATGATGACTCCCAAGTCTCTTTTTTCCGTAGTACTGGCCAGCGTAGCACTGCCGAGCCTATAAGGATGCTGCAGGTTTTTCCTCCCAAGGTGGAGAACATTGCATTTTTCAGTGTTAAACACCGCCCATTTGCTGAGCCTGTCCAGGTCAGCCTGGATCACCTGCCTATCTTCTGGCGTGGATGCTTTGCCCCAAAGTTTGGTGTCATCAGCGAACTTGGCCAGTCCGCACCTGACATCATTAATGAAGATGTTGAACAATATGGGTCGAATGACAGAGCCTTGGGGTCCCCACTGGTCACAGAACACCATGATGAGTGTCTGCCATCAATTACTACCCTCTGGGTCCGACCACAGAGCCAATTTCCAAGCCAGCGGATCATGGTGGACCCAAGGCCGCAATTGGCCAGTTTTGCCAAGAGGTGATCATGGGATGCCAGATTGAAGGCTTTTTTGAAGTCAAGATATGACATCAATCTCTTCTCCCTTGTCCAGGTGATAGGTCACCTGGTCATAGAAGGAAATGAGATTGGTCAAACAAGACCTACCCACAACAAGCCCATGCTGCCTATTCCTTAGGATGTTGGCGTCAGCCAGTCCATTAAGGATGGCCTCTTTAATAAACTTTTCTAAGATCTTCCCCAGGATAGAAGTCAGGCTGATGGGCCTGTAGTTAGCCAGATCCACTTTCCTCCCTTTCACCACATTGGCCTTCTTCCAGTCTTCGGGCACTTCACCAGAGCGCCTGGAGTTTTCAAAGATCCATGCCAGGGGCTGGGCTATGATGCTCGCTGGCTCCTTGAGTACCCTGGGGCGTAGATTGTCAGGGCCGGCTGACTTGAAGGTATCCAGCTTCTCAAGATGTTCCTTCATGAGGTCAGCATTTATGGAGGGCAGGGGATCTCCCTCATCCAGATGTCCCTGTCCTGTAGCGGGCATGGGCATCCCATGGGACTGATGAAAGACCGACGCAAAGTACTCATTTAATAGGTTGGCTTTTTCCTGGGTGTCAGTTGTCAGTTGCCCCATCTGGTTCAGCAGGGATCCAGTGTTGCTTTTCCTTTTTCTCCAGCTCCCCACATATCTGAATGTCACAGGGCGGGGCACAGGGGCAGCCGTGATCCCTCTAGTGCCCCCCTACCATGCCCAGTAGGCGATCCAGCACCCTCTTATCTCGCCCGCCATGTCTTTGATGCTATCTGGTTCTATATAGGAGGCTGCCTTTGATCCCCTAGTACACGGTGTTATGCTGGAACTATTCCCTGTTCCTTATAGGGTGACTCAGTGCACCCCAGCCTTAAGGGCTACGTGTGCCTCCAACCTCCCCTTTAGCATGCCCCAAGCCTCGCAGCTGTACCAGACATTCTCGTGTCATATGCTCGCCCCTACCTGGGGTCTCTTGATACGCACACTCCCTCTCTCTGGGGTTTCTCCGTACACACGCCCAATACACTTGCCCCTCCTGGGCTTCTGTCCACCCTCTTGCCCTTTCCAGGCCTCTAGTCGTGCGCTCGACTCTGTCAAGCTCCTATCGGTCTGGCCCCTTTCCGCACATCCTCCCCTCTCCAGGCTTACTCTCGCGCACCTGCCCCTCTCCAGGACTTCTACCGCATGCTCGCCCTTCTCCAGGACTTAGTGTCAGTAGGGTGCTAGTCGCTCACCCTGGAGCCTCTTATTTTAACCTGCCTGCCGGGCTTATTCTTGCATGCCAGCCTCTCTCCCGGACTCTTACCGCACACTCACCCAGGCTTCCTGTTCCCGCGCTCCTTGCCATCTCTGGGGCCTATACCGCGCTGCCCGTGCTCCTTGCCCACACTCAGGGCTTCCCGTGGTTGGGGCGCAGGCGGCCTTAGCCTTACCTGGCCCCCAGACCCGCCTTCTCAGGCCTAGCTCATGTGCTTCCCGCGCCTGGGGCTCAGGTGGCCTGTAGCCATGCCTGGCCTCTGACCCTTCTTCTGGGTCATATACCCCACTGGGCAGAATACTGCCTCCTTACGGGGCCGGGGTCACAACACCCCACAACGTCGCGCCTCTCCCTGGTGCTGTCCCGTAGTGCCAGCTCCAGCACCAATCACTGTGCAGCCCTGGCACCACTTGCTGTGCCCTTACTGGGCACCAGGAAGCCCTGAATTATTGGGGAGCTCCCGTGAGGCCTCCTTGCACCCCTACAGCCTCACCCGGTCCTCCGGTTTTCACACAAACAGCCCTACTGCAAAGCAAACTACTAGCCCACCGGCTCTAATTCAAAATAAGCCTACAGGCTATAACATAAGGGTCCAGGCCCAAACTGGCCCTCTTGCAAAGGCATCTCCATCAGGATTCTCTCTGCCCTCACCATGCTGCAGCCCCTTAGGTGCTCAGGCTGCACCACTCATCTCCACTCTGCTGGGCTCTTCTGCAGAGCTCCTGCACCTTAGGCTGCCAGAAGGGAACTGGCTCTGGCCTCAGTCTGGATGCTTATAAAGGCCAGGCCCTGCCCCCTTCTAGCCAGCTGACCAACATTAGTTGCCCCGGCAACCCTCACCTGTGCTGCCCTGTTGATTGGCAGCTGTCCTTATTACTATTACTAGTAGCGAGCACCCTAGTGCTCTGCTACACTGAAAAAGGACTTTTTATTGTCCTTGATGCTCAAAGCTAGTTGGAGTTAGTTGCAGCCTTGGCTTTTCTGGTTTGCTCCCTGCAGGACTGGACCAGTGCAGAATAATCCTCCTTGGAGGTGAATCCCATCCTCCATCCATTATAGGCCTTTCTTTTTAGCCTTAGGAGGTCTGCTAGGTCCCTGGAGAGACAGGAGGGCTGCTCCACCCTCTTGCTGCCTTTCCTCCAAGATGGAATAGAATTAGCTTGTGCATTGAGGATCGCTCCCTTAAGGAGCAACCACTTTTCTTGCACTCCCCTCTCCCTGGGTTCATGGTCCCTAAGGGCCTCACTGACAAGACTCCTGAGTTTGTCAATGTTGGCTTTTCTGAAGTCAAGGACTTCCGTGTTGCTGACTGACTTGCCGGCTCTACAGTGGATGGTGAAGGTGATCAGCTCGTGGTCGCTGTCACCCAACTTCCCATCGATCACTAGGTTGCTGATTAGGTCATCCCCTGTAGCCAGTACCAGGTTGAGCAGAGCTTTGCCTCTCGTTGGCCCATAGACTTCTTGAGTCAGGTAGAGGTCATCCACGCACAAGAGAAAGCTTTGCAACTGCTTGGATTTTGCTGAGTGATCCTCCTACGAGATGTCCAGGTAATTGAAGTCACCCATGACAACCACGGTCCTGGAGCATGCGGCCTCAGCAAGTTCTCAGGCAAACTCCTGGTCAAGCTCAGGACTTTGGTAGTAGATTGTAGTAGACTCCCACCATTGTGTCCCCTGTGCCGAGTTCCCCACAGATTTTAACCTAGAGGGTCTCCAGTCATCCACTCTGGTTGCCAATATCAGCTTTCAGGGACATGTAGCTTTCCTTAACATAGAGAGCTACATCCCCACCACTTTTATCTACACGATCCCTCCTGTACAGAGTATAGCCATCTATACCCAAGGTCCAGTCATGGGTGGAGTCCCACCAGGTCTCCATTATCCCTATGACATCATAATTATTTGCATTGAGCAGGAGGACAAGCTCCTCCTCCTTATTCCCCAAGCTCCTGGCATTTGTGTACAGGAAGCCAAGTGTCCCCATGGGGCTCTTGCCTTGCCCACAGATTGTACCAGGGCTGGGGCAAGGGTGGGCTCCCTTAAGTGCCTTGGCCTGCTGGCTTTGCCTGAATTCTGGGCCAGAGAATGCTGGAAAGTGCAGGAAGCTAGAGGGAGTATTTTATTAGGGGACAGTTTATTTACATGGTTGTAAAGGCTATGAGGTGTGGCCATGGCTATGGTTTGAGGCCAGGGAAGGCACTCTGTGCTTAGTGTAGCAGACTTAGGACCCAAGCAAACCTATTCATCAGGGAGGCTAGCATAAAATACCTTTACAGGGACTGGTGGGACAGGCCACACTGGGGCTGGGGAGGCACTGAACGTTTTTAATTGTAGGCCTAGAGCCCATTGGATTAAGTTAGGGCCAGGGTGTCTGGCTGTGGCCTTGAACCAGGGGCCTTGGCCTGATCAGCAGGGTTGCTCAGGCTGTTCAAGGTTGTCCTGATGCTTTCAGAAGGGCTTAGCCCTCTTCTCATACACTGGCACTGGAGTGGCTGGCCAGAGTCAGCTGACCTTCCAATTCCCCCATATAAACTCCTGACCTGAAGCAACCCTATTTATGTAAAGGGCTGACCTGGAACCAGAAGTGTCTGCACAACTGGGCTCTACCTTATCACTGGCAGCTTAGCTGTTCCTTCTCATATGTGCTTTAACTGGTCTCTACTTGAGCTCCTGGCTTCCTGACCCAGCTTGCCCTCTGACTCTGCTCTCTTCCCTATTCACTAGCTTCCTGACTCAGCCTGTTCCTGGACCTAGATCCTGTTCTTGGACTGATCTCCTGGTTTCCTGACCAGGCTTGTCCCTGGAATCTGTTCATTCCCCTGACCCTGGTCAGCACCTCAATCCTATACCTGGCCACCTGTACCTGGCCTGATGTACCTCAGGGACCAGGTACCATCTGCTAAGCTTGGATAAAGGGAGAATTAGAAGGCAAGAGGGAGTTACTGTTGCATTCTGCATTTTGGACTGCAGGCTTAGGACCTGGTGAATCTAGGTAAACCAAGGGGACTGGTGCAGAGAGACATAGGGAGAGCAAAGCAGCTCAGGCCAGCCAGAAGGAACCCAGAGGACTGTGTTAAGAGGCCAGGAGCCCAGAGTTAAATGATCAATTTGACTGACATGGAGAATAAAAGGTGCCCTGCTCAGGGCATGGAACTGAGAGCCCAGTGATGAGCAGAGCAGAGTGAAGCACACAAAGTTTACTCTGGTTTCTAGGGCAGTCTCCCCATTGTATGATTGATTTACCATTAAGCTGTGGCAGCCAAGATAGTAGGGTGGTACCTTGGGAGGTTGCTGGAGGGGTGCATCAGACACCTAGAGGTGGGTATTGGCACATGTAAACAAAAATATGTAGGTGCAGCATATGTGTACTAGGAGACAAAATCTACATTGAGACATAGATTCCCTTTTGATGGATCCAGTTTGTGCCTGCAAAATGTGAACCTGCATTTTTATATGTAAAGAATTAATTACCTATGCTAAGTACATAATCCTTTAACTAATCCTTGCTCTCAGGTAGTTAAATATTTGTAATTTATGATGATGTGACTAATTTTTGGCTTAACTGAAAATGTGAAGGCTTAATAGAAAAACTTAATTTTGAAAAGTTGGCTCTAAAAATAAAACATTCCCTAAGAAATAAAATAAATGATTATTTATGCTAAGATTGTGAATATTTAAATTAAAACAATAATTCCTTCTTGGGACAATGTTTGATGGCATTAACTTCATAAAGTTTTTATGAGTAACAAGCAAAGTTTTCAGATCAAGCCTGTAGGTGAGGCAATGTCATCATCTAGTTATGTGAACTTGAAACTGGAAATTAGAATATCCTCAACTTGTAATTTTGACTCTGCCTTCCTTTTTTGGGTTTAGATCCCTTAATCTTGCTGTATCTCTCTCCCCATCTGAAAACAGGAATGTTACTACTTGTCTTCCACACTATAAATGAAAAGGATTAGTATGTGAAGGACCAAAATGTATATTTTTGGGAAAAAGCCAGCACAAGTATTGAGTAATATGTAATCTTAAGAGGCAGCATTTGCCATGATTTATCTAAAAACCAAACATTTGCATCTTATATTTCCTATTAATCCTAAATAATTAAAAGAATATAAGAGCAAATATAGCAATTTTTAACAGAACATTTGAAAATAATTCCGTTGTGTTTATCTGTCAGTACTAGAGCTCAAGCTTTTACAACAGCTGAAGCAATCAGTCACTTCTAAGGCAGAAGGAATGAAGATCAGTGTGCTCTAGATGCAAGTGATACTATCACTTTCTGCAGAAGAGTTGCACAATACAGAATCAAAGTTTAAAAACAAATTAACAAAATACTCTTTAAACTGAGTACTTTGCTATCACTTGAATGCATCCACATATTCTGTTAGGGTTTAATTCTGTTCCCTTTATTTTGAGCAGTACTGTTCAAATAAACAAGCCATTACTGATTCGGGGTTTAAGCATACAGTGCATTTTTTATTTTTAAAAAAGTAATCTTCAGAAGTGTCAACACTGTCTACTAAAATAGTACCAGAAGGGTAGGGTTATTCTATGTGCCTTATTTAGAACACTGTACATAGTGGAAGGTCACTGGACTTTTCCTAACTTCCTTCTAAATAGGTGATACCAGTTCTTGTTTCTGGTGGATAATGTAGAATTTCTGCAATTTTTCAGAATTATTAGTGGTATGATTCCTTATAAAGAAGAAGATAAAGGTAAGCTAGAAGTTAGAAAACCTAAAAAGGTCTAAGTTCTAGCTACAAAGAATACAAAAATTAAAAGAAAATAGTCAAAAAAAGGTGAAAAAAAGTGAGGCAACAGGAGGCTGGGTCCTCCATAGAGATGCTCTGGCTGCCAGAGCATCTCTGTGGTTGGCCCTCACCCTGGTGCTGAAGCATGCTTTCTGCTGGTGCAGGACAGGCAGTGTGCCAGCAGGAGGGCTCCAGTGCCAGTAAGTAAGGGATTGGGGGGCTGGAAGAGGGGGGAGGGGACTATGGGGGAGACCTCCACTGGCTCTGCCTGCTCCCCCAGCCCCTCAATCCCTGCCCTGCCCAGCCCAACCCCCTGCCTGCCTCCTGAGACCCCACTGATCCCTGCCCTACCCATCCCTGCCTGCCCCTTGAGCCCCCAATTCCTTCCCCACATGGCCCAACCCCCTGGCTGCCCCCCAAGCCCTCCCAATTCCTTTCCTGACCAGCCCCATCCCTCCAGCCCCCTAAGTCTCCCCAATCCCTGCTTGGCCCAGCCCCACAAAGCCCCCGATCCCTGGCCCCCAACCCCAGCATCACCATAATAAAAAAAAAAAAACCAAAACCCTGGCACTTACTGGCAGTCCAGCTGCCGTAGGGGTCACTGGGGCCCCACAAGCACAGCACATGGCAGTCCCAGTGGTCCCAGCCTTGTGCCCTGCTGCCCCTGCTGCCTTGTGCTGCCTGGGGAGGCTCTGCTAGGAGGCCCCAGAGCCCCGCCACAGCCCTTGCTTTTATGGTGAGATTGGCCCCTGTTAGGGAGGCTGTTACCCCTGGTGGGGTGCTGTAGCCCCTATGCGGTAGCTTTTACCCCTGGTGGGGGGCTGTAGCCCCTGGTGGGGGGCAGCAAAATATATATTTAGAATTCATTTTATTAAGATGATAAAGACACTGGTAGGCATCCAAATGGCTTTAACACTGTAGATATATTAACAAAACATGCCCAACTGATCACGCGCACTCTCTCTCTCTCTCTCTCTCTCTCTCTCTCTCTCTCTCTCATATATATATAAGTGGTCTTTTGTTTTCATTGTGGAGGAACATGGATTTCAGGGTATTTTACAGAGTGACTTCAGGATTTTTTTATTAGGGATTTTTCAGATTTCCAATAGGGAATGCCAGAATTCCCTCTAGGGAGGCCAGTGGCAGGAACTTGCATGCTCAGGGCTGGCATCTTGCACCCAGCTGAAGGTGGCTGACTTCCTGGCCAAATGGGGCCAGGAGGACATGTTTTGACCATTCAAAGCAGGCCACCACACTGGAAACATCTTCCAGGCAATAGCTGCCCAGATTGCCGGGTAGGGGCACACATGGCAGTAGTGCTGCACAAAGGCCAACCCTGCAGCCACAGCCCACTGGCAGCTGGCCCAGAGAGGCAGATGCCTCTACTGGCTGTGCAGTCCCCATCCAGGTCTGGCAGGTGTGCAGCAGGTCACAGCCAGGCAGCAGCCCCCACTGCCAGACTGCTGCAGTGCAGAACAAGTGCATGGAACTCTCAGCTTTTTATACTGCTGGGGACATCACAGGTACTGGCCCCAGGCTCTAGCTCCCCTGGTTGCAGATCCGGGAGGAGCCAGGCAGGGTTATTTTGCCCAAGTGGCACAATTTGCTCCACAACAAAGTTGATGTCCAAGCACATGCACTGAGGCAAAAAGCCCCGTCTCAAATTTGCACTGCTTCTATTTGAGCTGCTGCAAGTGCACGTGTGGGAGAGTGCTGGTGCTGAACCAGCTGGTCCTGTCAATGCTTTGGCACCGCTTACACACCCTGCCTGTTCCACCTGATGTCCTAGTGGGACTCCAGAGAAGGGCGCTGGAGTTTTTCTGGCTGGGACAGCACTGGGATGCTGCAGAGGTCCTTGTGGGACAGCAGCCAGGGCCTGGTTTGCCTGTGCAGCCAGGTCCTGGCATTCCACCTTCAGGACCTGAAGCAACTGCTTATGGTGTTGGTTGCCATGTGGCAAGGGGCCAACTGGGGTGCACTTTCCTCTGCCACTTGCAGGGGCTCTGATACAACTGGCAGCTTAGCCCGTGGGGCTTCCCCCTGCAGGACCTGCAAGGGCTACCAGATTTCTACCAGGACCTCTTCTGGCCCTAAAGGCTGATCTCTGCCTCCAGGTCTCCTGCAACAGTTGCCCAGGACACTGACCTGCTCGTCAAATCCATCCTCTGGAAACCCCGGCTGGAGGTGCCGATGGCAGAGGCAGTTGTGACAGAGGTTGATCCTGGCTGGTGTCACTCGTATTGGAGACCTCCTAGACTACGATAGGTGGGAGTGGGTGGACTGCACTGCACTAGCCCAGCACATGGGTTCACCCATGACATGTGCAACCTGCCGTCTGGTCCAGGAGGTGAAATCTGCCTTATCTCCTTATGTCCTTGCCTTCGTTGACCAAGTCCTGTGCAGCGGCAGTCCCTGCTTGCCCATGTCCTCCAGTTCACTGGAGTTTGTTGTGGGGCCGGTGCCTTGCCTGGCCTCACAGCACTCCCCACTCCACCACCTGAGCCAGCTGGAGGACACCAAACCAGTCCACTTTTTCACAGTCGATCGCTACCACCTCTACAAGCTCATACACTGCACTGTCTATCATGCTGCCCTTGCATCCCTCCCAAACAAAGTAGCTGGCACCTTGCTCAGCCTCATGGAGCTCCCCACTCCACCACCTAAGCTGGCTGGACAACACCAGAGCAGTCCGCTTTTACACTGTCCATTGCAGCCACCTCCACACGCTCATGTGCCACATGAACCATCATGCTGCCTTCATGTCCCACCCAGACACCAAGTAGTGGGACCTGCTCGGTGAGGGTGTGGCTGGGGCATTCCAGTGGCTGTGTTCATACTCCATCTTCATCCCATGAGCCACTGGGGACCTCAGCTGGTGGCTCCTCCATGGGGGCATCACCACGGGCATGTATGTGGCAAGCTTCACAGACACCCTAGTCTCCTGCCTCTTCTGCCGGCAGAGGGAGACCCTGGTGCACATGACCTTGAGTGTGCCAGGCTGCAGCCTATCCATCTCCATCTCTATCTCCAGAACCTGCTCTTGAGGTTTTGGTTGAATTTCACCCCACACTTTTTTGTTTTAGGTCATCCCATCCGTGGCCTGGGACCTCCTGGTCAACCTCCTCCCTGTACTTGAGCAGGAAGGATACTTTGGCCAGAAAGGTGCCCAGAGACTCTGGGGCTGCTTTCCTTTCACTTGTCCATGCACATTTCCAGGCAGAGCACCAGTGGGCAGCATCCACCAAATCCTTGGTTGCCTTTGAGGACTGGTGGGTGTGGCCTGGGGGGCTCTGCTCAGTGTCCCCCTCAGGTGCACTTATTTTCATGTTTTGACCCTTTGACCCACATGACACTCCTATCCTGTTTATTGCCTTTGTTGTCCCAAGAATTCTGTTGTATCTTTTACCTATTGGCCCCACACAGTAGGGGCAATTATTTAGCCAGGTGGGCCTTAGAGCCCATAATACTTGAATGATACAAATAGACAGGAGCTGCTGAAGCCTGGCCATTTGGCACCTGGAGACACCAGCCCCCTGTGCCAGCTGGACTGCCAAAGCTGTCTTGACTTAAAGTGCCCCTGAACCTTCTACCCACTGCAGCAGTCTAGCAGCAAGGACTGTTGCCTGGCTGTGACCTGCTGTCATCTGCAACAGAATCTGCCTCCTTGTACCTGTGGCCCCATGGCTGCACACCTACCAGACACAGACAGAGACCACATGGCCACCTGGGCTCTGGTATGGGCCCTGCAGCAGAGCTGCTTAAACCTCTGGCCAGCTGCCAGTGGGTGGTGGCACAGCAGCATCACTACATCCAGACAGCTCAGTCTGGAACCAGAGTCACCTGCCTAGGTTGGGGCTGTGAGTACCTGTCAGCACTGCTGGGGAGGAGCATGCTGCCAGCCCCTGCTGCAGCCCTCCACTCCACTACTGCCAGGTTCGATCCAACAGAGGGAGCAGCTGACAGTTGCAACCTGGGCGGTACTCCAAGAGGTACCCCCCCCCTCTCCAATTGACTAGATCAAAGCAGGTGCACAAGCTCTGTGGGAAGTGTAGGGCCTCTCCTCCCCGTATAGAGCAGAGCCAGATCACCAATGGGGACTTAACCATATACCTTGTAATGAAAGAACAGTACTGGGAACATAACCAGCAAAAACCAGGGGGTATAGGGGATACTACAATGCCCCGAGGGGGCAGGATTCAACAAAGTTTAGACGCTTACAATTATAGACACATTCATCCAGTTGACAAAAGACAGGGTTAACCAAAATATAAAATACAAACAGCAGAACAAACAATACTGGTTGGTGAAATATAAAAAAGGCACAACATACGTACCTGGAGTGGGGAGAAAGGAGGAAAACACAATGCCCCCTTTCCACTGCAATAAGAATTTCTCCCTGTCACTTCACTCACCTCAAGTCACCCCAGCTTGGACCTGAATTCAGATTTCTTATGTGGTAGACAGAAACTCTACCACACAGCCACAAGTGCAGGTATTACTCCAAGCTGCTAGGGTTCTTGACCTTCCAGGAGCTCTGGCCTCACATCAAACTACCTGGCATCTTACTGGGGGAGCTGGAAGCAGAGCTGGGAGCTCTCAGGTTGCTGCTCAGATCCTTGCTGGAGCTGGGAAACCTCTCCTGCTGGCCACAGCCTCTCATAGGGGATCCTGGAGCCCAGTGGGGAGCCTCTCCTGCTGGCCATACACCGTGCTGCTGAGGGTCCAAATGCTACCTGCAGGTCCCACTCCTTCAGGGTTTTCTGGGGCAACTGCTCCCACCTCACTGGTTCAGCTCTTTGCCAGCTCTTTGAGACTCCGTCCTTGTGGTCCATCACTGGTCTCTCCTGAGTCAGCTGCACTGCCCCGTTTATCCCCCTCCAGGTGACCCAAGGGGCCAATCAGGGGACATGGAGGTGAGTCTCTGGGCCTGATTGGTGAGGAAAGGGAATCCCAAGTCCTCTAACCATCTTTTACCCTTTCAAAACCCCTGGGCTAAGTCACTGCCAGCTAGCCTGTCATACAGTGAAGACCCTGTCATCACTCCCTGCATGTGCCACTACATCTGGGCCTGGGCTACCAGTAAACACTGGTGGGAGTCCTCCCCACCTGGGATAATGCATGCCAGACGTAGACCTTCCAGATGTCAAGGGGGCATATTCATGCACCTGGTGGCCCAGGTGGCCCCTAACATTGAGCAGCAAGACACTGTGATGCGTCCCCATAGAAGCCTGTGGCCATAGCCATCATGGGACTGGCCATGCCTGCCAGCCTCAGATATGTGGCCCACTTTTTTGGGGTGGGAAAGTCAACTGCTGGCCAGGCTGTTCTGGTATGTGGTGCCATCCACAACACCCTAGCCAACTGAATCATCTGGCTGGCTGACCCAGGGGAAGTGGTCACAGAGTTTGGGCCCTTATGTCCCCCAACTGTGTTGGGACACTTGATGGGACCCACATCCCCATCCTCTGCCCCGCTTGGGGAGGGCAACAGGACATCAACCACCATGGCAGCAACTTGGTGGTGCTTGAAGTGATCATAGACCATCGAGGCCACTTCACCCACATTTATACCGGGTGGGTTGGGAGTGCCCATGATGCCCATGTGCTGTGCCATTTGCCACTTCCAGGACTGATGCAGGCATGTATTTTTGCCCCAGAGATCCAAGACCTAACCATTGGGGATGTCAGCAGACCACCAGTGGTCATGGCAAATGTAGCATACCTGCTTCTCCCCTGGGGAGTGTGGGATGCCATCGCCTCCCACCTGCTGATCCACCCATCTGAGTAGGGCACCACACGTCTCATCACTAGCACCAGGCCACCTGCTCAGGGGCTTCTATCTCTGTCCATGACCAGGACCTTGATAGCACACACAGCATGGCCAAGTTGAATAGCCAAGGCAATTTTATTTCCCTTTCCCCGCAACACAAAACTATCCAAACACCACCAGTGCATTAACCCTAATGGTGAAAGCAAAAATAAATACTGTACATGTGACCCAGAGGAACAGGAGAGGGACCAGGGGCACAGGAAGGAGAGACTCAGGGGTTAGCTGCCCTACGGCCCCAACCTGGGCCTCAGGACTTGGGCCTACCACATGTCCATGAGCCACGAGGATGTGGCCCAGGGCGCAGCTGCTCTGGGGAGGAGGGTGGGTGCTTCTCCTGTGGGGCAGCCACTACAGGCTGATCTGGGCCTGGGAGAAGGAGAAGCAGGACGCATGCCCCTTGATGCCCATAGTGGGCCTGTGGGGCCTGCTGGAGGGGGAACTGTGGTACCATCCAGCCAACCTGCTCCCAGCTGGGCTCTACCCCTGGTGCCAGGGGCATAGGCTGACCAGATGCCTGTGGTGGACCTGGTAGAGCCTGGGGGACAGTAGCAGGAGCAGCTGGGGCAGAAATGGCAGCCATGGGTTGGTCGCTGACCTTGCGCTCATGTGCTATATCAATGCAGGCTTGGAGTTGCCGAATATCCTCCATGCTTTCCATGACCAGCTGCTGCTCCCCCTCAATCAGGGTGACCAGGTGCTCCAGGGCCACCTTCCCAACTTGCAACTCCCCAATGGCCACAACATGGTTGTGGAGGAGTTGATGGAGCTCCCACAGGACTTGGGTTTGGAGGTCCTGAGCCTGCTGGTGGTGTAACCACTCCTCCCGAACCGCCGCCTCCTGCTAGCCATCTCACTGGGTGTGCTGCTCCCACCACAGGTGGCACATCCGGATAGCCCCTGGTGTCTAAGAGACTTGGTGGGCAGCTCCTGGGAGCAGGGCAGTGGCCTCTCCTCTGGCAGATGGGCTTTCTGGAAAAAGAACAAGTGGATGGCCATCTTTAGATACAGCAACCTGGCACGGGTCAAGAACAGCCTCGTGAGGGTCCCTAAGGATTAGCCTCACTCTTGGGCAGATGGCCATGCAGGCAGACGATGCCCATGTGTCCCCACTCAGACTCATGTGGGCCCATCCCCCTGACAAGGACCATGGTCATTCTGGGATCTGGCCATCCCCTCCCACTATGTGCCTGCAGGGATCCTCCTGGGGCCAAGCATCATAACCAGATCAGGCTATGGTGCCCAGCATCTCCCTCTACTAGGGAAGATCAGCATTCCAAGAGGGCCAGGTCCTCAGGTAGCAGCCCCAGTGCTGCAGAGCTGGGGCCCCATGGGCTTGTGGGGTGAGGCCTTCTCCTCCCCCCTGCCCTCATTGCCAGGGCCAGCTCCATCCAGCAGGGAGTGCTGGCAAGGTGGGGGGATTGTCTTGGCCCTGCTGGGAAGTAGGCCTCAGCATGGCTGATGGGGGCAGGGGGTTCAGGAGAGGAGGAAGGCAGGGAGGGAGGCATCAAGGACAGACATGAGGCACATGCAGGCCTTGAAGAGCAGCAGGCTAAGCTCCCAGTTCCCCACAGCATGTGTAGGACTTATCTGGTCTTGGCGACAGGTGGCTGGGTTGAGTGGCAGAGCTGGACCCAGCCTCCGGGGGGGGGAGGGGAGATGAGGGCTGGTGGCAAGGTCACCAGAGTGTGCTCTCCAGCAACGTAGGTGACACCCTGGGCTGCCCCTCCCCATTGCTACTACTGTTCAGTATGGTGGCAGCAAGCACCAGCCTGGTCCTGCCTAAGGTGATGGCATTAGGCTGGGTTGGCACCCTGCACCACGTGCAGTGGCAAAACAAGCGGCATTGGGAGCCACCAGCCAACGTTGCCGGGATCTGAGGGTGCAAGGTGGGTGTTGGGGAGGAGACCCACATTCCCATGTCACAGAGCCCCACAGCTGCCTTGGATACGGGGGGAGGAAGTCCTGCTCCACAGCCCTGCACCTGCCTTGGGAGGGGAGGGAGGCCCACCCTCCTGCCCTAAAGCCCTGCAGCTGCCTTGGTTATGGGCAGAAAGGAGGCACACACTCCTGCCCCAGAGCCCCACAGTTGCCTTGGGTGGGGCCCACACTTCTGCTGCACAGAGTCCTGCAGCTGCCTGCAAAAGGCAGCTGCAGGACTGTCCCCGTGCTGGCGGGTGGTTCCCACCACTGCTCATTTCCCCACTGCATGTGGGGCAGGATGCTGACCTGGCCCAATGCCCATTCATGGCAAGAACTGGCACAGTCCTGCCCAAGGTGGGGCATGTGGCATCGGAACAGATTGGCACCTTCAGCCACGTACAGCAGTGGTACAAGCAGTGGCAGGTGGCATTGGCTGACATTGCCGTGTTCTGCCAGCCAACACAGGGTCCCGTAGCTGCCTTTTTCAAACATCTGTGCGACTCTGTGGGGGCCCCACATTCCCGCCCCCGCCACACAGAGTCCAGCAGCTGCCTGCAAAAGGCAGCTGTGGGATCCTTCATGCGTTGGCCAGCAGCTCCCAGAAATGTCAGTGGCGGCACCCGCTGCTGCTTGTATCACTGCTGAATGTGGCTGAAGGTGCCGATCTGGCCCAGTGCCACATGTCCCACCTTGGGCAAGACCCTTCCAGCTCTTGCGTGCAGTGGGCATCGGGCCAGGTCAGCACCCTGCACCATGTGCAGCAGGGATACAATCATGGTGGGAGCTGCTGGCTAGCGCATGGAGGGTCTCACAGCTGCCTTTTGCAGGCAGCTGCGGGACTCTGTGCAGTGGGGACAAGGGTGTGAGGGCCCCCCAGAGTCCCGCAGCTGCCTGCAAAAGGCAGTTGCGGAACCCTCCATGAGTTGGCCAGCAGCTCCCAGCAATGTCGGCCGGCAGCTCCCGCTGCGATTGTATTCCTGCTTCATGTGGCACAGGGTGCTGACCTGGCTTGATGCTCACCCTGGGCAAGAGCTGGCAGGGTCCTGTCCAAGGTGGGGCATGTGGCATTGGGTCGGATCAGCACCTCCAGCCACATGCAGCAGCAATACAAGCAGTGGCAGGTGCTGCCGCTGACATTGCCGAGAACCACCGGCCAATGCATGAAGGATTCCACAACTGCCCTTTGCAGGCAGCTGTGGGACTCTGGGGGAGCCCCACACTCCTGCCCCTGCTGCACAGTCCAGTAGTCACCTGCAAAAGGCAGCTGCAGGACACCCCATGCGTCGGCCGGCAGCTCCCACCCTGATTGTATCTCTGCTGCATGTGGTGCAGGGTGCTGACTTGGACCAATGCCTGCCCTAGGCAAGAGCCATCAGGGTCCTGCCCAAGGTGAGGCATGTGGTATTGGGCCGGATTGGCACCTTCAGCTATGTGCAGCAGTGATACAAGTGGCAGCGGGTGCCACTGGCCAACATTGCCAGGACTCGCCTTGGCTCCGGCAATGTCAGCCGGTGGCTCCCACCACTGCTTACATCCCTCCTGCATGTAGCTGAAGTCGACTTTGTTGGATGCCACATGCCCCACCTCAGGCAGGACTGCACCGGGCAAAAACTGGGCAAGTGTGGGCCACCCCCGCCCCCAACACCCACCTTGCTACCTTGGCTCCCACCACCACTTTTATCCCCACTGCACATGGCACAGGGTGCTGACCTGGCCTGATGCCATTGCCTCGGGCAGGGCCGGGCTAGGTCCTGCCACCACCGTGTGAAGTGGGGCATGTGGCATTGGGCTGGGTTGGCACCCTGCACCACGTGTAGGCCCGCAGCTGCTGACATTCCTGCAGCTGTGCACGGCAGGGGTTGGGGTGGGAGTGTACTGCCCCAACACCTGCCCAAAAGTCCCCCAGCCCCACACATGTTCCAGACTGGCCCCCAACACCCACCCAAGAACCCCCCTCACCCTCACACAGTCCCCCATGGGTAGGCTCCATGGCTTCTGCCTATTACTTCTCCCCAGTTTGCAAGTGGCTCTTGCAGGCTGAGACCGGCAGTCTGCAAAGAGCCCTTTGCAAACAGGGAAACCTGGGTTTCCCTTTTAGGAAGAAAGTTCCCATTTCCACCCTCCCCCCTCTTACCTTGATCTCCATGTCTTCAGCCTCCAGATTCAGCAACTTCTCCACGCACCTTCTTATCTCCAACTCACCCACAAAGAAGCTTGGAGTCTTGACCCACTTTTATTCTCGAGCATGTTCAAGGGGCATGCTTGGGTGCTGGGGCAAGGGGGAACCATAGAGACTTCTGGCCCAATACCAGAGTGTCCCTCTGGAGGACGCCTTCTCCCGATTGCCTCCAGGCATGGCCTTGCCCTGCTGTTTCCCAGTGTGGTTTTTTTTTTGACCCCTGGATATCACAGGGAACATTTTCTCATTTCTGCACGTGCCTCTTGCAGCGTCTCATGGTAGTTTGCAGACTCATCTGGATGCTCCCATAGAAGCTGCTCTCTGTTGTCTAAAATCTAGCAAATCAATGTAGATTTGCCCTGACTCAGTGTTTCCTCACAGTAGTCTCCAACATTTGTGATCTTATGGAATTACAGATGTTCAGTCTTGAAAGAACTTAGATTTCATAAACATTAGGGCTGGAAGGGACCTCGGAAGATCGAGTCCAGCCCGCCGCCTGAAGGGCAGGAAGTCAGCTTGGGTCATAGGATCCCAGCAAGATAAGCATCCAATTTGTTCTTGAAGGTGTTCAACGTACGTGTTTGAACCACCTCCGATGGCAGGCTGTTCCAGACCTTGGGGGCTTGCACAGTAAAGAAATTATTTCTTATGTCCAGCCTGAAACGGTCTTGCAGTAGTTTATGACTGTTCAAACTTGTCATCCCCTGGGGCACTCTGGTGAACAAATGTTCCCCCAGATCCTGGTGGTCACCCCGATAAACTTATAGGTAGCCATCAGATCACCCCTGAGCCTGTGCTTTTCCAGGCTAAAAAGACCCATGGCTCTCAGGCTGTCATTGTAACTTAGTTGTACTACTGCCTGTTACTTCAAGTGAGGACCCTCCTTTTCCAGTGAAGGGGACTTCAGTGGTGCAGACAGAAATGTAAAATTACATTTCCTTGTGCCAGCTTCAGTGAATCTGGCCAAAAATACTTAACATACAATATTTCCTGCCTGAGGTTTTTCTTTAAAAAAAGCAAACAAAAAACCCACTTTTTTTTTCCTCATTGTGGAACATCACCACTTATATGAAAATATTTTATTTAAAGGATGGTTAACAAAACTTCTGTTTTAAGACCTGATTATTATTAAGGTCTCAGTAACTTAAAACTGAACATTTGCTATTCCGGAAAGTAGTCAAATGAAATACATTTATGAGAGTGTTAAAATACAAAGGAAAATAGCCTTTTGATATTACAGTTAGCCATACATTTCAGCCTCTCCTTTTTCATCACAGGTTAAGTTATTGTAAATGAATTAATGGTAAAAGGTTCAGTAATAGCCTTTAGTAAGGAAATAGGAGCAGTGTATCAGGATATCCTTTTTCCGCACCAGAGTACCCAATACTTTCAATTTTATATACAGCGGAAGTAATTAATTGCAACAGAAAGAAGCACAGCTGTGTTTCCTGATGACCACACATGTAATAGCTAGTATTGTTTGAGGTTTTGAGTATGCACATTGAAAACTAGTCAACTGTCTTGAGACTTTTATTGTTCCCTGAATTTAACTTTAAGTAGTAGCTTTTGAATTAAAAATCAAATCATTAGCATACTGTTCTCTTATGGCCAAATCGTCCATCCCTTATTCAGATGAAACTTCTGTTCAGTTCAGTGGGAGATTTGCCTGAGTTACTAGGGGCCAAATCCTAGGAGTTGCTAGCACCTTCAGACTCTCAGGAATGCTTAGGAAGCTGTAGACCATCTGTCTGGATTTGCTCCAAACTAAGGACTGCAGGATTTGGCTCTTGCTTGCGTTTTTTCTTTTTTTAACTTGAACAAATTTCACTTCCAAATGTGTGTGGTTACATGTGTCAAATGTGGGGATTTATTTGCCTGCAATATTTTATAATACATTCCAACATAGCTACTGCATTGCTCCAAAAAAACCTATTTGGTTGAAATACAAGCATTGTTACTTCTTTTTAAGAAAAAATGCAGGAGAGTTATATCTCCATTGTACTCTCTAATATTGCCAAAAAGTACATGTTAGAATGCATGACTGCAGCTCTTGTTATGAATGGCAGAGAGGGTAATTTATAAAGAACTTGATTGGTATTGGAATTTGCAAAGGATGTACATGCATTATGTACTACAATTCTATATGTATGAAGAGAAAGATGGTCCGGTCACTTAGGGGCATATGTGCATATACAAATGTAGTAATACATTAGTAAATAAGTTTGCATGTACTATGATAATGATCAAATAAAATTAGGGGCTTAATTCATTAAAATTCTATGCTTTGTTTTTAAAGAACTATAATCTATATAATTCAAACAAGCATGATAGAAAACTGTCTCTTTTAAGGTTTACACCTTTTTAACCTAGTAAGCTTTTGTCGTCTTAAACCTCTCCCCAGTTCTATTACTACTCAGTTGAGGCCAAAGCCACTTCTAGCATGTATCTTAGGGCAGTATCACAGAGTCACAGGCAATGACACCAGAGAGGATTCTCTGGCTCCCAGGAAGGTTGTGGGTGCGAGGGTGGGAAAACAATAAATGTCCTAGGGTAGTGATGAGAGTTAAACTATAGATCCTTGGTATGGGGAGCTAGCTGTAACTGAGGGGAGGTTGACCCTGAGGGATTTTCAAATAAAATTTATGATAGTTGGGTGGTTGTCTAAAAGTAGGGTAAGGATTTTGGTCATTTTTTGTCAGGTTTGTTTTGTAGCCAAAGTATTTGATCACTTTTTCTTTCCATGTAACAAATAATCCTTTTGTTTCTTTGGTTATTTAACGTGCCTGTGCTAAATAGTGATTTCTGGGCTTAAACAAAGTAGGGTGCACCTCTGGGAGCACTTTGATGTCCCAAGGTTTTGTCACACAAAGATCTTACCTTTTTAACAGTGTTGGAAAAACTGTTTTCACTCTTATAGTTGCAATTAAACCATTTTCAAGACTTGTTCAAGGAAGTATGTTGCTGACACTGTCACCAAGCGAGGTTCTTGGTATGCAACAGGTTTGATGGGATGTAAGCTTACTGTTGCAGACAATGATTCCATCTTGACTGTACTCACAAATATCACACATACACACAGGTGGAGTGAATGATCATGTAGAAACATGCATTTAGTAAAAAATTACTCATTCTAGGTCAAATTTTGCTTTGATTTCACAAGTTGCAAAAATAAAACAACTCTCTTGGAATTCAGTGGAGTTGCTCTTAAGAAAATGACTGAAAACTGCTGTATTGTAGATATATGCTTGTTATTATTGCAGCATGTAGTATTTTAAGTAGAATTTGTATAACAGTGAGGCCATGATTATACAGATAACAATTTTTATAAATTTGAACACATTTCTCTTTTTTTCCCCTACCTAACTTACTGAAAAAACAATCATTCTTCCTTAGAAGTCTGACTGCGTATTAGGGGTGTGCAAAGCTGGCCCTATTTCATTCGTTGATTCGGATCACTGTCCTTGATTCAATTTGGCCGAATCAGAATCTGAAGATTCAATGCTGATCTGGAGAATCAATTATTCAGACACAGACACAGCTTTAAATGTTTTTTCTATATACTTTAAGGTACCAGCACAGCTTGTGAACGCTGCGATGCTGTGGCAAATGGAGCGTCCCAAAGGAGTGTGGGGGGCCCTCCACATGCTTGGTGGTAAACCTGGGAGTGGAACAGGTCCACTGCAGGGTGCACAGGACCTCCCCCTCTCCCTCCCAACCCAGGAGGCACCAGTTGCTGAGCCAGGGAGAGGGGCGAGGTTTCCCAGCGGACCCAGAAATGGATTGAAAGTGCTTCCAGTCCACTTCTGGGTCTACTGCCAAGTGCACTGGGAAGTCCCCCTTGCTCCTGTGGGATGTTTTGTGCACCACGGCACTGCAGCATTCACAAATTGCCTGCTACCTAGAGATACATAGAAAAAACTTTTAAAGCTGTGTCTATGTCCAAATCTCCAAATTTTTCCAAATCTCTCCGAATCTATTCAGAGGGTCCCAATTTGATTTGGAGAGATAAGGGGTCCTCTGATTCAACTCAGATTCGGAGATTCAGTGATTGAATTGGGCTGAATCTCCACTGCTGAATCAAATCAGGGACTGAAGCTTCGCACAGCCCTACCGTGTATTGTATTACATTAACAAAAGGCAATATGTGAAAGACAATTGTAGCATAAAATAAACAACTATGGCCAAATGATATACAAATTCTATAAAAATACAAATTGAAATAGAGCTAAGAATTACTTCACTTCTTATACAGATGCAAACCCTCCAAAGTAGGACCATTTCTCCAGGGAAAGGAGTTAATTAACTCACTCAGACCTTTTCCTTTACAAAGCAGTGGTAGTTCAGAATGCCACAAATAAATCAGTGCTGGTATCGTGGCCTAAGGAATTCTCCTCTTAGTACAACATACCTAAAATCATGCGTGTTTCCTTTATACACACTGAGAACAGAGTATACCGCTTCTTATGACGACCTCAAATTCTTGACAGAATAACATCTATACTCATTCTCAAGAAACCCCAACACCATCTACTGCATCCATACATACTTCTTGATCAGGATAAGATTTATAATCTAAGCTGCACTTATGAAGAGTTAGACATAAGAAAAAAATCACTTGAGGTTTTGTAAGGAAAGCTGTTTGGGAAGTTATTTTGTGATGGGGAAAGAAATTGATTTATGCTATAAAGTCCATAAAAACAGGGGCAAATGTAAGACTAAATTATGGATGCTTATGGATGTCCCACAGCATATGAAATTATTTCCCTTAGGGAGGCAAAACATCTTCCAGAACATGTGGACATGCCTGGGTTCTGCCCCATTGGTATGGCCTTTCATGGGCTGCAGTTTGGTTTGTCTGTGCAGTCAATCAGCTCAATTAATGGGAGAGAGGTGGGAAGAGGATGGAGCTGGAGTCAGGGCCTTGTCTTTCCATCATTCCTTTTTGGAAGTTATTTACTGTCCTGAAGGAAGGAGTGGGGAGTTGTCTCTGCATACTTCGCTGAATGCAGAAACTGCAAGTCTGCCTGATCTTTAACAGATAAGTCAAGGACAGGAAAAACTCATTTTGTCCTTTCTCCCCTTCACCATGTACACACCAGGAAGACTCTGGCTTCTGAAAACGAATATACCAGTGAAGTAATACTCAAACATACCAACTAGAGAACACGAAGTAGTCTTTCCTTTACATCTTCCCTGTATGTTGCATCCTAACACTCTACACTTCTGTTTCAGGTTTCATTCTATGGTAGCCTTGCTAGAATGAAAGATGGCCACTATTCTTAGGACTCTTTCAGAGACCTCTTGCTCATGAATGCTTTTGGTTTTTTAATTGTCATGCTTCAACCTTGGAAAGACACCTTTGATTTGAAGAAAGTCTCTTAAATTAATTCCTCTTCTATAGCAATACATAATCTAATCACTGACATTTCTTAATACTGGACAGGTACACTGAATTTATAATTCAGCAAGTATGCTTTCAAACAAAGATGGATAGGCCAACTTACTGTTATTTTAAAGAGGAAAAATGGTGCCCATGGTTCTTTTTGGAAAAATGGTGCCTGTCAGCCTTCTTTTTTATATGATACATGAATTATTTATTTGGGGAACAGTAAAAGAGAAACACTCCTCATTTAATTGCAAGCAATTTCAAAGAGTATTTGGATTGCGTATTCCACTGCAAATTTTAGGCATATGAATTCCAGAGCCCAAAATGAAGGCGGGTATACACATTTGAAGTCTGATCACAAAGCTGATCTCTCTACATATGCCTCTTTGATTTTAAAGATATTTTGATATTTCAGATATGCAGGTTCCAAATTATTCTGAGAACTAACAAGAAATTCCTAGATATGAAATCACAGAGAAAGCAGTTGGAAGACTACTTAATGTAGGGGTGGGCAAAATGTGGCCCACAGGCTGGATGTGGCCCACCAGGCCATTCTATCTGGCCTGCAGGTCCTCTAAAAAATTTAGAAAATTAATATACATTTGCCCCTATCTCCCTGTCACGTGGCCCTCGATGGCTTGCCAAAACTCAGTAAGTGGCCCTGTGCCTGAAATAATTGCCCGCCCTTGACCTAACGTATGATTTCGTTGAATAACTGAACTTTTTTAAACTTGGATTTCTTCATCATGACCATCAGTCTTAAACTACTCAATACATTTCACATCATGCCCTATTCTAGGATGGCCATGAGTGTTTAGAGCTTGCTTCAATGTCCTTCAGAGTATTTGTCTGTTACGAAAGTAAGTAACACGTTTTGTAAAAAGTTGCCCCAGTTCTTGTAACTGCTATGGTTTTGAATGACTAACTAGGCGATATACTGGTATTTGTAACTGGGCTAGCTTCATGATGCCAGGCATCACGCAGATGTTCATTTGTTAAAAAGCCTGGTTTAAAAAGATGGATAGATCACCCCGAGCCAGATCTGGTATATATGGACACCCTAGCCTTTAAATAGAAATTGAAAAAACAAAAAAGATAAATCCACTCATATGATCCACTCAAGCATAATCTTTCATTACTAGAAAAAACACTGAATTCTCAGCTTTAGCTTGTGTACTGATTACAGACTGGGCCTTTGATGCAGTACCTGAAGAAACCTTTAAGTGATAGCTGATACTTCTCACTTCTTATTTACTACAGCTGCTTCTTTTGCATCCCAGTTTACGCTGGCCTACAACCAATTCCTCATTTTGTCTATTGTATATGAATTGTTTTTCAATAAAATCATGGATCAGATAGACTTGCAGCTGCTTTGCACACATTGGATTTATGGTATTCTAAATCCATTAATTCCAGTAGTTATTCATGTGAATATGAAATTTAAATCATGTTTTCTGTGTCCTTTGCTGTTCTGAATATTTCCTTAGCATTAGCTGGAAGGCACAGGATTCTCACACCCATCCCACACCTATCGCTTTAATACCTTTTAATGAAAAAGTTATCACCCCTTTTTTTTTTTAGCCCCAAACATATCTCTGTCCCATGCAGGCTTCATATTATTCTACTACAATTAATTTTTAGTGTGTTACACTATGTTATTAAATGGGGCGCTTGTGAAAGATGCCATCCTGAGAACATATATAACATGAGTGATGCAAACTTCACCCAGAAACTGATGCGTAACATGCCACAACCCTGACCAGAACAACTGCTTCACATGCTTTCAGTACTTATCTCAGCAACTGACTTAGAAAGTAGCAGATGTGATTCCAGTTTCTGTGGTGTACGAAGTAACACATGGAGAGCTGAATGCAGCCACATTTCTCATAAAGCATCAAACAAATGACCAATACTAACAGCTTTTGGCTATCATTAACTTATATTAAGCTCAATAAGCAAACTACATTTGAGATGCTTAGTACTTCATTGCCTCCAGCTATTCACTTTATCACGGTCTCTTTTCTATTCTACTGTAGTCTCCCTTACTCACCTTTGACTTTTTCCTCCCTCATTTCCCCACTCCCTTCCCTGCTCTACCTTTTGTTTTCCTAATTTCCACCTATTTACAATCACACTGACATCCTGCCACACATTTAGCTTCTTTAATTCCTTGCTGCTCAGAACACTAGACTTCCTATGCTGAAAGAAGGGTGATTGCAGCCAAAAGTTTGGAAAAACTTTTGCATTTTGCAGTATTTGCATTTTGAAAATACTTTTTCCCAGCTACTCAGTTGGTTTAATAAAAGATATCAAATCTACCCAAAGAACCATGCATAACCTCCGTTTAGTATTTCAAGAGTGTTCAAACTAGTATCCCTTAAGGCTAGACTTAAGTTTTGTCCAGCACTGGCTTCACAGCTGTGTGTCACATTCTTCTTCCACATTGCCTATCTGTTATGTTACGAGTAGATGGGCAGACTGGAGGTAGAAGGTGACTTGTTTGATATTATAAATATGAATGCCTGAGTTCTGTAGTGTCTGTTATGAAAGCTGTGATTTTTGTCTGTCTCTCTCACTGTCCTTCCTTTGGGTCCTGAGATTTCCCATCATAGCCCCACTTACTGGCTTTTCTCTGAAAATCTAAGAAAATTCCACTTTTTTAAATAAGCATTCCTGTCGCTACAGTGCCCCCAGACACATTTATGAATTGTGCATTTAATCCAACACAGTTAAAGCCAGGCTGCAAAACGCTTAGGATTGAAGGCGCATCTTCTATTTTGTTTTTGATGAGTACGTGAGCAGGGTCCCACAGCGCTGTGTTATCAGGGGCCAACATGTACAGCGAGAGCTGGGGAAAGGGCAAGATGTGACCCGATGGCCGGGCCGGGCCGGGCCGGCTCCCCATGAAAGCGCCTGCATCAATTCTACCCAGGGCTGGCGCCTGGGGCCGCACCGGACGGCGGAGTCGCCGCGGCTGCGGCCTCCTGCGCCTCCCAGCCGTCCCCACCGCTTCCCCGGCTGGGGGGGAGCGCTCCCTGCCAGCCCGCCCGCGTTGGACTGGGACTGAGGCCCGGGGGGGGGCACGGGGAAGCCTCGGCCACTCTCGGACGGGGGCGCTCCACACCCGCCCCGCCCCGCCGCACTGATTGGGATTCGGCCTCGCCCGCACCGCCTGGGTGTCGCGAGCCTGCGCCGCCGAGCCTGCGCTGTGTCCCGGCCGCGCCCCGCCCCCCCCTCTCCCGCCCGCTGGAGCCGCGCGAGGCCTGAGGAGCCGGCGGCCGGTGCAGGGAGCGCCTAGCGCCGGGACAATGAGTGCCTCCCGTCGCAGGTGAGCGGGGCCGGGGGCGGGCGAGTGCTGTGCTGTGGGGCGCCGCGTGCCGCGTGGGCCTGCGAGCGGGCTGGGCGCACCCCGATGGGAGCCGCCTCCGCGCTGCTTGGGGCGGCCGCGAGCGCGGCCCAGGCGGACGAGGGGGCCTGGGTCGCTGCCGCCGCACGCACACGGCCCGGGAGAAGCCGATTGCGGGACGGCCCCGCGGTACGGAGCTGGGCGGCCTCGGTTGACGCGGGGGCGCGGCTGGGACGAGCGAGGCCCGCAGGCCTGCGCACTGCCTTTCGCGGGGAAGGGTTGCGCTCCTGCGCCTGTCTCCGCCTCCGCGTACCCGCCACTGGCACCGCCGCGCTCTTCATGGCTGCTGAATCGAGCCCCAGGCGCTGCGGCGGACGGACGGACGGGCGGGCAAAGGGGCCGCACCTGTCGCTGGGCGCGGGGCGCATTTGACGAACGAGAGGGTGGATAGAGACTGGAGCAGGGCCTTCAACCAAGTGGCAGCCCTAATTCCAGCCAGCACCCAGGGGGTTTATACAGCTGGGTTATCCCCCACCCTTTTGCCCACGTTCCCCCACTTTCATTCTCCCCAAAAGTTGATTTGGTGGTAGGGAAAGGGGTGGGGGAAGGGCACCTACCTCTGGCAGCACCCTTGGTCACTCACTTGGTGCTGGCCACCCTGGGGCAGTGGCCCAGAGACCCACCACATTGACCCCTGCATGTGCCACTGCTTGGGAATACTTCAGCAGAGAGATCTCTCTTCTCGGAGGTCGCCCTCAAAATGATCTGGGTCAGGAATGTAGCATACCTTGTCCAAGCTGATATAGGATGTGCTGTTACATGGCAGTGATTGGTGAAACCTGTCCTGATATTGATTAACGTATGGTCTTCCCCTTCTTTACTTTTTGAGAGGAAGTACAAGCCAGCCTTAGGTTTTTCATCTGGTGGCTGCGAATGCCAAACCGTGTACTCGTATGGAGGCCTTAGTATAGCCTCTTTGCTATTCAGTTGACAGACAATGCATGTATTTGGCTAAATGTGATTCCTGTGGTTATTGGGTGGAAAAGACATCTTCATAAATCATGACATCATAGTATGCCTACTGTACTGTCATTACATAAACTATTTTAGATTTAATGCTATTGGTCAAAATATGCTTATTAAAATATTGTGTGGTAACTCTAAATAAAAAAACACTGACAAGGATTTTGCCGTGTTAAAGGTACGATTATTGTACCAAATCCTGAACTTCCTGACTTTGATCCTAAAGGATCCTTAGAGCCAGAATTTTCTCTCCTAGTACTAGAACCACAAAAATGCTAAATTCAGCAATACCTGAGAGAAGTGCCTGTTTGTTAGTGGTGTGCAAAACGGGCCATATTCGATTTGGATTCTGCCCGAATCGGGGGCAGTGATTTGATTCATTGACTTAAATCAGTGCCCCGATTCGATTCTGCCGAATCTGAAGATTCTGTGCTGATTCGCGGAATCAGCGATTCAGTCATAGGCACAGCTTTAAATATTTTTTCTACATACCTCTAGGTACCAGCTCATAAATGCTGCAATGCTGGAGCGAATGGAGCATCCCACAAGAGTGCGGGGGGGCCCCCACATGCTCAGTGGCAAACCCAGAAGTGGACCATAAGTGCTTCTGGTCTGCTTCCGGGTCTGCTGCTGAGTGAACTGGGGACCCCCCCACGCTCCTGTAGGATGCTCCATCTGCCCCACCAGCGCAGCATTCATGAGCCATCTAGTACCTTGAGGTATGTAGAAAAAAGATTTAAATCTGCGTCTGTCTGAATTGTTGAATCTCTCCGAATCGTTTCCGAGGGTTCTAATTCAATTCAGAGAGATTAATGGGTCTCCTGATTCACGAATCTCTGCCAAATCGAATCAGCAACTGAAGCTTTGCACAGCCCTTAGTGCTTGTATTTTGATGTCTAACACTTGGTGTGGTCAGGGAACTGACCCAACTTCTTAAAGAAACTTTCTGATATTTTTGGGTCGTCTTAATGTTTTGATAGTTTTTTAGCTATTATTTTAATTTTTATGTTCAGATTTGTTGTTAGATTTTGTTCTTGACCATGGTCAGAGTTTAAAAAGAAGTGTCCTAGTAACATGGCCTGAAGGAGGTGAGCTGGGAGTTGTTGCCTCAGGTGTTGAGGGCAGATGTTTAACCGTTGATACGAGAGAGGCCTTTGAGGATGCAGTATAGTATTGTTTTTGGTTTATATTAAAAAAACGAAACCCCCTTTGCATTATGGTAGGCCTGAGTCTATCCAATCATGCAGTTGGTCCAGAAAAGTTGGCCACGCATGTACAATCCTTGCTTCTCACATAACTTTTAAGTTAGTTTTTATTTTGTTTCTGTGGTGAAAAATATTTGTATGTTTATATAGTGAAAAATATATTTAATTAAGGGACTGTTTTAAATAAAAAGTTACTTCGATGTTTAACATCGATAACATTTATGACATTTTTATTGTCATTTGTAACATAGTTTAGTGTATTAGAAACCCTTTAAAAAAGAAAGAAATGGTAAAAATAGGTATAATACTGGCTCATTGTGTATTTAGTGAATTTCATTTTAATGCCTTCTGTTGCTTGCCTTGATATACCTGAAAGCCCCTGTGGCTCTAAGGGGCACAAGGCCACACATGTATTGCGGCAAGGGAAGTAATGCAGCTCTGCCCTAAGGAAGGAGCAGAGAGCAGATTGCCAGGAGTATGAATACATTGTTTACACTCAGCCTAGCTTTTACAAGGAAAGCCGGCCCTCTTCCTCAACCCTCCTGAAAAAAAATCCCCAAACTCCATCCCTGCTCATCTTCATGGGTGGTGCCATTGTTCCTGCTCTTTCAAGTGATATACAAGACTATGAGGCAATCTACCTGAAGTCATATGGAAGATTTACAGACCTTTATAAAATCTGTAAATCTCCCATGCATGACTGAAGTGGTAGCTATGGAGAAGTTCACTCCTGCTGCTGATCTCCAAGAGCACCTGCCACTGTCTCCCAGTTCCACAAGGAGCTAGATGAGACAGATTCAAGCTTAGGATTACAGTGCCATTCTTGATCTAACTATCTGATCTCTACAGCTATGTAATAGAGCCAAATGTTTCTAAGTCACGTCTCTTGAAATTTGTTTTTGAGAGCAAGTGGCTACAGAAATTCAAAAGGCCGGCATTTTCTGCAGCTTGTTGAACTAGGTATTAGGGCTGTGTGAAGATTTGGTCACTGATTCAATTTGGCCTGATTCAGTGGCCAAATCATAGAATCATAGAAGTAGGGTCGGAAGGGACCTTGTAGATCTTCAAGTCCAACCCCCTGCCTGGGCGGGAGAAAAAAACTGGACTCAAATGAGTCCAGCCAGGTAGGCATCAAGCTTCTTCTTAAAGATCCCCAGGGTAGGAGCCAGCACCACTTCCCTTGGAAGTTGGTTCCAGCTCCTAGCCGCCCTAACTGTGAAGTAGTTCTCGCGGATGCCTAATCTAAACCTACTCTACAATAATTTGTGTCCATTGTTCCTTGTCATACCAGGGGGCGCTAGGGGAAACAATGTCTCCCCCAAACCCTTCTGGTCCCCCCTAGTGAGTTTATAGACATTCACCAGGTCCCCCCTCAGCCTTCTCTTGTGAAGGCTGAACAGGTTTAGGTCCCACAGTCTCTCATTGTAGGGTCTGCCCTGTTGTCCCCGGATCATGCGGGTGGCCCTCCTCTGGACCCTCTCAATGTTGTCCACATCCCTTCTGAAGTGGGGTGCACAGAACTGGAGGGGTCCCCTGCATGCTCGGTGGCAGACTTGTGAGTGGACTGGAACTACCGGTTCACTTCTGGGTTTGCAACCAAACATGCGGGGGGGGGGACCCTGGGCTCCTGTGGGACACTCCATCCACCCCACCATCACAGCATTCACAAGCCACGTCTGGTACCTTGAGGTATGTAGAAAAAACATTTAAAGCTGTGCGTATGGCCGAATTGCATATTCTCCGAATCAGCATCGAATCTTCACATTCGAATTTGGCCAAATCGAATTGAGGGCATTGATCTGAATCAACAAATTGAATCACTGATCCTGATTCAGGCCGAATCCAAATCGACTGTGGCCTGTTTTGCACATGCCTACTAGGTATACAGTGTTGAGATTTTTTGTTTGTATTGGTTTGCATTTTGAGAAGATTATAAATCTAAATAATTTGATATTTAGTTTAGTGGCAAGAGGCACCAACCTGCTCGGGAGCACTGATGGAAAATAAAATCCTGCTGTTGGATATTTATAGTCAGGGAAGTTTTGTTGCCTTATCAAAACTGCCTTATTGGATTTTATTGCCATGGCTGCAGCCCTGGGAGGACCCCAGGTAAGGCTGCTGGGGCCAGCGCTGTGCTGGCTGCAGCCTCCCCTACTACTCCTGGGGTAACTTGCTGTGCACCAAAGCAGTCATGGCATGGGCATTCCCTGGGGACAAGAAGCAGCCATGTGGTGCAGGCCATGTTGCTGCTACCTTTCTCCAGAGAACCAAATGTCTGCATATGTCTGGATGTGCCCTTACTGTCTCAGCATTAAACAACTAAGTCTTTCAACCAAATTAATGTTGACTGGCTCTGTGAAGCAAGACTTTTTATGATCTGTTGGTTCTGTTTTGTACTTTCTGGGCAGCACTGAAGTTCAGGACTGCTTTATGGTCATCACATTGATTTGGTCTTCAAATACATTTACTAACCTTAGTTGTATATATGTTATTTTAAAAAAAATCACGAAATGGACAAATAATCAAATGTCTGTATGAATACAATTGAGGGGAAACATTTATGCAGTTGGAACTGTTGAAAACAAATTTAAGAAATCCTATGAAGTGAAGATTTGTTAAGTTCACTTCAGCAGCCCACAACTGCATCCTGTAGTATTGTTCCCTCTGCTAACTCAGAAAAATGCCTTGTTGTTCTTCAGCTTTATATCCCACCATACCCAGAAAGAGTCAAGGTGCTTACAGTAAAAGACCAACAACCCACAAGATAAGAAATAACTGAACTTCCCAAAAGACACCCCAAAGCTTTTTACCGTCAGTTTCCTCACTTCTACTTGCTTACCTTTTACCGATAGATCAGACGCTCTGGCCCAACACAACCTTGCTTCCTAATCCCCATTCACATCTAGATATAGAAAAAAAAATCTCTTCCTATCCGCTTGCCTGAAGATCCCTTGGCTATTTTTATATTTTTTGGTATATGTTCAAATAATTGTTTTAGGCCAGCAGTCCTTTGATAGCACTAAAATATTTAATTCTAGCCAAAGCATCAGTAGAAAGCATTGGTATAATGGAGTGGTAGTTACTGTTAATATAGCTTCCCACAATTCATCACCTTTTTTTAAATATGAAACCTTATGCTTTCTGACTGATTAAATTGAAGTATTCTTTTATCAGGAATAGACAAAAATAATACCACATAATACTTGCAGTAAAATTATACTCCTAACAGGTGCTGGTAGTATTCTCTTGTTTTCCTGTACACTGTTATGAGAATTTTTCGGAGAGAGTTATGAGAATGTTTTTAATTCTCTCATTTTACACCCATCTTATTTGTGGTCTTTAACATGAACAATATATTCTTGTTGAAGGTCTCATTAAAGGCCCCCAATTCTGCTTTTGAATGCCTAGTCCAACACTAACAAAGTCAGTAGATAGACTTTCACTGACTTCAAGCTCTAACTGTGTAGCTGTTTTCTCCTTGCAGGAAATGAGTATGTTGTCTGTCAGATTTTCATATTTTTTTGAAGGACTGATTGCTTTACATTTTCTCATGCCTCTTTGCTCACTTCTGTGCTCTTGGAGCTTTCATTTTGGCTAGACCTGCAGCTGATGCTGTCATTAATATTTTCCAAACTCCCTTCCTTGTTGTTTTCACTCAGCTGGAAATTTGCCATGTGCAGGTGCTGTGTAGACCCAGGTATAGTCTTATTGCTTTGTGCATGGGGCAAGGACTTCCTAAGGTACAGAACACTTTTTATTGCTTCCTAGTGACCCATTCTGCTGATGGAAAAGAATGGACTGGCTGGAAAAAGAGAGATAACAAATCTTTTAACTTAGAAAGCATCTTCAGAATGGGGAAAAGTCAGAACTTAGAGCAGTGATGATCCTTGTCTGTATACAAAATTATGCTTCACTGATTTCATTTGATTGCTGCAAATTTCATATCCAAATTCTGTGTTAAGTCTTTTTAAGCCTTGTTAATATCAGGTAGGCATGAATCAATTAATTTAAGCCAATCACTTGCATCAATTAATTTCACTAATGTTAGTAATGAAGAGGAAGAGTCTCAAGAATACCCTTAGTTAAAATCTTTAAAAACAAATTATAATAAAACACAATACAAGTACCTGTAGACGCAATCACAGATTAGAATACTAACTAGAAATTGGAGCAGGGAGCTCTGGTGAAACATGGGACCCATCCCTGCATGATTTGTTTTGGGTTTTGTTGTTTTTTTTTGGTGGGGGGGGGTTCTGGTCTTAACTGCATGGAAGGATTGCATTTAAAGACTTGCCAATTTGGCTTAAACCAAGAACCCTGAACTAAAACCCAGTACAGACGGGACACATTTTATTTACATCCAAGCCTCTGTTAGAATTGTCTGTTTTTGTTCTGCCCTGGCCCCACATGCTCCCCTACCTCTCTTCAAATTCACAACTTTTTTTTTTTTTTTGAAGTGAAAAGATGTTTTTAACTTAGAGAATTATTTTGCCATAATGAACTAAAAGAGAAAGGGGGAAAACTAAACTGAGGGAGGTCAAAAAACAGATGGAAAAATGTGAAAACATCTAGTAAAAAGAAACTAGAAATAATGGAATCTAAATGCTGAAATTATACATCTGCTTGGCAGCTGTGCATTCCTTGTCCAGGGGTTCTGCTATAGAAGTAGCACTGAAACTTTTAGAAAGAGAATTTTCAAGTTATAAATCTGTAAAAAAAAAAATAAAATAAAATAAAAATAAAATATATTTACATAAATTATTTGGGGGAAAAAAATCTTAAAATGGCATCTGAATCTTTAATCATTCCTAATTCACTGATATGCCCCCTTTTGTATGTTTCAGTAAAAAACGTATACATTTGTTACTTAATCCCCTTTGTGTATACTTTAATTTTAGCTGATTTTTTTTTAACTTAAAGGTGAGCCTTTATTGTTATAAAAATATGTGAAATAACTTGCCAAAGATGGAGTAGAATAGCTTAACATTCAAAGCATAGGATTCTTTCAAATAGGTACCAAACAGTGCCCCATCTAGTCCAGTATTCTTTTGCTAGTGGTAGCCAGCATCAGATATTTCAGAGTAAAGGCATATCCTGCATTATGCACCTATGGACTTGATATCTATCCCCAGGAAACTTTATCTACCTAACCACTGATATTAGAAGCCAGCTGAAGCCCCAACTCACACTATCTTAAACTTAAAGCTGTTTGTGTACATTCATTGTATGAAGTGAATTGCTGCAGTGATAGAAATAAAATGGAACTTTAGATACTTTTTTTTTTTTTAGGCCTAGCATTGCATTGTTTTTATATATGCTTATAACTATCAAGTTCACTTCATTATTGTATCATACCACTTTAAGAGCTTTGTGTTTAATTTATGAGAAGTATTTAAAGACCAGCAAATAAAATCTCGTAGTATTTGAAATTCAAAAAATGAAGTACTCAAAAAAGGTCTGGTTTCTTTTTAGACTGTAAAAGTCACTCTGAAAAATTCTGCATATCCACTTGTGCCTTTCAAGAGACCTCTCATTTTTGATCCCAGTGACTCAAAATTTAGGGCAGATCATGACCAAATATATATTTTTTTATGCATCTTAGTGCATATTTGTTGATTTGTGTTGATTAAAAACTAGTGATTCAATTACTGTTTATGAGCTTATGATGTACTTAGCTCTGAAAATGATATATGACCAAAAATAATTTTTGTTTCAAAGAATTTTGGTTAACATTTTCAGACTTGTGAGGGAACACAGATTAATAATTTAAGTGCTCAGCTGTCGAAGATGCTACATACCATCAACTAGGAAGACTTTAAATTAGTGCTTGCTGAAAAAGACTACCATACAGTCAGAGGAGATCCTTATTTTCAAAGTCACAAGATGCCAGAAAGTAAATAAATGCTTAAACTGAAGAGGTTTCCTCAGTCAGTGTCTTCAAAATGAAATATGGCAAATAGTCAGAGGTAATGCTTATTGAAATGGAACAGACTTGTTCTGTAGTTGTTCATGGTTCGGTACTTTTTACAAAAGGACCCCAAAGGGTTAATGAATTTATAGTCCTTAAATTTATTAATTGGTGGACAGGGTTAAGAATACTTGTTTGCTTTACTATGATTTAAAAGGATAAAACAATTTTTAACTGCATTAAATTGAGCAAGTCCTGTAATCAACTTAGATACAGTATTTGTAATTTAAAAGTAGTTAGTGTATCTTTTGTCTGTACACCATCTTTCCCTTTCAGAGATCTGGCTTCATTCCATTTTCCTTTTAATCATTTATGGTATACCTGTTCTATTATTTCTATAGCCCTCTTGACTTGCCTAGAGTGGGAAAGAGGTTATGGTTTGATTAGTTTTAGCAACATGACCTATTCCTTAGTAAAGACTGGGGTTTACCTCAGGGCATTGTTACATATTAATTTTAGGTGGCTCCTGGAAATCTTGACCCTTGGATTGCCTACACGTTAACACCCTGAACTAGTCTTAAGAACTATTTAAATGGCTTCAAGTTATACCACCCCAGCTTAGGTTTATCTGTGATCCACTGTTACCCAGCATTTGTTATGCTAACATGTGTAGCCACTTTAGGCTGAATATTGGCGTGAACACTCCACCTGTCCCCACCTCTCCTGCTAGCCTGGATTTGAGGGTTGCTGAGGGGTAGGGGGAGAGTCCTGGGGATAGAAACCCATCCTATTGAAAGGATGGGTTTAAATACGGACAAGTGCAAGGTGTTGCACCTGGGGAGGAAGAACCAGCAGCTTACCTACAGGCTAGGGCACTTCCTTCTTGTCAGCACAGAGGCAGAGAAAGATCTTGGAATCACTATTGATCCCAAGATGAACATGAGCTGTCAGTGGGGGTATGTGGTCAGGAAGGCTAACCGCACTTTGTCATACATCCATAGATGCATCACAAGCAGGTCCAAGGAGGTGATCCTCCTGCTCTATGCAACATTGGTCAGGTGGCAGTTGGAGCAGTGCGTCCAGTTCTGGGCGCTGCGCTTCAGGAGGGATGTGGACAGCATCGAGAGGGTCCAGAGGAGGGCCAGTCGCATGATCCGGGAGCAGCAGAGCAGGCCCTATGAGGAGAAGCTAAAGGACCTGAACCTGTTCAGCCTGCACAAAAGAAGGCTGAGAGGGGATCTGGTGACCACCTATAAACTTGCCAAGGGGGACCAGCAGGCAGTGGGAGAGTCCCTGTTCCCCCGAGCGCTGCCGGGGATAACAAGGAACAATGGCCATACATTGCCTGCAAGTAGATTCAGGCTAGATATCAGGAGGCGCTAATTCATGGTGAGGGTGGCTTGGATCTGGAACCAACTTCCAAGGTAAGTGGTACTTGCCCCTACCTTGGGGGTCTTCAGAAGGAGGCTAGACAGCCACCTAGCTGGGGTCACTTGACCCCAGCATCCTTTGCTGCCCGTGACAGGGGGTTGGATTGCTTAGATGGGTTTCAGTATGGACAAGTGCAAGGTGTTCTGCTTAGATGTCTGCTTAGGTCCCTTCCAACCCTACCAACTATGAAACTGAAACTACTCTGATCCCAGTTTTTCTCGCTGATGTGGAAGGATGTTTTCACTACTCTTCCACCTCTCAGGCTGTTTTACAGTCATCCTCCTTCATAAATAACTCCAGAGTTTGTCTTAATGATATTACCAACGTAGCATGACTGTCATTTTAACCAAGACCTGTCAGATTAATAACAACAATAAGAACAGGCAAGATTCTAGTCAGTCAGGTTTCAGCCTGCTGGAATTGGATAAAACTATGAGCAGCAGCAGGATTGGAAAGAGATTATGATCCATCGCTTTCTAAGTTTAGGGAGAAGTTGGTGTATGGTAAACTCTGTTCATTTTTTATCTGATATTTGAAGCTACAAATTTTATTACACAACAAACAAAAGCTTGAGTTCTGCCAAAGTTGATGGAATTCTTCAGGAAAAAGAAATTCTCATTTTCCAAGTCCCACTATTTTTTGTTTGTTTTCAACGGTTTGAACTATGAGGGGATACTGTGTTTTATTGAAATAAGGGAAATTAGGAGACCTGATGAAATAATGCTTTTTATTTTTATTCTGCCTGTATGAAATCTAAGGATCTAGGAGTGAAGTAGCCTTTCCATTGCCTCTACGAAGAAGTTAAACAATAACAGCTGTATCTAATATATTGAGGCCATGGACAAACTTGCTACTTGAAGTGTCAGGTGCCCCTGAAGAGCTCCTACAAGTAAGGGTGCATGCATTTGTGGCCAAAGAAATACTTCAAAAATGACCTTGAAGAAAAAGGATCATTTTTAAGTGCTTTCTGAAATGTGTGCTTCCACAAGCAGAGCATTATGTGTGGGGGGTGCTCACTGCTTCAGTAGCTCACTGCCTGGCACAGCTGATCCACTTCGTTGTGCAAAACAGGCATTGGCTGTTGTCCCGTGGAGTTAGGACCCCTCTGCTCCCAGCTGTGGCTGGGGGCCTGGTCCTGTGGGACAACACTTGAGGCACTTCTCTGCAAACAGGGGGACCCTGGGTTTTCCCAAACATGTCTCTCCAATCTAGAAAAACCTTGCTTTTCCCCACTTGCAGAGATGTGTATACAAGGAATATGATTTTGGTCATGCCTTTGCAAATGGGGGAACTTGGGCAGGCACTCCCAGGACTTCAAAGGCCCTAACCTGCACATCCTGGGATAGGTGGGGAGCACAGACTGCCTTAAAGCAAACAGATATCCACTGCAAAATAGTAGCACAAATTTGTACTGCCTATGTTACAGCCAAGAATTTTGGATAGTTATGGTGTGAGAAGAGGCATAGATATCTGTTTGCTTGATCTAGGCCACCAGAAAAATGTAGTGGTGACACAAAGGTTATGCCTTTATCCAGCTTTGTAGTTCATTTAAATTTTGTTTCTGACTGAGGTATAACAAGCATAGCCTTGCTAATTTCATAGAGTTCACCTAAGACTTCAAAGACATGCTGCAGTTTTGGGACTGATGGTAAGAACTTTAACTGGCTGATGCATAATTTCAAACATGTAACTGTAGGTGGCAGAGAGTTTTGAGATGATCAATTATCCTGTATAATTTCAAGTACGGACATTTTCAGTGCCTGTTAGTATGTTCCTGCTTGGCCTAAGGGATGAACTGGAGAAAACTGAAGTATAGATTAGAAGCTGATGGAGAAATTGACAGGGTCGTTCTTTCTTGGGGTGGCTCTGAGTAAAGTATTTCTGCTCTACAGCAGTGGTCTCCAAACTTTTTTGATCGCACACCCCTATCAGTAAAAAAAAATTTTGAGCACGCACCCCCAGTATATGTATATTTATATAAATATAAATAGAAGTTCTAGTATTTTCTTCCTGCACCCCAATGGATTGTCTTGCGCACCCCACTTTGGAAACCACTGCTCTACAGAGAAGATTGGTGACAAAAGAATCAAATGAGGCAGAGAACCAAAAGTGGATTGTTTTCCTGCTTTCATGTCAGGGTAGAAGGGGCCAGCTTTTAAAATTGTTATGGACTCCTCATGTGTCTTGTGCCTATCAGTACTGAGGGTATCCTATGCCAAAAGGCATTGTGGTAACACCTGTACTGTGATTTTTTTTGTAGACTTCAAGGACAAAAATTAAGAGAGTATCTTTATTCTTTTGTTCCCAAATCCAAGCAAGATGACCCAAGTGATGAAAGAAACTTGTAATTATTTAGAAATTTGTTGCAAGTGAAATGTGCTATTGATCTTGCATACACAAAACTCAGGGGTTGATTGTTTTAAAAAAATGTCATTTGGGATGAAACATGATTTTCAAATAAGAAGTACTAATCAAAGAGCTTCAACAGTCAAGAGTTAGAGGACTAGCTTTTGCTGTTGGACATATGGAATTAATGCAGTCTTAACAGTACAGTTGTGTGATGGGCAGTTTAAAAATACAATACTGAAATGTGTGACAAGGTCATAGGAACAGTGATACAGCAATGTATCTGTGGAACAGTATGTTTCTAACATTCTTAAAGTCCTTCAGATAATGAAAAACAGATTTTTTTTTTTTATGACCAGTATGCTACAAACTTACTTATAATGAGCTGCAGGAATGCTGATAGATATTCAGAACATCCCCTCTTTGCATCATATCATTTCAGTGGGTACACATTTGATATTCTTCTGACCTGCTCAGGGGGTATAAGTTGGAGGGGGACATTTGAACTTGGTGCTAACATATTTGTCAGTATCTATAAGCTGTTGAGATTCAGTGTTAACTTTTCTGATCTATAGAATACAAGACAATTATGATTCATCAGAGCTTTCTCTTTAAAGCTAATGCTCTCCTAAATAAATGTATACCTTTAAGAAGATATTACTTTCCATTCATGTTGTCAATCCTGCAAATACTAATGTGTATAAATAATTTTACACGTGCAGGTAGGCCTGATGAGTTCCGTTATAATTCAGTGGGGCATTTCATGTATGAACATGCTTGTAAGGTTGGGGCCTTTTTCCAGTGAGAAAATGAATGAGCACTCTTCTTCAGTGCGTTTAAAGGGATGCTTGAGTTAAAAATACCATTCATCTGCAATTTATTAAGAGCATTCGGAGTTAAAAGAAAATAATAACTTTTAAAACCCTCAAGCTTATTTTGTTTTACAGTATTTGTATATTAGGTTGTCGTTGTTTCTCTTGTGCAGATGGTCATTTGGCATTTGGTTTCCCTGGCTCTTTCATACAGCAGTGGGGGAGGGTTTTTTTTTTCCCCCTTAATGAAGCTGTGGTACTAAAATATCACCAAATTGTCAGGTTAAGTATAGCTCTTGAAACTACTTTTAATTTGTTGCAATGTAAAATATCAGCCCAAATCAGCTACCAAATAATGTTACCTTAACCTAACAGATTGATAATTTTTCTAAAATAAAAATGGAGCCCTTTGATAATGCTGTTTCAATGCCATCTGATTTTTAGTATATTTACCATACTAGTGGGAGCTGAGGCCATGTTGTACTTGTATTGCAGTGATTGGCTGTAATCATGAAACTTGTTGTTATTGAAATATCAGAAGACCTATTTGAATGTTTCATTAAATGTTATGGTCATATTTGTTTACTGCTGAATAAAGACGTGCATCAGCAGAAAATCTGTCCTAAGTTGTGTGAAAATTATTTTAATTATAGCATAATGGGCCTTTGGAGAAGCCCAACGTCTCTGGTATTGTAGCTGTATTTTTTAATGTGCATATTTATTTATTTATGGAAGGATAGGTTTGAGCCTGGAGAGTATTCACTTTGTCCAAAGAGCTAATGTTTTGTTTCGCCAGTACCTGAAATAGTAGTGTGCACTGCCCTACTAAGGGGCATCAGCTTAAGAAACCAGTAGTAATGAGAAAATAATTTAATTTCTGTGTTATTCTTGACATTGGCCAAAACTGTAAGAGTGCCACTGGACAGTATTATCATATGTGGACCTCAAATAAGAGACTTGATCTGGCCAACTCACAGAAGCAATTGAACAGGTGTCAGGCAGGCATTACCATGTATAGCTGCTTAAGTCCATTGGGCATGTCTTTACCTGCTATTCCAGCCCTAACTGAGGGTTTGCATACATTTTAATCATGTTCATTTACTTGGATTAAATAAATGTTTAAATATATTTAAATATTTGATGTATTTTAATGGAGTTTAATAAGGCTATACACATTCATTCAGAAGAATGCCAGTATGTAAGCTGCTTGTATAGTGTTTGTTTTAATTGAACTTTCTTTCAGAATCATAAAGATCTTTACTGTCTTACATAGTAAGATAATCTCCAGGATCTTTGTGGGGGAGTTGTGGGAGGGGGTTTCATTTGTTTTTTAATTTTGACAGTCCTAAATATCTTAGCATGCAAAACATTTGGACTATCAATCTTTGGTGGAAAAACGTGGAGATGAAGCTTTAAAGTCCATGTTATTTCTTTTTCATAAGGTGTATTTCATTTTTTTTAAAATTAAAGCTATGTTTTCTCTGGATGTTTTTGTGCATGTAAGTAATGAAAGGTTTAGAACCCAGACTTATTATATACTTGTGCCCAAAATAACAATATGATTATCTCTGAAAAAATCTGACTCCTAACTAAATTGTTCCCTTAATATGAATAAATGAAATGGCATTAATGTGGTTAAGATGATATGTATATTGACATCTGAAATACAATTTTTCAATGAAAACCCTCTTCTTCATTTGTAATGTATTCCATCTTTTTGTTTCTAAGTAACCTTTTGCTCTTAGTTATTAAGGGTAGTAACAGTGAAGTGGATTTTTTTAGTTCAAACCTAATCAAGCAAGTTCCCATAGCTATACTAAATTAAAACTAATGGTTCTCAGAAAAGAAGTTGCTTTTGACCTGAAAACAGATGTGTTAATTGTGAATGACTGGACATAGTGTTAGTTATGAATGACCCATCTGAATGTAGCGTATACTTGATGCATGTGAATTAGATGAGAAAAGCTCTTTAAAACAAATTTTTTTCTTTCCTATTTCAGGAGACTATAGAGAGAGATCAGCTCCTTTCTAAGTAGTGTTGAGATACCATTTTAAGAGGTTAAATTACTTTCTAAATGTTGCTGTGAAGGAGGAGGGAAGGGAAGAGATCAAGTTACTCATTCTGCATTCCAGAGCCTACCACTACACTTGAAGGCTGGAGACATGTTGGCGAGGCTCGAATACGCAATTGCCAGTCGTCTCTAGCCCTGCCCCCACTTACAGGCGAGAGACCAAAAGAGATTTTCTTTTAAAAGGGGCCTGAAAAAGGGAACACAGTTCTTTTTCTCAAGTATTTTTTAAGCATTAGCTTGACTTAATTCTTGCCATACAATCTCCATAAATGCAACAAAAGTAGTACTACTTCTTATTTCTCTCAAAATTTTAATTGTTTATGGATATTAATTATTTGTTCTTGGTTTGTTTTTAACTCTTATATAAACTTCAAACACACTCCTTTACAAGGAATCTTTGAGTTTGAAGTCTAGAGTGTTCACAGCGGTGTGTACAATATTTAAATTTGTCTTTAAATTAAAGTTACATATAGGATTTTTTGGAAAATGGATTACTTTGCTTAGAGTAAAGAGCATTTGTGAGGAGAGTTGTTAAAGTAAATTAGCTGCAAGGTATGTTTACGTCCCCTCCTGTTTCTTTTTTATAATTTGCTATATGGAATGTTAAAGTTATTTAAATGATATGAATATTTGCTTGTGGCTAACAGTTTCTTATTGGCAATGGGCATTTATACACGTGTAATTGATTGTGTTGCTTGTCTTGTTTTCCTGACTCATATAATAAATAACAGAATTTTAGAATTGTCATCATTCTCACTTAAAGTTTGTGTTTCAGAACTGCCTAGAGGCCCTATCAGGGATCAGCCTACGGTACACTATTCCTGCACATATAAAAAGTCTGTTCCTTTCCACCACCCCCACCCCAACTTACCTACAAAAGCATGTCAGTAGGACTCCTGTATTATAAATATTTATGTGCATTCCGGGTCTCAACCTGACTTTGGAACGGTGTTCTGAGTGGAAATAGGAAGTACTAATTTAGGTTTAAATCATTTCTTTATCTCATACACAAGTAATCTTGTAGGGTTATTTGTGTAACTGCTTATATGTATAACTGTTTACAGGTAGATGCTTTTCAGGGGAAACTTTTAATTGACTAGATTTCAAAATAACTACTTTTGTTTTTGTTTTTATTAAGTGCTAAATCTGGTTACAAATAAGCCCAACAGTTACATTTTTTCCTACCTTCTGACTGTACATGAGGCCTGTTTAAAACAAGCTAAATTATTGCTTTAGTTTTGCATAGGACTTGCTACCTATACTCTGTGGTGTCTAATCAAATCCCATAGCATGTTACGTAGAATATAGGAGTCCTCATCAGTGAATCTCTTTCTAGGCAGTACATAAAGTACAGTAAAACACATGAAGTAATTCAACTGAAAACATTTTTTGTAATCATTTGGATATATTTGTTATTTGCAAAATAATAACCCTGGTTTCTAGTCAATGGGATTTTCCTTTGTAGTTTCATAGTTTCTAGGGTCAGAAGGGACCTGAACAGATCATCAAGTCTGACCCCCCGCCCTGCGCAGCAATGAGTACTGGGATCATAATACCCCAGCCAGATATCTATCCAACCTGCTCTTGAAAACCTCCAAGGTAGGAGAGAGCACTATCTGCCTTGGGAGCCCATTCCAGAGCCTGGCAGCCTTAACCGTAAAGTAATGCCTCCTGATACCAAGCCTGAACCTACTCTCAGTCAATTTGTGGCCATTATTTTTTGTTATCCCAGGTGGTGCCCAGGTTCAGAGCCTCATCTATTTTCTGCTGGTCCCCCCTGGTGAGTTTATAGACAGCCACCAGGTCCCCCCTCAGTCTTCTTGTGGAGGCTGAATAGATTCAGGCCTTTTAGTCTGTCTATGTAGGGCCTGGCCTGCTGCCCCCTGACCATGCAAGTGGTCCCCCTGTGGTCCTCTCAAGGTTAGCCACATCCCTCTTGAAGTGCAGCATCCAGAACTGGACTTGGTACTCCGAATGTGGCCTGAACAGTGCCGCAGAGAGGGAAAGGATCACCTCCCTGGACCTGCTTGTGATGCATCTGTAGGTGCATGACAAGGTGCGGTTAGCTTTACTGACTGCTTCCTTGCATTGGCGGCTCATGTCCATCTTGGAGTCAAAGTTCACGGTGTTGGATTTGCTTGCAGCAAGAGAACTGGCATTTAATCTGTCCCGATGTTCTATAGTGGTTAAGTTTCTCCTGTGAGAGGAATCCTCCTTTTCTTATACCTTCTAAAAAAATCACCTATTGAAATGGGGGCATCCTAACTCTCATAAAGTACTACAGCATGAAAAGGTAGTCACCAGAGAATTCCTTATCCCAAGACAACTGTTCTTTCCATGAGTAGCTTGTGCTTAACCCTGATAATGCTGCTGCTCTCAAGAAACCAAACCAATCCATTGCTATTGACACAATGAACTAAGTCATTTCTTTCTTGTCTTCCTTCTCTCTTACAATAAAATCCTCATGCGCTAGATAGGGAAAATCTTTTCCATCAGCCTGAGCAATCAAAAACATTTCCTGGATGGATGGAAATAAAATTGCTTACTATGCATTGCATAAGTTGTAGATCCAGGCTCAAATTTTGAAGCTGTACTTTGTGATCAAGAATATCTGACCTAAGGCCAAAAATGAGAACTGACTTTATATCTCACCTTGCCTGTTTCTTAGCTAAATGCCTACTTGTCTCTAGCCTGCTGAACCACATAGTGTATTTCAGAAAGTGTGTGGTTGGTCATATGTGTTGCCATTCAAGAAAGTGTTTAAAAAAAAAAAAAGAGGCAGCTTTTATTATTAGTTTTTTCCTCAATTTTATATATATATATATATATATATGGATCAACACAAAATCTCTCAATTGAATCATAGGCAGAAAAGGGACACCAGCCCACCAACTGTTAGCACTGACTTGATGAAGGGGCACTTGAAAGGACTGGATGTATTTAAGTCAGCAGGCTCAGATGATCCACCTCACCTGGAAAGGAAAGAAGCTTTTCTTAGCCAGAATGTCTGGCCTTCTTTACAGAGCTTTAAACTAAGACCTCTGGGGGACAGGCAGTCTATTAACAGTTCCAGCCCAGATCATTTCAGCTATATTACCAATAACTTGGGCAGCCCAAGGGAACCCACTCTGGCGACATCCCAAGTAAGGTCCCATTTCACCCTTTGGGGAAGCATTGGGCTTCTCATGGCAGACTTAACTGCTTGCCATGAACCCCAGGAGCTTTGGAAACGAGCATGAGGAACTCGCCCTTCTCCTTTGTGAAAATAACTATGACCTTGTAGGGATAACAGAGACCTGGTGGGACTCCACCTATGATTGGTCTGTTGCTTTAGAGGGTTATACCTTGTATAAGAGAGACCATGTGGGAAAGAGGGCTGGGGGTGTTGTCCCCTATGTCAAGAATCAGTTCACTTTCCTGCAGATTGAGTTTTCTAACCAGGAAGGGCGTCTTGAGACCCCCTATGTGAATATGGGGAGGGTGACATACTTGCATGATCATCATGGAGGACTTCAACCTCCCTGACATCTCTTGGGATGAGTGCATGGCCAAATCTGACAGGTTGCATAGCTTTCTCACTTGGATCAATGACCTCTACCTAACCAAGGAGGTCTATGGGCTGACTAGGGGAAAGGCATTGCTTGATCTGATCCTGGCCAAAGGGGAGGACCTGGTGAGCGATGTGAGGATAGCGACCATGAATTGGTTACCTTCTTAGTTCACTGAAGAGCAGGCAAACTCCTCAGTAAAACAGAAGTCCTTAACTTTGGGAAGACTGACTTTTGCAAACTCAGAGAATTGGTCAGTCAGGTAATTAGAGGCCATACCACCCTAGGGAGTACACGAGGAATGGTCCATATCACAAGAAATGCAGTCAACAGGCAAGGAAGCCCCTTTGGCTGAACAAGGAACTGTTGCATCTCATTAAACTCAAAAGAGAAGCCTGCACTAGTTGGGAAACAGGAAGCATCACCAAAAAGGACTACTCAGCACTTGCCTGCACCTGTAGAGAGTGATCCTGAAAAGCCAAGGCTAGCGTCAGGAATCAAGGGCAACAAAAAGTCCTTCTTCAGCTATGTGGGAAGTTGAAAAAAGAGCAAAGATAGCATTGGGCCCCATCAGGGCTCAGTACCTGGGCCAGTACTTTTTAACATCTTCATTTACTATCTGGATTCAGGAGTCACATGCGAACTGGCAAGTTCTTGGATGATACCAAATTATGGGAAAAGGTGGTCACACCGCAGGACAGGCTGGGGATACAGGCCAATTTGAACACACTCTCCAGGTGGGCAGACCAAAACCTGATGGTGTTCAGTGTAGAGAAGTATAAGGTGCTGCACCTTGGTAGGAAGAACTCTCAACATACTTACAGGCTCAGCAGTGCTACGCTCACTAGCACCATGACTGAAAGGGACTTGGGGGGGCCTTGATTGACCACAAGATGAATATGAGCCACCAGTGTGACGCGGTGGCAGGCAAAGTGCTAACCAAACTGGCATCCATCCAGCATTGCATCTCAAGCAAAACCAGGAAGTCATCCTCTTACTTAACTCGGCCCTGGTGAGACCACAGCTGGAGTACTGCATCCAGTATTGGGCTCCCAACTTTTGGAGGGATGTGGAAAAGCTTGAGAGTCCAGAGGAGAGCAACTCATATGATCCAAGGCCTGGAGGGCAGGCCATATGAGGAGAGGCTGAGGGACTTGGGACTTTTCAGTCTGGAAAAGAAAAGGCTTGGAGGGACTTGGTGGCAGCCTACAATTATATAAGAGGGGTACACCAGGATCTGGGAGAACAGCTGTTCACCAGAGCTCCCCACGAGATAACAAGGTCTAATGACCATAAACTCCAGGAAGGCCGATTTTAGACTTGACATAAGAAAAAAGTTCTTTATGGTGTGAATGTCTAGGGTCTGGAACAGACTCCCCCCAGAGGTGGTACAAGTACCTACTCTGGACTTGTTCAAAAAACAGGTGGATGCCTTTCTTGCTAGGGTCACTTGATCCCAGCTGACTTCCTGCCTATGGCAGGGGGGTTGGATTTGATCTCACGAGGTCCCTTTCAGCCCCTGACATCTATGAAATGTTCATCCAAGTATGGTGAAAGAATTGGCCAGTGTCATAGCAGGGCTGTTTGAGCACTCATGGTGCTCAGGTCCAGTCCCAGAGGACTGGAACAGGGCCAATGTGTTCCTCCTTCCTCCCCTTCTTGGAAATAGGGATCTGGTTAACTATAGACCAGTTAGTCTCACCTGTCCTTGGGAAAACCTTTGAAAAAAATTATTAAGGATCATGTTAATGGGAGTCCAGAGGGAAAAATGATGCTGAAGGGCAAACAGTGCAGGTTCATAGCAGGTAGATCCTGCCTGACTAACTTTGTTTCTTTTTATGACCAGGTCATAAAATGCTTAGATGAAGGAGTTGAGGTAGATGTCATTTAATTGGATTTTAAAAAGGCCTTTGATATGGTATCGCATCCTGTTCTCATAAATAAACTGAGCGGCTGTGCCATAGATGATTACATGGTCAGGAGTGTGGCAAATTGGCTTAGGGGTCACACCCAGAAAATGGTGGTGGACGGTGTTCCAAGCTGCGTGGCTGAGTGGGCACGCCTGGCAGTGCAGCATGATCGTGGCTGTGCACGCCACACAGCTGAGGGAACACTGGTGGTGGATGGGTCAGTATTGACGTGGAAAGATGTGGGCAGTGGAGTTCCATGAGGCTTGGTCCTTGGACCTGTGCTGTTCAGTGCCCTCATCACTGACTTGGATGAGGGCATGGAGAGCACTCTGTCCAAATTTGCAGATGATACCAAATTCTGGGGTAAAGTTAACACACTAGCAGGTAGGGAACGAATCCAGGCAGATCTGGACAGGTGGGGAAAGTGGGCGTAACAGAAAAGGCTGCAGTTCAACAAAAGTGCAAAGTACTGCACCTAGGGAGAAGGAATCATCGAACACTTACAGGCTGGGGGATGACTTTCTCAGCAGCACAGCAGTGGAAAGGGATCTCGGAGTCATTGTTTACACCAAGATGAACATGAGTCGTCAGTGTGATGAAGTGATCAGCAAAGCTAACCACACTTTATCGTGCATTAGCAGGTGCATGACGAACAGGTCTGGGGAGGTGATACTTCCCCTCTGTACAGCATTGGTTAGGCCTCAGTTGGAGTACTGTGTCCAGTTTTGGGCGCTGTACTTCAAGAGGAATGTGGACAACCTGAAGAGGGTTCAGAGGAGGGTCGCTTGTACAGTTAGGGGCCTGCAGGCAAAGCACTCCGAGGAGAGATTGAGGGACATGGATCTCTTTAGCCTCCTCAAGCGAAGGCTGAGAGGTGATTTTGCTTACAAATTCATTGAGGGGAGGGAAGGACAGCAAGGAATAGGAGATGCTCTGTTTACCAGGGCACCCCTTGAAGTAACTAGGAACAGAGCAATGACCACAAACTGACAGAGAGCAGATTTAAGTTAGATGTCACAAAAAACTTTTTTACAGTAATGGTTGCCAGAATCTGGAATGGGCTTCCAAGGGAGGTGGTGCTTTCCCCTGCCTTGGGGGTCTTTAAGAGGAGACTAGACATGCACCTGGATAGGGTCATTTAACTTTCCTGCCTAGGGCAAGGGGTCAGACTTGATCTACTGAGGTCCCTTCCGATCTAAACATCTGTGAATCTGTAGATATACATGCTAATGTTCTGGGCTCTTTAAGTGCACTTCAGATAAATGACTTCTTCAGTGAACTTAAAGGTATGTCTGCAGTGTAAGGTAATCATATCCAAACTATGTTTAAGCAAGATAGCAAGCTGTCTACTTGCATGTAGCTTTGCAAGGCCTAATTTACTGAGAAACCTACATAGAACTCTGTGCTACTGCAGCTGGACTGCTTGTGTTACCCATGCTGGCTGTAAACACGCTATTGGCATGAAGTGTTGATATATTACAAGCCTACTAGTTTGGGCAAAATATACCTAGGTCATGTCTTCTCCTTCTGCTCATATGCCAAGTACTACTGGACATGAATACTGTGATCTCCCTCTGGCTGAATAATCAGTACAGTTTATAGCCTAAGTCAGTGCCACTCACCACAGCTGATGAATTGGGGGCAGCTGTATTCATAAATCAATTATTATGAACCTCTCCCATCCCCTAGCATAAAAATTAAAACTGGACACAACTAATTTCTCAGATTAACTTGGTCTACATAGAGACTTGTGTGTGCAAAGTCAATGTTATCTTCGGGAAGAACACTGTTTATCCACATAATCATAGGGTTTTCTCCCTCTACCAGATACCAGTCTACACAAAGCAGGGAGCAGTGGAATGAATAGAAGTGAGATTCCTGCAGGTCAACAGTGATAGGCTTCCCAGAAAACTCCTGGCAGGGACATGAAAGATGTCAACCCCAGCAAAACATGGACAAATCATGTTCATGGAGAACCCAAAAGTATATGCTACCATTTCTATGTTAACAAAAGAATGGATCCAGTATTCATAGGACAGTCTTCTTTGGCACCCTCACAATTGAGGAAGATTGTCTTCCATGATTGTCTTCATCTGTGTGTCTGAAGATGTCTGGCAAGGCTGATCCAGGATTGATAGATTCTGTTGCAACTTGAGTATGTGTTTCTGTTTGGGGTGGGTGGCTCTGAATTCTTGATTTGGTCCATGGCGCACAGTTTCTGCTGATTCTGCTTTTCAATCTCCTGTTGTCATCATAAGGTTTAAAGTACTGAGGTTCTTGCAGCATACTTCTCCATTTGGGGTGGTCGTGGACGACAGTCTCCCACAAGTTGATGCTGATGTTGAGTTTTTTTTCAAGTTGGCTTTAAGAGTGTCCTTCCCCTCCTCTTGAGCCTTGACTGACCTGGGAGAATAAAGCTTGCTAGGAGTCTGGATTCAGACATCCAGATGACATGGCAGGCCCCGTGAGGTTGATGGCAGATGATCTTTGCTTGGATGCTTATGATGTTTGCTTGTGAGAGGACACTAATGTTGGTGTATCTATTTTCCCACTGGATTCATGGTACTTCTGTAACAACATGGTGTCTCCTGTATGTTGTCCTCATCTCAACCCCATACAGTGGAGGTGGAGATCACAGCTGCTTGATAAACCATGAGCTTGGTTTTGGATCTGACGTCACAATCTTTGAACACCCGTTTTGTCAGGTGTCCAAAGCCTACACTTGCATGTTTGAGGCAATGCTGGATTTCTTTGTCAATGTCAGCCTTCTGTGAGAGATGGCTTCCAAGGTACAGGATCTGGGGACTGCTCAGTAAGATGGAGTCTTCTGAATGTTAAGTATCTGTTCCATTTTCTTCTATGCCTCGGGAAAGATGTAGACAATTGCTGGAAGGCCTGCTTCTGAGAGAGCACAGACTACAGCATTATCGGTGTACTGGAGCTCAATGATTGAGGTTGGGGTGGCCTTGGTTTTGGCTCGGAGACAGCTGGAATAAATATTAAGAAGAATGTTGGAGTGATGATGCAGCCTTGCTTAATGCCCGTCTTAACCTTAAAGGGACCTGTGATAGATCCATTACTGAGAACTACTGCTTATATGCAGTCATGGGGCAGGCAGAGAAAGTGATGAATTTTGGTAAGCATCTGTACTTCAGAAGGATCCTCCACAGTGCTTTTTAGTTGACAAATGTTGAAGCCTCTTGTGAGGTCATAGACAGCCGTAGACAGTGTAGAGAGGTTTGTATTGTTCCTGGTGTTTTTCCTGCAGGCAGCAAGTTGTGAAGATCATGTCATGCATGACATGAAGTCTTGACATGCAAAATGCACACTGAGATTCTGGGAGAAGCTCTTTAGCAAGTAGGAGGAGATGGTTCAGCAGGGTTCTCACAATGATCTTTCCTGTGGTGGACAGCAAGGTGATCCCTCTGTAATCTCCACTGTTGGACTTGTTTCTTTTCTTGAAGATTGTCACAGTCATGGCATCCTTGAGGGCAAGAAAAGGCTGAGGGGGGATCTAGTGGCCTGTTACAAACTAGTCAGAGGGGACCAGCAGGCACTGGGGGAGTCCCTGTTCTCCTGAGCACTATGAGGAGTGACCAGGAATAATGGTCACAAGCTGGCAGAGAGTAGATTCAAACTAGACATCAGGAGGTGCTACTTCACTGTCAGGGCAGCTAGGATCTGGAACCAGCTTCCAAGAGAAGTGATGCTGGATCCTACCCTGGGGTTCTTTAAGAGGAGGCTAGATGAACACCTTGCTGGGGTCATTTGACCCCAGCACTCATTCCTGCCATGGCAGGGGGTCGGACTTGATGTTCTGCTCAGGTCCCTTCTGACCCTACCAACTATGAAACTATCTGGGATTTCCTTATCATTCCAAATCCTTAAGATGAGCTGTAGAATATGAGCATGAAGCTGTGTCGTGAGCTCCTTTTCTTCCCTGCCTTGAAGATTTTGGTGAGGATTCTGTCAGGTCTAGGTGCCTTGTCATTCTTCCTCTGCTTGATGGCTTTCCTCATCTCATCAAGGGTTGAAGGGATTCTGAGATCATCTCTGACTGGATGTTGTGGAATGGAGTTGAGAACACACTCATTAACAGTCTCAATTGAGAGAGTCTTCAAAATGCTCCTTCCAATGGGTGTTGATGGTTTTCCTTTCTTTGATCAGGTCTTATCCATCCTTAATTCTCAAGGGGCTTGGTCCCCAAGTGCTTAGACTGTAGATGGCTTTGGTGGCACTGAAGAAACCGTGCATATCATGGATGTCAATGAGATGTTGAATCTCCTTTGCTGTGTCTTCCTACCCATCTGTTCTTCATATTGTGGGTGTTCCTTTGGACCTCTGCCTTGACTTGTTGGAGATTCAATTTCTTTTGCTTGGACTTGATGTCATTTTGCCAAGCACAGAAGGCCTTGTGCTTGTGGTTGATCAGCTCTTGAATCTCCCAGCATTCTCATCCTACCAGTCTTGATGTTTCCTGATAAAGAATCTAAGTGTCTCTTCACACATGTGAACAATGGATGTGAAAGCACCCCAGGCACTACTAACGTTTTCCCATTGTTGTTCATTGGAATTTGCCAGTTCTTTGTCACTGGTGGAAGAGGTTTCACTTGATTGGGTCCCCGAGTCCTTTGATGTTGATCTTCTGTTGGCATTGCTTCTGCTGCAGCCACTGTTTGGGAGCCAGTTTGAGTGACATAACTATGCGGATGAATTGGTGATCAGTCCAGCAGTCAGCTTCTAGAGTAGTTTAGGTGATGCAGACATCTTTGCCATCATGGGTATGCACGATGGAACCTCAGGACCTTCATGGACAATCCATGTAGTGAGCACTAGGGGTGCATCAATACATCAGTTGGCTATCAAATCAGAACCAATTAAAAGGAGAAATAATGTTATCAGCTTTTTTGTTCATTGTAGCCAATTTTAATTATGGCCACGTGCCTGGAACACCATGGTGCACCTAGTCCAGTCCCTGTGCCCCACTGGTAGCCCAAGCCTGTGACAGAGTACAGGTCCTGGCAAGCAGTGGGGCACTGGGAGCTGTGCTCAGCAGCAAAAGGACTATTACTGGATACTGCTGCCACTGCCATGGCAATGCTGCATGTGGAGACATTGGGCTGCATATGGGCAGGGTAAGGTGCTGCATGGGGGCATTCTGCTCCATTGGGCACTAGGTGCTTTTGCAAAAGCAGCTTCTCCCCAGTGGCCACGGGAGCTTGGCTGTACCTGGCCCACCAGCACTGAGGAAGTGGTGTGTTCTGGGATTCCAAATTCACCTGGTGCTGCTGTCTGCATGAGGGTCTGCCCTGCTCACCCAGGACTGCAGGATGGGCTGCTCAGGGAGCAGGGCTGCAGGTAGGAACTGTGGGTGAGGGGACGACATGCATGGGAATAAGGCAGTCACCACTTTCCTCATCAAGGGCCAGAGTAGGCAGGAGGCACATACGTGTGTGTTATAAATGCAAAAACAGAAAAAAGAGTTTATTTGTATCAGTAGTTTCAAATGTCTTGCACTATTACGAAATATCAGTTATCAGGTTGATGTTGACCAGTATGGTTGGTTAATCATCAGCTATCACTATTGACTAAGAAAAATCTTTATCAGTAAACACCAAGATTGCTGCACTGCAGGCATGGCTTGAGACCTTAGGTGACACAACATGGATATCACAAGATGTCGGTGAGATGGGCAGCTCAAAGAACATGGAGGCTGCTATACCTTCTTATGGAAGAGTAAACAGGAAGGAGAACATTGGTTTCACAGAGTTAGTTTTACCACCAAGAATGAACTCATAAACCAAGTCAATGAATTGCTTATCAAAATTAATGAGCACCTCATGACTCCAACCTTTAAGTGGTGGAATGGAAGTATAGGGAGGGAGTAGAAAAGGTCAATTTCAATGGCATATGCATGGAACGTGGGCTCACCATTACCAACACCCTGTTCCACGAGAAAACAGGTACAAGGCATCATGGCAATACCCATGATCCAAACATTGATAGACTACATCTTAGGACAATATAATAGGACAATAAGCTGAATAAGAACCAACAGCGTGTGCCTTTGTTGCCAAGAAGGCTAACAGCATATTGGACTGCATTAGTAGGAGTGTTGCCAGCAGATTGAGGGAAGTGATTATTCCCCTCTACAGCACTGGTAAGGTCACATCTGGAGTAGTGTCCAATTTTGTGCCCCCGACTACAGAAACAATGTGAACAAGTGATGTGGTCGGGGGGTAGAAAGGTAAGAAAGGTTTATTGACTTAACAAAAACACAACTATGCGTAGTAACAAGACAAACAATGACAGACAAGAATAATTTGTGTCGGCAACTTATCCGCAGTCCCCTCTGATGCCTGATATATAACAAGTTTCTCTTTCCACAAAGCTCAGCGAAGTCAGGCGTCCCCGATCAGTGCTGTCTGAGAGGTACTGGGAAGGACCTTGGTATTCAGTCTTTGGGCTCCTTGAGATGCACAGGCCCACTGATCCAGGTCAACAGCTAATTAGTCCCTTTCACAGAGCTGTATCTTCCTTCTGAATGATTTCTGAATGTGCCAGCCAATTTATCATTTCTGAGCTGTGCTGATAACTTACAGCCATTCAGATTCTTTTTACTTCATCTGTCCTTAGACTGACCGATAGCACTACAAGCCTTGCATTCTTCTGAGAAGGTTAATTTTAACCATGCCACAGGGCCCTACTACTTCAAGGCTTTGCTAAATTTACTAGGCCTTACTTAATACAAGGCCTTACTACATTTTAAACTTTAAGTAGGCTCTTAGCAACAACATATAGCTTAATATCTAAACAAATGACACAAAAACACTTTATCTAATCTTCATAGAGCCTTCAGCCAGCACATTTATCACACAGACATAATTTTCAGCTGTTACAATGTGATCCCAGCCAGGTGCTTGTCCATTCTCTTCTTGAAGACCCTCAAGGTAGGGGAAAGCACCAGTTCCCTTGGAAGCCTGTTCCAGATTCTGGCAACCCTAACCATGAAGTTCTTTCTGATGTCCAGCCTAAATGTACTCTCTGTTAGCTTGTGGCTGCCCTCATAAACAGAGCATCTCCTATTCCCTACTGCCTTCTCCCTCTCCCTGCTACCCCCCAGTGAATTTATATACTGCCACAAGGCTGAAGAGATCCAGCACCCTCAGCCTTTCCTCATCAGGCCTTCCCTGCAGGCCTCTAACCATATGAGTGGATTTTCTCTAGACCCACTCAAGGTTGTCCACATCCTTCTTGAATTGCGGTGCACAGAGTTGGACACAGTACTTCAGTGCCACATAGAGGGGGAGCATCACCTCCCTGGCCCTGTTCGTGATTCACCTACTAATGCATGACAAAGTGCAGTTAGCTCTGCCGATTACTTCTTCACATTGACGACTCATGTTCGTCTTGGAGTCAACAGAGACTCTGAGATCTCTTTCTGCTGTGGTGCTGCCAAGAAGGTCATCCCCCAGCCTGTAGATGTGCTGGTGATTCCCTCTCCCTAGGTGCAGCACCTTGCACTTGTCCTTGTTGAACTGCATCTTGTTGTTCTCTGCCCACTTCTCTAATCTGTCCAGGTCTGCCTGGATTTGGTTTCCTCTCATCAGTGCATTTACTTCACCCCATAGTTTTGTGTCATCTGTGAATTTGGACAGAGTGCTTTCCATGCCCTCATCCAGGTCGCTGATGAAGATACTGAACAGTACTGACCCAAGGACCAAGCTTTGGGGGATCCCACTGCCCACATCTTTCCAGGTCAACACTGACCCATCAACCACCACTCTCTGGGTATGACCCTTAAGCCAATTTGCCACTTACATGACTATAATCGTCCATGGCACAGCCGTTCAATTTGTTTATTGAAATAGGATGGGATACAGTGTCGAAGGCCTTCTTAAAGTCCAAGTAGATGACGTCTACTTCAACTCTTGCATTTAAGCATTTAGTGACCTGGTCATAGAAAGAAACAAGGTTAGTCAGGCAGGATCTACCTGCTCTGAATCCATTCAGGCTGCCCTTCAGCATTATATTACCTGCTGGACACCTACACCTGTGATCCTTTATAATTTTTTTTCAAGGGTTTTCCTGAGGATAGTGGTAAGACTAACCTGTCTATAGTTACCCGGGTCCTTCTTCCTCCCCTCCTTGAAAATAGGGACCACATTAGCCCTTTTCCAGTTGTCTGGGACCTCACCTGAGCACCACAAGTGCTCAAACAGCTGTGCCAGTGGCACTGCTACGACACTAGCTAATTCTTTCAGCACCCTTGGATGGAGCTTATCCAGTCCCACTGAAATGCATCCAGCCCCAAATCCAACATAATTTTACATTTATATAACTTTAGGACCTATAAATTGGCAGAAAACCAAAAACCTTAAAGTATACTATTCATAGTTTCATAGTTTGTAGGGTCGGAAGGGACCTGAGCAGATCATCAAGTCCGAACTCCTGCCATGGCAGGAAAAAGTACTGGGGTCAAACGACACCAGCAAGGTGTTCATCTAGCCTCCTCCTAAAGATCCCCAGGGTAGGAGCCAGCACCACTTCGCTTGGAAGTTGGTTCCAGATCCTAGCCACCCTGACAGTGAAGTAGCACCTCCTGACGTCTAGTCTGAATCTACCCTCTGCCAGCTTGTGACCGTTATTTCTAGTCACTCTTGGTAGTGCTCAGGGGAGCAGGGACTCCCAGTGCCTGCTGGTCCCCTCTGACTAGTTTGTGACAGGCCACTAGATCCCTCCTCAGCCTTCTCTTGTGGAGGCTGAACAGGTTCAGGTCCCGTAGCCTCTCCTCGTAGGGCCTGCCCTGCTGCCCCGTGATCATGTGGGTGGCCTTCCTCTGGACCCTTTCCATGTTGTCCACATCCCTCTTGAAGTGCGGCACCCAGAACTGGATGCAGTTCTCCATCTGTGGCCTGACCAGTGTTGCATAGAGGGGGAGGATCACCTCCTTGGACCTGCTTGAGATGCATCTGTGGATGCATGACAAGGTATGGTTGGCCTTCGTGACTGCATCCCCACACTGCCAGCCCATGTTCATCTTGGTATCAGTGATGATTCCAAGATCCTTTTCTGCCTCTGCACTGACGAGAAGGGACTTCCCAGCTTGTATGTATGCTGCTGGTTCTTCCTCCCCAGGTGCATCACCTTGCACTTGTCTGTGTTGAAACCCATCCTGTTCTCATCTGCCTACCCCTGTAACCTGTCTAGGTCTGATTGCAGCCTATTCCTCCCTTCTAGCGTGCCCCCATCCCCCCACATCTTGGTGTCGTCAGCAAATTTAAACAGGGTGCTTTTTACCCCCTCGTCCAAGTCACTGATGAAGATGCTGAACAGTGCAGGCCCGAGGACCGAGCCCTGTGGAACCCCACTGCCCACATCCCTCCAGATCGAAAATGACCCATCTACCACCACACTCTGGGTGCGGCCCTCCAGCCAGTTAGTGACCCATTTGACTGTGTAGGTGTCGACACCAGTCCCCCAGTTTTTTAATGAGAATGGGGTGAGAGACCATGTCGAAGGCCTTCCTAAAGTCCAGAAAGACTACATCCACTGCTACCCTTGCATCTAAGGATTTTGTGGCCTGGTCATACAAGGGCACCAGGTTGGTCTGACAGGACCTGCTGCTAATGAACTAGTGTTGGTTGCCTCTAAGCATAACCTCCTCCACTGGCCCCTCGTGGACATGTGCCAGAATAATTCTCTGAAAAAGGGGTCTTTGTTCTTGAGAAAACTGCAAATTTACCAGTCTGAAAAAATAAATATGGTCACCCTTAAAATTCATTACTTGGCTTATTTTTTAAATATCAAACCGGTATGGTCAAGCTGTCTCTCAGTTGATCTACTTAAACTATTATCCTGCAATTAAGACCATTCTGAAAACTGCAATTTCCATACTATGCAAGTATGAATGTGTGATGGTAACTTTCAAATAGTGTCAAGTTATTAAGAACATAGTTACAAGTAGCTATTGAGAACAGAGAGAAAATGTATCCAGTCTTTCAGTTTGTTGAATACACATAAAATAAGCAGTGTACGTGCAGCTTTATGACTCTCTGTATACATTATATTAGTTTACCCTGTGTTTCACCAAGCAATGTATGCAAACTTAAAAAAAAATAAAAAAATTAAGAATTACTAGGGGTGTTTCTGAAAGTTTAAAACTTATCTTTGTTTAAAGAGAGAGAGTACATAGAATTGGCATGTAGTAGGTGACCATCAATTCACTGTATCATGGTGCACATGTAAGAGCTTGAGTGAGTTGCCTGGTCCCTTTGTGGCTGGCAAGCCCAGTTAGAGAGTGACACAGCTTGTTACAAGTTTCACAGATCCATATGTTGTCTGAGTTGGAGTCCAAGTTTTACAGCCTGCTGCTTTCTTTCTCACTTTGCTTCCATCCTCTGGATCAAAGCTGCTTCGTGTTAAGTTACATCCAATGCCAGATGTTCCCTTCAGATCAGATGGGATTCTGCCCACTCCTCACAGCTTTCTGCATTGATGTTGAACGACTTCATATCACTTTTGCACACATGGTACCGCCATAGAGAGTAACCCTGCTTTCCAGAGCTGTCTTGAATTTTGCTACACAAAGTATTCTGGGGGGTGTGGTCTCTGGACATGGCCAGTCCACCTCAACCTCCTCTTCTTGATGGTGGTTTCTAAGGGCTTTTTTACATGTGTAAGAACAGCAGCACCGGGTGCTTTGCAAAGCACCCATTACTGTGACACGTACAGCTATATCAGTGGTGAAATGCACGTCAGCACTGAGAAAATGGTAGTGGTGCACTTTTGAGCTAAAAAACATTGGAGGTACTTCAGTTCAAAAGCTCACTGCTGCCATTTTCTCCACCCTGATGTGCATTTTGTCTCTTATACAACTGCTCCGTTAATCAAGTCTGCTCTGAAGTGGCGGATGTCTGGCGCATCGAGGACAAAAAAGTGTGTGTATAAATCCCCAAAGTGCATCCGTCTTTAACTGCTTTTCTGAGTCTGGTAGTTTAGTCTTAAGGTCAAAATTCATGCTGATCGTAGAACGCAAGTAGCAAAAACTGTCAATGACACCAAGAGAAGAAATTTTTCCTCCAGAGTGATGTTGGGTATTGGTTCTTCTACTGTTGGGTACGTGATCACAGTCTTTTTGAGACTAATTGCCATCCCGAAGTTCATGCAAGACTCAGAAAAACTGCCCAAGAGGTTTTGCAGGGAAGATTCATTGTGGGCAACTAAGGCCACACCATCAACAAACAGGAAGTTTCTCAGAACCAGCTCTTTCACCTTTGTTTTCACCACTGTTTCACCCCACTGTTGAGGTCAAAGGCTTTTGATTGATTCTCTGGTTTCATACTGCAGTGTTTCCCAACCCTTTGCAGCACAAGGCATACTTACGTTAATAAAAATTTTCTGCAACACACCTGTTAAGGCATTCCTCATCCTCATACCTATTGTAGTTCATTGCCATGGCAAAGTTCTGCAGCCCACTTGTTCATTTCTGACGGCACATTTCTGTGCCTCAGCACACTAGTTGGGGGAAACTGTCATATGCTACAGTTACTTTCATACCTTGATGTAGTGAGCAAATGATGTTCAGCAGTTTTGGGGGACATCTCAGCTACTTCAGAACAGTAAAAAGGCCCTGTCTTTTCACAGTATTGAAGGCCTTAGATCAATTACGTCTATGTACAGTGGCATTTGTTTTTCTCTACACTTGTCTTGTAGTTGCTTGAACAAAAATATCATTTCAATGGTGGGGTGTCCTGCGCGAAAACCACATTGACTTTCAGGATAGATTGCAACCCACAGAGTATAATGTGAGTGGCAGTTTTTCCAATGATGTTCCATGGGGAGATTACCTGTAAAATCGAACTAAATAATAGGGCTGTGAGAAGCTTCAGTAGCTGATTAGATTTGGAGGAGATTCAGCCCGATTCAGCAGCCGAATCTCCAAATCCAAATTGAATTGGGAGACCCATTAAAAGGTCTGAATTGATGTTGAAGTCTCTGATTCAGAAAGGTTTGGAGATTCAGAAGGCTTGCATGAAACAAACTGAGAAGAAGGAGGGTGAGAAGAGGTGGAAAGCCTGCTCTGATATTGACATGTGTAGCTGGCCAGTGTCTGTGATCTTTCCCTGAGTTCCCTTCCAATCACAGTGCTCTGGAGGAAGGACATAGAAACAGCATATAAGGCTGTGTGTGAAGTGATCTTTGCCTTTTGTGACCTGTCTCTGTTGGATCAGCAGCATCTAAAAGGCTCTGGCTTTCTATCTAGTCTCTTGGTAGCTAGTTAGTCTCTCTTTTTCTGTGTTTTCCCTGACAGTGTGTTATCACTGTGTACTGCAGTAAAGCACAGCATATATTACAGACACATGCATGTTTTGCAGCACGCCAAACATTATGAACCATGCTGGAAAAGCAGGTGCTAGGGTCTCCTGGCAGCAGAGGATGAGGGGCAGAGAGAGAGCTGCAAGTACCCCTCCCCTCCCCAAATGGATGCAACCTCCTTCCTGGCATTGATGAGTCTTCTGCTGCTAGTGGGAGCATGGAGATGGGAGCAGTGTCTGTACCTGCCCCCCAAGCTGCCCCATGGCAGCTTTGCTGGGACCTGGCATCCCCACAATTAAAAACAAAAAATGAAAAAAAATGCACAGTCAATGGCAGTATTAGCTGCTGTCAGGTTTACTGGGGCCCACGTGCTGGGGGGGGACTCTATTAGGAGGCCCTAGAGCTGCCACAACTACTGCTACTGCCTGTGAGTAGAGGCTTTTTTTTTTTGGTGCCAGAGGCTGCGGGGTCGGGGGTAGCCATTGGGGGGCTGGGGGTACAAGCAGGGGCTGGGGCTGGGTGGGGCAGCCATTGAGGGGTTTGGGGGAGCGGGCAGGGGTGGGGCTGCCGTGGGGAGGCTGCAGGAGCTGGTGGGGGGGTGGCGCTAGGTGGGGCAGAAATCTGGGGGGCTGGGGGAGCAAGTGGGGGGGTAGCCCAACTGATCCCTCTCTTGTTATCTTTTGTTTTAATTATGGAAGAACACTGATTTAGAGGAACATGGCTTATTTAACAGAGTGACTTTCGGATTTTTTTATCAGGGAATTTTTCAGTTTTCAAACAGGGAACACCAGAATTCCTGTTCGGGAGGCCAGTGGCAGGACTCTGCCTGGACCCAGCTGAAGGTGGCTTACCTCCTGGCCAGTTGGGGCCAGGAGAACGTGCTTTGATGGTTCAAAGCAGGCCACCCCACCCAGAACATCTTCCAGGTGATAGCTGCCCAGACGGCCAGGCAGGGGGCACACATGGCAGTAGTGCCCCACAAAGACCAGCTCTGCAGCCACAGCCCACTGGCAGCTGGACCAGAGGGACGGATGCCTCTACTGGCTGTGCAGTCCCCATCTGGGTCTGGCAGGTGTGCAGCAGGTCACAGCCAGACAGCAGCCCCCTCACTGTCAGACTGCTGCAATGGGTAAGGGTGCAGGGAACTCTCAGGGCTGCTTCAGCAGTCTAGCTGGCACAAGGGGTAGTGTCCCCAGGTACCAATTGGCTGGGCCCCAGAGGCTCCTGACAGCGAGTAGCCCTGAGCTACTTGCTAGGGCGGGTTTTGTACTGATGGGGCCAGAACAGGGCAGCTTTTTATACTGCAGGGGACAGCACAGGTGCTGGCCCTGGACTCTAGCTCCCCCTGGCTGCAGTTCCAAGAGGAGTTAGGGTTATTTTGCCCCAAGTGGCACAATTTGCCCCACACCAAAGTGCATGTCCGGGCACCTGCGCTGAGGCAAAAAGCCCCGTTTCAAATTTGCACTGCTTCTATTTGAGCTGCTGCAAGCTCACATGCATGCATGTGTGGACATGCCCGTCTTGTGCTAAATGCTACTAGGTTAGTTTGTCCTTTCCTTTGAACGGCTATATATGGTTAGGAGGCCTACTCTGCAACACAATATGAGGAGGAGGAAAGCTTTTTATTTCTTTTAAGTCCAGGAAAAGGTTGCAGGCTACAAAATACGATTTTTTCAGCATGAAACCCCAGTGTCACGGATGGCCCCGCGAGCGGCCGTGAGCTCACGAGTGCCCCTTCACCGTGCCAATTAGGGTGGTCTGACACCCTCTACTCGCCCGCCACGTCTTTGCTGTTGAGGTTCAGAATGGGAGGCTGCCTACTCATACCTAACGGCACCTTGATGGTATCACCTCCGCTCCAAAGTGGGGTACTCTCGCCCCAGCCTTATGGGCAAATGCGTGCCTCCAAAACCTCCCCTTTAGCACGCCCCAAGCCTCGCAGCTGTCCCGGGGGACGTTGTCTGGTCCCCTGCCCCTCAGGTGCTCTCCCTCTGGCACCCTGGGCTCGTCACCCACCTGGCGCCCCTAGGCCAGGCTCTCACCCACCGGCCTATTTCAGACGCCCTTGGGTCTCTCTCGCTCCTCTCACCCCTCTCAGGGTCTCCGCCGCGCCCTCTGCGCTTGCGGCCCCACTCAGGGTCTCTGCCGCGTCCTCCGCGCTTGCGGATTTCCCGTGTTTGGGGCTCAGGTGGCCGTAGCCGTGCCTGGCCCCCTTGACCCTTTCCTGGGTCGTTTCTGTTCTGCGCCCTCTCCGGGCCTCGCCCTCTCTGGGCTTGTATCGCGCTCTCGGCGCTGCGCCCTCTCCGGGCCTCGCCCTCTCTGGGGCCTGTATATCGCGCTCTCTCAGCGCCGCGCCCTCTCTTGGGGCCTCGCCCCCGCCCTCTCCGGGCCTCGCCCTCTCCGGGGCCTGTACCGCGCTCTCCGCGCTGCGCCCTCTCCGGGCCTTGCCCTCTCTGGGGCCTGTACCGCGCTCTCCGCGCTGCGCCCTCTCCGGGCCTCGCCCTCTCTGGGGCCTGTACCGCGCTCTCCGCGCTGCGCCCTCTCCGGGCCTCGCCCTCTCTGGGGCCTGTACCGCGCTCTCCGCGCTGCGCGTCTCCCGCGCTTGGGCTCAGGTGGCCTTAGCCGTGCCTGGCCCCCTTGACCCTTTCCGGGGTCTTTTGCCCCACTGGGCAAAGTGCTGTCCTTACGGGCCGGGGTCCAACCCCGTGCTCCGTGCCACTCCGGCACAAACAGTTGTGCCCCCCTGGCACTGTGCCCCTACTGGGCACCCGGAGCCCCCAAACTGCTGGGGAGCCCCGCTGAGGCCTCCTCGCTCCCCTACAGCCTCACCCGGTCCTCCGGTTAACCATAACTCAAGCCAAGCCCGAACGGCTGTAACAAAACCAACAAAGAGCCTACCCGCTCGTAAAGCCAACTTTCAGCCCCTCTCGGGCTCCCAGCCCTACCTCTTATCAGGGTGCTCTCATCCCTAGCATCATCGCAGCCGGTCAGTAGGATAAGGCTGCAACCCCCGACTCTGGCCGCTCAGCTCAGCCACAGAGCTCCTGCTCCTGTGGCATCCAGAAGGGTACTGCCAGCTAGGCTTTGGCCTAGCTGTTTATAAGGGCCTGGCCCTGCCCCCTCCTGGCCACATGACCTGCCTGGTTGCCCTAGCAACCCCCATCTGTGTTGCTCCAGGGTGCTTCAGCAGCCCTATTCCTCCTGCTAGTAGCAGGCACCCTGGTGCCCTGTTACACCTCTCCCCTTCCTGGGGCATCTCCTTAGGAGCGGGGCGCGGGAGTGCCCCGCGACACCCAGGAAAACAAAGATTTGGGAGGGAGGGGGTAAGAAAGAGAGAAGCAGTGGGGAAAAAACAGTACTGCTTCAGCAACCGCTCCCTGCTAGATAGGCTATAGAACTGAAATTGCTGCTTTTTGACATCAGGATGAATGTTTGGTGCCAGAAGCCTTCAGTCGAACATTCCTCCTGCAGGTGTATAAGCTCCAAATACTAGAATGCTGTCCAGAATAGGACATTTCTATGCATCATTTGGTAAGCAAAAGCTTTCCTACTGAGTAGCAATACTTTTCTAGCATCCCATTTTTGGGATCAGTTCTTTGGAGCAACTCTATTGTTAGATATTCCAGTGGAAACAATAATTTATTACTATGAAGTATTAAGCCCTACTTGCATAGAAAATTAAATGAAATAAATCATATATAACTTTAAATCAGTCTTAATCACAATGCTAGTACTTCCCTTCACTCTGTCCAGTTTAATTATTATTGAATAAAAATGTAGCAGATACTGTTTTCATATCATTGCAGTCATCAATAAGCATTATGAGGAAAAAAGTACAAAGAAATAGATGGGAAAAGAAGGGGCTTTTAATTTTTTAATAGCTTTTACTCTTTACAAGAATATGTTGACTGTTTCCCAGGTAATGAAAACACATGCTTAACTGATAGATGACCAGAACACAAAGCAGTTAATTTAAATGTGTCCTAGTGTTTTACCAGAAAGAAAATGCCTAGTATAGCTATTTGCCTTCCAAGTTCTTCCTGATCCTGCATTAAAAGTAATACAGTATATTCCAGGACACTCCACCATCGATATGATATTTTTGGTCAAGCAACTACCAAGAGAACTGTAGAGAAAACAACTTATGCCACTGTATGTGGCCTTCATCGATCTGACAAAGGCCTGCAATACAGTCAACAAACAGGGCCTTTTTACTGCTTTGAAGAAACTTGGCTGTCTCCCCAAACTATTGAACATCATTTGCTCACTACCTCAAGGTATGAAGGCAGCTATCGTGTATGAAAACAGAATCAAAAGCCTTTGACATCAACAGCAGATTTAAACAGGGGTGTCTTAGCCCATGTGCTTTTTAGCATCTACTTTTCATTCCTGCTTCTTCATGCATTCAACGACAGCAATGATGGCATTTATCTTTGAACTAGACTAGATGGAGGTTGTTCAACATTGTAAGGTTTAGAGTGAAAACCAAGGTGAAAGAGGTCCTTCTGAGGAACTTCCTGTTTGTGAATGATGTGGCCTTGGCTTCCTGCAGTGAATCTTCCCTGTAAAGTCTCTTGGGCAGTTTTTCTGAGTCATGCAAGAGCTTTGGAATAGCAATTAGTTGCAAGAAAACTCTGATTATGTACCAAAGGATGGAAAAACCAATACCTGACATCACTCTGGAAGATGCATTTCTTCTCCTGGTGTCATTGACTGTTTTGCTACTTGATATATGATCGGGAGCAATCTTGACCTTAAGCCAGAACTAACAGAATCAAGAAAGCAGCTAAGAATTTCGGGCTATTACAGACATGTGCACAGAATAACAGCAAATTATTGGCTAAGGTGAAGATGCAAATCTATGAGACAGCTTGTGCTGTCATCCCTGCTTTATGGTTCAAAAACATGGATTACACATGCTATGCCCATCAAGAGACTGAACGGCTTCCATAAAATCAGGAATACAGAGTACCAAATGCAGAGGTACTGGAGCATGGAGGACTGACATGCTTAGAAACCGCTATCAAAAAGAGGAGGTTGCGATGGATTTGCCACATCAGGAGAATGGGCAGAGAACACATCCCCAAGAATACTTTGTATAGTGAGATTCAAGGCAACAGCCCTATAAAGTGGGGTTGTCCTCTCTGGCAGTACTACAGTATACGCAACAATTATATAAACTGATTTAGCACCAACGCAAGGTTGTGAGGGGCATGCAGGATCTCATCTCAGCTGAAGGGAACATCTGGTACTGAGTACAGCTCAACATGAAGCAGCTTTGACCCAGGGAATGGAAGCAAAGCGAGAAAGAAAAGAAAGCAGCAAGCTGTGAATTTGGACTCCAACTCAGACAGCATATGGATCTGTGAAACTTGTAACAAGCTGTGTTGCTATCGAATTGGGCGTGTCAGCTTTGTGAGGCATCTTACTAGCCTCTTACATGTACACTGTGATCCAGAGGATTGATGGGTTTTTTTGTGTCCCACCATAGAACTAAATGTACAGAAAAAAAGACTGTGGGATGGTACCTGCAGCTGAGTGGTTGTATAGGTTGTGGATTTACTGGGGTTTGTCAGGTGGTTGTTGAAACATGAAAGTTTTGAACAGAATTGTTTCCTTCATCATCTTTTAAGGAGTGACTGTGTTTATGATTACACTTCATGGCTGGATGCCTCTTGGTAAGTGACTGTTACATCTGGTGGTTCTGTATGCAGGTTGTTAGTTTATAAGATGCATTTATACCCTGCCTTCTGCCTGACTTCAGATTAACATGGCTAGGTACCCTTCTCTTCTTCTATGGTTCTGCTTAGATTGAACAGAGACACTTAAAGAAAAGCAGTGTTAACTTAGGTTTTTGTTTTAATCTTGATTATTTTAAAAGCAGCTTCATAACGATAGAATTGAGGTTTTTTTCTGCATGAATTGATATTTGAGCATATTCAGTCACTTTTGTTAGTTTTAATAGCTTTTTTTTTTAATCTTCTGTGGCTTTTGTAGAACTGATATAGCAGAGAATTGGCCACAGTTTAAAAGTGTTTGTTGTACACCCAAAGAACTGCTTGCCTAATTTGCAGTCACATACCTGTATGCAAAATACTTGAACCTAATGGAAATGTGTTGATGTAACTGGGGGATAATATGCCCCGGACATGATTTATTACTGGCAGAGAGATGCATTAGAGAAAAAATTGGTTTTAACACGTACCTCAGGTAGTGTGTGCTGGACTGGAAGTTAACCCCCCCCCCCCCCAAAAACAAAACAAAACAAAACAAAAACTAATTGTTTTTCTTTTTAAACAGAATAGAGTCTATATATTGGTTATGGGACAACAAGTATGAGACACTATTTTTTAAATTTTTGTTTTTTGAGTCAGTTTCGTGGTAACATAAAGGAAGAAAAAATTGTCTTCTGTCAGAGTCCAAAGAGCACCGATGTGGGGGTTGCCAGTATATTCCTCAAAAATATTAGGAGGGGCCTTTAAGAATTTAATTTTAAGCATTTTTTTTATGTAGAAACACCAAGATTATCAGGATTTCCTAGCAGTTAAGGACTTGGGTGTTTACTGAACTTTCCTGGCCTCTAATTAAAGGGAGTGTTGACTTGATCAACGACCCTTCCTACTCCCTTACTTTTACTCAACTGCATCGCTAGTGTTCAAGTGTAAAAGGTTTGAACAAGTAAACAATAGAGGGCAGACATGAGAATAAGCTAAATAAATTGCTTCCCTTTGAAATAATTTTTAATTACGTTTAGTCATTGTTGAAATTCTAACTGCCATCCATGCCCTTTGGAAGAAAAACAAAGGATGAGACTTAAATGTCTAATGCTTTATAAATGGTTCCAGAAAAAACCTCCATTTTTCCTTCTGCTAATTACTTACAAGGTGACTTTTTTATTATTATTATTTAGTCTTGTTCATGGAATCCAGAGACTTGCTATGTTTAAGTGGAATTTATTAGATATTTGTCTGACTAATTGCTGTCTGATAAATCTTTCACTTGGAAACCATTTATTTTATTGATTTTTTTTTTTTTCACAGAATCTGACCACCAGTCTTCCCATACCTAGTCTCAGACTATTCTTCAGCAAACTTGATGCATGCACTAAAATTGCCTCTGAAGAGATCCAAGGGCACTGAAATGGACTATTTTCTGGTCTGTAATAGCATAGCAAATATGCTTATATATCGAGGACACCTTCTAATAGTATTAACATTTTCTTAAAGTATGCCTCTTTTTCCTGCCCCAGGAGTGGCCCTTCCATTATGAGTTTCCAATCTGCTTAAAAAATCATGTGTTCCACTTGCAGGTGGCACTTTAAACACTAGAACAGGAGTCAGCATTCAGCAACCCCCAGCATGGATGTCAGAGCATGGCATGCAAGGCCATTTTGCTTGGGACACCACAGCTGGCCCAGGCTCTGGGCAGCTGCCGCTGGCCACGGAGCCTGGGTCGCTTGCAGTAGGTGGCTAGGAGGCTGCAATCCCTGCTGCAGGCAGTCTGGGCACCATGGTAGGCAGCAGCTTACCAGAACCCAGCCCAGCTGCAGCCAGGAGACTGCAAACATCTGCAACAGCTCCATGGTGGTGGCATTTACATGTGTGCCTCCAGGCAGATGACAGGGCAGGGGTCTGGGGCAGTGTATCCTTGGTCCTTTCCCCATCATCCAGCCAGAGGTGTGTGTAGCCGTGGCACCACAGAGCTGGTGCTGGTGGTCTGGAGCCGGTGCAGCTGCTTGCAGTCTGCCGGCTGCCTGCTACAGCTGCCCCGAGCTGGGGCCAGCTGTGGCAGGTAGCTAGGCAACTGCAAACAGCTGCACTGGGCTCCAGAGCTCTTGGCTAGGTTCCATGTAAGCCCAGCTGCACATGCACCTCCGCATGGCCAGCAAGGGAGGGGTCAGGGTTACGCTGCCCCAGGCTCCTCCCCTGCCATCTACCTGGAGGCAGATATATACTAGGGGTGTGCGAAATGGGCCGTATTCCATTCAGATTCGGGCCAAATCAGGGTCAGTGATTCAATTAATTGATTTGGATCACTGTCCCCAATTCAGTTTGACCAAATCCCCATCTGAAGATTTGATGCTAATTTGGAGAATCAGCAATTTGGCCATAGACACAGCTCTAAATGTTTTTTTCTACATACCTTTAAATACGAGGTGCAGCTTGTGAATGCTGTGATGCTGGGGTGGATGGAGCATCCCACAGGAGCGTGGGCGTGGGGTGGGGGGACCCTGTGTGGTCAGCGGCAAACCTGGAAGTGCATCGGAAGTACTTTCGGTCCATTTTGGGATCCACTGACCAAATTTGGTCAACATGACCAAATTTCTTTTCCCTGTTCCACCTATATCTTCCTAAATGAGTGCATGCCAACCCATGGCTGTCCAAAGGTATCCTACTAAGACTAAGGCATATTCTATACCAGCTATTAAAGTGTGCTTTTTAGAATATGGGGGAGTGTTGGTTGTAGCCATATTGGTCTAAGGACATAAACAGGCAAGGTTCAGGTGACATATTTTGTTAGACCAACTAAATCGTTGGAAAAATTGTTCTTTGCAAGCTTTCAGGCACAAATGCCCTTCTTTAGGTATAGGGGGGGATCTCCTATTGTTTTGTGTTCTCCTGGATGGACTAGAAGCCAATACGCAAAATGCAGGTCTGTGAAAATGCAAATGTGTTGCAGTGAGGATCAGGAGCAAAGGGAGACAATAGGCATGAGACAGGTAGGTGGGGTGGGAAAAAGAGGGGAATATTGAGCTGGTGATGGGATGTAACTGGTAAAATGTAGAGAGGTTACCTGGGGTTATCAGATGGCATATAATACACCATAAATCCAATGTCTTTTAGTTCATAATTTTTTGTATCAAGTAGATTAAAGCGGTGAGGCTCGTAGGTTCATCTGCAAAAGGTATTTTGTAAATTCCCTCTAAGAATTAGACCTGAGAGATTGGAGAGTGTATGTCTTATGAGAAGTGGGCACCCACAGATAATTTGGTATTATTTTCTTTGATAGATTTTCGATGTGTGTTTATTCTGGTACGCAGATGTTCGATTCTTCTGTATAGGTTCCAGGGAAGGATGCTATGTTATAACTAATGTGTGTTTAGTGGGGATTTTCTTTTTGTACTGCAGCAGTTCTTCACGTGGTATCCAGGTGGCTCTTTCAAAAGTGTGATCTATCTCTTTGGAGGAGCGTCCTTGCTGAGTAAAAGCCCTTTTGAGGTTTACAAGGTGACTATCTCTTGCATTCTCCCTGGTGGAGATGCTGTGGTATCAGAGGGTTTGGCTGTTTATTACAGCTTTTTTGTTATGTTTAGGGTCATTACTGGTTTTGTGTAAATATGTATGTTGGTCTGTGGATTTCTTGTATATGGTGATTTGTATTTTACTGTGTTGGATATTGATCATAATGTCTAAAAAGGTAATGTTGGTGCTGAAGTATTCAAGACAGTCTGCTAGAGGGGTGATTTGAATTTGTGATGGAAACCAATTGGAGATTGCAGCTTTTTGGTTCAAATTACAATGCCATCTATGTTATCTTAAGTACAGCATGGGTTTGATGGTGCAGTGCTTGAAGAATTCTCCCAGGTGGCCTGTAAAAATGTTGGCATATCATGGGGCCATTTTGGTGCCTATAGCTGTGCCCATTATCTGGAGGAAGTTTTGGTTATTGAAACTGAAGTTGTTGTGTGTGAGGATGAAGTGTATAAACTCAGTAATATCTTTAGTTCTGTACTCTGAGTTGTAGTTTTGTTCTTGTAGATATGTAAGGTAGGCTTGGATTCCATCCTGGTGTGGGATGTTGGTATATGAACTGGTATAATGTCCATGGTGGCTAGGAGAGTATTGCTGGGAAGGTGGTCTGTATTTTTGACTTCTTGTAGGAGGTCGGTTATGTCTTGGACAGAGCTTGCTCTTTGGGTGACAGGAGGTTTTAGGATAGATTTGATGAAACCTGGTATATCCTCAGTTAGGGTTCCATGGTTTGGATATTATAGGTCTACCTGGGTTCCCTTGTTTGTGGATATTAGGGAGCACGTAAGAAGTTGCAGGGTGTAGGGTACGGTAGTGGGGGAGACCAAGTTCTGTAGTTTTTCTTGTAGTTCAGATGGAAACGATTTGATGGTGGTTTTGAGTTTTAAGGTGAAAAGGGAAGTTAGATCTTCCTCTAGTTTTTTGCAGTAGGTGTTGACAGAGTTATCTGTTGACTTCTTTTATGCGGTCTTCGTGGTTAAGGATAACTGTAGCTCTTCCTTTTACCCGCTGCTTTTATTACTGTTTGGTGGTGAGATCTTAGAGATTTTATGGCCCTTCTCTTAGAGAGGGAGAGGTTGTTGTGGTGTTTGTTGATTACTTCATTGTTCATTCTTTCCCTGAAGCAGTCAGTATAGCAGTCAAGGTTTGAATTTCATCCATTGTGAGGTGTCCAATCTGATTTTTGTTTGTTTGGGTTTTTTGGGAGGGAGGGGTAATCTTCTCATCAAAGGATGAAGTGTTGATGGAAGTGGATTCATTTTGGTTGTGCAAATATTCCTTGAGACGGGGGCGTTGGAAAAATTCTTCTAGTTCTCCACATTGTAGTATCTTATTAGGGTATTTTTCCATACAGAAATTAAAGCCTTTAGAGAAGACAGATTTTTCAGTTTTGGTAAGTGTGTACAAGGAGAGATTGATGATAGTTAAAACTGAAAGAATCAACTCTCATCGAGTATGAAGTTAGATGGTGGTGTTTCTCTGGTGGTTTTGTGACTGAGAAAGTTGTTCCTGTAGTAATTGGTTCAATTTCTTCTTTTTATGTTGGATGGATGTTGTAAAAAAAAAAAAATCTTTTGTAGTGTCTTTGCATATGTCGTATAATGTTTGGGAAGATACCTGAAGTTGTCTCTTAAGTAGTTGTAGCATGTATCAATTTCCTTCTTGAGTTGACCTCCTTTGGAGTAGGTTATGTGAAGGAAATGATTTTGAAGTTTTTTCTGAAGTTCTCCTGCATAGTTGTGAAGCGTATTTAAAGTTGTGTGTAGTAGTCGGAAGATTATAGATGTTCAGTCGTCTGGGAATGATGTTGTGTTTCTTACATAAGCTTAGAAAATATATGTTGCTGTTGAGTTTGGCTTTTATCTTCATATTGTGGAATTTCCATTTTAAATGGCAAAATTTTATATCACCCATGTTTCGGGGGTGTTGGTTGTAGCCATGTTAGTCTAAGGACATATGTACAGAAGGTTCTTTGGGTCAGTGTGATATCTTTTTTTAGACCAACTATTTAGTTGGTTAAAACTTGTAGAGTATGGAAAATTCTTTTTTGATACAGGGTAGTATTGAGGAGGAGGGGAGGAAGCAGTTTGCATTAAAAAATGTTTTTAAATGTTAAAAACAGGTGACATACAAACGTAAGTGTGCTAATCTGTTACTTATTTTATAAACCATATTAAAACACTATTACAATTTGAACAGTATGGAAGATTATGCCTTATTTTTTGTATTAGTTTTCTCTATTCACAATGTTACTGGCTTGACAGTTTAATGCAATTCAGATGTTTTTGAATGTGGAACAGGGCATAGTTTACCTCTGTACTTGAATTCCTTTTGTGTTTCTTGGTTACAGTGTGAGGCTGTTAGGTTTTTTTCCCCAAGAAACTCACCTGAGCCAGGGAGAAATGGATAAACTTTTGGGGTTTTGTTCAACTGAAGCTTATGGGTACTTAGAAGAAGGATGGAATGGCTTTTAGGCCATGTCAGGGGTGTTCAGCCCCTTGCCCTGGAGCAGATCCAGCCCACAGCACCATGTCATCTGGCCTGTGAGTTTCCGTAAGTGTCCAAAAATTTGGCAGCAGGAAAGCACTGGCACTGGTCCCCCACTGCCCAGTTTCTGGACTGAGGGGGAGTCTGGGGCCCTGCATGCTGGATCAGATGCCCAATCACAGCCCACACAGCTAGGTGGGGGGTGGCACTGGGCCCCAGGGCCCAATTGTGGGATTTAAGGGTCTGGGAGGAGATAGTGTTGTCTCAGGGCTGAGTCTTGGTGTTGGGGAGGGGGGAAGGGAGGGGGGCTAGGCCTCCAGGACCCAATCCTGGTGCGCTGGAGTAGGAGGCAGCAGTGCCAGTAATGTGGACTGGCCCTGCCCTACTTGTGGTCCTCTGGGGGCCAAAAGATTGGACACCACTGAGCTAAATTATTATTTAAAATGGCTATCATTTAGTCCTCTGTCTGTCGCAAGATACACATCACAAGATCCAGCAATAAAAATGTATACTCCCAAAAAAGTTCTGGTATTTTAACCTTGTTCTTACAGAGTTATTTTATAAATATTTTTTAGATGTTGCTAAAAGGAAGTCATCAGGAAGAAAGAAGTAAGCAGAGGGCATAATGATGTAGTTACTTAATCTTGACGTGTGGGATGTTAGTATACAAGGTGGTTATTCTTCCAGAAGAACAGTGTAGGTAGATATCTACACATGGATCTTGCATGAATTCAAGTGTGCTTCTTGCAGGGGCTGGAGTCACTTATAGATTCTTGTAGATTTAAGTCGTGTTGTTTTATGTTTCCTACTAATAGATTTTATGGCCACACGAATATGTAATGAGTATGTAACCTGACTTGTATAAGACAGGCTCTAATAGTTCTAATAGCCTGTATAAAAGCGACTAATAGTTGTACTGCGACATAGACAAATAGCTAATAGGTCTTGAACAACCTGGAGCAACACAAAGTTCACCATGTTCCTTGGTAAATTTTTTCAATGATTAATTGTGCTTTGCTGGTAAAAACATATACCTTGTTTCTAGTTTGTTTGTGTACCTTCAGTTTCCAGCCATTGGATCTTGTGATGCCTTTGTTTGCTAGGTAAAAGAGCTTTATAGTGTCAGAAATGTCCCCTCGTAGTTACTTAAAGACAGTAATCAAGTCACCACTTAAAAAAAGATAGGAATTTAATAAGCTGAGTGGAATTCCTGACTATAAGACAGGATTTCCACAACTCAATTTTTTTGGCTCTTACTTCTTTTCAGTTTTGTAGCATCGTTCTTGAAGTGTGGGCACATAAATTGACACATTATTCCAGTATCAGTATCCCTTGTTAGAAATGCTGTATTAATACTACTTTCATGCTTGTATGTCATATTTCCCTGTTTATACAATTGTACTGTGCCTTTTAGCTTTAGCATCAGAATACAAGCTTGCATTCACGTAGTTATTCACTGTAATCTTTAAGGGCTAATACTGTAAAGGGAGCTAGTGTCGTGAACTATAGTGTCGTGATACACAATGCTCAGCTTTTTAGTTGCTGAGCTACAGAAGTCAAATCAGTTAGATGTTTTGGCTTCCTAAACAATGAGTTAAGCATGAGGTTCAACTCAGAATGGGATTCAAAACACCCATTTTGTGAGCAGCTGAAGATGATTAAAACAGCTAGTACATAGCAAAATTCTTCTTTGCAAACTTTTGGGTACAAGCACCCTTTGTCAGGCTGAGTAAGTATCTGCAGTTGATCTGTGCTCTTCCTGGATGGAATAGAAAGGAAGTCAGAGGCAAGTATGCATGCAAGAAAGCCAGTCAGTGACAATGCAAATTGAGGCATTCAGTGGGTGACAGGCAGGGGTCAGGGTGGAAGAAGGGGAATGTAGACCTGGTGATAAGAATATAGCTGGTAAATAGTAGAGGGGTTACGTGGAGTGTAAGATGTTAGGCAGGTTATATAATGTGTCATAAATACAATGTCTATATTTAGTTCATGATTTTTTTGTATCCAATAGGTTGATAAAGTGAAGTTTGTAGGCTTGTCTGTGACAGGTGTTGTGTAAATTCCCTTTGAGGATTAGAGCTGAGAGATTGGAGAGAGAGTGGTTTTCTTGTGAGAAGAGTGCCCCCACAGGTAATTGGGTATTCTTGTCTTTGATAGATTTTCGGTGTGCGTTCATTCTGGTGTGGAGTCATTTTTGGTTTTTCCTACATATTTTCTATCAGGGCATTTAGTGCACTGGATGAGATGTACAAGCTTCCCTTGCTTTATGCGGTTTCTGTATGTACGAATTCGCTCTTATGCAATGACCCTTTCTATACCAAAAATTTGTTGTATGCAAGGTAAATTCACTCTTACACTGTGGTGGAAGCCTGTGGTCAGCTGTTTTGTGTAGTGCATTGGTAGAGTGACACACACCAAAATATAGTCTCTTGTGTGGATCTGTGCTCCTTGCTTGTTGTCTGTGATGTGTTTCTGTAGGTGCCATACCCATTATGGCTTCTAAGCATCCTGCTAACTTATCTCTCCTACCCCTCTCCCTGGTCCACCAGTGATGTGGAGTCTGACACCGAAGACCCTTCACCACCCACTCTTCACACTAACTAAACATTCACCACCACCCTGTGCTTGTGTGTACTGTCTTCTGTTGGTGAGTACCAAAATTGTCTTGTAAAAGTGGTAGAAATGGGTCTGGGGGGTCTTGGAACATATCCCTATTAGTTACATTGTAAAGTGGGTTCCCTTTGTGTGAATTCAAGTTATGTGCCATTTTCCAGGAATGCATGTACTGCATAAAGTGAGGAAAATCTGTATTACATTTCTGAAGGTGCAGCTGTAAGATCTAGGAATGTTGATGGTTCTGTTGTGGGATGTAGTAATTGTGGGGGTACTGGAGATATGATGGCAGGTTTTACATTCCTTGTCATGGCATGGTCTGGATCCATTCGGTGTGTTTTGGGCCTTGGGAAATTTGCTTCTGGTGATAAGATTGGCAATGTTCAGTGCTTGTTTAAAGGCTAGGATGGGTGGTTCTGGAAAGATCTCTTTAAGAAGTGGGTGTTCTTCTAGTATGGGTTGCAGTTGTTTGAGGATTTTCCATATAGGTTCCAGGGAGGGATGATATGTCATAACTTAGTGGTGTGCGTGCGATTCGTAGCGGGTTTTCTTTCTGTACTGCAGCAATTCTTCATGTGGTATCTGAGTGGCTCTTTCAAAAGATCTATTAATCTATCTCTCTGCAGGAGCATCCTTGTTGAGTGAAAGCCCTTTTGAGATTCATGAGGTGTTGATCATGGGTGTTCTCCTCAGTGCAAATTTGGTGGTATTGGAGGGCTTAGCTGTATATTACTGGCCTATATTAATAGGAACGTCACTTGCAAGTTAAGGGAAGTGATTCTCCCACTCTGGCACTGGTAAGGCCTCACCAGGAGTACTGTTCCCCATGGCAGGGGGTCAGACTCAATGATCTGTCTAGGTCCCTTCCGACTCTAGGATTCTATGATTTTGGGCCTTTCACTTCAAGAAAGATGTGGACAAATTAGTGTCCAGCAGATAGCAACAAAAATTATTAGAACACTGGGGAAACATGACTTGGGAGTAAAAGCTGAAATAACTAGGATTTTTTAATCTAGAGAAGAGAATAATATGAGGGGTTTTGACAACCACCTTCAAATACTTGAAGGGTGGTTGGTTACATGTAGGATGGAGATATACAGTCTGCGGCCTCAGCAAATAGACTAAGAATAGCCTTAAATTTCAGCAACGAAAATTTAGGTTGGAACTTTCTCACTATGAGGGTAATGGTCAGGCTGTCCAGAAGAGCTGTGGCATCTTCATCCATGGATGTTCTAAAAAGTGGGTTAGATGGGACATTTGAAGTGGGGTGGTTTAGTTAGATATGATCCTACCTGAAGCAGAAGGTTGGGTAAAGTGACCTCCTGAGGTATCTTCCAGCCCTATGATTTTTTTTTTCAGTTACTATGCCATATAGAATTGAATTAAAACAATTAAGCAAGTGTATATTTGAAAAACTCACTCAGCTGCTAAGTACTTCAGCTCTTCAGTTAAGGCAATTTGCATTGAATATTTTGAGGCTTAGCCTGTAATAATTTAAAGTGTCTTCCACTTTGGATCTGCCCCTGTTTGTTCACAGCAAGAGTTATGTTTCTTTACTTGTGAAGATATAGGTGAGTTAAAGAACAAATGTGCGTGGCTAGACAAGATAGCCATTCTTCCATTTGTAAAGTAGCATGCTCACAGAATTTTGTGATGTTAGAGTACTCTGTGTTAGATTTGTAAGCTGCAATTTTATTCTACCCTTCCTGACATCATTCCTCAGAGATCTGTTACTAAAAACCAATTAAAAATGTGTGCAATTTGAAGATCAAAAGGATTTTGAGTAGTGTATTAGCAGTATAATGCATTGGAGCTCTGTAGGCAGGCAAGATTCTTTGAGTAGATGTGGTATCTTTTATTAGACTGAGTAGTTAGAAAAACTGGAGCTCTGTATGCATGCACAGGCGCGGCAGCTGCTGCAGGAGCTGGGGGTCATGCCAGTAAAACTGTGTCAGGAAGAGAGGCTGTAGGGGTCAGGGCTGGGAGCAGCAGAGAGCCCAGTGCTGCCAACCACTCACTCTGCCTGGGTCCTAATTGGGGCAGGGGCTAAATTCACTCAGAGCCCAACCTGGCTTGGCTTCTTCAGGAGTTAGGCCCCTGCTCCAGTCATGCAGGTGCTGGGCTGGGTTTCATAGGAGTTTGGACCCTGCCCTGATCAGGGCAGGGACCAAATTCCTACAGAGGCTGGGGCAGGTTTCACAGGAGTTTGGCCCCTGCCCCCACTGGGCTACCCATTGCTCCCAGTCCTGACCCTCAACCCCCGCTCCTTTGCAGAGTGAGTGTGTGTGCGCACAGAATTTTTTTTTGCCTCCTTTATGTAAATTTTGATGGATTACTTTCCATCCATCTGTGAGTGTCAGGTGAAATTGATGTTTATCAATAAAAATTGAATCCTGCCAAGCCTGCCTATTAGTATGCAGATCAGGAAAAACCCAGCTCATTTCAGGTCTGACACAGTGAGTACTTCCTACATAGGTGGTCTGTCCAATTTCTAATTGTAGTTAGTGGTACAACCTAACTGTTACAGTTGTGTTAACAATGTGAGGCTTGGATCCCTGTTTTTGTTTAATGGAGCACTTATCCATTTCTAAATCATCTTCCAACCTTAACACACAACTCTTCTGAATGTAAAAGACAGAGGTAGAGTTGAAGCTGCTCTTACTCACAAGACATTTTTGTAACATGTCCCAAGCTATGGTATCATGAGCATTGAACCTGGGACCTCTATCCAAAACCATTATCCTCAATTGGTAAAGGGACTCATGACTTGTTAATTCAAATCCAGTAGGAGGAAGCCAGTGAAACAGATCTCTGTGTGGCCCATACTGGGGCATACTTTATATTGAGCTCATTTATAGTAATTTAAGGAATGCAATGACCTGTATGCTTGTTGAAAGCTGTTGTTTTGTATTTCATAATTGAAGACTTCCTTTGGAAAGAAAGTCTTTTTGTCCTTTAGTTTGTGAAAACAGCCTTCAAAATGTTTGCCAACAAAGGTGATGCAAGAGTTTCATAGCTGGTAGGGATGGAAGGGACCTGAGCCATGGGCAGGAAAGAATGCTGGGGTCAAACGACCCCGGCAAGGTGATTATCCAACCACCTTTTGAAGACCCTCAGGGTAGAAGCAAGCACCACTTCCCTTGGAAGTTGGTTCCAGATCCTAGCCACGCTGACTCTGAAGTATTTGTCATGGGTGATTTAAATTACCCAGACATCTGCTGGGAGGAACAGTCAGCCAGGTCGGACCGTTCCAGGAGGTTCCTGGCCGAGATACAGGACCTCCACTTAATTCAGGAGGTGCACAGTCCCACCAGAGGAAATGCCCTGTTGGACCTGGTCCTGACCACAGGCAACAGCCTGGTAAGGGACCTCCAGGTTCTTGACCACCTGGGTGATAGCAATTATCGCTTGCTGGAATTCACCATCCAGTGCAGGGTGTCAAGGGCCTGCAGCAAGGCAGTAGCCCTAGATTTCAAGAGGGCCAGCTTCAATGAGTTGAGGAGATCAGTGGGAGAGGCGCTGGGGTTCTCGAGAGCAGGGGAACTCAGTGCCCAAGATGAGTGGTCGTTCCTTAAGGAGATGATACTCAGGGCCCAAGAAGTGACCATCCCAACAAGAAGCAAGGGGGGCAAGAGTGCCTGAAAGCCCCGCTGGCTCACCAAAGCCGTCCAGGAATGCCTGATTGCCAAAAAGGTGGCATACAACTGGTGGAAGGGGGGTGCTATCTCCGAAGAGGAATATACCTCCTCTGCTCAGGCCTGTAGGGGGGCTGTCAGGAAAGCTAAGGTGGACATAGAGCTAGGACTAGGTCCAAGATCAAAGATAATAAAAAGTCCTTTTTCAAATATGTAGGGAGGATGAAGAAAGCACTGGGAAATGTGGGGCCCCTGCAAGATCCTCTGGGCAATCTGGTGGTTGCGCCAGAGGAGAAAGCAGACCTCTTTAACCAATTCTTCACCTCGTTTTCTTGGGCAGGGACTGGGACTTCCCCACCATGATGTAAGACACACTCGAGGGGAACGCCTCCAGACCTCAGGTTGGAGAGGACCGGGTTAAAGAGCTTCTGGAGGGGCTGGACATGTTCAAATCAGCGGGTCCAGATGCTCTCCACCCCAGGGTGTTGAGGGAGCTAGCAGGGGTTATTGCAGGGCCCTTGGCTCAGCTTTATGAGTGCTCGTGGTGCTCAGGCCAGGTGCTGGATGATTGGAAGATAGCCAACGTGGTCCCCATCTTTAAAAAAGGAAGGAGGGATGATCTGGGCAACGATAGGCCCATCAGTCTTACCTTAATCCTAGGGAAACTCTATGAGAAGATCATCACTGAGCACATTTGCAATGGGCTGGCCTCAGAGATGATGCTCAAGGGCAACCAGCATGGTTTCATTAGGGATAGGTCCTGTCAGACCAACCTGATTTGCCTTTTATGATCAGGTCACGAAAGCATTGGATGCAGGTGTTGCCATGGATGTAGTCTTTCTGGACTTCAGCAAGGCCTTTGACGCCATCTCCCACCCCATCATTAAAAAACTAGGCGACTGTGGCATTGATGTCTACACAGTCAGATGGAGTGCAGATTGGCTGAAGGGTCACACTCAGGGTGTTGGTGGATAGGTCGTATTCGACCTGGAGAGAAGTGGGCAGCGGAGTCCCCCAAGGCTCAGTCCTTGGGCCCATGCTGTTCAATCTCTTTATCAGCGATTTGGACGACGGGGTGAAAAGGAGCCTGTTTAAATTTGCCAATGATACCAAAATTTGGGGTGATGTGAGCACGCTAGTAGGGAGGGAAAGACTGCAACAAGACCTGGACAGGTTACAGGGGTGGACTAACAAAAACAGGATGCGCTTCAATATTGACAAGTGCAAGGTGCTGCACTTGGGCAGTAGTAACCAGCAGCACACTTATAAGATGGGAAACTCCTTTCTTGAGAGCACGGAGGCAGAAAGGGATCTTGGAGTCATTATTGAACATTAGCCAACAATGCAAGGTCACAGTTGGCAGGGCTAACTGGACCTCGTCATGCATCCACAGGTGCATCTCAAGTAGGGCCAAGGAGGTGATCCTCCCTCTCTATGCAACACTGGTCAGGCCACAGCTGTAGTACTGTGCCCAGTTCTGTGCACCCCACTTCAGGAGGGATGTGGACAACATTGAGAGGGTCCAGAGGAGGGCCACCCGCATGATCTGGGGACAACAGGGCAGGCCCTACAATGAGAGACTGCGGGACCTAAACCTGTTCAGCCTTCACAAGAGAAGGCTGAAGGGGGACCTGATGACTGTCTATAAACTCACTGGGGAGACCAGAAGGGTTTGGGAGAGACCTTGTTTCCCCTAGCGCCCCTGGCATAACAAGGAATAACAGCCATAAGTTGTTGGAGAGTAGGTTTAGATTAGACATCCGTAAGAACTACTTCACAGTTAGGGCAGCTAGGATCTGGAACCAGCTTCCAAGGGAAGTGGTGCTGGCTCCTACCCTGGGGGTCTTTAAGAAGAGGCTTGATGCCTAGCTGGCTGGAGTCATTTGAGCCCAGTTTTTCTCCTGCCCAGGCAGGGAGTTGGACTTGAAGGTCCCTTCTGACCCTACTTCTATGATTCTATGACTCGCATTGGGATTGTCCCGCTTTGGGCTCAGAGGATCATCTCCTTAAGGAGCAACCACTCATCTTGGACTCCCAACTCTCCTCCCCTCTGGGACCTCCGTGCTTCCCCGACTAATCTCCTTAATTCATTGAAATCAGCCCTCCTGAAGTCTAGGGCTGCTGCCTTGCTGCAGGTCTTTGACACCCTGCGCTGGATGGTCAATTCCAGTAGGCGATGATTGCTATCACCCAGATGGCTGAGAACCTGCAGCCTACTCACCAGGTCATTGCCTGTGGCCAGGACCAGGTCCAGCAAGGCATTCCCCCTGGTCATACTGTGCACCTCCTGGGTTAGGTGGAGGTCCAGTATCTTGGCTTTTCTGATTCTTCAGATTAGCCTGAAACAGTAGCTGTTCAACATAAAATATTCATGTTTATCTTGATTGTACATTAATCCCCAAATCCAATGTTTTGTTTTGTTTTGCGGGGAGGGGAGTGAGTTTAAAGTATTATCCCTGAATACGATCTCCTGTTGATGTAGGAAACAGTATTGAAGATATCTAAAAAATATGCAAGTTGTCTTTGGTTGACATTTTGACTTGTGAGTATAATGGCAGAAAATACCATTGCTTCCTTTTTCCCAATCTGAAACCTGCTTGGATGTCTGACTGGTAAAATCTCTATCCCTCTCCCTGTACTTTTGTTTTCAGCTGATTGATTGATTGTAATAAATCAAAAAAGGATTAAAAACCATTTAGTCTGATCCACCAGGCCCCTTTGATACTCACCTGGACACTTATCTTCTAATTGAAGAAGTGAGTTGCTGTCATACTCTTCTGTCACAGTCTCTTAACTGCTGTGGGTTATTGGCTCTGAAGCATAAAGGCAACTTAAATACTGACATATATTTGACTGGTCAACATTGTGAAGAGAGATGCAATAAATATGTTTAATTTGCATCCCACATGGCTTTATTTGCCCTGCTGCCTGGAAACCAGCTGGATTTTGATACCTTTGCTCAGTTTGAAGAGTACTTCAAAGACAGAGTCCTATGTATTTTGGAAGGGCCTACTCATGGACTACATAGCTATTTTTGTTCACATAATATGAGAATCCATGGTTCAAAGTAAGCTACCATACTGGTCAAACCTATTTTCTTATGTAATGTTTACATCAAAATGAAGGTGTCCTGTAGTCTAGATTGCATTCTTTCTAGTTGCATTTCCAGTTTTTAACAATTTGGTCTGAAATTGCGTATCTGTTGTTTAGACGGGGTCCGCCGCTGAGTGTGCTCCGTGGTGGACCTGGAAGTGGATCAGACAGCTCCAGAAATGCAGGAGTGTGGGGGGTTCCTAGTATGCCCAGTGGTGGACCCAGAAGTGGGCCAAAAGCACTTCTGGTCCACTTCCAAGTCTGCCGCCGAGCGTGCAGGGGATCCCCCTGCACCCTCCATGCTTGGCAATTGGCCATGGAGGTACCCCGGATGCCCCCTCAGACCCAGGAGACACCAGTCGCCAAGCCAAGGAGGTCCCCCATGTGTTCCGTGGCAGACCCAGAAGTGGACTGGAAGTGTTTCCGGTCCACTTCCAGGTCCACCACTGAACACACTGGGGACCCCCTGCGCTCCTGTGGGGTACTCCATCCACCCCACCATCTGAGCATTTACTAGCCGCCTGGCACCTTGAGGTGTATAGAAAAAACATAAATCTGTGTCTGTGTCTGAATCATTGAATCTCTTCGAATCAAATTGGAGAGATTAATGAGTCTCCTGATTAGATTCAGAGATTTGGCTGCTGAATCTCCTCCTTATTGAATCAGTGACCAAAGCTTTGCACAGCTGTAGTGGATGTTTCTAATTAGTTTTATCCAACACAGTTTAGACACTTCCAAATATAGGGCTAGGGGAAAATAGTATTTTACGGTTAGGGCTGCCAGGCTCTGAAATGGGCTCCCGAGAGAGGTAGTGCTCTCCCCTGCCTTGGGGGTCCTCATGAGGAGGTTGGATAGATATCTGGCTTGGGTATTATGATCCCAGCACTCGTCTCTGCCCAGGGCAGGGGGGTTAGACTTGATGATCTGTTCAGGTCCCTTCTGACCCTAAAAATTATGAAATAGGCTGCACCTCATTTGAGAAATCCTTGCGAAATTTGTTTGGAAAACTCCAGTACCCTTTCAGGCTTGAAGTAAGACTTTGACCTTTGCCAAGGACAGGAGAATCCACCCAATTTGGCTAAGTTACAAACCTTTCACAAAGCTGTTGTTTTCACCTGTTTAATAGAAACTTTTAATGTGCTAGCAGCTGGATGTCCCTAAAATGTGTTGCTTATACTGAGTATGCTCCAGTTAAGGGCTGAATACAATTTTTCCTTGCAGTAGTAGCTGTGGGTTATGTCCTCACCAGTCATTTGAACCGAGAACCTGTCTCTCCTGCAATCCGCTGCTGGCCCATGCAACATCAAAAGAGATGTCTGATTCAAATACAAAGAGGACAAGAGCTAGACCTGCTTGGGGAGTAGGGACTGTATATGAATTAGGAAAAGAAATTTGGGGATTGAAGGGTGATAAAAAGTGAGACTAAGTGCTGGCAGATGAAGGGCAGAGGAAAATGGGAATTGGGGCACGGTGAGCCTGCAACTGGTTACTAAGAGCATGGACACCTGTCTGTTGGGAGCTGTTTCAAAAGGGCAGCAACTGTTCTAATAGTTGCATGTGAACGAACTGAAAATGACACAGATGTAGAGTAAAACCACTTGGTGAAATTGCTCTTTTGAAACAGATACAAAGGTATGTGTCTATGACCTAAGATGAAGGCTGGGAAGAGTGGGAGATGGGGGTTGAGTGTGTTGCAGTTCTGGTTAAGTCACCCACTTTTCCTTAGTTATATAGGATGCTGCACTCCAGCTGCCCTTTGCCCCAAGACTTCTTATGCCTCTTGTCTGTTATCTCATTCACCCTCTTCACTGCAGGTACTGGATTACAGTTGAAGCCCTTGGAGAATTGTTACAGAACAAAAGTATTGCAAAGGAATTTTTAACACGTATGTTAAACAAAAGTGCACATATGAGTTACAAATCTCTGTATGACTTCCTGATTCAGAATGTTGGGACTTTTACTGTTCTCACTCTTTGCTGTGCCCCCCTTCTGTTTTTTGGAATAGACTGGATCTGTTTTAGAGAGGTTGTCACAAAGGCTACTGCCTTTGACATTTTTTTTCTTTCACTTCTGTTAAGGAGTTTCCATGCTCCTACTCCTTTGCCAGTTCCTGGGCCTATTGTTAAGCAGAAGGCAGAGTAGATTTGTACCTTATAGACTAACCAAAGTTGATTAAGTCAATGGCTCTGATATCAGCCCTTTTGATTCAGTAGGATGGGAGCCAGGAACCTTTTCAAGCCACAGGTTGGAAGAACCTGGCTCCTGTCCAGCATGGGCCAGGTGGCTTTGGTGGCATGTCAGCAGTGTGGCTTCTCTACCTGCACCCATGCCAGGGCCAAGCAGCTGAGAGCTGCACAGACACCACCACTGATTTTTCCTGCTGGGGCTGGAGGGCAGCTGCATCAGAGTTTGGCAACTGAGAAGTGTGCCCATGCTGCTGCTGCTGTTTCTCCCTGCCCCCCCTGCTCTGGCAGTAGCATGGATAAAGCTTGCAGCCGAGGGCAAGCTGTACCAGGGATGGGCAGTTAGAAGATTGTCTGCAATGTGGATGCAGCTGGAAGCTGCTCAGCCTGAATTAGTTCCCCAGCAGCAGGAAGCTACTCCTGTGTTACAGCCAGGGAGTGGGGCCTGGGGAGAAATGGGGGCAGTAGCATAGGTGCAGCTTATGGTTGCCCATCCCCAAAGCATTTCCTTGCGTTGCTCAGCCCTACTGGGCTCTTTGGCCAGTCAGAAGTTAGGGCAGAGGGGCACCCTGATAAGCTCGCTAATTGGCCAACTACTGCTTTGAGTTGGGTAGACCCTTACTGATCTGACAGGGACAGGAGAAATCTGGAACTGACTAGGAAAGGAGATGGGTAGAAGCAGTGTAAGGGGTAGAAGGCACATACTGAGACTGGACAAGGAAACCACGGAGGGCAAATGAGTTTGGCTGGGACCAGTAGCAGTCACTTATCATAAAGTCATAGAAGCAGGGTCGGAAGGGACCTTGTAGATCTCCAAATCCGACCCGCTGCCTGGGCAGGAGAAAAAACTGGACTCAAATGATCCCAGCTAGGTAGGCATCAAGCCTCCTCTTAAAGACCCCCAGGGTAGGAGCCAGCACCATTTCTCTTGGAAGTTGGTTCCAGATCCTAGCCGCCCTAACTGTGAAGTAGTTCTTACGGATGTCTAATCTAAACCTATTCTCCAACAATTTATGGCTGTTATTCCTTGTTATGTCAGGGGGCACTAGGGGAAACAAGATCTCTCCCAAACCCTTCTGGTCTCTGCTAGTGGACCACAAGGGTCCCCCAGCATCAGGTCCCCCCTCAGCCTTCTTTTGTGAAGGCTGAACAGGTTCAGGTCCCACAGTCTCTCACTGTAGGGTTTGCCCTGTTGTCCCCAGATCATGCGGGTGGCCCTCCTCTGGACCCTCTCAATGTTGTCCACATCCCTCCTGAAGTGGGGTGCACAGAATTGGGCACAGTACTCCAGCTGTGGCCTGACCAGTAGAGGGGGAGGATCGCCTCCTTGTCCCTGCTAGAGATGCACGTGTGGTTGCATGGCAAGGTCTGGTTAGCGCTTCCAACCGTGACCTTGCATTGTCGGCTAATGTTCATCTTGGAGTCAGTAATGACTCCAAGATCCCTTTCTGCCTCCGTGCTCTCAAGAAAGGAGTTTCCCATCTTATAAATGCGCTACTGGTTACTGCTGCCCAAGTGCAGCACCCTGCACTTGTCAGTATTGAAGTGCACCCTGTTTTTGCTAGCCCACCCCTGTAACCTATCCAGGTCTTTCTGCAGTCTTTCCCTCTCTACGAGCGTGCTCGCCTCACCCCAAATTTTGGTATCATTAGCAAATTTAAACAGGTTGCTTTTCACCCCGTCGTCCAAATCGCTGATAAAGAGATTGAACAGCGTGGGCCCAAGGACCAAGCCTTGGGGGACTCCGCTGCCCACTTCTCCCCAGGTCAAATATAACCCATCCACCACCACCCTCCGAGTGTGACCCTTCAGCCAATCTGCAATCCATCTGACTGTGTAGGCATTAATGCCACAGTCACCCAGTTTTTTAATGAGGATGGGATGCGAGACGGTGTCAAAGGCCTTGAAGTCCAGAAAGACTATATCCATGGCAACACCTGCATGCAAGGCTTTAGTGACCTGATCATAAAAGGCAATCAGGTTGGTCTGACAGGACCTATCCCTAATGAAACCATGCTGGTTGCCCTTGAGCATCATCTCTGAGGCCAGCCCATTGCAAATGTGCTCAGTGATGATCTTCTCATAGAGTTTCCCTAGGATTAAGGTAAGACTGATGGGCCTATTGTTGCCCAGATCATCCCTCCTTCCTTTTTTAAAGATGGGGACCACGTTGGCTATCTTCCAATCATCCAGCACCTGGCCTGAGCACCACGAGCACTCATAAAGCTGAGCCAAGGGCCCTGCAATAACCCCTGCTAGCTCCCTCAACACCCTGGGGTGGAGAGCATCTGGACCCGCTGATTTGAACATGTCCAGCCCCTCCAGAAGCTCTTTAACCCGGTCCTCTCCAACCTGAGGTCTGGAGGCGTTCCCCTCGAGTGTGTCTTACATCATGGTGGGGAAGTCCCAGTCCCTGCCCAAGAAAACGAGGTGAAGAATTGGTTAAAGAGGTCTGCTTTCTCCTCTGGCGCAACCACCAGATTGCCCAGAGGATCTTGCAGGGGCCCCACATTTCCCAGTGCTTTCTTCATCCTCCCTATATATTTCAAAAAGGACTTTTTTTATCTTTGATTTTGGACGCAAGTTCTAGCTCTATGTGCACCTTAGCTTTCTTGATAGCCCCCCTACAGGCCTGAGCACTTGAATGATAGCTTTATGTGAAACCCAAAACATCATAAATATTGGGAAGCATTATAGGTTTCTTATTTACTGTTTGTGAATTAAATGTTTAATATGGGGAGTGGCGGGGAAATCACAAATTTATTTCCCTGATTTAAAACCCATGTTACAGTTAAAAACATTACATGGGTGTTTTAATATGCTCCCAAAGGGTGATTACCAATGCATAAGGTAGGGATTTTTGTGAGTGATATCTTTTATAAGACTTACTGCATGGTTGGGATAAATTAGCCAAGCTCTTGAATGGAGCATATTCAAAAATGCATTGGAAAGAGGCCTGAGGAAGGTAGAGGACTGTGATACTCAAAAGCCTGTAAGTGTCATCTCAGCCATCTAGCTGGTCCAGTAATAGATATCACCCACAGGAATTCTTGCCTTTTACAGATTCATGGCCTTTCATAGTTAAGCTTCAATTTGAAAAAAAAAAAGAGGTAAATTAGGGTATGCTAATACACCAGTGGTGGGCAAAATATAGCCCATGGGCCAGATCCAGCCTGCCAGCTCATTCTATTTGGCCCACAGGGCCCCTAAAAAATTTAGAAAATGAATATTTATCTGCCTCTGCCTCGTGTCAAAGGATGGGGTCTGAAGCAGGGGGACTGGGAGGTAGCAGTAGGAGCCAGCAGAAGCCACGGCAGGCTCCTGCAACAGCAGGGCCCACCCAGTCCTCCCTGCGGCCAGAAACACCTGCCTAGCAGAGGCTTCTGGCCTGGGACCTTGAAGCTGTTTGTGCCTCCCTGCACCGGAGCAGGAAATTCAGGTAAGAGTGAGGGGTGGAGGCAGGGGAGGACTGCAGGTTATTATCCCAGTCCTTGGGGCCAAGCTAGCTCCTGCTAAGCCCCATGGTTTGGCCATGCAGTGGGAAGTCACATAATGCTGGAGTGGGCAGTGGGCAGGCAGGGAAGTGGAGAAAGCTGTGGCAGGGAGGGAGTGGGAGCAAGCAGGCGTTCGGTGTCCATGGGGCCAGCACCAAGGGGGTCCAGAGCAGGGCATCAGGAGTGCAGCGCCTGGCATGGCAGGGGTCTGTGGAGCTGGGCTGGGCTGCACCAGCAGGGAGAGAGAGGGAGCTGGCCCAGTTCCATAGAGCCCCTGCTGGGACCCTGCGCTCTTGCTGTCCTGCTCTTGGCCTTGTCAGTGCCAGCCCCATGCTGCCGTCCAGTTCTGCATGCCCACTTGCTTCCAGTCCCCCCACCTCAGCCCCATGGTAGAGACGAGATGAGCACATACAGCCCCAACCCCATGCTTGCCCTTCTGGGCTGAAAAGCAGGGGCGTGGAACAAACTGGCGCTCAGTGTGCGATAAAAGTGACCCTTCCCCGTAGCCTGTGCTTCCTGGTGCAGCCACCCGGAGCTGTCCTATGTCTCCACCATGTCACCATAAGACGTAGAGTGGGAAAGGTAACTAGTAGGACTAGACTTTAGGAAGTCTGACTTCAGCGAGCTCAGGTGTTTAGTCAGTGATGCACCTCAGAGTAAGAGATTTGGCAAGATGGGAGCCCAGGAAGGGTGGCTGTGCCTGAAGGAAGTGATCCTTTGGGCACAGAGAGAGATGATCCCGATGCAGGGGGAAAGGGGCCAAGAGGCTAACCAGAGAAATCCAGAGCAGCCTAAGGGCAAAAGGGGGGCATATAAGCAGTGGAAATGGGGAGAAATTACTAAAGAGAAGTATGACCCCTCAGCTCGCAGTTGTAGGGAGGCAGTTAGAAAGGCCAAAGCTACCATGGAGCTGACAAGACTGAACTCCTCAATGAGTTCTTTGCTTCAGTGTTCCTAAACAAGGGGCATGACAAGTCTCACAATAGAATTGTAGAGACAACAGAAGGGTGCCAGACCACCAAGCATTGATCCTGAGATATTGCAGAGTCACTTGGAAGGACTGGATGCGTTTAAGTTGGCAGGCCCAGATGAGCTCCATCCAAGGGTACTGAAGGCACTGACTGATGTCATCGCACAGCCACTGTCAAGAATATTTGAGCACTTGTGGTGCACGGGCCAGGTCCTGGAGGACTGGAAAAGGGCCAATATGGTCCCTATTTTCAAGAATGGGAGGAAGGAGGATCCAAGCAACTACAGGCCAGGCAGTCTCACCTCCATCCTTGGTAAAGTTTTTGAAAAGATTATTAAGGCTCATATATATATATGAGAGCCCAGCAGGAAAAATTATGCTGAGAGGAAACCAGCATGGGTTTGTAGCAGGTAGAGCATGCCTAACTAATCTAGTCTCTTTTTATGACGAGGTTACAAAACACCTGGACACAAGAGTAGGGGTAGATATCGTGTACTTAGACTTTAGAAAGGCCTTCGATATGGTATCCCACTCCATACTAGTGAACAAATTAAGAGGCTGTGACTTGAATGATTACACAGTCCAGTGGGTGGCAAATTGGCTAGAGGGTCGTACCCAGAGAGTGGTGGTGGATGGATCGGTATCAACCTGGAAGGACGTGGGCAGTGGGATCCCGCAGGGCTTGGTCCTTGGACCAATACTCTTCAATGTCTTCATCAGTGACTTGGACAAGGGAGTGAAGTGTACTCTGTCCAAGTTTGCAGGTAATACAAAACTGTGGGGAGAAGTGGACACACCGGAGGGCAGGGAACAACTACCAGCAGACCTGGACAGGTTGGACAAATGGGCAGAAAACAATAGAATGCGATTTAACAAGGAGAAATGCAAAGTGCTGCACCTAGGGAGGAAAAATGTCCGGCACACCTACTGCCTAGGAAATGACCTGCTCAGCAGTACAGAAGCAGAAAGGGATCTCAGAGTCCTAGTGGACTCCAGGATGAACATGAGTCATCAGTGTGACGAAGTCATCAGCAAAGCTAACTGCATTTTATCATGCATCAACAGATGCATGAACCAAGGAGGGGATACTTCACCTCTATCAGGCACTGGTCAGACCGGAGTTGAAATACTGCATCCAGTTTTGGGTGCCACATTTTAAGAGGATGTAGATAACCTGGAGAGTGTCCAGAGAAGGACCACTTGTATGGTTAAGGGCTTGCAGGCCAAGCCCTACGAGGTGAGTCTAGGGCACCTGGACCTCTTCAGCCTCTGCAAGAAAAGGTTGAGAGGTGATCTTGTGGCTGCCTATAAATTCATCATGGGGGCACAGAAGGGAATTGGTGAGGCTCTACTCACCAAGGGGCCCGTGGGGGTTACAAGAAATAATGGCCATAAGCTAGCAGAGAGCAGATTTAGACTGGACATTAGGAAGAACTTCTTCACAGTTAAGAGTGGCCAAAATCTGGAATGGACTCCCAAGGAGGTGGTGTTCTCCCCTACCCTGGGAGTCTTCAAAAGGAGGTTAGATAGGCATCTGCCTGGGGTCATCTGAACCCAGCACGCTTTCCTGCCTATGCAGGTTGGACTCGATGATCTATTGAGGTCCTTTCTGACCCTAAAATCAATGAAACCTCTGCCAGAGGAGAGGAGGTACAGGCAGCCCCACATAGGCTGTGAGCGGCTGCACCACACAGCACCGGCAGCAGGACAGGGAGGCGCCACTTTTCTCCCATGCTGAGCACCAGTTTGTCCCACGCTACAGTTGATCAGCCTGGGCCTTGCGCCGGCTCCGGGCTCACAGCAATGGCAGCAGCAGCTGGGCACAAGCTGCTACTTGTGGTGGAGGGAAGTGGCTCGCCCTTGCGACCGCTGGACGGTGTTCATTGCGGCTGCCAGAAGCGTTTGGCTGGAATGTGGATCCTTCACTGCCGCTTGTGAGCTTCCTAGTGTGGCTGTTCCACATGGCCACTGCTCCCGTGCTGGACAGCTCACAAGCAGCAGTGAAGAATCCGCATTGTAGCCAAACACTCCTGGAGCCAGCACGGTGCCCAGGGCAGTGAGCAGGTGCGTGGAGCGTAGCAACAGCCAGGCTGCCAGGGCTCTATGGAGCTGGGTTGTGCTACACCAGATGGGAGCCAGGATAGCCCGCCCAGCTCCATAGAGCGTCAGGCAGTCCCTGCCCCGGGCTCCTTTCAGCCTGCTTTGGTCCCCACCGGCACAGCTCCACACTCCCACCTGGCTGTTGTTGCACTCCATGCACACTTCGCCTTGCTGCCCCTTCTCTCTGCCTGCTGCAGCCATTTCCCTGCTCATCCCCTGTCTGCCAGCCAGCCAGCCCAGCTTCAGCACTGGAGATAGCAGGAGCAGCTTGCAGCACCTGGGCGTGCATGAGCACTGGTGGGGGCTCTACCTTTGGCAGAAGAAGGGGGAGAGGCTGTGGGCAAACCCTCCACCTAAGCTCAGCTCCCCCACCTCTCTCCTGATGCAGTGCAGTCTGGGTCCGTAGAACCCTAGCAGCCTGGCCCTGCGCTTCTGCCTGGCTGTTGTTACGCTCCACACACACCTGCTCACTGCCTCTTCCCCTGCATGCTGTAGCCAGTTCCCCACTCCCTCTTCCCCCTTCCCCCACCCACCGGCTGGCTGGCCCAGCTTCAGTGCTGGGGTTGGCAGGAGCAGCTGGGACACGGTACTGGAGCAGCGAGCATGGGGGGCAGCGGGACAGGGAAGCAGCAGAAGGGCAGTAGTGACAGATGGGGAAGGGGTAGCAAGCAGGAGCATGGGGCTGTGCTGGTATCTGGGGCCAGGAGCAGCAGGAGTGCAGCACCTGGGCCACGAAGAGTGCTGGGGGGCTCCACCTGCTGTGGGGGGGGGTAGTGTAGGCAAACCCTCCCACTCCACTCAAGCCACAACCCTCCCCAGCCACCCTCCCCCCACACACAGCACCCCACAAAACCTACAAACCCCCCCACAATATACAAGATTAGGACTTCATTTTAAGCTATAATACTATCACCTCTATGTATACTATACACATGCATGTAAACTGGGATGAAAATATTTTTTGAAATGAAATTAGTGTTGTAGTACACATTTGATTTTTAGAATATAATTTGGTATTTTCTGGTTCTGAGATGGCAAACCCCCTTGCTGAAAGGAGTACTTCTGGGGGACAAGGGGAGGGCAGAGGTTGGGTTAGCAGGTGGAACTTCCAGTCCTAAAATGGCAGTCAGGGGGCGGGGCACCTATCAAGGGGCAGGGCTACCCATACAGAGTTTTGGCAAGCCATCAAGGGCTGCAAGTGCCCCTCTGCCCGAAATAATTGCCCGCCCCTGTAATACACAGTAAAGGAAGCTGATTAACCTTAGTTCTGCCTGCTTCTGATCTGATTTGAGGCTATGGGTAGGAAATATAATGTCTTTAAAAATATTTTTCTTTTGTAATCTAGGGTTACAAATGCTGTTATGTACCCGTCACAATTTTATGAAAAGTACATGGAATATTTAAGGTTGTCAAAGTTTATTTACGTACATATTTCTGCATTTTAGTATGTTTAGGGGTCTCAAAGTTTTACCTTAAGCCTGAATTTCCTTTTGTTAATAAATCTCTTTTGGATAATTACACCACCTCTGAATGTTTTTACCCTTAAACATTACTGATACACGCAGAACCTGAACTCCCATTTAACACACTACCATTTATGTGGGCACTTACTTACTAATTTATGGGAAGCACTGAGATTAGATATTTTATTATGTAGTGGTGTTCTTCTGATATTTTGTGTTTGAATCCGAAAATTGGATTTGGGATTCAGTATGCAAAGAAGTATATTTGGGCTTTATAATATAAAACTTTGCCCAGCATCAGTCTAGTTTTATTCAGTTGGACCATGGCAGTCTGTCTCCTCAGCAGACAGTTGTCTTCAAGAACTGGTGCTGTCTGTTATTCAGGACAGTTTCAGGTTGCCCATTTTACACAAATGTTACTATATATTGCCAAGAATATTAAACCTCAGTGTGTTAGAAACAATGCTTATAAATGGACATTTATTTTGTAAATAATGAGATGGGTATTTTGACCTTCTTATAACAGGATAGGGTAGAAAAAGCAAACGCTGAAACTTTCCTTTTTTTTCAGGAGTGTGTTTAAGCACGTGATTCAGTCCATCCCTATTTCAGTATTGTCATTTTACTCATCCAAAAATGGCTCCCAAAAATATATTAAATGTGGACTTCTCTTTATTTACATTTTGACATTTGAGTTTTTCAGAAACAGTCAGATAACATTTCATGTTTTTCTGAAACTATTATTTTAATTTTTTTTTAATGGAAGCTGGAATTTTTGTATTGCTGCATTTCCACAAGTTTCAGTTTTCAGGGACAACTCCAAAATATAGTGAGTCATAATAAAATTGACACAGTTGACAGCACTTGAGAATATACTTACATCCTTGTTGAATTGAAAAAGTACTGCTGACAAAACTGAATATTTTGTTACTTGAATACATGCAGGGTTGACTCCTAAGAAAATATTGTATGTAGTGAGGATGGTAGGTAAGAACCTGTTCCTAATATACCTTGGTTTCCTCTTCTGTTCAGGAAGGTGCACAATACACTTCTTTTTACTTCTTTTAGCACTCTCTTAACTCTTTTACTGTTGTTTTTTTCTTTTGGAAGTAGGCATGCTTGTGTTTGTCACCTGCAAATCTGTTGATTATTTCTTAGTCTGATTTTTCTGAAGAAAAATACAGTTAAATGAATGTTGAATTGCACTGTGAATTTGGACTATTGCCCCAAAGTTATTTAAAAATACACTGTTTAAAAAAAATGGTTTTCTTAAGACAACCCAGTTCTTCCAAGTGCAGCGTAAAAAAACCTTCCTTTGGAACAATAATCATTTTTATTATTTTTGCAATTATTTAAATTGAGTGGAATATTAAAAAAATCTAGATGTGGCCATTGTTAATATTTTATGTATAATACAACTAAATTATAAGATACTGAAAGCATGGTTGCTTGAGAGGGTTTTTTTCAGAACAGCAATCACTTAATAGCAGTTGAACACCAACATGGACATAGCCTGAAATAAGCAATTCATGTTATGTAGCGTAAACCAGGGGTGCTCAACTTCCAGCCTGTGGGCCAAATGCAGCCCATAGGGCCATTGCATCTTGCCCACAGGGCTCCCCATGGGGCAGGAAATTTGTTGGTAGGGGAATGGTAGGTATTAATACAACCACCCTCCCACCACCAGATCCCTGAATCCCAGGCTCCTCACTGCTGGTCACAGCCAGGCCATGCCTCCTCTCCCACATCTGGATTGGGGCTGGGCCACACTCCTTTCCCCATCGGGCCAAGGCATGCCTCCTTTCCCCTGTGGGGCTGGTTGCAGGGGGCAGCCCATGTCCCCTTCCCCTGTGGGACCAAGCCAGGTCACGCCCCTTCTCTCATAGGGCTGGGCTGGGGCCTGGCTATGCCCTGTCACCCTCACCTTACCCCCCTCTCCTCCCCGCCGCAGGCCAAGCCACACCCTTTTTTCTCTGCAAGGCCAACACAACCCCTGCCCCTACAACCGGGGTAGGCAATTATTTTGGGCAAAGGGCCGCTTGCCCAGTTTTAGCAGGCTGTTGAGGGCCACATTGGTAGCCCTGCCCCTTGACAGGTGCCCTGCCCCCTGTCACTATCTTGGGACCAATGTCCCAATGTCTTTGGTCCATTGGTTCCCTGTCCCAGGGCCAGCACCAGTGAGGCCCAAAGCGGGGCACAGGCTGGCAGGGGTCTGTGGAGCTGGGCTGGGCTGCACCAGCAGGGAGATGGTGGTGGTGGCCCAGCTCCATAGAGCCCCTGCTGCCTGGGACTGTGCGCTCCTGCCACCCTTTTGTGGGCCCCACTGGCACTAGCCCCAGGACACCAGTGTGGGCCCCGTGCTTCCACTGGCTCCCTCCCCACTCACTCCCAATGCCCCCCAGCCCTGTGGTAGGGGCAGGGGGCAGCACACAGCCCTGACCCCCTGCTCGCCAGCAGGGAACAAGCTGGTGTGGAGGGGAAAAGCAGCCCCTTGCCTGCCCCATGGCTGGCATTCCATGCTCAAGGTGCTCGCAGTCCATGCAGGAAGGAGCAGGGAAGGAGCCCAGGGAAAAGCTGAGCATGGTGGGGGAAAAGCAGCCCTCCCCCACCCCGTGGCTGGTACTCTGTGCTGCAGCCCAGAGCAGGCACAGGCAGCCCCATGTGAGCTACGAGCGGCTGCAGCATGAGGTGCTGGCCACAAGGCGGGCAAGGGGCTGCTTTCCCCCTCCCCTGCTGCTCAGTTTTTCCCCGGGTCACTTCCCTGCCCGGAGTCTTTCCCTGCCCTTCCCTCTTACCTGAGGTTCCAACACGGGGCAGCCACATTGTCCCAGGTCAGAAGCCCCAGGGGGGGCAGGGCTGGGTGGGCCCTGTTGTTGTGGGAGCCCGCCGGGCTTCCCCTGGGTCTTACTGCCCTTGGTTCCTGTTATTTTTGACAGAAACCAAAGGCAGAGAACTATTAATTTCTAAAATTTTTAGGGGCCCTGCGGGCCAGATAAAATGGCCTTAGTGGCCAGATCCAGCCCGCGAGCTGTATTTTGCCCACTTCTGCCCTACAAGATATGGTTGCAGCTGGGCTGTCTCCCACCCGCCTCTATGACACAACCCCCTTGGTGCCAGATCAGGACAACCAGCAGGATCTGGTCTCCTGACAGATGGGGCACTCCCCATCCAGCCTGGTGGGGAAAAAGGTTAAGTGCCACTAGTATAAACCATTGTTTTACTTTCTCATTTAGACACTGAAGCAGTGCGTCAAATGCAAAGCTTAATCTTCTTCCTATTTTATAGATTGATAGAAATATGCTTTGCTATAATATCATCTTGGAATTAATGAAGTGGAAATACAGATGAGAAGAGTCTGGAGAAAACTTGAAGTACAGTTTCATCTAGCTGAGGTAAGGTAACATACAACTCCTTCCACTACTCCAATCTTCAGAATCAGTGATTTAATTTTAAGAGTAATAAGTGCATGATTAAACAACCTTAATCTTTTTTCTTTCTTGTTAGCATGAACCATAAACCACTTCTTCATAGTTCCCTATTCCTTCACATTGTGCTGTGGCTTTTTAATGTAATATTCCAAATCCAGTGCCTAAGGTGCTCTGGCCCTTCTTCAACTATGAAAAATAAATAACAAAATGCCTGTATAATCACAACATAAAAAGATATGGATTAGAAAACATGAAATGTCTTGCCATATGATACTGAAAGTCCATTTAGCTTGGTATGATATGTCTGTTCATGGCGAGTCTCAGTATTCAGAAATTATAAAACAGAAGTTACTGTGGGGTAAGTTTTCCTGTATTTGCATAGTGTTGTTTTAAATAAGATTGTATTAGGCTTATAAATATTTTCCTAATCTATGTTACTGAAATTAGGCTTATTATAAATACAAGTAATCTTTTTTTAATCCTAAATCCTTTGCCTCTATATCTTAAACTAGTAATTTTGACAGTACATTTCCTGCTTCTAATCTTATTAAGGTTACTTTTTTTCTTATCGCCTTTTGGGTAGATAAATTGAAATACCAAAGTGACCACTTCTGTAGAATAAATTGTATATTTTAGTCATTCATGTATGGCTTATCTTGATACATTAGATAATCATCCTGTTGTTATGCTTACACAACATGAAGTTTTTACAAGCCTTTAATCTGTTGCTCATTACCCCTTTTTCTATTTTTGTTGTGTCACTTTTTAGATGGAGGGACCACAGTAATTGATGATGCTCAGTCTAAGAGTGGGCCAGGGTTTTATGGAATGACACCAAAATATTTAAAGCTTCTTTTTCTTGACCTTGTTAATACAGTTCAAAATCCTATTTGTGTCTGTGTTTTTATGATTTTCATTGAACCAACCACTGTAATACTGATATCTTTTTCCCTGAGTAGGTATAATTAATTTTAGAGCAGCAGTTCCCAAACTCCGACAGATTGTGTACCACTAATTTAAAACGATATAGCCTTAAGTACCACCAGCAGATTTTTCATGCACATAGGTAACAAACTATGTATTAAAACAACAGAAAAACCGTTAGTAATCATAAAACATTGTTTTATCAGTTATGGTAGCTATATAAAACAGTTAAAATTAAAAACTTTGATTGCAATTAGTTGCTTGATTAAAAAAGTGAGTTGCAATTAATTGTGATTTTAATCATATAGCTAAAAACTCTAAGTTATGCACAGAAAAATTCAGAATCATTCAGTTATTTTGTATAGTTGGAGTGTTGGGGGGAAATTTGTGAAGGTGTGGAGGGCTGTGGGTGTGTGTGGGGTTTGAAGGGCAGGGGGGTCACTGCATGCCCTGGCAGGATGTGCGTTACTGTGGGTCAGGAGCCAAGGGGCAACAGCAGGACTGGGGTCTGTAGCTTGTGAGTGGCAGACACAGACATGCTAATACAGATGGACACAGAGATGTTAACACAGGCACTGCACCCAGCAGGTAAGTTTGTGGAGGGGGTGGAAGGGCTGGGGGGGAGAGGGGCAGATAGAGGCCTGTATGGTAAGGAAGGGAGTGGGGCAGGGGCATGCTGGGGTGAATGGGGCCCCAGGGTCAAGGCAGGTCATGGGACAGAGCCACGGGAGGCTCATCCAGTGGCACTGGAGGGGGAGAGGCATGGCTCCTCGTCATTGCACACACCCCTGAGGGAGACATGGGGGGACATGTGGCCCCCAGATTTATGTGCAGGGCAGAGACGGGCTGCACGCTGGGCTCTGCGTGCTGCTGCCACTGCCTCTGGACCATGCAGGGCACCATGTACCTTCCATGCCCCGGCTGCGCTGCTTCCCATGCCTGGCCAGTGGCTTTCTGCATGGGTCTGGAGGCAGCGGTAGCAGGGCGCACAGCCCAGCAGGTGGCCTGCCCCCATCCCACACAAATCTGGGGGGCACATGCCCCCATGCCTGCCCTGGGGTGCACACAGCACTGGGAGCCACTCACGCCCTTAGGAAGGCATGGGCCACCCCGAGAGGGGCCATGTGCTTTTGAGCCAGCCCTGCCACAGGACAGGGCAAACAAGCCCAAGGGGAGAAAACCCCTAGGGAGTAGCGGGCTGCTACTGCACTTTGTATCCTGCTGTTTTTGGAGTCGTGTGGGATGCTGTGTGCCTGCTGCTGCCAGGCAGGCAAAGCATGCTGTGCAGCCAGCATGTGGCAGGCACATGGTGAGGCTTCCAAAGCAGCAGGGTGCAGAGCCCAGTATGCAGCAGGCAGCCCACCCCCTCCCCATGCACATACTCCACATGCCTCCCCAAGGGTATGCCCAATGGCAGGGAACCCCCCACATGCCCCTGGACAAGCCACCTGGGCTCATACCATCCCTTCACCCGCCCCAGGGCCATATTCATCACAGCCCCTGTCCCCACCCTTCCCCCCAACACACTTTACTGCTGGGTGCTACTCCACACTTGGTGCTGTGATCCTGGCTGTGTGCAGCAGGCTGTGTGCAGCAGGCTGCTGCTGGGCTCTGGGGATGTGCAGCCTCTCCCCTCCCCAAGCTTCTGCATACCACTCATGGGTCATCTGTGTACCACTGGTGGTAGGCATACCAGTTTGGGAACCGCTGCTCTATGCATTATTTTGTATTCATTTAATCTGATCCTGTTGCCTACTTGAGAAGCTATCTAGACTTATACCGTATACTTCACTAATCTGCATATTTGATAAGTATATAATTTGCTTAACTTCATAAAAGCATCAGTTCTGGGTTCTTAACCATTTCTTACATTGTAAAAAGCACTGATAACTGTGTGTCAGTTACGTCCATGAACTGCTGCAGTGCATAAGATTCTTCAGTAAACTGAAAAGCCCGAATGTACTTTCTTTAACTGCATAATTTGTTAAAGATAATTTGTAGGGTGGGGGAAAAACGGGAGCTATCAATTTCAAGCTTCTTAAAACAGCCCTGAACCATTCGTATCAAAATCAAGGCTGCTATTTGTGTCATAAGCAGGAATCCTGGTTTTCTATTTGCCATGGAAAACAGTGGAATCAGCATTTTTTCACAACGTACCAATATGTGTCAGTGTCCTATCGCAAGTAGCGCCATTTCTGGTCTCTAATTTTTGCTGTGGTTTTTGCCTCTTGGCCAATCAGTGGAGGTGGGGAGATGGGTTCCTGATTTGGCTGAGAGGCAAAAACTGAGGCAAAAATAAGAGCGCAGAAATGGTATGCCACCATATTTTCAGTAGGTCAGGGGAAAACACAGATTTTTGTGTTTTTTGAATGGAGGCTTTCTGCTTATTTCCCATGGAAAACTAGGATTCCTGGTCTTAAGGTACTCTGAGAAACCAGAACCTTTAAGGTGTTTAAAAACTTATGGCGTGCTGTTCGCCTAGTTTAATTAACATTGTTTATATCAAGTATCCCTTAAGTGTGGATTAGGGTACATGCATAGCTTTTATTTGTTTATTTTGTCTGGAGGCCACACATTCATGTTGAGGTGCAATGATATATTGGTGCCATCTTAGATCAGTACTGATAAAAGGAAAATTAACATTGTCAGCTTTTTTGGCTGGTGTAGCCAATTAATGTACTGATAAATACAATATTCCTTCTGGCCAGAGCACCTGGACACCATGTACATGCATGCAGCTGCATGTGGCCAGGAATGCAGCCCAGCATGGAGAGTAGTACCCTTCAGTTAAGTCTGGGGAAGGGAAGGGGTGTGGGGGGTAGATTGAGGCCTCCACTGTGAGGGAGGGAGTGGGGCAGGAGCAGGGGTTGGGGGTGCTGCCCAGCCAGGGCAGTGAAATGGGACCCCAGGGCTGGAAGTTAGGACAGAGCTGTGGGTGGCTCATGTAGGGGAGGAAGGGGGGCTGGCTCCCTCTGCTGCATGTACCCCCAGGGGAGGCATAAGGGGAGCATGTGCCCTCCTAGATTTGTGTGTGGGGTGGATAGAAATTGCCTGCTGTGGGATCAGGTATGTCTACCTTACTGCCTTTTGTCCTGAGAGCCCCCCAGCACACCCCCTGCCTGCCCAGCAGCAGTGGGGGCAGTGAGTTGTGTCTTCTGCTGCCAGGCAGGCTGTGGGTGTGGCACGGCCAGCGCACAGCTCCTGGGGCAAAAGGCAGTAGGTTGGACAGTCCTGAGCCTAAATGGGCAGCTGGCATCTGCCCTTGCCCTACTCAGCTCTGCTCCTAAAAGCTTCCCTGTGCTTAAAAATGGTGACAGCAGCTCTTGAACTAAAGCTCATTTGATGAGCTTTAATTCAAGCACCACTGCTACCATTTTTATGCACTGGGACACTGGGGGCAGATGCAAGCTGCCTGCTCCAGGCTACCTGCCCTGGCGTCCTATTCACGGCTTTGGCTGGATAGTGCCTCCAGCCCCTGCCCCACTCCCTCCCTCCCTCACGGTGGGGGCCTCAATCTGCCACCCCCACCCCTACCCCTTCCCCTCTGCAGACTTACCTGTAGGGTGCTGCTCTGTATGCTGCTGGGCGGAGCTCCAGTAAATAGGTTATCAGATTGGTATCGGCTGATATACCTGGTGAATAATCAGATATTGGTATCAGCCAAGAAAAGCTCTATCAATGCAACCTTACATTTACAGGGAGTATACTGGATGTTCTAATAACATTGAAATAGAACGTATGGAGCCTTATAAGATCACTATGAGTGTCCCAGTGATCATATACAATGTTCTTTGACCACTTAACCATAATATTCAGTTTTATAACAAATCAATGTTGTGCTTGTCAAAAAGTTGACTTAAACTGGTAATTAAAGACAGATTATCCAGAGCAGATATAAGGGAAAAAATAAGAAGCATTGTTCAGGATTTAATATTTCCCATCCCATGGCTTTCTTACTGACACAGGTTATAGTGCTGCTGTGGGACTATTTTATAAAAGACTGACGAGTCTTCTTACCTAGCAGTAAGTACTTAGCCACTCTTGTGGCTCCAGTAGACCCTGAGAAACAGCAGGTTCAATACCTCAAGACCAAAATTCTTTGTGGTGTAGTTCCAGTCAGTCCCTGGCTGGGGATCCAAAAATATAATAATTTGAGATATAATCAAGAGCAAAATAATTTCTTCTTTGATACCTTCAAAGCAGTCGAATTTTTAGGTTATTAATTATCTCTTATGTAAGTCTGGGTGATAGTAAAAGGAAAAACAGCATAGCACCCTGGCATATCCCAGTTTTTTCTGTAATAAACTTTAAAAATCCTTAAGTACAAACCCATGACTCCTTTTTATTCTTCTGTATGATTAAAATCACTCCAGTTTTGTTTAATTAGTCACTGTCAAAACCCAAGCTAGTACCCACGCTAGTACTTGCCTATGTCCTTAGATCAATGCAGCTACAACCTACAACCCTGTAAGCTAGTACCCAAGCGTTTACACCATAAAGAGAGATTCTGGAGGAACCTTGGCCCTTGTTCTGTCCTTTACCCATCAAAATAACATTTTTGGACAACATTCTCAGGCTTATAAGATTAAACTCTATGTTAAAACTTCCTTCACTTTCCCTTTTTTTAACCTTCCTTCATGTTCTCTTTGAAGAAGGTGTGTGGCTGAGGTCACCTCTGTCCCTCACCATATGGGTCATCCCTTTTCCAGTTATGCACACTTCATTTGAGCGCAGAGTTCAGCAGCCGTGCCTTTTCCATCACTGCAACAAATGCTAGATGGATTTGGAATTGGCTCGTGTTGCACGAGCATTGGCTCATGTACCCATATTCTATCTCGAGAAGTACACTATATAATTCATTTGGTCACAAGTAGACGTGTGAGGAAAGTCTGGAAGGACTAGGATTATTTAGTCCTGAGGAAACAGAGGGCTGGGCAGGGTTGGAATTTGATGACAGCCTTGAGGTACCTGAAGGACAATTATAAAACAAAGAGGTAGCATTTTATCTGTGGCTGGAGGGGACAGGACTAGGAGCAGTGGCATCAAAGCGCAGCAGAGGAAATTTGGATGAAGATTGAAACAAGCTACTTAGAGCACATGGGCTCTCCATACCTAAAAATTTTCAACAGAAGGTTAGATGGATACTTGGATGGCAGTGTGTATATATATATATAATATTCTGCACATGCATTTTTGATTTAGTCTGTAAGATGCATCTCTACCTTGTCTTCTGTGATGATTTAGTTAGGGATGATCCTGCCTCGAGCACGATAACCTCCTGACGTCCATTCCAACCCTGCTTTCCTATGATCCATTGCTCCTAGCATCAGAAGAACAGCTCATAAGAAAGCAAGGACAGACTTTATAAACCTGATAAAATATAGCTGCAGCCCAAAACCAACAATAAAAGCAGATGCAACAAAGACAAGAATTGAAACTTTTGTTGATTGCAAAAATTGTGGTAATCAAGTAGCTAACGTACTTTACCGGCAAGGAAATTCCTTGCCTGACCTGCCTGGATGATGTCATAAACGGGGGTAGGCAAAACACAGGGTGTAGGCCAAATCAGGACCACCAGGCACTTTCATCCAACACTCGGCACTCCTGATGAATTGTGCCCCACCTAGCCCTTCCATCCATGAGCCTGGGAGCAGCTTCTGGGCAGGGCTTCTGCTGCAGTCACCCCATAGGAACCTGCTTGGCTTCCCCAATCTCTAGCTTTTTCTGGGCAGCAGGTAGGAAAGCAGTGGGGCAGGGGGGAGGTAGAGTTGCAACTATGAAGAAACATGGAGCCCAGGCCAAGGGTGGTAGTGGGAGCATGGAGCTCAGCTGGGGCAGGGTGTGGATGTGAGGGAGGGTGGGAGTGTGGGTCCCCCCCCACATACACCCCCCCCCAAATGGTGCACAGCTCCTGCTGCAGGCACTCTGGGCACTTGTGCCCAGTGTAGGCACTGGTGCTTGGCAGGACCTGGCTCTGACCAGCACTGCACACAGGGGTCAAAGAGTATAGACTGCCTGGCTGCCTCTATGGCGGGGGCCGCTTGCCTGCAGCTCCAGCTCACACTGGGGGAAGCGCTGTGCTGGCACTGGCTGCCTTGCCCATTTCATGCTGCACAAGTCCTTTAACTCTGCTAGGAGTGAAGGGAGCCCCACCTCCTGCTTCCCTGAAGAATCAAGCGCAGGGTTTCTCCCAGCATGAGTGCAGGAGCTGCAAGCATGCTGCATAGCATGGAGCTCCCATGATGGAGGCAGCCAGGCAGGCTGCGCTCCTTGAACCCTCTGCATGGAGTGATGGCCAGAGCTGTGCCCCTCTGGGTGCCAGCACCTGCACCAGACACAAGCTCCCTGAGCAACCCTGCCTGCTGTTGCTGCTGGCAGCAGGGGCTGCGTGCCATGTGGAAGAGTGTGTGGGTGGGTCCCCTGTCCCCCCCCCACCCCCCCTCACACCTCATAAACCTGATCCACCACGATCTGCTGCCTTCATCATTAATGAAGATGTTGAACAATGTGGGTCCAAGGACAGAGCCTTCGGAGACCCCACTGGTCACAGGACAACATGATGATTGACTTCCATCGGTTACTACCCTCTGGGTCCGACCACGGAACCAATTTCCCAAGGCCACAATTGGCCAGTTTCGCCAAGAGGTGATCATGGGATGCCAGATTGAAGGCTTTTTTGAAGTCAAGATATATGACATCAATCTCTTTTCCCTTGTCCAGGTGATAGGTCACCTGGTCATAGAAGGAAATGAGATTGGTCAAGCAAGACCTACCCACAACAAACCCATGCTGGCTATACCTTAGGATGTTGGCGTTGGCCAGTCCATTAAGGCCTCTTTAATAAACTTTCTAAGATCTTCCCCGGGGTAGAAGTCAGGTTGATGGACCTCTAGTTAGCCGGATCCACTTTCCTCCCTTTCTTGAAGATAGGCATTGGCCTTCTTCCAGTCTTCAGGCACTACACCAGAGTGCCAGGAGTTTTCAAAGATTCGTGCCAGAGGCTGGGCTATGATGCTCACCAGCTTCTTGAGTGTGTAGACTGTCAGTGTAGATTGTGTAGATTGTCAGGGCCGGCTGACTTGGAGGTATCCAGCTTCTCAAGGTGTTCCTTCAGAAGGTCAGCATTAATGGAGGGCAGGGGATCTCCCTCACCTGGACCTCCCTGTCCCATAGTGGGCATGGGCGTCCCATGGGACTGATGAAAGACCAACGCAAAGTACCCATTTAATAGGTTGGCTTTTTCCTGGGCGTCAGTTGTCAGTTGCCCCATCTGGTTCAGCAGGGGTCCAGCGTTGCCCTTTCTTTTTCTCCAGCTCCCCACATATCTGAAAAAGGACTTTTTATTGTCAAATGTGACAAAGAAAGATGCTTTGCTTTTTAGTAAATGATTTCTTTAAAAAACCCAAATGTATGACTCCATATACCTTAAATATAGGTTTATAGAAATGGAAGAAGAGAAAAAGTGTATACTCTGTTGAGAAAAAACTGTTTCACAAGAGTCTGATCCCCATCAAAGTCAGAAAGATACTTAGACAAGGGTTTGGCAATCTTCTGCACTGTAGACAGTGACCCAGATCCACCACAGACTGTATCCCTGCAACTGGTAAATGCTGCAAAGGGAATAGATAGAAAAAGGCAGGAACTAGAACCCTGAGGATGCCTCCCCTGCTGTAGTAGACAGAATAAATGGAAAACATCAGGCAACAGGGGAGGACCCTAGGGACACCTCCTCTACCATTGTAGCTAGAGGATACTACTGATTTCCTGAGCTGCAGTGGGCTGGATATGGCCCAAAGGCCATAGGGAGGGACGGACTTGGGAGGGACAAAATCAGAAAGGCAAAGGGGGAAAAAAATGAACTTCACCTGTGTAGGCATGTTAAGGATAACAAATTAAGGATAATAAATATTTTGGCCAGAAAAGAAAGACCAAGGAAGATGCAGGTTGGCTGTTAAACGGCTAGGGGAGACTCTTAAAAGAAGAGGAAAAGAAAGCAAAGCTGCTTATTTATTACTTTGCCTCAGTCTTTACTAAAAATTAGGTTGTAATCAGAAAGTTAACAAGGATTATTTGTATAAGGAAGAGGTGAGGTAACGAAAGAAACAGCTTTTGATGGGTTTAAATCAGGTGTTTTCAATCTTTTTTAAGGTGGGTAGTCCTCCTGGTGGTTACCCCCTTCTGGACATAGGAGGGGGGGTTCTCCCCCAGTGGCTGGTCGCCAAGTGGGGGGGGGCAGGTGGGTCCCCCCCAGCTGCCAAATGCAAAGCAGCAGCGGTGATGGCATGGCAGCACACAAGCAGCAACACTTCCCAAGTACCCCCAGGAGTACGCATATTCCTGGTTGACAAACCCAGGTCTAAATGAATGCAAGTCAGCAGGGCCTGATGAACTTCATCCCAGGATACTAAAGAAACTGGCAAAGGAGATCTTGCAGTCCTTGGCAAAAATATTTACTAAGTTGTAGGTGACAGATGAGGTACCAGAGCACTGGAAAAAGGACAACACAGTGCCCGTCTTTTAAAAAAAGGCCAAAAGGAGGACCAGGAGAAACTACAGACTGGTTAACCATACCTCGCTACCCAAGAAGTTATTCAAGAATATCAGAAGGAAGCTCGTCTGCACCAGGAGAGGAAGGGCTGATCACAACCAGCCAGCATGGATTTACTATGAATAAACTGTGCCAAACAAAGCTGATGAAGTGGATGAAGGGAATGCTGTGGATACAGTGTATCTAGGTTTCAGCAACACTTCTGACAAAGTCCCAGATTACCTTTTCATAAACAAATTGGAGAAGTGTGGGCTAGACAAAACTACTGTAAGGTGGATAAACAACTGCCTCAATAGCCACAAAGAATAATTATAAACAGAACCATGTCAGAATGGCAGAAGTTTGGAGTCAAGTCCCATGGAGGTCCATCTTGAGCCCAGGTTTATAAAACATATTAATAATTTAGATACTGGAATTGAGAGCATCTTGAGCCAATATGCAGATGACAATACATTGGGAAGGACTACAAACACAATGGAAGACAGGAGCACAATTCAGTTAGTATTTGAAATTAGGGACGAAAATAAGAGTAATGTTCACCTGCCTTCCTGTCCTGACTGGAACTGAAAAAACTAAAGCAGGGAGATTTGAGTCAGGCTAGCATACAGTTTGTGGCAGGGGCAGTCAATTATTTAGTCTGGAGGGCTGCTTAATGAGTTTTGGTGAGTTGTTGAGGGTTGCTTGGGTAGCCCTGCCCCTTGACAGCTGCCCCCCCCCATGCCCGATTGCCATATCGGGATGGGAAGCCTCACCCCTTAACTCTTGACCTTTGCCACCAGAAGTTCCCCCCACTTGCCTTCCAGAAATACTCCTTTTCAGAGGGGGGGGTTGCCATCTTAGAAATAAAAAAAACCAAATCATATTCGAAGTCAAACACTTACTATATTTTAATTATTACAAAAAATATTTGTCATGATTTGTGGGTTTTTTATGTATATAGAAGGGATTGCCTAATGACTTAAAAATAAAGTCTCACTCATATTGTATGGGAGGGGTGTACAGCCAGTCCATTAAGGAGGCCATCCTTAATGGACTGGCCGATGCCAACATCCTAAGGGATAGCCAGAATGGGTTTCTTGCGGATAGGTCTTGCTTGACCAATCTCATTTCCTTCTACGACCAGGTAACCTATCACCTGGACAAGAGAAGAAATTGATGTCATATATCTTGACTTCAAAAAAGTCTTCAGTCTGGTATCCCATGATCACCTCTTGGTGAAACTGGCCAAATGTGGCTAGGAACTTGGCTCTGTGGTCAGACCCAGAGGTAGTAGTTGATGGCAGTCACTCATCATGGTGTCCTGTGACCTGTGGCATCCCCCAAGGCTCTGTCCTTGGAACCATATTGTTCAACATCTTCATTAATGATGTGGACATTGGTGTCAGGAGCAGACTGGCCAAGTTCGCCAATGACACCAAACTTTGGGGCAAAGCATTCACACCTGAAGACAGGAGGGTGATCCAGGCTGACCTGGACAAGCTCAGCAAATGGGTGGACAAGAACCTGATGGTGTTTAACACTGAAAAATGCAAGGTTCTCCACCTTGGGAAGAAAAACCTGCAGCATCCTTATAGGCTCGGCAGTGGTACGCTGGCTAGCACTACGGAAGAAAGAGACTTGTGGGTCATCAGTGACCGCAAGATGAACATGAGCCTGCAGTGCGATGCTGCGGCTAGTAAAGTGACCAGAATGCTGGCTTGCATCCATAGATGGTTCTCAAGCAAATCCCGGGACGTCATTTTCCCCTTGTGCTCGGCCTTGGTGAGGCCACAGCTGGAGTACTGCGTCCAGTTTTGGGCTCCACAATTCAAAAAGGATGTGGAGAAGCTTGAGAGAGTCCAGAGAAGAGCCATGCACATGATCAGAGGTCAGGAAAACAGACCTTACGACGACAGGCTGAGAGCCATGGGGCTCTTTACTCTGGAAAAGCGCAGGCTCGGGTGATCTGATGGCTACCTATAAGTTTATCAGGGGTGACCACCAGGATCTGGGGGAACGTTTGTTCACCAGAGCGCCCCAAGGGATAACAAGGTCAAACAGTCATAAACTACTACAAAACCGTTTCAGGCTGGACATCAGGAAGAATTTCTTCATTGTCAGAGCCCCCAGGGTCTGGAACAGCCTGCCATTGAAGGTGGTTCAAGCACCTACATTGAACACCTTCAAGAGCAAATTGGATGCTTATGTTGCTGGGGTCCCATGACCCCAGCTGACTTACTGCCCTTCAGGCAGGGGGTTAGACTCAATGATCTTCTGAGGTCCCTTCCAGCCCTAATGTCTATGAAATCTATTTTTGGACATTAGTGATATTAGCACTATCATTATACTGCTCTTCTTTTTTGTCTTAATTTGATTTTATTTAACCAGCAGTTCATCTCCCATGGCTTGGGAGTGAGCTGTCAAAGGGTTGTGCAGCCCCTCAGCTGCAAGAGATCCCAGTGCTTCTCTCCATGGCAGTGGTACCCCTTGGGCAGCACTCACCTGTTGACACCCTCCCCAGGTAGTTGTGGGGGAGCATTGCTGCTGCGAAGGGAAGCACTGGGGCCCCCTGCAGCTTGAGGCCTGATGGCAGCTTATCTCCTGTCTGCAGGAGAGGGGGGCAGGCTCTGGGGGGGAGGGGAGATTGGGCCCCTCACCGTTTTTTGTTTTTTTTTTCCTTTGGCAGAGCCTGCCCACTCTGCAGCAGGGGGCCCTGGTGCTTCATTCTAGCTCTTACTTGCCTGCATATCTGTTTGAAATGCCTTTGGATCTATAATAAAAACATGCTTTATTCTGTCTGTACGAAGTACTATCTTTCTAATGCACCCTGCTCGTTTCAGTAAGCATTGTGATTGGCTGCAGAGACAACTAATCAAAGTGCTCCAGACAGACAGAATAAGCCTATTATTATTATTATAGATTATTTTTGTGCATAATTAGACGATATAACCTCTCTTTGTCATCAGTTTATTTCCACTGAATGCAAAATACCACATGTAAGTAATTATGAAAGACATCAGTGATGAAGATTTGGTTTCAGGTGAACTTCACTGAGTGTTTCTGTACTTCTGAATATGTATTTTCCAGATTTTTTTCAGTTTTTAGTATCTTTTTGGTGTTGTCTATCCAATAACTGAAAAGCATTTACAACTTTAATCATTTTAGTTTCAACATTTTAGAATTTAATAGGTTTTAAAATTTTATAAAAATGCCTTTTATGTCTATTTTATTTTTCTAAATGACAGGCATTCAAGTCTGGGCATCTGTATCAGCATTGTGTAGTATTTACAACCGAGTCTTTTTACAAAATCAAAATTATCGTTTTAAGTGAAAAAAACGTGATTTTTTGCTGCCTACTATTTCAGACATCCTTAAGTGAGCATGACAATGGTGGCTTTGCAGGATTGATCCTACTATCCAAGAAAAATGTTTACAATTTAGATTTGACAAAATGTAGAAATAGATAACAAGGAGAACAAAGTTGCTTCCAGTGTTTTAGCTTCCTTTTAAATAGAAACACTTTTAAGTTTAAGGAAAATTAGGTGGAAAGAAAGCAGATGTTGAAGCCAACTTGAAAATTACCTTTTGTAATAGTATTTAAAGGAAAAAACAAGGTTGCATGATAGGATCTAGACGAAAGGATGACTCTAAAGGGGGGGATAGCATCAAGTATAATGAAAGGATGAGGAATATAGGAATCTGAACCTTTAAAGGTGAACATGGACATTAATGCAGAGATTAGAAATTAGGTCAGGACCCTGAAGCAGATGGGTGGATAGTACAGGGTATATAGTCAGAGTGCAGGGTAAGGGTGTTTATATTGGGGCAGGTATGTCAAATATATGACCCACTAAACTACTAGCAGGCCTCTGAAAGCTTTGGGGTGAGTGGCCTGCCATAGAATCTAGAGCCCTGGGGCTCTGGTTGGCATGGCAGTCAGTAGCAGGAAGACCATGCAAAAGCTAGTCGCCCTCCGGCCACTTCACCTGTTGCCACTGCCATGGCCTCAACTTTTAGGCCACTTATTCCACCATTGCCACCACCTGCCCCATGCCAGCTCTGGAGCTACTGCTGTGGCACCTGGCATGTGCCTGTTTTGGTTCTGACACAGGGCATACAACGGGAACCAGACCATTGCCGCATGCCCTGTGTCAGAGCTGTTGCTGCCACTGTCATCACGTGCCCCAGGCTGGAGTAGAAGCTGCTGCAGTTTAATCCCCTGAGTTGGATCTGGCACACACAGAAGCCTGTGGGGGAGATCTGGCCCGGTACACAAGGTGAATTTGAAACCCCTGTACTAGGGCAGTGTTATAGTGTAGAGAAATGCAACATAAGGAGCTTAAGATGAGAAATAACTAGCAGGTAGATGTCATTTTTAAAATTATTTTGTAAAATCTCATGGCTGAAGAGTCATGGCATTGTGGTTGTGTATTAAATGCCACAATTTCAACATAAAAAAATTCTCTTAAGACAAAGAAGGGATTTTAAATGAAGCATTTAGCCAGCAAAATGTTATTTTTGTTGCTATTTTTACTCTAGCGTCTGCGGACCTCAGTCATAGACTAGGCCCACCTTGTACTAGGAGCTCTACAAATGCAAGCCAGAATGATGTTGCCATTAACCTTTTTATTGACAATTAAGTTATGCTGTTTAAACAGATGTCAGTAACCTAAACCGACTAGACCCAGATGTGACTATAGTATATTAAATTTAAAAATATATTTTAAATCAATGTATTAATGTTAAAAAAAATCTGTCAGGGACAACAATCAGGGTCCACTTCTTTCTCATAACAGTTAATTGCAGTCACAACTACATTTAAAACAATGTAAGGAGTTGGGTTTTTTGGTTCAGCTTGAAATGCATGATGTCATCAACTCTTGTGGAGAAATAGAAACCTTAGCCAGGTCTTAAGCAGGGAAACTGGGTTTTCTTCACTGGAATAGAAGCAGGGAGATCCTAGGTATGTCTACACATGCATTAACGGACCTTTTCTAATGCTCCCTAAATTTAGTAACTCCAATGTAAGAGTGCCTATACATGAGCGCAAAAGCTGCTCTAACATGCTGTAATTACAGCACAGCAGAGCAGACTGACTTAATCAAGTCTGCTGGAGCATGGTAATTACTGTGTTCCAGCAGCCTCCCACATCTTGTGTATCAACATCCGCATGCTTAAAATGGTGGTAGGGGTGCTTGAACTAGAGCTTGTCAAACGAGCTTTAGTTGAAGTGCCCCCCACCACCATTTTTAAGTGTAGGGACGCTGATACATGAGACAATGTGCCACTTTAGAGTGGCTCTCAGAGCTGCTTTAATTAAAGCGCTGTCCCTCCCTTCCCCACCTTTCCCCTCCCCCCTAAGCATGTGTAAAAGTGCCCTGAGGTACTAAACCAGGGTTGGCCAAAATATGGTCCATGGGCCGGATTCGGCCCTCCAGGCCATTCTATCCAGCCTACGGGGTCCCTAAAAAATTTAGAAAATGAATGTTTATCTGCCCCGGGCTGCCTGTCAAAGATGATCTTGTTCCTGAATAACACAGCCGTTCTGTTCTTGCAGTGTTTTAGTTGTTAGCATTTGGAGACATTCAGTCCTTGGAAACCTGTAAATGAGCCATGCAGGCTCACATTAAGAATTAATTGCTGCTGAGCAGAGATACTCTATTTACTCGTATCTAAGATAAGGTTTTGACCTCCATATTGGCAGGGGCAGTGGGGATTCGTCTTAGATTTGCATATAAAGCAGGAGGGGACAGGTGGCTAGTGCAACTCTGCCTCTGGCCCTAGGCCCAAACTGGGGCCCACAACAGCCCCCTTCCCCTCCCTTACTGTCAGGCCTAACTCAGCTCAGAGTCAGGCTGGTTTCCCTGTAAGACTCAGAAACTCTTTTCGCTGCTAGCAGGGGTGGTACGAGGGAGGGAGGGAATGGAGCCCAGCAGCATCTGACAGTAAGGGGTTGGGGACGGCATAGAGAGGCAGGGACTGGAGAGCACCGGGAAGGAACAGGGTCTCTGGAGAGTTGGGATAGAGAATGCAGGTGGTGGGGTGCAGGAAGGCTGAAGGGGGAAAAAGTTGGGGAGGGGCAAAGGGCATGGGGGCCATCTGATGCCCTCTGGCCACCTGACCACCCCAGCCACTCCTTTCCCTTCTGTACTAATGTGGGGGAGGGGATACAGATTAATTTAAGACAACCCTCCAATAATTAGATTCTATACTTGGAAAAGTATAGCGAAGTTATAAATTTTCCATATATAGGATCTGATTATTGTTGGGGAGGTCATCTTAAATTGGGGGTTGACTTAGGTTTGAGTAAATACGGTACATAAAACTGGCTGGAGATTTTAAAAGTTCACTAAGTATTAAGTAAATTGAAACTAAACATGGAGTGCAAAAAGTAAATATTTATTTATTTGCTTACTTCAGGAGTCCTGGTGTGAAGATACGTGTTGAGATTAGTGCTTGTAGTTTTCAGCAAGTTTCTGTCAGTTTTCTGTATGCCATGTCAATAGGCAGTGTGGCATTACTAAGGATTTTAAGGGCAGGTATGAAATAGAATGAATGGGTCCCTGGAAAAAAAATAGCAGTTTTCAATATTTTGAAATTATGAGTGTTGTATTAGAATACTGATTAAACTTCTGTTTTAATTCTGTATTTTAATGCATCTCTGATCTATCTGATAAAATACCGTTAGCCTGAATAAAAGGGGCAAATAAACCAAAAAAATATATATATTTAAAAACCGGGGGGCAAAAAAGTTAATATTAGATGCTTCATATTTAACTCTGCAGACTACCTGTGGGTCTAATGTATACATCTGTTAAAGACAGATGTTTTAATCTCTTTTGCACGTGGTTTTACTTATTTATATATAAATTCTTAACAGGTAATGACTAGGTGATTTAATAACAGAGGAAGCAGTTTTGTAATGACATTGTAGATAGCCATGATTTGGGAGAAGTATGTTGATCTTTAAAACGGATTGATAGTTAATCTGTGTCAGAAAATAAAAATAGGTTTTGAATGAAGGATTGGATAAGCTTTTATGTATAGCAGGGGTGGGCAAAATGCGGCCCACGGGCCGGATGGGGCCCTCCAGGCCATTCTATCTGGCCTGCAGGGCCCCTAAAAAATTTAGGAAATTAATATTAATCTGCCATGGGCTGCCTGCCATGCAGCCGTCGGTGGCTTGCGGAAACTCAGCAAGTGGCCCTCTGCCCAAAATAATTGCCCACCCCAATGTAGTTTGTATTCTTTGCTGGCACTCTGAGGCAAATATTTGTCCTTGCAGTTCACGAATAATAAAAGAATAGTAATCCTAGCCTATAGGCTGAAAGTGGCTTAGCTGAAGGGACAACAGATTTCACTACAATTAAAAAATAGTTATTTAAAAACTCAGTCCTCATGTCCTTCAGAGCCATTTTTAAGCGCACAATCTTCCTACTCATTCAGCAACCTCTTCTTTGTTCACCATGCTGACATATTACTCCAGTCCCACCTAACCTGTAATTTGCAGTAAGAATCCATTTTGCTGAGCTTTGACAGCAGGCATTTCAGTGTTCTGGAAAGTCTCAGGATGTATTGTGTTGGCTGCTACAGTGCTTTAAAGGAGCAGCTATAAGTATTAATGCCTGTGAGGTTCCAATAGTAGCTCCAGTCTTTTTCTTTTTTAATCTAATAAACCTTATGTATCATAAGAAGCACAGTCTGTTCTAGCATCTTCACAGCTCTGGTATACTTGTGATTGTTGTCCAGAAGTTTTGCAGGTATTGTGCTTTCTGGTAACTAAACGTCAGGTGCCATGACTTGCTAGGCAACTTGGTTCTGGTTGCAGTAGCTTTCAAACAGAAAAGTTGGTAATACCACTTGACATCTAAAATGGAAAAGAAAAAAACCTTCCTAAGGGAAGAGGTCCTGCCATTTGGACTATGCAACACAGTAAAGCAGCGGTTCCCAAACTGTGGGTTGCAACTGCAAATGGGGTTGCGACATGACCAGATGGGGTTGCAGTAAACACATCCCCTGCGATTTCTGCACTCACAGTGGGGTGCGGGGCTACAGCTGGGCCAGACCAGCTCTGGGCAGGAGCCATCTCTGCAGGCCCAGCAGGGGTGGAACCCATTGTGGGAGGGAGTGCCGCACCACCATGGCCACCAAGGTGATATGCGGTGGTGGTGCAGAGTTGTGCCCATGCTGCTGCTGGGTGAGCAGGGGATGCCTCAGTTTGGCAGCCGTGGCGGTGCAGTGCTCCCTCCCTTGTACGCTGGGTCCTTTCAATTGGGCCAGGGATCCCCCAAGGGGGAGGGAGGGCAGCAGGGTGGGGAGCTTCCAGCCTGCAGAAGGCAGCTTGCATCCTTCCCCTGCTGCCCCCCACGGGCTCTGGTCTGGCAGTGCTGCCCACAAGGGAGATTGGGGGGGGGAGGGGAGATGAGCTCTGCACTCTGGGCACAGCAGCAGCTACCTCCCACAGGTGGCAGCTGGGGGCTGTGGGCCCTGGCACTGGGGCACCTGTGGAGGTGCAGGACTGAAGGTAGGGTGTGAGGGGTACCAGCAGGGCCAGGGGGCTCTGAATGGGGAGTGAGGGGCTGCAGGTTGGGAGGTAGGGGTCATGCTGAGGAAATGGGGTAATGAATGGGGTTGTACTGAGGAAAAGTTTGGGAAACACTGCAGTAAAGATTGATTGACAAGGGATTGTGTGATCTGGTTTAGTCAATGAATAGTGTCTGGTTCAGTTTGACAGTGAAGACACTGTTTTAATAGCTAGGATATCAGTATTAACATGTTCCATTTACTTAGGGGTGCTCAATCCCCAGCTGACCCACAAGGGTCCAGACATTTGGCAGCAAGGGAGCAGTAGTATTAATTACTGTTCCCCTGCTGCCAAATTTCTATACACATAGGGAGTCCCCCAAGCTGGAGAATGTGGTCCTGTGTGTAGTCAGGCTGGCACCCAGCCAGATCCAGGCATGCAGGGTTGGGGTGCTGGGTACCACTGATTTAGGATATAAATGATAACTCTTTTGCTGTGCAATCTTCTGTGCTCACTAAACACATTTCGTGAGTTAACTGTTGTTAACGTTTTGATATTCTCCAATTTTTAGTAGGTGTCTTTTACCTCAGCCTTAAAGATCTTGTACTGTAAAAGGAGCATGACTTTGAAAAGATTGGTAACGTTTTAAGGCACCAGCAGTGTGGTGATTAGCATGTGTTTCCTTTAGTAGTTTTTCTCTGCCCCCCCCGCCCCTTCTGTTTTCCATTTTGTATTCCCACAGTTTTCTTTTCTTTGTCAGGACAGTGACATTGTAGGAAAGACGTATAAAATGTTTTGATGGAAACATGGTTCACTTTTCCCTGAAGCCTTCAGTCTGGGTGATTTTTTTCTATCCTATCTGTCTGCAGCTTCCTTCCCATGGTTTTCCTGTAACAGTCAGTCTTTTTCAGTCACAGATTGGTTCTGATTATCAGCCAGTTCTGGCCTGTAGTTATTCAGTTATGATAACTCCCCTGGTTGATGTTAACATTTATCATATGATTAATGTGTCAATAGTGTGATAAAATGTAACATGACGTATATTCAAGCAATTTATCATGCAATAAAAATGGTGAATGAGCCTCAGAGATGTCATTCCTTCACACTGTGGATGAATTGGGACTGTAATTGTAGCCCCACTGCAGTGCTGAGGCCCTGACTAGTCTCAGAGCAGCAGTGGGGCTATTGAACACAATCTGCTGCCCCAGTGGGAAGCGATCATGATATTCGCCTTCTCACCTCTGTGGGGAACAGGGGCTGTTCTTGCATCCCAGTTGCTGCCTGGGGTCCTTGACTGGTCTGTCATCTCAGTTCTGTGCTAGGGTCTGCCCCCACTCCTTGTACAGAACTGCAGTGACTGTTGTGCATGAGGCATGTGAAAGAGCCCCTATGGGTTCAGCACAACAGCTGGTCGGGCCCATTTTCATCATGTGACAAAATTCCTCAGTACCTGTTGCATAATGAAAATAATGCATGCCAGGACCTGAGCTGACGTGTCCCCCACCTAATAATAGAAGCAAGGAAAATTAGGGTTGGAAGGGACCCTCGGAAGTCCTCTTGTCCACCCCCCTGCTCAGGGCAGGACCATCCCCAACTAGATCATCCCAGCCAAAGCTTTGTCTAGCCAGATCTTAAAAACCTCCAAGGATGGAGATTCCACATCCTCTCTGGGTAATCTGTTCCAGTGTTTTACTAGCCTCCTAGTAAGAAAATTCTTCTTAATATCTAAAACTTCCCTTGATGCAGCTTGAAACCCTTTGCCCCTTGTTCTGTCATCTGTCACCACTGAGAAGAGTCTAGCTCCATCTTCTTTTGAACCCCCCTTCAGGTAGTTGAAGGCTGCTATTAAATTCCCTCTGAGTCTCCTCCTCTAGACTAAATAAGCTGAGTTTCCTTGGTCTTTCCTCATCAGCCATGTGCTCCAGCCCCCTCACTGTTTTTGTTGCCTTCTGCTGAACCCTCTCCAGTTTCTTCACATTCATTCTGTAGTGGGGGGCCCAAAACTGAACACAGTACTCCAGATGTGGCCTCACCAGTGCTGAATGTCCTTTATTAGCTTTATTCCTTTCCTTGTCATTAAGCTGTGATCTTTTTTCCAGTCCTGTACCGTGTCTATATGGAACTATATGATTTTTACTATAGGAAGGCTTGTCACAGTCAGCGGTTTAACTTACTGCATTTGCTGAAGGCAGAGAGTTAGATGCTTCTGTATGCCATTAACAGGGGCAGAATATAGCGTGCACTGATGTGACCGCTTACTTGCCTCAGTTTATAAATCAGTATGTATTCCTGTCAGATCACGTGTGGATAAGATATACCTAGGAATTTTTATCTAAATATTGAGAAAACAGTTCTTACAAGTAATTTGATTAGAAAGATTTGGACAATTTCCATGCATGGTAGCCAATGCAAGGCTGTCCAGCTGGTGTGTACAGGCTGTATATGGTCTCTAAGGGGTTAAGTTGCACCCCTCACCCCTTTTTTTTTTCTTATGGCTTTTACCCCTTGCCTCTGCACTGCTGAGCCAGAAGCTGTGTGGGCATTCAATGCAGCAGCTGGTTGAAGGGGGCGCCACACAGTGCAGCCGTTGGTGTATGGCATGCACCCAAGGGAAGTCTCGTGGCTTGTGCTGATGTGGCCTGAGTGTGTGTGGCCTCTTGCACAGTCCATGAGATGTTCAGAGCCCATCCACTTAGAAGTTGAACAGCTTGGCCTGTGGCTTAAAATAGTGCTGTTCAACCTTTTGGCCCCATGGGCCAGATGAGTGCCCTCTCCCTGCCCTGTGCACCAGGATTGAGCCCTGGAGACCTGGCACTGCTCCCTCCCTCCCCAGCTGCTGGAAATGAGTCCTGGGGGTCCAGCAGTACTCCTGCCCATCCCCTGCACACCAGGATTGTGTCCCAGGGGCCAAGCACCACCCCTCCTGTCCCCTGTGTGCCAGGATTGGCTTGCAGGGGCCTGGCATTGCCCCCTTCCAGCCTTTGTGCACCAGGATTAGGGCCTATGGGCCCGGCACTGTCCATGCCCAGCCCTGCACCCTGGGATCAGCGACCAGATCCAACATGCGGGGCCTTGGTTCCCCCTGAGTTCAGATATTTGGCAATAGGTGAGCTGTGGCACCACTCCCACCACCAAATTTCCAGACCCTTAGGCCAGAGGTTGAGCACCCCAGCCTAAAAAGATGAATGAAATGTGTACCTTTGAAGCAAGAATATTATTTGACCAGCAAATTGCTTTAGTTTTTTACCCAGTACTCTGTAGCTTTTTGAAGTCATTTAATTGTTCTTGTCTATAGAATGAGATACTACTCTTATTAATTAATCAACTGTGGTGGATTGCCTTGGAAATAAAATTTTAATTCCTTCTGTATACACAGAACAATTCTATAAATTTTTCATTGCATGAAGTGTGGGTAACCTGAGGAGATTCAAGGAGATTCCTTCTAAGATATTATCAAGGTTTGTATAAAGATGAACTCTCTACCCAGTATTTGAGAAATAATGCTGATGCTATTAAAACATCTGAAGATTATTGGCACTATGACAAGTTTCAAGAACATTTTGTATCATGATCAGGGATCCTGGTTTTCCATGATAGAGAACTTGCAGGGTTTTTTTTCGATTAAAAAAAACAAACCCCCCCCCCCGAAATCCATGATTAAAATGAAAGGACCCCCCCCCCCCCGCTTATGTCCCTTGTCTACCCCCCTCACCCCCAGCTCATGTTCTTCCAGCCCTACTAGGGCTACAGGGTCGGGGACTCAGCTCCACAGCCTCCTGTCCCTGGCAGGAGGCGGCGGCTGCTGGAGCGGATCAGAGCCCATCTCCTCACCCTACTGTGAACTTGCATGGGGGAGCTGGCTCCCCACCACGATGCGCACTCTGGGAGGCAGGAGAGACCTGTGCCCCCTAGATCTGCGTGCAGGACGGGGACTACATGCTGCCTGCTGTGGGCTCAGGCTTCCTCCCTGCTGCCCTCCCCTGGGGCCTCCGCAGCCTGAGAGGTGAGACCCAGCACTGCAAAGAACAGTGGAGCCGTGCAGGAAAGCTGCTTGGTGCTGTGAGCTCCATGCTGCCCTGGTGATGCATCCCCTGCACGTGTGGCAGCACAGGTTTGCATGCAGGGGACACCTTGCTAGGGCAGTGCAGCGCTCACAGCAGCAAGCAGGTTTTCTGCGCAGGCAGTGCAGGAGCCAAAGCCTAAGGCAGGTAGCTTGCACTTGCGCCCCACACACAGATCTGGGGGGCACGGGTCTGCCCTGCCCCACCGAGCGTGCACAGCAGCAGCGGGCTGCACCTTCACCGTCTGAGCCCGCAGTGGGCAGCCCATCCCACTCCCGCCCCATGCACAGATCTGAGGGGTACAGGTCCCCCCTCCCATCCCAAGAGTACTCGCAGCCATGAGGAGCCAGCCCCACCCCCTGGATGAACTGCCCACAGCCCCTTCCTACTCCCTGCCGGGGCCCTGCAGCTGCAGGTGGTAACCCCCTGCAGGCTAGAACTCTGCCAGCCTGCAGAAAGCTTGTTGCAAAACTGCAAAATCCTCAGGTTTCTCTGGTAAAATCAGAAATCCACGTTTGCCTCCAATAAAAGGCAACATCCATAGTTTTTTCCATTTTGCTGTGGGAAATGGAAAACCCAGATCCTTGATGATGATGATTTTTGCCTTCAGGAGTGTCTGACAGTCATGTTAACTGACAGTCATTTGACAGTTCAAGCTGTGGCCTGTTTTAGTGGAGGATACCATAATCAGGCATCATTAAGTTTACTTTTCAGGGTTAAAGGAATGTTATTAGATTATGAAGTTAATTGAAGGTTTTAATTTATCTGTACATTGGAAATGCCCTTCTCTCAACTGTTAAAGACTAAGAACTGAACTGCTGCCACTGTAATATTCATGTATCAATTACTGTCCCTTTAAATACAGAATGAAAGTACTCACAAATCTGAAGGCAAGATATTAATATTACTAATAAGATTTTAGTGCTATAAGGCTGCAAAGCTTTAGAAAGGTATAGAAGAGAGGCAGGAGGGTTAATACTGACTTGTGTAATGTAGCAATCAGCTGTAAGTACTCTTGAAAACTGCCTGAATGAATCTTCTTGACTTAATACATGTGCATGAACTCAAAATCTTCTAATTAGCAGTGACTTTGGCCATACAGACACTTTAATTCATAAGAGGATATAAAAGTGGCTCCCTGCTACCTGGCCATCCCTGTTGCTTGCTGTCTCTCCAGCCTCTGCCGCTTAGCCCCTCTGCCTCCCTCCACCTGTCTACCCTTCTGCAGCCCAGGCTACAGGGTCCAGTTGGAGCCGCCGCATCAACTGTTACCAAGCCAGTTACCAAGATAGGGGCCAGACAGTGTTCTGTGCCGCAAGTTAGTGCCGGGCCAGAGCAAGAGGGAAGGGCGGGGTTGAGGGCAGGCAGCAGCTAGAGTTGAGGGACTTCTTACCCCATGTTAAATGGGAGAAAAAAACCTGATCTTGGATTTCAGTAAATACAGTATTTGGCTCATTTCTCCTAAAAGATTAAAAGCTAATGACTATTAAAGGAGGAAAAAGTTCAGAGCTTACCAGCATTCTCAATTACTTTTATTTTCCTTCTGTCTTCAGGCTTAATCTACGCTATTTAGTTTTCCCAGTAAAACTCAAGTGGCCTCTGAACAAAATCTTTTCTTTTTGCCTGCTCTCCAACTGACAGAAGGGTTCTGTTATCACCTGATAGCTGTCAGAAGGTGCTTGTAGGCTTGCTTCTTCTGTCTTCTGCCAGCTACCAAAGCTCTTTTATAGCTGCAATAACTCAGGGTGCACTGTGCACCTTTTTAGCACAGTGGGTGGAGTCAAACAAATGTGAATGTGCTCTGGTGGTTTCCCTTTTTCTGGCTCCTGTCTGCTGCTAGAATTTCTGGTGACAGAAGCAACCTAGAGAAGAAAAGGTCTTAGTTGCTCCCTTTCCAATGGAGGAGGTGCCTGAGGTCCGGTTGACAGTTGCTCAGTGTCCAGTGCTGGTGACATCAAAAATCCCTTTGATCTTTTCAGCAATAAGCAATTCTCACACCCAGCATGTTTGCATTAAAGACACTACCAAGTAAAAATGGGATGGTAAGTTTAATGCCAGAAGTTTCTCTGTTGATTCTTAACTAATAGTCCGAAGTTGATCTTGATGGGGAGAGTACTTATATAGAAACTGAGAGAAGGGAAAAGATTTACATTTTTTACTTTTTTTTTCACAAGGACTGGAAGACACCGTATCAGTTAAGTCATTTAGCAGTTTCTCAGCATGACCATTGTGCTGGTTTAGAGTTGGGGTTTCTGGGACTTTGAGAATGGTTGGCTGTTGATGTCAGTCATCATTATCACCATCGTCACAGCCATGAACCTTTTTCTTTTTTGTTGCCTTGCTGAGGAACCTTCTTTCAGCTTAGTACCTGACCTTCCATTGAATGTTTCACGTAGCATAAGGCATATATGGAAATTCTTCATCAAGTTGTATTGATTTCTCCACAGCCTGCATCCAGAGGTTTTTGAAGGAAGACACATGAAGCATGTTTCCTACACGATACTCTTAACTGACCTGTTTTCGTTTGTGTCAGATGGTGAAAGTCAGTTCCTCATAGCTTTAACTTGAGCAAAGAAAGTTACCAGGATGCAAGCCCGAAAATATCTGTCCTTGCATAAATAGAGTTCCATGTCTAGTTCTATAGTCTCTCTTAAAATTCATGACCAAGATGGTCTCTCATCAAGCTGGTAATACCATATATGTGTTTTCTTTCCTCTTTCACTTGGAGGAGAATACAGGTTATTAGGTGAATATTCTTGCCAAAAAATAAGAGTATCCTATGTAAAACAATTTCTTACAACATGGCGTATCACCAGCAAGTCAGTAAATCTCCATTATTTTATCCATATTAGGCTTCACTCTTACAGCACAAATGTATCTGAGTAAAGTTGCGATACATATTTGTAATGATTCCATTGATGTATAGCTAGTTCTTCACTAGTTTCAAGGCAACATTAGCAATATTCCTTTACTTCCCCCAACCTTGCTCTGTTGTAAAGATGCACAGGTCTGATAGCTGAAAGATTTTTTTACCATAGAAATTCTAGTGAAGACGGTTCAGATCCCAGAACGCAGGAAAGAAAATGGACAAGTGAAGTTGCAGAAGAATCATTAAGTCAATTATGGTTTTGGTAGTGGAAACAGAACAGCAGATTTTAGATCTGTTGAGAGCTTTGACATGAACTGGAAAAGGAGAAGGAAGCAATCACAAAAGCACAACCGTGAGTGACTAGAGAAATAATTAAATTGTCCTTGGTTTAGAGATTTAGAAGGCAGGATAAATTGAGCTTCCAGAGTATGAAAGGTGGGATATTTTTGGTGGAGTATTTAAATCTGAAGGCAAGAGCACACAAACCCATTAGAACAAGTTAGAGAATTGTGGTGATTTACAGCACATAGCCTCTTGGCAGTAGTTGCCCATATGCACGCTTTTACCCTGTGATGGATGACAGTCAACCTGTGGTAGTTCACACCTCTACTTTAGTCTTTTTTACCATGTCATAACTTGTTCATGTACCCCTAGATCAAAGAAAATTAGGGTTGGAAGGGACCTCAGGAGGTCATATAGTCCAACATCCTTCTCAAAGCAGACTATACCCAACTAGATTATCCTAACCAAGGCTTTGTCTAGCTGGGTCTTAAAAACCTCCATACAGAGGTTCCACAGCTTCTCTAGGTAACATGTTCCAGTGCTTTGCTAGTGAGGGAATTTTTCCTAATATCTAACCTAAACTTTCCCTGCATCTTGAGGTCATTTCTTCTTCTGTCATCTGCTACCACTAAGAACAGTTTAGCTCAGGGGTGGACAAAGTCTCACCATTGGCTGGATCATGCCCGTTGTGGACTTCATTTCCCAGCAGCCCCTGCTTGCATTGCTACAGCCAGTTTCCATGGAGACCCCAGCAGTGGCAACACCATGATGTCGCAGGGCCAGGATTTCCATGGAGACTGGCCCCAGCACCACTTGCAGAGCGCACAACTGGGCAGGGATCTACTCCAGGGCTGGGATCTTGTGACAGTGATAGCGTGGGCAGGAGCTGAGGCAGAGCCACAATGATCTGCCTGCACACCTTGGGTAGCAGCATGTAGGCAGTGGTTCATAGCTCTGTCCCAGCTCTGAACCGTGTTGTCACTGCTGCAGGATCCCAGCTGTGGCCCTGGAACAGCTGCCCACCCAGCTGTGTTCCCTACCAATGCTGCTGGGACCAGTCTCCATGGAAACCCTGGCTCTGCACTGTCACAGCACCCCTGCTGCTGGGGTCTCCATGGAAATCAGCTGTAGCAATGTGGGTAGGGGCTGCTAGGAAATGGAGTCCGGGTATTGGTTGGACCTGCCATTTTGCCCACTCCTAGTCTAGCTCCATTGTCTTTGTGTAACCACCCTTCAAGGTAGAAGGCTGCTATTAAATCCCATCTCAGTCTTCTCTTCTGCAGACTAGATAAGCCCCTCAGCATCTCCTCAGAAGTCATGTGCCCAGTCCTCTGACCATTTTCATTGCCCTCCACTGGATTGTTTCCAGTTTGTCCACATCCTTTCTGTAGTGGAAGGGGACCCAAAACTGGACACAGTACTCCAGACATGGCCTCACCAGTACTGAAGAAAGGGGAATAATCACTTCCCTCCATGTGCTGGCAACGCCTCCTACTCATGCATCCCAGTATGCTATTAACCTTCTGGGCAACAAGGGCACACTGGCTCACATTCAGCTTACAGTCGACTGTAACCTCCAGGATGTTTTCTACAGAGCTGCTGCTTAGCCAGTCAGTCCGCAGTCTGTACTGGTGCATGGGATTGTTCCATCCTAAGTGCAGGACTTTGTCCTTGTCCTTATTGAACCTCATGACATTTCTTTTGGTCTAATCCTCCAGTTTTCTGAGGTCTGTCTGAATCCTAGCCCTATTCTCCAGCCTATCTACTACTCCCTCCAGCTTGATGTCATCTGTAAACTTGCTGAGGGTGTACTCTATCCTGTTTTCCAGGTCACTGATCAAGATGGTGAACAAAATGGCCCTAGGACTGGCCCCTAGGGCACTCCACTTGATACCAGCTGCCAAGTAGACATTAAGCCATTAATTACTACCCTTTAAGCCCAATGATCCAGCCAGTTTTCTGTGCATCTTACAGTCCATTCATCCAATCCTTAGCATGCTTGAGGGAGAGTTGTGGGAGACCATATCAGAAGCCTTGCTAAAATCAAGGTACATCACATCCACTGCCCTTTTTATGGTCATCTTATCATAGAAGGCAATCAGACTGGCCAGGCATGACTTGCCCTTGGTGAATATGAGCTGATTGTTTCTAAACACCTTCTCCAAGTGTTCAGAAATTGATTCATTCAGGACCTGTTCCATGACAAATCTGTATTTCCCCAGATCCTCCTCCTTCCCTTTCTTAAAGATGTGCACTATATTTGCCCTTTTCCAGTAATCTGGTCCTCTCCCAATTGCCACAAGTTTTCAAAGATAATGACCAGTGGCTCTGTAGTCCAATCAGCTAACTCCCTCAGTGCCCTTAGGTGCATTACACCCAGCCCCATGTCCAGCTTTTCTAAATAGTCCCCAATCTGTTCTTTCACTACTGTTGCTGCTCACCTTCTTCCCAAACTGTGCTGCCAGGTGCAATAGTTTGGGAGCTGACCTTGCCTGTGAAGACTGAGGTAAAAAAGGTATAGAGTACTTCAGCCTTTTCTGCATCATATATTACTAAGTTGCCTCCTCCTATCAGTATGGACCCACCCTTTCCCAGATCATCTTAACTGCTGACAAACTTGTAAAACTCTTCTTGTTACCCTACACATCCCTTGCTAGGTGCAACTTAAATTTCACTTTGGCCTTTCTGATTTTATCCCTGTATGCCCAAGAAATTCTTATACTCCTCCCTAGTTGTTTGTGCAAGTTTCCACTTCTTGTAGGCTTCCTTTTTGTGTTTTAGCTCACTGAAGAGTTTCCTGGTAACCCAGTCTGGTCTTCTGCCATATTTTCTAGTCTTTCTGTGCATTGGAATGGTTCATTCCCACAGCCTCAGTAACGTCTCTTTAAAACACAACCATCTCTCCTTGAGTCCGTTTCCCTTCAGACTGGCCTCCTAGGGGCTTCTGCCTATCAGTTTCCTGCGTAAGTCAAAATCCACTTTTCTAAAGTCCAGGATCCTTCCTATGCTGCTCTCTTTCTTTCATTTCCTCAGGCTCCTGAACTCAAAACCATCTCATTGTTGCTATTGCCTAAGTTGCCATCTACTTCTACATCTCCCACCAATTCTTCTGTGTTTGTGAGTAGCAGATCAAAAAGAGCATGGCCCCTACTTGGCCTCTCCAACGCCTACACCAGGAAATTGTCCCTAATACTCTCTAAAAAAACTTCTTGGATTGCCTATGCACTGCTGCATTCCGTTCCCAGTAGATGTCAGGGTGACTGAATTCCCAGGTGTCTGTGTTTGGTAAACTTCCACTAGCTGTTTAATTCAAAGAAAGCCTTATCCACCTGGGCTGGTTGTCTGTAGCACACACCCACCACAACATCACTCTTGTTGCTGTCCCGTCTGACCCTAACCCAGAGACTTTCAACAGGCCTATCTCCCGTGGAGCTCTATGCAGTCACACATCTGTATATAAAGCACAACTTCTCTTCCTCTCCTTCCTGAGAAGTTTACACCCATCTGTTACAGTGCTCTGATCACCTGAGCTATTCCAACAAGTCTTTGTTATTCCACTCCTCATAGTTCTGTGACTGCGCAAGGACTTCCAGTTTTTCCTGCTTGTTTCCCGGGCTCTGTATACTCATATACAGACACCTGAGGTAACTAACCAATTGTCCTACTTTCTCTGGAAGAATGGGAAAGCCTTCCCTGTTATCCACTTCTACTTGTGCTTCTTGCAGCTCAGCCACTTCCCCACTTACCTTAGGGCTTTGGTCTTCACCCCCCAGAAAGACTCTGCTGAAACCCAGGATCAAACCTTTAGACCTTTAGATCCTCAGTCTAACACAGTTTTTTCAACTGAACTATTTTGGCAGATAAAAGAAGTATTGGCCCCAAGGTTCTTTAAGAAGGCTCACTGAGGTGCCAGGGCCTGCCAATGCCCTGGTTTGCACCAGGGACATTTAAATCTTTATTTTGACACTCCCAGGTGAGCAGTTTTGGTCTCAGTCCTTAGGCTGCTTTGGCCTGTAGCTCTTGGTCCTTGAATTATTTGTGTAGAAATGAGATGGAGAGTGTTATGTCATTGAAGGACAGGAGTGGAAAGGCTACGGCAATAAAATGACAGTATTCCTGGATGAGAATAGGTTTTTAGAGAAGTGGGTGTCAGAGACTACAGAATGTCTAAAGAGAATGGGTAAGATGCCTCCCTCCCTTTAAACTTGGAAACAAAGAAGTTTTGACCTGACCATTATTGGCTGGGTTCACATAAATATAGATACATACAATTAGTATCCATTTTCAGATATACCATTTGTTAAAGGAATATTGTTAGTTTAAAAATCTGATTTACATTTAACTTTTTTTGACCTGTTAATGTGCATGCAGAAAATGGCAGCTAACTAAGCCTTTTTTCAGTTTGTTTTAGTCACTGGACATAACTGCTTGCATAGTTTGAGTGATCTATTCTGTTAGTAGCTAGTTAGTTATCCTAGCTACTAGTATCTGAGGATTGACAGTTGCCTACTATCGTTCACACATCATTGTACACAGAAAAACAAAAAAGTATAAATGTAAAATCACAAAAATGGCAAGGGGAAGTTATAGACAAGGAGAGTAGTTTCAAATGTCATTTTTAATTATCTTTCATATTAACATTTATATGTTCAGTTCACAATCTTTAAGACACTTTTTCTTGTTTCGTGGTGTATATATAAGTAAGAACAATGACAGTTCTTTGAGTCAAGCAGAAGGTGGGACAGGTGTTACGCTTGCTTGAGTCAATAATAGAAGAAATACTTTGTACCCTTTTTAGAATTACTAAACTAATTTTGCGTGAATAAAAAGTATTTTTGTCTCTGTGTTATGTATCTCAAGACATTCTTTATGGATTTATTGTTTACTGGTAGTTTGTGTAAGGACTTTCACAATGTTACATAACACTTATATAAACATTACCCTTGAACCCTGTCTTTGTCTAGTTACTGCAAGATGACAGTTTGGTTTAGAAATTGCTTTGAAGCCATATTGTTTGAAACAACATTGTTTGAACTAAAGGAAGTATATTATTTTCATTGTGTGTACAATGTTTCTGCAGTTTAATCACAGGAGATTTACAGGAAGGCCAAATATACAGCAGATGTACTAGTTTAACTTCTATATGCCTCAGACTGCATTATGAATCAGCAAAGCTGTTGTAAAATGCTTTTTTCAAAGCATTGACAGTAACTCAGGGTATACACTCATACCTTTAAAGTCTTGAGGCTTACTCCCAGAGTTTAAGGGTTATAGTTCTCTTACAGACGTTGCAGTTAAGAATTGTGGTTATCTTTACTTGTAGCCATGATACTTCTATTTGGAGTGGAATGAATATTAATTTTTTTGTATTATGAAAGCCTGGTGGTTAATACACCATTGATTTATGAAATACCTGTCTATGCATTAATCCATTATGAGCTATTGTAGTGACGTGTGATGCTTTTGTAATGAGTGTCAGAATAATTCACACATTCTATAACAGGCAGTGGACATTGTTCATTCTAAAGTATCTTTGCTGTCATTTGAAATGCTGTTTTGCATTTTAGATTGGCTCTATATTTGTTCTGTGTTTGTTTTTGTTTTTTTGAAACCATAGATCAACCTACATATAGTTTCATAGTAGCTAGGGTCAGGAGGAACCTGAACAGGCATCTAGCCTGACCCCTTGCCACAGGCAGGAATGAATGCTGGGTTCACAAGTCCCTAGACAGGGACTCTTAAATTTGCCCAAGGTAGCAGCAAGGACCACTTCCCTGGGAAGTTGGTTCTGGATTTTGGCCACTCTAACTGTAAAATATTGCCTTCTGATCTCTAACCTAAACCTATTCTCCATAAGCTTATTACCATTGCTCCTCATCACCCCAGGTGGTGCTGGGGAGAAAAGGGCTCTACTTATTTGCTGTTGATCTCCCCTGATGAGTTTGTAGGTAGCCACCAGGTCCCCCCTCAACCTCCTCTTGCTGAGACTGAACAGGTTCGGGTCCCTCAGTCTCTCTTCATAGACCCTGTCCTGCTGCCCTCTCACCAAGTGGGTGGCCCTCCTCTGAACCCATTCCAGGCTGGCCACATCCTTCTTAAAGTGTGGCTCCCAGTACTGGACGCATTACTCCAATTGCTGCCTGACCAATGTCGCATAGAGGGGGAGTATCACTTCTCTGGACCGGCTTGAGATGCATCTTTGGATGCATGACAAGGTATGGCTGGCCTTGCTGGCTGCGGTCTGGCATTGGCGGCTCATGTTCATCTTGGAGTCATTAATGACTCCAAGATCCCGTTCCACCTCTGTGCGTTCAAGAGGGGAACTCCCCAGCCTATGTTTGCTGTGGCTTCCTTCTCCCAAGGTGCAGCGCACCCTGCATCTGTCTACACTGAACCCCATCCTATTCTCATCTGCCCACTTTTGTAGTCTGTCTAAATCTGTTTGCAGCCTCTCTCTCCCTTCAAGTGTGTCCACCTTGCCCCACATCTTAGTGTCATCAGCAAACTTGGACAGCATGCTTTCCACCCCCTCGTCTAAGTCGCTGATGAAGATGTTAAATAGTGCGGGCCCAAGGACCAAGCCCTGGGTACCTCGCTGCTCACATCTCGCCAGTTTGAGAACAATTCTGTCTACCACTACCCTCTGGGTGCACCCCATCAGCCAATTTTTTGTCCATCCAATTGTGTAGGCATCAGTGCCACAGTCGCTTAATTTATTGATGAGGATGGGGTGAGAGACTGTGTCAAAGGCCTTCTTAAAGTCTAGAAAGACTATGTCCATGGTGACACGATCATCCAAGGATTTAGTTACTTGGTCATAAAAGGCAATCAGGTTGGTCAGGCAGGACCCGCCTTTGATGAACCCATGCTGATTGCCCCTGAGCATGATCTCCCCTGCTGCCCCACACAGAAGTGCTCCTTGAGGATTCTTTCCAAGATTTTCCTAGGTACTGAGGTGAGGCTTACGGGCCTATAGTTACTTGGGTCCTCCTTCCTCCCCTTCTTGAAATTTGGGACCACACTACCCAGTTTCCAATCACCCGGCAGCTGGCCAGATGACCACGAATGCTCATGTAGTCGGGCCAACAGCTCCGTGATGACCCCTACCAGCTTCCTCAACACCCTTGGGTGGAGGGCATCTGGACTTGAAGATTTAAAACTGCCCAGCCCTTCCAGAAGATCCCTAACTACATCTGCACTGATTGAAGGCCTGACAGAGCTATCCCTGAGATTGTCCCTACCTCCGGTAGATGGGATGTCCCAGTCCCTGTTCAAGAAAACAGAGGCAAAGAAACTGTTATAAATATCAGCTTTCTCATCTGGTGTAGCCACAAAATTACCGTTTGCATCTTGCAGGGGCCCTACATTGCCCGGTACCCTCTTGTTGCTCCCAATGTACTTGAAAAAGGACTTTTTGTTGTCCTTAATCCTGGACGCTAGCCTGAGTTCCATCTCTGCCTTGGCCTTTCTATTAGCCCTCCTACACTCATGGGCAGAGAAGGAGTACTCCTCCTTGGTGATAGCTCCTCCCTTCCACTGGTTGTATGCCCCCCTTTTAGTCCTCAGCCATTGCTGAATGCCCTTGCTGAGCCAGTTGGTCGCTGAAGGAGGGAGAGGAGGCTGTATACTGTGAAACTACATAACACAGTAACAATAATATACAGATGTAATGCAAGAAAGTGTGTCTAATTTTTTTAAAATCTCAGGAAATGGTATTACTATCACTAAAAAAAATGGTTAAAGGTAGTTAAAATTTCACTTCTATAGTCTAAAAAATTTCAGTTTTCTCCTTTAGGTTTTTAGGATCTCAGAGGTCTTTTATAATTTGTAACATTTTGCTTTTTAAGTTCTGGCAGCAGGATGGGGAGTTTCCTTTTAAACACTACTTCCTTTTAAACACTACTTTTTTGCTTGCTCCTTTAAGTACTACTTTGGGCTATTAGTGATTACAACTAACTTCAGAAAATGTCTAACTGTGTTTCTATCAGCTGGTGGTGACAAAGATCTGCTTAGGGTGGCCAGAATTAAGTTGGTTCTCTTGAAAGAAGGATGTGATGCTGTGATATAAAGCTATGCTGGTTCATGGAGAGATGATTAGTCATGTTAGTCTGAATCAGGGGTGGGCAAAATGCGGCCCGGGGGCCAGATGCAGCCTGCCAGGCCATTCTATCTGGCCCACGGGGCCCCTAAAAAATTTAGAAAATTTAATGTTAATCTGCCCTGTGCTGCCTGTCCTGCAGCTCTTGATGGCTTGCTGAAACTCAGTAAGTGGCCCTCTGCCCAAAATAATTGCCTGCCCCTGGTCTGAAGTCTGTCTGCTTTATGGAGTGAAGGATAAAGTTTGAGCCTCTAATTCTGATAAGGTCGTCTTCCCTCCAAATTAAGCGTTGGTAAAATTGTTTTGCATTGTTATTGGTGAAGTTGGTTGGCCCTGATGTTAGATTCTGGTTTTACTTCTGGGGGCTCCTTTTAAGAGGAGGCTGCAACAAACTGAGTTGGTGCTGGGAGGGCTGGCAGCCAGGAAGCAGGCTGACTACTAATGAGCTAGCTATGCACAAACAGGGAGACTCATAGGCACATATATGTAGGCTACCCTAAGGAGTAACCCAGGAAATAGTTGCAGAGCAGTAAGTTGTGCCAGGGCAGGCATCTAGGCATCTCAGAAGCACAGAGCCAGAAGCAGCTGAGCTGAGCTGCAGCAGGGAAAGGCAAATTGGTCCACAGGTCCGAAAGGAAACTTTTGTGGGTGGCTGGAGAGCTACCTGACAGGAAGGGGTGGAGCTTTGGAAGCATATAAAACCAGTGCTGGAGATCAGGTGGTCAGGTTAGCTCTGTAGGTGGCAGGGAAAGGAGTTCCTGATCACTATAGCTCCCAGAGCGGGGCTGAGTGACACCAGAGCTGCCCTAGGAGGTACAAGTAAAGGAGCTAAGGGTTTGCAGGATAGTATGACACAGTGCGGGGATAGTTTTAGTTGTAGCCAGTGGACTTATATTTTTGTTTAAGCTTTAAATCAGTGGACTGTGTGTGGCTATACAGAGTGGGTGAGGAGACTACAGTGGACTGCCTGAGGGGCACACCAAGGGATGTAAGCCAGGGATGACTTGGGGCCTGGAAGGCTGGGGGCCCAGTGTGCTAGAGGGGCAAAACTAGGGCCAGGGGCCCAGCCCCTGATGGGCTGGAGCCCAGAAGCTGCAGACCAGTGCAGTAGGCCTAGGCTAGGCATAGGTAGAGAGAAGGGGCTGAAACTGGGAAGGCCGAAGATGCAACAAAGGCATGGATGCCTAAAAATATATTGGGTCAAGGTGCCCCAATGAAGCTATTAACAAGTAACATCTGCGAGGTATGGATTTATGTGGCTGTAGGGGCTGAAGGAGACCAAAAATAGCCTTCAAGACAACAGGTGCCCTGGGGCATGGGTGGAGCCAGGAGGGCCCACTTAGTGTTTGAGGTTCAGGACTGGACCAGTAGGGTCCAGGAGGGCCCTGCTGGCTGAAGGATGGATGAGGGCTTGCTCTGGGACCCTACAATAGTCTCCCTTTTTACAAATCAGTTAATTACTTAAAGGCATGGCAAGTGAGAGAAAAGGAAAGGTACCCAGGGAACAAGAGCAGGGCAGGAGTTGCGTGGCCACTAAAGGGTGTCATGGCCACCCTGGGAGCGTGGCTTGATTCTGGCACAAACATAAACACAAAGCAAACTAGTTTTTCAGGTATCCCACTATAAGTTTACTTGATAAAACTCACAGGGTGTGATTTATCTTGTTTACAAAATTTGGGGTTTGATGAATTAACTTGAACCAAATGACACTACACCCAAAAAATAATGGAAAACCAGTATTTACATCTATTTTGAAGCAAAAAATTTTGTTTACACTATTTAAACTAACAAGAACTACTTTAAATGGAAAAGAGCAAGTTACCTACTATCCCTGGTCCTGAAGTACCATGTTATACCCCTGTAGTAATAGTGTAGGTTCTATCATTATTGCTGGGATTTATCAAAAATGGGAGGGGGGTGGGGGGGACATGGCTTCTGGCATCCCTAGGTGGAAGCTGAATGAAAAACATCTGTTATCAAATAAGTAGCAAGAGAAATTCCTACTTTTAACCTGTTACTAGTATTTGCCAGTTTGTTTTTGGCAAAGCAATACAAAATCCTGTGTTCCTTACTAGATTTCAGATTAATTTTTGCACAAATTATTTAACAAATTTACCGGGGGAGGGGGTGTTTTTGTTTTTTTAAGAGGGAAAATGGGCTAGGGTTGCTCATGTTCTCACGTTGCAGCAAGGGAAGTTTAGTTTGGATATTAGAAAAAACTTTCTCACTGGTGGGGTGGTGAAACACTGGAACAGATTACCTAGGGAGATGGAATCTCCATCCTTGGAGGTTGTTAAGGCCTGGCTCAACAAAGGCTGGGATAATCTAGTTGGGGTGGTGCTGCTTTGAGCAGGGGGTTGGACTAGATGAGGTCCTTTCCAACCCAAATTTTCTATGATTGTAATGCTCTTTTTCTCCTATATCTTTTCTGTTTCTGTGTTGCATGCACGGTGCTCTTTGCTTTGAAGGTTATCCTTGTAATGAAGTACTACATAAAATCATTACCAGGAAGAGTAGAGGATCTGTAACAGCAATAACAAAAATTACTCTTAATCTATTGACAATCACTTATTCAAGCAAACATATTTATGAGCCTGATCAGAATTTTTAATAGAAACTTGAATAAGAAAAGGTTATTTGGGAGATGAGGAAACAGAATGTAAAAAGTAAATTTTTTTTTTTTACGAGGGGTGGATGTGTTGTGGAAGGGGAGATTGCTAGCTGAGTAGGAAGACAGTATTCTTATGCTAATCCAGGCTCTGGATAAGGAGCAAAGCAGCCATGCAAACAATGGAAGTGGAGCCAGAAAGTCTGCTATGTAGTCTAGCATGCCTTGAAAAGCATGTCAGACGGGGCGCCTAGAGCTGCTTGAGGGGAGGGGCCCAAGGAAAGGAGAAAGCTTTACTCTGAGTTGTTTTATGGAACTGGCAGCTAGCCAGAAAAATTAGAAAACCTTACTACATAAAAAGCAAGAATTAAGGTGCAGACTGAGATGCAGGGGGAATGTAAGGGGGGAGTGTAGCTGGTAGCCTTTTCTTTCAGCATAAAACCAGTAGTTTGGCTCTATTTTGCTGCTCTTCAGTGTTATTTTCTTTTTCATTCATGCCAAGCATAACATTGGAGTGTTCTTGCTTTTTACATATGCTTATTTTAAAAGGATACTCTAGAAAAGAAAAACCATACGTTTTAACAAAATGCCCCTAATCACAAATTATCTTATGCAAGCCACAGGTGTTTAGGTAGGAAAACTTGTTTGTAGCTGTAAAGCCAGCTTGGTTTAACTACACATTTTGTCAGAAATGCAATGTGTAATCCATTTTCCTTTTCTTCATCATCCTTAGCAGTCAAAGAGAGAAACTGTGTTCCCTGAAGGCATCATAAAGTAAAAAATATGTGCAAGAGGAACAGAAATATTTATTGAAGAGATAACGTTTTCATTCTTTTCTTAATTTCTCTTCTGAAACACTGAATTTCTGTTCTCTTAAGATAACTTACTTCAGGTTTCAAGATTATTGTTTAAATCAAGTTATATGAGAGAGTTTCTATAATTTCATAACTTTTTAGTTTTAAGTTTTAGGGGGAAAATGGGGCCCTTGTTTTTAATGACTATGCAGGCTAAAATATTTATCCTTTTTATTTCTATAGATGTGTTTTGTGAGTGTTATGGATAGCAATGGTAATAGATTGAAGATATTAAGTGAATAAAACCTGCCCCTATAATTCTTAATTTGTTATAATTATTATTTGTACAAAATATTTTGAAGATGTGATCAAATATTTTAAAACACTAAAGCACATGTTAATAGATGGGCTGTGTGGCACTGACAGCATTCTTCCCATGTGTTTTCATAAACTGGAAAGCATTAAAAAAATTTCTCTCAGCAGTGTTTCTCAACATTTTCTATTTGAGGCACTCCTCAGAAGACTTGAAGCACTCCTTGGAAAATGCCAGATCCTAGCTTTCATTCATTTTTTTGACTATATAAAAATAATAGAGCAGTTCTTTTTGTTGCAGAGAACTCAAGAGCACTGAGGACAGGATGTTTTTAATGTTGAATTCCTCTTTGAAATCTCTGGGTTTATCTAGTGAATTGTTTGCATACCTACCAACGCTAACTTGCATGGCACCCTGTGGTGCCCTTAAAAGGATCCCAAGGCACCCCAGGGTGCTGTGGCATCCTGGTTTGAGAATCACTGCTATAAAACAAATTCTCTTGGTTCTAAACTTTACAGCCCTGGCTTCAGTGCAATTACACATATATGTAAATTTAAATGAATCCATGCAGGAGTTAACCTTCTTTGTAGCATCTTTTTCCTGTAGCTCCCAGTCTATACTTGCTGCCCAGTAGACAGTATCAAATAGAGGAATTATTGAGATACACAGGTAATAAAATGGCATGTGACATTTATTATCTTTTTTTAATAATTCATGTTTCCCTTATTGCCTCTGAATGGGAGCTTTAGCAAAGCATGTGAATGGTATCCTGTTATATTAACTTAATATTTTTTTCTTATTCAATTCTTCTAACTAAGATTTCATTAGTAATTTGGGTTTCTGTTAAATTTTGAGCTATTCGTACATTTTCTTCGTGTTCATACTCACTGGGATTTTGGAGACAAAAGTTTAGTAATTGGCAGGCTTCTAATATATGTAGCAAGCTTGCCTTTTGGAGCTTGGGTTGAGTCCCAGGCTTGAAATCTTGCTGTTTTGATTGGTGGAGCTCATCCCCCAATCAGGAGGCAGCAAGAGGAGTTCAGTCACGCCCCTTTCCTGAGGGGAGGGGGAGAGGAGTCCATCCCCCTCTCCCCCCCTCCCCCACGGACCTAATTGAAGACTGCAACACTCAGGTCCAGAAGACTTAAGGGGCGGAGCCCTGGAGCATATAAAAGGAGCTGTTTGCCCAGCAAGAGGGGAGCACATTTGAGAGAGAGAAGAGTGGGGCTTAGAAGAGCTGAGGAAGGCTGCTCAGCAATGTGAAGCAGTAGCCCAGAAGTGCCCCTGAAGACTTCCATCAGTGGGGAACAGCAGACCGCTCCAGCAGCTAGGCTCTCAGTGTGCAGCACTGCACGTGGCATCCAGAGCCTGGGAGCTGCGTGAGGTGGCTCAGGTCTGCAACCCCTGGCATGCGGCCAGAGACATGGTGCACAGGATGGTGCATGGAGTAGGACCTTTGGAGTGCTTGGGCAGCTCAGGTCCTCAACCCCCAGAACGAGGCTGGGAGCTTGGTGCAGGAGGTGCTACACAGAGAGTCCAGGAGCAGACCCAGCCTGGTGCTACACAAAGGAGCCCAGGCCTCTGACCCATAGCAAAAGGTTGAGTCCAGAGAGCCAGACAGTGATCGGGCTACTGAGCCAGCCAACAGGGCCAAGCCAGAGGCCCCAGAAGCCCTGCATTGCGGAGCCCTGTTCCAGGGGACAGCAACACCTCTTCCCCCTCCCCCCCCCCCCGAAGCCCACTGTAGGCAAGAAAACAGCTTGGGACAGAGGATGAGGACCACCCTCCAGGCCTGGGAGCCATGAGTTGCAGGGAAAAGAGGATTCCCACAGGGAAGGGGAGTTTGCCCCCCCCGGTTAGTTAAGGGCTCCTGAAAGAGGAGGTCCCACTGAGAGGGCCCCCCTAAAGTTACCAGCTTCTTTGTAGGGCTTGGGAAAGGCCCAAGGGCATTGGGGTTTCCCCTTGGGATTGAGTTTATCTTTGGGGTTTATCTGTTTCAGATCAGATACTTACCTGTGATTTACCTATATCTGGAGCACTGGTATAAGGTTTTCTGTCATTTACCCAAAGGGTATTGTTTGTGTTACTGGTTTAGATATCGTATAAATATATATTTATACATTGTACATATGTTTGTATCCATATTCCTTTCCCTTGTGATAAGTTAGTGTAAATAAATGTGTATATAGTTAAGTCCACTGACTGGGCTGGCCTGGTCCTATAGGGACGGAGGGAAACTGAGCAGTCTGCAGTTCCCACCCCACAGCACACCTGCCAACTAACAATCCCCTTCAATTGGAGAAGGTGAGTATATACCCAAGTTACCTGGGTTACATTCTGGGGGGTCGCCCAGGATCTGTTAGCAGGTAATTTGGTATTGTAAGGTGCTGTGTGTGTCTCTATAGAGAGCCAGAAAGGGAATCATGTCGGATCCTGCTAGTCCTCAACAATCTGGGAGAGAGAATGGGCAAGGATCCGCTGAGCAAGGAATGGCAACAGCATCCCCCTGTGTTATCTCTGAATGGATTGTGGCTTTGCAGCAGGTCATCAGGGAAGTGCTAAATTCTTCAAATGGCCAACCTGCATATAAAAGACTGAGGAACTTCTCAGGAAATCTCCCAGTCCCTCTAGGAGAGGAAGGGTTCAAGTCCTGGACTGCCCACATACAGGAAACTCTGATGACATGGCAGATACCAGATGAAAAGAAGCGGCAGCATCTTCTTGACGTACTAAGGGAGCCTGCCTTTGGAGTCATCCAGACTTCTAAGCTCCAGAATCCTGGTATCACCACACAGCAGTGCCTTCAGACCCTACAGGATGTTTTTGGACAGCCATCCCATGGTGGGAGAGCATACTATGAACTGCTCAGCACGTTCCAGCACAAAGGCGAGGCTGCATCTTCGTATTTGTTATGCTTGGAGCAGGTGTTGCAAAGAGTGGTTGTGCAAGGGGCCATTAGCCCGACCAAGGTGGATCATGTGAGGCTCTGGCAGGTCCAAATAGGGGCCCGATACAACCTGGCCCTTATTAGGCTTTTGAATCTGGCTGATCGGAAAACCAACCATCCTGGATTCAGCAAGTTAGTGAAAGAAATGAGGGAGGAGGAGAAGATCCTTCACCTATGGGATGCCATGTGGGTCCGTGAAGAAGTCTTCTCACATCAGGGACCTGTTAGTCGGGTAACGGCGGTGACCCCACAAGAAGAGGGCCCCTCAGAGTTTGAAGAAGAGTCCTCTCAGCCAGTGTGGGCAGCCACAGTCTCCAGGGCTCCTCCAGGGAGGCAGCCTTGGACCCAATCCTTTGCCCCACCCTGGGCCAAGACCAAAGCTGGGACTAAGATGCTGGGGACCTGTTATAAATGTGGGGAATATGGGCACTTAGCCCAAGACTATACACAGCTGGACAACCTAGACCTAGTTTTTGAGTGGCTGAAGGCCTGATGGGGGGCAGGAAATAAGGGATGGGTGGAGCAGGGGAGTCAGCTTCTCCCCAGAGCCTACCAGACTCCCAAGCCCTGGTCTCAAACTCACTGCCTGAAGAACTAACAGGCCCTAGGGCAGAGGTCCCAGTGGTAGTGAATGGCAAAATGTGTATGGCCATTCTGGATAGTGGATCGCAAGTGACCATAATATTTGAGTCCTTCTATAAAAAAAACAAAACCAAAAAAAACCCACACCTTCAGCACATGGTGTTGCATCCTCTTACTGGGCTGGGTCTGTTTGGGCTTAGCCAGAACCCATACCCTTACCATGGGTACTTAGAAATTTGTATCAAGTTCCTCACATCTGTGGCTGGGGTGGAGAAGGAGGTGAATTCCATTGCCCTAATGTATCCGGACTCAGGTTGGATAAAGGGGGCCTCCCTCCTCATTGGGACCAAGTCCAGTGTATTCCAAGTCCTGACCCGATATTGTAGGCAACAGGCTGGCCCATACTATCAGGAGCAGTTACTAATGCACGCTCTATGTTCTGAGGCCTGTGCCCGTTGGGAGAGAAGGTGTATGGGGAAAATCCCCCCCCAAATACTGGGAGCTTTGAATTTCTCTGGGATGGCCCCCCAGAAGATCCCTGCCCGAAGCCAGTGGACCCTACCCACTACATGCAGGTAGGGGGGAGAGCCCCAGCAGCTAGGACCCGTTGTGGTGGAGACCCTCTCTTGAAAAAGGGGATTGGGAACTTTGAGATTCCCCAGTGAAGTATTCGAGGCTCAAGAATTGAAAGGGGAGCAAGTCACTGTAGTGGTGGTAAATCCTTCCCTAAGAGATGTAGTTGTGCACCCGGGGCAAAAAGTGGCCACTGTATGGGAAGCAGATGTGGTGAATCAGGAAAAAAAAGGACAGTGCCCTGCACATAGATCCTAACTGTTTTTTTCTTTGGGGATTCTTCCACACCTGAGGAATGGAAGGTCCAGTTACAGAAAAAACTCCAGGATGGGGCCAATGTATTTTCCATGCATGACTGGGATGTAGGCAAAAGGTGTTGAGCACCAGATATGCCTTAGCGATCCCAGACCCTTTTGTGAAAGATCGCATCGCATACCACTGGCTGAGATGGAGGAGGTCCGGCAGCATCTGCAGGAGCTCCTCAACCACAAAATCATCACCCTTAACTATATACACTATAAATGTGTATATAGGTAAGTCCCCTGACTGTCGTGGCCTGGTTCTATAGGGACAGAGGGTCAGCAGTTCCCACCCTACAGCACACCTGCCAGCTAATAATCCCCTTCAATTGGGGAAGGAGAGTATATACCCAAGTTATCTGGGATACATATACCTTGCTGGATAATAATAGAAGGAATTGATGTCAGTTCTGTTGGGAAGGAGCAAGGGTGTCAAGTTAGTAATTGTTATTAACTTCCATATGAACAGAAACACTACTGCAATAACAGCAGGGTTGAGTTACCCCATCTATTGTCACACTTAGTAAAACATGCTGCCCCAGTGGCAACCAAGAAGAGAGTTAAATAGAGGAAAATAATGAGTCAAGATGAATAAAAGTCAAATGGTGAATGAGGGTCATTAAATTAGAAAATGTGTGATGTCTGTAGCATAGTATATGTGTAAACATCTGATGGCACTGAAAATAATTATCAGAATTTCAGTACTTTAAAATTTTGGAGAAATTCTGTAAAAATGAATGAGAATTCCTGAGTAACAGGGAGATGGGCATTACGGAGTAAAGTGAGAATGGTAAAAAAAAAAAAATGGCTATACTGTAATTTCTTCATCATTAATAACTGTGACAGCCAGCTCTCTCCTAATTGTGGGGGGGGGAGAAATGTTTACCACTTTACAAATGAAGGAATAATCCTATTGATGAGAATTCAGCAAAAAATTTGAAAGAAACTTGACCCTTCAGATTTGTTAGGGACGGGCAAAATACGGCCTGTGAGGCCATTCTATCCAACTCGTGGGGCCCCTAAAAAATTTTGAAAATGAATATTTCTCTGACTTTGGTTCCTGTCAAAAACGATAGGAACCAAGGGCAGTAGGACCCAGGGAAAGCCCAGCAGGCTCCCGCAACAGCAGGGCCTGTCCAACCCCGGCCCCCCAGCTGGACCCCTCAGCAGGGGCTTCTGGCCTGGAACCACATGGTTGCCCTGTGCCGGAACCTCGGGTAGGGGTGAGGGAAAGGGCAGGGAAGGAGCTGGTGTGGAGCACTGGGAAAAGCGGCCCCTTGCCCACCCTGTGGCCAGAGCTCCCTGCTGCAGCTGCTTGCAGCCCGGGCGGGGCTGCCCCCGCCTGCTCAAAACAAAATGAGGGCAAGGGGGTACATGGCAGGATGCCCTGCTGCCCCTGCCCCCCAGCCGGGCTCTGTAGCTGTCAGCAGCTACCCAGAACCTGGGCCAGCTGCAAAAATCTGCTGCCTCTCCACCCCAACCCTCACCTGTGCCTGCTCAGGACAGCTCCACATGGGCTGTGAGTGGCTGCAGCAGGGAGCTCGGGCCACGGGGGAGGGAGGGCAGCACTTTTTCCTATGCTCAACACCAACTTCTTCCCTGCTGGCGAGCAGGGGGTCAGGGCTGTGTGCTGCCCCTCACCTGTACTGTGGGGCTGGGGTGGCACTGAGAGTTAGCAGGTGCACGGGGCCCACACTGGTGTCCTGGGGCCAGCGCCAGCAGGGCAGCAGGAATACAGGGTTCTGGCTGGCAGGGGCTCTATGGAGTTGGGCCAGCTCCCCCCTCTCCCTGCTGGTGCAGCCCAGCCCCGCTCCACAGACCCCTGCCAGCCTGCGCCCTGCGCTCAGCCCCATCGGCACTGGCCCTGAGACATTGGTCCCAAGATGGTGACCAGGGGGCAGGGCACCTGTCAAGGGGCAGGGCTACCCATGCAGCCCTCAACAGCTTGCCAAAACTGGGAAAGCAGCCCTCCGCCCAAAATAATTGCCCACCCCTGAGATATGTTCTATTGATTATGACTTTGTTTCAGGAAGCAAAATTGCTACTAACTTCCATATGAACAGAAACACTATTGCAGTAACAGCAGGGTTGAGTTACCCCATCACAAAGTGAACTACTGTTATTTATAAACATTCTCCAAACATTTTTTCTTTTATTTCCTGTTCTGCACCTGATGGTATATGATGTACACAAATGCATATTGGATTAAAACTTCTATAAAATTTGACATGTTTTGTCACAGAGCACTGAAATATGCATTTCTGTCACATTTTAAGTTTTAGAACTTAATTGTGCTGTCATAATAGCATATGATTGGACTAGCAAAACCCATTCAGGTTACATGCATTAGTATAGGACAGAATGTGTTTTAAAAATTAATAAGGATAAATTGATTATGTTCTTTCTAAAAATTTATGTTGACTGCATTATCTCAGTGGAGCTAAACTGGTTTATATCACCTATGAATCTGGCCCGGGTATATTGTCTTGCCTCTGAATTGTAATGATGTGTTAGTTTCATTATTCATAATACAATAAAATAATGCAGTGCACTTAAATCTGATGGGTTGGGAATTACCTTGTATTGTGTGATAATTTGTCAGCACTTAAGTATAGTTAGCTTTTGCTTCTTTGTATAGGATTCTCTCTCATAGAAAAGAAAAGGTTCTCCAGGAAAAACGGATGGATATAAAATGATTAAATTTGACCAGGGAAGTCTGCAGGTTCAGAATTTGAAACTATTTACAAATGGTTGTCATTGTGATTAGATTTTGAACTTGTGTCCCTTTTAAATGTATTACACAAAGTTCTAGTAGGAATCCCTTGGGCCAGGAGTGGCCAACTTGCAACCTGTGTGCTGCAAGTGGCAGGACAACCTCTGCATGTGGCACGTGGCAGATCAGGAAGAGGACATGCAGCACAGTGGCAGATAGGGCAGAGAGCCAAAAGTAGAGTAGCAAATCAGACAAGGAGCAGAGGGCTGGGAGCAGAAAGCAGAGCATCAGATTGGACAGAGGCAAGGGTAAGGGATCAGAGTAGTACTCAGAGTGAGGGGCTAATTTGTACCACACCTGCCAAAAAGCTTGGCCTTCTCTACCCTGGGTCAAGTCCATTGCCCTGACATAATACCTGTCATAAATTAGTGAAGCTTCATCTGCTACTAATGACCTTTGTTCCCATTTGGAAGGCTGTTCCAGAACTTCACTGTCATTCATGATGGTTAGAAATCAGACTTAATTTTAATTGTGGCCAGTTCCTGTGCCATCATTGTCCTTTAGCTTAAATAGCACTTCTTCTTAATGGTGTTTATCAACCCCGGTGTATAGTGCACAATCATATTTCCTGTCAGCCTTTGTTTTGCTAGACTAAATAAGCTAAGCTCTTTGAGTCTCCTTTCATGTGGTTGGCTTTCTGAATCATCCTAATAGCCCTTCTGATCATCCTAGTAGCCCTTCTTTGCACTTTGTCCAGTTTCAGATCATGTTTCTTGAACATGCATAACAAGAACTATACATAGAATGCCAGATGAAGTCTAACTAGTGCTTTGTGCTTTGACATTAATGCTACCCTGTTTCCGTAGGAAGTATCTAGATTGATGCATCATATGGTCACATTTGTTTTTGTAGCTGCATCACATTCATAACTCGTGATCAATTAGTATACCCAGGTTCTTCCCCTTCTAAGTCATTTCTAGCTAATAAGTTTCTAAGATTTATCAAAAATTCTTATTAGTAAAAGATAATTTTTTTATATCGGGCCTGGGAGCTGGGAGCAATCTGGTAATGCAGCCCCTGCAGTCCCAGCCAATTGGGAAGGGCCTGGCCCTGGCAGCCCAACCCAGGCTGGCCCCTCTACATCCACCCTCAGCAGCACACACAGGTCAGCTTGACTCAACCCCACAGCCCCAGCCCTGGATGGATAGCAGGGCCATGCTGGCCAGCTCTGGCCAGGCTCCCAGCTCCCCAAGCAAGACTGGGGGAAAGGTGGACAGACCCCAGCTGGAGTCCCATGCCTGCCTGGAGACAGGTGAGTTTAATCCCCGCCCCCCCCGCCCTGGCACAAGCCTGGCAAGGGCTGCTTTTCCCCTCCCCCTCCAGGCACACCCTGGTGAGGGTCCCTACAGGCCAGGGTGGGGTTTTAAACCCCTCCACAGTCATACTTAGCAGCCTGCCAGGGCGTGGCCATGCCCCCCAGGGCAGCTTCCCTTTGGCCTTGTGGTTGCTGCCATAGGGAAGGGAGGGCTGCTCTGGCACCGCCAGCATCTAGCCTGAGCCTCTGCAGGCATGTGCCTGCATTTCCAGAATCAAAAGTGAATGTCTAGTCACTTTCAAATCGGATAAGTCTTTGCAGGTTACTCTAACCTGTAAAGATTTCATCAATTCAGGCTTCAACTTTTTGAATGCCTGTCCATAGTCCCTTGCATATATATATGCTAGAGATTATTTAATAAATCGTCTATATCGATATAGATATTTAAATAGATATAGATATCTAGATATATATGACTGATTCTCAGTGTGGAGATAAAATTAGTAGCATCCAGGTATAACAGCATTCTGAAGCTGCTTTTAACTCTGTGTTAAAAGCTCTCTAATTTCCTCAAAGATTTGGGAGATCCGTTTTGAGGTTATGTTTGCACATTGCCTTGTAAATGAAATTATGTTTGCACATTGCCTTGTAAATGAAACTGTGCAAAATGGCCCTGATCCTGCTAAAAGAATGCACGTTTTCCATACGAAGCCCTCCTGACAGCATTTGAGGTTTTTATGAACAGGGGGAATGCATCACATAAAATGACCTAATTCATTTCTTTGTGACTGTTAAGTTTTAGTTTACTTCATAGCACACTAGTGGATGAAACATGTATTTATTACGAGACTTCACCAGAACATTCGTCTATTAAATTTTTGGGCCATGGAGTGACATCACCAATTTTAGTGTAGTTAATATCACAGCAGAGAGCAAGATGGCGAGATTCTGTTGTACTTGTTATTTCTTGAAAACTTAAACAAGAAATACATTTTAAAAATAAGCGTTTTTATTTATGAAACAAGGAAAACAGGCATATATCAGTTTAACGGAGCTGCTGACCAAGTCATTTCATTAAAGGCTTTCCTTACTCTTGCACTGAATACAAACTCAACTTATCCTTTCTAATTTCAGGTATTTTATTAATAATTTAAGTTTCTAGACTTTTCCTCCTTATAAAAGGTTAATAAAGAAAAAGTGATGACATTCATATTCAATACTACTGTATTGATGTTTCCTAACTATAAAGCTGCTTCCATACCAAACTTTGGCATTATTATTTTTTCATTTACAACCAATTGCTTTAGAATGGTTTGGTTATTTTATTGTTCGGACACTGCTTAAAGCTTTTTCTGAAGGTAAGATTAAAGTATGTTGCATTTACTTTTTCAAACTGTTTGCCTAGTGTATTACTGAAAAGGTTGTATAGAGCAATGCTTCTATCATGGTTTTATTTCAATTCTAGTTTCCTATTCTGCCATAATAATGCAAGTAGAATTATTTCATTGTACATTGCGGTTAGAACTGTCCCAGTTCTATGGCTTTATAAAGTTCTGTATCCAGATATAGTCTCTCTTTGCATCAGTTCTGTCTGCATCTTGCAGTGATGAAACTTCTTTTTACTTCATTACTAAGAAGTCACAGATGTGTGAAAAGTAGGCCACAGGTCAAAGGCTCCATGCCCTCTACCTATACAAATTGAAAGTGACAGACGCCTCCCTGCTCTGCCAGTAATTTACCTCCATGTTAAATGCCTCTGAATCACTAATTAAAATGAAAAGTTCTTGGGTCTATCAACAGACAGATTGAGTTATTTATGGTGGAAGCGGCCACCAACAGTAATTGCAGCATATCCTTGAACAAATACAAGTTTTTGCATTCAGGAATAGCGCCAGGCTGACAGAGGTCATGGGGGTCAAGCCCACTGAAACAAGAGGCCAAAGAAAGGCAAAATCAGTGCTCTGTTCATCTTAGTACAAAATCTTCTTTGTCTCTATTAACTATTTAGGTGTTCAAGTTGCTTTTTAGTCCTTTGAGGCCTAATTATGCTTGCTTTATTAATCACAGTAAAAACTTAATTATGGAAAAAGTGACTACCAGTGCTACACTTAATGCAGCCATTGTATTTATGCATGTATGTATTCAATTTTTATGCCGCTCTTCTCAAGAAAGGCTCAGGGCAGCTTACAGTAACAGAACAAAATAACTTATAAACAGGAGAACAAGCAAGAGAACAAAACAATTTGACTTAAAGCAAGTAGAATATCTGCCAGCTAGGGACGTGGAATTGTGAATTTTTTAGTTTAACTGTCTTATCTATTTTTTCATTTAGTGACTTAAGCAGGTAAATATTTTAACTTTGTAGTCGGTTGCATTCCCATGAGTTGGCATGATTTCTCAGTGGTGGCTTATTTTCTGCCCAAATGAGAATCCAAGAACAAATTAATGTTCTGAGGTGGTGCAAAAGTTGTTATTAATAATTTATTGCATTGCTGTCTGCTGGAATATATTATCTTTTTCAGCAAATGCTTGACCCTACTGACTCACAAAAAAACAAGAATAGGCTATAGTGGGGGAAGAGAGGAAGAGGCTCCACTGTCTTCTATATCTGATTTCTTGGAGCCTGAATGTAAAATGAGATCAGCTACATTTTTAAAAATAACTTTAATAGTTTTGTACAGCTCACATATCTTAAATGGCTATAATGGTAAAAATAAGTAATTAATTAGACTCCCATGCAATATTATTTTCATTTAGGTGTTTGCTATTCTACAAGCATTTTCTAAAGTGTGGTATCTGAGTGTAATGTTTCTGTTACTTAAGAGGCATAACTAAAGAGCTCACTTACTAGTAACCATTTTTAGTAATATAGTAGTAATACTTTGCTAGGAGTATAGAGGCTAACAGTTTTTAAATGGATTGCATCTCTCCAGTGGTAAAACAACACATATTCCTAAGACAATGTTTGCACAGTAGGGTGTAGCATTATATCTTATGATCTTGGTAAAAATTCTAAATACGATTTTGAGCCTAAGGTGCACTCAAAAATATCTTGTTGTTAGTATTCATACTGAAATTGTGGCTTCGTTATAATTATAGTATTCTGTAAAGTGGCTTAATCTCAGTGATTTTTTTCCCCAATAAATGTATGCAGTTAATTTTCAGTAGGACAGTTGCATTTGATCCATTTAAAATATTCTCCTTTTTTTCCTTCTTTCAAATGTGGAAGAATTTTAAGCAACTACTTAACATCTTACTTTCATTATATATTTCAGGAGGCAAGTTGGAATAATTATTAAATCATCATTAGCTACTAAATCATTTAGCTACTAAAGCTTATATGAGGCTTCTCTGAACCAATCAACTTTAAAATTTGTCAAGCAGCAGGGCCAGTTGCTACAGGTGACAGTACACAGGAAAGTTTCAAAGTGAACAATGACTCGCCTGAAGGCTTATGTCAGATTACTAGGAGCCTATCTGTTCATTGTTCTTCAGGTTCAAGGTAAGTGTATATTTAGTAAAATAATCTCATGGTTTATTTTGGTTTTTTAATAATTGTAACTGAAGTTCCTTTTTGTTCCCTTAGATTTATGAAACTAGTTCTGTTTACACATCTTATTGTACAATCCCATGCTCTTGCAGGGAAAAAAATTAGGTGGCTGAAGTGCTTTCATCTTTTTACTTGTCTAGAAAATATAACGGGCTTTTAACAGAAAAAACATGTATCTATGCATGTTAGGTTAAAGTGGTTAAATCAGATTTAACAGGTGTGCAATAAGAAATGCATTTAGAGGAAAATGCTGCACTTGATAACAAAAAACAAAACTTTAAAGTAAGATGGGAAGTAAAGATATGATCAATTGCTTTGTTTAAACTTAACATTAAATCAGGCTGTCGTCCTCTGTGATACAGATATGAAAAAAAAATTAAAGCTAGTAGTGTTATGTCTTTATCAATTATACTGTCATCTTATTCACATTGCAAATAGCTGTTGCTTTTTCTCTGGATCTCCTGTCATGAATATGTGTAGATTTTGTGGACCAATGATTAGTCATCTTCACAGTTCAGAGAAGCAGATTTGCAGATGGTAATTAAACTGTCATTCATATTCTGAACATAAATCAATAGTTGTCTGCCAAGTTTGTTAAAGTAGTACGTGAATGTTTTACTTTTGAATGTAGTTCTCTCCTGAGTCTCTCCAAATTAGCACCCAGAGTTTTCGAAATGTTTCAAGAAGCAGAAACAGAATCTTACTGTTCTTTGCCATAAGGCTCTCTGGCATAAAGGAATGGGAACTATGGGTGCCTATACATGTACATTGAGGGTGCTCCAACGCACTGTAATTGCACACTCCAATTACAGTGTGTTGGAGCAGACTCGCTTAATTGAATCTGCTGTAGTGTGGTAATTACTGTGCTCCAGCAGACTCCAGTGTGTCGGCAACCCCGTGCTGAAAAATGGCACTGGGGGTGCTTTAAAGCTTATTCTGTGATCTTTAGTTAAAGCACCCCCACCACCATTTTTCAGCATGGGAACGATGATACACATGATGCTCCAGGTGCTTTATTTAGAGTGGCTCATGGAGCAGCTCTAATTAAAGCACCCCCCACCCCCACCCCTCACGTACTGGAGCATGTATATAAATGTCCCAGGAGAACAGCACAGTAATTTGGGGGTGGGGGTGTAGTAACTAGGGCAGAAGTCTTGGCTATGCATGTAGCGGGTAGGATGGTTAGGAGGGAGGCACAACTATAACATCCACCACCTAATGCACTGTTGCTACCCAAGGTGCAGTCGTCCTGTGTCTCTGTAGGAGAGCCCCTCCTGTGATTTGTCATTCTCAGTGCTTCAGAGCCTGTAACTTTCTACAGACTTGAAGCTTGCAAGTTGCAGTTTAGCATAGCAGTATTTATTACCATGTTTTCTTCATACAACATGACCCCAAATAAACATACAAATATGACACCCTAAGGGCATTTATAGATGTGCTCTGGGAGGTGGGGGTAGTCGAGGGAGACGCTTTCATTAGTCAGCTGCACTAATTAAAAGTACCCAATCGCAATTGGTTCCTGCACAGAAAAATGGCAGTGAGATGCTTTGAACTAAAGCTCATTGAACAAGTTTTAGTTTTAAGCCCCTCACCACCATTTTTCAGCATGGGGGCACTGATACACGTGATGCTGGAAGCTGATGGGGCACATCAATTTCCACACTCCAGCAGACCCAGTTAATTGAGTCTGCTCTGACATGCTAGATTTATAGCACATCAAAGCAGCCTTACTGCAAGTCTGTAGGAGCCCTAATTTGCCACAGAAAAAATGGGGATAATGGCTGCCAGTGCCCTGCTGCTATGAAGTTTGTCGCTTGAAAGAGAAACTGTATTTGATTATAACAAGCTATTACATTTTCAAAGTGCAAAATGGGGATGACTGTAGCAGTGGAGGACAGCAGCTTTGGCAACGTGTTGCAGAATTGTGGATCTGCAGGGAAGCTCACAGTAGATTTGGGAAATGAAAGAGGCGTGCTGTGAAAATTGTTTGGACAGCTTTCTGAGATGAAGATGAGCTCAAATTTAAAGTAGCAGTACATTCAGCATATAATGATTCTTGAGGTCCATACATGCATAGTCGCACTATCATCAGCTTCAGATGGTAAGAATCTGTGCTAGGCTTAACAAAGAGGCAACACTTTTTTTTAAAGAGTACTAAGAAAGGTCAAGTCACCATATTCCCGTGATAACCCTCCTAAACAAAACTATGGCATTCTCTCTCTCCCGTTCCTTAGCCCTCAAGGAAGATAGGGTATCACTGGCCCTGTATTGTGCATCCTTGTTGCACTTTTTAGCCAGTCTTGTATTATGAAAAAGATGAAGCACACCTTAATAAAAAGTACAGAAAAAATGCAGTCTATTCAGAATCCTGTGGTTAAAGCCCCCTTTTTGGAATTTTGTAAGAACTGCCCCTCAGCATAATAAAAAGAAACAAATAGGATAACTTGTCTTGCTTTAACCATTACTTTTTTCGTTTTAGGCATGTTTGGTCAGGGACTAAAAGTGTGCCAGATGAAGTAGTAATGGCAAGAAAAGACAGGAGTTTATTTGCAGCTCTTTAACAAGAAACCAGCCCAAATGTCAAAATCTAACAGATTCTGAAAGTAGTACAACAAAGTAATTGATCAGAGTGACAGTTGTGGATAAAATTCATGCAACCACCTTCTCATTATCTGAAAATACTTTCAAATTGTACAGGAGTTGAGTTACGGAAAAAGGATGATCCAAGTATGGCACTATATGGCTAAATACAGACAGCCAAAAAGCCTGAGGTTGAATTCATAATTTCATAGTTGTTAGCAGCTGGAAGGGAACTTACAGATCATTGGGTCCAGCCCCACCCTGCACTTGAGCAGCAAAGACTGCTGGGATCAGATGACCTCAGCGAGATGAGCATCAAGATGCTTTTTGAAGATCACCTGAGTGGATGACTGGACCACCTCAATTGATTCAATCCTTGCAAGTTTCTGTAAACTACTTAGATTTAGCCAATAAAAAAGTGAACTGATGTTCACTTTTCAAAAGTGAAAGGCAGCCAGACCCCTGCAATGGCCCATACCTGGAGCCAGGGGTGCTAAAATGTACCTCCCAGCCTGCTGGGCAGTGCAGAGAGCTGGGAGATGAGTGATATTCCCAGCCACACCTCCTCTTTATCCACCAGTCAGCTGAGGAGGGGGCATGGGGGGGACTCCTCCTCTCCCCCTCACCAAACCGCCAGCTGGGGTGTCTCCAGCACTGGGGACGGGGGGAAGGAGGGAAGCCCCTGGTGGTTGTTTTTCCCCCTTCTCCCTGTGCCCAGAGCTGGTGCCCCTAGCTCCACTCTGCCTCCTCAGTCCAGTCCAGCTGAAGAGGTTGCCTGGGGGAAAATCCCCCCCCAGCACACACTGGACCCTCAGCCAGGGTCTCCCACACACAGGGGGAAGGGGGAGAAGCCCCCAGCAAAGTGCTTCTTCCTCTCTCCCCGCTTCTTCCTCTCTCCCCAGATCCATGCCCCCTCCTCAGTCTGGGTGGAAACCCTCCCCTCTGCCTGGCACTGGACCCCCAGCTGGGGTCTCACCAGTGTCAAGGGAAAGAGGAAACCTCAGTGGGGCATTTCTCCTTTTCCCTTCATACCTGGAGCCATGAGCTGAGCCAGCCACCTGGCCATGCCCCCTCCTTGACCAGCAGGCTGGCTGAGGAGGGAGTGGGGGTGGGAATGGACCTGCTGCCCAACTCTGGACTCCCCGCTGGGCTGTGCCAGGTGCAGTGGGGAGCCCTCACTGGGGGCCATTTTTCCCCCCACTCCCTCCTCAGCCAGCCCAGGAAGCAAGGAGGAGGCACGGTCAGGTTGGCTCCCAGCCTGGGCAGGGAAGTAAAGCCTGCACTGTGAGCTTCCCTGTAGCTGGGAACTGGGCTGAATCCCTTGTGAGATAAGAGCTTAGTGCACCAGCTGGTCTGTATCAAGTTCCCACCCCAACTTACCTTGCAGTAAATTGCTCTTGTTTCCATACCTTACTGTTTTTTCTAGTGGTTTTCAGTAAATCCTGTTAAACCAGCTTTGCTTTTTTTTAAAAAAAACACTTTTTTTTAAAAGCAAATATAATTGCAGATGTTTGGGACAGTTTAAAAACTACCATGCAAATTCTGCTGCTGTACATTTCAACTTACATTTCCAGATTTGATTTTAGTTCTTTTATTCAGAGTTGATTTAAAGCCTTGAAACCTCAGATAGGAAGGTGTTGGTGTGATTGTTAGGAGCAGGCATCCTATATGCATATTAACTGTTTCCTGTATGGCTTAGAACAGTTCTTTCCATCACAGAAATGAAATCCTAGTTCATGGTGTGTAGGTATACAAGAGATTTTAGCAAAGACTGTTATATTTTCTCATTCAGATTCACATGGCTATAACAGGCCAGGAAAACAAATCTTCAACCCCCAAGATATTTTGTACACAGGAATATAATTTTTAATAAGGGAATAAAAAAGAAAATGAAGTCTCTCTCTCTCCCCCCCCCATATATTTTTTTTGTGTTTTCAAAATTTTGGATGGAAATCAGAATTAATTTTCAAATAAAAGCATTTAAAAATGTTTTCAGTTTTAAAAAAAATTCTCACTTCATAAAATACAGAAGGGGGAAAATTTTACCAAAGCATGCTTTGCATTTAAAACTTACTGCTTTATTATAACAAAGAGAATCTTTATCTTGTTAACTGCTCACTTAAGTTACAACTGTCTTGCCTAGTGGGATGCAAACTAAAATGGTCAGGATTCAGAATAAATCATTTAATTACTGATGTTTCTTCAGTGCCTTTTAATAATTCATCCTGAGGAAAATTTTGAAAAGTTCTCCCTCAGTTGGCTGGGAAAGAATCCTAGTGTGCCTTAGCATAAAGAACCTGGAATATTCCCAGATCTATAGGAGTACAGGGAGGTAGTTAGCCATGTTAATCTGAAGTCAGGCAGAAGACACAGCAGGGTGGCACCTTAGAGACTAATTTATTCAGATAGGCATAAGCTTTTGTAGGTGATAGTCTTAGACTGAAAGTCCATTTATAGCATCTGATGAAGTAGGCCTAGAGAATATTTCCAAGACTTAAAAATGTTGAGTGTCAACCCACTGTAGACCTGACCTCTATGCAGCACAGGAGGAAGGACTGTGCCTGAGGGTCACAGCTTCACTCTGGAACAACAGTCTGGGGTACTTGTACATGTGAAAGGAGGTTTAGTTCTCCCTAAATTGAAATGGTGGGATTTTAATTGGTGGGTTTTTTGTTGTGTCAATTAAAAACCCACCATTTCAATTTAGGGGCTTCAGTCACATCACAGTGATGCCCCCACCCCCTCTTCTCGCCCCGCTACTGCAGGCAGGCTCCACTAGGGTGGAAAAAAAAGTAGTGAGGGGTCTGATACTTTTTTTTTCTGCCCAGAGCCTGCTTATCTTTCCTGCCACTGGGTGCGAGCTGCCGGCAGGCCCTGAGCTGCAGGGGGCCCTGCTCCTTCCCTCTGTGGTGGCAGGACCCCCTGGGCAGCACCTGCCCATTAGCAGCCCACCTGGGTGTTCCAGGGAGCGTTACTGTTGTGGAGGGAAGAACCAGGGCCCCCACAGCTCAGTGACTGCTTGGCCTGCCGGCAGTTCATCCCCCAGCTGCAGGAGATGGAGGCAGGCGGGAGGAAAAAAAAGTGGTGAGGGGCCCAATCCTTTTTCTTTTTCCAGAGCCTACCTGAATTTCCCCTGCTTGGAAAGGCAAGTTGCATGCAGGCTAAGTGGTCCCTGACCTGCAGGGGGCCCTGGTCCTTCCCTCCTACAGCAGCACCCCCCTAGTACTGCCTGGGCAGGGTGCTAGCAGGTTGGTGCCGCCTGCAGAGCGCCACCACTGTGGAGGTCCAGGGTCCCCTGCAGCTCAGAGGCTGCTCAGCCTGTTGGCAGCTTGCCCCCCGCCACAGGAGAGGCAAGTAGGCTCCAGCACCCTGTACACTGTTCCTGCTACCTTCCTGCCACCTGGGACTGACCAGGAACAGGCTGGGTTGCCCCTGGGCTAGTGCAGTAAGGTGGCAGGAGGGCGGATGGGTGTGCTGGCAGGGGGAGAAGGCGGTGGGAATGGTGCACAGGGTGTTGGAAGCCCACCAAGCCCAAGATTCCCCAAGCACGTCCGGGCTTCTAGTGCTCCGTGCACTGTCACAATTTGTTAGGTAGCAAACTCAAATACATCGAATGGGTTTTACCTTGCTATGTAATAAGGTCATTTAAAGTGAAATACCCCATTGCATGTGTACATTGTGACAAAATTAAACTGAAATACACCTCCACGGGTGCAAATATTGACACCATTAAAATGATGCAAAAGGGCAATTAAGCCACTTGAACGGCCAATGTTGTCACATGTACAAACACTCCAGGATTAGAAGAAGAATGAGTTAGAGGTTACTTAGAGAAGCTACATGCTTTCAAGTTGGCAGGGCAAGATGGGATGCACCCTAGTTTACTGAAAGAATGAACAGATTGGAAAGAGTCCAGCAGAGAGGGATAAAAATGCTCTGCCAACATCCAAATCATTAATAAATATGATGAACTGCACTGAGCCTAGGACAGACCCCTGTGGGACTCCACTTGAAACCTCCCACCATTCTGACACAGAACCATTAGTAATTACATGTTGCTTGCAGCTATTAAGTCTATCCACTGTATAGTAATTTTGCCCACCCCATATTTCTCCAATTTTTAGAAGGTTATGTGGGACATTGTCAGAAGCCTTGTTGAAGTCCAGATACACTGTATCCACAGCCTCTCCTTTATCCATCCATCTATCAAAGGAGATCAGATTTGTTTGACGCGATTTGTTCTTTGTAAATTCATATTGGCTGCTTGAGATCAGCCTTTCCTCCTCCAGATGCTTGCAAATAGCTTTCTTTAGAATATGCTCCAGTATATCATTATCACACAACAGGGTGATGGGGGAGAAGGGAGGAAGTTAGCATGGACAAAAAAAGCATGCATGCAGGAAGCAGAGAGACAACTTTCCAGCACAGCACTTGACTTTGGATCTTATGAACAATACCAGAGGAAACTTGACCAGTACAAGAGGGAACTACAGAACCTCTTAAAATACTACCTCTGGAAAACAGAAGAGAATTTATGATCCCAACCTCCAGGAACCAAGGCTAGGCACCTGTTATTTATTACCGAAGATCCACAAACCTAGCAACACAGGAAGCTCCATTGTCTCTGGCATTGGTACTATCACAGAGGGGGTTTCTAGGTGTTGTCTCTCTTCTATTCCCATATGCCACTGTTTTTTTTTTACTGCATTACCTGAATTCGCTTTTATAGCAGGGGTGGGCAATTATTTGGGTCCGCAGGCCACACAGGAGTTGTTGCAAGCCAGGTCAGCATGCATGCCTTCCTCCCTCCCCGACCCCCTGCAGCAGTTTTTTCCTGGCCACTGGCGCCATGTGCTTAGCCCAGGGCTTGGGCCCTGCCCAGTCTCTATGGGGCCCAGGGCTGGCACTGGGGATGCTGGGAAATGGAATCCGGCTGCACAGCTGCCCCAGCCCTGCTGCATGCCCAGGAGCAGCAGGATGTGCCTCAGGCTGAATGGCACATGGGCCAGGCCTGCAAGCTGGATTTTGCCCACCCCTGTTTTATAGCCATTATGTCCCTCAGGGGGTTAACTGCTTTGTTTATTTCTTTGATCCTTAAACCTACCTTCACCTCTCTCAGCAGTCTCCTCTCCCCTTTTCCATATCCTTTGTATTTAAGTTACTTCATTCCTTTCTGTTTAGTATGCCTGCACTCTGCAAGTCCATTCCTACAGCATCTGAAAAACTAGGCAGTCACCTATAAAACCTACACTTACAAATTTATGAACAAGATGGTCTCAGAGGTGCCACCCCACCCTGCCTTCTGCCAATTTCATAGGGAGACAGTAATGTGGATTAGTATGGTTTTACAGCAGAGAGAGGTAATCAATGTGAACTCAAGCAGAAGGAAGGGTAAATTTGCATTTTACAGACCAACTAAATCAGTCCCTTGCTAACACATAATGAAACAAGCTGATGCTTATGAATCTTTGATTTAGTTAGTCTATATGATGCAAATCTACCCTGTCTTTTGCCCTTACAGCAAAGTTCACACTTTGGCTAACTTTGCAGGGAAAAAAACTATGGCAAAGACCACCCGACCAGGGGGAAGAGCTGGACCGGGACTTTTCCAGTCAGCTTATGGAGGCAGTTAGGTCAAGGGATGTTATTGTCATGGGTGACCTAAACTACCCAGACACTTGCTGGGAGGAGTAGAAAGCCAGGTCTGACTGCTCGCATAGGTTCCTGGCTGTATTACAGGACCTTCACCTTACCCAGGAGGTGCACAGCCCCCCTAGGGGTAATAACTTTCTGGACCTGGTCCTGGCCACTGGGGATGACCTGGTGAGGGGACTGCAGGTCCTTGACCACCTGGGCAATAGTGATCATCACCTGCTGGAATTCACTATCCAGCGCAGAGTGTCAAGGGCTTAAAACAAGACTAAAGCCCTTGACTTCAGAAGGGCCAACTTCAGTGGGCTTCGGAGAAAAGTGGGGGAGGCACTGAGTGCCCAGAAGGTAGAGGAGATGGGAGTCCATGAGGGATGGTTGTACCTTAAGGGAACAGTCCTCCAGGCCCAAAGGGCAACAGTCCCTGAGAGAAGCAAGGGGGGTAAGAGTGCTCAGAAACCCCCTTGGCTAAGCAAGGGCATTCAGGAATGCCTGAGGACTAAAAGGGGGGCATACAACCAGTGGAAGGGAGGAGCTATCACCAAGGAGGAGTACTCCTCCTCTGCCCGTGAGTGTAGGACGGCTATTAGAAAGGCCAAGACAGAGATGGTACTCAGGCTAGCGTCCAGGATTAGGGGCAACAGAAAGTACTTTTTCGAGTACATTGGGAGCAAGAAGAGGGCACCAGGCAATGTAGGGCCCCTGCAAGACTCAAATGGTAATCTTGTGACTACACCAGATGAGAGAGCTGATATTTATAACAGTTTCTTTGCCTCTGTTTTCTTGAGCAGGGACCAGGACATCCCTCCTACCAGAGGTAGGGACAATCTCAGGGATAGCTCTGTCAGGCCTTCGGACAAGGCCGATGTAGTTGGGAATCTTCTGGAAGGCCTAGACATTTTTAAATCTGCAGATCCAGATGTCCTCCACTCAAGGGTGTTGAGGGAGCTGGTCGGGGTTATCGCAGAGCCCTTGGCCTGGCTGTATGAGTATTCATGGTCATCTGGCCAGGTGTCGAAGGATTGGAAACTACCTAATGTGGACCCAATTTTTAAGAAAGGGAGGAAGGAGGACCCAAGTAACTATAGGTCAGTAAGCCTCACCTCAGTGCTTGGGAAGATCTTGGAGAGAATCCTCAAGGAGCAGTTCTCTGTGGGGCAGTAGGGGAGAGCATGCTCAAGGGCAATCAGCATGGGTTCATCAAAGGCAGGGCCTGCCTGACCAACCTGATTGCCTTTTATGACCAAGTAACTAAATCCTTGAATGATGGTGTTGCTGTGAACATAGTCTTTCTAGACTTTAAGAAGGCCTTTGTCACCGTCTTTCACCCCATTCTCATCAATAAATTAAGTGACTGTGACATTGATGCCTACACAATTGGATGAGTAAAAAATTGGCTGATGGGATGTACCCAGAGGGTAGTGGTGGACGGATTGTACTCAGACTGGCGAGATGTGAAGAGTGGGGTACCCCAGGGCTTGGTCCTCGGGCCCACACTGTTTAACATCTTCATCAGCAGCTTGGACAAGGGGGTGGAAAGCACGCTGTCCAAGTTTGCTGATGACACTAAGATGTGGGGTGAGGTGGACACACTTGAAGGAAGAGAGAGGCTGCAACTAGATTTAGACAGACTACAAAAGTGGGCAGATGAGAATAGGATGGGATTCAGTGTAGACAAATCATAGAATCATAGAAGTAGGGTCGGAAGGGACCTTGTAGATCTTCAAGTCCGATCCCCTGCCTGGGCAAGAGAAAAACTGGACTCAAATGAGTCCAGCCAGGTAGGCATCAAGCCTCTTCTTAAAGACCCCCCGGGGTAGGAGCCAGCACCACTTCCCTTGGAAGTTGCTTCCAGATCCTGGCTGCCCTGACTGTGAAGTAGTTCTTATGGATGAAGTAGTTCTTACGGAAATGCAGGGTGCTGCACCTTGGGAGAATTAATCCACAGCATACATAGGCTGGGGAGTTCCCCTTTTGAAAGCACAGAGGCGGAAAGGGATCTTGGAGTCATTATTGACTCCAAGATGAACATGAGCCGCCAATGCCAGACAACAGCCAGCAAGGCCAGCCATACCTTGTCATGCATCCGAAGATGCATCTCAAGCCGGTCCAGAGAGGTGATACTCCCCCTCTATGTGACATTGGTCAGGCCGCAATTGGAGTACTGCGTCCAGTGCTGGGTGCTGCACTTTAAAAAGGGTGTGGCCAGCCTGGAGAGGGTTCAGAGGAGGGCCACCCACTTGGTGAGCGGGCAGCAGGACAGGGCCTGTGAGGAGAGACTGAGGGACCTGAGCCTGTTCAGCCTCTGCAAGAGGAGGCTGAGGGGAAACCTGATGGCTGCCTACAAACTCATCAGGGGAGATCATCAGCAAATAGGAAGAGCCCTATTCTCCTGGGCTGATGAGGAACAATGGTAATAAGTTGATGGAGAATAGGTTTAGGTTAGAGATCAAGAGGCAATATTTTACAGTTTGGATGGCCAAAATCTGGAACCAACTTCCTCGAGAAGTGGTCCTCACCCCTACCTTGGGCAAACTCAGAAGAGGTTAGATGATCACCTGCCTGGGGTTTTGTGAACCCAGCATTCATTGCTGCCTGTGACGGGGTCAGGCTAGATGATCTGATCAGATCCCTCCTACTATGAAACTATGGACTTCCCAAGGAGGATGCAGTCCAAGTGTTTGTAGCTCTGCAGATCATAAAGGTAGGGGACTTCAAAAAGTAAGTCTTCTGACATTTAACAACAAATGACTTTAAAAGTTTTATTTAGGAAATCATAGAAACATAGGTTTTGAAAGGGAGTATGCAGGTCCTCTAATCTAGGCCCCTGCAAGATGCATGTTTACTAATAACTAACCTATTCAAAGCCTCTTGAAAACTTCCAGTGAAGGAGGTCCCATTGTCCTGCTGTTCTTAGTTAGAAAGTTTTTTTTCCTGGGATATAATCTAAATTTGTTTTGCTGTTATTTAAGCCTGTTGCTTTGTAGTTCTACAAAGGGAGGAAAAAAGTTCAATTTCTGATGTTCCAAATACTTTGATCCCAACATGTGAGCAGAAGTATTCAAGCCTTGTTTGATGTTGCAAGCATGAGAAAGGAGTTGCAGAATTTTGCCCTATCAGTTGAGGTTTATTTCTGGAGAGTGGTATCTTTGACAGATCAGACAAATGCCTACTCCAAGGAGATACCACTTTGCTCTACCATTCTATAATGCATTGCTCCCTGCTCTGGAGGCAAAAATTAACCTGTAATTGTCCCAATGAGCTGTGAACTGGCCCACTGCACATGGGGGTAAGATTCTACTGGGGTACCCAGGGAAAGAGCAAGGTAGTGCCTTGCCACCACCATCTGACCCCCTGAGTTTCAGTTCCCATCCTCCTGCCCCAAAGCCCTACAACCCTTGGAGCCTCAGAGCCATGCAGCTCCAGAAGCATCAGCTTCCCCCATGAGTTAGGAGCAGTCAGCCAGGCAGTCAATCAGTGCTTTCCTCTGCACTGTTCGCAGGAATTAACTGAGCCAAGGTGTGCTGAAATATCTGCTCCATGTCCCTCTAGTGGTGGAGTCTGAGTACTGTACACTGAGACAGGCACATCGAGCATGTTCCTCTCATCTTACATCCCAAGTTCTGCTACAGCACAACATTCCCGTGTTGGAATGGCACAAATTGAACACATGCCAAAGCCTTCAAAACACAGCTGCTTGTCCATTATGCCTTTGTTCTTGAATGCGAAAGTTAAAGCGTATGGCACTGTCAACAGCAAGAGTATCAAAAATTGTTTTTCAGACTTTGCAGGGAAAGAAACCATATAGCACAGAGAAGTAAAAAAGGAGCGAGATTAAATGAACTCTTGCCAAGTAAATCAGGGATACCTACTGTACAAATAGATGTAGTAGGCCATCTAGAACACGCAGTTCTTTAATAGTAAGAACATATTTTAAATATTTATTACTAACAACATCAAGATTGATTAAAAGCAAATATTTGTATATAATATGAAAAGAATATATAAAAGATAGTAAGTCTTTTTGTAATGTTTTGTTATTTTGGAGGGATATGTTTTTTCTGAATTGCTTGAACCAAGCAAACTTTCTGCAAGTGTTTTCTTTCAAATAATTAAAGCTAGAAAATACACACAGTATGCTCTGCTAATCTGGAGGGAAAGATGGAAGTCTGTATGTTGATTAATGCAATAAGATTAAGTTTCGTGTGTTTATTTTCACGTTTAACTGCAAAAAGTGCAAGGGCTCATCTAGCATACTTTTTTAAATTTTAAAGAATGAAATGCAGTGTTACAAAAATATTCTTACTTCTCTAAGGTTAGTGCTTGGTAAATGTGACAGGGAGCCATATGAACCAGTCAGTAGCAGGCATTTTTTTTGGCACCCAGCACCTGAAGGCAGAAAGAATACATGCAGTTTAGTAAAAGCCTTGCTTTTCAAGATGTGCTCCTTCCCTTCACTGAGTTGCATGTGGTTTCTTCCATCAGTACCATATGCACTTGCGCACATGCACACACACGTGTGTCTTCTTTTACCTTGACCTTCCAACCCAACCTTTGGAAATGGCCACAGTTCTAGCACTAAATATGTGTAATGTCTGCAAATCTCTGATAACTCACACTTTGAGGATCTGTGGCATTGGAAACAGTAGAAGTAGATCAGGGAATGAGAGAAACATTTCCCTTATTTGGGGAAGTTATGTAGGTAGTTTGGTTTAAAAGGAAACAGGGAAGACATTCAATGAGGCAGCTGCTGGGGAATAAAGTTAGCAGGCACATGAGCTAGTAACTCTGTTCATAATTCTCTACCATGACCAGTGTCTCTTTCTACTTGCACTCCAGCAACCTGAAGTGATACTCAGTTCATAGATTCATAGATTGTAGAGTAGGAAGGGACCACAGTGGATCATCATGTCCGATCCCCTGCCCCTGGCAGGAAACAGGACCGAGGTCAGATGACCCCAGCCAGGTGCCTATCTAGTCTCCTCTTGAAGACCTCCAAGTTAGGTGATAGTACTACCTCTCTTGGTAGCCCATTCCAGATTCTGGCCACCGTTACTGTAAAAAAATTTCTTCCTAATGTCTAACTTAAATCTTCTCTCCACTAGTTTACACCCATTATTCCTAGTTATTTCCTGGAGCGCTCTGGTAAACAGCACATCAGCAATTCCCTGTTGTCCTCCCTTGATAAACTTAAAGGTGGCTACAAGGTCTCCCCTCAGCCATCTCTTGTGAAGGCTGAAGAGATCCAGATCTCTCAACCTCCCCTCATAAGGTCTTTCACAGAGGCCTTAGTCTGAGAATTCTAGGACTATTTGCAATGTTACTTAGCACTGTTTACAGTCTGTTAAAGCAGTTTTTGTATGGATATATATTTCATGGCATCTACATTGAGTGAAAATGAAAATTAACACTGAAGATTTCTCAAAGGTCTGAAAACCTTAAGCGTGGCAGGAATTACTATTGCTACTCTTCAGGATTTAAAATCCGGTTAAATTGGCTGCAGATCAGTTTTACTTAACATGTAAGAAACTGTGTGTTAAGTACCTGCAATCATTCATAAAGTAACATCTTTGTCAAGCCCTTCTGTACATTTGTCCACGTAATACGTGAATAAAAAGGACAGTTTCTGAAAGAAATGAGAAAATTCTTTTAATTCTTATATTGCAGATGAGCTTTTAAAAGTGGTTACCCTTTTTTCAGTTTTTCATTTAATGCTTTTCACAATCAGAAAATAAATGAGATCTGCTGGCTAAACCAGATATCTAAGAATTCAGTTGATAAGTATTTCTGAATAAAATAGTTACCCTACACAAGGTTACTGAAACAAGACATTTGAGAGGTTTCTTCTACATGGTGTGTAATCAGATCTACATTTACATTTTTTACTGTTTTGGATTTCACTCTGAAATTTTTATCCAGTTGCAAAGGAGGAACATACGTGAATCATTCCTTTTATGTTTTTTGATGCACAGGGCAAAATCTAGATAGTATGCTTCATGGCACAGGAATGAAGACAAATCCTGACCAGAAGAAACAGGCAAATGGAGTAACGCTGGCTCCAGAAGACACCTTACCTTTTCTGAAGTGCTACTGCTCAGGACATTGCCCGGATGATGCCATTAATAATACATGCATGTAAGTATTGTACACAAGATATAAGAGTTTGGCAGTTTCTCTTGCTCATTAGTGTTGAGCATCTCTTGAAGGCTGTCACTAACGATGTACAGATGTTCAGTTTCTACTAGTAGAAACCAAAAGCATGCAAACCTTCTTGCTCCTTTTTCCGGACCAGAAATGGCAGTTTTGAAAGAAAAATAAGATGACTTCAACCAGGGCGAGTTTGGTCCTGGGCAAGTTTCTCCTGGGAGAGTGAACGTTAGTGTACACTGTCTCCTAGCTTAACTACATCCAGGGCCCAGGAGGATTTGAGCTGGGGATAGAGGCTCTTGTACCTTCCTTTGACCAGAGTCACCACAGACTTGGAGCATTCTGATCTATGGAAGGGGGCAGCTGCTCCTTCCCCTTCCATAGACCAGGAGGTGGGAAAAGAAGCAGCTGCTAACTACTTCCTGCCAGTTCCTCAGATTCCAGGGACTCTGGTGTGAGAAGCAGGCAGGGGCTTTGTCACGCAACTCCATCTGCTTGACTCTCAGGAGCCAAGAGTTGAGTGAAGGTAGCAGTGCTAAAAGCCTGTTGCCTGCTTCTCACACCAGAGACCCCAGAGTGAGAAGAGGGCTGGGGCTTTGTCCAGTGCTCCCTTCCACTCCTAGCATAATTTAAAAGCCAGTGGGACTAGGAAGTATCTTGGGGAGAGCATCCCTAAGCGTAGTTCATGGCTCTGCTGGATTGTAAATCGCCACTCTCACAGTTCAGCTTTGGATGGTGTGGGGCCAACAGGAAGCCAGTGAGGTGGGGACCAGGCCAAGAGAGGCTCTCTCTGGGGTGACAGGACAAAGCACTCACCCACTTGTAACACCAGGAATAGAGCGTAGGAGCAGCTCTTCAATTCTCCCTGCCTGATTTCCCCCTCTTTTCCTGGACCAGCCCAAAAAGGGAGGGGAAAAATGGGGTGCAAAGCCTTCCTGGAGCAGCCACCCCTGCTCCCTGTCTCTCCCAAATCAGGAGGTGCCTGGCTTAGGGAGGGAGCATGGGGGCTTTGCCTTGCTTCTCCCGTCCCCTCCCACACTGGTCTAGGACAAGAGAGGAGCGGCCACTGTTGCTCCCTTCTTCCCCAAACGGCACTCCCAGCTGCAGGCTTTGTCTCTTTGCTCCCTTTTGACTCCTGGACTGGGATTGGGAAGATGAGACACTACCTGGTTTGGGGAAGGGGCTGGGGGATTTGCTGTATTGCTCCCTCTGCTCAGCTCCCAGACCAGGAATGGGGTGGAAGAAACTGTTCCCTGCCCAGACCCCCCCCCCCCACAAGGGAGGGACATTCCTCACTATTCCATTCCCCCAAGGGTCTGGGAGGAATGAAGCAGGTGTTACTTCCCATATTGTCTCCAGATTAGGATTACCCTGGTCTGAGGAAGGCAGGGAGAGCAGAAGTGAGGGGGCGATGGAATGTCTGTACACTCTCTCCCCCAGAAAGATTTCTGAGAAATTTCCACCAGTAGAAATGAACATCTGTTTATAGCCTTTTAGGTCTTTGTCAGCCTATTTTTTCTACAAAATTTTCTTGTGATAGCATGTCAATTTACCTGCATCTTGCTGTCACAAGTACAAAAAACTTCATATAACTCTGTATTATGCAATGCTTTTTCATGTTACAAATGCATCAGTAGTAGAGATAAGGAATGAATTGGAAAAGGAAAAACCAAGGAGAGCCTTTGAACAAGGTACCAAAAGTGTGTGTAAAGAAGCAAGATAGCATTTATCTTTGATAGACTTAAGTTTTAATAGAATAGCTTTGTGTTGATTGCATACTTGTTTTACTTCAGAAAATACATTTTAGTAAAAGTATAAATAAGAGAATGCTGCTGTTTAAATGATCCTCATTTAAGAGTTGAATGGGAAAGCTTGTTAGAGGTTCTGTGTTTGGGATCACCAGGCCTTAGGCTATACAGGAACAGCCTTACCATATGCTACTTGTAGGCCAGCAAAGGAGAGGACATAGTGGAGACATTTCTCCCTTCTTCACCCTAATACATTCCCCAACAAACCTTCTTTCAACAAAGGAAGAAAACTGGACTAGGGTTCCTGTGTGATCTTCTATTTACTGGAAGGAAAATTTTCCAGCATCTGTTTCCATCCAGTGTAAAGTTACCATGCTTGTGCTCACAAAGTGGCATAACTGCCAAGCAAATCAGTCAGTGTTTCCCACAGCAGTCTAAAATAAATTTGTAATTATATTTAGGGAATCTGGTGCTGACATACCAGAAGTTATTCATGTCACTACATGTCCAGTATGGAACAGCAGACTTAACTTGCAAACATTTCTGTGATGCTTGAAAATAATTTAGAATGTTTTGAAATTTTTTCTGTTCCCTCTCCCTTGCGATCCCTAGCTCTTAACCTACACACTGGACCTCTTATTTTAGCTCTTTCTCTCCCTTCTCCCTTGGTAATTAGAAATCTAAAATAATTTTATGCTGTATTCCAGAAAGACCTAACATGACATATTTTAATAATACTGACTTGTACATGAATGCCACGTGCAGCTGGAGGCTGGAGGGGGCACAGTGAGCTCCTACGGGTGGCGGCAGCATTGTCGGTGGCCGGAGTGTGGCAGTGGCAAGTGGGGAGCTCTTGCAGGCAGCCACAATGCTATCAGTGGTGGCGGTGGGGGTGGCGAGCACTGACCAGGGGTCAGCCACCACCCCACAGACACCAGCAGCGGTGGCCAGTGGCAATCACAGACTGCCCACAGACACTGCTGACAGTGTCAGCGGCGGGGAGCGGCAACCGTCTGCAGGCACTGCCGGTAGTGTCGATGGCACTTTTGCACAGGGGGTGCACTGCCACAATCAGGGGGTGGTCTTGTAACGTTTGACCATTCACTTTGAAATAGTTATTAAGCAGAACATGTACACATCCTTTTACATAAATGTGTCAGCTTTCTCATGTAGAAACTTAATGAGGAGTATTGTAATCAGTAGGAGTGGACTGATAGAGATTTTTGGGGCTGATACTGATTTGGGGCTGATACTGATAGCCAGTTTTTAAGAAGGCATATCAGCCAAAATCAATCTGATTTCTGATACGCAGCCCGGCAGCTTGAAGAGCAGTTTCTGCCTGGTAAGTGTGTTGTGGTGGAAGGGGTGGGGGAGGGGAAGGAAAGGGTGAAGGGAGAGCAGTGAGGGCGGTAGTGGGGCGGTGAGGGAGAGTGAGGCTGGGATAGGTGCTGCCCAGGTGGAGCGGGGTGCAGGGGGGCAGCTCCCGTTGCTGCGCGCACCCTGGAAGGACACTGGGGGGGGAGGTGAGGGAAGCTGGATCTATACGGGGCAGGGCAGGCTGCCACTACAAGCTGCACAAAGCTCTTCCCAGCAGAGGCTGAGGTGGGCTGTGCTTGAGAGAGGGGATATTCGGGGGAGAGGCGGGTTGCAGCCACCTCAAAATTTGCCATAGCTCGCACAGCCCAGCCCCTGCCGAAAAGAGCCCGGCACTGCTTTGGCCCCAGCCTGCAGCTGCACCCTGCCCCACACAGATCTGTGGGGCACATGCCCTCAGCGTCCTTCCGAGATGCACGCAGTAGTAGGAGCCACCCCCCATCCCCTGCAGCTCTGTCCTGTACCCGCCTCACCCTGCTGGACAGTGCCTGTCCCAGCCCCACTCCTTCCCTCACTGCAGGGGCCTTGATCTGCACCCCCACTTCCACCACAACAGACTTACCAGCTGGATGCAGCTTTCCAAGCTGCTGGGCCTTGCTCCTCACCACCTACATGCTGCACTGTTGCTGCGTACATGCACAGGCCATTTATCGGCTGAATTATTGGCCACATCAGGCCAATTTCCGATACAGTCAATTTTCTTTATATTGGTGCACCTCTAGGAATCAGGAGAATATAATTTGTATTTCTGGCTCTGTGGCAGAGTTCTTGCATCTCCATGATTGTGAATTTGTCTATGATTCTCGTGAGCCAGGGCATTGACACATGATAAAATTGAACCATTCTCACGTGGCACTGTTTGGGAAGCAGTTCACACTTTAATAAAATACTGTGGTTCTCATACCAGGGAGTAAGAATGAATACCCAGCCTAGGATGCCTTGCTGTGGGGGAGTGAGGAGGGGCAGTGGTTTTGGTCTCACACATTTTACTTTTGGAGAGGCGGGGAGAATCATGGGACTCCAGTTAAGTAGACAGTGGGGACACAGCTGGTTGTTAGAAAGATAGCTTTTATTGACAAAGCAGTAGCTTATTGATTTAAAAAAAAAATGGTGCACAAGAAGCATGGTGTGAGGTGGAGTGGTGGGGTGGCTGTATGGTTCTAGCTGCATAACAGCTGCCAGTTGCAGCAGTTTGGGAAGGGGAAGGTGGTGCTTAGAGGACTGACCAGACTCACATCATGAAACACTTGGTATCCACAAATAACACTGAACTGATTTCGGTAAACCATCTTAAAATAGTACCTGATTTTTCCAAGTACACTTCTAAACTGTTCCAGGCGGCTTTAAACCAGTTTAGCAGGCTTTTACATCTATGGTCCTTGGGTTTAAACTGTTCTAAGTGTTATAGCTGTCTGTACCCTTAGGCTAAGTACAGACCTACAGAAAGCCCAAGGCAGAATCAATCCAATCTACATGGGTTTCTCTAAGCTGCTTAGATTGGATCAGAAATGAACAGAACATATGTTCACCCTTCGGTAGGAGGAGTCAAGCACTGTCCAAGACCAGAAGGCAATGGGCAGCTTTTCCCCACTTATCCCCAGTCACTAACAGTTGCTGGGCCTGCGGCTGGGGACGAAAGCTGCACTGGGCTGGTCAGCTGGAGAGAGGGGCAGCCCCTGCCACATGGTCTCTCCAGCTGTTTTGGGGGAAGGCAGGGGCCTCTGATTTTCTCCCCATGGATGCAGGGCTGGGGAGCAGAAGCTCTGTGACATATTCCAGGGCTGGGGCCAACCCTGGTGCTCAGCCTGAACAGATGAACACAGGCAGAAGCTAGCTGTCCAGCCTGAAAGGGGAATTAGTGGTGGCCAGCAAAGGATGCTGAGATGCCAGAGGACATCTAAGTTGAGTCAGTAGGGGATCTGGAATGTAAGTTCAATAGACCAGTCTAACGTAAAGGTATTAAATCTGATTCTACATCCCTTTAGGTTTATCATGGGCTGGATTCTACCATTTTTTTAAATGAGTCTGTGTAGTCTGACCTTTTGATCTGTTACCAGTTTAAACCAGTTTCCGATCACTTATACTGGTTTATGTGTAATTTTTGTACCTAGCCTCAGACACTTGTCTGTCAAAAGAAAATAGTCATCATTTACCCTAGAGAGGACTTGTGGCATTAAAAATAGTTAATGTTCATAAAATGCCTTGAGGACTTTTACAGGAGTTACAGTAAGCAAAGTAGCAGGGTCTGCCATCAATTAATTGAGTGTATATTATACAGTCATGTAATATTTACATTACAGTTTTTTGTGTGTGAAACTATTTAGGGAATTTAGTATCTTTGAAGGATTAAATCTTTTAAGTTCAGTATCTTTAGAACAAGCTCTTTTTTAGAATTTTATAACCTAAACTTTTATGTAGCACTTTTTCCAGATGGATGTAGTAAACTAGAGGAGATAACAATTAAGATTTCTTTAAATAGTTTTATAATATCAGAAAATTTGTTGGTTTTTATTGCCCCCTGGTGTTTGGATTTTAGCATGATCCGTAAAATTTTAAGGAAAGCTAGTGGGTATGAACTTATCCTATAATCTATGAGAGAATTAATAACATTTGTACAATATGTGTATGCAGTATTTTTGTTGAAAAGAACTTCTATGAAGTCCTAATTCTTCTTCATATCTTTAGTGTGCTCAGTTTTAAAAACGTAAATTAAATGTAAACTTGAGTTAAATCTTTGGCAAAACAAACCAAATATAATTTGAAATGAAAGGGGAAGATTTTGGCCCCTAAAAATATGTTCAGTATATTGCTAATACAGCATGGTTTTTAATTTTTATTTTTCATAATGGATGGTGCAGGTAGATGTTCTTCAGAGTGTGGGAGAATTCTGCCCCATAACATTTTAAAAATTTGTGGTAGGGCTAATTTAATATGGACTCTCAAAAAGGGTGGACTGAAATCTTTTCCCTGCAGGTTCTCAGCTGATTTTTCTGTATATCACACAGTCCGACAAAAAGAAACATATCTCAAAGATAGAGAGTGCTTAAGATTTCAGACTATGTAACTGGAACAATCACACGCACACACACACACACTCTGAAATAATGGTTTGCTCAATTTTTATTATTGAAGATTGGGAGCTTTTCTGTTTGCATTTGAAATTAAGAAGTTTATATTAAAAGTACATACCTCTGACATTGTGTTCCCATTGGTGTCATTTTACTTAATTCAGACAAGGCAAAGTTGCTCTTTGTGTTTTACTTGTCTTATTCTGTGGCTGATTATTTTAGGAGGAGAAACAGTGAAGTCTGCACATGCAGTTAGCACTTGGAATTATGTTGCACAGCCTTTGGTAAACTGAAATGGTTTTATTTATTCTAGAACTAATGGGCATTGCTTTGCAATTGTTGAAGAAGATGAACATGGAGAACCTACACTTGCTTCAGGATGTATGAAGTATGAAGGTTCAGACTTCCAGTGCAAGGTACAAACAAGACGTTATCTTTAAAATTGTCCCAAAGGCTAGATGCAGGTAGTTGAATCTGTGCAGATAATAACCAGCATATAAGAATTCATGTAAATTCCCATTACTGTAATAGTGTTGGGGCCAACCTTTTTGTAGGTGTGTCACAAGTTGGCCCTGGACCCTCTCCAAGGGCCCCTTGGATTGTCTTCCCCTGCCTGATCTGCTACGTTGCTTTCTGCCCTATCTGCCACTGCATTGCCTATCCCCCATCTGAACTGCCACATACCACACACAGTAGTTGCCTGTGCCACTACTGGCACCCATGCCAGAGATTGGCCATCCCTGCTGTAGTAGATGCTACTGAGAAATCAAGCTGTTCAGACATCGGGAGCCCCTATCCTATACTCGAATGGACACCAACTCATCAGCTGAAGGCTCGGAGCCCAAATATGAATATGAATGCATTCAAAAGGGGAGAGAACAGATAAGAACTGAGCTGGAAATAAATTTTATCTGATAAGAGGGACAATGCTATATACATGGGTCAATAATTCCCCAATTACCAGTCATTTTAGAATTACCAGTCATTTTAGAACCTTTTGTCTCTGGGTGTCCAACTCGAAATATTCTAAAAGGGGTGTGTTATTATCAGAAAACTTTAAGCGCATGCTTTCTGAAAATGAGTATTTTCAGGGATGTCAGGTTGGACAAAATTGTTAATCACTTCTGAAAATTTTGACTTTGATAATTAAATACATAATTTAAACTTTGATAATTAAATACATAATTTAAAAGAAAAAGAAATGTTCCACTGTATTGATGGAGCGTTGCATTGATGTTGACGCATTAGAATTCAGTAAACACTAATATTGAATACATATGTGTGAGAACAGACTAATTTTAGGATGCAGACATTGCATATGGGATAACTGAAATTGTCCATAACCGGTGCAGGCTGCTCTGTTCTTGCTTTGCACTGCTCAGACTTTTCACAAGGGGTTGCTATGCCTGGTTTCAAATAGTCTATTGAGACCTGAAATTGCAATTGCCTTGTACAGTCCTAGCAAGCATAGCTGTTGTTTTCCAACTGTTAGGAGTCAACAGTTGGTGTCAACACAGCACACTTTCAGATTGTATGTTATGGTATTTTTGTACTCTTCGTACTGACCACCATGGGAGCAGCGGTTCTTATCTTAGGTTGTAATAAAATATTATCTTGGGTGATCTTAGGTTGCCCAGACAAACAAGTTGTTCATACCATTGCAACCACCAACTTCCAGAACTTTTTAAGGATTCTAGTATTCGGAACCTTTTCCCACCATTTAATCTTGGTATGAAGGTAATGCATGTGAAAGTGATCAAGCTTCTGGCATGGCAGTGATATATTGTGGATATCTTGCAATCATATAAGACTGTTGAGCAGAGCCACTTGATGCACAAGTTCAATGCATATTTTCTTGTAATAACCTAAGTATCCAAAGCCACCTTGTACACTGCACCCTAAAGATATTTCCAGGCTGTCTCGTCATCAGCTGAAGCTTCTAATACTACAGGAAGTGCTTCCAGCAAGTTTTTTCTGGAGTTTGAATTTGTCACGATTCTCTTACACTGGCCTGTGTGGCTGTTTAAGGGGCACTATAAAAGTACATCTGACTTTCAGTCTAACAGTTAGTGCCTCTCACTGACTCGGGTAGAACTGTCATGAAGCACTCTGTGTTCCACAGTTCTGTAATTGATCATGTGCTAGTGCTTTGAACCAGATATATCTGCATCATCTTATACTTGTTGGCCTAATAAGGCATTGGATTAATGGTGAGTAAGTTGTTTGACTTGTAAGGAAAGTAGTAGCCTGCCATTAGAGAGATCATGACCAGCTTCATGATGACCTGTTGAACTGCCCTATGTTATATAGTCTCAACCACTCTGGCACTGAAATTACTTATGGGTATGGACAAGCATACATTTTAGCTGCTTTAAAAAGCAAGGGTTAGTGGCTGCTCTTAAGCATGCATCAGCTGTTATGCCATAGCAGTTATGTCTGCATGAACATGTAGGAATACAAACTGACTAAATTGCCCTCACCTGGATCCTGATCGAATCAGTTTGGAACAGTTTTGTACTGCACTTGTATTGCTACTTCTGGAACAGCTGTAACATATGGATTATGTTGGTGTCTTTTTATACCAATACAGCTGTTACATCTATGTATGCCCTAAGATGATCAACCTATTGCATGAGACAAACTTGATGTCACTTCTGGAGTTTGATGAAAGAGATTCTTATCCTCAAGTAGATGAGTCACTGTTAGCACATACATAGATGGTTAATAGACTTGTGAGGACATTTAGCAAGAGTCAGTACTGCTCTTCTGTGGTGATTCAAATTTGTGGGCAATTTATAAGCAAATGACAAATCTTACTTGAGAGCATCTGCTTTTATTCTCAGATTCACAAGTTCAGAGGAAGTTGTGACCAAGTAGTCCAAGGAGTTTTAGTTTGCTGCCCCTACAGCTGCAGAGCAAAGCACCAGGCTCCATGCAGCTCAGGGGCTCTTCAGGCAGCCTGGCAGCAGCCTGGGAAAGCAGGCTTCTCCCAAGAAAACCAGAGAGCCTGATCCCCCAGCCTGCCTGCCTGCGTGAGTTGTGAAGGGGCCTGGTACTTCCCTCTGCACCTATGGTGACCCCTGGGACCGCCCAAGCTGGGGGCTGCCTGGGAGGGGGGCCACTGCTGCCATGGAGGTAAGCGCCAGGCCCCCCCACCGCAGCCCAGGAACTGCTCTGCCTGCCAGCAGCTCGCCCTCCCCTCCGCACCACCGGAGAGGCAGGTAAGTCAGCAGGGTGTGTCCACGACATGGGGGTTTAATTGCCCCTAAATTGAAGCAGTGTTTTTAAAAACCCACTGTTTCAATTTAGGGCCCCCATTTCGTCTACACCTGTGTTAGTTGGCAGGTATCAAGTGGAGTGCCCCAGGGGCCGGTCTTGGGGCTGGTTTTGTTCACTATCTTCATCAGTGATCTGAAAGATGGGATGGAGTACACCCTCAACAAGTTTGCAGTTGACACCAAGTTGGAGGGAATAACAGATATGCTGGAGGGTAGGACTAGATGATATCCTGAGGTCCCTTCCAATCTAATTTTCTATGATTTTGTGATTGTTGTGGACATCGCAAATAAAGGCCATCATTAAATAAACAGTACAGCTAAGCAGGCAACTGAAAGCAATATCTAGCTGTTCTCCCCAAAGAAATCAGGAACAGCAAATGAATTCCAGTGGGTCAACAGAATGTATTAAAGTAAGGAACTTAAACCAACATCTGCAATCATCTCCCGGCTTGTTACAACTGCTACACCAGTATAGTTCATGGCTTGAGCAAATGAGAAAGGTGACACAGCGGAAGTTGCTGCTTGACTCTTCCCTATTATAGAGTAGTCCAGTGTGCAAGTGTTTTAGCAAGAGAAATGCTGTCAAAGGGAAGATGGTTCTCCTGGAGGAGACATATTTCCTCCAAGAGAAACTGAATGCACTGGCAATTTCTACCAGGAGAGCAGTGATTTTTCCACTCGAAAAAGTGGTTGGTTGTGGCCTGGTACTTGTTGAACAAGTAGACTGGGCCTGAGATAAATGGCCTGAGGAGTAGAGACCAAGACTAGGTAGATGAAGAAAATGGGACTTGGGATGGGGAGCCAAGGTTGAAAGAGACTGAATGAGGTTGAGAAAGAGACTGAGAAGATTGTTTGGCAAGCCTTTGAAGGATCTATTTTCAATCAACAGCCTTTAAGAATGGCAGGCTGATGCCTCCAACTCAGCCACCACTGCAGGCCACCAATCCTTTCTGCATCATCCCCTTCTGCGATGCCCCATCCCTCCCTGCTTTGTGCTGAGGACTACTCTCGTGCCCCCTAATGCAACTTCCTTTTACCCTCACCACCAAGTGCTGCTAGTTCACATCACGCATGGCAATGGGGAACACCAAATTTGACAGTGAAGGTAAGCAAAGTAGGATGAGAAAGGACCCCTTGGCACAAAGCAAGGAGGGCTGAGGCATCAGCAGGCAGCTTAGGCACTGTAGAGGGGATTGATGGCCTGCAGCAGAGGAAGGGAGGGCTGGCTGTGGGTTGCCAATTCCAAACTGAGATCATTTGGGGAACACTGAAACTGTCAGAGGGGTTCCATTTCTTAAAGGAGCTTTTTAAATTTATTTTTTACTTCCAGTTATGAACTTGCCTGCACATTCTCAGAAAATTAATTCTGTAGCCAAGTTCTTTAAGCGTGGGAGTTTTCAGTTGTGAACTCAGCATAAAGTGTGGTTGAGTTGTGCAGTCCGTAACAGTTGTATTTACATTCTTGTTTGGCCGTTTCAAAACTCCTGATTTTTTTTTTCTCCTTTCTGTGTTGTCTTTTTAATAGGATTCACCAAAAGCTCAGCTACGTCGAACAATTGAGTGCTGTCGGACTGACTTCTGCAATCAAGATTTACAGCCCACCCTACCACCTTATAAGCCAGGTATATTGCATGTGTTATCACACTGTAACACCCTGACAACTGAGGCAATGTAAAGAAAATAGGTAGAAGTGGAATGTGATGCCATAGACTATTCCTTTCTTACCTTTCTTCATGTGTTTGTAACATCCATTCTAAATCTTATTTTGAATATGTTAATCCCGGTCTCTGTCTGAACTTCACAAATATTTTTTTCCTATTTGGTATTCTCCATTTCAGATTTTCTTCTCCCATCAATCATCGTTTTTATTTTTTTCTGCATTATCCATTCCTTGTCTGCTTTTACCTGTCACCTCATGGCCATTGACTGTTTTTACAAGGGTCTTGGTTCTCTCCCCCTATCTGCTGCTTATCTTCTTACTCTCTGCTAATAATGTTTTGATGTTAAGGGTCTCTGAAAGAAGTGTGATGGCCTGTCCTTCTTTCTTTCCTGTAAGTTAATTCTCCCTCTCCTCTGTTGTACTCTGTTCCTTTCTAGCTGAAGTATTATATGCAGTTTAACAAAGAAACAAGCACTTTTTCCCTTCAACTCTGTTCTTTCTAGTATTAGTCCCCGGAAGGGACCTCAATAGATCATCGAGTCCGATCCCCTGCCTAGGTAGGACAGAGTGCTGGGGTCGGATAACCCCACCCAGTTGCCTATCCAGCCTTCTCTTAAAGAGTACCACCTCCCTCAGAAGTCCATTCCAAATTCTGGCCACCCTTACTGTGAAGAAGTTATTCCTGATGTCCAGCCTAAATCTGCTGTCTCTTGGTTTGTGACCATTGTTCCTTGTTACCCCAAGAGGCACCCTGGTGAATACAGCCTCTCCGATCCTTTGCTGAGCCCCCTAACGTATTTGTAGGTGGCCACAAGGTCACTTCTCAGCCTTCTCTTGCAGAAGCTGAAGACATCCAGGTCCCTCAGTCTCTCCTCATAGGGCTTGTCCTGTAAGCCTCTAACCATACAAGTGGCCCTCCTCTGGACCCTCTCGAGTCTATCAACATCCGTGTTGAAGTACAGCACCCAGAACTAGATGCAGTACTCCAACTGCGGACTCACCAATGCTGCAGAGAGGGGAAGTATCACCCTGTTGGTTCTGTTTGTCAAAACAGCTTTTGAGAAATTAGGCTTGACATCCAGGATTCTGGAAATATCGCTGACATACAAGAGATGGTGCTTTGCTATCATGTCTCTTCAAATGCAGCTACTCTAACCACATGGAAAAATTTTTACAGAGATTTCAGCAGTATAAATACAGAATTAATTTTAAAATACAAGAATTGTGTGATAGTCAGATGTGCAAATTGACCTCAGGTTGCCATTAATGATTTGTATGACTGGTGTTTCAGGAACATAAGAACTGCTATTTACTGGGTCAGATAGTAAATCCATCTTTGCCCAGTATCCTGAGTCTCTCAGTGGCAGAGAGTGGATGCTGAAAGGGAGAGTGAATTGGGTATGACAAGGGGTTTTGCCTAGGCCTGTGCGAATGGGAAGTACTCTATTCAGATTTGGCTGATTCGGAGGACAGTGATTTGATTCGGAGATTCAGATCACTGTTCTGAATCAGTTTGGCAGTGATTTGGATCAGACGGGAAGAGCTGCAGGAGAAGCCCCCACGGCTGCCCTGCCTGGCTCCCATCCCTCCACCCAGCCCCAGCCTAGTCCAAGCACTTTAAAGAACAAACAAACAAACCACCTGCATTCACCAGTTGCAGGAGCAGTGATCAGGGCCTCTGGGCACTGGCACCCCCGCATAGAGCGGGACAGCAGGGATCACCCCCGACACCTGCACAGCAGCTGTCCTATGGGCACTACATGCAGTCTGGGAGCTGGCACCACTGTGGCTGAGTGGTGCTGGGCTCCGACTGACACATGGGCCACCCCAGCTCCCTGGGAAATTAAACCAGGATCTGGGGACTCAAACCGGGACATGGGATGCAGGTGCGGCAGCACTGACAACAGGGGCTATGCCCTGCTGCTACTTGCCCCCTTCCACCCAGAGCAAGCTGTGCCTGCATCCTGTGTCCCCGCCCTCCAACCCTAGCTAGGCAAGCGGCGGCAGGGCAGAGCCCCTGTTCCCAGTGCTGCTGCTTCAGTATCCCGCCCCCTCCTCAAGTAATACACCCCCCTGTCCCAGCTAAGCAGCTTGTCCCAGCCCCAATCTTTCCCTTCCCCAAGCCCAACAGACTTACCAGCTGGAGGCAGCTGTTGGCTACCTGTTTAATCTATGTCCAAATCTCCAAATCGGCTGAAGCTTTTGTAAATTGATTCAGAGCTTTTACTTGGTCTCCTGATTTGATTCAGATTCAGAGATTCGGTCTCCAAATCAGGCCAAATCTCCTCCAAATCGAATCAGCCACTGAAGCTTGCCACAACCCTAGTTTTTCCACTGCTCCTGTCTCAATCTCCAGCGTTTAAGGTCTAGGAAATCTCAATTCATAGACTGTGTCCCTGACACCCATGCTCACTAGCTACTGATGCCCCTTTCCTCCAAGCTGTCTAATCCTTTTTTGAATCTTGCTAAACTGTCAGTTTCCCCAACATCTGGTGGCAATGAGTTCTACACTTTAATTACACACTGGATGAAAAAAGAACCTCTCTTTGTAGTTTTAAAGTTACTACCTATTAGTTTCACTTTATGACCGATAAAGTGGGGTAGGTATTGCTATTTGGCATCTGTTGGAATCAAATGCCCGGTGGAGCAAGTTATCAGTATTGTCACTAAAATGAAAGTGGCACAGCATTCATGAAAATTGTTTTGGGTGGGTAAACAACTTTAGCCATAAAATCTTTGTTTGTATTATCAAATGCATGTGTACATACTTATAGTGTTTGTCAGATTTGCTGCAGAAAATAAAAAACAGTGCTTTAAAGTTTTAAAAGCATTTTATGTATGCCACATGTTCTGGAAGGAGTCCTGGAATTGTCAAGTACAGTTACACTAGAAGTTTGCATTGGATGTGTACTTCTTTATAAAATACACAATCTAAATATCTATGCAGTTAATACTATTTCAGATTAGATTCAATTTCCAAAGAGCAGTTTAGGAAATAATATTGCAACTTTTTTTTTAACAGGTGGCATTTTTGATGGCAGCATTCGTTGGATGGCGGTGTTGATTTCTATGGCAGTCTGCATAATTGTTATGATCATCTTATTTAGCTGCTTTTGTTACAAGTAAGGAGGCATATTTGCTTTAGCACTAACAATTTGGTTTGTACATGATTTTGTACAAAACTGTCTCATTCTGGAGGTGCGTTTAGTTAAAATTCATAGCCACTTAAATTTAACATTATATTACTATGGACACTGGTATATAGTATTCTTAGTCAAAACTATAGAAATTAACATGCTAAGTAAAATTTCATCAAAATTAACATTCTGTGCTAGAACAGTGTGAAAACTATGCTGTTTTTCTGAACAATGTACCATGTTGGCACTATACAACTCCATAAGCAAAAATACCACAACACTTCCAAGAACAGTGCTTATTGTGTACCCCGTTTGGGTTTAGTTCATGAGCCAAGTTGTTATAAATCAGTGTGCTGCAACAATAGAATGTAATATGCAAAATGTATCTTTATTAAAATTATGTGCAAATGATTCCTGTATTAGCCTGTGTGCCTTGTTTATATATTAGTTAATAGAAAAGAAAAGGAGGGAAAAAAATTCTAACGAAACATCCATTTTGAGCTCAAAGTGCTAACATCAGTGATATTTCAATCATTATCCAGATAAACATGAGTTCATTTGGACTCTACTACAGTTACCAAATCCTACCTTATGATGGTTGGCATAGGCTGGGATGAAATGACAGTACTAATTTAGGAATTACCAGCATAATTTTGAATTTCAAATCTTGAAAATATTGTTTGTTTCATAAAAATTGGTGTATCCACATGAATCCTGGAATATTTTCATACAAAATTCTAAATATTCTTCAAGCCATCTTCTAAAACTAGAAGATGAATATGTAATAAAAATTGTTCATTTAAAAAAAATAAGGTGCACATGTAGCTTTTCTTAGCCGACTACTTTTAAAAAATTGTAAAATTATATTATAAAGTGCTGTGTTTTTTTTCTTTTGTAGGCATTACTGTAAATGGGTAGCAAAGAGACGTTGTTATAATCGTGATTTGGAGCAGGATGAAGCATTTATACCAGCTGGAGAATCTTTAAAGGATCTTATTGACCAGTCACAGAGTTCTGGCAGTGGATCAGGGTTACCTCTTTTGGTATGACACAATCTGCATCTTTTTTTATTCTTGATGTACTTTAAATATCCACTTTAACACATTCTTACAAGTCTTAGATTCATAGATGCTAGGGTCAGAAGGGACCTCAACAGATCATTGAGTCTGACCCCCTGCCCTGGGCAGGAAAGAGTGCTGGGGTCAGATCGACCCCAGCCAGATGCCTATCCAGCCTTCTCTTAAAGACCCCCAAGGTAGGGGAGAGCACCACCTCCCTTGGAAGCCCATTCCAGATTCTGGCCACCCTTACTGTGAAGAAGTTATTCCTGATGTCCAGCCTAAATCTGCTCTCTGTTAGTTTGTGACTGTTGTTCCTTGTTACCCCAAGAGGCAACCTGGTGAATAGAGCATCTCCAATTCCTTGCTGTGTCCGTCATTCCCCGCCCCCCAGAGATCACCTCTCAGCCTTCTCTTGTAGAGGCTGAAGAAATCCAGGTCCCTTAGTCTCTCCTCATAGGGCGTGGCCTGCAAACCCTTAACCATACAAGTGGCCCTGCTCTGGACCCTCTTGTGGTTATCCACATCCTTCTTAAAGTACAGTGCCCGAAACTGGACACAGTACTCCAACTGCGGTCTGACCAATGCCACATAGAGGGGAAGTACCACCTCCTTGGATCTATTCATCATGCATCTGCTAATGCATGATAAAATGTGGTTAGCTTTGCTGATGATTTCCTCACACTGACAACTCGTATTCATCTTGGAGGCCATTGGGACTCCAAAATCCCTTTCTGCTTCTGTGTTCCTGAGAGGGTTATTCCCCAGCCAGTAGGTGTGCTGGATATTTTTATGTTCTAGGTGCAGCACTCTGCATTTGTCCTTGCTGAACTACATCCTATTGTGTTCTGCCCACTTTTCCAACCTGTCCAGGTCCACCTGCAATCATTCCCTACCCTCCGGTGTGTTCACTTCTCCCCACAATTTAGTATTATCTACCAACGTGGACAGAGTACACTTCACGCCCACATCCAAGTCACTGATGAAGACATTGAACAGTACAGGTCCAAGGACTGAGCCCTGCGGGACCCCACTGCCCACATTCTTCCAAGTTGATACTAACCCCTCCAAAACCACTCTGTGTGCAACCCCCACACCAGTTTGCCACCCACTGGACTGTGTAACCATCTGAGTCACAGCCTCTTAATTTATTTATGAGAATGGAATGAGATACTGTATCGAAGGCCTTCCTAAAATCCAAGTAAACAACATCCACCTCTACTGCATCTAAGCGTTTTGTGACCTGGTCATAAAAAGAAACAAGATTAGTCAGGCATGATCTACCTGCTACGAATCCATTCTGGTTGCCCTGCTGCATTGTTTTTCCTGCTGGACACCCATAAATATGATCCTTAATAATTTTTCAATGACTTTTCTAAGGATTGTGGTGAGACTAACAGGCCTATAATTACTTGGATCCTCCTTCCTCCCCTTCTTGAAACTAGGGACCACGTTGGCCCTTTTCCAGTCCTCTCGGACCTGACCCAAGTGCTACAACTGCTCAAACATCCATGCCAGTGGTTTTGCTGCTGTGATACCGCCAATTCCTTCAGCTCCCTTGGATACAGCTCATCCGGGCCTGCTGATATAAACGCATCCAGTCCATCCAAGCACCTCTGCACCAAGTCAGCATCAACAGTTTGTGGGCTGGTGTCCCTCTGATGTCCATCCAAAAACCCATTAAGAGACTTGTCTTGACCTTCATTCAGGAACACTGAGGCAAAAAACTCATTGAAGAGCTTAGCTTTGTACCCCCTGCCTGTCAGTAACTGCTCCTGCTTGTTCAGTAGGGGTCCTATGCTGCCCTACTCTTTCCTTTTACTCCCTACATACCTAAAAAATGACTTTTTGTCGTCTTTAATTCCTGTTGCCAGCCTCAGCTCCACAGTTGCTTTGGCCTTGCTAACTGCCTCCCTGCAAGTGCGGGCCAAGTAGGTATATCCCTCCTTTGTAGCTTCCCCCTGCTTCCACTGTGTCTATGGCTCTATTTTTGCCCTTAGGCTTCCCTGGATTTCTCTGTTTAGCCAAGGAGGTTTTTTGGGCCCTTTGCCCCCTTTCCCTTGCAATGGGATTGTCTCCCTCTGCGCCCAAAGGATCACTTCCTTTAGGAACAACCACCTTTCTTGGACTCCCATGTTGCCAATACTCCTATCCTGCAGTGCATCATTGACTAAACTCCTGAGCACACTAAAGTTAGACTTCCTAAAGGCAAGCACTTCCACCCTATTAGCCATCTTTCCCACCCCACACCTATGGTGAATTTGATTAATTGATGGTCACTGTCCCCAAGGTGACCACAAATCTGCAACTTCCCTACCGGGTCATCCCCTCTACCCAACACCAAGTCCAGTAAGGCATTGCCCCTAGTGCGACCATATACCTCCTGTGTCAAGTGAAGGTCCTGTATGCAGGTTAAGAACCTATGTGAATGATTGGATTTGGCTGACTGTTCCTCCCAGCAGATGTCAGGGAAGTTTAGGTCCCCCATGACATGACAACCATGTTCCTAGACCGTACAGCCTCTGAGAGCTGCCTCAAGAATTCCAAGTCTAGCTCCTCCTCTTGATGTGGCAGTCTGTAGCCATGACCAAGTCCCTTTCTCCCTGGCCTCCATGTATCCTAACCCAAAATACCTCAACTTTCTCCTCCTCTGATCCCATTTTGATTAGGGTAGATGAGAGCAATGCCCCCCTCCCCTTTCTCCCTGCTCTGCCCCATCTACAACCTATACAGTTCAAATCTATATAAACAAATATGCATGTTAATCCCCTCATATTAGATTTATAATACATGTGGGGGGGTGCAGTTTCATTTCTACATTCTTATGTAGGATCTAAAATAAAGGTACACTTGTGATAGTAAGTAAGTTAATCTATATCAGTGGTTCTCAACCTTTTCAGACTCAAGACGCCTATCTATAACTTGTGTATTTAGTGGCACTCCATTTAATATATAGCTATATATGTTTATAAATTTATTAGAGTGTATAAAAACAACCCCCCCCCCCAAAAACAAAAAACTGGAAACATATTTTTAAAACAAACTGAAAAAACCATGAATCGCTGCTTTAGAAAGATACTATTATGTCAGCATGGAGTCTGAACACCCCAAATCTTTAATATATTTACCAGCTTTGCAAGGGTCCAGCTGGAATGGTGCAATGAAGGGCAAGGCAGTGCAGCGCAGTCCATTAGCAGCTGCCACCATCTTGTCCCAAGTTATAGTTTCCTTCTGGAAGAGCCTCCTGGAGTGAGGCCTCTCTCACCTGCCATTCCAAGGGAGTGAGGGGAAAGCGGCTGGCTTCCCCTCATGGAGAACTCCTGCCTGCCTCGGACCTTCACAGCCACAGCTTCAGCCAGTTACTAAATAACAGAAAAAAAGCAAGCGTCTCCCCTGAATCCTAAAAAGGATCTTTCTGGTTGAGAATCACTGGTCTGTATGGTTTATTAGTTTGCATATTACTAATGGGTTTGATACAGTTTTACAGCTGTGTTTCTACTCTTCCGTATGTTTACTCTATGTTTATAAATTAATCTTTGAAAACTTGCATCTTTGAGCAAGCCAATATTCCAATCCTTGAATCAGGTTTTCTGTAACTTTTTGTGATGGTCATTTCAGAGTTCTTGAACTCCTGCTTATCTGCTGCTGGTAGTTTAATTATGCAAATTATCTTGGGATGCAATTATTATGAAAGACGCTGTGTGAATGCGTGTGCACACACACAAATTTAAGTCAGTCTTACTCTTACATAATAAACCAAAATCAGGGAGTAAAAGAGATCCTCCTTCAGGAAATCTGTTGGATTTGGAGATCAGTAAAGTATTGGTTAGTATGCTTAAAGGAATTAATTTGAGAAGGTCTTAGACTTGGATAGCATGAGTAGCTTTTTTTTAGTCCAACAATAGGATTTTTCTCTCCAATTTCATGCTTATTGTTTGATAAAATTCACTGAATATCTATTAGTGATGAATTGTAAAACTGGTAAATGGGGATTCAGTTAAATAGTCATTCTGTTTACTTACTTGTTCATAATAGCTCTGTTAAGCCTAGCTAATAAAATGAATAGTTATAATCATATACAAACTAGAAGAAACCAAATGCAAAGCTAACATACAGAAAATCAAATTTTAACTATCAGTTTTTTAATACCGCCTTCATTTTCTTTCCAGAACTAGCAATAATTGGTCAAAAAAGGAATAGCTGAAAAAAATCTAAAATAGATCCTTCAAATAGGACCATTATCAAGGATCAGGACAGGCAAAATGTTATGCCTGATGGGCCTTTTAATTGTGAATTTTTTTTTATTTTAATGTCCTTAGGTTCAGCGCACCATTGCCAAACAAATTCAGATGGTGCGGCAGGTTGGGAAAGGTCGGTATGGTGAGGTCTGGATGGGTAAATGGCGAGGTGAAAAAGTGGCAGTCAAAGTATTTTTTACCACAGAAGAAGCCAGTTGGTTCAGAGAAACTGAGATTTACCAAACTGTTTTAATGCGTCATGAAAACATACTTGGTAAGTAAGAAATATATGGATTTGAATAGGTAGTAGCAGACTTGAATGTCAAAGATTTGTAGTTGCTTAAGGAAGCAACTTCTTCCTTTTGTATAATCTCTGGATGGTTGTTTAGTGCATATTCATAAAATACTGTAATTGGGTATAGTAGTATCTTATATATATTTTTGGTGGAAATGTGAGATTCTGATGGACCAATATGGTGAAATCTATGGTACGCAGCACTCCTAGTTCCCAGTGAGGGGTGGGTGGGACTGTCTTTTCCTAGTCTAAATGAGAGTTTTGCTTTTTGAGTTAATGAACAGTGTTTCCTGTCATTTGTTTTTGTGTAACAGTACATAATGACTCTGTTTATGCATTTCATAGGTTTTATAGCAGCAGACATCAAAGGCACAGGCTCCTGGACCCAGCTTTACTTGATTACAGATTACCATGAAAATGGATCCTTGTATGACTTTCTAAAGTGCACAACACTTGACAACAGGGCTTTGCTCAAACTGGCTTATTCTGCTGCATGTGGTCTCTGCCACTTGCATACAGAAATTTTTGGAACACAAGGCAAACCAGCTATCGCACACAGGGACCTGAAAAGTAAAAATATCTTGATAAAGAAAAATGGGACCTGCTGCATTGCTGACCTAGGCCTTGCAGTCAAGTTTAACAGGTAGATGAAAATGCAGGTTATGTATGTTATTGTTGTTGAGAATCTGGGGCAGCCTTCTGCTTTGAATGCAGGCTGGATGTTGAAAGAAGGTTGTTGTCAAAATTTGTTTGTGTTTTTTAGAGAGCTCAGATTTCAAGTCACTTAAAATTCCTTCCACTTCTTTTGTCTCTACAGTGAGGGGATAAAAAGGAAACAAATACAGCATCCAGACCATAAAGCTTTTCCTGGGCAGTCATTCTAATGATATCATGGTGTTTCAGTAGCAAATCTAAGCCACTGAAAATCTGGCCAGTGTCAAATGATTTAGATGTTAAACTTAGAGAAATAGTCCTGATTATATTATTGAATGAATATGAACAGCTCTTACAGCTTTTTTTTTAATCTAAAAAGCCACAGAATTTTATTTTGCCACTCTTGAGTGCCAAAAAAAAATCAAAAGGCCTTGAAAAAGAATGTACTGGATGTATTCGTTACTGCAAAGTATTGGCCTTGAAGATAGCTTCTATTTATACTTGAGTAGACCAAAACTAATTAGTATGATAGTACAGCATTACAAATATGTAGTGTACTCACTTTTTACAGGACTAGCTTATTTTACAAATCCCATTTTAGATGCTCAGAATAGTAGAATCAGAATATTTATATGCAGTACTGTATATAGATTTAAAAAAATATATACACAGTAGGTAGTTGAGACCATAGTCTCCAAGGCTTGTAAGTAGGCATCATATACCAACACACAAGCAAACTTCTGCCCAAAGTAATGGTGTATAGAATTGATTTTTCAATGCAACTTCATGACATGACCATTTTCAATGATTTGCATCTATCTGCTTGGATTTGTATGGAGACATGTTAATATGTACACGTGTGTGGTGGGGGGACAGGGTTTGGTTGTCTTTGCAAAACAATAATACAAACCCTTATTCTGGTTATTTATAATTGTTTTCTATTTAGTCTGTTTCAAGGAAGCATACTACTGTAAGACGGTGCTATTAAAAGGAAGAAACACTATAAGTACCAATTTGACAATAGCTTCTTTCTGTATCATGTGGGATATTGCATCAGTTTTTTTACTGCTCCACAACTCATTTAACTTCTGTTATTTATACATAGTGATACAAATGAAGTTGATGTCCCTTTGAATACTAGAGTGGGAACAAAACGTTACATGGCCCCAGAAGTCCTAGATGAAAGCCTGAATAAAAATCACTTCCAACCGTACATCATGGCTGACATCTATAGTTTTGGCTTAATCATTTGGGAAATGGCTCGGCGTTGTGTCACAGGAGGTATGTTTTTAAATCTTCTATTTCGGAATGATCTGTGTAACCAAAGTTTCAGTAGATTCACCCAATGACTGGTGTTCAAGAACTAAACCTCTACTTGGGATGAAAAATTCCTGCAGTTTTCACCTGAATTTTATAAACTTTATCATTAAAGAATCAACAGCTTTAACATTTAAAGACATGTCCATTACCCTAAGGCAGTGGTGATTAAGCTTTTGGCCCTGCAGGCCAAGTGAGCAGCATGGGGATAAACTGGGCTGAATCAGGCTCCGCATGCTGGGATTGGGTCTTGGGGTCTGGCCCCACCACTTCCAGCCCCACACACCAGGACCAGCACAAGGCCTGGAGCTCCCCACAAGTCTAGAACTTTGGTCAGATTTCTGGCTCCATGGGCCCTGCAGGGCAGATAATAATCCTGTGCAAAACGCTAGTATTCGCTTTGGATTCATTCGATTTGGAGGACAGTGATTTGATTTGGTGATTCATATCACTGTCCCGAATTGATACGGCCGAATCTGAATCAAACACGCCCCATCTCCTGCCTGCTCTCCCAGCCTTGTCAATGGCTGCCCCTGCATCCCAGCTCTTTTAAAAAAAAAAAAAAAAAAAAAAGCTCCATACTCACTACCTGCTGCCAGGCAGCAGGGTGATCCCTGCTGCCCCACACTGCCCCATGCTGCTTGTGGGGCTCTGCCACAAGTCCCCATTCTCCACCTGCTCTCCCACCCTGCCATGGCTGCCCTGCTCAGCCCCAGCTCCTGGTTCTCTTAAAAAAACAAACAAACAAAAAAAATCCTGCCAGGTTTGGGGGGGGGGGGGAATCCCCACTATACCCCACTGCCCCATGCTTTGTGGGGGGCTCTGCCACAAGCCCCAGAAGCCCTCAGGCTGCTGCAGCAGCTGGTGAGTTCAGGGCTTTTTGTTTGTTTGTTTGTTTTTTTAAGAACCGGGAGCCAGAGTCAGGCAGGGCAGCCATTGACGTGGCTCGGAGAGCGGTCGGGGGTGCTCAGGGGGTCTGAGGAAGCAGACAAGGCGTGGTGGAGGTAGGGGTCTCCCCCTTTCCTGTAGCTTTTCCCCTCCCCCCTTCTGCCCCCTACTTACCGGCATGGAGTCTGGGTCCAGCTCCCTGAGGCAGTGATGAGTGTGGTCTGTCTGAATCTCCGAAGCGCTCCAGATCTTTTCTGAATTGATTCAGAGAGCTTCGAATTGATTTGGACCTTTTTATTGGTCTCCTGATTTGGTTCAGAGATTCGGCCACCGAATTGGACCAAATCTCCGAATCAAATCAACAGCCAAAGCTTCGCACAACCCTAGCAGATAACAGCGCTGAGGCCAGATCTGGCCTGTGGTGAGCACCTCTGCCTGAAGGTATATGTAAACACTGATACCTGCCTTCCATCAGCTGTACTACTTTTACACAAGTCAGTGTCCACAGTCTTGTGTTCTCTTTTTCTCTTCCCTTTGGTCTCTTACAGCTCTTCTTTGTTTTATAATCAGTGTCAAACTTCTATGGTTCTTTGTCTCTGTTGTACCTGCTTTAGGATTCACGACTCTGCATAATACAAGGCTCACTATCTTCTACCCACCTATGCTTTTAGATTTTGAATTCATTCCAAATTTGTTCTCAACTGTTAGCTCAAAAGTTGCTGTCTCCTTTAGTATTTAAAAAGGCATCTCAAAATTTCTACATTGAAGGTGAGAAGGTTCTTTTTCAGCAAATTCCAGGAACTTCCACTTGAATTTTCAAACAATGCACCAGTTGTCTGAATTGTTTACTTGCAACATTATGAGTTACCCGTCTTCTTAACAGGTTTTTTAAGTATAAATAAGGGCCTCTTGCCCCTTTTAAACCACCTTTATTTGTTTCTCTCAATTTTCTTTCTCCTTTCCTATAATGAATGCATATAGGACCCTTTTCTTCATTGTTTTTAGAACCTGCTTTACCTTTTTCTCTGCTCTGGTGCCACCTTAGTATATTTATTTTCCTTTTGTTTCCACTTCTCCCAGGTTCTCAGTCTTTCTCTTCAGAAATTTATAACATCCTAATTTAGATTTCAGTCTTCTTCAGGACCACAGTTCTTTCCTTTGTTTTCTGAAGTATGCTAGTTGGCTGTGATAAAGCAGATGGAAATGAGAGGATTCATGGGAATTGCAGAAACAATTGGATTTGCATGTAAAATTCTCTTGGTGCAGGGAAAGTTATACATATAACAGACTGGATAGAGACGAATTCTGCACTACACATTTAGTTCAGAGGGAGTACAGGTAATAAATTCAGATTCTAGTCCTTAATGCCCATTGTCAACTGTAAATTTTCAGCAAATGTTACCTTGAGTTTTTTGGTTTCTGTTTGATCAGTCCAAGAACCAGAGGTTACTGTGTTCAATTTGTTCTTCTGCTGTTGGTTAAGGAATTTTGTTAGTAGCAGATTTCTGGATTTGGTTTGTTTTTTCATGTGTTTCCTTCATCTTTTGTACTTATTGCAGGTATTGTTGAAGAGTACCAGCTGCCATATTATGACATGGTGCCGAATGATCCATCCTATGAGGATATGAGAGAGGTGGTGTGTGTCAAGCGACTACGCCCAATAGTATCTAATAGGTGGAATAGCGATGAAGTAAGCATGCTGAGATGAAAAATGGGAGGGAGAAATTTATCAGTAGCCCATAACTTTTTCAGTCTGTCCTCAAAGCTTGCTCACGCTGAAGTAGTATAGGCAGCACAGTCCTGTCTTTTGACATTTGAGATTTCTCTGGGCACAATAAAAAGGCTAATGTTTGAAATCAGCTGTAAATTCTCTACACATCTATAACCTCTGGGAGAGAAGGAAAAGCAGCATTTCAGGATCCATAGACATATGCTTTACTTCAGAGTAGACTAATTAGCTCTTCAGTAAAGCGTCACCATCTACACATGTGCCAGTATTAGGGCACAGTAAATTAACACCACTGTAATTAATTAATAGTCAGTGACTCTTTAACACCATTGTAATTAATAGTCACAATTACTCTTATGGTAGAGTAATTTAATGCACTGAAGCGCATGTGTAGAAAGACTGGGCGTAAATTGTGCCCGGTCAGCCCAGCCAGCTGAGACACATGAGCTCAAATTGCTGCTATCCCAGGCACACGTGTAGACGCTGCACCCGAGAGCAGTTTCCTTTGGCTTAGACAGCTTCAGTGTTTATTGTGTCATATTCATTGCACATGTAGATTCACCCAGTCTCACTATTGGCCTCTCTAAACTAGATCTCACACTTATATACCAGAATATTTTCTTGTGTTTTGAATAAAGCTGTGCAGCACATGTCACTTTAATTTATCAGAATCAGTTTCAGTACTTCTGGCATGTCATCATGTCAAACTGGGTGCATTATGGAATGAGAACTGCTGCTGGGAGAAGTAGAGGGGTTTAAATAGATCTCACAAGCAGGGTTGGCAGGTATTTTCTATACAAAAGGGAGGATCTTTCTTTTGAGTGCCATTCTTTTTCCTTTTTTCTTCTTGCCCATCACAAAATGTCTTCTCCTCAGCACTCCCCCTGATGAGACGCACTGAATTTACCAGTTTTCCCCAGCATGGTACTTTATTATTTGGCATCTTGATGTCAGCCTGACTCACTGAATATTGATAATCCTTCTCTGCTCTTAAATTCAGGGAGTGCATTGAAAAGAACCTTGAGTCCATTCAGTGTTGGAAATGCAAATTGTATTTTTTTCGTCAGGGGAGTGGTTGTTAAAGGATATTGTCCTTGCGTTGCTAGACTTTTGGCCTGCTAGCTTAACCATTGCCTTCCTTAAATGCATACCATTAATGAACTATCAGCCAAGGCTATGCTTTACTGTGGATTAAGTGTTTATAACACTGTTCCTTTGCACTTTTTCAGTGTTTAAGAGCGATACTGAAGTTAATGTCTGAATGCTGGGCCCACAATCCTGCTTCTAGACTTACAGCCCTAAGGATCAAGAAGACGCTTGCAAAGATGGTGGAATCACAAGATGTAAAGATTTGACAGAGTAACATGGTTACTCAGGAGCAGAGTTGGACTCCTAGAACTCTTCACCTAAACAAGGGTGGGATCGAAGTGGGAAGAGGAGTCAGCTGAGATTCAGTCCATTTCCTCACCGCACTTTTACAGGCTGCTAATTACATCTTTCAAAACTTTGAAGATGATGATGTTGAGAGCCTCTGTATGCCACATGCTATGTATTTGGACAGCCCTGTTTTAAGTATACATTTTGTTCTTGTTTTGAGCTGCATTGAGACTTCAGTCACAGTGAATTTCCAGTAAAACTCTGGGTACTGAATTGCATGTTCAGATTTCAGTGCTTTCTGTGAAAGCCTTAAGAAGCTAAATGGATTCAACAGAGATGGAGAAATATAAGCTTTTTGCCTTCTACCTGATGGAATCTAGTCAATTCATACCAAGTTTTAATTCAATAGCATGTAGGTTATGAATCTATTTGGGATACTATTCAATTTAACAGTTCCTTATGCCTTTTCTTGTTTGTGTGTGCCAGGATTCTTCTGCTGCCATTTGGAATACATAGGAAACCATTTAAATTTACAGGAAGGGCTGTATAATATTCCATGATTCTACAATTGCAGAATTTGCCACTTAGTTCATCCCTTGCCATTGAAATGTACTCAATTGCTTCAGTTTTCAGTTTAATATAACTAAAATGTATTTCTTTTTTTTGGTTGCAAAGGGAACCTGAAAAATGTGAATTGAATATAAAGCAGTGCCCACCTGAATATGCAAATAGTCTGAAACAACACCAATTACAGCACAGGTAACTTTGCTTGTCATCTCACTTGAGGCTCAGTAGACTCCATGACTATATGACTGTGGAATTTGGCATTTTTTCACAATACTACATATTGTCAGCATTTTAGTGTGGAAGTCTCCACAGCCAGCCCACTGACAATTCTGTTTTGCCTCCCTAACCTGCTGGGACCTGTCCATAGCTGCTGCATACTCTGTACTTTTCCCCATAAAGGGCAAGTGAGTTGTATTTCAATTCATGCTCCCTAACTGTTACAAAGAACCAGGCAGAAGGGAAGTTCTGAGGGTTAGAACCAAATCAGATGAGCAGCAAGAAGAGAAAGGTAGCCAGACATACAAGTTGGACAACCAGGGCATCTGGAGGCTAGAGTGGCACTCGAGCATGGAAAGCAAGATGATGGATGAACTGCTTAAACTGATCAGCGTGGGTAGGTCAAAGAAAGGGAATCCTGAGCTGGATTGTCCGGCTGTAATTACTAGCAAGATGATGAACTGCTGTTCATAGAGCTGAGTTGCCTAGAGAACACACAGGGAAAAAACAATCAGAGATAGACATGGAGCAGTTGTAAAATAATGAGTATTTTAAATATGAGTTCTCATTATGTGTGGGAGGTGCGGCTGGGAAAGGCTTGGTGGAGACAGGTTAAATTAATAATGCTGCAGAATTTGGCCTCACTTTGCTATGGAGTACACATGGCTCTGCTTATGATTCTCCAATAAAGTGATAGCTGATCACATCTGGTCACATGAAAGCTGCTTCGTTCATACAAAATCAGTTGTGTTTCCCTCTTTTCACTATTGTTCAGACAAGCTGGAGCAAGAGGCCAAAAAAGAAAACAGCTGCTGTAAAACTAAGTCACTGGTTATATACCATTAAATTCATTACTGCTAGTTTGCAGTCAGAAAGCACCACCACAGGTTGACAGCTCCCATGCCATGAATCTTCTGAAGAATGAGCACACAGTATTGAAACAGACCTATTTGATGATAATTTAAGTGCCTGTAAGATGTACTGTAAGCCTTGTACTAGATAACTTTAAAAAGGGAAGTTATTTATATAGTGTGAATTGTGCTTTATTTAAAACATAAAGTCTTAGGTACACGTAAACAAGCATGCACATACATACACACACACACAGATTTGAAGGAAAAGTTGAGAATAAAGTTGAAATTGATCAAAAGAAATTTCAGATTAAGATTTTTTACTTTGGTAAAATACATATATGGAGGTTGCTTTAAAGATCTGTTTAAATTTCCTTTGGAAGTACAGCTAATAGAAAACTTAGCTTAATGCAAAACCAATGTGATTTGTTAACAATTGCAAATAAACTTCTAACATGGTTTCTTTTTCACTTTGTTCCATAGTTTGCAAAAAGTAAATTGTCAGGCAAAAGATTGCAGTATTTTTTATTTTCTATTGTGATGTACAGACTTTATTTAACAGTGCTACATATTCTATAGAAAGCTAGTTAGTTATCTCAAGGGACATTTATTTTTTAAAGTAAAGTCATTACTTTTCTTCAGTAATGCCTTTAAGTATTAATATGTATTCTGGCTGAACAATTCATGGGTGCATCAAGTATGATTTAACTTATTTAAACACAGCAAGTGAGAGACAACATCGTGCCACAATTCTCATGACAAAGGGCTTTTTAAATAAGGTTTTTTCCGTCCACTGCCAAAGCATATATCATGAGACTAATTATTAAGCATGTCTTTGCGCATAAATTTTGCACGGGTAGTTGGAAAATACTTGGCATGAGCCAAGATGTCATTAGTAAGGAATAAGCTTGTTTTGATTTGTTTTTTTATTAGTAGTATCATTCTAGGGTTTTTAACAGTAAAAAGGAAAACCTTTATACACATCCCACTAGCTTATTTTCTCACAATAATGGAGGTGTTTTCTTAATTTAATCTATTTCTCAGAACGTTCGTATTTTTTCTCATAAAGTGCCATGTGAATTGGACAGCTGTATTAGCTGTGACTTGTGCTAAAATTTTAATCTTGATTTTGTTTTCTTTCTCAAATCTTCAAGACTGTTGGCAGTAGGCTGAATAAAACAAAGGGCATGTAAAAATGTGACACCATTTTCAGTTATTCCATGGTTTTCCCTTCTATTTAGTGCTTACTAGTTTGTAAGACAAAAAGTTGGTGTTACTGGATAAATAAACCTTAAAACTTAAGAATTTACGAATTCACTTTTAAATAAAGGAAATGGGCTGAGCTGGGTTGTGGAGAGAGAGGACCCTTAGCCAAGATTACCTTAAAATATATATATATATGTATGCCTAAGGTTAGGTTCCAAAGTCTGTGTTTACACCCCCAATAACCAACCGGCCTGATGCTGAAGATTGCTGAGCATGCAGCAACTTTTATTGGCTTACATGGGAGCTGCTAGTTGTACAGTACATCTGAATATCTGTTGGCTCCGGTTCTGTTTGAGCCCTGAAGCCCACAAGTAGGTTCCATGCAAAGAACTTAATAATTTTAGGCACCTGGGTTTTTGGGGGTTTTTTAATTTAATCTTCATGAACTTATAAATAATAAATATTGCTAAGTATACTCAGTGCAGACTTTTAAACCAAGTTGTTGCCTTATTCAATGTTGTAAGAATTCCAAAGACTTAAATCCATAAACACACTGTTATTTTAGTGTGTGATCATAATATTTTGTTGGTAAGGCTTACATTTGTGAGCATTTGTTATCTAATAAAAAATCTTTGCAAATGTCTTGTAATGTGTGAAACGTCCTGTGAATATCTATTTTGTGCCTTGAAAGCCATTGAACAACTTCATATGGAGAGCCGTTTAGCTTGTTCCATGTTAGATGAAAAATAGCTTGAAGCTTTAATAATAAGTCTGGCCACTATATTCAGGGGAGGGAAATAGCATTTGCACTTCTGGTTAACCTGTAAATCCCTGAAGCAATGAGCAGACCCAAAGTGTAAATGCAAGCACACATTGATTGTACTGGGTTTACCTTTATTTTTTTTCCTTTTAAAAAAAACAGTACCCCGCACACACAATTTAAGTTAAGCAACATGCAACTCCCTTCAGCTTCTAAGCAGCTTTCAAGGTAAAAGTTAAAAAAAAGTAGAGACTTTGCTCATTTCCCAAGATTCTTAATGTTCCAGAATAATCCTAGAATCAAATTTTAGATCTGCATCTAAATGACCATTTGAATGTGCTATGAGGCTAATTCTTAAGATACAACTTTGCTGTCTTGCCTTTACACACTCTAATTTTAAAGTTAATTTAAGAGACAAATCACGTCAAGAACAAAAATATCACATGAAATTAAACTTTACAGCCTTTTCTGGTTACTGTAATAATGTTTAAAGGGAATTATTTATCTTTGATTTTGGTCAAGTAGATGTTTTTTAGCAGTTTTCTGTTCTTGTGACTGGTTCTGAAAGAAATCAGATAACCCAACCCTGCTCCCCACTCTAAACCCTATGTCAGGGTGAAATTTAAAATGAAATACAGTGCTAAGTGATACAGAGCTTTTTAGAGTCAAGGTTTATCAGCCTCAGTTTACTAGTTATGACAAAGGTAGAATGAACACCATTTTTACTTTAATTGTTCAATAAAACGCTTGCAACTGTTGCCTTGTCCTACATTACCTTTAAATGCAGTTATAGAATCCCCATAAAGTGGTGACATTTATGCTCCAATATACCCATGCTCAACATGAAATGTACTATATTGTATACAAAAAAGAATAACATTGTAGTTAACCTAGAGAAGATGTAAATAAAATACAAAAGAAGGGTAAAAACAAGCAGAATGCTGGCACTTGTGTTTATGTCAGAAGTGTAGAATAATCTTTTAAAATGTAACACGCTAATGTATTTTGTACAGCATCTGATTTAAAAGGTGCCTTATTCAGTTTACCATGAATTGCTTTGTTCTGTACACAGAGTATGTCCAATGTATCATTTTTAAGTAAATAACCTTATTTTAGTACACGCTAGTAATGTGTTTTGTATTACTATCAGATTTTGTCATATAAATGCATGATTCCTTAGAAATTATAATACCTAACCAAATACTTCCTTACTTCAGTATTTTTGTACTTGTATTTGGTTAACTATGCAAAATTCTTATGTAAGTTAATACTGGTAATGAATTGTTTTAATCTTTCTTAGTGATGCTACAAGTCATTTGGTCTACTGTACCCAATATGACACCTTATCACCATAATGCTGGGGATAGAAGTAAAATGACCAGGCTTTCTTGCACCCTTCTCTTTCCCCCTTACTTGGGAGGAAGGCAAAAGGCCAGCTTTGAATAAACTAAAATTTGATGCCTAGGTAAGTCTACCATATCTTGATTTAGTATACCATAGGGTTTGCTGTACTGAATTAAGACTGCCCATTTTCCAGTGACTATGAATGCAAACAGGGCACAATATACCTAAACAGAAGTACAGTGCTGGTCAGAATACTACCCTACTTTCTTTGTCTAGCTAATTTCCTTATACTTTGACATAAGTAGAATGACATACTACTAGAAGAGGATTTCTTAATTTAGACTACAAATTAGCATGAATTAGCATGTTTACATCAGTGAGTGGCATTCTCTATAATTGTCTCATTACCTCACACAGGAAAAGTAAGGTACGATTATGCACTGATATCTTTGCTACAGAGAGATCTTTTATGTATACATTGGTTATAAGGGTAAAGGTTTGTGTGATATCTGAACTTCACACAAAATGTGGTACTGAAAATAGAAGTGGTAAATTCATTATAAAGTGTATAACAGTAAACTCTTGCTCTAAGAGCATCAGAGAGATATGTGAGACAAGAATTCTTATAGGTAATATAATTTATTAAACCAACTGCATCCTTGGGGTAGACATAGGCAAGCTTTTGGGTATCACAATACCTTCTCTCAGAATCTGAATGGTTCAATCAATAAAATCCAAACTTGGTTGAAATCGGTGTCAAAGCTCTCATTTGACTTTGAGATAAGGCTTTTTACTCCATACCCTCACTTAATTTCTCTTCCTCCAGTTACCAAGTAACTCTTCATCACTGAAGACAACCTAATACTGTAGTACGTACCTGCAAAGCAAAGGATTCATTATGGCGAGTTTCAGTATGATGTTACGTGGCACCTATAGGGTTTGTTAATAATTCTGTAGCTTAATGTCCACAACTACAGCAACTGAAGTTAATCACTAAAATAGTTTTCTATGGCTGCTGGTAGATGTTAATTGAGTCATATGATTGGAATGTGATGAATTTTATGCTAGATTCCCAAGATCACGTATCCTGCCATGCCATGTGTACATGGCAAGAGGCTTGATTTTTGGGAGCCTGCATAAAATTACATCTCAATCATGCGACTGCCAGGATTTTTAAGTTCTGGGACAGCAGGAACCTGGTATCTGGGAGAGGCTGTCCAGGGCTGTTCTGCCAGGACCCCAGGACCTTTAAAAACTATGCAGACAGCCCAGCTGCACTTGCCACCCTTTGGACATGCCAGTCTGCCACATGTTCAAATTACATTGTTATACAAACCAGGTATAAAGATGTTCCACATTGCTAAATATGGTTTACAGTGAAATGTGTCATTCACATTTAACTCATGTGGAACATGTATGTGGCTGGTTTGGTACTTTGATGTCATAAATGTCCTGCATGTTGCTATTTGCTGTGTGATAAAGTATTAATTGCATGATTAATATAATGCCTGTCAAGGCAGATTTTATAAATCTGATCTGCCTAAAATCAAAATGTTTCACAGAAATGTATCTGCTTCTTTGCAAAGGTTGACAAAAACCCCAGTCTTGCAGCTACTCAACAGTGTACTTAACTCAAAGCCTGGGCTGTGCCCTATTGGATTGCATCTGCTTAAATCCTGTGCTGGATTGGGATAACTGACAGTTGTTAGAACTACAGTCTGGGTCAGCAGTGGCATGCAGAGACTGAACAGACACTGAAGATGGTTCCCGCTTCTTATTTCCAACTGATAAACTGCATCAAAAGTAGCTAAAGCTGTATAGTTCCCTAATGCAACTTTCCCCTGGGAGCATTTGCTGGTGTTACTGCAGAGACGTTACTTGGTGGTAGTGTGCAAGGCAATGCTTGGGTGTGGTCCTCACCCTGAAAGCATTTCTGAATGCTTGAACTGAAACATTCCAAACCCAAAGCATTAGGTCATCATGCAGAAGGAACTTAATAGCCCATTGTTCTTCTTAAGCAACTAATCAAAAGCCAAACACTTCTAGAAATAAGCTTGGAGGTGAATCTAGGATAACGCTAGGTTTGAATATACAGTACAACTGACATACAAAAAAAAATCACCACTCAGGCAAGAGCTGATTGCTCCCTGATTTTGTAGCATCTCTTTTGATTAAAGCATGCCACCACTCTTCATGTTTTAAATATAAGAAAGCCACCCATAGTGGCTCCAGGTAAGCTCTTTTCCACTAGAGAGCCCTGCTGCAACTCAAACCACACTCTCTCCCCTTTCTTCAGCTCTGCCATGGCAAAAGTGGTCATGAAGTTTCCATTTGTTGTTTTCTTCTGACTTCTTGACAGGGTCCTCTTGTGCCCACTGCTAAACAGCAGCTCTCCAAGTGCAGGTCCTGGGCTAAATTCCACATCAACAGCAAACATGTAGACACCATTATGAGGTGCTTTGAAGTAGCCATATTCAGGGAAATAGCAGTTTCCATAATTGAGGTATGTTTCATTAAACCTCAGTGTTTTTCCCTCATCTCTTCCTCCTGAGAATCCCACATAGAAAGCCACTGATGAATCTGAAACAAAGTGGGAGAGGAACATTTAACACTCAGCAACTATTCTGCATTAGACTGGGAATTGGGAGCTCTGACTATGCAGTGCGATGCTGGACAAGTTACTTTAAGGCTGCTTCACACTTTTCCTGTTATGTCCGTTTAGTCTACGCTCTCAGTAGTGCAGGTCCTGCCTCGTATTAAGCTTACATAGTACCAGTAATGATAGGTCTCAAGCTTTGTTGAGGCATCTAGGCACTACACTCATAAAAAAACAACTAGCTGTGTTATCATCAGTCAACCATCTACATGTGCCGTATTGCACAGTAAGTAAACGAAAGTAAATCTGCTATTTGTATTTACAAGTAGCAAATTTACTCGCAATTAGAGCCAATACCGCACAGTAAGCATCTGCATCTGTGCAGTAATTATTTCTAAGCTCAAATAAAGCATTTTGCATAGTCATGCCCTAAATGTACAATACATAAGGAAAAGCCAAATGGAAGCCGCCAACATATCCAGTGACTGTTTATTTAGACCTCAATGCTGCTGAAATGTAACAGAAATTTCCTTATGTTAAATACTTGGCATTTAAAGAAGAATTGTCTATTTGTTTACTTGCATAAACTGGGTATGTGCTGTTTACAAAAGACATTTTCTCCATTTTGTGGTTTTGTGGGGAAATGGGGATTAAACTGATATTCCTGAAGTTATGAGCAGGGATCCTTGTTTTCTCTGTTTAAAAATCATAACTTCTCTGATAAAAATTTCAAATTCTCTGATTAAAAAACCCCAAAATCCACAATTAAAATGAAACATATACATACATACATATATATCAATTGAATGCAATGTTTTATTGATATATTTACCTTTTTTAAGTAATTTGAAAACTTTAAAGCCCCAATCAGTATAATTAAATACATTTTAAGTAGCTATAAATGTTGGTATTTTATTTTGCGTTTTTTATCATGGAAAATCAGAGCTCTCCCTGCCCCTTCGCTCATGAGGATGCAGGTCCAGACCCCTCAATCCCAAGCCACAGCATCCCAGTCCTGCTGGTGTCCTGTACTCCCCACCCACAGCCCCTCCACCCCTGCCAGTGTCCCTCATTTCCCACCCATAGCCCTCCCCCCGCCAATGCTCCTCACTTGCCACCCATAGCCCCACAGCCTTGCCGGAGTGGGACCCCCAGTTGCCAGGGCTATGGGGCCAGGGACCTGGGCCTGAAGCCTGTCCCCCCATACCCTCACAGCAGTGCTTAAGCCCCAGTTGCCACGCATGGGAGGAGGCAACTACTACAGCTGAGCAGAGTATGGAGCCTAGCTCCCCTTCCCACACAGGCAGCATAGCCAGAGTGGGCTGTCCCCAGGGGGTGGCCCAGACAGCTCTCCACCCTGTTGCCCTCTTCCCAGTGCCTCTGTGTCCCAGTGGGCGGGACCCAGTGCAGCAGAGCAGGGCAGGGCTGGGTGGGGAAGGTCATTGCCACTGTAGCTCTGCACCACCCTGGCAAAGTACCCCCGGCCCATCCAGGAGCAGCAAGGGGCAGAACTCCGAGCTGCTACCCCTGCTGCTGCCAGGCGGGCTGGGGGGTGCTTCATCAGGGCAGCACAGGACTTGCTGTGCCAGATCTTGCCCACTGGGCTGTGGAGGCCCTGGGGGGTAGCAGGGTATAGAGCCTGAGCCCACAGTCGGCAGCCCACACCCACCTCACACACAAATCTCGGGCATAAGCCCTTCCTGGCATGCAAGCAGCAGCAGGGTGCCAGCCCCATCCCCCCATGCCCTGGACAAGAAGCCCATGGTCCTGTCCCGCTCCCTGCCTGTGTCCTGTGGCCATGCATAACCCCAGGCCCCAAGCCCCACCAACCGCCCAGGCTGGGCAGTAGCCCCAACCCCGGTCCCAGCCCTGCCCAAATCACTCTTTCCATCCCTCCCACTCTAAGGAGTACTCAATCCTTCTCCCCACCCCACCAGACTTACCTACAGAAGCTGCTCTCCAGGCTACCTGGTAGCCATGTACATGGTGGGTGTACACATGCATGTGGAGCCCCTTGCCTGACTCTCCTTCTCCCTTTCTCCCCAGCCCCTTGCAGACGGGAATTCTGCTAGCCTGCAGAGAGATCTTTGCAATAGTGGAAACCCCATGTGTTTATCTGTTAAAATGAAAAATGTGTGTTTTTCTCAGTCCAAGGGAAAATCCATGGGTTCTTCCATGTCTCCACGGTAAATGGAAAACCTGGATCCCTGGTTTGAGACAGAGCAGCTAGGCAGAGCATCAATATAAGTTATAACAGCCTAATTATGTTGCCCAGGATTCAATCCTGAGTACATTTCTTCCACTATCAACTAATAGGGGAGACAGATACCAAGCCTGGAGGCCTAGCGCTTTCAACCAGGCTCGGTGAAAACCAAGATATCCTGGTGTCAGAAAACCCTGCTGCACTGCAAATTAGCAATGCGACACATGGGTGCATGTGTACTGTATATAGTTTGCAGCACCTCGAATGGGTTTGAGGCACCACAAACCACACGTGCACACTCATCAGGATGCACCCAGAGATTTCAAATAGGAATCCATAGTGTTAAAAGCATTCTGACCTCTTGTGATTATTCTGAGTTGCTTGCAAAAGGACAATTGTTTTTATTATTTTTCTGTAGTAAAAAAACCAACAATGGAAAATAAGAGCTGACATTTTCTGAAGGGTGCCTTGAGTCTAAAAAGGTTGAGGACCACTGACCTAAAATCTAGTTCTGCATTAATAGTTCAGATTATAGCATGTGCATCTTTCCATAGTATGTATGTATAGTATAAATACACAGCATGGATATGTTAGAACACAAGCTAACAGAGTGAGAGAAAAAGTTTACCTTTCCTTAAAAGTTCTGACTGTATTGTATTTCTTCCATTCCTCATGTGCATGTTTTCTCTGCGCTCAGTCTGCTGCCTGTCTTTCTTTCTTTGCTTATCTTGACCTTTCAACTGCTGCCTCATCTTTTTGTTCAGAAGTGACTGAATTATTGTAATATCCAGACTTATGTTTGAGGCATCTAATTCTTCATTAGTTCCAAACAGTTTTTGAAAAATCTGTAGATGTTCCTCAAATCTCTGCTTGGAGGTTGCTAAGTCTGCTCTGAGAGTCTCCATGGAAATACTAAGTGGTTCCACCAGACTTACCACCGTACGATTGCAGCAGTAATTCCTACCATCCATCCATGACTCATGCTTCTTGATCTCCCTGCTTAGGTGTTTGATATCATTTTTTAGATTCATGGTATCATTATATGCTGGACTATCCAAAATGTCATCCTTGGCAGCCTCATAGCTGGGTTCCAAATGTTCTACATTGCCATGCTGGCTATCAACTTCCTCCAAAGTGTTCTTGATTTGCTTTCCATCTGTAGGATGCCTAGACGAGGAGTTCTGAGCATCATGGTTATTCTCATGATTCATCTCCAGGAGATGAAGCTTCTTTATAAAGAATTCTAAAGTCATATTTTGCTCTTTGAGCTTATCTGAGTTATGGCTGAGAGCTTCTTGCAGCTGAGCTACTGGTGATATTAGAGTTGCAGGGTCTTCTTCAGACAAGATGTCCATAATTTCTTCTCCCAACAAAGCTTCTAATGCAGTTTCATGCCTCATTGCATCTTCCAAAAGAGAGTTGAAAGAACTATTGAGATACTTGATGTGGCCATGAATTTTCTCATGTCTCTTACTTAAGGACTGGACTTGTGACTCGATCTGAACCATACTATCCATCAGTTGTCTGCTTTTTTCCTGCTGAAAATTAAGAGATTCATGGATAGATAGAAAAGCAGGGGAGAGCTCAATTTCACTTCTCAAGAGTTCCAGAAAATATGTCTGTAATTGCTTTGTGTCCATTAAGTCTAACTGAGTACCATTAAGGGGATGAGAGATGTTTTTTTGAACATCTTCCAGCCAGTCAATGTCAGAAGATATTTTCTGGCATTTACATTCTTTCATATACTTTAACAGATCCCAATGGCTTTCTTGAAGATTTGAGAGCGTGTAGTTGAGCTCCAGTATCTGCCTTTCTAGTGCTTCTTTGTTCTCTTTCATAATAAGTGATTTCTCCATTAAGGAAACTGTAACATCCTCTGCTGCATGTTTAATGTCATCTTTCAACTGATTAATCCATTTTTCTAAAACAGTAATATCCTCAAAGGCCACATCTGAGTCCATGTAAAGTTCTTTCAGCTGCTTTGCATGCCCCATCAAGGTCTCATTTAGTTGCTTAATGGACAGCTGTAGAGTGTCATCTTTAGGGCCATAGTATAAAGAAAGTTCTGTTAAGTTTCTATTCAAAGCCTCAATATCCCCTTCCAGTTTTTCTTGCTCTTGTTTCAAGTCTATCATGCTGTTATTCAAAGCTAGCAAATGGGACTGCTGTATCTTATGGTATCTCTTGAACTTCATGTCAGCATCTGCCTTGATCATGGTTAGATTGTAGTGAATGGCTGCCTGCTGCAGGTGTAGGTGATTGTCTATATCCCTTTTCAACTGTTCTACTTTCACAACATTTTCTTGAACTTTTGATTCAAACTTAGTTCCCAGTTCCTGGAACTCTCTCTTGGGCACAGTACTTTCCTGGAATCTCTCTATGCTTTTTTTGTTAGCCTCCACATCCTGGGACAGGTTTCTCACCATGGTAGAAAGATTCAGTAAGCTTTTATTGAAACTTGACCACATGGGCGTAAAATGTTCCTTTAGAAAATTCTCCACATAAGGAAGCAGCATTTGCTGAAGAAGCCGTTCATGTACTTCTGTAACAAAACATTAAACTGTAAAAAGTAAAATGTTAGGAAAAAGATCCCTACCTAAAACTAAAATGGAATATATAAATAATGTGTTTGGAAAGCATTTTAGCAGTCTGACCAGATACTATCAGGTCACTAACTAAACAATCTGCCACGCAAACCTCCATCTTATTTCCCGAAAGTTAAGCTTTCTTTAAAGTAAGAATTAAGCTTCTAAACCCTTTGACAGCAAAAACAATCTGATTTTAAATTGAACATCTCTGTAGGAATAGTCTTCCTGAGTCTTCAGACAGTTTGAAACAACATCTCTGAGAAGGATGAACTGGAAGAGTGATACGTTTGAAACCTAGGCCCCTGGTGGATGTTCAAATAATGGAGTAACTGACTATGCTGAATTTTGTGTCCCATCTCAAATGCTGTAGGATGAAGGATGTGCCAGCCTACATGCAGGCTGCAGGACAGGGCCAACACATTTGCAGCCTGGGTTTGGAATCAGGTGCTACAATCATCTGATTTGTCAGGACTGAGGATAGGCCAGCCTCCTGTCTGGGACAAATGCTACACATTTAAGGTGCCACACAAACTAGCCACAAAAATGTTCTACATTACCTATAGAACTTCTTTGTGTTTGGTTTGCCATTTTATGGTGCCTTGAATTGGCTGAGCATGCGGTATTTTGCAATTTACTGTACGATTAAGAAATTAACCACATCATAAACATGACATCTGTCAAGGCCCATAAGGACATCAATTTTATAGCCATTTTAGCAAAAGCCACCATCTAGTGAAAGATTATCTTGCAGTTCTATAATACTTTCCCCTCTGATATATACCATATAACTTTGTGTGCTGAACATAAAATTCTACAGAGCACTGAAAGCAGAAAATTAGGGCTAGCATAAAATAAATGAAAAACTTATTTTCCCCCTGCAATTGTACCCTCAAGCATGTTGTGTTCTTCCACATGGGTTCTCCTAAATCAAAAGCAGCTTAACTGCATCCATATGGTACTGTAGCCAGGCTAGTTAGTCCTTCTGGAGCACCAGACAGATATGGCTATACTGCTTCCTTCTCAAAGCAACACAGCATGCAGGAAGGTGCCACATAGTGGAACAATAGGTTCACCATATGTATATACCAGATCTATAAGGTAGCTGAAATTCTCACAATACTTACAGGTAATCAACTCAGAGGTTGATCTATTTCATTGAGGAACCAAGGTTGAAGAACCCAGGGTTCGCTAGTTAGGAGGTCCAGTTCAGCAGTTATATGCATGCAACTGATTATAGGCTGATCTGAAGGGTGTGAATGGTTGCATGATGTAACATTAATCAGCCTGGCATTCAGCATAGTGTTGTGTGCACAAGTGTGCTCAAGAACCCCAAAAAAGGGAGAAAGGCAGAAGGTACAACAACAACCTCTCCCCCCTAAAAACTGCTAATAAGGTAAAAATAAGCAGGCAGCTTTACCTTATATTGCATATTACAAATTGCTTTACCTGTCAAGCCCTTTGGCAGAATCTCATTAACTTGAACTTACTACAAGTGAGAAAATTCTGAATCAAACTGCCCTGCAGCTGACACCCATGACCCACCACATGCTCCCCTTATATGTCAGAGTAAAGAGTTTGTCTCAGTAACTTCCTAAGTAGGTGCACCCACATCCATGACTAAACTGGACTCTGTCTAAGAACTGAACAGTTCTCAGAGAGTAGTAGGTTCAAGGTCATGTTTCCTTTCTGGGGGAGAGGGGGGATGAATCTACAACACTGGTACTCCAGGGGCAATCTTCTCACCTGATTTATTCTGGTCTGCTTCCAATGCCATGGTAGTAATGTTGTTCTCAAATATCCTCTGCAAGTCCCCTAAGTTGCTGATTGTTTGATGAATATCATTCTGAAGGTCCTCCAGGAGTGCTTCATGATTCTTATTTGTTTGCTTGATTTCTTCTGACTCCACTGTCGACACTAATATTAGGATTAAGGAAATCATCATTGTCATGCAGTATTTAGTAAACTACAATATAGAAACAAATCTTCTACAAAACAATGCAATGTGTGTAGCTTGTGAGTTACTCTGTGTAGTGAAAATTCTCTAATGTACATATTTGCCTGGTAGACCACAGGTGCCAGGTATTAGGCTAAATGTTGATTTCTTTGCTCACTGATGAAATATATTCTTCACCACTGAGCTATCCAGTGTCTTTATATTCAGCACTGACATATTAACAGAAGAGTTACAGCTTTTTGGTGACCTCAGAAGCTGATGAAAACCAATGTAGCACCACTGGTTTCAATGTGGGTACTTTGGTGAAAGCTTTCCATATGCCATAAATGTCTTTTGATGTCTTAGTATTTTCAAGCTTTAGGGAAGCCTGGGGAAATCTGTCTTACATAAAATCATATCTCATTTATCTGCACCTTCATTCAAAAGTCTGAAAGCTGCATTCTGGAATAGGAATGGACTTACACAATATATACATACATGAAGTTAAAGAGCAATCAGGTACTCCATACACTGTATTCTAAAATCAGGCCATATGGTTTAGTCACCTACCCATGATAGGTGGGCCAAGAAGTAGGTACCCAGTTTTGAAAAATATGGCATCTTTTGGAAAGTCTGACAGGATTCTGAGTTAAACATACAAGCTCACAAACAATAACTCTCCCATGTTTAAGGTTTGGGGAACAGCTTATACAGATAAGTCTCTCTTCTCCCATCGGAATTTCTGGAGTTGTTACCCTGGTAGTGCCTATTAACGGTGGGAGATGTACACATGTAAACTTTCTTCTGTAAAAAGGAAAGGATTTCCCAAAGCAAACCGATTTACTAGATACAGATATTGTCCATACCATATCATAGCATACAGCACCAGAAAAATCCTTCCCCCTCGTATTTACATCTGAGTTTTTTGTGAAGTTAAAAGAGATAAAAATCAATCACGGAAGTAGATTAAAAAACATACTTCGAGTTGAGAATTCTTCATCTCTTTCCAGTCCTCCTGTCTGATTGGCTGGTACTGGAACAACATTAGGATCTGCAATTGAGATGTGAGATATTTGTACATTAATGGCAAGGCTCGCTCTCCAGTCTTTTCTGACTTGATTTGGACAAGTCAACCACCTTACATAATGCCAAAGTGGCTTCTTCCCATTTTATATCTGGGGAAGTGTCAGTCCTCATTATACCGTCACAAGACAGTCAATTATGTATTTCAATTGCTCATTCATTGAGAAGCAAAACCTAGAGCTGTGGTTTTCAACTAGGGCTGTGCAGAGCAGGTAATATTCAATTCGACAGCCATGTCAAATATTAAACAGGGTCCTGCTTCAATTTGCCATCTGCTTCGAGTCGAAGTGGGTCCACTTCACTCAAGGTCGAAGCTCAGTTGAATATTTGAGCTGCTTCAACTTCCCCATAGGCTATAATGGGGAAGGTCGAAGCAGGCTATAACTTTGGCATTTCTTGTCTGATCTTGATGAAACGTGCAGGAATGGTAGCTCCTGAGAGCAAACCACCTGTAACTTCTATATGCAAAGCCGCAGGGAGCTCAAACTTGCAGGAGTGGTAGCTCCTGAGGAGCCCACAACGCGTGCCAACTTTCAACAAGGTAGGTTCAGGGAGTTCGGAGAAACAGCACCCCAAATTATTGAGAGAAAATCTCCTGTGACTTCTATGTGGAAAGCCACAGGGAGCTCAAAACTGCAGGCTTGCTAGCCCCTGAGGAGCCCACAAAGCCTGTCAACTTTCATGGTGATAGGTGCAGGGGTTTGGGGGAAACTGCACCTTAAGCTGCTGACATACACAACCCATGATCCAGATGGAGCGAGGAGGGCAGCATTCACTCCGTCTGCACCTGAAGCTTGGGGAACCCAGCAGTGGGAGGTTCACCTTGAGGAACACCAGCTTCTCCACCAAACCAGGATCCAAGCAGGTGCGGTGGGGTGTCACAACATCTGCAGCCATGCTGAACACCCTCTCGGTTGGCACACTGGTCGGTGGACAGGACAGCTATTCCTGCGCAACTGTAGCCAGATCCAGCCACATCGGGCTGCGGGTTTGCCCAGTAGGCCAAGGGGTCGCAGTCCAGGGGCTCCACAGGCTCGGCAAGATAGGCAGACACCACAGTGTGAGGGCTGTCTGCCTGATCCTGGGGTCTGGTGGGTCTGGACCCCCTAATGTTTGCCATGGCCTTAGCCCACATTGGCAGTGCCTGTGGTGGAGGGGAAGACTGGCTTGTGGATGGCAGGCTGGGTTCAGGCAGTGGATCCCCTTGTTCCACTTCCCCCCACCTCCACTGTTCTGCCTCCGTCACATTCTTAATAAGTACCTCCCTCCAGTGTCTCACTGCCATGGTGCCCTTCACCCTTGGGTCACAGATGGCAGCCAGCATATGCACTGCATTGGACCCCCAAGGGTTCAAGCCTTTTCCTAAACCCTCCTTCAGCTGCCTCACCAGTGCCTGCACATCTGGTGAAAGCGGCTTGCCCCAGCCAGGAACATTGGCCCCCAGGAAGCTCTCCATTTGGCTGCAGAGCTCCTTCACTATGGGGACCACCTGGCTGAGGAAGGCATCAGCAGCACTGAGGGTCTCAGTGGCCTTGAGGAAGGGCATGAGGACCAGCAAGATCTGGGCGATAGCACCCCCTCAGCTTTGGTCAGGGAGCCACTGATCCCAATCTCCCCAAGCAAGGTCAAGCTCATGGATGGCCTTCTGTTGCTCCACCAGCCTTCGAGCATCAGGTATGTGGAGTCCCACCAAGTCTCCACATCCTGGATGATTCTGTGCTGTGGACATTTAACTCTGCTTGTTTGTCTCGCAGCATCTTGCCCCCCTTGATGCTCCGGTGGAAGTAGCCTGCCACCTTCCTGCATCTGGAAACGAGCCTGCTGGTGTTGCTGACACCATCACCAGCAGCCCTGTCCCCCTCCAAGGCATCCCTCACAATCAGATGTAAATTGTGTGACACGGCGAATACCAGCAAAGTTGGTATCACAGACTGCCTTGACCATATTGGCCCCATTGTCAGTGACCATGAAGTCGCGGGTAAGCTCAGCCTACCCAACACCCAGCCACCCCTGCACCATGCGGTTCATGGCCCCCCTTATCGCTGCTGCTGTGTGGGACTCATCCATCACCTTGGCATGAAGGAGAGCCCACTAATGGCCTGACTGGCCACACCAGCTGCTCCAGATGTTCGAGGTGAAGTGTACGGTCACCTGCAGACCTGCCTTGTGCAGCTCCTCCCTCAAGTGCTCCCTGCATACTTCATATAGGGAGGGCACCACCATCCTGCTGAAGGTGGTGCATGACGGCACCTGGTAGGATGGAGCCAGCAGTGCCAGGAGCCACCTGAACCCTGGCCGCTCAACAAAGGTGAAGGGCTGGCCATCCAGAGCAAGCATCTCCCCAAAGGTCTGGGTGACCTTGCTCGCATTTGCAACTGGTCCCTTTTGCCCCCATTGTTCCAGGGTGCCCTGCCTCTGCTGTGGGGGGACGGGCTGTGGAGCGAGCAGGGACCATTCCTGTGGCAAAGGGGTGGTACCTGCGGAGATGATTCAGCATCCCTGAGGTGGTCATGCGCTTTGTTCCCTTGCCCTGGCTGATTGTGGCTCAGCAGTACATGCAGATAGCAAACGCGGGATCATCTGCCAGCTCGTAACAATCCCAGACCATACTAGTACTAGGCCTTTCCCTCTGGCGTACGGGTGCATCTGTGGATGCTGCTGAACTCTCCCCCTCTTCAGCAGTCAGAGGCACAGCAAGAGAAAGAGCTGACTCAGCTGAGCCACTTGCCTTCACCTGTACAGAGGCACCTTCTGAAGTGCCTTCTGGGAAAGACCTCATGGCTTGAAAGGAAAAAACCTGACGGGTGTCGAGCACAAACTCGACTGATTCCCCCTCCTTCCCCAGAACTTCCCTTGCCAGGGCACTGAAATCCAGATCCAGCGCCAGCTCTTCTTCTGGCACGGGAAGGCTCAGCATAGGCAGTGACACAGGGGTGGAGTGCGCTGCTGTGCTGGTTGCAGTTATGGTGGGAGAGGTTGAGGCTGCTGTGTCTGGACATGAGAGAGTCTCAGGCACAGGCAGTGGCTCTGGTGGCACTGCTGCTCCTCTCTCTTTACTGTTTGTAGCAGCCCCATCCCTTGTAGCGGGAGGAAAGAGGCTGCCTCTGAGTTTGGTGAGGAGAGAAATTGCAGCTCTCCTGCTTGCAACCCCTCTTGCTCCCCTTCATGTAGGTTGGCCAGTGTGGCCACCTGCCTTTCCATCCCGCTTCATAATGTGTTCCTTCGTATGTAAACTGGAACCTCTAAGTGTGCTGTGCACCGCAGATTAGTTTCTGGATGTTATGTAAACATGTTTATGCGTGTAGATAATATATTGAGAAGTGGTGTGGTGGAAAGAATGAATGATGTATAAATATATATATCTATAAACTAAATTCCTATATATAGAATAGAACCTACTAACCCTATCCAATATAAGCGTAAACTGATATGAAAAGTAGTTATAAAATAAAAGCACCAAGTTCTCAGAAATCCCTGTTGCTAGCGTTGCAAGCAGGGAATCTGTTGAAGATCAGGGCTTCCAGCTGTTGTGGTCTGACACAGAGGTGCTGGAGAACACCAGCAGCTCAGAAACTGACCCCCAAGGCAGAAAGCAGGGGAGCTGAAAAACTGCTGCCTCTTATGTGTTTTCTCTGGCCCTCCCCCAGAGCACTGGGATTGGAAGGGACCTCAGAGAATGCTGACAGGTCACTGGCCAGGCACACATGTCAGTTATGAAAGCACTCCTTCCCCCTCTCTCCCTCCCTCCCCTTACTTTCCTTTTTCTTTTGTCCCACAGGGAATCCAGTATAGGCAAGTCGAATATTCGCCCCTTGTCGAATATTCAAGCCGCGCTGTTAATATTCGACCCGTGCTGTTAATATTCGACTCATGCTGTTAATATTTGACTTCCGGTATTCGATTCGACAGCTATTCGACCAGCTGCTATTCAACTTAATTTCCACTTTTCAAGGTCGAAAATGTCAAATATTTGTTGAATCGAATATTAAGTTGAAGCTTTGCACAGCCCTATTTTCAGCCTTTTCAGACTTGAGACAATCCCTTGGTAGACTTGTAGCACCATGTTAGTTTTCACTTATTTTTCAATTATAGAAAAACAGAGTAATTATGTTGCTTCAAAGAACTCAGAATGATCACACCAGGTCAGAAGGCTTTTAATACTATGGATTCCTATTTGAAATCTTTGGGTTGTGTGGCGGGCCAGTAGGGGGCGCTCCTGCATTGAGCCGCCCACCTCCCTGCACCCGACCACCTGTCAGGCTCCAAATGCCTCCTTAGGGGCGCCTTATGTCTGGCCCAACCCCTTCCTGGAGCACATACACTAGCCTGGGGGTAACGTCACCACCACCACCCCAAGAATGGACTCACTCCCGGCCCTGTGTCCTTGGGGAAACACAGGCCTAATGTCCTACGGGTACTCGAACCAGTACAGACACTTGGGGCACTTCCCCAAGTCCGGGGGGCAAAAAGTACAGTCTCCCTTAGTCCGCAGACCTAAGGGGTCTCTTAGGTATAATTTAGACCCACCCCTCAATAAGCCTCCCACACCAGTCACAAAGGAAGACTTTATTGGTTACAGGGGTAGGGTGAAAATAGGGTACAAGATTGAGCAATATCCTAGAAATCCTAAAGAGCAAACAGTCTGGCTGAGGTAGCCTTTTGATCACGCATCTAAATTACTGCCAACTAGATATCTACCCAGATCTCGAGTAGCTTACTCACAAGCATCTTCCAAAGGCCAGTGAAGTTTCCCCTCTGGAGGAAGCCAGTTCCTTGCTCATGAGTTTTGGGGGAGAGAGCCAGTTTCAGACAGTAAAGCTTCTCTGTGTCCCCCGCATGGCTGCTGCCTCACCTCATGCCCAAAAAGACCGCCTCCTGCCCATCCCAACTGATATAGCCCCTGTGACCTCATTCACCTGGTCCAGTGGAGGCCAGCCCCAGTTGGCTCTCCGCCAACCAATTTGAAATACATCACCTGTTACCGGGCAGACTCCAGCCCACCAGGTAGATGCCCCTTACCCAGATAGCCGATACCAGTCACGTAGGCAGAGGGAGCAGGTTTCCCCCCTCCCTCAGGAATGCAGCCAGCTCAGGTTACCTAAAGAGACAGGCTGAGGTGTGACTCCTCTGTGCTGGCCCATCTAATCACATTGTCACAGGGCAGAGATTTTAATCACATTGTCACAGGGCAGAGATTTTTGGGGAGAAACCAAGCTGGCTTTCTGCCACAGGTTTATCTTGGGAATTGTGTTTGTATACCTAGCACTGCTAACATTGTTCAGCACCCTGCAACACCCTTGAAAGGATCTCAAGAAACCCCAGGATGCAATGGTACCCTTGTTGAGAATCACTGACCTAATGTATCCAGATGATTAAGGAATAGATTTTTGGATAATCAGTTCTTGGGGGCAGTGAACTTGTTACTTGTTTGGATCAATTCTTGCAGTACCACATACACTTACAGTGCAGCTAAGGAAATACAAAAATAAAGTCTTCTATTCTTGCTGCTGATTTGACCTCAGGCGGCACTTGTACATGTGACGGGGGTTTAATCCTCAAGGGTGCTTGTACACTTGATGCCATTAACATGTACATGTGATGAATATGTCACTTTGTGTGGCTTAATGGCATCACAGCGTACTCATGCAAGACTTCGGGGGATTTTAAATGACTTTGCATCATTGCAAACTAAACTACATCTGGATGTAGTTTAGTTTGCAATGTTGCAAATTGAAAAGATGCAGCTGCCAGCTTGCCCCCCAGCCATGGGAGAAGTGGGCAGTCTCTGCAGAAAAAAAGGATTGGGCCCCTTGCCGCTTCTGCCTTTAGCAGGCACCTTTTTTTTCTCCCCAGCAGAATCTACCTGGCTCTCCTCTGGCCAGGGGGTGAGCTGCTGGTGGACCACATGGGCCCTGAGCTGCAGGGGGCCCCAGTCCTTCCCTTTGCAGTAGTGGCACCCCCCCAGGGCCAACTGGGTAGGCTGCTAGTGGGTTGGGTGCTGCCTCTGAGCTGAGGCAGCACCTGGCCCACTAGCAGCCCACCTGGGTGGCTCTGGGGGGCATTGCTGCTGTGAAGGGAAGGACCAGGGCTCCCCCCCACTTCAGGTGTCACTGAATGTGTCGCATAATGGCATTATGTGTACAAGTGCCCTAAGAAATGAGCTAAGATGAACTATCAATTGGCCCTTAACATTTAATTAAAAATTGGATCTACCGCATGCATTTTAACAATTTCATAGCATGCTCTTATTTAAAACTTAAAAACTAATCTTTGTAAATTCCTTATGCTGGCTCTCTAGTTAACTAAGAATTCATACACATTGCCACTGATCTCAGTTCTAATGCTAATCTGTGGAGAGGGAATTAAAGAGAAGACAGTTGTATTTGCTTTCTATTCTGCTTCAGTCATTTACTTGTATTTCATGGAATTCTTCTAACAGTATAAATAGAAGAAGAATGAATATGAGTTTTACATATACAGAATGTGCATTGCTTTAAAGGACTAAGTCTTCTTATAAGAGTCAAAGCCACAAGCTCGAAACAAAACCTCCCATTTTTAAATGCTTTATTTGGACAGGTGAGTGGGGGGGGGGAATGAAGGTTTTAAGAAAAATCCTTCCTCAAAACATTTTTTTTTTTAACCTTTGACTGTAGCTTCTTCAGATATAAAGCAGAGTTATTTCACTGTAATAATGTAGTGTGGACTAATGTAGTGTGGACTTCACCTTCCTCTTTTGATTAGGGTCAACATGCATGTGTGTGTCAGCCATGCACTTGCTTGTTCCCTTATTTTATAACAGCACTTTCATAACAGCATATGCATAAAAAAAGTGAACAGCAAGGGTTCCACAGAGTAAGCACTGTTCAGGACTGGGTAAACCTGAGGTAAAGTAAGTGGCCGTCTATTGTGGTAAGAAGGTAGAAACAGCAAAAAAAGCAAATTCACAGATATGAAGCAGTTATTATTCATTAGCAGTATGTGTTTGCTGTTAAAGCTGGCCGATTGATGATGTTGTGGAACTGACTGTTGGACAACAGCAAACAACAGGCAGGACTTTCTGTTTGGATGAGTTGGTTGGGAACTGTTTGTTTAGGGCTCCTGGGTTGCTTGTGTCTGAGTATGTATAGTTGGTTTCTGGTCTTTGGTGACAGTGTAAAATAGCGGTGTCAAACTCATCTGGCTTTAAGGGCCAAATAACTGGCACGGGGCAGACCCTACAGACCAGATTGGGCCCACAGATTCCTCGCCCCTCCCCCCCATACTGGATCCATGTATGTGCTGCACATGGTGCCCACTCTGGCTAGATCAGGACATAAACCACTTGCAACACTTGCTCCAGCTGGTCTAGGGTGGATGGTACACACAGCCCAGGCCCCAGCACAGATGGATCTGGCATGGGGGAACCCACAGTGACCTCCCTGCTAGGTATGAGGGACCCATGCCAGATCTAGTGCCTACTCTGGGTGGTCTGCGACATGCACTGCATGCCGCACCCACTCTGGACCAGTGCCCCTTCCAAGCAGTCCAGAGCAGGTGCTGCTGGCAGCACAGTCCCAGACCAGCTGGAATGGGAGCTGCAGCCACTGGATTTGGCATGCAGAAGGGGAGGTAGGGCCAGAACAAGGGGCTGGATGAGGTGATTCTGCAGGCTACATCTATCTTTTATAAAAATAGAAACATCTTTTTTGGACTCAGTATCAAAAGAAAGGCTGAAAGTGATAACAGCAAACTCAAGCACTTTTAGTATTTCTGAAATCAACAGTTTTGCTGCCAACTAACACATCATAATTTCTGTTAGTGAATGATTGTTCAACAAAAATGAGAGTTTTCCTACAACTGAAAATAACCTTCTTAATGAAGGAGGCTTTTTCTTCCAATAGGTCTGTGTGGCAGGGCACCTTTAGTGCCTGCCACTTTAAGGGCAGAAAACAGGCAGGAGCCAGGTGCCTGATGAGGGTGGACATGAGAAAAGCCCTGGGACTCACCACTCCTGCAGTGGCCTTGGGGCTTCAAGGGGCTTGTCCGGAGTGCCCCATATGGTGGGGGGATCACTCCCCCCCCCCCAGCAGCAGGAACGGTGAGTCTGGGGGGTTTTTCGGGGTTTTTTCTTTTCTCTTAAAGGGCTGGAGCTGGCCCAGGTGGGGCATCCATGGGGGGGCTTGTGCAGAGCCCCCCAAGCAGTGTGGGGCATCAGGGATCACCCTCCCTTCCCCCACCAGGCAGCACCTGGTAAGCCGAGGCTTTCTTTTTCCAAAGAGCCGGGAGCTGGGTTGGGCGGGGTAGTCATTGCCAGGCTGGGGGATGGGCCTGGCTGATTTGGAGATTCAGCAGCAGCTGTACCTCCAAATCAGATCCAGATGAATCTATTTGGGACAGTGATTAGAATCACCACACTCAATCACTGTCTGCTGAATCCAAATCTGAAGCAAATACTAGTTGCTTTGCACAGGCCTAGAGGGTAGCAGGAGACACCCAACAGACTGCGCTGGGGCTGATCGACATGTGGAGATGTAAGCCGGAAGCCAGATGAGGCTGGGTGGTATGAGTGTGGCCCTGAGCAAGAGGGCAGTATGGAAGAGGCTGGGTGAGAGCCAGCTGCGTGAGTGGGACCCTGGTGAGAGTGGGGTGGTGTGTGAACAGCCCCCTGGGGCAGCAGGATACAGCTGCCCAGTTTGTTCCAGCCATAGGCTGGAGAGGTAACACACACAGAGCAACATCTGCAAGTCATGGGACCTTGAAGGGGAGGTCAGAGTGCGCATTAAGGCCCTTGTCAGAAGGTTGAGCAATGGGTAGCCTCCCACCTTAGTAACAACTCTCATCTTTTTCCACCTAGGCAAGCGAAGCAGGTGGTTACCCCAGAAGCAGGGCAGCTGGCAGAGACCTGATGAGGAGGCCACCCTGTTACAGTCTGAAAGATACAAACAAGTAAAATTGCCACCGAGGTAGCTCTCAGGGTGGGTGTGGATGCATCTTGGCAATAGTAATTTGATGCAAGTGCAGTGCAAGAAAGAGGGAGGAAGCTTTAGAAAGTACTGATTCTCTGACTGTTCCTGCCAAGTGGCCATTAATTAGTCTTTCCATAGAAATGCTAATCCAATGCAAACAAATCACCAGGGTTTTCTTTTGTTAGGCAATGGAAAAAAATTTCAACATTCCATTTTCACACCAGCTTTCAAAGGGAAAAACACAAAGTAGGACTGCCTTTTCCCTTCCACTTCAGCTGACTGTTTATTATTTCTGCTAAAGGCTGTTTAAACTTGAAAATCTTTTCCATTTCACATAGGAATAGCATCCTAGTGTACAAGTGCAACATGGAGGAAAAAAAAGAAGAAAAACCAGCAATGTGTGTTCATACAGCTATCCTATACATAAATATAGCTATCCTATATGAAGGAATTTAGAAAGCATTGATTTTCTCTATTAATGATAAGTTAACTCTCTGATTAGGGAAGTCTTTTTTGATTTAATAAGGCTGTACAGAATAGATAATACATGTTTAGTGGATGATTTCTATTAATCCCAAAATGGGATTTTTTTTTAAACTTGAAGACTCTTAGAAAAGAGCACTTTGAGATAAAAGAACATATCTAAATAATTCCCCACAAAGGAATTCCCACCCTCCCCCCCAACGCTGCAAGGTAGCAGTGAGGGGAACACCAGCATATATGGTGTGTGGTGCTGCAGACCCATCTCCAGTGCCACATACTGCACATCTGTGCTCGTCTGGACACAGCCTTTGAATCTCAAACTGAGTGATGCTGTGAGTTTCTTCACTTAAACCATGGTATTTATTTTTTCTCATACAAGCTGTTTATATTTTTTTGCAGCCTCAGCATAGCGCCCAAATATAATGGTCAACGTGTGGCCAACCTATTTGTAACACCTTTGTTATAAAACATGATAGGAAAGGCAAAAGGGATGTGAATCGTGTATCTCAGTACCAGATTATGATGCTTTAACATTCAAGCCTAGAGAGAACCAAAACTTGAGTGATGCCAAATTAATGGCTCACAAAGTTTGTGCAAGACTTCGTAGTTGCAATCTGGTACATTTATGAAGTTAACATTGGAAGCAAAATGCTTCAAGAACCTAAAGTAGATATCAAATAAATCATGCATCAGTCAAAAGCCTTAGAAGGCTTGAATAACTTCCTTAGAAGGGATTCCAAAGTGTCCTGCTTGATGTAAAAGGAATTGACTGATAATAATTTAAGAAAGTAGCTTTAATTTCCAGTTTAACTCAGAGCAAACCAAAACCAGAATGTTTGATTACAGGGCAGGGATGAATCTTTATCTAATCTAGAAAAAAGAACCATAATATTTTTTTTTCTTATTTTATTATATGGGATCTGTCATGCAGTCACTGTGGAAGAGAGATTTCTATAGCCTGAGGCGCACAATAAGATTGGCGGGGGGGGAGTGCAGGGGGGGCTGTAGCTCCAGAACATTAAAGATGCACCTCCAAAAATATAGGAACACATTATTTTACAGGAAAGTTGGTAAAGCAGCTCAAATGCCCTATATTGTCTTTTGAAGCCCTGGGCAGGTAGCTGAAGTTTAACATGCACCCACAAGCCACACTAAGGCTTTTGTTACAAAATAAGCATTTATCCTCATTTTCAAACAAATCCATCTTATTTGTGATTCTGATAATCTTGTCTGTATCTGCTGCAAATGGAGAATATGGGGATTTCTTTAAATATAACAGTGAAATCTGGTTAATCTGTCACGGTGATAATTTATTGCTATGACCTCTTTGATTGGTGCACTAAATCCCTATACACAAAACACTTTGGGTAACCCGTTATCTGTTTTAGTATAATGAGCCATTTCCAAATGTGGACATGTGCTAAGCAAAAATGGAAGTTGTTACTGATAATTTATCAGCTGAAAAGTGACTGCCCTATGCCCTCCATAGCACCTGCAAGCCACTGATGTTCACAAAACGCTGGATACTCTTCAGTTTTTCTTGGCTCAAAACACAGAAGATAATTCTGTGACAATAAGGGATCAGCCTTTCTTTGGCAATATGTGCAAATAAGGCTCCTGACAAGTTACATTTAAGATGTTATTAACATGTTAATCTTGCCTTTAATAGTAATCCAGGCACACACACATTTAAGTCAGCGTAAGACATGGTAATACCGTCAATGAGCCACACAATTATTTCACATGCAGTGTTGAATAAACTTGTGACTCAATTGTATCAGGCTTTAAACTGATTAGGCCTGGAGTTACCAGGAAAAACTCCTTCACAGTCAGGGTGTCCAGACTGTGGAATAAACTCTCTCCAGTGGTGGTGCAGTCACCTACCCTGGCAGTCTTCAAAAAGAGACTGAACAGTCACCTCGCTGAGGTCATTTGACCACAGTTGTCTTTTCCTGCTTTGTGCAGGGGAACTGGACCCAATGACCTATAAGGTCCCTTTCAGTCCCTTACAAGCTATGATTGTGTGGCTGGTTGGGGCTGGCCCATGACAGAACCCAATACTCAGGATCCAGTATGAGGTAACCCCTGGGTCCCAGACACAGCTGTCGCCTACCAAATTCAGCTAGGGGCAGAACTAGTCCCTGAACTCTGGAACTCTGCCCAGTCCCCAGGGACAGATTGGAGTGGGGTGCAGTGAGCTTACCATCAGGGAGTATCTCCCTGATCTCAGGCTCGTTGAAACCCAGGCTTTTACTAACCCCACATGCAGCTGGGTTGCATGCATATTTTTCTGACATCCCCAGCACCTGGGGACCCTGGGTTCAAGGAGATTCTCCCTGGTCCTGAGGTCCCCATGCACCCAGTGATGTCAAAAACCAGCTGCACATACGGTTTTTAAAGCTCTCCCCACAATGGGCCCCTGGGCTGCATATGCAGTTTTCACTCGCCCATCCTGGCTCATGGGGACTCCAGGAACAGGCTGCCATAGCCCAATCCCAGGGACCCTGTGCTCCGGGACTTTTAAAACCATATGCAGCGCCCAGATGGGCAGCGCAGGCAGTTTTTACTCATCCTGGTACATGGGAGCCCTGGGACTTGAGCTATGGCAGCCCTACCTCAGGGTCTCTGTGTGCCAGGATGAGTAAAAATTGTATGCGTTGTCCAGCAGGGTTTTGACAATTGGCTGATTTTGGCTGGGGTCAGGGATCACACTAGGGATGGTTGTAGACCCCAGTTTGGTCCCCAGGCTCAGCTGACAATCAGCCAACTGTGGGCACCTGCTTTTAAATTGCTGGTGTAGGGGGAGCCATCATGATCCCAGGTTCCCCCTGCATTAGCAAGGTGCGATTGTGATCTAATTCCCAATCTGAAAATCATGCATCCTGTCATGCATGTGTGGCATGTCAGGAAGTGCAACTGTTGGGATCGTGAATCAGATCCCATCACGCTTTTAAGTGGCAAAACAGTGCACTCCACTATACATCATGCGATTTTTATATAGAGATTACTCCAATTTATTGTAGTAAAAAGCCATACAGTAAGCATTTATCTATAATCACACAGTTCTCAGAATGGGCCAGAGTGAATACAATTTGCACTTAGAACTTTTGTATTATTTGTCCTCCTTTATAAGTGTCAAAAATCATTCTTGCTGTCCTGCTGGGGCATGCAAAGTTTTTTGGGGGGGGCTTTTTTTTTTTTTTTTAATATACAAGAAAGTAAAAATGGCTAACTACTGGTAATCAGTCACTCATAAACAATTAGTCATACTGGAGCAACTAAACATTTTTATTTAGTACATTTGCACATATGAAAATGGCTAGTTATGCTTAATCATCACAGATCCCTTTGAAGTGATGGATTAACTAACTCCAATGGTATTTACATTCAGCAATGGCTCAGTCTGTTTAAGAATCTTAGAGCTAGTATTTAGCCAGCATGGGCCAGGGTCAGACTCATACCAGCTGGGGCCAATGGAGCATTGTCTGGATGAGCTCACCTTTGCAGCTGTGTCTCAGGTAAACATGAGATTGTTTTATTTATTAATTTGGTTTCTATGCCATCCTTCCAGACAAAGGCTCAGCATTGTTTACAAGAAGATGACAGAATAACTTACAGGAGAGTGATGAGAACAAAACAACTTAAAAGGGAATGAGAAGATCAAGGTAAAATAGAGACCTCCCTAAACAATATATTTCAGCCTAGCTTAGTTTGCTAAATGCCTGCACAAAGAGGTTTTACAGCAGTTCCAAAAGATATCCAGGTCCTCTCTGGCCTCAGGAGTGAAGGAATTCCAGAGCTGAGGAGCAACTGCAAGCACAACCACCTATATGTTTTTGTCAAGTAGATGCCTCAAATTGTGACTGGAAAAATATTGGGAGGCCATACAGATTCTGGAGTTGTGTTGCTAGTGATGCACCCCTATCATACCATTTTGCACCAACTGCAGTTTACAGGCAGTTTTGTTTAGTGGGTCTTGTTTTGAGGCAAATTACAGAGTAGTGATTTTAAAGATACCACCTCCCATATATTTTTGGGCGCATCTACATGAGATGCTTTAGTAGAGATTAGCGCTAATTACTGTGCAGTAAGCATTTGTACATGTAGATGGTGGCACTTACTGCACAGTAATCTGCTGCTTGTATTTACAGGTTGCAAATTTACTCATAATTAGAGCAAATTTACTTGAGTAGTTACTGTACAGTACAGCACAGCACATGTACATGGGCATCTGGGAGAAAATTTACTCCCAGCCAACCAGGCAGTAGAGGGCAAGAGATTGCTCCTGCCCCCAGGAGTTACCTACTGCCAGGGCAGGCTCTGCAACTGGAGCCCGGTCAGGGACAATGTCCCCATGCCCCAACAGCAGGGGAGCTCCCAGTTTAAAACACAAGCAAGATTTTTAAAAGCATCACAGACATCTGAAATGGAATAAAGACTAGAAATAAAGTGTTTCAGACCAGCTTTGATCTCTTGTTCCTAGTACCTTAAAACCCAAAGAGATGTTCTGCTGGTGTTCGAGCACCACCATTACCTACTCTTAACTCCTTACCATAGTGTTTACAATCCTTGCCGATATAGCCAGGGCAGCACTTCCAGTCCAAAGAATTTAAAACCTTCTGCTTCACTTGGTAGACTGGCTTCAGAGTTGCCCTGTACCTGGACAATTGACAGAGAGAAAGAGAGAGAGATTTGGGAGCAGATTATAGTGAGATTAAACTGTATCTATGCTAGTTGGCAAAGCATTTTGACTCTCCATGTGATAGGAGCACTCTCCTGTGGGAAGCTCCTATTTTATTTATTTAATAATTTATAGATCTAGATATATAATCACACACGCACCTGTTTTCTTTCTTATATATATGTTATTTATTTATTTTCCAACAAGAAAATGGCCCTTGAGTCAGTGTTGCCCAGCTGCTTGTACCTGAAGTGTTGTAGGGTACCCAAAAATAAAATTTTGAAATTCCCTGCTCTTTGGGCAGCTCTCTCCTGCCATGCCTTGATGTTAGGTAAAATACAGAGTGCAGAAAGCTGCCCTTGTTTTATTAGAATACCCATCCAGATTGTGATCCTGGCCTTATGTGCCAATTGTATAGCTCTATACCTCCCCTACACCATGCATCATGCCTTGCAGATGGCACCCTTACAGATGTTCAACTAGTTGGTGATACAGCCCCACTCGGGCCTTCTGACCCCTCAGTCTCACTCAGCCCCACACTGGGTCTTCAGACCTCTCACTCTCTTCTCACAGCCTCTTCCTGGGCTGCCAGACCCCTTAGTCTCCCTCCTGGCCCCTGTCTGAGCTGTAAGCTCCTCGTGTGGTCTGTTGTCCTAGACCTCTTTTGTTCTTCAATTTCTCAGCTGCTTTCCAGGCTCTTGGACTCATCTAGCTCTGCACTCTGTTCCTGGCCCCTCACTGGGCTGCTGGACCCTTCCAGTCCTACTACACTCATAGGGCTTTACTGTAATCCTCAGGCCCCATCTGGCCAGCTGGGCCACTGGGTCCCTGTGGTCCCAGTCTCCTCTGGGCCCTCACTGGGCCCCTGTGGTACATGTGGTCTTCCATGTTAAGTGCTTTTCTGTCAGCATCTGCTCCTCTAGTCTTCCCCCTCCACATAGGGTTGCCAACCCTCCAGGATTGCCCTGCAGTGTCCAGGAATTAGAGAGAAGTCTCCAAGAGACTGCTGAGAATCACCTGGGAGACAAATTTATAGGACATTCATTACATCTTGAATCTGATTTATACAGTTGTCCAGTGGGTTTTTAAATTGTAATAGTAATGTGCACTTGCCTTCCTGAGGTAAAGTCATTAATGTCATTACATCATGTGATGAAACTTCCCAGAAAAGATTCAAACAGAGTTGGCAACCCTACCTCCATGGGGTAACCCACAAATTAGTGGGAACTGAGGCTTTCTGGAACCCCATCCTTGCCTTTACTTGGAGTGGCCCATGCGTGACATTTCATGCAGGCTGCCCCACCATGATAACCAGCCCCAGTAGGGTGCAGTTTCAGGTCTTAACCAGGACTGGTCTTCAGGCCTACCTAACCTTGCTAGTCTTTCATGGCTCCCCCTTAGATGTCCTATGCCCCCTCCTCGGCTGATAACCACTGGGCCCCCTGGCCCTGGCCCAGTCTCCCACCTGAGTCCTTCATTTCTGGCCCCCAGTTCACTCTCAGACCCCTTTCCTACATCCCTCCTCATCAGATGGCCTAGCACCAGCCACCATTATCTTAACCTGCACATCCCTTGACTCCTTCCTCCTGGCTGTGACCACACAAGGACCCTCAGCCCCTCCTAGGCCTTGGTGCTGCCTAAGGCCACTTGAAAACTCGAGGCTCTCCTGGCTTTGGCAGTCTCTGCCATTGTCTATTTCACCCTTCAGCCCCTCTTAGGCCCTGGCCCCACACAGGCCAGTTGAGAGTCTCAGGGTCAGTCTTCCAGCTGTCAGCTGTCAGTTCCTACCCAAATCTCCAGATGTTTCAGATGTTATTCTCCTTGCTGGCATTCAAGAGCAGCAGCCTTCCTGCTGAGTGATGTTCCTACACAAGATCCCAAGATGTTACTGCCAGCCTAGTTCTCAGGGTGTAGGTTTATACCCTGCCTAAACCCAGCCCTCCTCCAATCAGGTGGCTCCTTTGAGCAAACCTAGCCTCACCTGCTGGCTCTCTGGGTCAGCTGGCTCTGCAATTAGCCCTCTCCCACCTGTCAGTGGCTCAGCAGGCTGCCTTACCTCTTAAAATGGCAGGCCCATCAAATGCCCTGCCACATGAAGGTTTTTCCATTATTATTTTAATAATCACTCTCTTCTCATGGAATGGCATCCACTAGACCTGTAGGCCCTAACCCTTCAGATACTTATGCACTCATTTTGTTTGATGCGCTGTGAAATAATCCTAATGAAACCAATGGAAAGACTGCATAAAGTGAAGTCTTTGTAAGGGTGTGTAGGACCAGGCTCTTAATAATGACCTCAGCCTTTCTTTTTGTGTGTTTAAAGCATTGGTGATGCATAAGAGGTGCACACAGGTGCATGTGCACCCCCTAAGCTTGGCGGTGCACCCCCTGCCAAAAGCAGTACTAACACTGCTTGTGGCACCTGCGGGCAGTTGCTGCTTGCCACCCTCCCCCCAACCCTCACCATTGACACCACCAGCAGCATCTGTGGGTAGTCCCCACTCACCCCCACCACTGACACTACCATCTGTAGGGGCTCGCCGTGCCCCCCAGCCTCCAGGGGCATGCAGCGTTCATGGTTAAAGTCAGATCAGTTACAAGTATGTAGATTATTTTAGGAGTGTAACTCCTTACAACTTTAAATGATACTTGTGTTCTTCACTTACTCACTGAAGTGCCTTCAATGAATTCCTTAATACCATATGTTCCTTAATCTGAACACAGTTGAAGTCATTCTAAATTGGATGCCTAAATATATGTAATAAATATCATTCCTAGGCAGTTTTGAAAATTTTGCCTTCAGTATCCAAAAGAAAAACATACGTCTGCTTTTACTGGCTTTACCAAGGATACTTACATGATCTTCTGGCAGTCTGGGACTCCATTTAGACAAGGCTGCTGGGACTTAATAACATATTTCTCTTTTTTGCAGGTAGCTATGTATGTGACCAGTCGGGACCGCAAGTAAGAACACCAATTCCTGGAGGGAAAAATTACAGGGAACAAGTTTGGCAGACAAGGGAAGAAGTTCGGAGTTCAAGCTTTTTTAAAATTGTTGTTGATTACAATAATGCAAGGAAGCTACATTATACAATAATGCAAGGGAGCTAATGGGGCATCCTTTTCAAGGTGAAGGACAGGGGAAGCAGAAACAGAGCTCACTCATGCTCTTTTTTATATAGCACAGATTATAGACACTATGGGTGCATCCACACATGCAAGCATGTGCGCCTGCAGCAGCTTAAATAGAAGTGGTGCAAATTTGAGCCGGGGCTTTTTGCCTCAGCGCACGTGCTCATACATGCACTTTGTTGTGGAGCAAATTATGCCACTTGGGGTAAAATAACCCTGCCTGGCTCCTCCCAGATCTGCAGCCAGGGGGAGCTAGAGCCTGGGCCAGCACCTGGGGGAATCCTCTGCTGCAGGCTGCTGCCCCCAACTTGGGGAGGGGCCCACTGCACTGCACTGCACTGCACCCTGGCCTCTGCAACCCTGTTCTGACCTGCTGCTCAGCCCACCACAAAACCACAGCTGGGGGACAAACTTTGGGGGGAACCTGTGCTGCCTGTGGGGCCCCTCCCCAGCATCACTGCCAGAGCCTAAAGGTGACTTGCCTGCCCCAGCTGCCTTGGCAGGCCACTCCGCACCGTCACCTCCACTTTCACCAAAAGTACACCGAGTGGCTGAACAGGACGGCTCCTACCATCACTGCTGCTGCTCCCCCTCTCAGAAGACAGAGAGATTCCCTGCTGCACCACCTTGCATCACCTGACACTAAACCTGCACTGGATTACTCCCTGACTGATTGCTCCTGCCCTCCCCCACAGCTACCTCACTGCATCTGCTCCTGCTTTGTCTTCCTGCCTACTGCTCTGCTGTTGAGTGCCTGGCTGGAGGCCTGAGGGGCTCCTGGACTGATCTGCAACAAACAAAGCCCCTCCACTGCTCCATCCATCTTTTACATCTGCCTCAGCAGCCTTCCCTGTTTGGTCTTGCCCTTGCATGGTAAGTCCTGTGGTCCATTCCCACTACCCTGGTGTTTGTTGTGTAGCTGAATAAGCCAGCTCGAGTTTCCCCAGCCCCTGTGTGTGTTCCTGCTCCCCCACATTCTCAAAGCATATCCCTCTTGGTTTTATTCCTTCCTCCCTATCCTGCTTCTCCCCTACAACCCCAGCCTGCCCCTACTAGATTCACCAGCTCCACTGTGAATTTTGTTTTTCTTTATTGTCTACCCTGTCCTCATGTGAAATAATGGCAGGGCAGGAACCTTCTGTGGGGGTGCATGCCCACACAGAGCTTCCAGCAGCCCCCACTATGAGGGCAGATCCCAGCCAAGCCCCCAAGGGGATGAATGCCCTTATAGTGTCCACCCCAGAGGCACAGTCAGACCAACCTCCTTCAGGGCTGGAGAAGCATACAACCTCTGTTGCATGGGCAGGTGTGACTCCCCTAGCCAAGCCCCCTCTGGAGGGGCCCCCAAGTCCCCTCTCCCATTATCAGGGACCAAGGGCAAGGGCAAGGGCAAGGGTAAGGGCAGTGCGGAGGGCTCCTCTTCAGCCTCCTCCACAGCTGGGGGTGGGAAGGGAAAGGCCCTGCCCCCAAACCTAGGCCACCAGCACCTGAGGGGATCAGGTGCACTAGACCAGCCAGCACATGCACTCAGCCTGTCCCTGACCCTAGCTCTGGCTCCACCAATGTGGCCCCCCCAGGGTGGGAACCATAGCTATGCACAGGCAGCTGCAGGGAGACCCTAAGCCCTGGACCCTCCACCACTGGCCCTTCCAGCTTAGGCAGCAGGGCCCCCTTTCCAGGACTCACCCACAGGCATGAGGTGAAGTGCCAACTGCCCAAACAGGAGAACCTGCACTTCAAGACCTAGATGCAGGACCTGGCTTAGGTACTGGGAGCCCTCAAGATAGTGGCAGCCCCCCATCTTCATGGCAAGGGGGTCTTTTTCCTTGCCTCAGAGGCCACCACACAAAAGGTGGAGAGGGGGCTCATGGTAAAGGGCAAGTACATCCCCAATGAGCCTCTAAAAGAGCTGGGGACCAGGATGGTCCTTAGCTCTGCCCCTCCCTATATTCCCAATTGGGCCCTGCTCCCCCAGCTTCAAACCCTGGGGAGAGTTATCTCCCCAGTGGCCCTCTCGCTGGGGTGATGAGGCCCCCAGTCTCCGCCATGTGCACTGTTTCTGTTGCCAGGTTAGGATCCAGCTGGTGGTGGGAGCATGGCTGGAGGCTGAGGGATGCCTGGAAATTCCTTTTCATGGGGTCCTGGTGAGGATTTTCTATATACTGGGGGACCTGTGGTGCTTCTTTGGCTGTGTCCTGGGGCACTTGCATCATGAGTGCCCCATGGACCAGGTGGGGAGGGCATCTGCAGGTCCCACTGGCAAGAGGGGTGCCCCCATCATCAGCAACCCTCCCCCCTCGGGCCCCTCTGGCACCACAGCAACAACTATGATCCACCAGTGAACTCAAAGGACCCTTCCCCCCAACCAAGACTGGTGGAGTCCTGGGGAGAGCAGCAGCAACCAAGGGGAGAGAGGAAGCAGGGCTCCCCTATCCCTAGTCATGCCCCCATCATAGCTGCTCCAGCCCTCACCTTCTCCTATTGGAGCCTGCCCACCTGAGGACTACCCCACGGCTGACTGGGTGCAGGTCCCTTCTGGGTGCAAAGGCAAGAGAGGCCCTGGTGCAGCTGGAGCCCTCTGACATGGAGGACTCCTTCCCCCCTCCCAAGACCACCATACAGTGGGGAAGGAGCGGCCCAGCTTCTGGGGTCCTCCCCAGCTGCGTCTGACACCCCACCCCTGGGTAAGATCAAATGGGTGATCCCTGTGGAGGAGGTTTTGGGGCTGCTGGACAGTCCCAAACAGGAGCCCATGGAGGAAGCCCCTCATTCTGCTGACCAGGGCCTATCCCCTGAGACCACAACGGAGCCTCCTCCCTCTGTTGATCTGGGGGATGCAGAGGCCCTGGGACTCACCCCAGTGAGTCCTGAGGGAAGGGATCCCCTTTCCTGGGACCCTGAGGTAGATGCCGAGGCCACCCCAGTGCCTAATGGATGTGTTCCCTCCCACTCCCAGAAAAAAATTACCTCCAACCTGCCCCATAGTCCTGCGCTGCCCCTGCCTCCTTCACTCACCAGGATGTAGGGTGCTGAACGGCAATGATATGCTGGTACTCTGCCCCTTCCCCTGCCCCTCACTCTCAATCCACAGACTCCCCAGTGCGCCTCAATCCTGACCCATAGTCCATGTTTGCCCTAACTATCTCCCTCCTGGCAACAGCTCCGTCCTAGCACCCAGACATAAGTGTAGCTGCAGCTGTCTCACCAGCTGTTTTCTGGCTCCAAGCAGTGCCATCCCTTGCTGTTCTGCTCCCTGAGCCTGTGCCCAGGCCCCAGTGATCTCCATGTTATTCCTGGGAAACCCTCCTAAGCTCAGGGACTGGGCTGAGCAAGCCTCTTCCGTTCCAGGCCAGCCTCCCCCTGTACAGCCTGCTCTAGCAGGAACATAGAGGTTCTAAGCCTGGCTCTGGTGGCCTCTGCTACCCAGACCACTTCCCCACACCTGCCCCCCATTTCTCACTCACACACCCATGCTGCCACCCCCACCCCTCCCCCCAACCCATCACACACTCAAGTAGTTACTGGGAGTAGGAACCCCCCAGTCTGGGGTTGCATGTCCCAGCACCAATATGGGCATGGGGCAGGGCTGCAGTGTGACAGTTGCCCCTGCAGCTGCAGCTCCTGCCAGTGGGTCCCACCCTGTCTTGTCCAGTAGCTGGGCACACCAGGTGTGAGATTTTTGTGGGGGTATATGGGGTTGGGGCAGGAAAGGTGGGGGGGATGTGTGAGTGGATTGTGTGGGAGGGACTGTGTGTGTGGGTGTGGGGGGACTTCTAGGGAGGGGTGGGTCCCCTGCCCACCCCCTGGCATGGCATATAATCCCCCCCCATCACAGCAGGAGCAGCAGCTGCTATCAGGACACTCATGGGCAACTACTAGCAGAGCCCTCCAGCAGCACAGTGTGGCCCCAGCCATCTGAGATTCAGAGATAACTATGCCACATGGACCCACTCACTGGCACATGGCCAGACCAGGCTGCTCTTGCTGCCAGCCAGGCCAGGCCCTGACTCCATGTGCCCTGCACACTGTCAGACTGGGCTGGGTCCATGGAGGCAGGACCTGGCCTAGCCCACTGGCACACAGCTCTTGTGTGCGGTGCCAGAAGCCCAGGTGGCAGCAAGAGTGGCCTGGTCCTGGTGAAAGTTATGTGCCAGTGGGCTGAGCCAAGCCCACTCTATGTGGCACAGGCAGTGCTAGGTCTCAGGCAGCTGAGGCTGAGCCATGCCACCAGGGGGCTCTATCAGTAGCAGACCATGAGTGCACCGATGGCCGCTGCTGGGGGTGGGGGCTGTGCGCCATTCAGGGGGGCAGGTTGGTGGGGGGACCCACCCCTCCTGAGCAGTCCCCCCACCCACAATCCCTCCACCCACCCAAAGTCCCCCAACCCCCACATCCCTGCTTACCTGGGACAAAGCCTGGGTCTGATCCACCGCTGCAGCCTTGCCCCACTCCTACTTGCTCCAGCACATGGCAGCAGCATGCTGGAGTAGTAGGGACACACAGCAACCATAGAGATGCTTTAGAGCATCTCTTTGGAGGACCCAGACTCTGGTTGCTTTTTCTCAGCACCACTTTTTCTCAGGGTGTTTTTTTGTTTTCCTACCAGGATTTCCCAATCTCAAAATTAGAGTCTACGTTGCAAATATGCAGCCTGGGAAACATTTTTTCATTCCTAGCATGCCTCTTGTGGCATTTCAAACTGCTCTGAGATGCTGCAACAGGCATGTGCTAGCTCGTCTGGATGCAACCTTTGTGTTCTAAAAATCTCTATTTCCAGGGGATTGTAACTGAGCCATGGACACTTTTTCTTCAGAAATACATGGATGCAGGATCAAATGTTAAATATTTAATATTCTGGATTAATAAACCTGTAATCAGCAATGTTGTTACAACCAATGCATTCAACATCCTAGTTCTGATAGTGTGTTTATGTAAGATGGTTCAGCAATTAAACATGGGAAACAAGTAACTGCAGTGAATAGAATAGGGATTAAGTCATTGAGACTTGGACAAAGCAGAAAGAAAGTTAAGTGTGCCCCAAATGGCAAAAACTGGGCTTGCTGCCTAGCATGCTAGTTGTAATAATTTCCAAAGAAAGAATCTGTTGAGTCAGTAGTTATGTTTTACAGATAAAACCTCTAGAGATGGGCTAGTACCTCTTCTTTCATTCATTAAAATTTCTAGCAGAGTTCACTGCTTCACATGCCCAATGATGATTTTCATCAGAACAATGTGAAGATACTACACCCTGTGCAAGTATACATTCACTTGAACTGTGTTCTCTAAAGCCATGCCTACATAGGGACACTTAGGAAAGTTAAGGCAAATCACATAAACACTGGAAGTCATTGTGTATAAACTGTAATCAATTGGCCCCTCTCTGCAAGTAGGTAAGGTAAGGGGAGTTAACCCCTCTTAACTTCTGCACAGTACCTTCATGCCTTTAGCTGATTTGCCTTAATCTTAAACTGGTGAGCCCCAAGTGTTCACTAGATAAGCTGTAAAGTTCAGGTAACAAGGGAGGCTACCATCTAAATTAATATTGACGACTGAGGGCATTAATCTTCACCTCTCGAACTAAGATCTGGGCTACACAAAGTTTTACTGGTACTACTATGTTGGCACGGGTATGAAAAGCTCACACCCTAGCAATGCCAGTATGCTGGTAAAACCCCCAAACTGGTGACAGTTGGGCTAATGGTTTTTCATTCAGGGAGGTGATGCCAACATAAAAAACCATTCCTGCCTGCAGATGCTATGCTTTCACTTGAGGCTCTGCCAACATAGCTTTAGTTGAGCTCCATAACAGATGAGCTCCAAGATGCAGCTGTGAGAACAAAGTATGGAGCATTGCCCAAGTAGGTTCATCTGGCCTTATGTTCTGCCAAGTCCAGCTGCCCTACTTGGGCATAGCCCCATACCTTGCATCTAAAACGGTAACAGCTCTAAACAAATCTTTACATTTGGTGAGGCATCACCAATAACAATTCCACTGAAACTAAAACTCCCACTATTTAATCACAACATCTTCTTTCAAAGATTTCATAGATTTCATAGACATTAGAGCTGGAAGGGACCTCGGAAGATCATTGAGTCCAGCCCACCGCCCAAAGGGCAGGAAGTCAGCTGGGGTCATAGGATCCCAGCAAGATAAGCATCCAATTTGCTCTTGAAGGTGTTCAATGTAGGCAGGCCTCCAATGGCAGGCTGTTCCAGACCTTGGGGGCTCAGACACTAAAGAAATTCTTCCTTATGTGCAGCCTGAAACAGTTTTGCAGTAGTTTATAACCATTCAACTTCATCATCCCTTGGGGTGCTCTGGTGAACAAATGTTCCCCCAGGTACTGGTGGTTACCCCGATAAACGTATAGGTGGCCATCACATCACCCCTAAGCCTGCGTTTTTCCAGGCTAAAGAGCCCCATGGCTCTCAGCCTGTCATCGTAAGGTCTGTTTTCCTGACCTCTGATCACGCGCGTGGCTCTCCTCTGGACTCTCTCAAGCTTCTCCACATCCTTTTTGAATTGTGGAACCCAAAACTGGACGCAGTACTCCAGCTGCAGCCTCACCAAGGCCGAGTACAAGGGGAAAATGATGTCCTGGAATTTGCTTGAGAAGCATCTATGGATGCAAGCCAGCGTTTTGGTCACTCTACTAGCTGCAGCATCACATTGCAGACTCATGTTCATCTTGTGGTCAATGATGACCCCCAAGTCTCTTTCTTCTGTAGTGCTAGCCAGCCTAGCACTGCTGAGCCTATAAGGATGCTGCAGGTTTTGTCTCCCAGGGTGGAGAACCTTGCATTTTTCAGCATTAAACACCATCAGGTTCTCATCCTCCCATTTGCTGAGCCTGGCCAGGTCAGCCTGGATCGCCCTCCTGTCTTCAGGTGTGGATGCTTTGCTCCAAAGTTTGGTGTCTTCGGTGAACTTGGCCAGTCTGCTTCTGACTCCAATGTCCACATCATTAATGAAGATGTTGAACAATATGGGACCAAGGACAGAGCCTTGGGGGACCCCACTGGTCACAGGGCACCATGATGATTGACTTCCGTCAATTACCACCCTCTGGGTCTGACCATGGAGCCAGTTCCTCAGCCAGTGGATTATGGTGGACCCAATGCCACAATTGGCCAGTTTCGCCAAGTGGTGATCATGGGATACCAGATTGAAGGCTTTTTTGAAGTCAAGATATATGACATCAATCTCTTCCCTTGTCCAGATGATAGGTCATCTGGTCATAGAAGGTAATGAGACTGGTCAAGCAAGACCTATGCGTAACAAACCCGTGCTAGCTATCCCTCAGGATGTTGACATCTGCCAGTCCATTAAAGATGACCTCTTTAATAAACTTTTCTAAGACCTTCCCTGGGATAGAAGTCAGGCTGATGGTGGTTATAAAATAAGGTACAGACAGCTTTGCAGTCTTTGTAATCCAAGTAGACAAGTATCCACAACACAAAGAACCTCTACCATTGACATGAGTTATTTGACACTCCCAGGTAAAGGAACGAGTCAATCAAGGAGACAATGATCTGCTTCCTTTAGATTAGAGCAATATCTTCTAGTGATAGCAGTGCTAGGATGCTGCTTGTAACTTCAGAAATATCCAATACTAACCACTGTCAGAGATGATCATGGATTGGACGGACAGTCTTCTCTCAGATGACTGTTCCTGTGACTTTTTGGAGTAAAGCTGGCAGACCAACACTCACAGGGAGAAGGTGCATTAAGTAAAAGGATACCATTTTCACATGATGACTTGTTGCCTGTATCTATATTTTAATCCAGTCTTGGTACCTGCTGGGATTTTGTACGTACCATATTTCCTCAAATAAAAGATGGACCCTTCCAATAACTAGATCCTATATATGTAAAATTTATAAATTTGATATTCTTTTCCAGGTATAAAATCTAATCACTGGCAGTTTGCCTTGAATTTGTCCCAAATGGCAAGGACACTGCTCTTGAATTTATTTGCAGAGAAAAAAATCTGGGGTGTCATGTAACGTCTTTGCCCCATGCCTTACTGTCAGACCCTGATCTTCCAGAGCACGCAAAAGTGAAAAGCATATTTGAAAACAACGACCTTGAAATTAAACATGGCTGTAGCAAGTACATATGGTACCTATATGCTTAGCTCATCCAGAATTGATGCACGTTACCTTTTTTTTTTAAACTGCTGCAAGCTCCAGCACAGGTACTCCATTAATACACCTTTGAGCAGCACTTTGACACCCACTTAAATATAGTACAAACTCCTTTTTTTTTTCCAATACACACACATACACACCCCTGTGCCTTTATTGTTCTGTCTCATGACTGACACAGTTCACTTGACAGATGGTAACATACATCTACAGTTAGCCATTATCGTCCCCATGACAATAACCACAACTGCACACCCATGCACCTGCATTCCTGTCACCATCTCTTTTAACCACAATCAGGCAAAATCGCCTCTGTGCCCTCTACCCTCCTCTCCACCCCTGACCCTCCATCTCTCCCACAGCCCCTCTGTTTCTCTCCTTAGTCCATGTTATCCTTTTTGTCCTCTTTGCTCACTCCCTCTTCATCACTATCCTCTTCCCTTTCATCACCATCATCAGTGTCCTCTCTAGGGATCCCGTTCTTGAACATCCTGTGCCATTCTTTCCTCTTCCATGTGTCTTCTGCCATTTTCTCCCATTGTCTCCTTATGACTCTATAGTACAGCTGTAGCTCACTCTAATCCCATTCTGATGCAGTCCTCAACTGGGAGGTTCATTTGACTTTACATGAACAAGTTTCTGGTCTTCCACGGGGCATTTCTGAAGCAGAACATGAACTGGTCAAAGTGGGATGTTAGGGTCCCCTTCTGCTTGGTCAGGTGTCCAAATAGCACCACAATTCTGGTCAGGGTCTTGACTCCTGCCACCAACTGGAGGAGTTCATTTACTCTCCTCCACATTTTTCTGGCATATGGGCAGCTCCAGAGGCGGTGATTGATTGTTTGCACCTGACATCAGCAGGTTTGCCTGATGCAGACCAGTGAGCCTCTCTGCCCTTCTCTCTGTCTCTGTGCCTGCACGAGGAGTGCCCAGAGGGCTACCTGTCAAATCAAGTCCCTGTGCTCCTTTTACAGGTCCTTTTGCAAGATTAATTCTCACACAGTCTGGCAGCTGCCACCAGGTAGTACATCCATGGGTGAAAGTCTGTCCTGCTGTGTCTTACAGTGATTTGTCATGGTCATTGGGGTCTCATTGTATAACTCATATCTGTTCTGGAAGTGGTGCAGAACTTTGTAGAACCACAGGAAATCCATGGTCCACAGGCACATGTTGGGCAGCAGGTACACCTGCCAGTATTGCAGTAGGTGTCTTGCAAAGTACTTCATGAGGTAGATTGTTTGGAGTGTGCTACAGCTACCAGTTTGCAGATCTGGCTCACGTACTTGGTCCAGAGGAACAGCAGGATGCCTGGCATCCCTTGGCCCCTGATCCATTTTGTCTTGTACAGCATGGTCCTTGTAACCTTCTCCCATTTGAAGCACCAGAAGAAAATGGACATGGCTCTTTGGAATTCTACAGATGATTTGCTCTTGAGGTAGGGGAGGCAGAGGAGGGAAGACCAGTGTTACCGAAGCACCAATAGGAACACTGCCCTCATGAGTGTCTCACACTGCCCCCGCTGACAGGCAGTATGTGTTCCACAGTCCCAATCTCCATCACTCAATCACCAGTACCCTCCTGCTCATGTTGGTGTATTGCATCCTTATTCAGGCAACAAACGTCAGGAGGACCCCTATTTTCTTCAGTGTCTTGAAAAGGAACAAGTGGGATAGTTGGTCATAAGTCTTCTCCATGTTGAGGTTCAACACAGTGGTGTTCCACCCTCAGTCCCCTTGGTACCACAGCACATCCCACATCTGCAGCAGGGCTCCATGGATTTACCATATAGTTCATTGGGCTGGGCCCCCAACAGAGTCAATAATGACCCCACAGTGTATACTCCAGATAGACCGCACAAAGGATCCATTACTACACCATTTATGGCTGGAAGAGGGTGTTCTTGTCATGAGTCCTGGGATCTTCCAAAAATATATATGAAGATAAAACATAGCGCAAGCTGGTCCATCTTCACCTCATGTAGGGCAGGGCCACACTAATCATATGCAACAGGCTGAGAGAGGGGGCAACAGAGGGATTCTGGGTGAACTGTTTGGGGCCCAATTTGACGATGTTTGCCAGACCAAAACAGGACTCATTGGAAATGGGAAAGAAAGGCACAGCTCAGCTGTGGGAATGAAAAGCAAGTCAAAAGGTATGCAATGTCATGGTTCACCATGACTTGAAAGAGTTGGCAGTGAGAGGAACTGTCCTCAGTAGGCACTACCATTATTATTCAGAAGAGCTGCCCTAACTTATCATTGTGGTGGGTTTCCACCAGCGTGTTTTATAGTCATGGTCAGTGCTGGATGTATTTAATCAGTTTCAGAGTTTGTTTCCATTACTGAGCACATACTGTTTTTAGCAGCAGTTCAAAATTAGGGAATATATTTAATGAGGTTTCCTTGTATTCCAATATAAGATGAAGGTCTACCTGTGCCCCCCAAGTTGATGGGGAGTGGGAATTCTTATACTTGAGTAAATACAGTATTTATAGCCATATTGTAGACCTTATCTTTAAAACTTTATTACGTAAGCAAGTTCAAGATAGGTTCTCCACAGTTTATCTCAAGTCCAGGAAAATTTTAACATTCACCTCACATGCAGCTATGTGCAGTAACAGAAAATCTGCTTTCCCATAAGAAGCCAACTGTTTACACAAAACAAAAAATAAAGCTCCAAACAATGCAGCAAACGTCATCTAGGACATTGGTAAATGCCTGGAGACTTTTAACAGAACTTAAATTAAAAGGGAGCATTGTTAGTTTAGGGGAGAGGACTGTGCCTGATAAAGAACAGCTGAACTTCACAGAGTATATTTTTAAGTGGGAACACAGGAACTACAGCTCCAATAATCAGCATATATGGAAAAAGTTTGCTAGAGAAATTGAGCTGCAGAAACAATGGGGATCTTAGTCGAGCACAAAAGCAGAGGCTGATGTCACCAGCCAGGAGACCAGCATTGCAATCAGTGAGAAAGTACGAAGTGAGGACACAGCTGGGAATGTCAATTGGAAGAGCAAAGGAGTTAGACTGTTGGGGCATGTCTTCATGAGCATACATGCAGGGTCACATGTTCCCTGCAAGACAAATAGCAGTGGCACATATTTGTTCTCCCACCGCTATTTATCTCTGGCATGCCCCTGCACACATACTCCAGTGCACAGCAAATTGCCCTGAGTGGAGTAGGGGAGGCTGGGGCCAACACGTGTGACAGAGACAGGTTCTCTGTCTGCCAATGCACATTGCTGTGTGCACTGCATCACTTTTTTACTTACCTGGCAGGGGAGACACCATGATCTACCTGGCAGGGGAAGCAGCGTGACCACGTAGGCGAGCTCCCCAGGGTAATTGTCTCTGATATGTCCTCCATAGGAGGTCTATATTGAGCAGATTCTTTTTGGTATTGGGTGGTGGAACCGGAGCGTGCTCCATCCACTCCATGCATTGACCTGGTATTGCAGTGCTTCCAGGACCGGTGCAAAAAAACAGAAAAAAAAAAAATCACTTTTTTTAGCAGCAGTTTTTTTACACCAGGATCCCCTGTGCCAAAAAACCCCACCATGCTGCTAGTTAGCAGCACAGCAAATGCATGCATGTGTGCACTTGTGGGAATGCCCTTGGAATGCAGCACTTGGGCTTGTTGGGCTTTGTGAAGTATTCAATTCTTGGCCTTTTTTTAAGGCTAAGATCAAGCGTAGTTCCTGTTATGACAGCCTTTCAGAGAAATCATATTGCTTCTGAGACTCTGTTGCCACTGATGCCAGACAAAAGAGTTTGTTTCTTGAAAAGGAGATATGCAAGTGCAGGAATTGGAGGAAGCCTGTAGTGTCCTCTGCAGAGCTGAGCAAAGGGTTAGATGAGCAGTTCCCAATCTTAGGGGTTTCATTTGCGGTGGCAGTGATTAAAAATAGGGTCATGCACACCTAGGGATGGAGGCATGGGGGGGCACGTGCCCCCCAAATATGTGTGTGGGATGGGGTCGGTGTCCTCCCCCTGGGACCTCTGCAGCAGAGTGGGGAGGGGAGGCTCAGTGTCTCTGCCAGGAGCCCCATGCTGGCTACACTGCCATGATGAGCTACTCCCTGCCCACCCAGCAGCAGGGCACAACTCTATGCTTCTGCCACTGCTGCTGGGCAGGCAGGAGGTGCCTCACTATGGCTTTATGGCTGATGTGGGGATCCTGGCACTGGCACCATGCTGGGCTGTGGAGGCACTCAGGGGAGGGCAACAAAGCAGGAAGCCCCAAGACCCCAGCAGGCAGCCTGCATCCTTCCCCCCGCCACCAGCCCATGTACTCCACTCTGGCTGTGCTGTCTGGCCTGGAGGGGAGGGGCGGAGGGTGGTAGAAAAAGGTGGTCTCTGCTCCAGTCACAGCAGCCACTGACACCTCCCGCGGGCAGCAACTGGGACTCGGGTGCTGGTGGGAGAGGGCAGGGGGCTGCAGGCTGTGGGCTCTAGCACTGGTCCCATAACCCTGGCAGCTGGGGGCCCCCATTAGAAGAGCTAGGAAGTGTGCAAGGGACTGTGGGTTGTGAGTGAGGAGCACTGGCAGGGTCACGGGAGGCTGTAGGTAGGGAGTGAGGGGCACCTGGGAGGTGAGGGGGCTGCAGGTTAGGAGTGAGGAGCCATGCTGAAGAAATAAGGTCATGCTGAAGAAAAGTTTAGGAAGCACTGGGTTAAATTCTACTGATAGTTTTGCTGTGTTTTGAACTATGTGCCCAAGTATTTTGATGGAACAACTGCAGCTATAAGTTTTTTTGCAGGCACCTTTGAGAAACATGTGTGGCTACCATTTATAGACTTAAACATCCTAGAAGCATCTGCTTTTCACTGACTACATCATAGATCAAATTTTGAAGTCTTTATCTAGTCATTAGTCTCTGAAGGCCAGATCTTCAGCTGGTGTCTATCAATTAAAGTCAGGAGAGAAGTGCTGCTAGCTGAGTTTCTGCTTCTGGAAATTCTGCCCACTTAAGACTTCATAAAAGCAAATCAGGAATCAAGGGTAGATCTGGGAGGTGGGGAGGGAGGGCATGGAAATACAGTCACATCCCCCCACTTTGATTCCTGCTCCATCCAACTCCCCGGGACAGGCAGCAACATTTCTGTTCAGGCAGTGCCAAAGGAGTCAATTGACCTCATGGTTCATTATAATGTACCTAATTCCTGCTACTCTCTCTTTACTCCACTGGTGTTAATGACTTTCTTTCCTTTTTAATAGCTGTGAAATTCCATTAACCAAGTTATCCTTTCATCTACAATTTTGCTGGTTGTTAGCAATTTCTGGTAATCCTTCTCTTCTATTTCAGAATGCTTTTAGTTCTAGCTGCAGACTACTTTTAGTTCTAGCTAAAAACCTTAACTCAAGTGTGGTAACATGAATGTAAGTGAACATTAACTCAGGTGTAGAAATGATGGACAGTGAAGTACGGGACACACTGTCAAGACACTCAGGAAGGCTAGATTTTGTTTTACAAATCTGAATAAGGGATATCCCTTCTAGCCTTACTTCCCTATAATCTATGAATATTTAACTACAATGATTATAGGACTCAAAGTAATATTTTGGACTATTTTTGCAGAGTTTGTTTGTTTTTTAATTAATATATAAACTAGAAAATGAGTGCACCTGACAATAAATTTATATTTGTTTTTGCTTTGATCCTAAAATGAATAATAGCATTGAGTCTAGTATTTTAATAAATCTTCTCGTTTTTCTTTAACTGAAGAAAAACATGTAGGGCATCTACAGGTGCCAGTGTAGTGCAACCACCTTAACAGGCCTCTCTATCCATTAACACCCCTTATCTCCTCAGTTTTCCCCCACCTTTGTATTCTCACCTGCCATACCTTGATGTAATAAATTGATAGGGAGGCTGCCCTAAGGGCAAAAAGAGCTTTGAGTAGTGGACCTGTGTCTGGACTGCAGTTCCCCTGGCCTCAAATCACTTTTACTCTGGCTGCACCCTCTAGCTAGGAGCCCATGGTCCAGGGCCATAAGCTTCTGGCTCAGCTTTGGTCACATCCTCATGACCTTGGGTTCTAGGCCCTGCACAACCCTTACACAAGCCTTGGGGCCACAAGTCCTGCTTTCACAGGCTCCGACCCTCAGTTTTTAGCAGCCTTTGCCCCTGAGAGGCTTTGTACTTATCCCCAGTCTCTACCTTCTGTCCTCTTAACATCGAGTCTGTTTCAGGGTATCCCCAGGCACCCCTTTCAGTAGCCTTCACACATTCCCCTTACAGCCATAACTCAGTCTATTGGATTAAATTAAAACCACAAACACAGGCACCTGCCTTGGCTCAAACAAAATGCCACTTCTGGGCCAGCCTTACCCTGCAGCAATGCTTGCAACAACAAGTACTTGTCTCACTCCTAATAAAGGTTTCTTTCACCCTGGCTGTCCTGAATCTGTCCTTGGTTTGGCCCCTTGGCTTTCCTCTCCAGAACTCTGTACGCTGTAGCTCCTACAGCCAGACTCCCTCTCTGGCCTGACTTATAAAGTGTCTTCTAGGTCATCTGGCCCTCCACTTCCACCATTGGGCCCTCAGGTACTGCCTGCATCTGGACTTAGTGGCCATCTCGTTTCAGGCTTCTGTCTGTTATTAGGCTTCGGCAACACAAAAAAGCGTAAGTAGAAAAGAAAAAGGAAACCAGCAAAAGAAAAAGGGTGAACTGAGAGAGGAAAAGAGGGCTAGGCATCCCTAGATCTTTTTCCTCTTCCAGAAACAGGGTAGGGGCCCTCTTACACCTGTGTTACATGAGATGTTGCACCTGCACTCCCATTTTCAGTCTGCCTATCATGTGGATTCATCTAAATGCATGACATAAATTTGGGACAGCTCTTTAAAGATGTTTAGGTACCATTCTTCAATTGATCACTGGGAGATGGGCCCCCAAATACCTTTAATAATCTGACCTTTACTGCTGCAGTCAAAACTGAAAGCCCAGAATGCGTTTCTGTCTGCTGAGTCCTGTCCTGTGCGCCCTGCAAGCCAAAATTGATTGAGGCTCTTTCCACTCTGTGCCTCCTTACCTTTCCCAAGCAAACAATGCAACTTGGGTCCAGCTGCCAGCACTAGCTGGCATTGTTTTTAAGTGCAATACTTTGGATCCGTTCCATGGGAAGTCTGCCAGGTTCAGCCAGGGGTCTGTATTCAATGTGGAAATCTTTTAAAATGGGATTCTTTTGCTCTAGTGTTTTTATTCTTTCCCAAGAAAACAATCCACACCCTGTGAATCATCATGTTTGCTGATTTGTTTTCCTCTCACAGACACTGCTCTGAAGCAACAAATCCAGTATGAATTAATTGCAAACTGCATGTGTTTAATCTATCGGGGGTGGATGGATTTGATACATGTATTTTTATTTTGTGTATACACCAATTTACACACAACTGTGGAAAGAGATTTCTTTCAAAACAATCTATGAATAGTAGATATGACCTTAAAACCCAAAAAACTAGGTTTCACATGGTTCCCAAATTAATTCAAATTAGATTAGCTTGCAGAGGCCCTACCTGAGCTGTCACATCAGTATAGCATAGCCAAAGCCTAGTTCATTCCATTCATGACCTCCCTCAGCTTTCTCCAACACACTCCCTGAGAGCTGGAGCTCCCTTGGAGCTTAGAGCTCCCTAGATGGGGCCTAGAACAGAGTTTCCTAACCTTTACCAGCACAAGGCACACTTATATTAATAAAAATTTTCTGCATCACACCTGTTAAGGCATTCCCCATCCCCATACTTATGTGCTCACTGTAGCTCATTGCTGCAGCAAAATTCCATGGCACAGCTGTTAGGAGGCTCATGGACTGTGCATCCCCCACAGCCAGCACATGCACAGTAGATGACTTTCCCTCTGCTCAGCTTGTTCTCTCTCTCCCCAACAGCCAACACATGTGTCAGTCTTCTGTGAATATACCTCATCAACATGGCTTATTCATTAGCACTAGGAGGGTAGGGAACTTTCTTCTCATTCCAAAATTCTTGCGGCACACCAGGGAGCTCTTCATGGCACCCTGGTGCGCCGTGGCACACCAGTTGAAAAGGACCAGCCTAAACTACTGGGATGGGACCTCATTTGGCTGAAGGTATGTTACAGGGGTCATGTGATCACCCTTTAAGCTACTCATATGGTATCATAACAGAGAACTGGAGGCAGTGATTCACTATGCTTGTGGCTTACTTTGGTCAGTTATTAACATTGAAGTTGGGTAAATAAGGGAAAAAATACTTGCAAGTAGTTTGACAGGTTCTAAACAGAATTCCCCTTTGGGATAGACTATATGTACAGTCCTTTCTGTTCACTTCCCCTGAATAATCATTCATGGAATGTCAACCTTTACTTGTATATTACTAGTAGAATCTGAACAGTGTAAAAATGTCACATTTTGTTTTTACTATTAGAGCTGTGCAAAACAGCACCATTTCATTTGGACTTCTGTCTCACCATTTCGACAGGACAGTATTTTGTTTCATTTCAAGGCACTGTTCCATTTCATTTAATTGAAACTGTTTTTCTGTTTCAACGCTGTTTTAACATTTTGCCCATAGGCTATAGTGGGGAAACACAAAACTGCCTATTACTTTGTCATTTTTTGGCAGATTTAGATGAAAACTGCAGAGATGGTAGCCTCTTCTGAGGGCACAAAACCTTCCACGTTTCAAGGAGATTGGTGTAGGGGTTTCTGAGAAACTGCACCTCACACTGCTGACAAGCAGTGGTGTGACTGTGTGTGTTAAGGCACGCCCTCACTGGCACTGGGCCCTCTACATGACGTGGTAGTGTGCCCCAGTGAGGCTTCCTGCTCCCCTACAGCCTCAGCCCAGTCCAGTGCTTTAAATGACAACAGGTAATTAGTAAGCAGCACAGTACCACCAGCAGCATCTCAGGCAGCCACACTGTCACAGTCAATATCAGAAAAGTGCTTCCCCCTCTTCTCCTTCCCTCTCCTTATTTTCTGTTTTCCTTCAGGCAAACCCAGCTTCAGTTTTGAAACTCGAAAAGTTTCAAAACTTTTTAAATGTTTCAACTGCCCTTGTTTCATTTCGAAGCTGTTTCAAAGCCTCTTGTTTCATTTAGATTTTGCTGTGTTGAGCTCGAAACAAGTCAAAACAGCATTGAAATGAAACAGCTGGCAAAATTTCGCACAGCCCTACTAACTAGCCATATCTTTTTAAAGCAAAAGATTTAAAAAGATCATCAGATTTCAGCAAAGTGTCCATTTTTCAAGTTATGACTGAATTAAAATATAACTACATTTGCAAGTAGTTTAACGTCCTATTTGCAAATATATGCCCATCTCTGTTCAATACCTTGCTTCAGTAACAGTGTCTATGCTCACAGAATCCCTTCCCCCCTCAGGCTCCCCTAGCACTCCAGCCGCATCATCCAGCCCCCCTGTTAGCTCAGGGGACCCCACTCCCAAACCAAGTTTGGCAGGGTCCCAGGGAGGGGAGCAGCAGCCAAGGGAAGAGAGGGAGCGGTGGATCCCTGTAGCTGCCTCACCCCTCCAGCCCTCACCTTCTCCTGCTGGAGCCTGTCTACCTGAGGACCACCCCATAGCTGACTGGGTGCAGGCCCCCTCCAGGTGCAAAGCCAAGAGGAAAGCCCAGGTGCAGCTGGAGCCCTCTGAAATGGAGGACCCCTCCTCCCCTCCCAAGACCACCACATGGGGGGAAGCACCAGCCTAGCTTCCCGGGGCCTCCCTGGCTGTGCCTGACACCCCACCCTGGGAAAGATCAAATGAGTTTCTGACCATTAATCCTTGTTTTTCTTTGGAGCACTCTGGTGAACAGACGTTCTCCCAGATCCTGATGTACACCCCTTATATACTTATAAGCAGCCACAGGTCCCCCCTGAGCCTGCACTTTTCCAGGCTGAAGAGTCCCATGGCTCTCAGCCTTTCTTCATAAAGCCTGTTCTCTTGCCCTCTGATCACGCACATGGCTCTCCTCTGGACTCTCTCAAGCTTGCCAACATCCTTCTTGAATTGTGGAGCCCAGAACTGGATGCAGTACTCCAGCTGCAGCCTCACCAAGGCCAAGTACAGGGGGAGGATGACATCCTGAGATTTACTTGAGAAGCATCTATGGATAAAAGCCAGAGTTTTGCTTGCTTTGCCAGCTGCAACATTGCATTGGTGGCACATGTTCATCTTGTGGGCATGCTAGAAGAGAGGGATAGGCTACAACTAGAACTGGACAGGTTACAGTGGTGGGCAGATGAGAATGGGATGGGTTTCAGTACTGACAAGTGCAAGGTACTGCACCTGGGGAGAAAGAACAACCAGCATACCTACAGGCTGGGGAACTCACTTGTTGTCAGCACAGAGGCAAAAAGGATCTTGGAGTCACTATTGATTCCAAGATGAACATGGGCTGCCAATGTGGGGATGCAGTCAGGAAGGCTAATTGCATCTGTAATGTATCCATAGATGCATCACGAGCAGGTCCAAGGAGGTGATCCTCCCCCTCTATGCGACATTGGTCAGGCCACAGTTGGAGTACTGTGTTCAGTTCTGGGCACCGCACTTCAGGAGGGATGTGGACAGCATCAAGAGGGTCCAGAGAAGGGCCACTCGCATGACCAGGGGGAAGAGAAGACTGAGAGGGGATCTGGTGGCTGTCTATAAACTTTCCAAGAGGGACCAGCAGGCAATGGGAGAGTCCCTGTTCCCCTGAGCATTACCGGGGTAACAAGGAATAACAGCCATAAGTTAACTGAGAGTAGATTCAGGCTAGATATCAGGAGGCACTACTTCACAGTCAGGGCAGCTAGGATCTGGAACCAACTTCCAAGGTAAGTGGTGCTTGCTTCTACCCTAGGGGTCTTCAAAAGGAGGCTAGATAGACACCTTGTCGGGGTCGTTTGACCCCAGCATTCTTTCCTGCCCAGGGCAGGGGGTCAGACTTGATGATCTGCTTAGGTCCCTTCTGACCCTGCCAACTATGAATCTATGAAGTCTCTTTCAACCGTTGTGCTGGCAAGCATAACACTGCTAAGCCTATAAGTATGCTGCAGGATTTTTTTCCCCAAGGTGGTATACCTTGCATTTATCGATACGGAACGTCATCAGGTTTGCATCTGCCTGGATCACTAGCCTGTCCTCAGATGTGGACACTATGCCCCAAAATTTAGTGTCATTGGTGAACTTAGCCAGTGTGCTTCTGACACCAATGTCCACATCGTTGATAAGGATGTTAAAAAGAACCGGTCCAAGGACAGAGCCTTGGGGGATGCCACTGAACATGGAGCACCATGGTGATTCACTACCATTGACCACTACTCTCTGGGTCTGACCTCGGAGCCAATTACCCAGCCATTGGACTATGGCAAAGTTGAGGCCACAGTTGGCCAATTTTTCCATGAAGAGGTTATGGGACACCAAATCAAAGACTTTTTTAAAGTCCAGATATATGACGTCAATCTCTTCTCCCCTGTCCAGGTGATATGTCACCTGGTCATAGAAGGAGATGAGATTGGTCAGGCAAGACCTACCCATGACAAACCCATGCTTGCTATCCCTCCCTTGAGGAGCAACCACTCCTCTTGGACTCCTCTTCCTGTCGAGTCGTGGTCCCTTAGGGCCTCGACAATGAGCCTCCTGAGCTTGTCAAAGTCAGCTTTCCTGAAGTCAAGGACTTCTGTATTGCTGACTGACTTGCCAGTTTTGTGATGGATAGTAAAGGTGATCAGCTTGTGATCACTATCACCCAGCTTTCCATCGATTCTTAGGTCACTGACTAGGTCATCCCCTTCGGCCAGTACCAGGTCCAGCAACGCTTTATGTCTCGTCAGCCCATATACTCAGGTAGAGCTCATCCACGCACGTGAGAAAGCTTTGTGACCAATCAGATTTGGCTGAGTTCTCTTTCCATGACGTGTCCAGGTAGTTAAAGTCTCCCATGACAGCCATGCACTGAGAGCGAGTAGCCTCAGCCAGTTTCCTGGTGAATTCCTGGTCCTGCTCTTGTTTCTGGTTAGGAGGTCTGTAGTAGACCTGCTTGGTGAGGGCATAGCTGGGGCACCTCAGTGTCTGAGTCTGTAGTCCACCCTCATCCCACGAGCCACTTGGGACCTCAGCTGGTGGCTCCCCCAGGCATGCATGTTGCGAGCTTCACAGACACCCATGTCTCCTGTCCATTCTGTAGGCAGAGTTCATGCTGGCACACATGACCCTCGAGTGCAACAGGCTGCAGCCCCTCAACCTCCATAACCTCCTCCTGATGTTCTGCCTGAATTTCGCCCCCCGCCATTTTGTTTTTGGTCACCCCATTCACAGCCCCACCAAGTCCCAGGATCTCTGGTCAACCTCCTTCTGGCGCTGGCCACGTGGGCCCTGTATTTGACCAGGAAGGAGGCTTTGGCCAGGAAAGTGTCCAGAGACTGTGTGGCCACTTTCCTCTCACTTGTCTATGCACATCTCTGGGCAGAGCACCAGTGACTCTGTCCACTGGCTCCTTGGATGCCTCTGAGGACCAGTGGGTGTGGCCCAGGGGACTCTGCTTGGTGTCCCCCTCAGGCACACTTATTTTCATGTTTTGACCCTCTGACCGACACAACACTCCTATCCTGTTTTTTTCATTAATTGTCCCAAGAATTTAGTTGTACCACTCACTCATTAGCTACACATGGGGTTACTAGTTAGTTAGGTGGGCCTTAAGGCCCACAATATTTTAATGTTACAAATTCAAAGACAGGAATTTCTGGGGCCCAGCCAATTGGTACCTGTGGACACTACCCCTGGTGCCAGCTGGATTGCTGAAGCAGCCCTGACAGTTCCCTGCACCCTCTACCCACTGCAGCAGTCTGACAGTGAGGGATGCGGCCTGGATGTGACCTGCTGCCCCCTGCGACAGCATGCCAGACTCAGATGGGGACTGCATGGCCATTAGAGGCATCTGCACCTCTGGGCCAGCTGTCAGTAGGCTTTGTGCAGCACTGCTGCCATTTGTGCCACCGCCTGGCCATCTGAGCAGCTATCACCCAGCAGATGTTCTCAGCGGGTGGCCTGCTTTGAACTGTGACAGTACGTCCTCCTGGCCCCAAATTGCCAGGAGGTCAGCCACCTTTGCTGGGTCCTTTGTGCCAGCTCTGAGCAGGCTTCTTTGCCTGGGTACTGCCACTTGGCTCACTAGCAGGAATTCTGGTGCTCCCTATTTAAAAACTGCAAAATCCTTGATTAAAAAATTCCAACATCACTCTTTAAAATACCCCCAAATCCATGTTCTTCCATAAGTAAAATAAAAGACCACTATATATATATATATAGAGAGAGAGAAAATTAGTTGGGCAATGTTTTATTGATATATTTACAATTTTAAAGCAATTTGGAAGCCTCCCGAGGCTGGAAACAAGCTGGAGAATGAGCAAGGGGCTGGAGACAAGCAGAAGAACGAGCAAGGAGCTGGAGTAGAACAGGGGAACAAGCAGGAGGCTGGAGATGAGCAGGGGAATATCTCTAGCTTGTCTCCAATGGCTCATCTCCATCTTCCTCCAGGGGTTTGTCTCCAGCCTCCACCCCCAACACTGCACAACCCACCCCAGCCTCTCAGCACTCAACAAAAAAAAAAAGCCCCTTACTCACTAGCTATAGCAGTGGCCATTGGGGCCACTGGGAACTCATGGCAGAGCCTCCCCACATGGCATGGGGGGCGGCAGCGGGGATCGGCCCCAGCTGCTTAGCACCTGTGCTGCCATTTCCCTATGGTGCAGTTGTAGCATAGCTTGGCAGGGCACCACATGCTGTTTGGGACCTGGGACAGCTCCAGCTGCCACCTGGAGCCTGGCGCTGCTCAGCCCCAGACAGTGTGTGGAGCCCAACTGCACCCACACCTTGGGGCAGTGGCAACATGGGTGCCAGGCAGCAGGCTTGATCCTCAATGCCCCGTGCCACATAGTGGGGCTCTGCCATGAGTTCCCAGTGGCCCCAATGTCTGCTACTACAGCCTGAGTGCGGGGCTTTTTTTTTTTTTTTTTGAGAGCCAGGAGGCTGGGACTGGTTGGGGCAGCCAGCAGGGAGCTGGGAGCAGGTGGGGCAGTGACCAGGGGGCTGGGGGAGCATGCAGGGGCTGGGGCTGGGCAGGGGCCATGATTAGGGAAGCAAGCTTGGGCTGGGGCCAGGCAGGGGTCCCTCCATGGTCCCCTCCCCCCTTTTCCAGCCCCCTCCACCCCTACTTACCTGGCACAGAGCCTAGGTCCCAGTTACTGCAGCCTGTACCACTGCTTGTCCTGCACAGGCAGGCAGCGTGCTTCAGCACTGGGGCAAGGACCAGCCATAGAGATGCTCTGGCTGGCTACCAGAATGTCTCTGTGGAGGACCTGAGCCTCTGGTTGCCTCAGGACATGGTCTGGGACCATGCCTTGCCCTGCTGTTTTGCAGCGTGTTTTGGTTTTTTTGACCCCTGGATATCCAGGGGTCTAATTTTTCCCCCGCGCTCCAAATTTGCAGCATGGGGATTGGTTTTTGGTCCCCACACCTGCCTCTTGCAGCATCTCAAAGGGGTTTTAGATGCTGCAAGAGGCACTTGAGCACTTGTCTGGATGCACCCGTGATAACTAAAGGTAACACCAAAGTGAAGACAAAGCAGTTTGTTGTATTTACAGGACTTAGTGGGTTAAAGTAAACTAAGGTCAAGTTAAAGGTGATAGTGGAACTTAGTATGTGAAGACTACGGCTAATGCAAATATTTTGACTTGTATTAATTATCACATACAGTTCTTACCGTGATGTACTAAGCTGAGGTCAGTACTACCCCTTCTATCAAAGTTTGACCTCCTTGCTGACATCCCAGTAAAGTCTATGCAGATGTATCTTCAGCAGCTTCTACAGCAAGCTAGCCAACTTCAATGAATCATCTCACTTTCCTTTAGCTATGAAGACTTAGCATCACATATACCCAGGGTTCTTTACATGTGTGAGGAATCCAGACCCAAAGTTTCTCAGAGAGGAGGAGTTTTCAAGACAACCATCTGATTAAGTAAACTTCAGCTCATGAAAGCTACTTTGGTTAATTTGTAAGGTGCAAATGTACCCTGTCTTCACTAAGAGAAAGGCCTGAGATCCTTGATATCCCTACCCAAGAAAAATGCCTAAAGAAAGTAATGTGACTTTAAGCTGAAAAAAAGCATGCAGAACTGACCCTGAAATTGTCTTCATTTCTCATAAATTTTATTACCCCTTGTTGAGAACTGGTTTTATTTGGGTTGCTCATTTTCTACTGTTTCTGTTCTGTTAATTTATTTATTTTGAAAAATCATGTCCTATCACTTCAGGTATTCTCTATCTCCATAAGGGTTAAAAAGCTTACTGGACTCTTTAACACTTTATTTTCCCAGAACAGTACAAGATACCAGCAGAGCAATAGTTGGCTCCTCTTCATGATCAAGTTAAAAAAACAACTCCACCTCATAAAAGAACTCCCCATGCACACACAGAAGTTGATTTTTATGACACTTACACAAGAAATTCTCAATCAATCATGCTGGAACTATTCCTGATTTACACGATGTTAAATGAGATAGGAATGAAACCTTAAAAGCAAAATAAAATAAAGTGGTTTTCAGCTTTTTCTCTTTTGGGAAACTCCAGTTGCCACAAATAGATTTTTGTGGGTTGGTTGAATAAAGGTAAAATATTGAATTAAAGTAATTCAAACTGACTTATCCTAGCTTATATAACACCTTTTTCAGTTCTTGGATTTGCAGAAAGTAAAAGGCTGTGAACTCTTTTAAAAGTCATACTGTGTCTGAGTGGGAACAAAGCTTGCCGTAATAAACACTGATTTTTTTTATGTAAGTATACAAATAGCATGTGCTTTGTCAGTAGATCAGTAAATCTGCTTGTCCTTAGGGTGTGTCACCGAAAGGTTAGAAGAAAAAAAGACTGCTCACTGAACAAGCTAAATACTGTTGTGTGACTCATGATGCTAGTGACCATATTACTGCCTAACAATGTCTTATTTAAAGAACCTTGCATGCCCTAATCCACAATTAGACAGACAAAGTTCTTTGGGTGAATCTGATATCTTTTATTAGACCAACTTAAATGGTTGGAAAACAATTATTAAGCAAGGTTTCAGGTTCAAAAGCCCTTCATCAGGCAAAGGAAGTTTCTGCAGTTGGTGTGTGCTCTTCCTGGAGTGGCCGGTCCTTGCCCGCACTTTCATGTCAGCACTAGCATATCTCTGTTCATTTTTGGCCATTGATTGCTAAGTCAGAGCTGTTCCCAAGTGCAGGAATGCCTCAAATCAGTTTGGTAATGCCACTGACAGTGGTTCTGTCCTGTCTGCTTTTACAGCCATTGCTGTTCACATTACTCAGAAATGGGGCCAGTTTTCTACGGGTTATATACTGGTGACTGGGCAAAGGACTTCTAAAACTAAATGAACAAACTACTATAGCTAGTGTGGCTGGGGACTATAACAATTGATATCCTGTGTAAACCAGGCTCAGAGGGGGATCTATAACCCACTCTCACCAATAGGTAACATGTGGTAAAGCTGCAGTTTATGCAAACAAGTCTTGCAAATTAGATGCCTTTGCATGTAGCTGGAAGTTTTCACAAGGAAGTTAAAACAAGTGGTATTCTTTAAAGAGCAGGGACAATGCCTATGCCTTGCTCAGTATTCCTTGTCTTAATTAAAGAAATGTTTAGTTTTAACTGAAAATTTCCCAAGGCATAAAGGGAAGTTAGAACTTGATTTGAGTAGGAGCTGGGAGCTTCCACTCTGGGTGCCCCTGAAAATATCCCCCTTAATCTCCATGGGCACTTGTACACATGACAGTCATCACAACATGAACATGACAGAACTGTCATTTGTGTGACATTATTACAGATGCACCAGTTTGGGGGGTGGGGAGAGAGGGAGGTTAGATGAGCTTGCATCATTGCAAACTAAACTACATCCGGACATAGTTTGCAATGATGCATTACAGCTATCAGGTCACTCCTCAGCCATGGGAGACACAGGCAGGCGCCATAGAAAAAGAAGATTGGGCCCCTCACTGCTTCTGCTTTCAGCAGGCGCCTTCTGAGGGCAGAAGCGGCAAGGGGCCTGCTCCTTTTTTATTTTTTTTTTGGTGGAGCCTGCCTGCTTCTCCCACAGCCAGGGAGCGAGCTGCCGATGAGCCAAGCAGCCTCTGAACTGCAGGGGGCCCTGGTCCTTCTCTCCACAGTGGTGGCACCTCCTGGGGCTGCCCAGGTGGGATGACAGTGGGCCGGGTACTGCCCCAATTTGGAGGCATCACTCAGCCCGATCCAACTGTTTTCTGAGCCTGCCCACTGGAAGCATACTGGATGCTGCTCCCCAGGCAGGCTCAGGGAGCAGTTGGATCAGGCTGGATGCTGCCTCTGAACTGGGGCAACATCTGGCCTACTAGCAACCCACCCAGGCAGCCCTGGGGGATGCCGCTGCCACAGAGGGAAGGACCAGGACCCCCCACAGCTCAGGGACTGCTTTGCCCACCAGTAGCTTGCTCCCTGGCTATGGGCAGGCTCCAGCTCCAACAAAATAAAAAAATAAAGATCAGGTCCCTCATCATAATGTGACAGAAAAATTGAAATGATGAGTTTCAATTAAAAATCCACAGTTTCAATTTAGGAGGCATAGAATAAAACCCTGAGGACTAAACCTCCTTCACGTGTACAAGCGCCCCATGATTGTATGATCTATTGCTCATGTACAATGGCTGTTCCCTTCGTTTGTACCATCACTGCCCTACCAGCATCTGAAAGTGCTTTAAAGTCACATCTAATATATTTATACCCAAACTAATTTTATTTTAGACATGTTGTCCAAATAGAAGTTGGGATAGGAGTTTTTAGTAGGCAGCCAGTCCCTCTTTAACTTTGAGGGAATAAACCCTCAAGTCTATTGGAAACAAGGCTGGATTAAATCCAGGGATGTTTTCCTGTAAACGCAGACAAGCCAAATAAACTACTGAGATTAAGCATTGTTCTCACTTCCTCCTAAATAAGAGTGATGGGGAGATTGCTTCTTTTTTTTTATCTGCTTCCAACACTTTGGATAGTATCTCTGTCTTTATGTCACCTAAACAAAGTAAACTGGGACCTGACCATTTGTGACCTTTCCAGCACCAGACTTAAATACTGTGTTAAAGGAAGGACAGGGCATGTGCTATCATAAGATACATAACACACCTAGGGTGACTTTAGGAAACCTTGCTATAATAAGAAATGGCAATGAGTTAGAATGGTGTACATATGCCCTTAAACATATAAATATAATTATCAAATGAATGAAGATCTTTTTAAAGGTTTTTGCTTTGCTGTATTTAAGGGAATGTAGTTTTAGCCTAAATATGGATGTTCAAAAAAGTTAATTTAAAGTGCTATAAATTAGAGAAGGAATGAACTGAACAAACACTTTTTGGTGGGGGGAATTTCAGATACTGCCCCCACTGGCTGAGTCCAGTAGCTTGGGGGCACTTTCACATGCTTTACAAGAGGCTGCCAGCCCCATGCCCTGCCAGCTGGCAACTTTCAGCAGCAGCTGGAGGAGAGGATGGAGCCTCCATGCTGAGCAGGACCCCAGAATACTGGGTCTGGTCCTGGGGGGACTCAGCTGAATCCACACAGCAGAAGGGTTCCCCCTCCCTCACCCCAGCCTCTTGACAGATGCAGCCAGGAGCTGCAGCATAGGGTGGCTGGCCTGGCTTTTTGCTTTACTGGGGGATGTAGGAAGGGAACCCTCACGCTGCACAGATCAGCCCCAGTTCAGCCCCCACAAAGGCCTAACTCAGCAATCTGGGAGGGTGGGTCCATGTGGCACAGGGGCTCCATTCTCCCACTATTCACCTGGCCATGCAGGGAGGAGACAGAGCCTTTTCTGTCTCCTCTCTGTGACTGCCTGGTGTGGGGGAGGGCTGAGTCGGCGCTTGCCAGGAGCAGAAGAGCACCTGCTAAGAGTAGCAACCCACCCAGTGAGGGCTCCCTGGGATGCCAGGAGAATGCAACTTGCTTTGACTCAGGATGGAATGTGGTACAGACATTAGATAACGCACTCTAACCTAAATCGCTTTAGTTTGATATCACATCCATCCAGGGTTAACTTAGAGCAGAATCCATTTTTAAATTGCTATATGTGTTGCGAGTATCTGTTCTGTTACAACTGTCAGAGATGACACAAGCAGGGTCCGGGGCCCAGGGCAACTCAGCCTATGCAGGGCTCCACCCCCAGATGCGAAGAAGCCAGCGGCAGATTTGGCAGCGTGGTCAGGGCAGGTGCCGAGTGGCTGGATGAGAAACTGTTGACAGTGCGGAGTCACCGCACCACTCCACCTGGCTCTGTGGGGCCCCCCAAAGTGTGGGGCCCCCCAAAGCATGGGGCCCGGGGCGGTCGCCCCAATTCACTATCCCTCCACCCCCCCAGGACAGCCCTGAGAGCTATAAAGTGCATTCTGCAAGCCTAACATGTGGTAAGTATAACATCTGTACCTAGCTTTAATGACTATATTTCCACAGGGTAGAAAGCTGCAGTAGATAAATATTATCTGCATGTTAATGAAAGAGAGAGAGAGATGTCTAAACCACACTACTGGACTTGGCTGAAGATTTGAAAAGTCCAAATCAGGAGCAGCTATGTCTATTCTGTGATGGCAACAATTTCAGCTCTGAAATTGTTTAGTAACTTACTCTTCTAACTCTAACTTCAGGTGCTTGGTTTGTTTTAAAAATGAAATTCAAATAAGTCATTCATTAAGACTAAACGATACTGAATCAGAGTTGGCAACTTACTGTTCTATAGGGGTGTGTAAAATGGGCCCTATTCAATTCAGATTTGGATTTGGCCTGAAACAGGGACAATGATTCAACTTGCTGATTCAGATCACTGTCCCCAGTTTGATTCAGCCAAATCCAAATCTGAAGATTCAATGCTGATTTGAAGAATCAGCGATTTGGCCACAGACACAGCTTTAAACGTTTTTTCTGCATACCTCAAGGTACCAGGCACAGCTTGTGCTGGGGCAAATGGAGCATCCCACAGGAGCACAAGGAAGCCCCCCCGCATGCTTGGCGGAGAACCCAGAAGTGGACCGGAAGTATTTCTGGGTCCGCTGGGGGGCACAAGGGGACCCCCCATGCCCCCCACCACAGCTCAGTGATCAGCTGTGGGGGGACTCTGAGTACCCCACCAGACCCAGGAGGCACCAGTCACTGAGTCGGGGGAGTGCGGGGGGCCCCCGGTGTGCTCCCCGGAGGACCTGAAAGTGGACTGGAAGTGCTTCTGGTCCACTTCCAGGTCTGCTCCCAAGCACACTGGGGACCACCCTGTGCTCCTGTGGGATGCTCCATCTGCCCCAGCCTGGCAGCATTCATGAGCTGCCTGCTACCTTGAGGTAGGTAGAAAAAACATTTAAAGCTGTGTCTATGTCTGAATCGCCGAATCTTTCCAAATCTCTCCTAATTGATTTGGAAGGTTCTGATTTGATTTGGAGAGATTAAAAGGTCTCCTGATTCGATTCAGATTCAGAGATTCAGCCACCAAATCAGGCCGAATCGCCTCTGAATCGAATCAGGGACTGAAGCTTTGCACAGAACCTACTGTTCTATAGAATTACATGAAGGCAAATGCGATCCCTAGCTTTAAATTCTGGGTGATTTTAAACCATTGTTTGATCAGAAGAATTCTTGCTTCGTAGTTATTGAAAAGTAGCTCTTCATTGTTAAAATACATTGAAGTTACATAATGTTTGGTTGGCACCATGTGGTGAATCATAAAGGCAAAGCATTTGCTATTCACACTGATCTTTGAAAGTCAAATAAAGTCCTTGGCAAAATTCTAGAGTACTATATTCTAATTTGGTTCTGGCCTTGTATATTGTGAATAGTGTACACCTCCTTTTACTTATATATGTCTCATGTCTGAATGGGCAACCAGGTACAGGTGTATCCCCCCTTCACATGCATCTTTTGGACATTTCTCCTTTCTCTTCTACACATGGGATGGTACAACTCAGCGCCATGCCCTACCCAAGCCTGTAACAACATGCAACATTTAACCATCACTAGGAACTGCTTCAAATGATCATTTGTTTAAGCTGAGTTTTAAGGCCATTGAGTGGCCATGAGCAGAGACATACCATGTGTCTGATGTTTTGTCCCTTTCATTTAGCACTGATCTAAGGTTGTCAACTGGCTATATCTTTGTAACAAATACAAAGAGTGTTAAGCTAATGCAGTTTCAAAATCCTGTTTTTCTTATTCCAGAGCCGGGCCATTCCAGAGTCTCCTTATATCTGGCCATGTCCTTAGTCTCCTCTCCAAGCTTCACTTTAACTGTCCATCTCCAGAAGCAGGAAAGCCAAATTAAACAAGAGAATTCTCTGAGCCAACTCTGTATTAGGTCATCTGTTGTATACATTAAGCAAATGGCACAAACATCCCTAATATGAGAAAATGACCAAAAATGTTTTTTTGTCTGTGTTGGATATATGCATAGTCTGGAATCAAATGTTCTGTTTTGCTCTCATGCCCACATCTAATCTGACTAAGGCTGGTGCTGAGGGGATTGTTCACTATAACTCTTTAAGAATCCATGACTTCCCTCCTGCTCTTTATTCTGATCCAAAAATGGGCAAATTTACAGTCATTTAGCAAGGCACTGTTTGAGTAAAGTGCTCAAGAAAAGCATTTCTGTAAACAGTGAGTTCACACAGGGCAGAGCTGCTTAAGTTTATTCAAATTAGATCATTTCCTTTGAAAACAAAAAGCCCCTTTTGAGGTAAATTTATCTATTCTGAAGTACTTGTCTTTTTTCCCTTTTGTTCTGTATTTTTCCTCCCTTTTATTCTTTAACGTTTTTGAGAATTCTCTTTATTCTTGAAAATGAGTATGGAGTGGGGAAAGAATGGAAATGAAATATAGTTTTAAATTTTTAACAAAAGTGTGAAAAGTTTAGAAAATATGAAATTGGATCCTAAATTAAAGTTCTGAAATATTGACACTTTTTGTGCAGCTCTTGACATTTTCCACCAGCTCAGGAAAAGATGGTGTATGTGGCTCTAGACAAATCCTATATTATAGGTTAATCAGTTTTCTGAGCAGAGAAACACAATCTTGCAAAACTGATTATTTGCATGCACACAATGTGACTCCGGGGTCAAGAAGAATATAAACCACAGCCCTTTTATTTAAACTCTTTTTGTTAAAATAGTTTTGTTATTTTTGAAGGCGGCTCATTGATGAAGTGACTCATTGAAGCATCTGATACTTGCTAATGAAACACCTCACTGCAGGTGTTACAGCCATTACCAGCCATCTGTTAACTTTCTTTAATTATCTTGGGTAATTTTTACATACTACTCAGTGTGGCATCAAACAGAATATAACATTTTTTTAAAGCGGGAATTATCTTATTTTGTCATGCCCCTGCTTCTTAAATATTCAGGAAAAATAGCAGGATTTGAGATATACTCAGAATTTTTAAGGGTTGGGCATAGATTTAGAGGTACCACAGGACTATTTTCTGCATCCTTAGCAGAAAGCTGACATGGCATTGACATTCCCTTATTTCAAAAGAAAAATTGCTATTGATGGATACTAACTTGGTAGAGAGGCATGTTTTTTACTCATTTTTTGTAGCTGCTTTTACAAAGTTTTATTTCTTTTGCCCTTTTTTTACCACCTCCTGCTTAGTCTTATTCATTTCTTTTCTTTTTCTTTAACTGTTCAAAATCAAGTATAGCTTAGCTTGCTGAGGAAAATGCCACTGTCATGCCAAGAATTTGCGTGCACGCTTAACTGGATACTAAGTATGTGAATACACAATGTGTAAGTGCACATCAAGTACAAACATGTGAATGCAAGCAATATGCCAGCACAGGTGACTTTGAGAATCTGAATTGGGAGCTAGAAATTGCCTTTTATCCATAAAAGCAGCATATCTTTCAGTTCCTCTTCAGCTTAACTCTTTGACTACTGTCCAGGCTTGTGGTCCAATATTTAGCACACCTTGTTCTGTAACATAAAAGACATGAGTACTCCGTTTGCTTTGTTTCTGTGTACTAGAATGGCACTGGACATGTTTTAAAGGCAGAAAGCTAAGTTTTAAGGTATACTGAATTGACAGTGTATATCATTATTCAATGATACATCATTCAATGTGTATCATTATCCCTCTGGATATTTCAAGAGTGATACCAAACAGACCCCAAAGAAAAACTGAATGGCTATGATATGGAGCTTGAAGGAATACAAGGGACGGAAGATTTATGGGATGTTAGCATTATCACCAGAGCAGGGGAAGCTTTGAAAGTAGCCAACTACATTTTTGTCTGTGTGAAAGGAAACCACGATATTAGCTGTAGTTGGTGCTTCATCCCCTCCACCCCACAAAAAATGATTTTCCTCAAGGGCATTCACAAAAGAAAAAAAGACAGTACATCCTGAAGCACTGAACCATGAACAGCACTTACCAGGCTGCTGCTCCAGCTGGCCCAGATCCCCCTCTGCAGTACCAGCCAGTGGTATAAAAGATTAATTCAATCTCCTGCCTAGATTCCTTTTTTAAATCATTTAAAAACCTACTTACATACCCTGGTAAACTTTGAAAAGCACAGTTTGAAAATATTTCCCAAAAACACACTTCCCAATCTGGCTTTCTCTTCCCTATAGATTATCACAAATAATACATAACTTTGGAACTTTTCTGCTTCAAAATAAGTTCATTTTGTTGTTTATTTTATCACCCAAATATCCTAATTCTTCTATGCTGGTAACATACCTTCCATCTCCATATCTTTATCTATTTCTAGGGCCAAATTACAGTCTCAGTGTTTTGCTCACAAAAGACTAAAGAGACAAAGGTCAAATATTAAGAACCATTCTCAAATACTAAGAACCATTTTGTGAGGTTTCTTCCTGCCCTACTTTACTATGATCCTATTCTCTATTCATTAGTTGAGATTTATTATCCTCTTTTTAAAAATGTGTTACCCCAGCAAGGAGCAGAAACAAAATCATACAACAAAACTATCCATGTGAGCCAGAAACAATGAAGAGCAAAGTCAGAATGGATACTTCACACATACATACCCTCAGCTGAAATTTCTCTGTACATGCTACTGAGTGAATATCTTCAGACAGAAAATAAACATCTATATATCAAGATCAGTTCCTAAAGAGATGAAGGCACTGGATGAGTGCCCTAATATCACTATTTACTTATCTACTTGAATTATACCTTCAAGCCCCAGCCAAGATTACCCCATAGTGCAAGGTGAAATCTGTACATATAATAAGGACACAGCCCTTCTAGACAGGGAACAAGTACTGAACACAGATCATCCATAGTTGTACCTTCTGCAGAACACCATTTTTTAAAATTTCTGTAGCTACTAAATCAACTTTCGCTCATTCAGACATAGTCTAATCCCTGAGTCTGTTCCTTTTTTATGGGATCCCTTTTCATGCAGACAAGATACTGAGGACATTAAGTATATAAAAAGAAACAGCTTAGTTTTCTGTACTTACCCATTTCTGGGTTGTGAGTTTCCAGCTTCAGAATCATCTTTCTCTCCCTGGTATGAAGGAACGGTGCCTGATGGATGGTCTGGGATGTCTTCCTCAAGCCCTTCTGCTTCCCACTCACCCTCCTGTTGTAGAGGATATGTAGATGTCCTATATACTTGTGCTTTTAAGCTGTGGAAAGAACGATGTTGGTATCCATGATTTCTTGAATTTGTGACCAGCTCCACTACTCTTACTACAATGCAGATGAGCAAAAGCTTAAGTATCATTGTTGTTTTCTCTAACCAGTCACTCCTGCCTCTTGTTCTTTTTCCCACAGCTCAAACTGAGTTACTCCTGAAATTCCTGCTATAATTTTGTTTAAAGTTAAAACTTGGAAAAGAAAAAAAACAGTTGTAACAAAGAGCGGAAGAAACTTTCAACCCTCCCAGCTACTCTGGAAATGTCAAGAGGCCATTAAACAATGTGAAGCTGGTTCCTGTGTAGGGCTCAAAAGAGGCTGAGACAGAGGAAAAATGTGGAGATGGGGTTATTCTTTATTCAGGGAACTTCTGATTTTGGTTGCCTTCTAAACTTATCTGTGAACAGGAACTTAAGTCTTTAACAGCTGACTTCTCCCTGGTGCACAGGAAAAGGATGTTAGCTTTAAAGAAAGAAAAGGAAAAGAAAAAAAATATTGAGCGATGTAGCAGATTCTAAGTTTCACATTCCCAAGCCAGGAAACATATCACAAACCAACCATTTCTAGATCTATTTAAATATCTCTGCTGTGAGTTAAAGGCTGGGACACACTGATTAACATAGTTATACTACATTTGATAAGCTACAGCCAGGCTCACCCATTGGATGGGTGTTACTCAGAGTGGAGGGTAAACTTGGGTAAATGAAGAATAATGAGCAATTTACAAAGATTTCTTTCTCTATCTTGGGTGGGATTTCCAAAAGAATGCAGTGATCATCTAACTCTGCTCCTATTGAAGTCAATGGTCATTTTATCCTAGATCTCAGTGGGAACAGAATTATGCAAATACCGAGTTGAAAATCACATAGTTGAACATCTTGCTTCTAGCACTTTGTCTCAACCTGACTGATATAATATGATAGGCATTGTGGTCACTATTGAAATATCATTATCTGACAAAGACTTCCACTGCAATAGCTCCTGCAACACCTCACCTACTTAGAAAGTAATAATGGTGGAAATAATGATGGAAATCTGGACACCAGAATTTTATAACAGGTGATCAGTGCATGGTTTCTGCTTCTATTTTAGATTATGGGGGTGCCTCTCTTGCTCTGTTTTGCAGTATGTAACTTCCTACTGTGGTTGAGGATGCCATTTTCAGGAAAGAAGCTACACAGATTTTTTTTGTGCACGGACCGGAACTCCCCCACCGAGATTCGGGACGGTCTCAGGAGAGACTCTGACAGGTCTAGGGTAAGGGAGGACCAAGTTAGAGAACTTCTGGAGGGGCTAGACATGTTCAAATCAGCAGTTCCAGATGCTCTCCACCCCATGGTGTTGAGGGAATTGGCAGGGGTTATCGCTGGGCCCCTGGCACGGCTTTAGGAGCACTCATGGTGCTCTGGCCAGGTGCCAGATGACTGAAAGAGGGCCAATGTGGTCCCCATCTTCAAAAAAGGGAGGAGGGGGGACCTGGGCAACTATAGGCCTATTAGCCTTACTTCTATCCTGGGGAAGCTCTTTGAGAAAATTATCCAGGAGTACATCTGTGAAGGGCAGTGGGGATGACGCTCAGGGGCAACAAGCATGGTTTCCTTAAGGACAGGTCCTGTCATCCCAACCTGATTGCCTTCTATGATCAGGTCACAAAATCGTTGGACGTAGGTGTCGCGGTGGATGTAGTCTTTCTGAACTTTAGGAAGGCCTTTGACACTGTCTCCCACCCCATTCTCATTAAAAAGCTAGGCAACTGTGGCATTGATGCCTACACAGTCAGATGGATAGCAAATTGGCTGAGGGGCCATACTCAAAGAGTGGTGGTGGATGGGTCATATTCGACCTGGAGGGATGTGAGTAATGGGGTCCCCCAGAGCTCAGTCCTTGAGCCCGCACTGTTCAATTTTTTCTTAGCAACTTGGACCCTGTTTAAATTTGCAGACGACACCAAGATTTGGGGTGAGGTGGGCACGCTAGAAGGGAGGGACAGGATACAGCTGGACCTGGGCAGGTTACAGGGGTGGGCAAATGAGAATAGGATGAGATTCAATACTGACAAGTGCAGGGTGCTGCACTTGGGCAGTAGGAACCGGCAGCACACCTATAGGCTAGGGAACTCCCTTCTCAAAAGCACGGTAGCAGAAAGAAATCTTGGAGTCATTATCGATTCCAAAATGAACATGTGCCACCAATGTGAGGACATGGTCAGTAGGGCTAACTGCACCCTCTCATGCATCCATAGATGCATCACAAGCAGGGCCAAGGAGGTGATCCTCCCCCTCTATGCTACACTGGTCAGGCTACAGTTGGTATATTGTGTCCAGTTCTGGGTGCTGCACTTCAGGAGGGATGTGGACAGCATTGAGAGGGTCCAAAGGGGGGCCAGTCACATAATCTGGGGACAGCAGGGCAGGCCTTATGAGGAGAGGCTACGGGACCTTAACCTGTTTACCCTTCACAAGAGAAGGCTGAGAGGGGACCTGGTCGCCATCTATAAACTTACTAGGGGGGACCAGCAAGGAATGGGAGAGACCTTGTTCCCCTAATCGCCTCCTGGAGTAACAAGGAATAACGGCCATAAGTTGTTAGAGAGTAGGTTCAGACTAGACATCAGGAGGTGCTACTTCACAGTCAGAGCGGCTAGGATCTGGAACCAACTTCCAAGGGAAGTGGTGCTGGCTCTTACCTTAGGGGTCTTTAAGAGGAGTCTTGATGATTACCTAGCTGGGGTCATTTGAGCCCAGTTTTCTCTTCTGCCCAGGGCAGGGGGTTGGACTAGAAGATCTACAAGGTCCCTTCTAACCCTACCAACTATGAATCTCTGAATCTAATAAAGAGGGTGAAAAGTCTGGGTGCATAATTATTAGGTAATTAATTCTATTCAAATGACTGGAAAATACACAACCCAAAACATATAGCGTCTCCTCTAGATAGTTATGTTCAAACCTGCTTTGATGCCTGCTTATGGGTTGGGAGGATAAGGTTTTAACTGTAGCCTTAGCTTTTCAATGGTCCACCATTACAGACAGTGAAGTTGCACCCATGTACACTAGGTCTGGATTTAGTCCCTTCTCCTTCTGACTTTCTCTCTTTCCACTCTTAATTGGAAGCAGATGAAAATGGAATTACACACTTCAGACTTGTGCCAAAGCATATTCTGCAATAGCCATTTGAATTTATTTCTCCATAGACAAAAAGTTCTTAGAAACAATATATTCATTTCACAGTTTTTCATTCTTTAGGGCTTTGTTGCATGGTAATTTTGGGTAGCTTCTGAAGCTCTTAATACCTGGATTATCCACACATTATCGCCTGAAACTAGTTTTAAGTATACATTATATGACTCAACGTTATGCCACTCCAGGGCAGAACTATCTCTGACCAGTGTTACACTAAATGGTAGCCTAGAGTGCTACACCTTAGGTTGTACTTTAGTGTAAACACTAGAACTGTGCAAAGCTTCGGTCCCTGATTTGATTTGGCAAAGTTTCAGCCTGACTCGGTGGCTGAATCTCCAAATCCGAATTGAATCAGAGGACCCTTAAGCTCTCCGAATCAAATCTGAACCTTCCAAATCAAGTTGGAGAAATGCAGAAAGTTTCAGAGATTTGGACATTGACACAGCTTTAAATGTTTTTTCTACATACCTCTAGGTACCAGGCAGCTTGTGAACACTGCAATGCTGGGGTGCACGAAGTGTCCCACGGAAATGTGGGGGGGTTCCCAGCGCACTCAACAGAAATGGCATTTCTGGTCCATTTCCAGGTCCACCAGGGAGCACTCAGGGTCCTCTCCACCCCATCCCCCGCCCGTGCCTCTGTGGCTCAGTGACTGGTGCATCCTGGGTCTGGAGGGACACCCGGGGTCCCCCCCATGGCCAGTCACTGAACTGGGGTGGGTGTGGGGAGGCCCCCCCATATGCTCCCCAGCAAACCTGGAAGTTAACTGGAAGTACTTCCAGTCCACTTCTGGGTTCACCATCGAGCACAGGGAGGGGCCCCCTGAACTCCTGTGGGATGCTTCAAGTGCCCCAGCATCACAGCATTCACAAGCTGCACCTGGTGCCTCAAGGTATGTAGAAAAAACATTTGAAGTTGTGTCTATGGCTGAATCACTGATTCTCCAAATCAGCATTGAATCTTCAGATTCAGATTTGACTGAATCGAATCAGAGAGAGTGATCCGAATCAATTAATCCAATCCCTGTACCTAATTTGGTCTGAATACAAATCCAAATTGAATAGGGCCCGCTTTGCACACCCCTAGTAAACAGCCTACCCATCCCACTCTCCTTCTGGCCTGGATTGAGCCCTGAGCCCTGCCATCCTCAGCATCCCAGATTCCACTTACTTGTGGTTGCCTGTGCTGTATGTCCTGGGGAGCAGGCAGGGAAAGGTTAACCTGCTGGCCTAGCCACTGCCATCACCACTCTCTGGGCAGGTTCAGCCCAAAGAAGAGCAGGAGTCCAGCAGTGGCAGTGGAAAGGGCAAGCAGGCAGGGTAACCCTTCCCTCTGTGGTCCCTGGGACAGCCAGTGCAGGCAGCTCAAGTTATCTGGCAGGGGGCAGGGGCAGGGGCAGGGCAGGGAAGTCTCAGGGGGAACACCTGAGAGGCAGGGGGGAGCTCTGGGAACAGAGGGGGAACCAGAAAAGTCCCAGGAGTAGAGAGAAACCAGGGGAGTGCCAGGGAGGCAGGGTGTAAGCCTGGAATAGGGGGAAGGTTTCTTACACTTTAGTCTTCCAGGCCCTGCTGGCATGAATGTGAACTGCTCCAAACTCAAGCTAGCACTAACACTGATCAACATTTGTATGGCTCACAGTGTAAGGTGTAACAAGGCCCTTACTTTGTACATAAAAAGGAAAGAATTAATTTTAAAAAATATATTTATGTCCAAGTTAATCCACTGAAACCTTAAATTCAGTATAATCTACATGATAGGCTATGGCTATAAACATGAATGGCTTGATCATCAAAAAATGGGCCACTTTTAAAAAGTAGTAAACCTGGAATGGTTTTAGTGAACTTTTGTTGCCTCAGGAACACATATTCTGGTTTCAAATCTCTGCAAACAGACTATACAAGTAAAAAGGATTTTGTGATTTTCGAGGACAGACTGTGCAACTCTGCTGATCCCTGTTCAGAAAGGGAATAAATATTCATGCAATATTGATTTTCCAGGCCAGGAAAATGCTGTCTCATTCTCCCTGTCTCATGCTCATGCAGGCATGCTCACGTACACGCACACACTCAAGCATTCTCAATGTAATGACCCCCGGGACTGAGTATACTGTTAACCTGTACCAGTGGGACCACAATGAAAACTGTGGAGTAGAATTTCACTAAAAAGTAAGGGGGAGGGGTTATGCTTTTCACAGCATGTTTTCCAGAGCAGGAAGGTAGGAAATGAAGAAATGGAAAATCCTTGTCTTCTGCATTTTTGTTTCAGTTTTATTACTAAATATACTTTACAGATTTTAGATGGGGTAGATTGCTGAGAAACTTGATCTTTGGAAACTGATCTCTCCTTCTACAGAGCAGTGGTCTGATTCAGTATGACAAAGCCTATATTATTCTGCATATATAAGTCTTCTAGCCAAAGGATGTTTACAAAGGCAACTGATCTCTTTCTGTATCCAGCCTCCAAGCAAAATGTCAGATTAAAGATAAAAAGTGAAAAAAAAATTCTTATGAAAATCCTATCCACTGAGTCTCTGTTGGTCATAGAAACACAGGAAAATACTATTGAAAAGGACCCAAATAGATCATTTAGTCCAATAGAACCCCCTTCAGAAGTGGGTTTAGTCCAACCCCCTCCTGAAGATTGGTTCATCCTTTTTAAGCCATCCCAGACAAACAGGTAAAAACATGTTTGCTTCTTTATTTAAAAAGTTCAAAAAAGGTGGAGATCTTTCAAGATCCATGGATATGAAGAACAACTGGTCACCATCCTCTCTCTGTATATATATATTTATTATTTGAAGATGGCTATCAAATTCTTCCTCCTGGAGGGCATGAGTTCAAGTTTGGGAAAACTCAGTTTTATCTAATTTATGTGGATCAACAATTACTGTCCCTCACCAGTACAGAGAATGTGCTTGCAGGGGATACAGGCAACCAGCTGTGAACTGAACCCGTGCCAATCCTGACTTATAAAAGCCCACCAAAAGAGTTTGAGGCCATTGCTGACAGAGGTAGCCAGTGCCTTTCTTTGGGAGGGCAGGGCGTCAGACGTTAAGTCTGCAGTGACTCTCCAGTCAGGTATCACCCTAGCTCCAACCTCCTGTTTTTAGGGAACGTTATTGAATGAGTGGTTGCCCCACAGCTCTGGGCACATCTGGATGCTATGAGTCCTCTCTCCCTTTTTCATCTGACCAAGGCTCCACAATCTCAGTCCTTACTCAGTTAGGAATTAGATGCAGTTGAACCAAATGAAACTGAATTCAGATGAGAGAAGTGATGGTAGTGACCAAACTGCTTGACCTGTGAAGGATTGAAACATGCATCATTGATGTGGATCAGCTTTCTCTTATCACTTGGGTTTGTAGCCTTAGAGTGCTCCTGGAGTCTTTGACACACCTGGATCCTCAGGTCTCTGCAGTGGCTAGAAGTGTCTTTAACCACTTCCAACAGATGAGAAAGCTGTGCCCCTTTCTTTCAGGTTCAGATATGATCACCATTGTCCATGTTCCCGTAACCTCAAAGCTACACTGCTACAGTGCATTGTACTTGGCTATCCTCAAGGACCATTTGGAGCTGCAGAAGAACATAGGAGTCCAGGTGCTTGTCTTGCTAAAGCCCTAAGTGGCTGGGCCACTTAGGGCTTTAGCAAGACTAGTACTGGCGGTGCTGGTCTGATGCTGGTCTTGCTAAAGCCCTAAGTGGCTTGGGCCCTACATACCTAAGGCTGCAATTCCTAAGGACAACCCAAAACAACTCAACTTCCTGTAAGTAGCATCTGTGTGTCAAGTTTATTTGGCAAAAACTCACAGAAGGTCATTCTCAGTAGTCACTCCTCAGCTCTGGAATTCCCTCCCCTTTGCCTATCAGTCTGAGCCTGGACATCTAGGACATCTATGGGAAACAGTGTAAAATCTTTTTATTTGGATAGGCTGTTAGCAGGAATGGATACATTTTGGGGTATTGTTTAACATGTTTGTTGATTATGTACTATTCCATTTTAATACTGTACCCGTTTTTATAATGTATCTCATTTTCATTTGTAAGGTTTCCTGCACTTTTTCCTAATATACATTAAGAAAGGGTTATTTGGAGAAAAGCTATAGAAAGAGGTTTCCATTGCTCTGACAGTTACTATACTAGTCAGTGATTTCTTTCTGTTATGCAGGTCAGCTAAATATTATAGTTTTGTTCCATAAGATGAACAAAAATAAACAATATGTATAGGTTTAACAGGCAATGAGTTTGCCTTATCTCGTGTTTTCCTGTTACTCCATGTAAGTTACATCTCTGTTTTTTGTTAGACTTTGAATTTAAAATAAGATTCAATATGTTAGTTAAATGGACATTTTGACTTCTTTCTACTTTCAACAAACATATCTTGACAAAATGATTAAGTGTAAACTAAAACTATGATATTTATTTAATTTCCTACATGCTAATTTGCGTACCTAAACATTTAATATGGTACTCTGACTTATGCACCCAAGTTTGTAAGTTAGCCCCATTACAGTAGTAGCAATAAAGTATTTTTAGTTTGAGTAAGAGAACTGGCTGTTGCAATAGTTAAGTACCACATTTGACCTGTTAGGCAAATGTCATACCAAGTTTAATAATCAATATTCACAAGTAAACTCCAGGTGTACAAACTGCATATTGTATCTACCTTCAATCAAGAAATTTGATAGGTAGTAATAATAATGATGATATACAGCATAGAGGTAAGAATTTCTTAGGGTGATATCTTTTATTAAAGCAACTATGTTGGGATAAAGTTAGACAACCTTTTGAATGCAAGACATTCCTGAGGAAGAAGGTCTTGCATTCAAAAGTTTGTCTAACATGCCCTGTGGCATTACCTAAAGGTAGGAAATCTTTGCTGCTCATATAATTTCTGGGTACAACATCACTCTTACACCACTGATGTACAGTATAGACATTTTCAATTAGTGTACAATATACAACCAATTAATCTAAATTTTAATTGCAAACTATTGCTGTAAGTTAATGAAAATGGAAAGAGAGAAATTCTTAGGCATAAAGCTGTGCATACAGCTTTAAAACCAATGCTATAGAACATGGATCTTAAGTCATATTTAAGTTGAGTAGCTAAGAGCAAAATCAATAATAAAAGATTATGGATAGCTTCCTCAGAATAGAAAATATGGTACCAAAATTGCTGTGGAATGACAATATAAAGAAGTTTTCAATTATACCTACTATTAAGCCTATGATATTGTCTTGAATCCGGAGCCTTCCTGAAAGGGTTTTAGTGTAATACAATACCAATATAAGCTGCTTTCAGCCTTGGAGTATGTTCCAAAAATATTAAGTGCCTCTGTTGCGTTGCTTTTCAGGGTCATCAAGGAAGGAGAGTGCACAAAAGCTCTTAAAGCAGTAATGACTTGAAACCATGGTGGTTTGATATTTCATATATTTACTGATACCTTGCATCCTGGAGAGTACTGTATCCTTCCCTAACACTCTTCAAAGACCTGGAAGACATGAGCCCTGAGGCATTCCCTAAAGGTGGGAAATCCAGACTATTTGAGACCAGAGTTCCAACCCCACAGACTACTCTACTGTCAGCCTTCTCTCATAAACATGTCCCCCGAAAACACCTGAAACAATACTCTAGAAAAGGTATTTATTTCATACTATTTAAGGCCTATATGTCAAAATCAGGTGCTAAGGTACATGGTTGACAGCTGAGAGATTGCAGGTTCAAGGCCATAGCAGAAGCGCTCGTGATGAGGCCTGTCATATTCTAACGAATCTGTGAATTCTGCTAAATACATTGTCACAAGGACATGAAAAAGGAAGGAAAGGTCAAAATTTACACATCATAAATCTATATATGTATGTATGATGCTCATATCTGCAGTGTTTCTAATCCTCATCCTCTAGTAATGTAATCATCTACTCATCTTTCAGTAATGTTTTGTAACCATTTATAATTAAAACCTTTAAATAAAAAGCAATGAGAGAAATCTCTCTTTTGGGAAGAAATCGAATTAAACTTTCTCCCAGTTCATTTTGTTTTGGGCCCTGAATCAACAAGATATTTAGCATATGAGTCACCCTGCTGAAAATTTACTTGTACTTAAAGGCAGATGCATGCCATACCATCTTGCTGAATTGGGGCCTCCTATATTACTCATTATCTCTTAATATCAGAACTGAGGTGATAATTTTGTTATAGTTGTCTCAGGTTGGCTGGAACTTAGCTCTCTCTGTTGATGCTATCTGGACTCTGTCTTACTAGCAAGCATTGAAGAAACGCAGGGCCTGCTCTTCTAGAAGTCAATGGCAGTTTTTCTATTAATTTTAAGTGCAAAAATCTTTGGGCTACTATGGCCGATCAGCTAATCAAATTAGATTTTCCTTTTTCAGGTGCTCCCTGCCAGAAGTATCTAGACTCAAGACACCTCTAATTAAGACTCAAGGAACCCCTTGCAAAATGTCCTCTTAGCTTTCACTCATTTTTTGAATATGGAAAAATAACCGCCCCATTCTTCTACTGCAAAAAACTTAGAAAAACCAGGTCAGAATGTTTTTAATATTATGGATTTCTATAAAAAATCCCTATGTTTATTTTGTGAATCATATGTAGGTGTTTGCACTCCTAACTGCTAAAATTTCATGGCAACCTTAAAAGGATCTCATCAGCCGCAGCACCCTGGCTGAGAATCATTGACCTAGACCAACAAAAACAGATACAATCACAATCTCATCAGATCTGTATTGGTACAGCATACATATTTTTCCTTTATTAGAATTGTCCAAACCAGAATCGGTATATTCTGAGACTTCCTTTATATCTCCTATTTTTTCTTTTATTAAATATTTAATGGTTGATGCGCTTACAATCATTCAGAGGTCTGAATCTTCTCAATGCAAATACAAATTCCCTCCTATGTGTCATCATCAAGAACCTCTTAGAAATAAAAGATAAAAAATGATGTTGTAATGTTTTCCAGATCACTGTTCTTTTCCAATTCTCCAATGGAAGATGGGAAAACCCCCCAATCATGTGCATGCACATACATAATTGTAATATACAAGACAATAATAAAAATGACCTTGTCAACTTTTTATATGACCACATAGTCAGTGCTATGGATGACATTAGGAAATAGCATGAAGACTGCTGTCAAAGCTATTCCTGAGAATTTCAATTGCTCAGGAAGACAATAGCTATTTATACCACTCAGTACTTAAGACCTGTTTCAGCAAAGCAACCTAGTACATTTGTAGAGTACTTGAATAGTTCTGGTTTGCATAAAATTAAGAAAATGCTTTAAGTGTTCTGCTGAACTGAGGCCTTAATTCTGGATGGGTATGATAGGTAACCTAAAAGATTTTCACAGTCCATCAGCTCAAAGGTTTGATTTCCCAGCAATACCTTGCAACACAGATTCTTGACCCAAGCAATGATGCCTGTATAAAATGTTGCATCATTCTGCAGCAACTAAGCTATGTGTTATAGCAACACAAAGATCAGTAGGAAACAGGATTTTCACCCCCAAATTAATGTGAGTTTTCAAAGGCAAATGATTATAACATGATGTCCAGGCAAACAAAAATCCCTAATTTGCATTAAGTGCCTTGTGATGCTAACTTTAAAATTTACTAACTTAAGTAAACATTACAACTCCCTTTAGTTGTGCATTAAGCTTTTTGCTAAAGGGTCTTATTCTTTCTTTCTGTTAGAGAACGTTGGGATGTTCTTGTCAACGTTCTGTTCTGTATGAGTTCTGATAACTGCAAGCAAAAGAAACCAGACCCTGTTTGTTGAGTTTAAAAGGCTACCTGCTGTACATGTCTGCCAGCTTCCAGTAACCCTCAAGAACTCCCCTTTGCTCTACCCACCATAGTCTCAGGGAGTTCTTCTTTCAGAACTCAAATGCTTTAGAGTTTAGCTGCTAAAACCTCTCTTTCCAGACAAGAGCATCTGCAGAGCATCCTTGAGTGAGAGCACTGCAGCAGATCTTAAAAGCTTTAACAATCTGGACTTTTTCCAAAAATCCTCACCTACCTTCTCCTCCCACCCTCCCTCTTCCTTCCCTTCCCTTCCTAAACCTTACCAGGCAGACCCATATCATTAATATTTCAGTATTAGCCTTTCACAGGCATCGACTACACTGCACTGCATCTCATCAATAAGAGCTAGCACAGGCTGCGTAGTTCACCACTCTGCCTTCATCCAGCAGAAGAATAAGAGCAAAAGACAGCAAGAGACAGAGAGGGAAAAATTGAACAGCCATTGAGATTGCAGTGTCCTGAGGTGCCTTTTTACCACTATTCCTCAGTCAAATCCTGCAGGTAATATCAAAACAATCAAGGAAGAATGGATGTCTTTAAGAAAGGTTTCTCCATTGCAAAAGAAGGTGTGGTAGCTGCTGCAGAAAAGACGAAACAGGGAGTGACTGAAGCTGCAGAGAAGACTAAAGAGGGTGTGATGTATGTAGGTAAGAGACAATTATTTTTAATACATGATTGAGCATGAAATGCCACATCTTAACTTGAAGAATGTTGCACAGGTAAAGCTTAGAACTGGCTGGCTGGAGGGCTGGACCCCATCCCCACCCCTGGTACACTCAGTGCCTAACTCTGGGGTGTCACAACCTTTCCTCATCTGTAAAGCAGAGATAGTGAGTTACACTTACTTCAAAGGGAGAGTTGCCAAGTTCAAATGCATTTAGTGTCCAAAAGGCACTAAGATCCTCAGATGGAAGATATATGTTATGATTATTATTCACTGTTTGCTTTCAGGGTGGATCACAATCTCAATTTCACCTTCAAACAATTAGATGTGCAGTGACTGCAGATGTGATGGCTCATGTTAAATTAGGCTAGTAGGAATATTTGTTTCCAGCACCACCACCACACAGTTTGTTTCTGGCATCCTCTTCTATATGCTCTGAGAGCTCTTTCCATTTTCCAGACTCACATCCATCCATCAGCTACCTTTCCAAGAGGGACAAAACTTAAACTCCTCTAAATCTATGTTGCCCGATAGCTAGGTGCTGCATAACAGCATGGGCTGTTTCTTAGAAACTTTCCTGGCATAATTAATTCTCTCTGTTTCCATTAACCTCACACCAACCATTTGAAAGTTGTCCTTGCAACCTGATAACTACACAATCCAGGGGTAATGCATAAAATATAGCACTGTTTTTGTAAGATTGCTTTCCCATGTTATACTCAGAAAATGATGGTTGTTGCTATTGTATCTGCTGGCTGTTACTAAACTGTGATTTTTAAATAGAAAAGTTTACACACAACCTCTTCCTGCTGTTAGCGCTGCATTATCCACAGAGTATCATTGCTGTAATAGAGCACCAGAAATAAAAACTTTATTTGTAACAATATGGCCACATCTTAATTTCCAGATTTATACAGCAATCTACTGACAAGGTACAGTGGCTCCCACCCTTTACAGTATATATCTGGTACAAATTTTAATTTGGATCTGAAATTCAGCACTGCAGGATCCTTTAAAAGCCTTTTAAAAATAACTAAAAACAGTGATTTGTTAATCTCACACCCAACTGCCAAATACTCAGATTGTTCTTGTACCCTATTACTCCTTTCTAGGCAATACAAGCAAGGCCAAACACGAAAATTCAAAATTTTGATAAGTATCTCTTCCAAAGAGATTTAACAACTCCAGCCTTTGACTGTCATTTCATTTTTCCAGTCAAATTACCTGTAGAATATTCTGGCATGATCTTATGTCTAATCTTTTCAACAATTTTAATGCCTTCTTTTAAAGTTAAATTGCTGAATACAAATCACGTTAGAGACCAACTTTGAAGCTCATGGGTAATTTTTTAACTCACACTGGGTAGTTTAATCAGGATTATAAACTGCTCTCCATCTTTTTCATGATGCTGATTCATGGCCTGATCCTCTCCTAAATGGTGCTTGGGGCCTACTGCATGCCAGACAATGTTCAGCCCTTTTCATAGGGGTCAAAGACTTCACAGAATGGGGTTGTTAAAAGCCAAATGATGATTTGGTTCAGACAAACAGAAGAGGTACATTCCTTTCCTCTGTTATAATGGATGCAGTCACAATGCAAGCCAAAGCACCTTCCCTTGCTGTTTACCTTTTGGGATGTTTATCAAGACACCCAATGAAACTCATTCTCTCCATATAACCTAAAAGCAACTTCACTGTTTTAAGACACATTGTATGAAGGAATTTGAAAAGCTTAATGAGGAAAGAAGGCAGCTCTTGCATAGCTGGAACCACTCAGGAACATGAAGGTCTTTTCCAGATATCAGGGGAGAGGCCCCAAACCAAAAGAAATAAAGAAACCCCAGAGGGTGGATGGAAGAGGTTCAAGGCTCCTTTATGTGAACTCTATTTTTAACATAACTTTGGTATCTTTAATCAAAAGCCACCACATCCCTAAGATTTCCAGTTAGCCAGGTGCCAGTATCAATACTGATGAGTCACTGCAACATGAGGTAAAATTGGTAGTCCGGCAAGATACACCTTCCTGGAGTCTACAGTGTTGTCATGGTCCACCTGGCATCTTCACTTACATCACTAGACCAGAAAGTTTCAGTGTCATAATCTACACTAGTGCTTGGGTGATTGCTAGCCTATGATAATTAATAATTGCTAGCCTATGATAACCTAGTTAAGGATTACCTGGAGGGCTTAGATGTGTCCAAGTCGGCAGGCCTGGATGACCTTCATCCGCAGGTGCTGAGGGAATTGGCAGGGAGTCGGACTAGATGATCTGTCTAGGTCCCTTCCGACTCATTGATTCTATGGTTCTATAATACTGCAGTGCAGTTTAGGCTGAGGCATCAGCCATAGGTGTTTCCATTAGGAACAACCATTCTGTGGTAGCTATCCAAGGGGCAAATGAAAGATTTCAAAAAGAGAAGCACCAAGACCATCACTAATGCCCCCCACAGTGAAACAAGTCCACCTGTCCATGCTGCACCTATTATTGAGATGATGATTGCTGCAGATTCTTTCACAGTCATGACATAAACAGCAGCTAACTCACTGCTCCAGATTGTTAACTGGTGTAAACAGGCATAAAATCTACTGAAGTCAGTGGGGCTATACCAGTTCAAACCAGTGGCAAATCTGATGCAGTACTGCTTGTCAGGTGCTGAGAAATACCAGGAAAGATCATCATCATCATCACATTCAATAGGCAATGAAAAAGAAAAAATAAGATCCAGATCTTAACAAAGAGTGACTCATACATCAGTCAGGAGATACCCTTTATGGATAAGGAGACTGCAAATGCCTCAAACATAAGTAGTATATATCCCATCCTGTTTTGTTGTTTTTGTAAGTGCCTGTTCCTATTACGCAGTTCTACACCATCAGTATACTATAACTATTAACAAAACAAAGCTCATTAACATCTTGTAAAGCATAGGTTTTATTCCCTTTTCCAGCAGAGACAGGGATGGTATGAATTTGTAAGTATACAATGAATGTTTTTCAGTTCACTAGCTGTTGCTTGCAGGTGAGTGTTTGTGCTGGAAGGTCAGACTACAGGCAGCACATTATGAATGTTGACATCTGAGTCATTGGGTGTGGTCTTGAGAAAATTATTTTAAAAAATCCATACTGCTATAAACTGCAGTGAATCCCTGCTGCTGTCACTTCTGCTTCTTTCATGAAATGCACCTACATATTTTTCTTTTGCCAAGCTCCTTCCTCCCATTGAGTTATTTCCCGTTATAAAATAAGATTTTAAAAATTCATAGATATGTACAACTCCTTGTTCCTTTCAGTCAAATAGGAGTTCTAGCAAAAAACCAGATGTATAACAGAAGAAAAACTAATTAAAATTCTTGTCTGGATTCATGTGTTTACTGAAAAATTAAAAGAAAAGAACATACAAAAACACAACAATCCTAATACATAAATTTAAGAAAACTAATTAAGCAACTTGCTCTCCTAGAAAACTGTTCTTTAGATACTGAAGCAACAACAAAGCAGGACAGGGATTCAATAGCTGTGCCTGGTGCAAGGAGTACTTCTAGATTATATTAGGTATTAAAACTGGTTTATATTGAAAAGGGAGAGCCTAGCTGGATGGGCACTTGTAGGAACAATAAGCGTGAAAGCAGGGTTACATATAAATATTGGGGAATGGGAGAGTCCCTGTTCCCCAGAGTACTACCAGGAGTAACTAGGAATAACGGCCACAAGTTGACTGAGAGTAGGTTCAGGCTAGTCATCAGGAAGCTAGGATCTGGAACCAACTTCCAATGGAAATGGTGCTTGCTCCTACCTTGGAGGTTTTCAAAAGGAGGCTAGATAATCACCTCGCCGGGGTCATTTGACCCCAGCATTCTTTCCTGCCCGTGGCAGGGGGTCAGACTTGATGATCTGCTCAGGTCACTTCTGACCCTGCCAACTATGAAACTAGGATTTAGTGCACTGCGCATATGTGGGGACTTTGTTAATGACTCTTGGGATTCATACAATGCAGTTGTAGTTGTTTGCACTTCTGCTAATTGCTGTTATATGAGAGACTACTGCAATATTCCTTCTGGATATGCTAATACAGTGGGGGCCAATCTTTTTGGCAGGTATGCCACAAGCTAATCCCTGCATAGTCCTAGAGTGACACTGTGATCCCCTTCCCCTGCTTGACCTGCTGCTCTGCTTTCTGCTTCCTGGTCTGTCACTCTCCCCAGTCTGCACTGTGCCTTACACAAGAGGCTGCCTATGCCACTTTTTAATAGAGCCACTGCAGGGGCTTCCAACCAGTAAATGATCTGACAAAACATGCTGCAGCACTCAGGTAGAACGGGGTCAGTACAGTCTGTAATTTAATTCTGTAGGGGCCAGTTCTGCAAGATGCCAAGTGCCCCTAATTTACATTCACTTTAGCACCTCACAGAACTGGGTAGCTAAGTAACTATTTAAGAATTCATACCATACATATGTAAAATTGTACTTAGAAATACCTGCAGCCTTACCACTACCATTACAGTGAGTGGCAGTCTCCGAGTGAAACCTCAGAAAGACTTCAGGTTAGATTCACAAAAGGAATTATATCTGTAAATTTCATCTAATTCCCCTTTTAGGCTTTCAAGGCCAAAACCGCAATCTTCAAAACCCTTACTTAGCATTCAGCTCAGCCTGGAGGCACATAATAACCACAGACGGTCCAGTTTTAAAAATTACAACTCCCTAGGTGCCAAAAGGTTTGTTTCTGAGATGTGCAGAAATGCTACAGTCTTTACAGTGCTGAGCAGCTTGGCACATAGCTCATTCACAAACCAGGACAATTTCCAGCCATGTCACTTAGGCTGACAGGTTTACCTGATCTGATAGATGTGCTCAGTGTGTAATAAAAAGAGAACATGATGGTGTTCCCTTTTATTTAACCCTTCAGTGGTTTCAGAATTCACCCAGGATGTGGAGACCTGGATTAAATCCCCTTTTCTACAAGAGGGCAGCCATGCCCACCTTTCTCCTGTCATAGGAGAGTACCCTAGTCACCAGGTTATAGCTTTTTTGGAGAGGAAGCACTGTGCCTGTCTTGTTGAGGGAGTTCTGTTTAGCATGGAATGAGTAAAGGATTATATGTCCAGACAGACCAAGCAAGAATCTCACCTAATGGTTCAAACGCTCATGTTCTAAACTAGTCATTGTGCTGAAGAGTATTTCACTATTTTATATTAAAGTAGTCAGTGATTCAGTGACAGAGATCCAGATCTCCCCCTTCCCAGATGAGTGACCTATCACTAAGCAACAGTGTCATGCCCTCTGTCTTTCTAGTCCAATTTATTTTTAATTCTTAATGTTTATTTATTCCATGCAGACTTGCAGCAAATTCATCAGGAGGGGATAAGTGGGTTTCACATAACACCACAAGAGCCTACATTTTCAAGGTTTGGACACCCTCTTGGGAGGGAAGACTTTGAATTCTCTTACGGAGAAAAGGAAATGTAACCCAGGTCTTCCACATTCTGGCCAAGTGCTCTATCCACTAAGTGGGTAAAACAGTTATCATCTGCATTAAGGGTTTTTGTGAAAAACCTGAATCATTAATTAGGCTTGCTTGGAAAATACATATTGAATCAAAGCCTGCAGGAAATATAAGCAGAGAAACACCTAATTTGTGGATCCTGACAAGAATTAGGTAAGAGACAGGTATCAAGTTGCTCAGAACAGATAAGACTGATGCATGGTGCTTTAGGCAGACTAATTTGGATTTGCTTAATGACAGTTCTGGTAAGCCTACTTTCATACTAATTAACTTACCTGCATGCCATGTGGACATGGCTGTGCTCTTTCCAAGTTCAAAGTGAAGCCGTATGCTTGAGGGCACCAGTATTTAGCACAGGAAATATATGCATCACATTTACTTGAATACAAGATACGGCTTTTCCCCCCAGTCAGCATGGGGGGGGGGCGGGAAGCCCCTCATTTTGAATTTGTGTACAAGGAAACCTCATTAAATACACTGTCATTTATCTTTGAACTGCTGCTGAAACAGCATATGCACAGTAAAGAAAATCAACTATCAAGAAATATCATAAATAGTTTGCTGGGTCTGTCTTCAGTGGCTTAGGGAGTTGTGGTAGAAGGGCACAGGAAGGCATCGCTTTTAAGTGAGGTGGCAGCCTCTGCTGTTAACTTCAGTCAATGGTGTGACAAAGGAAAAAAAGATAGTTTATACTATATATAAGTAGGTATACAAGCGCTGCTTAAAAATGTGTTTATGAAGTACCTGTGCTAAAGGTTGCAGCAGTTCTTAAAAGTCAAATGCATAAATTTTGGATGAACTAGTCTATGGGTACTATATGCAAATAACTACAGTTATATTTAATTCAAGGTCATTTTTTTCAAATTTGTTTCTCACTTCCATGTGCTCAGGGAAAGTAGGGTCTGACAGCAGAGTGAAAGGTGCTGCAGGGGGAAGAAGCTGTAGTGGGCGAAGGACCTGCCAGATCTGCCAGATTTATTTTCCCGGTGTAGCACTGGGAGGAGGACAAATTCAAAACAAACAACCAATTAGATTCTATGCCTTAAAAAATTATATCAAATTTATAAATTTTCCACATATAGAATCTAATTATGGGGAGGGTCATCTTACAATCAGGGTCATCTTTATTTGAGTAAATATGGTATATGTATATATAGCTTCGCTCCTTTGTGAATCTAACTCCGGGTTTCTCCAGTTCACTGTATAGAACTGTATAGACCCTATACTATAGGGTGTGCCACAGATAATGCTAACTTCAGACATACTGTATAAAAGATCTAAGTCATGTTTGAAAACATGAAAAAAAAGTTATATTTATTTCTTTTCAATAATTATGATTGATCTGCCTACAATGTTAAAAAGCTATTTCTTAAATTGAAAAAAGTATCAGGGAGATTATTTCTTTCTTGGCACTTAAATAATCAATCCATTTCAGGTGGAAACATCTTCAAATAAATGCACATTAACATTTGCTGAAGTAATCCTACCACTATTCCCATTAAAGAGCTACTCCAGAGCTCTGCAGCTGTTTCAAATATATTTCAACAGCAACAGCTCGGAACCACCATACCAGAAGAGAAGAGAAAGTAGTCTGCCTTTAAGAACCACATGGGATAATATTGATCATCATAGGGTTCTGTGTTTCCTTTTACAGGCACCAAAACCAAGGAAGGAGTAGTACAGAGTGTGAGTTCAGGTAAGAGCACAACTTCTACAGGTTTGTATAAATCAATATGTACAACCGTGTATTACTGATAAGGCCATAATTCTTACCTGTGTAAAAATGAACAAACATGCATGGCTTACAGTATGCTTCATTTACTTCTAGAGCCTGTCAGAGAATGGGGATCAGTTCTGCTTATGAGATAATCAAAGATGCTTGCCATATGGCACTGGATAATGCTGCAGGATGTTGCACTTTCAGTACTGGTGAATGAACAAAAATGTTTCATAAGCAAAGCTGGTTGAAAAAACTACAATCTGACATTTTCATGACAGGAACTGAGAAAAGGTTGGACTGAAGATGTCTGGTACACTGCAGACTACTATATACAGGGCCTCTTTTGTATTAATGTTCTGGCCCACTGAAGACTGCTAAGTTTCAATACCTGCCTATTCTTGAGCTAAGCAGTCTAGGTGAGACTGAGCCCCCTTGTACTTTAAAATCAAAGGGTCTGTATGCAGACTAGATTATAGAAGTCCAGGTTAGGAAGAGTGTTGAGCTAAATTCTGCTAATATTTCAGAGTAATCATAGGCTTAGTCAAACCCAATTAATTGAAAACCAATTTTGAACTTAGCTCACCAGCCTTTTGTTGACTTCTTGTTGATCACTAGTTGCTGAGAAGACCAAAGAGCAGGCCAATGTTGTTGGTGAGGCTGTGGTGGCCAGTGTGAATACAGTGGCAAACAAGACTGTGGAAGGAGCAGAGACCATTGTAGCAACCACAGGAGTGGTAAAAAAGGTACTTTTTTCACTTGTGACCTGTGAAAGAATAGAAGTTTGTTTTAGCATTACCTTCCTCAAACATTTAGAGAAGGTTTCTGAGGCCCTTACATTTTGAGTTTTTGTACCTACTTCTAAAATCAGAAAACCTGTTGTGATAGACAAGTGCAATACTGTTTAATAGAATACTTTCTATTGCTACATAAAGAGATACCTCCTTATCTTCTGCTATGTAACACAGGTTAATATAGATGTATATATTAACTTAGAATTCTTCAGAGGTAGCCTTATACTCTGGGCATTTTAGTCAAGATTGTCAAAAATGATTAATTATTTGAGTGCCTCCATTTTTGGTCAGATTGTTTAATTGGATCTGGTTTTAAGAATGCTATTAGCTTCTATCCTCTACATGTCTAGTTGTCTTTTGTTAGGTCATACGGTCTATAAGCATAGAAATTAAAGTTATTAATATGTAGTAATAGCACCTGCCATCTAAGATTATCTACATTTTTTACATTAATAGTTCTCAACCTTTATAGACTCAAGGCCCTCCTCAGAAAATGCCAACTCTTAGCTTTCATTTGTTTTTTTACTATGAAAAAATAATAGAGAAATTCTTCTGTTGCAAAGAACTCAGAAAGACCACAACTGGTCAGCAAGTTTTTCCACTATGGATTCCTATTTGAAATCTCTAAATTTATCTTGTGAATCATGTGTAGGTGTTTGTATACCTAACAGTGCTAATATTGGATGACCCTTAAAAGGTTAATATCGCCCAGGATGACAAGGCACTCTGGTTGAAAATCACTGCCTTACTTAGGGAACCAATCTACAAACCAGATCACTAAATTGGGTACCAGGATCATGTGAGTTTTATTCCCAGTTGTACTATATCTATTCCTTCTGTGGTATTAGGCAAATATCTAATCTGCTGGCATTTGATATCCTGTTTTAAATGGACCAAATAATATTTTTCAACCTCAGAGGTGTTTTGATAATAAGTCAGTACATATTTCTGAAATGCACATATGTTAGAGCAGAATATTCACTTTACTCAAAACTACTGCAGGTTTGAGTCCTGCAGGGCCATAAAATATGTTGTTCCAAGCCAAAAAGTATGCATTTCAATTTGAGCTGCCCCAATGGCAGTAGGTACTCAGAACTAAACATTATGGTTTAACTATAGCATTTATATCTAAAACTGGCTCTATACCCAGGGCGTGACCCACCCTATTTGCGGGGGGGGCTGCTTATACCCAAAGATTTGCTTCAGATCACCCTTTGTATTGATATGTAATTTAAAATCAAGTATAGAATTAAAATACACTAAAGCACCTTTTATTTTTGATTTCTTATTTTTGGGTTCTGTCATTTTCACTGAACACTCCAGAGTGGGGGAATGCTTTCTTATAAAAATATTGGGCTTGTCTCTACTCCCATTGAAGTGAACATGTGCATCTGCCATAGACTGAAGTCAGAGCAAGACAGGGCCTCATAAAATAATTGTTACCAGGTGTCTAAGCTGTGTACTCAGTTGGTGTGATCAAATTTTGAATGCACTTATTCACAACTTGCTTTCAGACACTTTGTAAGGCAGATCTCTGTTGCAGAACTGTGAAGACAGCTTTGAAGAACCTTATATACGCACCTCTTAATCCACTTGATTCTCAAATCTACATATAAGCCACTTTCCCCTACCTCAAAAGACTTAATACCTGTACACCTTGAATAGGACAGTACTTATTTGTCAACAGTAGAGGGCAGTGCTAACTTAGACCAGCTCTATCTAGTCTCTACTCTCCAGACACTTGACCCATAAGAGATGCAAGATTGTCCTAGCCTTGCTTTCCAATTCTGTGCTAACTTTGACAACAAATAGGCATCTGTTGATAAGAACCATGTGACAAAAATTATGCATTGGTTGAGCCAGTTTTAAACAAAGAAGCTCTGTTCTCAGATACCATGTGAAAGCTTTAGCTGGTTCAAAATTAATGGGTGAGAAGCACATAAAAGAATAGAACTTCCTGGATGAAGGCAACATTGTTCATTAGGCATGATGCTTTCCCAATGTGACAGTAAATAGCAACCATATTTGTAGTAGGCCTGTGGGAGTAGGCAGCTTTTCAATCTGGCTTTGGATCCAGCTGATTCGGATACCAGCGATCTGATCCAGAGCTCCGGACCGGGTTCCCACTTCAATCTGGCCGAAGTGGCTCCGAAGCTTCGGAGCCGCCTTGGAGATACAGCCATAGGGTATAATGGGGAATCAATGAAATAACTTTGTTGTTTTTTGTCTGATTGGATGGTTTTGTGGTTTTGTAGGTGTTAATCATTGCTCGTTAACTCGTTAACACCTACAAAACCACAGACTAAGGAAAGGAAATAATACAGACAATCAACTATCACAAGACAGAGACAGTCAGTTGCACAAGCACCCATGTCACAAGTTTTGCCTGTCAGTAGCTAGAGGTGCAGAGCCCCAGAACCCAGAAGCCCTGCACCTATCTCCTTGACAGCTGGCAGGCTTCATGGCCACAGCAGGAGCTACCATCCCTGCAGCTTTCACCCTGCTGCACCTTAACACACACAGTGTCACCTGTGTCACGAGTTTTGCTTGTCTGCAGCTTGAGGTACAGTTCCCCCCAAACCCCTGCACCTATCTCCTTGAACCTTGGCAGGCTGTGTGGTCTAAGCAGGGGCCACCATCCCTGCACTTTTCAGCCCGCTGCACCTTAACACAGACAGGGTCATCTATGTCACGAGTTTTGCCTGTCAGCAGGTTGAAGTGAAGTTCCCCCTAAACCCCTGCACTTATCACCTTGAAACTTGGCAAGCTTCATGGCCTCAGCAGGGGTGACCATCCCTGCAGTTTTCACCCCACTGGGGTGTAACACATACATGTGACATGAGTTTTGCTTTCAAGAATTTGGGGTGCACTTCTCCCCAAACTCCTGCACTGATCTTCTTGAAACTTGGCAGGCTTTGTGGCCTCACCAGGGGCCACCAGTCTTACAGATTTCACCACACTGTGGCTTAACACATACACATGGCATGAGTTTTGCTTTCAGGAATTTGGGGTGCAGTTCCCCCCAAACCGCAGCATGTATCTTCTTGAAACTTGCCAGACTTTGCGGCCTCCACAGGGGCTACCACTCATGCAGTTTTCACCCTCCCTGTGGTGTAACACATGCACATGACATGAGTTTTGCTTTCAAGAATTTGGGGTGCAGTACCCCCCAAAATCCTGCACTGATCTTCTTGAAACTTGGCATTCTTCATGTTCTCAATAGAGGCTACCACCTCGGCAAGTTTCATCCAAATCAGACAAAAAACAACAAAGGTATAGATATTTCATTGATTCCCCATTATACCTATGGCCGAATCTCCTAGGCGGCTCCAAAACTTTTCCGAAATGCTTCAGAAGTGCCGAACTGCTTCAGAAAGCCTAAAGAAGCCAGTGCTTCAATCTGGACATGGTGCTTCAGATGCAAAAGTGTCCAAAGCTTCTCCAGATCCAAAGCACAGTCTGAAGCCTTGCACAGCCCTAATTTGCAGCCCTGTGGAGCCCTTTGAAAGTGCTCTTTGGGGTTTTTTTCCATTTTAGTGGGCCGAATCAAGAGAATTGACAATGACCAAAGCTAGACTCAGACTACCTAGCTATAAATTGAATCAAACCCAAGTAAAACTGGCCAAAATTGTTCTAGTCTTGTCAGACACCTAGGGCACCTATACACATGCAGCGGGGTGCTCTGACGCACTGTAATTACAGTGTTTCAAAGCAGATTTGATAATTGAGTCTGCTGGAGCATGGTAATTACCGTACTCCAGCAGACTCCAGCATCACATGTAATCAACATCTCCACACTGCAAAATGGCAGCGGGAACACTTTAACTAAAGCTCGTTTGACAAGCTTTAGTTAAAGCACCCAATCACCATTTTTTAGCATGGGGACACAGATACGCATGACACTCTGGGCCCTTTAATTAGAGCAGCTCTAAGAACCACGCTATTTCAAGTGCCCCTCTTGACCCCCACCCCCTACCACGCCTGGAGCACATGTATAAATGCCCTTAATGCTGTATTTGCTGTTAGGTCAGGAAATCTAGCAACCGCATGAAACTAAACTTCTATATAAGGGATGAACTTGGTATTCCATACCCTGTGTAAGACTTTGAGCAAAGAAGAGGACTTACAACTACAAGCCATGCATTCTATGGTCTTGTAAAACAGGTAGAATGGAAAGAATGCAGAGTGCCAGAGGCAGATTAAAATTCATTGGGGCCCTAGGCCTGGGCCCCCCCACAGCTTGCGCCCTGCTAACCATGGTCTAGGTCCCCCCTCCTGACATGCGCCCTGCCCCACAGTCACAGGCTTCATACCCAGCTGGCACAACAAGAGCAGCAGCCAGAGCAGAACAAGCTGCCCTGCAGGCCCAGAGTTGGGGCTATCCTTCACTGGCTGTTGGGCACATGCCTCCCCCACTCTGTCATCTGTGAGGCAGCTCTCAGCTGCAGGCAGTCAGCAGAAGGAAGCATGCTTTTTCCCACTCAGTGGCATGGGGTCTCTGGGCTTTGTCCAGGGTGAAGGGTGCAGAGGTTCACCCCAGGCAGGACAAAGGTGGGGAAAGTAAGGCTTATGAGCTGTTGTTGAGAGGCAGTGCCAGCAGCGTAGCAAGGCACTGAGAGTCCCTTTTCTGCCCCGAGCCCTGAGACTGCACACTGGAGTGGGTCTAGAAAGGTTTCAGAGGATTTACACCCCCTCTGAGCCAGCGCTGAGTTCCTGGCTAAAGCCACTTCCTCCTGTGCAGCTGTGGGGCTCCAGTCGGGGAGGTGGGAGGCATGCATGCCCTTGCAGCTGTAGTGCCTGGTGGGGGGTGATTCCAGTGAGGGAACAGGAGCTGCAGCCTGGTGAGCCCCTGCCCAGAACTGCCTGCTGCTAGTGCCAACTGCTGCCAGCTGGGCTGATCAGCTCAGGATAATTGTTTTCCAGGGGCAGGGGAGGGGCTGCTGCTAACTCAGCTCAACACAGGGACCTGCTTCTGCCCCCTTATCTCAGTGCTAGAATTACCCCCTGACAGAGTGCAGCAGCAAAGGCATGGCTGCCACCACTCCCTAGGGACTGGAGCCCTACAGCTGCATAGGGGGAGCTGCTGGCACCACCTCCCTACAACAGCTCCCAATCCCTGCTTCCCTGTCCTATCTGCAGCTGGCAGAAAAGAGCTTGGGAATGGCGTTGGCTATGTGCTCAGCTGGAGCAGCTGAGCTGCAGCTCCCTATGAGGGAGGACTAGGAGGGCTTACAAAGTCCCCTGGGACAACAGTGGACAGCAACCTACCTTCATTCATGAACAGACCTCACACTGATGTTCGATAGACACTGGTAACCTAGACTGAGTAAATCTAAATCGATCCAGGTCTATCTTAGACCAGGATCTGCTATTTTTAAAGCAGTCGAAACTTCCATTCTGTTGACCAGCTTCTGACCACCTAAACCAGAAAAAATGTAATGTCTGCACCTAGCCTAAGAGATTAGCTTGTTTCAAATTCCCTAGTAATGCTGGTAACACTCAAATACTCAACAAACCCTTGAACTCCTGAAGTTTAAGGGAGCTGATAGGGTTAACCCAGACCTTTGGTTCTCTTCCCCTACCACTTCATTTAATTTTCAGAATAGATGCTAATACCCTGATTCTTTTGTTCATTATCCCCATGGCAGCCCTCTTGAATTCTATGGGGTTGGCACAAGAGCGTATGAGAGAAGTATGTCATACACTGCATTTAACACAATACTAGTTAGATTCATCTCAGGGACATTAAACTTCCTTGGCCTTTCCAGACTGGATCTGGACCACAGGGGCTTCTTACAGGCAGATCCAGACAACAAGATTCCTTTGCTGGAGGTGGATCTAGACCTACCTCCAGGAGTAGGAAGAGCAGCAACAGTGACACCAGCATTAACTATGACATGTTCCTCAGCCCCTGGATTAACACACCATCACTTGCCCTTTCACTTCTTATATATTTCCCAATATATCTGATATATGCTGGAATTTGGGAGCAGGTCCTGCTAACGCTCACCCAACCCCCAAATTCCCAGCCCCTCCAGAAGCTCCCAGCCTGGGCTTTGTGGGCAGGAACCATCTTGGACCCCCTGAAGCTAAACGGGAAGCTAAACAGGAAGGGCCAAGATAAGCCAAAGATAAATATATAGGACATGTAATTCTCTACGATGCACTATTTAGAAACATGATTCCCTATTGGAATCAAGTCAATGATATTTGGGGTAAGAATTTTGTAACTCCATAGTGAACATTCAACAATATTGCAGCAGCTCTTGAATTTGGAAAGTAATACTCTGTATATCGGTTCTGTGGAGCATGTTCTCCTTTGAATGGACCTGTCAATGTAACACACCTATGCCAACTTAAAATGTTTTTTGATGTTTGGGGCATCACACCTGGTAGGTGTGCACTAAGGTAGTTGCCACGGTTTTTTAAGAGGTTAGACCAACACTTACCTTGAACAGGGGGTTGGACTACAGCAGTGTTTCCCAACCTTTTCCAACCCAAGACACACATACACTAATAAAAATGTTCCTTGGCATACCTGTTAAGGCATTCCCCATCCTCATGCCTATGGCAAAATTCCACAGACACCTGTTAATTTCTGATGGCACACTTTTGTGCCATGGCACACTAGGTAGAAAACACGACTACAGGACCTCCCTGAGGTCACTTCCAGCCCTACGTTTCTAAGATTTCATGGTCCTAGGAGGGATTAGTATATATGATGCCAAATAATTTCACTGGGGATACACAGCTGGCACCCAAGAGAGAACATCAAAGGAGGTTCACTACCATACAGAAAAAAATGTGACTGAGTTAAACTCTGGATGCAAATGAGGGTGCTAAGCATTCTCATTATCACTCATGTCACTGAGAAAATCTTTTAAATAATTTTTCTATTTTTGTTTGGTTACCACTGTTGAACCACATACTCTTCAGCAGTAAACAAGTGCTTTTGGGTTTTTTTAGTCTTAGTGATTTGATCATATTTAATGCCACATTTTTTGTGAATTAGAACTATCAACATAAATATTTAAATTTCCTCTTTGCCCTGGATAGATTGCACTGTTTTTGCGCAAACTGACCTCCATTAAATGTCTTGGTCCTAGAGCAAAGATTCACTTTTCATCTGCATGACACAGCACTAAGTTTGCTGCATTGCAGATATCATGTGATCAGAAACAAGTGTGCTCTCTGTCTTACATTAAATGTTCCTCTGGGGCTGAAGAATTTCCCCAGTACCTAATTTTCCATTTCTTTCATTTACATTTTTCAATGTAAATTCTTTCAGTTTTTTGCCTCGCTAGAACTAATTTTGTCAGTTGTAACACAGTGTAGTTGCCAGTCCATGGCACACTCAGTTTAAAGTGGCTGTATTCCTCCTAAATTGAGCTTGACTAAAAGTTTCAGTAGTTTTCAGTTATTTGCAGCCAACCTGTGTGCATTTAACTTGTTGAACATCATAACATTAACACTGACAAGTGCAAGGTACTGCACCTGGGGAGGAAGAACCAGCAGCATACCTACAGGTTGGGGAACTCCCCTCTTGCCAGCACAGAGGCAGAAAGGATCTTGGAGTCATTATTGACTCAAAGATGAACATGGGCCGCCAATGTGGGGATGCAGTCAGAAAGGATAACCGCACCTTGTCATGCATCCAGAGATGCATCATGAGCGGGTCCAAGGAGGTGATCCTCCCCCCCATGTTACCTTGGTCAGGCCGCAGCTGGAGTATTGCATCCAGTTCTGGGCACCGCACTTCAGGAAGGATGCGGACAACATTGAGAGGGTCCAGAGGAGGGCCACTCTCATGATCCTGGGACAGCAGGGCAAGTCCTATGAAGATAAGCTATGGGATCTGAACCTCTTCAGCCTCCACAAGAGGGGATCTGGTGGCCGTCTATAAACTGGCCAAGGGAGACCAGCAGGCAATGGGAGAGTCCCTGTTCCCCTGAGCATTACCAGGGTAACAAGGAACAATGGCCATAAGCTGACAGAGCAGATTCAGGCTGGATATCAGGAGCCACTACTTTACAGGGCAGCTAGGATCTGGAAACAACTTCCAAGGGAAGTGGTCCTTGCTCCTACGCTGGAGGTCTTTAAGAGGAGGCTAGATAGACACCTTGCCAGGGTCGTTTGACCCCAATACTTTTTCCTGCCCATGGCAGGGGGTTGGACTTGATGATCTGGTCAGGTCCCTTCCTGACTCTACTAACTATGAAACTATGAAACTATAACTGGTTTATCTGCTTGATATACCACACCCATACATACTGATTACCTTAAGATCACATTTTCATAAAGCCTGCACATTTTTAATATGAAGGTGGGGGGAGAAATCAAAGACTTGACATAAATGGGCCTAATTTTGTTACTCAAACTATAGTACAATCTCACTGGCATTTATGGGGCTTGACTGAAGCAATTAGAAGTAGATTCTGAGTAACTATTTTTTTCATTATATGTATTCAGTCAGGGTGAAATTCAGTCACTGGAGCAGTGCAAAAGGGTGTATGGAAGCTCACGTGGTAGAATTACCAAAAAATTTTCTTCACCAATAAGGTTACACAGGCAGAAGCAGAACCAGTAACTCAACAGTCTAATTATATTAGAATTAGGTTGAATATACCACAGGGATTCTTCTCCTTTGTGGACAGTTTTCATGATAGTCTATCTTGACAAGGTCTTAAACTGTTCTTCACCATGACATGGAAAAGATCACAAAAGTAGTTTGGCCTGGTATACCCTGCATGTGTGTATAGTGTCCTCTAAGTTTCATTCTCATTAAGTCTAACTTCACATTTAAAGCAAGCCATCACATGAGTAAAAAACCTATCCTACATGTGTTCATGTGAGGATTTAGCCCTATAAATTGTGTATTAAAGACAGAAAAGCTATGCATTGTAATGTATTGTGCGCTATATGCGAATGTGCTCTGCTTATTATTAACAAATACTGCTCTCTTAGTTACCACATCATTTAGAGTGCATTCACCCTAAACCCATCTATCTGAACAACCCTGCAGAATCTGTCAGTGTGTTTAACCTCTAAAAACCCTGAGAGAAACTGCTTGCAAGGGAGTGGCTTGGAACTAATGCCAAGGAGCACTGTTCATGCTTCACTGCTTGAAAACATTAGCTCCATGGTGAACAAATTCTCTTCATGTCCTCTGCAAGTTTGTATACCCTTTATTGGTTATAGCAGGCCAAGTTATCAGTTTCTCTCTCAAATTATATAGCTTTAAAGAAAGAAATCCTGCTTTCCAGAGAATTTACAATCTCTCCTCCAGTAACAGTATATCACAATCATAAAACTAAATCTGTTATTAAGGGCTGTAGCAACTCCTTTTACTATTTTTTGTAAACGAACATTTTCTCCAATCTCATTTTCTTAAATACCCTGTTGTATGTGAGCTCTGTAGCCAAAGCAAAACTTAGCATCATTGAGGTTAATCTAAAAAGTCATCCATTTATTTTGTTTAACCTTGTAAACCTGTATCTTAATTATGTAAGAAAGAAACTTCAAATTTGTGTCATTTAAATCAAAATCTACTAAATAGGACTACTTCCACTATGGTCACGTTCTAATTTTATGTGTTATCCACTACGAATATTTGAACATTTGACTGTTTTTTGAATTTTCTATAGACTTTATAAACTTTGCCAAAAGGTCTGGTCCAACATAAAAACTCCATTTCCAAGACAGCTGTCTGCCATGATTTGTAAGCTTTGTCACCTGAACCATTCTTCTGTCTCCCCCTAATACTGTATTATCTTGTATTTCACTTACTATCATGTATGTACCCTTTCAATAATTTCAATAAAATATATTCTCCCTCTGGTAAAAGAAAAAATAATCCATGCTATTTTTCCTTCTGAACACTGTCTAAAAGACTTAGACAATTCCCAAAAAAATAAGCTTTTTGTTTAGATAGATTTAAGATTATCATCAGTGATATGGTGATGATTACGTTAAACTAGTTTTATTGGACTGTTGTTAAAAGTAAAGCCTGTAAATTAAAACTTAAAGCTAAAACTGAGAGGAACTGTTTTGCAATTCAACAGTTCACTTCTAATATCAATTCTGACCAGTTACCATATAACCAAGCTACAACAACAGTACCAAGTTGCTCCTATGGACCACAAATCATCACCTCACTTTACAAACAAATCCAAAACACATCATCACATTTGAGGTCAAAACCCAAACACACACCCTTCCCCAATTTAACCTTCCACTCCTTCATAACAACAATTTCTTGCCTCTCTTTATATATATTTGGAGGTGGGCAAGTGTGTGCATCTCCATACATCTGGGCAGGCTCATGAAAGAACATATTCGCAAAGGCATCCTCTCACAGAGAGACAGACATTAACATTCATTTCAGCCACAAGTCATCCCCTAAAATATTGACGAGGCACCTCTGGAACTTCATTTCTCTGTCTCATAACCAGACACTAAAGCCTCACATAAAAGAATTAAGTTGTTCTCCTGAAGAATGTGCAAATCCCATAGTAGTTTATCTACAGTACATACTTCTACAGCAATCATCATCATCATATCTTAAAATACACTCTCTCTCTCTATATATATATAATGTATGTCTTACAGTATCTACATATAGTACATATCTTGCATACCTTAAAATATACTATATAGAAAGAGAGAGACTATATATATATATAGAGAGAGAGAGTATATAAAATATACTATATATATATAATTATGAAATAATTAATCATATGCCTATTGGGAACATGATATGGGGTAGGATTAAGATTAAGTTTTGGATTATAAGATTTTTGCCTGGATTTCTCACATTTCTCTATAATAACATTGCTTACAAACCTATAAAATCATTCTTTGAGTGTTATGTTCATGAAAGTTTACCAAAAATAATAAATTATACTATATTCCTGAAAGATTAGTTATAACACATGATAACAAAATACTGTATTATTAACAGATAATGCCATCATCAACTGTTACAAAGAATATTGTCCCTTGGTGTTTGGTTAAGCTATTTATCAGTAGGAACAGGGGCAATTATAACTAGTTTTTGCCAGCTTTTGGTTTAGAGATAGTTTTCAAATAAAGAAATATGTCTCACATTCCAGTCACTTGAGTACTTTTCCCACTGAATATATGCAATGGAAGTTTTGCCAAATAAGTGTTGGAGTGCCTCCCCTGAAATTAATTTTCCACAAGAAAGATATATTCAGTTGTTGCAACTGAAAATTCCCGTATGTTATTTGTAGATTATCTGCAAAATAAAGAAGGGGAAGAGATGTTTTGTATCTTGCTAACAAATGATTCTATAGTGCAGGATGCCATTTAGTGATACTCCAGTACTATCACTGGGGCTAATGGGAATGTACATGCTGAGGGCTACAGGATTTAGGGCCTGAACTGCTGACCATATGCTGGAACAGTGGTGGGGCCAACCTTTCTGATAAGAGTGTCCCACTGCTTCTGAGTGCTGCTCTGAACCACATCCCAGGATACATACCTGATAGATTTTGCATCCTGAGGCACTGGAATGGAGGTTTAGGGGCTCTCATCCAGCCCTGTAGAGCAGAGCAGAAGCAGGTTGCTGGTGCAAGAGAGGTGTCACTAGGAAGAGACAGGTTAACACCTTTCCTGGCTCGACACCACCAGTTTTAAATGGCAAGTGAGGGTTCAAAGCCCTGAATTCAATAGCTGCTGCAGAACCAGAGAAAGCTTAACCTGGCTATTGGCAGTTACCTTACACCTTCTCTCACAATAGTATCCTACCCCCACTCAACTTAATGCAGCTGAAGGCTCAAGTCCCCTTGCCTCCAGTCTAGTTTCTGTCTTTACGGAGTACCTGAGGCTGACATGCCACACAGAAGCTGACCATGCCATTTGTGACACAAGTTCTGTAGGTTGGCCACTCCTGTGCTTGTAGATACTGTGCACCCTCAAATCCTATTGACTTCAGAGGGATTTCAGAAAGCTCAGCATTTCATCTTATTGGGTCAATAATGAAAAGGACCATACAACTAACAGGAAATTCTAACTACTTATGAGACATAGGATAGAGATTTTTGCCACTTTGTTCTCCAACAGACATTAACTCATTAACATCCAAAAAGATGTGTGCAAATCTAATTTTAAACAGGCCTTCTGAGAATTTAAGAATCTTCAGCAGGTACTGCTTGAAAATCCGTGTTTCTCCAAGGAGTTAAAAAGCAGCTCCTCTTATCTGATGTGACTAGATTAAAAGAATTTGACTCTACAATGTCACACCTACCACTCAAGTCACCATGAGAAAGCAGAAATTTTTTGTGCCTTCATTATTTTACTCATAGCAGACCTCTTTGCTATATGGTGTGGAGGCTAACACAATGAACTCTGTTCCATAAAACATTAAGTGCAAAACAAACACTAAACTTACTAGCCAAATAAGTGCCATGTATAAAAAACAAAGATTAAAATGGAAGAGACAAAGCCTGCACTAAAATGTAAACAGGCATTGCATTATTAATCCTGAGATACAGGGAAACACAAAGGCAATACCTCTCTTTTTGCACAGTGATTTAATTAGTTAATATGCTTCCTGGTGATGCATGAGAAAATAGATTACTTTACCAGTCAGAATGAAATTTAAATGATACTGACAGCACTGAAATGATTAATTTCAACATTTTTCTTGTATGTTGTTGGGCTAATCTACAAAGGGAAAGGGGAAGGGGAACAAAACGTACAATCTCCACAACTTCCCTTGGGGAAATGCATCAGAATGACATATCAAAAGTTGTATTAATGTTTATGGAAAGCATCCCCAATGCTGTAGAGTGCTCAGCTTTCTCTAGGGGTGAGGGAGATCCTGGAGCAAGTCTTTGTAGCTTGACTTGGTTGGAGTTCGGCTGCCATAAAACCTAATATATACAAGACCAATAGAAAAATAGACAAGGCAATGTACAGATATAACATTTCAGCCATTTGGAAAGCCTCCTTTTATTTTGAGAGAGAATATTGTATAACAAAATAGGATATAAAAATAACGTATGTATACAAATGCACACAAATACACAAAAAGAAGGAAAAACAATATTAGAAGTTAAACTGAGGACTAAGAGTGGGGAGATCCCTGTTGTTTGCTAAGGGTCTGCAAAATTTCACTGGATGTTTCATTTTGATGCTGTCTTGACTCATTTCAAGCTCGAAACAGCTCAATCAAAATGAAATGAAGGGCTTCAAAACAGCCTCAGAACAAAATGAGGGCAATTAAAAAATTTCAAAAGTTTTGAAACAGTTTTGATTTTCATAGCTGAAGCTGGGCTTGCCTGCAGGGAAACAGAAAGTAAGGAAAGGGAGGGGGAACAGGGTGGGGAAGACTGCTCTGACATTGATTGTGTAGCTGGCAAGTGACTGTGATCCATCCCTGAGGTCCTTTCCAATCCCAGTGATTTGGGGGAGGGATTGAAAAACAGCATAAAAAGCAGCATTGTTTGAACTGAGCTTCTTTCTGCCTTGGGGTCAGTTACTGCCAGAAGCTCAGCAGTGTCAGACAACAAAGGCTAGCATTCATTTCCTACTTGCTAGCATAGCAAGTGGGATTCAGCAACACCTTTTACTTTCTTTTTATACCCTTTTATTTTATTATTATATTCATTGATTGATTCCTTTCAATTTATTCCTGCCCCAAAATGTTCTTTTAGTTTAGTCTACTTCCAGGCAACCCCTGGAACACGTACCAAGCATGGCACGCAAAGCCATTTTGCTTGGCATGCCACAGCTATACCTGGCTCCCGGTAGCTCCTGCTAGCAACTGAGTCCAGGCTGCTCCCAGCAAGCCTTGCAGCATCCCAGCTGCCTGGTGGGAGCAGCCCGGGCTCCTGGCTGACAGCAGCTCCCCAGAGCTGAAAGGCTTCAAACAGCTATGCCAGGCTCTGGGCTCCGGTATCAGCTCCACACGGGCGTGTGCACCTGCGCATCGGAGCAGGCGGTGAGGGAGGGGCCTGAGGCAGCACAGCCCCGGCCTCTACCCCGCTCTTGGCACGGAGGTGATAGCAGGGTTCCAGAGCCCGGGGCAACTGTTTGTAGCCAGCCTGGGCTCTGGGCAGCTGCAGCAAACAGCGGGCAGGCTACAAACAGCTGCGCCTGCTTCACAGCTCCGGCATCAGCTCCATGCTGGTGGTGACTGCATGCGCACCTCGGGGCAGGCTACGCTGCCTTGCTGTCCGTCCCGAGGTGCCCGTGCACAGGTGCATGCACGGGTGCAGAGCTGATGCTGGAGCCTGGAGCACAACACAGCTGTTTGGAGCCTCCTGGCTCTGGGGAGCTGCTGCCAGCCAGGAGCCTGGGATGCTCCCAGCAGGCAGCTAGGGTGCTGCAAGCCCTGCTGGGAGCATCCCAAGCTACAGCAGCTACCCAGAGCCTGGGTAGCTGCTGGCAGCCATAGAGCCCAGGCTGAGGGGCAGGGGCTTTGAGTGGGGGGTAAGGGGCAGTAGGGCTGAGGGGCAGGGGCTTTGGGTGTGGGGAACAGGGTGGCAGGGCTGGGGGTTAGGGGCTTTGAGTGATGGGCAAGGGGCACAAGCAGGGCATCCTGCCATGTACCCCTTGCCTTTATTTTGTTTTTCTGCCATGCCAGCACTCCGGCACCTTCTGAGCTGGAGCAACAGCCATAAGTTGACTGAGAGTAGATTCAGGCTAGATATCAGGAGGCACTACTTCACTGTCAGGGCAGCTAGGAGCTGGAACCAACTTCCAAGGGAAGTGGTGCTTGCCCCTGCCCTGGGGGTCTTCAAAAGGAGGCTAGACAGCCACTGAGCTGGGGTCATTTGACCCCAGCATCCTTTCCTGCCCATAGCAGAGGGTTGGACTAGATGATCTGCTTAGGTACCTTCTGACCCTACCAACTATGAAACTATGAGGTAGGCATTGTGGTGTTTTTCAGCACTCCAGCCAAAAAATGTGGCCTACCCCTGGTCTACTGTGATTCCTTTCAAATCTGTGCTTTCTCTCTCAGTGTGCATTTTATTCATTGTGCAGGGAAGCACAGAATAATTATATTGCATATTATAATATAGAATTTATATAAGAAGACATACATACATTTATATATTTTTATTTTATTTATTACATAAATACACACATACAAACACACATACATTACATAAATACATATACATACAATTATCTTATCTACATATATTACATACATCAGAAAGATAACATTACAGAAGAGACAGATTTTCCAGCACACCAAGGCAAAGACAAGACACTGTGAAACATACCATGAAGTGTGCTGGAAAGGCAGCTAGCAATACTTCAGGGAGGGACAGAACGGGGGGTAGAGGGAAAGCTGTAAATTCCACCCCCCCAAACTGAAACACAGCCTCTTTGCTACAACAAGCAGGCATGAGGTTTCCACTAGTTGTACAGGCAGCAAGGAGAGGGGAGCAGTCCCACTGCCTGTGCCTAAGTCTGCATCCCCTCCAAGAGCACCAGCCATAACCCCCTCCCACCACCACAATGACAACAAGCAGCAGCACCAGCATGACAGTCTCCTCTCCCCCCATTTCACTTCCCATGCTGAGCCTTCCAGTGCCAGAGAAGGAGCTGGAGCTGGAGCTGGAGCTGAGTGCCCTAGCAAGGGAAATTCAGGGGAAGGAGGGGAAATCATCTCAGTTTGTTGTCCACAACCCTTAAGTTTCCCCTAGAGCCAGGTCTCCTTCCCCAGAAGGACTTCAGAGGAGGCTGAGGTAGAGGGTGTGGAGGCAAGTGACTCAGCTGAGTCTGCTCCTCTTGTTGCTGTGCCTCTGCCTGCTGAGGAAGGGGAAACTACAGAATCTACACATGCACCCACACCCCAGAAGTGAGTAGGTAGTGTGGTCTGGGATTATTTTGAGCTGGCAGATGATCCCACATATGCTAGCTGCCTGCACTGCCAAGCCAAACCCAGCTGGGACAAGGGAACAAAACACATGAGCAAGCACCACAGGGATGCTGATGCATCTCCATAGGCAACACCCCCTTGCAACTCCCCGCCTTGCTCCAAAGTCTCCATCCCCCAAAAGCAGAGGCAGGCCATCCTGGAACAGTGGGGGAAAGGCAGACAGAAAGCGGGGAGCATTGCAAAGGCGAGAGAAATCACCCAGACCATTGGGGAGATGCTTGCTGTGAATGGCCAGTCCTTCTCCTTTGTTGAGCAACAGGGTTCAGGTGGCTCATGGCACCTGTGGTCCCATCATACCAAGTGCCCACATGGACCACCTTCAGCAGGACGGTGGTGCCCTCCCTGTATGAGGCATGTAAGGAGTACTTGAGGGAGGAGCTGTGCAAGGCAGGTTCTCAGGTGGCCTTACACTTCACCTCGGACATCTAGAGCAGTGTAACCAATCAAGCCATTGGTGGGCTCTCCTTCAAGCCGAGGTAATGGATGAGTCCCACACGGCAACAGAGATCATGGGGGCCATGAACCACTTGCTTTAGGGGTGGCTCACTGGGCAGGGTGAGCTCACCTGCGGGTTCATGGTCACCAACAGTAAGGCCAATATGGTTAGGGTAGTCTGTGATGCCAACTTTGTTGGCGTCCGCTATGTGGCACACAAGTTGTACCTCATTGTCAGGGGACAATTGGATGGGGACAGGGCTTGTGGTGATGATGCCAGCACCACCAGCAAACTCGTTTCCACATGCAGGAAGGTGGCAGGCTACTTCCACCAGAGCATCAAGGGGGGCAAGATACTGCAGGACAAACAAGCAGAGCTAAATGTCCCACAGCACAAAATCATGCAGGATGTGGAGACTTGGTGGGACTCCACATATCTGATGCTCAAGAGGCTGGTGGAGCAACAGAAGGCCATCCATGAGATGGCTTTGCTTGGGGAGATTGGGATCAGCAGCCCCCTTAACAGAGCTGAGTGGAATGCCATCTCCCAGATCTTGGTGGTCTTCAAGCCCTTCCTTGATGCCACTGAGACTCTTAGGGCTGGCAATGCCCTCCTTAGCCAGGTGATCCCTATAGTGAGGAAACTTCAGAGCCAAATGGAGAGCTTCCAGGGGATCAATGTTCCTGGCTGGGGCAAGCCACTGTCACCAGATGTGCAGGCACTGGTGAGGTGGCTGAAGAAGGACATCAGGAAATGGCTTTGTCCCTTGCAGTCCAGTACAGTCCATGTACTGGCCGCTATGTGTGACCCGAGGGTGAAAGGGAGCGTATGCAGCAGCCAAAGCCTGAATCAGTGGATGGAGGTGCTGGTGAAGAGTCAGGGAGACAGAATGGAGAGGTGGGGGGGACATGGAAGAGGGGCATCCACTGTCCCATGCCAGCACGCCATCCACCAACCAGTCTCCTTCTCCACCACAGGCGCTGCCAATGTGGGCCAAGTATCTAATGGTACTGCATTATGCAAAAAACGGAGTTCTTCAATTACTTGACTTAGATTTTCTAAACTAAATGGGGAAAGGAGTGGTAGAAAGGTGGCATTGGTCCACCAATTCAACGTGGGGGTTGGTGGTAGCAAGCTGGGTGGTGGTGGTAGCAAACAACAAAAGCCTGGCAAACAACAGGGCATGGCTTCCATGGTGGGATCCAGAGGCACCAGACCCCAACATGAGGCAGGTAGCACTCAGGCCTGGTGGCAGCCTATTTCACTGAGTATGTAGAGCTGCTGCTGTGTGCCCCTTGGCCTACTGGGCAAGCCACAGCTAGATGTGGCCGGATCTGGCCACACAGTTTCCCAGGAACACCTGTCCTGTCCACCCACCAGTGTTCCAAGTGAGAGGGTATTCAGCATTCCTGGTGATGTAGTAACGCCCCACTGCACCCCCTTAAATCCTGGTTTGGTGGAGCAGATGGTGTTCCTGAAGGTGAACCTCCCACTGCTGGGGTTCCTCAATTTCCAGGTGCAGACAGAGTGAATGCCACCCTCCTCACTCCATCCACACCTATTTCCTTTTTCATTTTTTCTAAAAACATTTAATGCCCACTCTTAGAGCTGCAGAGGGCACTCACTACATCACCAGCCAGCAAGGGAAGAACATATCCCTGCTGAGCTCCCATGCTAGGATGAACTTGGAGGTATGGGATGGGGCTATGGGGAAGGACGAGACCCCAGGTCCTGGACATGACCACTAAAACTGCACTCTGCCAGGGTCGGGAGGCCTGGTGGGACTGCCGGTGGCACAGCAATACCAGGATATGCCAGGACTGAGGATCCCCCTGGTGAAAGACAGGTAGGAGGTGCCATAACCTCCAGCCACCATGCACACACGCATCTTTGACAGGCCTGAGGCTTGCTGGTTGTAGTGCAGTTGTGAGGCTCCAGTCCAGCTCAGCTTAGCTGCCTGGGATGCCAGCTTTTGGGTTGAAAAACCCTTTGTCAGGCTGAGGAAGCACTTGAAGTTGGTGTGTGTGCTGTTCCTGGATGTTAGGAATAGTAAAGAAGCCAGAGGCTGGCATGCAACGCAGGCAAGAAAGCCAGTCAGTGAAAATGGAAATGGAGGCATCAGGGAGTAAGGGACAGGCTGCAGTTGTGGGGGGGATCGGGGATGTAGCAGTGCAGGTAAAAGTGCACAGGTACCTCAGGAGTCTGATGTCTGGCAAGTTGTAGTGTGTCAGAATTCCAATGTCTATATTTGTGATGGCTGTAAGTGTTGTAGGGCTTTCTGCCACTGCCTTGAGGTCATCTGCTTATGGGAGGCAACAGGGTAGACCTTGGCTTTGGATCACCCAGTCTGCCAGGAAGTTTGTTTTATGTTTTTCTTACCTGCCATGACTTTGATGAAATATATTCCCAGGAGGCACTGCCTATGGTGATCCTGCCTGGTCTCAATCCCTGTTTCTTCTGTGGGGCTCCAAACCTCCCCTTTACCTCAGCCTAGCCTCTCTAGATGGTACTTACAAAATCCTTCTGCAGCCAGGTAGCAGTGCTGCTTGTTGTGGTATTGTTTGGCCCTCTACCCCAGAGTGACCTTTGGTCTTGATTAGGTACACCCTTCAAAAGAAAAGAAAAACGTCTCAGGGAAAACCCCGGCTGCACTCAGCCTCCTTGTTGGGCTCAGTCCATGTCCCCTTTTACCCGGGATCAGGTTCTCCAAATCCCAACCACAATGATCAAGAAAATCCCTTAGTCCAGTCTTTGTTATGTGCCGGCCTACCCTGCACCCCTATGAACATTCACAGTCTCCCTGGGGTCTCCCCCACATGCAGGAAAGCTCTACCTGTAACTGTAGTTTCCCTCAGGCTCCTCCTCTGGATCCTCTATTGAAACCCCACTCCAGAGATTATCACAGGCCTTGTGGATTCCCTCTCTCTGGATCCTCAGCTGTGGCTCTGCTCCAGAGATTATCACCAGCCGGGTGTGTGCAGGTTTGCCTGTCTCCTGCTCAGGGCCGCTCCCACAGCATTCCTCTGGCAAGTTCTGCAGCCTTTGTCTGCGAAGATGCTCAGCTGCTCCTCTCTCCCTGCAGCCTCCTCTGCCCCTCTCTGGGGGCTAGAAATACCTCTGGGCAGCCTCCCTCCTCCAATCCTGAGCAAGATGCTGCTCCAGAAGTGTGGTGGGTATTTTCCTTCCCTTCCAATCTCCAGCTGCAGCCATGTTGGCCCTCCATGCTGTGAGTTTGTCTCACTCCTTCACAATATTGAATCCATGAGTTTCTGTACTTAGGAGGTTGATGAAGTGCAGTTCATAGGCTCATTTGTGAAAAGTGGTTTGTAAATTCCTGTTGATGATCAGGCCTGAGAGATTGGAGACAGGTGGTGTTCTGTTCTTGTCTTTGATAGATTTTTGGTGTGCGCTCATTCTGGTGCACAGCTGTTGCTTGGTGTCTCCACGTATTTTCCATCAGGCCACCAGGTGTCCTGATGGAGATATGTATTGAATTGTGAAGCTATCTCTATACTAGAGATATTGTGGGCAGGTTTTGCAGGTCTTGTCATGGCATGGCATGGCCTGGATCCGTTTGGAGTGTTTTGGGCTGTACGAAGTTTGCTTCTGGTGATGAGGTTAGCAAAGTTTAGTGCTTGTTTGAATTTACAAACCACTTTTCACAGACGAGACTGTAGGCTGCACTTCATCAACCTGCTAGGTACAGAAACTCATGGACTCAATATAGACATTGGAATTCGGACACGCTACAACCTGCCAGATTATCTGACTCCCCAGGTACCTCTCCACTTTTACCTGCACTGCTACATACCCCATTCCCCCCCCCACCCAAACCCAGCCTGTCCCTCGCCCCCTGATGCGATGCCTCCATTTCCATTTTCACTGACTGGCTTTCTTGCCTGCATTGCATGCCAGCCTCTGGCTTCTTCACTATTCCTTCCATCCAGGAACAACACACACACCAACTGCAGATGCTTCCTCAGTGTGACAAAGGGTTTTTCAACCTGAAAGCTTGCTAAGATATATTTGTCTAACTATTCAGTTGGTCTGCTAAAAGATACCAGATTAGATTGACCCAAAGGACCTTCTCTGCCAGTGCCATGTCCTTAGACCAACATCCCTAGCACCTGTCCCCAGCCAGCTGACCGGAAGGACACAGGGCCCTGGACACATCTAAGCCCCAGGGCTGGGGCTGGCAGGGAGAGTTCTCTGGCAGCTGGTGGAGAAGCTCCTTCAGGAAAGGCAAGAAAGGCTCTGTGAGAGTCTGGCTGCCTGAGATGCTGCTAATGCTACTGTGCTGCTTACTTATTGCCTGTTGTTATTTAAAGTGGTGGACCGGCCTGAGGTTGTAGGGGAGGAGGAGACCTCATTGGGGCACGCTACCATGTCATGTAGAGGCCCCAGTGCCAGTGACAGCGCACCTTAACACACACACAAAATCACACATCACGAGTTTTGCTTGTCAGCAGCTTGAGGAGCAGTTCCCCAGAAACCTGTGCACCTATCTCCTTGAAATTTGGCAGGCTTTGTGGCCTCAGTAGGGGCTACCATCCCTGCTGTCTTCATCAAAATCTGCCCCAAAATGACAAAGTTATGGACAGTTTTATGCTTCCCCATTATAGCCTATGGGTGAAATGTCAAAACAGTGAAACGGTTTCAACAAAACGAAATGGAACAGTGCTTTGAAACAAAACAAAACTCAAAATGAATCACTATCCCATCAAAACGGTGAAATGGAAGTCAAAATGAAACGGTGCTGTTTCGCACAGCCCTGTTGTTTATAGGTGTGCCAGGGATTTGCTATATGACTTGTACAAGTCTGTGTACAACCATTTCCCCCCACTTCCTATCTCAAAATGGACAGAAATTTAACTCAGAATGCATCGGGATAATCGGGCACAGGTTACTGTTTAAGTACTATCTCACAGGCAATTTAAAACTTTTTTCCTTAAGTTTTGCTTATTATTTTGATACGAAATGCTAAACAAACACTGAATAATTGATCTTTGGAACACCCTAGCCAGTAAGACTACATTATCCCTGTTTAAAACCTGGCCCCACTGGAAGACATGACAGAACTGTGAACTTCAGTAAAAACAAGATTTTATCCAAACTTTCTTGGCAAGTATCGCAATAAGACATTGGTATGGCCAGGATTGACAGCCACTCTTCAGGTTGGATTTGGATGTGTAGATTAGTCCATTTACCCTAGAAATAACTGGAATTTTATTTTTCTATCAATCAGTAACCCTAACTTTAACTCTACTGACACTTTCTTCGTCCTGGAATTGTGATAGTTCCTGACACACCAGTTTAGAAAATTGGTCAAGAAATGTGTTTCCTGCCCTTTCTAAAACTGGACTGATGAGTCGCATTCATTAATTTTTAGTACAGTCACAGATAGAAGCATATAAACAAAGGTAAACAGCACACCATACAAGGGATTTGTAAACCAAGCCATCACACTCAGTCACTGATTCCAAAGAATAACCCAAAGTAAGAATCTCATATTCCATGTCTTATTTATAAAGTTGATAAAACCCAACAGCTCTTTCCTGTGTCTTGTGTAAGGACAAGAAAGTTTTCTGACTGCAGAAATCTCAACCTTACTACTTGTTTACAGTCTCATAAGCAGCCTTCCCTGTCTGTAAGTCTGTCTGTCTGAGATGGGATTAACTCTTAGTAGGTCCCTGAGCCAATACTTCCCACCCCATACATCATCCTTGATTCTGCTAACTCAGTGTAAGAAGCATCAACAGACTGCAGACCGGCAGCCTCTTTCCACTGGATTGGCTCCAAAGTGCAGTTTGATCCCATCCCCCACCCCTGGCAACTAAACAGCAAACATCTTTTGAGTTGGGGGGGGTCACTAACTCATGGCGCTTTCTGTGAATGGCAGTCCTGCTTAGATTGAGGAGGATCCATAACAATGCAGATTCCTTGATCATGAATTTAAAACCCACTGTATTTTTAGATTTCTCAGATGCCTTCAATTTAGCACTGGGTTTATCATCAGGACTCTTTTGAGCTTTTTTTCACTTTAACAACAATAGCAATAAGCTTGTATCCTGGATGAGATTCCCAGGGCATTTGTTGTTTGCTACCACCACCACACAGCTTGCTATCACCAACACCCAAGTTGAGTAATTTGGTCAGAGCAATGCCACCTTTCTAACATTCCTTCCTCCATTTTAGTTTAGAGAATCTAAGACAAGTAATAGAACTCCATTTTTGCACAATGCAGTATCATTAGATCATCAAGCTTGTTCAGCAAGCATGGATCAGTCTGATAATAGCAGTAATACTTCCAGCCAATAATGCCAGGCAGATTATGAGCAGAAGACACAGACGTACTGTTTTCTCCAATTATTCTCATATCATCTTTTCTTCCCTAATTTGATATGAAAGACAATCTCAGCAATAATTTTCTTCTGCCCTCCTGGTGAGAACAATGTTACTCAGATAGGAAACAAAGTAAGTGTTTGCATAGAAAGCACTGAAACAGAACACATTGAATAAGATTTTCATACAGTACCAGCTCCAAAAGGTTGTTTTGTGCAGCCCAGGCCATTCCATACTTTATCAGCATAAAACAACATGGAAAGCATTTGTAGATAGACTAGTAGTTACCCTTCATGCACCTTGCAATGTGATGCATTAGAAAAGGAACATCAGGAATTTGTAAGGTTTAAGAGGAACTTCCCTAATATTCTATGAAGTCTTACAAAAAACTAGAACTCTTGGTTCCAAAATATCATTTTGGAACCAAGAGTTCTAGTTTTTTGGTATGTGTTTTTGTCTCAGACCAACACAGCTACCAAGTACACTCCTGAACTATGAAGTCTTGGTTATTTTAATAGCCAGTTCTCTCCACATACAAATGTTTGCCCCTACAAATACGCACACATAGTCAAAAAGGTGGGTGGATCATTCCCCCTCACATAAGAGATTTAACTTTAGTTTCTTGGACATCTCATGCAAAATTGATGCAAGGCCCCTGAGGAAGGCTAGGTTGGGACCCTATACAACATGTTCATCAAGGGCAAATGAATCACAAGTTACTAGTGTATACAGTGACAGATGTAGCAATTTGCTTCCAACAGAAAGATAAGGATCATATAACTACACATGTTCATCCAGCCATGAGTAATGTTTTCCCCCTTACCTCATAATTTCTAACTTTTTATACACGCTATAGCACATTTAAAATGGATTCTGACAGTAGGGTAAGAAATGATAATGTTTATACCTTCACTAAATAAAGAGTTGCTTATGATATGAATTTCTTCATATGAAGCCACTTGTATAATTTGAAAGTTCTTAACATGATCTTTCTCTTGAAAGGAGAGATTAGTATAAGACAGAAAAATATGGGAAGTCTATATGAATCTCTTTCAGGGAAAAATAAAATCAATTTTGTCGTCCTCAATTGCTTACATATAAACTTCCATTTTGGTGCAGGTGTTTTTTTCACTTTAAATTAAATAATATGAGAATAGAAAAAATAAAGTTTATGTGTAAGAGAAAGGGAGTTCATTAGTCACTCTTTGAAAACTTCCATCTCAAATCCTTTCCCAAGTCCACTGTCTAATAGACAGAGTTCTTACACTTAACGGTAGGATATACAGAAAATAATCAGAGCAGTATAAGTTATACATCAAACCTGATATTTTCTTTCCATGTGGAATCCTGGATTTCATTTCATAGGCTATTTGAATAGGCTGTTTAAAATTAAGAGGATGATTCTCCAATAAGGATCTATGTATTTTATACAACCTGCAGGAGGATTTGGCTCAGCCACAGCAGCCTGAACAACCAGCTGCTGCAGAAGAAGAGGCCCCAGCAGAAGCCAAGGAGGCAAATGGAAAGGTAAAGTGCTGATGTTATCCAGCTAACTCTAGAATCCTTCCATGGTTTCTGAGTATCTGCTGTTTTTTATGTTCTGATGATCTGTTTTCCATTTTTTTTCTATACACAAGCGATTGTTGATCCTCTCTGCTCAGCAGTGTGATCTACTTTCTTATGATGTGTTGATTTTAGTGGATTTTTTGCCATTTGCTTCATTAGGAGCATGTCTACATGTACCCATGACTGTGCAGTTGGTACTATGTAGTCATTTTAGTACTTGCTTTAACACAGGTTGTCTCCAGCCCTATGTCACTGTAGCCATGAGCTATGGCAGCGTAGCTCATTGCTACAGTGATGTAGCGGCAGTATCACAGTTAGTGCTCACCGATGCTGTCGCCATAGCAATGAACTACATCACTGTAGCTCATCGCTACGGTGATGTAGCATCTCATGTAGACATGCCCTAGGATTCAGATTTGTTTATATATATTTATACTATATATGTGTGTGTGTATATGCACACACATGCGCTATTACTTATCAATTGCTATTTTTTTTAATTGAGCATACTTTTATGTATATAACAGTTCATGTTCTCACATAGTTTTCACTGTCTACTGAAGAGGTGTAGCATCCTCAAGCACCCATCTCTTACCCTTCTCTCTGCTTAAGTTTTTACTTGCAGATATAGGAGCAGCAGAAATCAGCAAGCTGGGTGGTGTAAGACATTCGGTGAATTATGTCGAGACTGGGAAGTTCTCTAGAATGGCAGTGGATTTTGCTGCTACCAGCAAATGGGTGAAGCATTCACCCCATTTTTTTGCTGCTGAAGACCATATTTAGAGGGCAAAACAAAACGCTGAATTTGGCAGCAAAAAATGGGGGCAACAAAAACTGCTACTCTACATAACTACAATTACTAGGGCTGTGCAAAGCTTTGGTCCCTGATTCGATTCGGCAGAGATTCGGCCTGATTCAGTGGCTGAATCTCTGAATCTGAATAAAATCAGAGGACACTGTAATCTCTCCAAATTGAATCAGAAAGCCTCAGAGATTCTTACATAGAGACAGCTTTAAATGTTTTTTCTACATACCTCTAGGTACCAGGTGGCTCATGAATGCTGTGATGCTGGGGCAGATGGAGAGTCCCACAGAAGCATGTGGGGCTCCCCAACACACTTGGCAGCAGACCTGGAATTGGATCAGAAGCACTTACAGTTCACTTCAGGGTCTGCTGGATAGCACACTGGGCCCCCCCCGCACCACCCTGGGTTGGTGACTGGTGCCTCCCAGGTCTGGAGGGGGCACCCGGGGTTCTCCCATAGCCAATGGCTGAGCCGGGGGAGCATGGGGGGACCCCCATGCACTTCCCAGTAGACCCAGAAGTGGACCAGAAGTACTTCTGGTCCACTTGCAGGTTCACCACCAAGCACATGGGGGCCCCCCCTCCACACTCCTGTGGGATGCTCCATCCCAGCATCACAGCATTCACAAGCCATGCTGGTACCTTGAGGTATGTAGAAAGACCTTGTAAAGCTGTGTCTATGTCTGAATTGCTGATTCTCTGAATCAGCATCGAATCTTTAGATTTGGATTTGGCTGAATCGAATCAGGGACAGTGTTTTGAATCAATGATTCACCCCATGTTACACTCCTGGTCTAATGAAATAACTTTCCTCTATCTGTCTGAGCCATAATTTAGAAGAGGGAATACATATTAGACTTTTCTATACTAAAAACAAATACAGAATAAAATAAACTAGCTTTAAAACACCAGGACACATTTTTAAATTCTTAAGGGCAATTTCAGCTGAAGCCGGCAGGAAACTTCAACTGCCTGGTGCAGAAATTTAGACAGGATAACAAAATAAGTATGCCTTTTAGTTCTCATGCAAGCAGCAGAATAAAATGGTTTTGAACTACATGTACCTCTAGGTTGTGAAGTCTCCTGAAAAATATATCAGTGCATCTCAAATCTTACCTTCCAGTTCCAGTTTTTATCCCCCATATCCATCTCAATGGTGTGATACACTACCCCCACACCCTAGCCTTGGGCTTCTCTGAAACTAATTTTCACCAGGTACTTGAGCTAGAATGGAAAAATATATGATTCTTAAGGCAAAAAGGTAGTTCCTTAACTGCCTGCATCACAGGCCCAACCCCTCAACTGGAATATTTATGTATTTTTTATGTGGTGATCACCCCTGGGAATCTGGCCTTCCAATTACATAAATTCTGTTGAACAGATTAATCATTTTCTTGTCTTGCTTCTTCACAGGGTGAAAATGAAGGTAATTAAATAACTTCAGGACTTCTAGTATGAAAGTGAGAATTTCAGGATTATACGTGGAAATGGTTGCAGACACCATTGCAGGAAAATCACCCTGCCCATAGGCTACTTACATTCAACACTATAGTCTTTCATTTGCCTCGCAAACATTTATTTTATATATATATATATATATATACACATACACACACACACACACACACACATACATATATTTATATGTCAAACTCTTGATTGTATGTAAAGGGCAACTGTTTACTATGGTCTCTCTCTCTCATCACCTTCTTTGTAGCTTCCTTACCTTCCCACCATAAATCTTTTGTCTGATTTGTTAGTAGAGAGTATATTGTGCTTGGAATCACTGGTCAACAGCTCATGTGAATCTGCATCAGAATTGGAATTCCTAGGTATGATGGAAATAATTTTGGTTTTTTTAATTACAAAATAAAAATGTGCTTGAACTAATTTTCACTTTGTTTTCTCTATTTCTTTACAAATGCTGTTTTAAGCATCTAATAATCCCAAATTGAAATTTCAAGGTCCAAAACATATACAGGAGTGCACACTTGGCATTCTAAGGAGAATAATCCAGTCACCTGCTTCACAGGGCTACAGTAAAATGTGGGGAGAAAGTTTAAAGTTCTTAAAACTTCCTGGAAATGGGCAGGGTTAAGAGCCTGGAATTAAGGGGAAAAGCCACCCTGAAATGAGAAAGGAACAAAGGTGTTGACAGTCTCAAGGATACATGAACAGTGCATACCCCCTGTTTCTGGGGGGGGACACCGTGGTGGTGGGGGCACGGCGGCAGTGGTGAGAGCACAACCCTGCAGATACTGTCAGTGCTGTTGGTGATAGGGGGTGGGGGTGTTGAGTGCCAACCAAGGGTCAGTGACCACCCACAGCTGCCGCTGGCAGCAAGGTGCTGAGTACACAAGATACAGCATTTTAATTAGAGTGGCTCTTGGGAGCAGCTCTAATTAAAACGCCCCTCTCACCGCACCTCAAAGGACATGTATAGGCACCCAAATTTTTACTTGAAATTTTCCCAAGATACCTACAAGACTACTTCTGCACATGCCAGAAACACCTCAGTCTTCAGAGCTGAACAGAAGCACCTGTCTTACCATTTCAGGATCCAGAAACTAGGTCTTTCTGTACCCAGGTCTCTTCAGGGACTTGATCCAGCAGGTCTTCACAGAGCATATCTAACATATACCACCGAGATCAGGTACCTCTCAAAAGCAGTGGCAGCTGCCATTTCTTTTAAAATACAGGTACTCCTCACTTAAAGTCATCCTGGTTAACGTTGTTTCATTATTACATCTCTGACCTATTAGAGAATATACTCCTTTAAAGTTGCTCAATTTTCAGTTATAATGTTGTCTGGCCACCAACTGCTAGTAACTACTGTGACATAATTGAATTTGCTTAACATCATTTCACTTAAAGTCACATTTTTCAAGAACATAACTAGGACATTAAGCAAGGAGTAACTGTATTGCCAAAGGAAGAGTTGCTCCTCCTTTTATACAGTAGCTTAGTGATTAGAGCATTTAATCATGAAGTAAGAGACCACTTTGATTTTGATTCCCTTCTCTGCCTGAAACCCTCAGCTCCCATTTCTTAGTGAGTTAAGAATGCTCTAACCTCAAGACAAGAGTGTTATTACTCCAATACACCTGCTGAAGCTGTTCCTATGTGCAGAAAGATATATACCGTGAAACCTGTCTAAGACGGAACTGCACAGGACTGAGAAAAAGATCTGTTTTAAACAGTAATACATTTGACAGGTGAAGAAGAAATATAAATGGGAATTTTGGTACTGGGAGTTAAATATGTAGGGGGTTGCTGAAGAGGGGAAATCTTACCTCTGCTGCTGCCATTTGTGACAGTGATTATGGCTACCACATTAACTCTACCCTATTCAACACAAAAGCAGAAGTAAGACCAAGTAGATCACTGAGCTGACAGGATGGTAGTCTCTCTCTCTCTCTCTCTCTCTCTCTCTCTCTCTCAAACACACACATACTATAATTACTCGCTATGATCTATAGGATGATTCTACAAATGGACCCTAAATTTCCTTTCCACTTCCTCATTAGTTTCCAGTTTATACAGAATTCATGTACATAATTCTCATGCTGGGACTATAGAAATTTTGTGACTTAAGCAAGTTTCCAGTTTTTCCAGGTTTCATCTCAAACAGGTTTTACTGTATTAAAGATTTAGTAGGCTACATAGAAAGGGAAAAACATCAAGCATGTCTCTAAAACTTAGTGATTAGGGTATTAATATGGAAGAGGAATCCTGGGCTGCACTGTGGGCATGTCCACACATGCAGGCATGTGCGCTTGAAGCAGCTCAGATAGGAGTGGCACAAATTTATGCAGGAGATTTTTGCCTCAGCGCATTTCTAGAACTGTTTTTTGTTTCACCATCCAACTGTTATCTTGCATCCACTGCTCTCTCACCTTATTTAGGTCCCTTTAACTTTGGACTTAAATAAATTTACTTATTCAAATAAGAAAGAGATGGGGAAGAACCAACAATCTGCATCACAGAAGCATTTCTCCTGCCCTTTTTAGCTTATTATTCCTTGTGGATCTTGGTCTGTCTTAGATTGTAACCTGCTCAGAACAAAGGACTATATGTAGTCAGAGGGGACCAGCAGGCATTGGGGGAGTCCCTGTTCCTCCGAGCACTACTAGGAGCGACTAGAAATAACGGTCACAAGCTGGCAGAGGGTAGATTCAGACTAGACATCAGGAGGTGCTACTTTAAGGTCAGGGTGGCTAGGATCTGGAACCAGTTTCCAAGAGAAGTGGTGCTGACTCCTATTCTGGGGGTCTTTAAGAGGAGGCTAGATGAACACTTTGCTGAGGTCGTTTGACCCCAGTACTCTTTCCTGCCATGGCAGGGGGTCAGACTTGATGATCTGCTCAGGTCCCTTCCAACCCTACTAACTGTGAAACTATGTGTCTGCACATGCACTTTGGTGTGGGACAAATTGTACTACCTGGAAGCAAACTGACCCTGCCCAGCCCCTCCTGGAACTTCAGCCAGGGGGAGCTAGAACCTAGAGCCCAGCAGTATAAAAACCTGCCCTGGCGAGCAGCTCAGGAGCGTCTAAGGGAGAAGCCTCTGGGTGGAAGTTGGCCATGCCCCTTCCTATCCCAGGCTGTTGCTGTTGCTGCTGCTGCTGCAACCTTGGTCTCAAGCTTCTGGAGAGAATATGGCCAAGCTTCCTGCCTCTGGCTACTGCTTACTGCTGGCTTGTTTTCAGAGCTTTTGGGGATAAGTTGGCCACACCCCTTTCTGCCCTGGGATGCTGCTGCTGTTGCTGTCCCCACCTCCACGGGGGGGGGTGTCTTCTCCTGCATGCCACTGCCCCCTGTCCAGCACTCAACCACAGGCACAGGGTGAAATACCAACTACCCAAGCAGGAGAAACTGCACTTTGAGACATGGGTGCAGGCCCTAGTTTGGTTATTGAGGACTCCTAAGATCATGGCGGCCTCCCACTTTCATAACAAGGGGGTCTTTGTCCTTGCCTCAGAGGCCGGTGCACAAAAGGCGGTGGAGAGGGGGCTCATGGTAGAGGGCAAGTACCCCCTTGAGCCCCTAGAACAGCTGGGGACCAGGGTGGTCCTCAGCTCCAAACCCTAGGGAGAGTTATCCTTTCACTGAGGTGCCAAGACCCTGGCCTCCACCACGTACCCTCCTTCTGTCGCCAAATTTTGATCCAGCTGACAGTGGGAGTGCAGCTGGAGGTTGAGGGGTGCCTTCCTTGCGATTCCTTTTCAGGGGGCTCCGGTGACAGTTTTCTATATGCTGGGGGACCTGCAAAGCTTCCAGTGCCACACCCCCGGGCACTTGCATCATGAGTGCCCCATGGGTCAGGCGGGGAGGGCATCTGCAGGTCCCACTGGCAAGAGCACCCCTCCCCACTCAGGGCCTCCCTGGCACCCCAGCCACAACTAACATCCCCCCCATGATCTCAGGGGACCCTGGCCCCCAACCAAGTTTGGTGGAGTCCCAGGGAGGGGGGCAGCAGCCGGGGGAAGAGGGAGAGCAGGATCCCCCCATCCCCAACCATGTCCCCACTGTAACTGCCCCAACCCTCACCTTCTTCTACTGGAGCCTGTCTACCTGAGGACCACCCCATGGCAGAGTGGGTGCAGGTCCCCTCCAAGTGCAAAGCCAAGAGAAAGGCCTGGGCATAGCTGGAGCCCTCTGACATAGAGGACCACACCCCCCCTCACCCTCCCAAGACCATCACATTGGGAGGAGATGTTCAGCTTCTGGGTGCCTCTCCAACTGTGCCCGACACCCCACCCCCAGGGAAGATTAAATGGGTTATCCCAGTAGAAGAGGCTTCAGAGCTGCTGGACACTCCTGAACAGGATCCCATGCAGGAAGCCCCTTACTCCTCTGGTCAGGGCCTATCCCCTGAGACCATGAGTGCTGAGGCTGAGGCCAACCCAATGGAAGCTCCATCAGTGGAGACCTCCCACTCCAATGATCTATGGGAGATGGGAGTCCTGGGGCTCACCCTGGTGAGTTCTGTGGTGGGAAGTCCCCTCTCCCAGGGCCCCAAGACAAACACTGATGCCACCCCACTGCCTGATGGGTCTCCTTCTCCCAGTCAAACCCCACTACTAGCCCACCCAATGGCCCCACACGAGAAGGGGTCAGGAGGGAGCACCCAGACCAACAGTTGGGGACCCCATTCAGACCTCCCAGGGTTCCAGCTCTGCCGTGCCATCTTGTGAGGGAACTCCACTCTGACCCTTACCCCTGCTTCCATCCCAAGGAGCTGCAGAGCTCTCCCAATCCCAGCCAGAGTCTGGGGTCTTAGTGGACCGAGGGGTTCAGACAATACCTAAGGAGCCTGCTGAACCCCAAGACGAGGAGGAGGACACCCAAGAACCAGCTCTGTGAAGCCTGCAGGCCTCTCAGTCTCAGCAGTCCCCAGGGGTGAGCTACTTGCATTTCTTGACTATGAGTATACCCAGGGGTCCACCAACAAGGTACAGCTCACCTTGGACTGCTGGGAAGATTTTGACAGCATCCTTGCCACTGCGAGGGCACTGGTGGGGGAAGGCAAGAGGCCCAAAAGCTGCAATGCCGGGATCTATAGGCAGGCCCGCAGTTTCATAGACACCCTCTATACTTACAGAAGGGTGCTGCATTAGCCGGTGGGCCCCACACCAGGTGTTGAGATGAGCAAAGACCCTACTGAACCATCTACTCCACACCCCCCAGCCCTGAGATCATTTAAGATCATGACTCTCAATATCCACAGCTGCAGGAAGAGCCTCCAGGGATGCCGCGGGGAGCAGGGGGGTACCCCTGTGGCATTCTTACAGGAGACCAGAACGACTCTGTCCAAAGAACCTAATTGGTGGCTGAAGTGGGGAAGCAGGGTCTTTTTTAGTCACCTCTCAGCCACCTCTTGCATGTGACCACCCTGTCCTCCCCAGGCCTGCAGCTGGAGGTACTCCAGGACTTTGACGTGGTGCTGGGCTGCCTGCTGCACCTCCAGGTCCAAGTGCAGGTGTAAAACAGTGAAAGTCCATGCATGCTCCATATTACTAGAGGTGAGAAGTTTCTAGAGGGCTTGAACTCTCAACCTTGACAAAGTCATGACTTATTTTTAAGGTCTGGGCATGCACAGTGTATAATGATAATGCAACTGTTTATCAATGTTGATATGTTAATCAATAAGGCAGTTATGATAATGTTGCTTGTACTGAGTTGAAATGGTTTGAATTGATTGGTCCTTTCAAATATTGCCCAGGTTTTGATTTGATTGGGTATTGTGAAAAGGGCCACTGGTTGAGTGACAGGTGGTGTAATTAGAAGGCTATAAATCCTGTCCAGAGCAGCCAGCAGGGGTTCGGGCTTGGGCTTGCTGGGCAATTCTAACTCTGGGCTCTCGGGGCATGGGAGTTTGTCAAGTAAAGGTTCTTTGCTGTGCCCTGGTCATTGGGGTAAAGTATCAGCCCTTTCCCCATTTGAGATGCTGAGTACCTAAGCAAGGAAAAGCTAGAAATCCTCAAGGACTGTTAGAGGGTTTCTCCTGCTGACTAGGTCCAGGGTGTTTTAGCTGCCATCTGTGGTTTCTGGGTTGTCTATGAAGTTCCATAGCAGTTAATTGGGTAGTGACCAAAGTTCATTGTAATGTGTAGTTGTTTGGTTGTGGGACATGGGATATTGGGTTTGGAATGTGCATTGGGTTATTGTCCCATCAGTTGTATTTTATTGTGTTGCGGTTTGGATGTTACGGGAGTATTGGGTCGGGTAGTTGTTGCATGGGTTTTGTTGTGTAATACAACTTATATTGCTCAACCTACCTGTGTAGTTGTGTGTAGCTACTCTTTTAACTCTAAGTGGGGTTGGCAATGGATCAATACTCAGGGAAATTAACTTACTTTAATGCCCCGAACCTGACTACCTGTGGGTCATAGAGGATTAACGAAACTCTGTTTTAATGGGTTAATTGGCATCGCCATAGACAGTCCTTCACAGGGGCTGCTCCTGAACCTTCTGAACACATATGGCCCTGAGAGAGACCCGGAGTTGGCAGATTTTTTCTGCCAGGTGGCCACTTACATCAGCACCCTCAACCCTCATGAGTGCCTTGTCCTTGCTGGGTACTTTAATATCACTCTAGATGTGCAAGATCAGGCAGGCAGGGAGCAGAACCAGGCTGCCATGGGCATCCTCAGGGAGATTCTGACAGACTACTCCCTAGTGGACATCTGACGTGCCTATCACCCTGCTGGCCCCCCTGCCTTCACCTATGAGAGGGTGGGGGAGTGTCCATTCCTGATGAACATTAAGGTGTAACTGATGTCAGTCTCACCTCAATTTAAGTAGTCAATTAGTCTTAGATAGTTGTCATCTTCTCCGTAAGGTTTTCCTTTTCTTTTTTTTGTACTAAGACAGTCGTTGCTCTTCAACCGGTTGGCTGAAAACTGCCAGGACCTTTCTTGATGGAATATTCCACACACTCACACTCTCATCTGCTACAACTTACTGATAAAGGAGAAAAGAAGAAATGTGTGTAGATTCTTGCACAATTGGTCCTTATGTCCACCTTAGTATAGCGAGGGCTCCACCAATCCCTATTCCCTCTCCTGTTCTACCGGGTGTTAACTTATAGTCCATATAATCTGCCAGAGTCTGTCAGAGTCCTTCCTATGCCTCTAGCTCAAGTAAGGCACAACTAACTTAGTCCTGGTTAGCTTCTGCCAGGGCTTTAGAAAAAAAAATGAACTGTCTCAAGTTTAAACAACCTCCCAGCTTAGGTGCAGATTGTTTTCTCCATCTGAGGGAAGAGGGGAAGAATCCTCCTTGATGCAAAGTATCAAGTCAACTTATCTCTGTCCTTCTATTCACATCTTTATGGTACCCCTTCTCAGTCCTTCTCACCTGGCTGTGGCTGCTATGCTGAGGTTTCAGGTTACCTGAAAGCTGCTTTGTCTTGGCTTCTTCCCTATCAGCTTTTTCACTAGAGTTGACTCCCTAAAGAGCCTTGTTTTGGCCTCTTGAATGCTTTCAGCTGTTCCCACTGTCACTTTGTTGGGTCAGGAATTTCCGGTTCTGGTGGTTCCTCCCTTGTCTGCTCTGAGTCTTTCTTTATGACGAAGCCCACGTTCCTTCCTCCTCCCCTCTGGAAACACCAAGAGAAGAAGGATCCCTGCATGGCTTCCCCCTTGGCTTGGAGATAGTAAGACATTGGGAAGGTGCACATCTGGCTTTTTTGCCACAACTACACTCAGGGGCACACCCGGCAGAGGGAGGTGGTCCAGGAGCAGCTCAAGCTGGAAGTGCGGGAGCCGGAGAGGTGCCTGGCCACTGACCCAACCAACCTGGTTTGCCTGTGCAGCTAGGTCCTGAAGTTCTGCCTTCAGGCTCTGCAGTGACTGCTATACAGTGTTGGTAGCCACATGGCATGGGGCCACCTGGGGTGCACCTTCCTCTGCCATTTCCAGGGGCTCTGATACAACTGCCAACTCCTCGGTCTGTGGGGCTTCTCTCTGCAGGACCTGCAAGGGCTGCCAGACTTCTACCAGGACTTCCTCCAGGCCTGGAGGCTGGTATCTGCCTCCAGGTCCCCCGCAACATTCATCCAGGGTCCCGACCTGTTCATTAAGCCCCTCCTCTGGAAACCCCAGCCGGAGATGCCAACCACAGAGGCACCCTGGTTGTAACAGAGGTTGATCCTGGCTGGTGTCACACATATCTGAGACCTTTTGAACAAGGATAGGCAGGAATGGGTGGACCCCGCTATGCTGGCCCAGCACATGGGTCTACCCACAACACATGTGACCTGCCATTGGGTCCAGGAGGTGAAATCTCCTCTACCTCCTGATGCCCTTGCCTTTGTTGACAAGGTCCTGTATGGTGGCAGTCCCCCTCCCCATGTTCTCCAGCCCGCTGGAGTTTGTTGTGGGGCCAGCGCCTTGCCAGGCCTCATGGCGCTGCCTGCTCCACCACCTGAGCCAGCTGGAGGACACCAAACCAGTCCACTTTTCCAGTGTCCATCAGTGCTACCTCTACATGTTTGTGTTATGCACAATCCATCATGCAGCCCTTGTGTCCCTCCCAGACACCAAGTGGCAGGACCTGCTTGGCAAGGGCATAGCTGCAGCACCTCAGTGGCTGGCTTCTGGCGTGCCTCAGGGCATGGTCCTGGACCATGCTTTGTCCCACTTTTTTCCACAGGTTTTTTTTTATACCTGGATTTCCAGGTATCAAATCTTGAGCCTGTGCTGCAAATGTGCAGTGCAGGGAACTTTTTTTTTGTTTCCAGCATGCCTCTTGTGGTGCCTCACACTGCTTTGAGATGCCACAAGAGGCACATGTGCACTTGTCTGAACGTGCCCTGTTTGTGCATATCACATGAAACAAGAATAGCATAAAATACTAAAACAGATCAGAACCCAGGACACCCTTTTTCCAGGTGGGTGCCCTCCCAATAAGAGTCATGCTCATTTTCCTTTTCTTTCCTGTATTTCTCAATGAATCTTGATTTATTTCTGCACAGTGGAACAATGATGAAAGAAGTGGTGCTGCATGCCACCAACAAGCCTATAGGCTGATGGTCAGGGCACTCTCTGAGGAGGTGGGAGATTATGGGTTTGAATCTCTTTAGGCAGAAGAGAATTGAATCTGAATTCATTCTGGGACAAACTGCTAGATAACTGCACAGAGAGAAAATGCAGACACCTACCTTCAGGGGAGGTTCTGGCTAGGGATCCTGAGTGGAGTGAGGTATTTCCTTTTTAATCATGAATAAGAGGCCAGATTTAAGACTCACCTCTGAACTCAATGTTTCTTGTTGGCTATCATTACATGGATGCACGTGGGGCATGCTGACTTTAAGCAGCTCCTTGCTCACTACTGATTTTATGGATCTCATGCAGAGATACTCAGCTTTCCCCAACTTAAGACAAGTCATTCAGGCATTGGTTTCCATGCCATGGGCCAGGCATCTAAAATTTATGTGCTGCAGTGCCTAAATACTTTTATTTGAGTTTAGTGTCTTCCACTGCTCCTCATATTTATTTCTGCAAGGAAGTTGTGTGGCTTTAATGTCTCCATTTCCCCTCTGAAAATCATACACCCAGAGTTTTGTATGGCTTCATATATTCCTAGACCCTTAAGGCTATTCCAGGCACCTAATTCCCTGTGGTTTCAATAGAAGGTAATTGCCTATATACTAACACTGAACAGGTAACTGTAAACTCTAAAGCAATATATGCAGCTCCAGAGCATTTGGCATTGACTTCAGTGAGAGAGACTCTGAGAGGTTTCTAACATAGCTGAAGGGTAAAGTGTGAATATTTTAGGGTTTAATGTATATCCTAAGATAATTACAACCCTCCTTGCAGTTGAGTAAAATAGGTTTTAATTTTAAATATATAAAATACTCATTTTTATTGAGCCTCCTCACAAATCCTGTATTTTCTGAGAGAGAACCCCACAAGCATTCAAAGAGTTCCTTATCTTTTAAGAGACAACACGGGAGTTAATGTAGACTGCCCAAAAATTTTAATGTGACTGTTTTTTGGTGCAGTGCATTTTTGTTTGCATGAACAGTGCTTTCAAGTGAGTTAAGCCCCTGTGTGTCATTCCCCACAGATGTCAGTAGAAGGAGTCAAATACCAGTTTACCCTCCAGAATGTCTTTCCTAATGTATTACAACAGGAGGTGCCTGTGAACCATCAGGGCTCCCCAGTCCCTGGATTTTCATTGGGCTGTCCTGACTCTCTGGGAGTCTCCCTGGGCACGGTCATGGTCACCCTAAAATCCTTGTCACTTGCACCTGCCTATGTTCATCCAGTCTGGTCTGGTCACTCTCTCCATCAGTAGGTGATCACAAGGACCCCATCCCAATCCCAAAAGACAAGCCACTCGGGTGAATCCTCCCCTCCCATTTATTCCTTTCCCTTCCCGTTCCACCATGGAATTTTCCATTAGTATAATGGCTTAATAATTACCTATCATAAGAGTAGCAGGTGGTTTGATGGGTGTTTGTTGCCACCCGGTTGATATTGCTGCCTATATGTTGGTGGTCTTTTGCCTGTATGTTGGTGGTCTTCTGTCTTTTTTTCTTTTCTTTTTTTTGGACTACATTTCCCAGCATTCCCAAATTCATTGATCTTTGTACAGTTTCCAATGGGAAACTCTCCAGTTCCCTGCCAGGTGCACTGTCAATCTGTTTGTGTAGTGCCACATATGGCTGTTGGAGGTGTATTGTGAATTGTTGTGAATTGTTTTATAAAAGTTTTTGGAATGTTTTATAAAATGTGGGTTGCTGTTTGGCTTGTTCACCCCTCTCCCCCCAGGGGCTCATTCACATGTGGGTGATGGTGCATAATGCCCCCCTCCCGCAAACCACTCACAGTCTGGAAAAGCAGCAAACCCCTAGCTCTGTCCCAATTTCCTCCCCCTTTTCCTGACCGTCCCCACTTCTGTCCCCTGACTGTCCCTGCTTCCGCCCCCCATCTGCAACACTGCACGCCCCTGTAGACAGACACAGATTTTAAAGTTTAAAAAAAACCCAAGAATTTATTTTGGAACAAAGCACTCCCTAGAGGTTGTTGTCAGCAATGTATCCTGCAAGACAATTGCGCACAAGAGCCATCTGATCACCCTCTCCTTGAGGATATTTTCTTGGTCTCTGTGCTGCTGCCCCACATCTCTCTTGTCTTGCCACCACCTGTCCTGCTTAATTTTCCCATGAGTCCTTGAAAACCTCTCCTCGGCTCTTGCAGACATTTTGCAGCACTCAGGCTGCCACAATAAAAGGTGTTAGATTTTCTTCATCCATGTCGAGCTGGCACATAAGCACCTTCCAGCCAGCCAAATGCACATTCCACAGCCATCTTGCAACTGTTGAGGCGGCCGTTGAAAGTTAGTTTCCATGGGTCAGTGACATTTCCTCCATAAGGCTTCATAAGCCAGGGCTTTAGGGGCAGGCAACGTCCGCTAATATAATAGGGGAAACAGCTACACCACAGATCACTCTCTTCTCCATGCCAGTTGCGCAGTGTCCTTTCTCCATGATGGCAGCCAGAGAGGAGTTTGGAAACACATGCGCATCATGCACACTGCCAGCCCACCCTGTAAAAATGTTTGTGAACCAGCCCCAGTGGTCCACCATGGCTTGCAGGATCACAAAGGCATATCCTTTCCTGTTTGTGTAAAGCCTCCCACTCCCTGCAGGGCACAGCACTGGGATGTGAGTGCTGTCTAAAGCCCCATGCAGTTTGGGAACCCCTTCTCATTAAAGCCATCTCTGACTTGCTGTGTATTTGCCAGGTGAATAAATTTGTTAGAAACGATCTCCTTAAGCATCGTACCTCACAAATTGCCTGCCCCACCATGCAGGCAGCCATGCCAAACTGGTTGGCAATGTAGCGGAGGCTGGATGGGCCAGCCAGTTTCACGATGGTCATTGCAACCCTCTTGTCTGGTGGGATGGCCTGATGCATGTTTGTGTCCTGCTTCATGATGTGTTGGCCCAGCATTAAGACAATATGATAGAATGTCTCCCTTTTCATTTGGAGCATCTTCAGCCAGTGCTGGTCATTCCAAGTGGTCAGAATGATTCACTCCCACCAGTATGAGCTGCTCTCATGGGCCCACACCATGTTGATTCTGCTGGCCCTCCTCAGGTTACTCAACAGAGCCCAGTCAAATTCCACTTGTTCACTTCACTCTGTGCAATCCCCTGAGTACCCATTGTATCTTCTTAATGTTGTTAAAGCAGGAACACAACAGCTTGCCACTGAGTGTGCTCTATTCCTACTGAAGAGTTCCAGCTGTAATCCCCAGTTAAACAGGATTTGCAGTACTGCCTCCTCCTCCTCCTCCTCCTCCTCCTCATACTCCATGTCCTCCATCATGTCATGTACTTCATCCTTGTTCTCCATTTTGCCTCTCACACATCTGCACCAAGCAGGGACTGTGCGTGTGGTTGGTCTGGAGCTTGGTGTAGCTGCTTTTTCAACATTTCACCCCAGAGCCTCAGGGCATTGTGCCTTTTGCACAAGCTTTGCAACCACTGGTGTTGTGATGTAATCAAGCTTGCAAACAAAAAAAAATGTTTTGCCTACTACTTTCCTGGCTATTCAAAACTTTTGCCAGTTTAAGGAAAAACATAAGGCTGTGCTTCTGTAATAAAACCATTTTGCACAAGCAGGCAGTTAAATGATTTTTGCAACTTTGATTTTTGCCATTAAGCAGCCATCCCAAAGTACAATGGCCTTACTTACCACATCACCAGGTCTTTTTTGTTGTTAACTTCATCACCTTTGGGTGTTTTGATACTCAGAGGTAATGACTAATCCTTAGAATTTTCCCAGACCCTCCTGCAAGCACAGCCTGAATATAAAGGCACACCCCCCAAATTTGCCAGCCCCTTTCACAAATTGCTTGTGCTTGTGCTGTTGACCACCAACTGCTTCGCTATGTCTCAGAAAGCCAAGGCCAGCAATATGGAGCTTATGGCCCAGGAGACTGATACCTCCAATGCACATGGACCCAACTGCAGCTGGGAAGAACTGGAGGACTTAATTGACATTTGGTCAGAGCAAAGGATCATAGACAGGCTGGAGGGTAGAAGGAATAAGCCTGTTTATGTCAAGATTGCAAAAGGCATGCAGGCCCGAGGGCACAATCATGACTGGACCCAGGTCTGGTGCAAGATCAAGTCCCTGAGATCAGCATTTTATAGACCCAGAGATTCAAACTCTCATTCTGGGCCAGGTCGCACAATTGCCCTCTTCTATGACAAGTTGTCCATCATTCTCTCCAGGGATGTGGGCAACAACCTGGATTTGGAGACTGTCAGCACTGGGACTGGACTGGAGGTGGAGGAGGAGGAGGTGGCAGCAGCCGCTCTTGAGGGTAAAAACCATCATCGTGTCTCAGCTGTTTGGAGACTGTTCCCTGTTCCCTGATGATCAGTGGCAGGAAGCAGCTCTGGTCACCCTATAGTTATTGCCACTTAGCTCCTCCATTCCATGGAGTAGTACAGATGATGAAGCAGAGGAGGTGGAGGGTCAGGAAGATGCATCATCAACTGGCTATGGTAAGTCTCTTGTAATGTGCCTCTGGCCACTGCCAGGCAACTCCCAGGTTCATGCTGGTTGGGTTTGGGGGGCCAGATGGAAGGGGGAGAAATTCATGTGTTGCTGTAGGTGGGTCATTGTGTTCTTTTGGTGGTGGTGCAGGCCAGCTGGGTTCTATAGCTAATTATTTGCTTTAATTTGTTGCAGTTAGCATGGGCAGTTCCTCCTGGAGCAGAGAGTACTCATAAGTTTTGGGCAGTACAAGTGGTGCCCCAGTGTTGCGGGGTCTATTTCTGTGCCTGCTGGGATTTTGTGCACTGCATAGTAGGGGTGAGGGGGAGTGTATTTTCCTCCTTTTAGGGGAAAGCCAGTCATTGGTTTTTTCTTTGTTTATCAGCCGCCGTGACCTGTAGTCACTGGGAATGGCACCCCGCTCACACTTCAGCAGAGCGCTGCAGAGATTTTTGCAGCAAGCAGAGACAGTCCTGTGAAACTTCACTCAAGGTTTTGGCAGAGTCCTCAGTATCCAGGGTGCAATGCAAAGATGCCTGGCAGCACGAATTCCATGATTCAATGTGTAAGGACCATGCCATTCTCAAGGGAGTGCAAGACGCGATGAGGAATTTAAAAGAGGTCGTTGACAAGTCCAGTTGAACTTACAGAGTTCACATGACATTTTCAAGGATGCCTTGCAGAACTACCTAAAAAATGAATGTGTACAATGCCCAAAAGGGAGAAGTCAGTCTGCTCCTCTTGCCTGTGTAAGATAAGCCTGTTCCTCCTGTCTCTGTGGGGTCAGAGCAGGGCTGTATGATTGCCAGCAGGGCCAGGAGGGTGCCACTGCATTTCAGGGAGACAGGAGCGGTTCAGAGTCATGGTGGGGCAAAGGCAAAGAAGCCCAAGTAACTGCTGTAATATTCTGTTGCAAACAATAAAAGCTCATAGTTTCCTAGCTTCCTGTGTCTGCCTCCATAACCACCCTTCTTCATACTCTTTCTTGGCTCACCCTTGTGCTTCCTTGTACCAGGCACTGCAGTTTGTGTTTCACCTGAGCAAGGCCATTGTTGGGGGGGGGAGAGAGAGAGGACTGAGGTTTGCAGCTTTGTTTGCACACAAACACAATCTCTCTTGCACAGGTAGTGAGTGCTGTCCTGGCCTGCACACACAAAAGCTGCCTCCTCTTTCACCCCCCAGCAGCCTGGCTTGCTTTTTTGCAAGCAACCACAAACCAGCCATTTGCACAGGGACAATGGGGGGCTCCAGAGGTAAACAGGGGGGCTGGGAGATGACAGAGGTGGTTTGCTTTACTACAACCAGCCACTTGCACAGGTACATGGAGTGGGGGGAGGGCTCCAGAGGTCACCCCCCAGCAACCAGTCACTTTGCAAAGTCAGACAGGGGGTCTCATGCCTTCTTCATGTTCTTTCTTGGCTCACTCTATACAAAGCTTCCTTGTGCCAGGCAATTCTTTGTGTGTGGAACCCCAGAACAAGGCCTTGGGTGGGGGCGGGAGGCTGGGGTTTGCAGCTTTGCCTGTACACAAACCCAGGGACTTTGTGTCCTGTTCCACCTTCTTTTTGCATCCTTTTCCAGCCCAGCACCAGACTGTCTCATTTTCCACACCAAAACAAAGCTGCTGGAAAGGGGGGTTGCCCCGCTCAAGCACTATAAATGGGGGAAGCAGAGGTCAGGGTTTGCGTTCACTGTATCAGCAAGGGAGATTTGGGTGAGGAAGGGATGATAGCACAATGGGAGCAGAGAAGGATTCATCCCTCATGGATGAAGCAAATGTAACGAGGAACAAGACTTGTCCTTGGGGGGGCACAGCAATGCAAATCTAGGGTTTGTGAAGACTGCAGGCTGATGACATGGAGTGCAGTGAAGATACTTCATGAAGAGGCAATGTGCTACACCACACTGATGAAGTGGCCACACCACACTGATGTGGGGGATGCTCTAGTTCACTACATCATTGGTAAGGGTCATCCCTAGGTGGGGTATGAATACAAGCCCGCCAACCCTCCTCCCTTGCTGCCACCATGGCATGTGGGATGGGCTCTGCATGGGCAGGGATTGGTTAATTTGCAGAAAGCTGTGCACCAGTGGCTTAATGCGGTTTCCAGCGGGGCCTGGGTGCCACTGCCCTCACTTCTGCATTGCTTAGTTCAATTTTATTGTAAATGGGACCGGCTAGTGGAATTTCAGGGGGCTTGAAGGAAGGTACTTGAGGTGCACAAGAGGCATCACAACAATACAAATTCCAATGCTCCTTTAATCTTCTCTCCCTCTGGTTTATAGATCACCTTCCACTGCTAGCAGCATTGTAATCCCTCTTGGTGTGACAAGAGGCAGAAAGAGAAAGGAAGAAAGAAAGAAAATGAAAAACAGAACACTTCCTTCAGGATTAATTCTCTCAACAACTACATTCTAATCATAGTTGACTTTCATCCTGCCTGATATAGACTTATAATATAACAACAAGTAATGCTAATAGTAGGCAGCTATTAATTGCAGTAGTAATATGTAAATAAGAGTTTGTATTACTAGTAATAATAATGATGATTTATTAACGGTTAATGATTCTGACAGTTCAACTCATTTCAAAGCAGGTAGATCTGCCTTATCACCCTGCACACAGCACACGCATCCCTAGCCTCTATCATATATATGTAGCCAACTCTGGTTGGGGGGGGGCAGTACATTATTTAGTTCAAATTTATTGTAAAAGGGGCTGGTGGAATTTTAGGGGCGTGAAGCAAGGTGCACAAAGGGCACCAATACAAATCATTTTTATCCTCCCTCCCTCCTGTTTTTGGATCCCCTTCCACTGCTAGCTGCAGGCTGATTGATCATTCCTGTTGGTGTGACAAGAGGCAGAAAGAGAAAGGAAGAAAGAAAGAGAAAATGAAGAGCATCACTTCAGGATTCATTCTCTCAACAACTATTATGATGCATTCTAATCGTAGTTGACTTTCATCCTGCCTGATACAGACTTATATTATAACAACAGGTAATGCTAATAGTAGGAGGCAGCTAGCTATTAATTCCAATAGTAATATATTCATAAGAGTTTATAGTAATAAAGTAATATTAATTACGGTTTATCAATGCTCAACAATGATTGAAATGGTTCAATTCTTTACAAAGGAGGTAGATCTGCCTTATCACGCTGCACTCATCACACACATCCTGGGCCTCCACAATATATATGTAGCCAATGTTCTATATACTTCTGTTATATATAGAATTACAATTACAGTTTGATTCCTTTCCGTGAGAAAGCCGATACTGAGTGTAAGGCAGGTGATTATGCACCGTCCCTGCCTCTTTCCCTGGGGTGGCGGGGGGAGGGTGATGTAAATGGCCACCTCCTGGCTCTTGAACATGGTTCCTGAACTTGTAACTGGCCACAAAGCAAGCTGTTCTCATGAGCTATGGCCACTGCATTGGCAGAGGGCTTGGGTCACATCGGGGACCTTCCACTAAGGAAGGTGATAAGGCTTGAGTTTCTCCTCTGAATTGCACAGAAAAAAAATAATCTTTCCCCACCTTCCTTCAGGCTGTAGCATAACAACACTACTGATGCTTTCATGCATAGTACACTTTCATGCACAGGAAGCACTTCTTGCCCTCATTCTGGTTATACGTGTTGTATAACCAGGAGGAGGTTAGTAGGTCTTTCAGGATGTATTATTCTTTATACTGATGCATCACTTTCTGCTGAAATCAAAATATTACTTAATATCTTCCTCTGGTAAAATCTGGAAAAACCTTTCAAAGGTTTTTTAATATCTTTTGTCACTACCTTCTTCTTGGTTGCTGGCCAAGACCCCTGTGGTCCAGGTAGTAGGCTCTTTGCCCCACTTGCCCTGTGCCTTACACCTCTCGGTTGCACCATTGTATCTTTGGAATCATTGCTGGGGGAAGGCGTCTTCCTGTATGGGGAAACCCCTGCCTGCTTCCTGGCCTTCTCCTTGGGAGCCAGGACCATATTAAGTAATATTTTGATTTCAGCAAAAAGTCAAAATCTTCTCTTATATCTTCCTCTTGTAAAATCTGAAAAAAAACCCAACTTTTAAAGTTTTTTAAATACCTTTTGGTAATACCTTCTTCCTGTTTGCTGGCCAAAGACCTCCCCTCTGTTGCACCCTTGGCTCTTCAGCAAGTAACCAAGCACATCCCGACATGACCTCTGCATTCTGGGTAGTAGGCTTTTTTTAAGTAAGTTTTTAGTAAGGTTTTTTAATACGTTTTTAAATACCTTTCACTAATACCTTCTTCTTAGGTTGCTGGCCAAGACTTGCCCTCCATTACACCCTTGGCACCCTCCCTAGCTCCCTCTTACCCCATGGCTAGGGCTCTTAGCACAGTGGTGCTTTAGCATACCTCCCTCCCCCCAGCATCTCCTTCATGGTTACTGGCTACGGGCTGGTGGCCCTTACACACACACACACACAAACACACACACCCACACCATCAATCTAATAATCAGTCAGTTGGTTTAGAGCAGTCAGAAATCTCTACATTTTCTGAGGAGGCTGCGACTTGAGTTTCTCCTCTGAATGGAGGAGACCTTCTTGGTTGCTGGCCAAGACCTCTGCATTCCGGGTAGTAGGCTCTTTGCCCCACTTGCCATATGCCTTACATCTCTCGGTTGCACCTTTGTAACTTTGGAGTCATTGCTGGGGGAAAGCTTCTTCCTGTGTGGGGAAACTCCTGCCTGCTTCCCAGGCTTCTCCTTGGGAGCCAGGACCACTTCAGGGGCAGAAGCTGAGGCACTTTGGCCCAAGCGTCAGATCTATTTGCACAAGTTCTCCAGGCTCACATAGTCTTCTATCCCTCCTCCTGGTTACTGGCCATGCCCTGCATCAGTACCAGCTGGACAAGTTGTGCAAGCACATTTCATTCATTGCTGCAGAGTTTGCTGCAGAGGGCTTAGGTAGCAGGAAGGGGACTTCCACTAAGGAACCTGCAGCTTAGTTTCTCCTTTAAATGGTGGAGCCCTTCTCTTCTTGGTTGCTGGCCTTTTTGGTTGCTGGCCATGACCTTTTTGCCCCACTTGCCCTCTGCCTTACACCTGGAAATCTTCTTGCAGTGTGGGGAAAACCCTACCTGCTTCTTGATCTACTTCTTGGGAGGAGTGGCAGAAGCTGAGGCTTGTTCACAGTTTGGTGCAAGCAACAGTTCTCCATGCTGGCTACAAAGCCTTGTTGTTGGTTGCTGGCTGGCCAAGACCTCCTCTTCAGCCCACTTGCTCTCTGCCTTATACCTCAGCAACCAAGCAGACACATCCCAACCTGACCTCTCTCCGTTGCACACTTGTAACTGCAATTGGTGTTGGCCACAAAGCCTTCTTTTTCTTTGCTGGTCGAGACCTCTAGGTCCCTCTTTTCCCATGGCTGAGGGCTTGGCTCTAGCTCAGGAAAAGTCCCTCCCTAGCTCCCTCTTGCCCCATGAGTGGGGCTCTTAGAATCCAAGGTGGTGCTCTGGCATATTCCCTCCCTAGCAACTCCTTTGTGGTTACTGGACATGTCTCAGAAAATGCACTTCTGCACTGCAGGAAATCGCTACATAAAATCCTCATAGACTACTGTAGCATGTATGACTTTAAAAATAATTCTTGCTACAGTAGTCTATGAGGATTTAGATTTTAGTTTTTTCATTTAAAGAAAAGTGTTTTCCTTAGGTCATGGTAAATCTGCACCAGGCCTGTGGGCTCTTCACCCCACTTGCCCACCTCTGCACCTACCTCTCCACTGCAGCCTTGTATTTTTGGAGTCATAGCCGCTGGTCACAAAGCAATCTGTGCTCACTGCAGTGGCAGAGGCCTCAGGTCGCATCAGGGACCTTCCACTAAGGAAGGAGATGAGGCTTGAGCTTCTCCTCTGAATAATGGAGAAACTCAAGCCTTCTTCGTTGCTGGCCTTCTTGGTTGCTGGCCAAGACCTCCGCAATCACAGTAGTGTTGCCTGCTTCCTGCCCTTCTCCTTGGGAGGTGGCAGAAGCGGAGGCTTGTTCACATGCTTTGGCACAAGCATCAGTACTTGCCCTGTGCCTTACACCTCTCCGTTCCTTACTCCTGTCCCTTGCAAACTTTCTTCTTCATTGCTGGCCAAGAAACAGGTTGCTCTGTGTTCTGGGTAGGAGGCTCTCCACCCAACTTGCCCTCAGCAACCTTCCTTGGCCCTTATAGTTTCATAGTGAGTAGGGTCAGAAGGGACCTGAGCAGGTCATCAAGTCCGACCCCCTGCCATGGCTGGAAAGAGTACTGGGGTCAAACGACCCCAGCAAGGTGAATGCCTTATGCCTCTGGAGTTGATACTGGCCACAAAGCCTTCTTTTAGGTTGCTGGACAAGACCTCTTCACCTTATGAAGGCCAAGACCTCTTCACCTCTCCATTGCACCCTTGTATCTTTGGAATCATTTCTGGGGAAAAACTTGCTCTGTGGGGAAAACCCTGCCTGCTTCCCGCCCTTCTCCTTGGGAGCCAGTGGCAGAAGCTGAGGCTTGCTTGCTTGCTTTAGTATGAGCATCAGTACTTGCCCTGTGCCTTACATTCCTTACTCCTGTCTCTTGCAAACCTTCTTCTTGGTTTCTGGCCAAGAAGTGTGTTGCTCTGTGTTCTGGGTAGTAGGCTCTTCACCCTACTTGCCCTGTGCCTTACACCTCAGCAAATTTCCTTAGCTCTTGTGGTACTGGCCACAAAGCTTTCTTCTAGGTTGCTGGCCAAGTCCTCTTCGCCCCGCTTGCCCTGTGCCTTATGACACTTCTCTGCTGTACCCTTGTATCTTTGGAGTCACTGCTGACCACGAAGCAAGCTGCGATCATGAGCCATCCCTGCAGTGGCAGAGGTCTTGGGTTGCAGGTAGTGCCTTTTTCCCCACAAAAAGCCTGAGTTTCTCCTCTGAATTGCAGAGGCCTCCTTGGTTGCTTTGCCTGCTCTCTGATTTAGACCTCTCGCCCACCTCCTGGTTAGCTTTGACTACTGCAATGGCCCACTGCAATGGCAGAAGCTGAGGCTTCTTCACTGGTTTGGTCTGAGTGGCAGAAGCTGAGGCTTCTTCATTGGCTTCTCGCCCTGCAGCTGATTACTGCCCATGTACCTACCACCAAATTCATCTTTTTTCATAAAACTAGCAAAAGATTATTTTGTATTTGCTTAATAGATTATGACTGTATTTCTGAACTTGGTTTGTTACATGGAAGATTTAACACAGATGCAAGTAGGTATAATTAGAGGTAATGGGATGAAATTAAGAAAATAAAAAAATAGGTTGGTTAAGTCAGAAAATTATACTAATGAAACATATTAAAAAATAAAGTCTTCTTTCATGAGAAATATAGGATGTCCTGTTGCTTGAAAAACAAAACTGGAAAATACAGAGCACTAAATGCACTCAATCTTTCACTGACAGAGTAATTTAAATGATTAAAGAGTTTTTTACATGTCTAACCTCATGGCTTATTCAAATAGACCACATGAACATGTGAAAACTATCTAATCTATCAAGTTAGAGCAGTTCCAAATTAGATTTGTCACTGCAACAAATGCCATGCAGGTTTAAGGAAAACAAAGGTTACTATCTCCACCCCTTCCAGTTGCTGAAACTTTCCCTCCTATTTTTTTAAACAGATCTGTCTTTCATCACACAAAAAACAATTGTTTTCAAAGCTGACATCATCACAACAATGTAAATGGCCAAGAAAAGGATTAAAATGATTTCAGTTCTCATTCAAACAGTAATACATACTAAATTATTAAAAACTATAAAGAACTGCAATTAAGCTTGATACTGTGCTTATTTTCATTACATTCATGGATTTTGAGAGCTCCCCCTGGTGACAGATCCATCCCCAAGTACAATTTTAGCCAGGGGTTTAAAAAGCTAGTGGACAAAGGATACAATTTTAAAACACCATTTAGGCAGGTAAATATGCAGATAAGACTTGAGTCTCAAGAATGTCTACAAGCCCTGATCCTTTTGATTTAAATAGCAGTTAAGCATATTCAAAAATATCACTTCTATTTCTATCTGCCTCCTCTGGCAACTAAATACTTCTGAAAATCTGGTCAAAGTGCTCAAGTTAGAAGCCATTGAGTTGTGAGCATTCTTAAGGCCATTGAATTTGTGACCTCTTGTGGATACGAAGTAATGCATTCTTGCTACTTTTCCCCTCTATTTTATGAAGTGGCTTATTGAAAATATTTCAGGACATAAATGCACCTCAGACACTTGGAATAGCAAATAGAGACCAATTTAGAATCTAATTTCTAGGCTACAATCTAACCATATGTCACTGCACAAAAGAGTAAGGGCGTCAACGTGCTCTCTTAGGGCCTTGGCAGACATTACGTTTGTCTCTTTTTATATGAAAGACTACATTTTCACATTATTGTGCTATAAAAATGGTTGATCTGCCACAAAAACAGTAGATCCACAACACGGGAATTTCTGTCTCAAATAGCAAATTATTTGTTTTGCCAGGAAAAATTGAATGCATTGATGGATCTTAGGACTCCCTCCCTCCACCACTATCCCACAGTGCTCTGCAGTTCAAGAGGGAAGGAGGAGGGGAGAGCTTCTGGCTTCCTGACCCAGCAAAGACCTCTCCAGGAGGCTTACAGTCTGCCCTGCCTCAGTTGCTACATGCAACAGGGATAGGACTGCAGTGGTGGCAGGGGCTGACTAGGTATTTTCTCTGCACAGTCAGTTTGTAGGCATTTGCACTGGGAACTTCCAGGGTTTTCTGGCGCTTGAGCACCAGGAGCACTTAACATTCCTGGCCAGCAAGTAGCCCCAGGCCAGAGACTGCTGGATCTGTCCCTTTTGTTATCTCCGGTGTTAATCAGTTTTGCCACAGTGGCAATAACTGATCAGCAGAGTCACTTAAAGGCTCCCTTGTGGGCAGGGGGACCTAAGGAGCAGCCCTCTATCACCCCATTGCTGGAAAGTGCATCTCTGGGGCAAAGTTGATGCACTCCAGTCAGAGAGTTGTGTATGTGTGCCCAACCATAGTGCTGTACGTTTTGTAGTGCTACAAACTTTGCTAGGTTTATCTTTAACCAGGGGTACAGCATTGGAAACAATGCAAATGCTAGAGATTGTGGGTGATTTGGGAAGGCAGGCTGGGAACAGGGTAAAGCCTTGGTTTTTCTCTCCCTCAGCATCCTTGCTTGCAAGTGTAACAGAAGAGATACTCCTCAGTAGGGGGTGTGCCATGGCAAGCCAAAACCAGGCTGAGCCTGGGAGATTTTTGTCCCCCTGAGGACACCAGAACAAAAGTACTGGAGAATTTCTACCTTCAGGCCCTGGAAACAGGATCGCTGACAGAGTGCCAGAATTTTGCAGTCAGGATTGGGATGGCTGCTGAGATCTGGTGCAGGAAGTTGGCCACTGGGGAGCTGAAGGAGGGACAAACCGCTGGGTAAATACTGTAGGAATCACACTGGGGGGCTGCAGCGGTGAGTGTAGGAGGCTGCAGGAGCCAAACCACCTGTCATATGAGTGAGGGATGCGAGCAGAGCCCAGAGGCAAGCCCTGAGTTAGGTTAAAGGGGAAGCACCCAGGGCTGGCAGTTGGTGAGTGGGCATAGCCCTCTCCCCTTGGAGTAGACCCTCATATGGGGGGCTTTAAGGGGAGATCAGTCTCAGCTAGCAAGACTGTAGCTGAAGACAATGGGGGTGGGTGGGGCACCAGAGAAGCCCAAATTCTGAGTGTCAAAGAGGGACATGGGGGTGAGCAACCAGGAAAGTAGACCCACCAGCCCCGTCTGGGTGGGTGTTGTTAGAAAGGGGTGTTGTTGGGGGAGAGGTTGTTTATGTGTTACAGGAGGCTGAGCAAGGGCACCAGCCATCATCAGGAGCAGAGCCCCAGGGCCATTGAGGGAGCTCTAAGCTCACTCACACCTGATGGATTACGCTTGCCTGAACTAAAATGACTTCAAGATAACAGTACTCAACTGAAAGACTGTTGTTCTGGTGGTCTATGACAGACCTACCAGGACTATATCATTGGGTTTTTTTTTTACAAAGAAGGGGATGTCCCTGTCTTGTTTCTTTTAGGTTTTGGATACACATCAGGTTACCTTACTTTATGGGGAATAGACCTACTGTCACTCTACTAGGGGTATGGTCACCTACCTATACGTGTATATATGTGGTTACAAAGTTATACATATTTGTAAGTGTTGAGTTAATTAGTACCATTCCATAAGCTGAGTTACAAATTAAACCTTAGAGAAAATAGCAGTATATATGTACAAATATAAATATATGTATGTATGTAAATATCTGACTATAAATTCATATGTATCTATATATATATATAGTAAATAATAAATATTGCAAATGGTTACCTGTTCTGTCGGAGTACTGTTACAGGAGGTATCCTTGTACTGGGATCCTGCTAGCCCAAAGGAACTGGAAGGACAATTCTAGCTGGTGCCCCAGGGTTCCACAAATTGCCACTGGCAGCAGTTAGTGCCCCGCGGCAGGGTGTTACACATGAAATACTGATATAGCACCAGTGTAGCTTCTTTCCTCTGCTTCCAACACTGCCCTTGGGCTAGTGGCATTTTGCTCCACCATTTGCATGGGACAGATGTTCAACTGGAAATCCAGCTCCAAACAGTCTTATTAAATCTTGCAATTGCTAACATTACCCTGATATTTGGCGTTCTTAACACTTAAGCTGTGTGAAATCACAAAACTGCATGAAAACCTCTGCTTTCATTTTTGTAGGGAAAAAAGTGATTCTACTCTTACTGTTTCAAATAAAAAGCTTGAACATATTACATAAGTGCACCCTAAAATGCAGAAGCCAGAGGGCAAAGAAAATGACTCCCAAGTTGACTGATGGTTGTTACAATTTCATGATTTGTACTTCACTCATGGTCTGAACACTTGAGGTCAGCAATACTGCCTTAAAACACAGTGGCCCTGCCCACATGAGCATGGACATTTAGTTCCCCAGGGACAACTATCAGCTGGACACATTGTGCCACCTCTAGTTGTCCCCAGGAAATGCCTGTGACATGCACCCTCTGGCGCTTGGCAGGTTACTCCAGGTGGGGTAGGGGAGGCTGGCCACCAATGGGTTGGCCCAAGCAGCCTTACCTGGCATCCTGGAGGACTCCTGGGGCTGCAGCAGTGGCAATGCTGCCACTTGGAGCCTGGCTGGCAGCTGGAGTGTGGGTCTGGATTGCCAGGCTCTGGTTTTGAGCAGCACTTTTCCCCTACATTCACTGTTCAGTTTTTTTGGTTTTTTTGGGGGGGGCGGGGGCTTTTTTTACCCCTGGATATCCAGGGGCCAAAAGAAATCCCTGCACTGCTCCCACGCAGCACAGAGAACTGCTGAAAGTGCAGTATATGGTACCACAGATGTATCTATGGCATCATATGCTGCACAGTCATGCTTGTTTAGACAAAGCCAGTGGGCACATCTACACATGCAAGTAGTGTGCCACAAACTCCAGTGTGGCTGCTCCTAGGAGTAGCATCTTCACGTCTGCCTGAGTCTACAGCAGTTTGAGCCAGGGTGGAACAACCCTGTGCTGGCAGCAGGTTCAGGGGGTCATCCCTGAGCTTCAGATGGCAGCGTTGGATGGTAAAGGGGCTGGCTAGGTCATGAGACTGCCCAAAGTGCAGAGGTATGTGGCTGACCCCTGAGCCTGCTGCAAGTCTGTGGCTGCTATGCCCCAGCTCAAACTGCTGCAGTCTTGGTCACCATCCACATATGCATTTCTGCACAGTAAATTACTCCACCATACAGGTTAACTTACTGCATATGTGGAGACGGTGACACTTTACTGTGGAGCTAATTAGTCAACCCCACAGTAAAGCACAAATGTAAATTCACCCAGTTAGACCTATTTTGCCTCTCAAGAACATTTATCTTAATTTCTAGCAAAAAGGCTACATTAGCTCTAATGATGCTTGTTATAATTCAGCCTTTTAAATAACTCCCAATTACACCTGCTACCACAAAACTCTTTTGTATAACTACCTTGTTAATATATTATCATAACCATTTCCTTTGGCAGCCCTTTGAGCATTGGCCAACAGAGAGCTGGGAGAAGAGAATCTGGTGAGGGAGATGATTCTTGGACATCTGGACACAGTGGCTCATCCATTGGAGTTGATTTCTCAAAAGCAAGGCTTCAGTGCTGGTAGATGCAGCTTCATGGAGGACACTCGCACTGGTCTGGAAGTCCTCCAGTTTGATCCCCAGGATTCAATGCAAGCATCACTGGTGAAAGCTCTTGCAGGTTTTAACTCGGTGTTGGTAGACAGCCTAGGTTTCACTGCAGTAAAGGAGGATGGTCAGCATGACAGCCTTATAAATCAAGACCTTTGTCAACTTATAAAGGTCTCTATTTTTGAAGACACATTGTCACAGCTTGAAGAAGGCGACACTGGCACAGTTGATCCGGTGCTGGATTTCTTCATCGAGGGTAGCCTGTTAAGAGAAGTGGCTGCTGAGATACAGAAAGTGCTCCACATACTCCAGAGCTTCCCCATCTACATACATAGCATGAGGGATGTTCAGCTGGCCTGGTGAAGAACCTTCATCTTAGTGACGTTCACTGACAAGCTAAGTCTCTTATATGAAGCGTTGAACTTCCTTGCACTTCTTGTGCTTGCACTTCCTGTGCAGAGTGAGCCATCATGGTATGAGACAAGCCAATAAATGGTACAAAGACACACTCAAGATTGCCCTCGAGCATGGAGGCATCGACACCAATGGCTAGGAGGAGCAAGGTGCTGACCGTTCACTGTGGTGTGTGCAAAGCCCAACGACTCAATACTGAGGTGGAACAGCAGTGGTGGAGGAAGAAGACTACCAACCTGGGACTGCAAATCCCATTCCCCCATGCAACAACATGCACCCATTGCCAAAGAATGTGTGCATCTAGAATCAGGCTCTTCAGTCACCTGAGGACTGTTATCAGATTTGCCCATCAGTCTGGGGTGTGCTCATTTATTAGGGTTATGTTTCTAGGGTTTTTGTAATTCTATCAATGTGCTGCTTGTTACTTGTGTTTCTATATGGAGCTGTATCTCTTCCTTCTGCAAGCCCTCACCCCAATGGAGCTATCTTTCAAGACTCAGTTTCAGTGGGGCTGGGTTCCTCCAGCCACCACATCAGTCACACACACACACACACACACACACACACACACACACACACTAATGTGACATGCCTGAACTGGCTGGGTTGATCAGCATGTACAGGCTGACACCCTCATATGCCAAGAATCAGTTCATTAAGGTAACAATAAAATGCAATCAGACACAAGCATGCAGGTGAACAGAATACTTCTGAATCTAGCTGTGTGTCCAGCTGAGACCCTCATGGGCCAGCATTCAGTTCATTAAGGCATGCCTGAACCAAACTCGGTCAATCAGCCTATACAAGCTGATCCCCTTATGTGTCTCAAGCTCAGTACGTCCCAATCTTTTGCCCTAAGTGTCCTAGCAGTGTTAGCCTCTTGATGAGCAGACCCCACAGGATTTCTGGGCTTCACAGAGATCTTTGGCTTGGGTAAAAGAAGCGCAGCTGCAGAGCACATGGGGAAGGGAAGTAGAGAAGGAAAAATATACCCGGTTACGACCAGTTTGACTATAAAAGTTATTTATTGCTAAGAATACGAAATTTACAATGGTACTAGTAGTAATAGACATGCAAGGGAAAACAAACAAAAACAATTACAATTGAGGCTCAGTTAGGCTCCGGAGTGGTGAGAGATGCGCGGGTGAAGCCTGCTGTGCCCCTGCTCCCCCGAAGCCCCCCAGACACCCCCTCAGCAGCCGCCAAGCCCCCTGCTGACCCCCAGCACAGCTGGAGGTAAGCGGGCTAATGGTGGGAAGGGGTTAACTCCTCGCTCCCTGGGAGGAGGCCGCTGCCTGGTGCCGGGCCGGGTCAAGCCCCCGCCCAGGCCCCTACTTGGCCCAGCCCCCCAGGGAGCCCCACGACCGGAGCCACGCGAACAGGCTGCGTAAACAGGTGCTCGAGTTAGCGCGGAGTTCGCACAGGAGAGGGTGTGGGAGGGCACGAGACCCTGCCTGCGACCCCCCAGAATAGTCAGCCCCAGCCTACCAGAGCCATGACACAGATGGGCACGCGCCGCACCCCGAGGGTCCCCTCGGGCTCTGCAGCCCCCCCCATTGGGCACCTCAAAGACGGCCACCCAGACGGAGCCCATGGTTCCGGGCTCCATGCAGACGGAGCCCCTGGCTCTTGGCTGCGGGGGCTGCCTGTCCCTTTTTCAGGCTCTGGGGCCTGGGAGCATGGCCACCTCCCCTTGCAGGGTCTGCTCCCTACTGGGGACTCTGGCGCGCCAACTGGAGGATTCCTACTGCCAGGTCCTTTTCCCCCAGGAGCCGCAGGGTAGAGCACCGTCTCCCTCCAGGACTAAGGAGGACTCTGGGACCTCCCGCTCTGCCCAATCAGGGGCATGGACCAAGGTGGTCAAGGGCCCTAAGGCCCGCCACACCAAGGCCCCTCCCTCCCCAGAGCTTAGCAACAGGTTCGCACCTCTTGCAGCCCCAGCAGAGCCTGCTCAGTTGCCAGGTCCCGCAGGCAACCCAGGCTCAACCACAGCTACTGGCCCCGCTCTCCCCAAGTCAAAGCAAAAGGTGTTTGTTGTGGGTGACTCCATCCTGTGGGGCACTGAGGGGGCAATCTGCCGCCCCGACCCCTTAGCCCGGGAAGTCTGCTGCTTCCCGGGGGCCCGCATCCAAGACATTGGGGAGAGGATCCCACAGCTCCTCCAGCCCACAGACCACTACCCCATGCTCCTTATTCATGTGGGCACCAATGACACGGCCCGGAGCACCCTCAGCCAGGTCATGAGGCACTACAGGGAGTTGGGAGCGGGGCTTAGGGGTCTGGGAGCTCAGGTGGTGTTTTCATCAATCCTCCCAGTCTCGGGCTATGGGCTGAGGAGGGAGAGGAGGATCCAGGCAGTGAACCAAAGACTGCGGAGCTGGTGTCATCGGGAAGGCTTTGGCTTCCATGAGCACAGCCCGCTCTTTGGCGAGAGAGGCAGCGAGCTGCTGGGAAGAGATGGCCTCCACCTCTCTCCCCTGGGGAGGAGGCTCTTCTCAGCCAGGCTGGCTGACCTGCTCCACCGGGCTTTAAACTAAGCCCACTGGGGGATGGGGGTACTACTGCCACTGCTGGCCCACTGAACGACCCTTGCAAAGCCAGCAGACCAAGGCACTTAAGGGAGCCCACCCCTGCCCCAGCCCTGGCACAATCTGTGGGCAAGGCAAGAGCCCCTAAGGGCACACTTGCCTGCCTGTACACTAATGCCAGGAGCCTGGGTAACAAGCAGGAGGAGCTTGTCCTCCTGCTCAGTGCAAAGAATTATGACGTCATTGGGATAACGGAGACCTGGTGGGACTCCACCCATGACTGGACCACAGGTATAGAGGGCTATACCCTGTACAGGAGGGATCGTGTTGACAAAAAGGGCGGGGGTGTAGCTCTCAATGTGAAGGAAAGCTACATGTCCCTGCAAGCTGATGTTGGTGACCGGCATGGACAGCTAGAGACCCTCTGGGTAAAAATTCGTGGGAAAAACGGCACAGGGGACACAACGGTGGGAGTCTACTACAGACCTCCCACTCAAAGTCCCGAGCTTGACCAGGAGTTCACCCGGGAACTGACTGAGGCCACTTGCTCCAGGACCTTGGTTGTCATGGGTGACTTCAATTACCCGGATATCTCCTGGGAAGATCACTCAGCAAAATCCGAACAGTCGCAAAGCTTTCTCTTGTGCGTGGATGACCTCTACCTGACTCAAGAAGTCTATGGGCCAACGAGAGGCAAAGCGCTGCTCGACCTGGTACTGGCTACGGGGGACGACCTAATCGATGACCTAGTGATTGATGGGAAGCTGGGTGACAGCGACCATGAGCTGATCACCTTCACCATCCGCCATAAAGCTGGCAAGTCAGTCAGCAACGCAGAAGTCCTTGACTTCAGAAAAGCCGACTTTGACAAGCTCAATAGGCTTGTTGGTCAGGCCCTCAGGGACCATGACCCCAGGGAGATGGGAGTTCAAGAAGAGTGGTTGCTTCTCAAGGAAATGATCCTCAATGCACAAGCTAAATCTATTCCAACACGGAGGAAAGGCAGCAAGAAGGCACAGCAGCCCCCCTGGCTCTCCAGGGACCTAGCGGACCTCCTGTGGCTAAAAAGAAAAGCCTACAAAGGATGGAGGATGGGATTCACCTCCAAGGAGGATTATTCTGCGCTGGTCCGGTCCTGCAGGGAGCAAACCAGGAAAGCCAAGGCTGCAACTGAACTCCAACTAGCTTCAAGCATCAAGGACAACAAAAAGTCCTTTTTCAGATATGTGGGGAGCCGGAGGAAAAGCAAGGGCAATGTTAGACCCCTGCTAAACCAGATGGGGCAAGTGACAACTGACACCCAGGAAAAAGCCAACCTATTAAATAGGTACTTTGCATCAGTCTTTCATCAGTCCCATGGGACGCCCATGCCTGCTATGGGACAGGGAGATCCGGGTGATGGGGATCCCCTACCCTCCATAAATGCTGACCTCATGAAGGAACACCTTGAGAAGCTGGATACCTTCAAGTCATCCGGCCCTGACAATCTGCACCCCAGGGTACTCAAGGAGCTGGCGAGCGTCATAGCCCAGCCCCTGGCACGGATCTTTGAAAACTCCTGGCACTCTGGTGTAGTGCCCCAAGACTGGAAGAAGGCCAATGTGGTGCCGATCTTCAAGAAAGGGAGGAGAGTGGATCCGGCTAACTACAGGCCCATTAGCCTGACTTCCAGTTGCTGCTGGGGAAGATCTTAGAAAAGTTTATTAAGGAGGCCATCCTTGATGGACTGGCCCAGGCTAACATTCTAAGGGATAGCCAGCACGGGTTTGTTGCGGGTAGGTCTTGTTTAACCAATCTCATTTCCTTCTATGACCAGGTGAACTATCACCTGGATAAGGGCGAAGAGATTGATGTCATATATCTTGACTTCAAAAAAGCCTTTGATCTGGTATCCCACGATCACCTCTTGGCCAAACTGCCCAGTTGTGGCCTTGGCTCCACCACGATCCACTGGCTGGGAAACTGGCTCCGTGGTCGGATCCAGAGGGTTGTAATTGATGGCAGTCACTCATCGTGGTGCCCTGTGACCAGTGGGGTCCCTCAAGGCTCTGTCCTGGAACCCATCCTGTTCAACATCTTCATTAATGATGTGGACATTGGAGTCAGGAGTGGACTGGCCAAGTTCGCCGATGACACCAAACTTTGGGGCAAAGCATCCACGCCAGAAGATAGGCGGGTGATCCAGGCTGACCTGGACAAGCTCAGCAAATGGGCAGATGAGAAACTCATGGTGTTTAACACCGAAAAATGCAAAGTTCTCCACCTTGGGAGGAAAAACCTGTAGCATCCTTATAGGCTCGGCAGTGCTACGTTGGATAGCACTACAGAAGAAAGAGACTTGGGGGTCATCATTGACCACAAGATGAACATGAGCCTCCAATGCGATGCTGCAGCTAGTAAAGCGACCAAAACACTGGCTTGCATCCATAGATGCTTCTCGAGCAAATCCCGGGACGTCATTCTCCCCTTGTACTCGGCCTTGGTGAGGCTGCAGCTGGAGTACTGCGTCCAGTTTTGGGCTCCACAATTCAAAAAGGATGTGGAGAAGCTTGAGAGAGTCCAGAGGAGAGCCATGTGCATGATCAGAGGTCAGGAAAACAGATCTTACGATGATAGGCTGAGAGCCATGGGACTCTTTAGCCTGGAAAAGCGTAGGCTCAGGGGTGATCTGATGGCCACCTATAAGTTTATCAGGGGTGACCACCAGGATCTTGGGGAATGTTTGTTCACCAGAGCACCCCAAGGGATGACGAGGTCGAACGGTCACAAACTCCTGCAAGACCGTTTCAGGCTGGACGTAAGGAAGAATTTCTTTACTGTCCGAGCCCCCAAGGTCTGGAACAGTCTGCCAGTGGAGGTGGTTCAAGCACCTACATTGAACACCTTCAAGAGTAAATTGGACGCTTATCTTGCTGGGATCCTATGACCCCAGCTGACTTCCTGCCCTTTGGGCAGGGGGCTGGACTCGATGATCTCCCGAGGTCCCTTCCAGCCCTAATGTCTATGAAATCTATGAACAATATTACCCTGGTATCATTGAGTATTTGGGGAAACCTAGCTCAAGCTTAACTAATAAAATTCGGGTTCAGAAACCTATGCCTAGAGAGAAAAAGAAAAAGAGAGAGAGAGAGAGAGCTGGGATCTCACCGTTCCAAGGCACTTGGGTGATTTGTTGGCAAGCAAAGTTCTCAGCACGATCCTTGAAGGGAGACGATCTGTTTCTCCCAGCTTCTTGAGAACAACAGCGGATGGTGTCAGGGAGATTTCTCTGTGTTGAAGCACACTGTTTGCTGCTTTACAGCTTTCTTATACCCTTAGTCTAGCCTTTTCAAATTATTCTTTTAATTGTGTAAATCAAGAAGGTCCCAAGCCATAGTTGACAGGGAAAATCCTGTAATATATACAGTTTAAATTTAAATAAATTACCGTTTTCAGTGACAAGGAGCTACCTGGTTTGGAACATCTCAAAAAACTGATTAACAACCAGGAAAAACATTAAGTTTTAAGGAGTAACCAGACACCTAGAAACCAGCTTGAAATTATATGAATATACTGGAAGGGAACTTCTGAGATGGCCTAGCTATGCTTGCACTGTGAAGTCAGCATCAGTGTTTTGTATTTTACCTTTTGTGAATAAGCCTCATCTTAGCATGACTTTCAGATTTTACTGTAGTCTTTTAACAGACTTAAGGGGATTACTTGGAGTGTTCATAAACTTTGTGGAGAGGACTTCCACCAGACATCCCAGGAAAAGTATGACAGCATTTGTGGTCAAGGCTCCAACGGGCTGGATGCTGTGATGAACCCTTAACCCAGGGTGGGCAAACAATGGCCTGTGGGTTGGATTTGGCCCCCCCAAGACTTCCCTCTGGCTTGCGGAGCTCCTTCAAAACCCATATAATGGCAGCTGCCTCTCTAAAAGTCTCAGACGGCAGCTGGTGGCACAAGCCGCCAGCTGCAGCACCTCAGGCTATTTACTTGGGTTCTGGTTGTGAAGCAACCAACCCTGACCTCAGCCTGACCCAGCTGGCCTTGCCCCACTCCTGGCTCAAGCCACATTTGCAGATTGAGAGGGACAGGGGGCAGGGCTCGGCCAGAACCTGTGGCGCCAGGTTCTGCTTTGCTGCATGGGGCTAGAAAGGGTCCTACCCTGCAGGTTAGCCCAGGAAAGTGGCTGCTGGGCAGGCTTTCCCCATGCTGTGCAGTGCCGCTTGGGCCGTGCAGGGTTGGGCTGGGCTGGAACTGGGGAAAGGAAATAGCAGCTAGGCCACAGCTCTGGCCCAGTCAGCACCTGGGAGGAGAGGGGCGACAGAGCTGTGTGCCTCTCAGGACACAATGAGCCCAGCTGGAGCGGGAGGGGCTCAGCTGCACTTTCTCCCTACCTGCACTGGCCAGTCCCGAGTGGCGCACAGCTCCACTGCCGCTTCTGCTGGCCAGTGCAGACCCGACTGGGCCCCTCCCATCCGGAGCAGCATGAGGCTGAAGTCAGCTTCCCTCATGCTGCTGGGGACGGGACGAGCCTGGCTGTATCTTCATCGGTCAGCAGAAGTGGCGGCGGAGCTATGTGCCACTCGGGACTGACCAGCACAGGCAGGGGGAAAGTGCAGCTGAGCTCCTGCTGCTCTGGCTGGGCTCACCCCATCCCAAGCAGCACACAGCTCTGCCATCACTTCTGCTGGCTGGTGCAGACCTGGCTGGACTCCTCCTATCCCCAGCAGCATGTGGGACACTGGAGTGTGCTCCATCCACTCCATGCATTGACCTGGTATTGCAGTGCTTCCAGGACCGGTCCAAAAAAACAGAAAAAAAAAAAAAAGGCTTCAGCCACATGCTGCTCTGGATGGGACAGACCCAGCCGGGTCTGCACCAGCCAGGAAAGGCAGCATGCAGCTGAAGTCAGCTTCCCACATTCTGCTGTGGATGGGTTGAGCCCGGCTGGGTCAGCACTGGCCAGCAGAAGTGGTGGCAGAGCCTCCTGCTTTTTGGGACCATCTGGCACAGGTAGGGGAAAAGTGCAGCAGCACCTGGGGAAGCCACCACTTAATAGGGGCTGGGCTGGCTGAGCCCCACCAGGGAGGGAAAGCTGTGGCTAAGCCCCCTGTGGCTCAGGACAGGAGGGGTCCTACAGCACTGGAGGGTGGTATGCTTGTGAGGGGACCTGGGCTTGGGCTGGCTTCTGCTGTGCCTGGGATGGGATGGTTCAGGTCCAAGTCATGCTAGCACCAGTGATGGGTGGGGGAGTTGGCCAGCATTTGATGCCTGGGGCCTGATGGGGTAGGATGGGTCCTTGCTTGTGGGAGGGGTCTGGTGACCAGTACTGGTCGGGGAAGGGAAGCTGGGCTACATTCTGCTGTCCTGCAGGTAAGGAGGGGCTGAGTTGGGTCCTGCCCCACAGGTGAGGGGAAGGGCAGGCTGGGCTGGTTTCTGCTGCACTGTAGGGTGCTAGCCCCCACTTTGCAGCTAGGAACCCTTGCTGGGAGGGGATGGGTCTGGCCATGAGGCCCTGACCTTGTATCTGGAAACCAGGTGCTGCCAGGCTGGCCCTGGCTGGCTCCTTGCCCCACATGCAAGTCCAGGCTTGCAGCTAGCAACTGCCTGCTGAAGCCAGAACCGGACAGGCGGGGTAGGTACATAGGCCCAGTGCTCCTACTGCAGTTACTGGCACACCTACCAAGTTCCCCCAGTCACCTGGGCAGCTGTTATAACATCCCTAATCTTAACACTCCACAGAAGAATAATTTGGATATGAGCACATCAAAGAGGAGGAAGGTAGATAATGAATGCCAAATTTTCAACCAGGAATGGACCACTAAATATTTTTTTTACTGAAGTAGGTGGAAAAGCTCTGTGCTTAACTTGCAAAGAAAGTGTGGCTGTATTCAAAGAATTCAAAGAATACAGTTTGAATCAGCATTTTGAGACCGAGCATGTGTCCAAATATGAAAAATTGTCAGCCCAAGAAAAAGCAAAGGAAGGAGGGGAGTTAGGAGCTGCAATGCAGAAAGAGCAAAGTTTTTTCACAAAAGTATTGGCAGCACAGGACAGAATTATGAGAATGCGTTATGAGGTTGCACATATAATCTCCAAGAGGAGCAAACCATTCTCTGATGGTGAGTTTGTAAAGAAATGTGCACTCAAGTTTGCTGCAAATTTATGCCCAGACAAGAAAAAGCAAGGTGAGAATGTTAGTTTGTCAAGGCTCACTGTTGTGAGATGTATTGAAGATATCTTTGAGAACCTGCACCAGCAAGTGAAAAGTAAGGTAAATGATTTCTCATACTTTGCATTGGCACTCGATGACAGTTGTGATGTCAAAGACACAGCCCAGTTGTTGATCTTCATTTGAGGAATCACTGAAAATTTTGAGCTTTCAGAAGAATTGGCATCAATGAAGTCAATGAAAGACACAGCAACCGGAAAAGATTTACTGGATGCAGTAAATCAATGTGTGTCAAAATTGGGAATGGACTAGAAAAAATTGGTGAGTGTGACTGCTGATGGAAGCCCAAACTTAACAGACAAACATGTTGGATTGCTCAAAAGAATTCAAGATTAAGTCAAAGAAACAAATCCAGAACAGAAAATTATTTTTTTACACTGTGAAAAAGGCTCACTCATCAAGAGGCCCTCTGTAAAAACGTTCTAAAACTAAGCACTGTTGTGGACACGGTTACAAAAGCGGTCAAATACATTCAAGCAAGAGGAGTAAACCACAGGCAATTTGTAACTCTGCTTGAGGAGTCTGAATCTGAGCACACAGATGTTCTGTATCATACCAATGTAAGATGACTCAGTTTGGGTAATGTTTTGAAAAGAGTGTGGGAACTGAGAGCTGAGATTGGTTCATTTTTCATAGTTTCATGGTTTCATAGTTGGTAGGGTCAGAAGGGACCTGAGCAGGTCATCGAGTCTGACCCCCTGCCATGGGCAGGAAAGAATGCTGGGTCAAACAACCCTGGCCAGGTGATTATCTAGCCTCCTTTTGAAGACCCCCAGGGTGGAAGTGAGCACCACTTCCCTTGGAAGTTGGTTCTAGCTCCTAGCCGCCTTGACTGTGAAGTAGCGGTTCCTGACGTCTAGCCTCAATCTACTCTCAGTCAACTTGTAGCCGTTCTTCCTAGTTACTCCTGGTAGTGCTCAGGGAAACAGGGTCCCTCGCATTCCCTGCTGGTCCCCCTTGGTAAGTTAACATGAAAGGAAACTGGGGCTATAAGAAGTCTTTTTTTAAATACGTAGGGGGTAAAAAGAAGGTCCTGGGTAATATGGGTCCCTTGCAGGACGCCATGGGAAACTTGGTCGTCACAGCAGACGGCAAAGCTAACATGTTTAACGATTTCTTTGGCTCCATTTTCCTAAGTAGGGACCAGAACAGCCACCTCCCAGCTGGGCCCCCCTCGGGCCCTGGGGGAGGCACACCTGGGCCACGGGTTAGCGAGGATTTAGTTAGGGAGCTTCTGGAGGGGTTGGACGTATTCAAGTCAGCCGGTCCGGATGATCTCCACCCTAGAGTTCTAAAGGAACTGGCCGAGGTCATGGCAAGTCCCCTGGCACAACTTTATGAGCACTCGTGGTGCTCTGGTGAGGTACCGGAGGATTGGAAGAGGGCCAACGTGGTCCCCATCTTCAAAAAAGGCAGGAAGGAGGACCCGGGAAACTATAGGCCGGTTAGTCTCACCTCAATCCTAGGCAAGCTGTTTGAGAAAATTATGCTGGCACACATCCAGGAGGGGCCAGCAGGGGACTACATGCTTAGGGGCAACCAACATGGGTTCATCAGTGGCAGGTCCTGTCAGACCAACCTGGTGCCCTTTTACGATCAGATCACCAGATCATTAGATGCAAGGGTAGCAGTGGATATAATCTTCCTGGACTTCCAGAAGGCTTTTGACACTGTCTCTCACCCTGTTCTCATTAAGAAACTGGGGGGCTGTGGTGTAGACACCCACACAGTCAAATGGGTCGCCAACTGGCTGGAGGGCCGCACCCAGAGGGTGGTAGTGGCTGGGTCCTTCTCAACCTGGAAGGACGTGGGCAGTGGGGTTCCGCAGGGCTCAGTCCTCGGGCCCGCACTGTTCAACATCTTCATCAGTGATTTGGATGAGGTGGCAAAAAGCACCCTGTTCAAATTTGCTGACGACACTAAGATGTGGGAGGATGTGGGCACACTGGAAGGATGGAACTGGCTACAATCAGACCTAGACAGGTTACAAGGGTGGGTGGACGAGAATAGGATGGGTTTCAACACAGAGAAGTGCAAGGTGATGCACCTCAGGAGGTACAACCGGCACCATACCTACAGGTTGGGGATCTCCCCTCTTGTCAGCACGGAGGCAGAAAGGGATCTGGGGGTCATCATTGACTCCAAGATGAACATGGGCCGGCAGTGTGGAGAGGCAGTAAGGAAGGCCAACCGCACCTTGGCATGCACCCACAGATGCATCTCGAGCAGGTCCAAGGAGGTGATCCTCCCCCTCTATGCGGCACTGGTCAGGCCGCAGCTGGAGTACTGTGTCCAGTTCTGGGTGCCACACTTCAAGAGGGATGTTGACAGCATGGAGAGGGTCCAGAGGAGGGCCACTCGTATGATCAGGGGACAACAGGGCAGGCCCTATGAGGAGAGGCTACGGGACCTGAATCTGTTCAGCCTCCAAAAGAGAAGGCTGAGGGGGGATCTTGTGGCCTTTTATAAACTAGTCAGGGGGGATCAGCAGGCATTGGGGGAGTCACTGTTTCCCCAAGCACCGCCAGGAGTGACCAGGAATAACAGTCACAAGCTGGCAGAGGGTAGGTTTAGGCTAGATATCAGGAGGCGCTACTTCACAGTCAGGGCGGCTAGGGTCTGGAACCAGCTTCCAAGAGAAGTGGTGCTGGCTCCTACCCTGGGGATGTTTAAGAGGAGGTTAGATGAACATCTCGTTGGGGTCATTTGTCCCCAGTATTTTTCCTGCCATGGCAGGGGGTCGGACTAGATGATCTGCTCAGGTCCCTTCCGACCCTAGAAACTATGAAACATGAACATGAAAGGAAAAGATTTGGATTTCCCACAGCTGAATGATGCAAATTGGCTCTCTGATTTTGCATTTGCCGTTGATATCATGGGCTACATGAATGATCTGAATTCACGACTGCAAGGGAAAGGGCTTTTTGCTCATCAACTGTATTCCAGTGTCAAGTCATTTATGATGAAAGTACTCCTTTTCTCTCATCAGACAGAAAACAAAGATTTCAGCCATTTTCCTACATTGCAGCAGATTACTATTTCTGATCAAAACCTAAAAAAATACACATCATTACCAGTGCAGCTGCATGCTGAATTTTCCGTCCAATTTGAAGATTTTCAAATAATAGAAAAAGACTTGTCTTTGGTCTCCTCACCTTACACGTTTACTGTTAACAGCACTCCATGTGACCTGCAACTTGAGCTTATTGACCTGCAGTGGGATGCACTGCTTGCAGAGCAATTCAAACCAGTTCCACTTCCTAGCTTTTACGCCTTTCTCAATGAACAGAAATTTTCAAAGATCAAGGCTCATGCCCAAAAGACACTTGTGCTGTTTGGATCAACCTACGTATGTGAGCAGACATTTTCTATAATGAAAATCAACAAATCAAACCTTAGATCTTCAATTAGCGATTCTGGGACAGATATGGCAAGCGAGGCAGTTTGGTGTTAAGTGGGTGAGTCTTATGACACAGACCATATGACAGGGTGTAACTTTCGGTTCCAAGGCCACCTCTCCAAAAGGAGTACTTCCAGGGGTAAGGGGATGGACTTCTGGTGACAATGATCAGGAGTCAGGGGGCAGGACTTCCAGTCCCAAGATGGCAACCAGGGGGTGGGGCAACTGAAGGGGCGGGGCTACCCATGCGGCCCTCGACAGCTCACCAAAACTCATCAAGCAGCCCTCCACCCAAAATAATTGCCCGCCTCTGCCTTAACCATTGTTCAAATGTTGCCCATACCCACTCTGACTCGGTCTCTTTCCTTAGCATTCCTTAACCCAGCAACTGAGTTTTAGTCAATCAAGTTTAAATAGGCCCCCCACACTGGGACTGGGGAATGTACGGTCTGAGATGCCTATTAAACATTTCTTCTGCTTAGTTTTGGTTAGATGATGGGGGGGGAGGGGAGGAGGGAAGAAGGGGAAAATAGAAAAAGTCCTTTGTAAGTCCAGCAAGCTGGGTGCCCAGGCTCCCTCAGGAACACAGAGCTGACAGGTAACAGGACCCATCAAGCCAGACGGATGTCATCCTTGACTTCAAGGGACCACTAACAATGACGATATTATCCTAACATCAGCTAAAAAACTGTGTGTACTGGACAGAAATGCATTTTGTCTAGATGCAGAAATGTATTTAAAAACAATATCTTGGAGGGGCTCATTTGCATAAACATTGCTGATGTTGAATTAGAGAATATATTTAGTATTTTCTGTCCTTTAGGGAGTCTAATTCAGAAAACTTTCAACGCTATTCCCTGGAAGACTATTTATTCAATCAATGCCATCTCCTGGAAGTTTACCTAAACTCTTTCTACAAATATCTCTAAATATTGTAATAATTCAAAATCCAAACCCAGATTAAATCCACTTTCTAAATAGTCCATTAATTTATAAGCTGCCAAAAATACAAATGTCAGTTTACTTTCTTTACCTTATTAATATAAATGGAAACAACTGGGGCCTTCCACAGACCTAGTCTCTCTTCTTTCCAAGACAGCAGTCTATCTGAGTAAAAGTTCACTATGCAAAGGATTGTGAGTGGAAAACAGATCAATTTTAAATGCTAACAGAAAATTGGAGCCCAGTGGGTGTTACCTCTCAGCTCCCTGTGCTTGGGTAACCCTGACACAGGACACAGACTGTCTGACTCACAAAGAATTCCTGCCCCCTCCTCTACCTAAACAGAAACTGATCAAGATGCAGTGAGAGACGCACCTAAAACCCTCCAGATAAGGGTGACAAAAGTGCAACAAGTGCCCTAGGTCTCATTTGCATCGGAGATGGAACCAGATGACCATTCATTTACATGAAAGATGGAGAACAGAAAGCCTGAAGCACAGACTGCAGTGAATTTTGGGATCAGTGAAGCAGGGGAGTACTGCACGATGGGGAATCTGTGCTCCAAATGCCAATCAACACACACACCCAACTCAGCATTTATCAGACCAGTTCTAATCTGGATTTACAAAGGACTTTTCCTCCTCCCCACCCCCCCAACACACCTCTCTAAGCAAAAGTAAGTTTAATAGGCATCTCAGGCCTTACATTCCCCAGTCCCATTATAGGAGGCCTATTTAAACTTAATTGGCTACAACTCGGTTGCCGGGTTAGGGAATGCTGAGGCAAAACACTGAGTTGGGGTATGGACAACATTTGAACAATGGTACAGGGTTTATCACAGCGTCCAGCCCATTGGAGCCCTGCCCACAAGTGTTGTCATACTTTTCCCGAGACGACTGGTGGAAGTCCTCTCCACAACAGGTTATGAACACTCCAATGATTGCCTTAAGTCTGTTAAAAGGCTATAGTAAGATTTGGAAAAGTCATGCTAAGCTGAGGCTTGTTCACAGCAAGTAAAAATCCAAAACCCTGATGCTGCAAGCTATCTATTGTTTCTGAAGACACCAGGCAATGTCCCATCAAGTATATCTGCTCTCCATAGGAATGTCAAGCTTCAAGTCAGCTGGCCCTGACAATCTGCACCCCAGGGTACTCAAGGAGCTGGCGAGCATCATAGCCCAGCCCCTGGCACGGATCTTTGAAAACTCCTGGCGCTCTGGTGTAGTGCCCCAAAACTGGAAGAAGGCCAATGTGGTGCCTATCTTCAAGAAAGGGAGGAGAGTGGATCCGGCTAACTACAGGCCCATTAGCCTGACTTCTATCCTGGGGAAGATTCTAGAAAAGTTTATTAAGGAGGCCATCCTTGAGGGACTGGCCCAGGCTAACATTCTAAGGGACAGCCAGCACGGGTTTGTTGCGGGTAGGTCTTGTTTGACCAATCTCATTTCCTTCTATGACCAGGTGACCTATCACCTGGACAAGGGAGAAGAGATTGATGTCATATATCTTGACTTCAAAAAAACTTTTGATCTGGTATCCCACGATCACCTCTTGGCCAAACTGCCCAGTTGTGGCCTTGGCTCCACCACGATCCGCTGGCTGGGAAATTGGCTTCGTGGTCGGACCAAGAGGGTTGTGATTGATGGCAGTCACTCATCATGGTGCCCTGTGACCAGTGGGGTCCCTCAAGGCTCTGTCCTGGGACCCATACCGTTCAACATCTTCATTAACGATGTGGACATTGGAGTCAGGAGTGGACTGGCCAAGTTCGCCGATGACACCAAACTTTGGGGCAAAGCATCCACGCCAGAAGATAGGCGGGTGATCCAGGCTGACCTGGACAAGCTCAGCAAATGGGCAGATGAGAACCTCATGGTGTTTAACACCGATAAATGCAAGGTTCTCCACCTTGGGAGGAAAAACCTACAGCACCCTTATAGGCTTGGCAGTGCTACGTTGGTTAGCACTACAGAAGAAAGAGACTTGGGGGTCATCATTGACCACAAGATGAACATGAGCCTCCAATGCGATGCTGCGGCTAGTAAAGCGACCAAAATGCTGGCGTGCATCCATAGATGCTTCTCGAGCAAATCCCGGGACATCATTCTCCCCTTGTACTCGGCCTTGGTGAGGCCACAGCTGGGGTACTGCGTCCAGTTTTGGGCTCCACAATTCAAAAAGGATGTGGAGAAGCTTGAGTGAGTCCAGAGGAGAGCCATGTGCATGATCAGAGGTCAGGAAAACAGATCTTACGATGACAGGCTGAGAGCCATGGGACTCTTTAGCCTGGAAAAGCGCAGGCTCAAGGGTGATCTGATGGCCACCTATAAGTTTATCAGGGGTGACCACCAGGATCTGGGGGAATGTTTGTTCACCAGAGCACCCCAAGGGATGACGAGGTCAAACGGTCACAAACTCCTGCAAGACCATTTCAGGCTGGACATAAGGAAGAATTTCTTTACTGTCCAAGCCCCCAAGGTCTGGAACAGTCTGCCAGTGGAGGTGGTTCAAGCACCTACATTGAACACCTTCAAGAGTAAATTGGATGCTTATCTTGCTGGGATCCTATGACCCCAGCTGACTTCCTGCCCTTTGGGCAAGGGGCTGGACTCGATGATCTCCCGAGGTCCCTTCCAGCCCTAATGTCTATGAAATCTATGAAATCTATGAAAGCTGGCTCCCAAGTATGTGTTTCCTGAGTATCAATCAGTTTCCTGAGATGTTCCAATCAGATAACGCTTGTCAATAGAAAAGACAATTTGATTTACACTATTGAGAATGCTTCAAAGAAGCTGAACTGGGGGTATAAAAGTCTGTAAAAGAAGCAGCAGCGTGTTTGCTGACACCGCCCGCTTTCTTCTGGAGAGGCTGAAGGAAGCAGATCATCTCCCTTCAAGGATCGTGCTGAGAACTTTGACCTGTCAGCTCTGCAACCCGAGTGCCTTGGACTGGTGAGATTCCAGCTCTCTCTCTTCTCTTCTCTCTCTCTCTAAGCACAGAATTCTGAACTTGAACTGTATTAGTTAAGCCTGAGCTAAGTTTCCCCAAATACTTAGGGAAACCAGGGTATACTGTGATTGTTTGTGTTTGTTTTTCCTTTACATGTCTATTTCTGCTAGTGCTGTTGTATATTTCATCTACTTAGCAATAAATAACTTTTATAGTCAAACTGGTGGTAACTGGGTATATTTTTCCTTCTTTACTTCTCTTTTCCCACTTGCTCTGCAGCATCGCTCCTTTTACCTAAGCTAAAGATCCCTGTGTAGCCCAAAAATAGTGTGGGGTCTGCTCATCAAGAGGCTAAAAGATTGGGATGTGCTGAGTCTGAAACACATAAGAGGATCAGCTTGTACAGGCTGATTGACCCAGTTTGGCTCAGCTGTGCCCTAATGAACTGAATGCTGGCCCATGAGGGTGTCATCTGGACACGCAGCCAGATTCAGAGGTATTCTGTTTAACTGTGTGCTTGTGTCTGACTGTAGTTATTATTGCTCTCATGAACTGATTCTTGGCATAGGAGGGTGTCAGCCTGTCCATGCTGATCAACCCAGCCAGGTCAGGCGTGTCACGTTAATCTGTGCGTGCTTGTGTGTATGACTGATTTGAGGACTGGAGGAACCCAGCCCCACTGAACTGAGTCCTGTAAGATATCTCCACTGGGGGTGAGGGTTTGCAGGGGGAGAGATACAGCTCCATACAAAAACACAAGTAACACAAGCAGCACATCAATAGCATTACCGAGACCCTAGCCCTAATAAATGAGCACAGCCCAAAGTAGTGGGCAAATCTGGTAACAAAACTGGTGGAGAAGGCTGGCAGTACATGACCCTAATCTTGTGCTAATTGTTGAGTTGCTGCAGAGTGGTAAACTGAGGCACCAATCTGAAAGCTTTACTTTCCTTTTTTCTTTTCCTTTTTTTTTCTCTCCTTTCTTTGTTTTCAGACTAAGCTCCTTCAGCAAGGTCCCTCTCTCATAGAACCTCTTGTAACTTTTAAGTTAAGAACTGTGCTGGAATAACTTTAAGATAGTACTATAGAGTTAAGAGTTGTGCTTTAGAACTAAGATTGTGGCGTAATATTGTGTCAGTGTAAAATCTAAGTGACTGTGTAAAAGAGGCTTTTTGATAGCGATCATTAGTGTGATCAGGGAAATGGAGATGTCTGGAAAAACCCCTTTAGCTGCTTATTTGAGGCAGGAGAAACCCTGCAGGTTAGAGGGATGGGTAATGAAGAAGGGAAAATGTCCCTGGGAAAAAGGTTGCTTCAAGGGTGAGAATCCTCTGATTGAGGCAGCTTTGAGTTGTGAACAGTATTGCACCACTCTTAAGCCATATAGTAGTGCAAAAGATGCAGCTGCTGCCTGGGCATTGTTTTATGCATGTTTGGAAATGATTGAAATGTTGAAGAAGCAGGAATTGGAACTTGAAAAAGAACAGTTACAACAGCATTTGAAATACCGCGAGATAAGCGGGTGTGATTTTGTAGCAGAAAAGCTTCAACTGGTAACTTTGTCTTCCTGTATATCTCTAAGTAGAGACAAGGCAAGCAAGACTTTAGAGCTGTATAAGAAAGAATTAACACACACAAAAGTGCTGTTAGAAGAAGCCAGAGCTGCAACTTGTTTCCTGGCAGAGGAAAACAAGGCAGCAAAGACAGCAGCAAGCCATCAGAAGTGTGAGGCAGAGATCAGTAAATTGCATGCCCAACTTAGTGCTCATAAGGGAGTGGTAGCAGCTGTAAGGTTGAGAGAGGATTGTGACTTTGAGTCCCCTGGGAAAGTAGAGATACTCCCTAATGCAGTCCCCAAAAGCCCATTCAACCCTGATTGGCCCCACGTGCATAATGTTGCCCCTGTTACCACAAAGGAGGTTAAACACCTAGTTACAGGAGATGATCTTCCCACAACAGAGATAGTCACTGACATAGTGAGATGATCTGCCAGTCAAGCCAAGGCTATTGCCGAGAGACTGGGGCCACTGAACAGAGACACTGTCATTGCATGGCTAGCTTGTATTTGGCAAATGTATCCCTCTGTTGATGGCATAGACTTAACTCAGTTAGCTCAGTTATGTGCCTCTCCTTGTGATGCAGATGCTCTAGACATGGGCATAGGTTCTTGGGAGCAAACTGATCCTGGACCCCGGGAATGGATAAGCGCTCTTAAAATATTACTGCCTGCTTCTTCCCTTAAGAAATTGTATGTACTGGAAGAGCAGAAGCCAGGAGAAGCCTCAGAATCTTACCTGATCCGAAAGAAAATGCTAGCAGCTCTCTCTGATTCATTACCCCAGACAGAAGAGAATAGAGTTATCACTCTCCAGTATCAGGGACCTGAATTAATACAGAGCACCTATGCAGGGTTAAATTCCCAGACAAAAATGACCATAAAGATTGTGGATTTAGAACACATAACCTGGAATGAACTAATGGCAAAAATTAAACAGGCAGGAGATTTGCTGTGAGAGACTGGTGTCTTAAAGAGACAAGCAGGCAAAAATATTACATCAGAGCCTGTGCAGGCTATCACCTTTGCAAATAATGGTCCTCACTCTGCCAGTCACCCTCCCAATTCTAATCCCCCTTTGCCTCACAACCCTGGGCAACAACAACCCAAGGAGTCCCTTAGGAGAATGATTTGGAAAGAGCTAGTGAATTTAGGGGAGGATATGGAAAAATATGATCACCAGCCCATTAGTGTCTTGATTAATGCTTTGTCTCAAGCCATACAGAGAGCAGAGTTAATGCAGGGAGCACCCCCTCAGCCCACTGCCCCAGTACAGAGTGCATCCCATGCACCCGCTCCCTGTCAGTGCCAGACCCCTGCCTCCCTCCTGAGTGGAGTCTCCAGATCAGTAGGGGTGCCTGGTTCTCCTTGGGTCTCCCTAGCTGGTCACAAGACTTCAGTGTGACGTATGGGGGAGACCCACTGTGAGGGCTACAGTGGGGAACCCAGGGATGTTAGCCCAATTGCTAGTGGATACTGGATCTTCTGTAAATATTCTAAGTCCCCAGTGGATCTCTGGAGGGAGACCCACCATGAAACATGTTCAGCTCAGTGGATATGGGGGAGAAATTCAGGAAGCTCCTGTCTGGCAAGGTGTTCCCTTGCAAGTTGACAGATTGAAAGGAAAAGTAGAGTGCTGTGCTCATGAGGGAAATGAGAAGGGAATCCTAGGAGTTCCTTTCCTGTAGGCATTTCAGCAAACTGTAGATCTAGCTAATGGGGTGTTATGAAAGTTAAAAGGAAGACCTGCAGAAGTCTCTGCTGTGCATCGTTGTGCTGCCATAAAGGCACCTACTGCCATCCTAACTTCCGTTAGTGATTCATGGGTACAGGAATTTCCCAGTTTGTGGACTAAACATAAGGTGGAGTGTGGAAAAATAAATGCTGAAGTTTTGATTGAAGGAAAAGATCCCCCTCCTCAAAGGCAGTATAAATACCCAGCTGCAGCAGAGGAAGACATTAAAGATACTATAGACTGTCTCTTAGAACTTGTGCCTATGCAAAGTATTTGCAATTCTCCAGTATGGCCAGTCCTTAAAGCGGACGGGGTCACTTATAGAATGACAATAGATTCCCGTGCCTTAAATACAGCCACCCTGCCGCTGCTCCTGTAGTAGCTAAATACAATGAAATCTTAGCAGCAGTAGCAGCTGGCTCCAAATGGCTCTCTGTAATCGATTTGGCTAATGCTTTCAATGGCTATACCCCTCCATCCTTCATGCTGGTATAAGTTTGCTTTTACTTATAGGGGACAACAATATGCCTTCAGCCGAACTCCCCAAGGTTTCCATTCTTCCCCTAATATTTGTCATGCCCATGTCACTAAAATGTGGAACCGTTTGAGCCCTAAACAACACTCACACGTAACTTCATACATGGATGACGTTTTGATACACACTCCCACTTCAGAAATGAACAAAGAAATCATGAAGGAGGTGCTGATTATAGTACAGGAAACTGGATTTAAGGTGAATAGAGAAAAGGCTTAGTTAGTGCAGTAACAAGCGAAATACCTGGGTGTATGTCTTGGAGAGGATGTCAGGACTCCAGATCAGCAAAGGGTAGAGACTGTAGGAAAGCTGCCTGCTCCCACAGACGCACACTCTTTGGGAGCTCTTTTGGGAACTTTTAACTTCTCCAGAGAGTTCCTTGAAATGTTCTCTGACAAAGCTAAGCTTCTGTAGAAATTATTAAAGAAAAACAGGATTTGGGAATGGGGAGCAAACCAACAAACTTCCCTGGCTACTTTGAAACAAGATTTAGCTTGTGCAGCAAAAGAACACTCTCTGACTCACACCTGGGATGGTCCTTGCTTTATTGTAAATCGAGCCAGTCCCAATGTTTATCAGGTTGAAATCCTGAATGGAAAAGGTAGAAAACCTTGGAGAAAATGGTTTCATTCTTCACAGCCCAAAGAATGGAAGGGTAAACCACCGGACCATCAAGAAATACGGTAAACAGTCTTCTCTATCCTGCTGACCACCCTTCTTGGCTAGCAGGAAGGAACAGCTTTGAGCCACTGGAAAATACACATCGGATAGGTTTGTCAGTGCCTACCCCAATGTTGAGGCAGGAAAAGGCCAGAGAAGTGCTTAACTTGTTATGGCCACCCTCTCGTAGATCAATGCTCCACTTTTACCCTGCAATGTGATCCCAGCTTCTCCCAGTATATACGGGGGGAGTGTGGGAGTTTGTTTTTCTTTTCTCTGTCCCCTCACAGGTCTCCAGACATGAACCCTGACGTCCCATAACTTCACCAAAACATTGCTGTGCATAGGTATCTGGAGTCAGACTCTATTCTGCAAATATAGAAGTTCTTGCTAATAAACTGTCATATGCCACTGAAAATATGGGAAAATGGGAACTCCATTAACCGCATCTTTAAAAATGTTAAGTGAGGAACAGCAGCTAATAAGTAAGGTATTTCCATATAGAAACACAAATAACACAAGCAGCACATTAATAGAATTACCAAGACCCTAGCCCTAATAAATGAGCACACCCCAAAGTAGCAGGCAAATCTGGAGATATGGGAGATATGCACTACGATTTCACTGGCATAATAACGTCAATGAAGAATGTAATGTTGTTGTGCTTCTTTACAAGCAAAGCCTTCCTTGGATAAAGTTACATGAACAAAAAGTGGCTTTGATCATAAAGTTTATTTTGCTCAGGAAACTGGCAGAAGCTGCAACAGCAAGAAAACTTTGCCAGTATGAATTAAGTTAGTTTGTTGGAATGCCCAGGATAGCACATCATTTGTAGCACAGAAAATGTCCTGCCATGAAAGAAACTCAACTATTAAATATAGCACTGTATGTTTCAAAGTAGTTATGACAGAGAAGCAGGTTTTTTGTTGGTTCTCAATTAGATAATCTCTTGATGGGAACACACATCTCCAAGGAACATCTGACATTTACACTGGCCAAAAAGGGGGGAAATGGGCAAGATACTAGTTATAGCAGGGATGGGCAATTATTTCGTGTGGAGGGCCGCTTACTGAGTTTTGGCAAGCCATCAAGGGCCACATGACAGGCAGCCAGGGGCAGGTAAATATTAATTTTCTAAATTTTTAGAGGCCCCATGGACTGGATAGAACCGTCTGGTGGGTCATATCCAGCCCATGGGCTGCATTTTGCCCACCCCTGAGTTATAGAGTGCTACAAACTCAAGTATCATAGGTGAAATAGTTCTTTTGGTGACTTCCAAAGATGCAATTTCAGTACAGCACAAAAAGAAAGAAATGAAATAGAGACAAGAAAAATGGCACCACTGAAATGAACCTAGCCTCCCAATAACTAACACTTGCTTCAGTGGTTTTCCACATCTTTACATCACAGTTTTTTGTTCCACTAGGACAGTTCTTAGTTTTATTTACAAAGATTTATAAATAAAAAGGGATTATAAATGAATAAATTCTGCTGATATAAAATATCTAGGTGGATACACCCTCTCCTTGGGAAAAGTAAATAATATGCATGTTCCCTGCACATTTTCAGCGTTGATTCATTCATTAGGCTCAAATTCTAAGCCCTCCAGCAACTCCACCTATTGAAACAATTTACCCAGTGGGCATTTGGAGGAGCCTGGCACACGAATAAAAACAGCACAGCTTTGATTAGTCCTCTCAAAGTGTAAAACGAATCGCTTTGCTTACTTTTAAACTGAAGAGGATTGCCAGAATATAGCTAAAGCAATCATGTCAAGTAAAGGTTTCCAGGGAATCAAACAACAGGCAGAGGGAGCAGCACAAGATGCTAGTAAGAAACTTTAAATATATGCTTTTATTTTATTTAATGAATTGTTTTAAAGAATGCTAATTTCTGCTTGTAGTCTATAGTTTCAAATGTTACTCCACTAAGGTCAGTAGTGTTACTTCAGATATTCCCTGGTGTAAATCAGAGACAAACAAGATCCTCAAATCTATTTTTCTTAATCTTTAGGTTGGGTTCATCAATTTTATTTTATATAACAGCAAGAATCCATTTACTTTATAGTTGGTATTAGACAACCATTGGTTTATATCACTCAAGACTAAATTTGATTTTTTTAAAAAAAGAACAAAATTTTTTTAGTGCTTATAAGAAAAGCATGGAAGACCTTTCACTATATGAGATTAAGCCTGTCTCATTGAGGTCAGTGGGAGTTTTGCCTTTGACTTCAATGGGAACAGGATCCAATCTATGGGCACTATTTAAACGAACTTGCCTATAATTCTCTATTATGGAGATCATGATCTGGAGAAGATCATATTTAGGACTAAAACTCTGTTCCTGCAGCGAGCTCAGCATGAATGACCTTCTTAACCTTCTCATTGCAGTATTGGGAGGTAGTCTAAGCTCCACGCACACTAACAACATCTCATTCTAAAACTGCATTTTTCAATCACTAGGGGCCTTATCCAAGGAATGACCTTTCATATTTACCAATTCCAAATAATTTAGTGTTTGTTTTAAAAACATTGCTTATATATGTGCAACATAACCTTTTTCACACTCCGTAACAATCTCTAAATGGATCTCTCTTAGGCTAGAAACAGACATCACCAAATGAAGTGGATCAGTGCTGTCCAGATGCATCCTAGAAAAACTGAATCCCTTAATTAGGTGAAAAAACACACTGCCCACTGTCCTGCCTGTTGAAGCTACAAGACAATGGGCAATGTTCTCTTCCAGGGCTTGAAGGGCAGGACTAAATCCTGCACACCCCAGGACTTCCTATGCAGGACTGGGTTCCATAAGCCCTCAAAACACTTGCCTGGCTTTCCCTGCTTACAGAGAGGCACCCCAGGGAATCTTGGGGTGCATCTCTGTAATCATGGAAACCCTGAGTTTCCCTGCTTAGGGAGATACATAGCCCCAGAATCTCCAGGTTGCCTCTGTAAGCAGAAAGCCCTGACTTTTCCCACTTCTGGAGATGCTCTCCAAGATTCCCCAAGGTGCCACTCTGTAAGTGGGTAAAGTCAGGCAGGTGCTCCAGGGCCCTAAGGGGTGCATGAGAATTCCTGGGGGTGCACAGGATTGGCCCACTCAAGCCCACAGAGCATTTGCCTGGAGCAGCCAGAGAGTACAGGTATCTCTGGGTTACCCACACTCTCCCACCACAAAGCAAACAAACACCCATTGCTAGATAGCAGCCTAAATTAATACAGGAGATTCTCACCATTCGTGGGGGGACACGTTCTCATATCCTCACCGAATGGCAAAATCCGCAAATAAGGCACTGCATTCATGAACACAGTGCCCCCAGTGGCTGTGGGGGGTGGATAGGCATGGCTGTGCTGGTGATAGTGGGAGCCTGGTGGTGGCAGCAGGAGCCTGGTGGCAGCAAGTGCAAAGCTCCCAAGAAGCTCTTCAAGTGTATTTAAGATGTGGGTTCAGCATTCACAAATATTTGAAACTGTGAATAGCGACAGTTTCCTGTACCAGCTTTGTCACAGCCACAAATTTTGAGCATTTGTGCTGCAACAGGAGTCATGAATGTCTGCTGGCTTGGCCTTTGTGCTGCTATAATTTTTTTTATAGCAGCACAGTAGCAGTGAAAGATGACATCAATTTCCACTCTCTACGAAACTATAATTTACCTGTGATAAGTGTATTTGAAACCTGGAATAACAGCAATGCTTCCCTGAATGTTAGTGTTTCTTGGTTAAAATGGACTATTTATAATCAATAAAATAGTATGTGTATTTTTCTGTACTAAGAATGACAGATTCTTCTGAATTTAAATAGAAACTATGTACATAAAGTGTATTTCTCATATTGCAATGCCTAATTGCAGTGGTGGCTATATTGCTATTGTGTATGAGAGGGGTTTTTTTCAATCTGAGATGAACATTTTTTGTACAATCTTTGTATGTTTTTATACCTCCTTAAAATATAGACTTTTTAAAATTTATTTATCCTCTGCAGAAGTTTCTGTAGTTTATCATGAGGCTAGATAGATTTTTCAGCCAGTAGAAGATTTTCTGCTGGTAGGAAAGATATCTTGGATATCATTCAGGGCTCCAATGCTACATGCACTTGTACATGTAATTTAAATACATGAGTAATCCCACTGACTTCAGTGGAATTCAACTTGTGCCTAAAATTAAGCATATCTAAATCTCTTCTGCATTGGGATCAAATTTGTAACATACATGCAAACCAGATCAGTTTGATGTCTCCATATTTTACGTTTACATATTTTGAGATCTAGTTTCCAGAGATATTGATTTGGAATATCCCTCCTTGGATATTGTTCCAAATACATTTAAAGATGTGTACAAATTAACATTTTCCCAAGTAATTTAACAACTGAGCTTGTTAACACAATTCATTAACATTATATTAAAACCACTGCTCTTAATATTACTTCTAAGTAATAATAGTGTCTATGCTCTTTTTCTACAATCTGAAAACTGGTTATATAATCTGATGTTGTCCTTTAGAGTATGTCCTTCTTTAGTACTATTGCTTTCATTTTTTCTTCCTCACTCCTCCTAAGGCATGTCTATGTGAACCCTGGAGACATTTACTGCATAGTTGACTAATTAACTGTACAGTAAATATCTCAGTGTCTACACGTGCACCCCTATTAGGCTGGAGTAAACTAATTTACTCTGAAGCAGAATAGTACTTGTACTTACAAATACTATCCTGCTGCGGAGTAAAAAAACTCTGCACGTGTAGACACTGGAGGGGCTGGCTGAGGCATAAGGGTGCTTCAATGAAGGGGCTGACTGCTGGCTAGCCCTGCCCTGAAGCTCTCTTGTGCCCCAGCCATCCCTCCACAGAATGCCAAGCCAGAGGCAGTAGTCCCAGACTGGCAGGCTGATCCCCGGGGCCCCCTGCCAGCCAGGGCTACTCCAACCCAGCTCCACATGCTGTGCATGAATAAACTCTAGAAGTCACTGCTCCAGAGTTAATTGCTCCCAACCACAAGTTCAAACAGCATGCCCAGGAGCAATTAACACCACAGCAATAAGCTCCAAAGCTTATTCATGCGCAGTAAATGTTTTCGATCCAAGCCTTCAAGAGGCCGAGAAGTGATTACTACATGTATACACAGCTCTGTATGAGTTAAATCTAATTTGCTGATGACTTAAAATTAGATTTAGATGCTTCGGTTCTAGTTTTAAATCTCAGGCAAATCTACCCTGACTTTGACTTTTATATATGGATATTCTAAGAAAGTCTTTCTTTTAGGCTCCTCCTATTTATTAGAGGCTTTATTTAGGTGCCCAGTTAAGTTATGGTGCCTTCATGCCATTTTGATAGTCTTGAAAATTCCAATCAGTAAAATGTTCAACCAGTTAAAAACATGAGTCTTCCTGCAAGATTCTTCCATGTGAATAAATCTGTGTTTCATGATACATTAATCAGAGTTTTCCAATGAAATTAACTTGAAAGCAGTGTGGGTCATATACTGGTACAAGGCATTTCCCTCAAGAGATAGAAATTTCTATTGCTGTATATACAGATGTTCGATTCAGAAGAGATTAGGAAGTAAATATAATTTAATCACAATTTTAGATTTTACCCTTAGAGGCTCTTTCCACTGTACTACAATCATTCCTATTACCAAAAGTACTTACCACTTTTTTAAAAGGTACCTCCACAAATATTATGTATTTCCACAGAATTCTTGTCACTAATATGGCAACTTTATTTAGCCAAAAGCACTGAAAGAAAACTGTGTCTTGTAAACTGCTTATAACTCTTATTTTAATCTGCTAGTTACAGGGACATTCCTATACAACTTTCCCATATATTTTTGTTGAATTGTATTTTAACTCCTTTTCCTCTAGAATCTTTGGGGAAAATGCTCCTTTTCATCTCCTGGTTTATCTTTCATTCCATCCTGAAAGGAGGCCCAGAAGCCTTTCAAAGCCATTTTGCCCCAGATGGTAACAAGTCAGATATTAAAAACACCTTCAAAAGAATAAATTAAAACACATAAATAAAAATAATACTGCAGTTAGCAATGTGCAGCTACACTGCAAAATTCCAACATGCTGCTAATCATATCATTTTATCATTTTGTCTTCTTATTAGTAACATGCTCTGTGTTTTATAAAATTAATTTCATAGCAAAGTATAGTGACAGTGGGTCAGTATACTTTGTGGTGTACAGTTGAGTCACATAGTATTTAACTTACACGAATTCAGCTATACGCACTCGGCTGCTGGGGCTGACTGCTGGGTGCTGGCTGGGGCATGGCACGTAGTGCGGCGCCACGTGATAGTGCCTGCATGAACCTGCATAGCTGGGGGGCGACAGTTCGCTCATGCTCAGCTGGCTGCCCTGGCAGGACGACACAGAGGAGGATGAGAGGGGCGAGAAGTGCAGCAGGAAGGGCGATTTCAACTATATGCGATTTTTGCCTTACGTGCTGACTTCAGCGTAAGATATAACTCCACTGTATACAGTATACAGTGGTGCCTCCTGATACTGGGGGGGCACCAGTGGCCAATTGCTGACTGGATCCCCCAGTGGCCAATCACCACCGCTGGCATAAGTGCCAGCAGCAAAATCTGGAAGTGTCGCCGGCAGTTCTCTCAGCTCCCCCACAATCTCAGGGGGGGCACTGACCATCGCCCCCCAATCCCCAGCTGGCGAGGGCCAATCTCGGGGGGGGCACATGCCCCCCTGTACCCACCCTATGCATTGTCTATGCATAGCAGTTAATGGAGGTGAAGGGAAAGGAATGTAGGAAAGCATAAAGCTTGAACAACTAAGTAAAATACAATGTCTTCTCTAACCACAGCAAATGCACTGGGCCAAGCTGCACAAGATGCGGTGAATCAAGCTACCAACGCAAGTCAAAAAGGTATAAGCATGTCTTTTCAATATGGGCAATACTCAGAATAAAAGGAAAACAAGGAAAGGACATAAGCATTTAATGAAAAATAGTACAATGAACTTAAGGTTAGGTTCTAACGTTCTTCCTTCATTTTTATTTGGTACTTTCTTAGGCAAGACTCCCATTAACTTAGTGAGAGGCAAGAATTTCATTATTTGCTCCTTAGTGACTGTATGCAGTAAAAGCTTTTCTATCCAGCACCCATGGGGAATGGGGGGTGCTGGATAACAAAATATGCCAGTTAACTGAGAGGCCTGAACAGGTGTCTTTGCCTGTTTGGGCTGCTGCCTCTCCCGCTGCATCCAGGGCATTGCTGCCCCTCCCGCCACATCACCACCCCTCCCATGGGCCCCAAGGGACAGGGAGGCGGGCCCCACACAGGTTGTTTTGCCCCAGACCATGGGGGCTTGGTGAAACTGGAAATGCCATGGTGGGTACTTCCGGTTTCAGTTTTACCTTACAAGCTGGCATGCCCGTTAATACAGCATGCTGGCTTGTAAGGTGCCAGATAATGCAACTTTTACTGTATGTATGTTTGCTGGTAGACCAAGTCAGATCAAGTGACCTTTTTTTCATGGCTTACACATTTCATATTGTGCCCAGGGTTCATCACCAATCACAGTGATACAATCCAAATGTTGCCCCTTCTTTCTTAGAGGGTAAGCAAGCAGGCAAAGCATCTTGATTTCTCCAGCTCTGAGGGCAGGAGTCCATAATAATGCTAACCCTGGCTTCATCACATGGAGCTCAAGGTGCCTGCTAAGTCGGCAATGTTGTTAATTATTAAATGGCAGTAGAACTAGTGTGAAGAGTATAAGTAGTTTCCTTCTGGTGACAAGAACTGCCAACCTTGACAAAGAAAGAAGTAAAATGCACCGAACGTTAAATAGATTGTATGAATAAAGGAAGAATTAGGATTGTCAGGGTCTAAAAGGTCAACTGAAAATCTCAAGCTAATAGATCTCTTGGGCAGGCAAATTCCCACTGGGGGTTGGGACACCATAGAGAGAATGTGGTAAAACTGTCAAAATATGACCACTACTGGGACAACAGCAAAAACAGTTAGTAAAAGGAGGAAAGAAAAAGACAACCCTCTTGCTGCTGCTGCTGCTAAATCTCTGCCTGCCAAAACACCCCCCCCACACACACTGCTTACACTGTACTTCACTTAATGGCAGGAAGCCAGTTGTTTTTGTTCCTGCACTTCTCACAGCATAAGCTGATTGCATGCTGAAAGTGGTAATTCACTACACATACACTTGCTGGGTAAGAGGAAGAAGCTTACTGCACTTATCAGCACCATTACCCTCTCCATCAGCGCCTAACATACACCCATCAGTCATCACAATCAGCCACCAGACACTGCCACACTATTTATCCCACCAACCTACACCATAGCTAACAACACCCAATCCCAGAACCCATAAGCACCCAGCAGGCACCTCCGCCCAGCAGTTCCTAGCCTCTCTCTCGTCACCAGGCCCCAGTTTAAATTGCAGGCCCAGCTCACAGTTCCTTGCGGCAGCTTCTTTAATCTTGGAGTTCCCTCCATGAATCCCCCAACCCCACCACTGCTGATTGGCAGAGGGGCCTCATTCACTCTGCTGCTTGCCATTTGCTTCTGAGGGCTGAGAGGCAAAAACTGTGGTTTAAAATATGCCACAGTTTTTGCCTCCCATCCAGTCAGCAGCAAGCAGAGCATATTTAAAACCACAGTCTTCACCTTCCGGCCATCAGGAGCAAGTGGCGAGTGGTATGGCTTACTGGGCCCCTCTGTCAATAAGTGATAGGGGGGGCACATATACAACTACAGGATTAAAGGAGATGCCATGCCATGAGCTGGGCCTGCAATTTGAGCCAGCCTCTACTCATCACTCACCAGCATCACTTTTAAACACCAATAAGCACCAAAGGGAAGACTTTTTTCATTAATATAAGCTGCTGGTGCATGGTATGAAGTAGTAAACATGAGCACAAGGATATACTGAATAATATATAGTTAGGTATAACAAACATGGGGATACAGTCTTTCACCTTCCCTTTCCGTAGTAACTATGTGTACTTGGATATATAGACACAGCATTTATGTGAGCTTCTTCCCTTTTTCAGCTATGGATCACATTTGCAAGACAGCTCAAGATGGTGTGGAGAAAGCAACTGATCAAGCAACTGAAGCAATGTCTGCCTTTGGAAAAAAAAGTTCATTTAAGAAATGATGTAATATAAGCAAAAGAGATCAGCTATTGTAAAACCCATGTTTGCCCTACTGTTCAAAGTTTGTGTTGAAAAATGAAAATTATTTGAGATTATGGATAATTTAAACTGTTTAAACTTAATTAAAAAACATCATGCAGAATGCCTCACCCTAACATTTAAAAATAATCCTGTGTATTATATTCATAATCTCTTATTCAATAGGGATCATGAAAGTCCTAATATGACTTAAGGATTTGTCTCCTTCTTATGGCAGTGTAAAACTTGTTACTTTGTAAATTGAATAAAAATAGTAATTCTTATAACTGATCAAACTACTAATATTTGTGTCAATACATAGCACAGCAAAACAGTCCCACTATGAAATTCATCTTCACTCCCCAGAAAAATAAATTTATTACATTTAAAGTCAACTGTTCATTTATTCTAATATTTTTCATATAATGGAATAAAGGATAAGAAAAAACACATGATTTTTTTTCCAAAATTTTCTGTAAGCACGGAAATTAATTATGCAAAGCACTAAGTATGACCAACGTGTAGCATTCAAGCCACAAATGGCATGGGCAGCCTCTGTGTTTGGCTCTTGGTAGACTGGGAAGTGGACAGAAGGCAGAAAACAGAGCAGCCAATCGGGCTGGGGAAGGGGATTGGAGTGGTACACCTGCCAAGAAGGTTAGCCCCCAGTGCTTTACACATCAAACGATCTCCAACTATTTCACAGATATCTCTGGCCATGGCCCAAAGTCCACTGAGGCCAATAATCCCTGTGTGAAGTAGCTAACTGCTGCATCCATTCTACTGTTAGATAAATTAAGACACAAGGGACATGCCCCCAAGGAGTGAGTGGTGCTGCCCAGGTTGCGTCAGCCAATCACTGAGCCTGGCACCACTCGCAGGGGATGGGGCCTGTCTGCTGCAGCCTAGCCCTGTCTGCTGCAACTGGTGTTGCTGTGCACTGAACCCAACCATGCCAGCTGAGCCTGGTGCCACTCACAGGGGATGGGACATGGTAGTGCCACTCACTGAGGATGGGGTTGGGCTCAGTGCTTGGCTGGCGTGGTCCAGGCAGCACTGCTAGCAGGGGATGGGGGCATGCCAGCCGAGCACCAAACCCATCTGTGTCCCCTGTGAGTGGTGATGGGCTTGGCGCTCAGCTGATGTGCCCTCATCCCCTGTGAGTGGTGCTTACTGGGCTGCTCCAGCTGAGCACCTGAGCCTGCTCCAGCTGAGCACCTGAGCTCAGTGCTACTCACAGGATATGGGGCTGGGCTCAGCACTCAGCAGTGTTGCTTGCAGGGGATGTGTGAGTGTCAGCCAAGCCTGTCCCTGTCCCCTGGAAGTGGTGCTGTGGCACATGTCCCCCCTCCCAGGTGCCTGACCCACAGTGAGGGCATGCAGGGGCTGGTATAAATTGACCCCATATTTCTGATCCAAAAAATTAGGTCAACTTATACACCAGATCTATGAAATTCCTAACTTTTCGGATCAGAATAATGGGGTCGACTTATACACTGTGACAAACTATACATCATGAAATACAGTAATTCACTCTGCCATAGGAGTACTGCCTGACACAAATACTATCCTACGGCGCAGTTATTTACCCCACTGCAATGCATGTGTGGACAGTGACTGGGGCTGGCTGGGGCCTGAGGATGCTATAGTGCAGGGGCTACCTGTCAGCTAGTCTCACACTATAGCAACCTCATGTCCCAGCCAGTCCCTCCATAGCACATTGAACCAGGTCAAAGCAGCTCCAGGTTGGCAGACTGACCTCTGGGGCCACCTGCCAGCCAGGGCTGCGCCTCCTCAGCTCAACATGCTGTGCCTAGGAGCAATAAACCCGGGTATGAACAGTGCTGGCATTTTTTCAGGTGCATTAATTACACATGTAGATCTGCCCAATGAGAGCAGGGTTAGACTCCTTATCTTGAGATGAACTTACAATAACAACTTTGAAAATATGTATGAACAATCAGTTCCAGTGTCACGATGTCAGAAAGACTTAAAACCCTCCTGCCTTCAACCTCTTCTAATTTCTAAGGAACTTCCTCCAGAAAAGCCTGACTAAACATGCTTAAGGCTAACTATGCTTGGTTTTTCAGACCATGATGGAAGTCAATTTGAGAGCTTTGGGCTCCCCTCCAAGCTAACTTCACCCACCCAAGGTACAAATGGTCTTGACTGCAGCCAAGTTCCTGACAGCTAGGAACTGTCAGCTTCAGAATCTCATTCATTCTCAAAAATTGATCAGGACGGTGCAAAAGAAAGTAACATTCCCAGCTGCACAAACCAAAAGCTTAAAGAATCTTACAAACCAGAACTATTACCCTGAACTGAACCTAGAAAGATAATGAAAACTAGTACAGTCTGTGGAGCACAAGTGTAATATGCTGTCAGCATGAAATTTTGTTTACTAAGTGGACATCTGCATTATGCATGAACTGAAGTTTTTGAGTAGTGTTCAAGGACAACCCCAAGTACAGTTCTTGGCAGTAATCCAATGTGGAAGTTACATAGGTACTGGTGTCTAGGACAGTGTTGATTGCCAAGAGAAAAAAAGAATAATCTTATTTGTTACACATTGCTGGTTGCTGGACAAACAGATATGGTCTGGAATCAAACAGGATCCCTAACTAGTATCCTTTTAAAATAAGAAGGTAATGACACTCTCCTAATCAGAGGGACTACACAAGCACTCTTACCTTTCCGTGGTGTGTTTCTTTCAACACACTATCCAGATTCAATTAGGCAGCTCTCAATCAAACTCTAACTGTAACTACAGGAAAAGCTGAGGACCTTTGTACACACTACAAAATTGGCCTTTAAAGCAGCTTAAATGCCCTTTTGCACCACATTAATGGAGTTGCTGCTTAGATTGTCAGCGGCATATTGCACTTTAATGGCACTGATGTTTATACTGTCAGCAGTGTCTTGTGCTTTAAATTACTTTCAAAAACCCACCGCTTCAACTTAGAATTAAACCAAAGTAAACCCCCATGGCATGTACAAGCAGCCTGAGTGACCAAAGCAGTTGTGTGTGATGAAACAACATCTAGCTGTTGGCTTGTCAAACTAGATGCTTTGCAGTCTCCCCCAGGAACACAATGAATAGGATGCATGATTAAATGAGTCTGTCATACAGGGTTTATGTCTATTAGTAGTTATTAACAGAATCTCAGGAGAGCCACTCACCACTGAAACCTGTGGGAAGCTGTTATTTTCAGTCTATATGAGGACTACATCCACTAAAGAGGCCTGCATAGGGAACCTGTGTATGATACATGGTCTATGAATAAAGAGAGAGTGAAATACCTTGCACAGAGCAAGCCGTTACAATGTCACCTGTCACTTCAAGCTTCAAAGCCCAAATATTTACCCAAGGGCAAGTACATAGAGAAACCACTACACTGCTGTACTCTCAGTTACTGGGCAACACTCACTAATGCTTAATTATTTAGCACTTTCTGTGGTTACTTCCCTGATGTTAAAAGCTCCATAGAATTCAGACTCTTTCACAGTCCTCACGCCTTCCCTCCTGGAGCCAGGAACGGTTCTATGTTCCAGTACTTATTCACATAGAATTACCAACATGCACGTGATTTCTGGAGTTACGTTTGCAAAGGTTAAAACAGATGTATTCCATTGTGGTAAAGTTAATAATCTTAAAAAGTCCTGCTCTGTTCTGATTAAAGATATGGCTTTCCTGTTTACTGTACAGTTTTGAATATTTTTAGCTGATTCCTATCTAGATGACTATTCTCAGTCATCCAGTTCTCCCCATGTATCATATGGGAAGACTATTTAACTCAGGACTGTGGATTCAACTACATAATAAGCCTACAAATTAGGTTCTGTTATGGCTTGGTAGTATCAGAATTTGCCTTACAGAAGCCTTCCCCTACAGCCTGCATCAGAAACTCTAAAGTAAAATCAGACCCGTAACGTCAAGTTAAAGAATATTGGAAGTGAGTTTTGTCAACTTATTTAAGTATTTAAGCCCATAATATTGTCTAATTAGTCCTCCCAAATGGATTATATTGGTAAGAAATTATTAAGAGCTACACAGGGTGCCGCTTTTTATGTAAACTTATATTTTACAGTTATTTTTAAATTGCATTGCTCACTCCAGTCACAGTAATATTTTTTTCTTCTAATTTCTGCTTTCAGTCACAGCATGGAACAAAAATCCATCAATATAACTTAAGCATCTATGGGACTGGCAACTGACACTCGAGTTTTTCCATCATTTGTAGTTTTGGTCACAAAGCCCAGTGTTTATGATACTGCTCACCTGGGTAAGCTGTAGTTTACACCTGAAGTAACATCTGAGGACACTAATGTTTATGTGACTCAAATAAGGAGAAACATCTCAAAAAATCTGTTGCTCCTTCCTTCAATTTTCTCCTAAATCTCATTATATTTAGTATTTTTCTTAAAGTCTCACTTTCTAGAATCATGTGAATATATGAGGAACTTCACTTTCATTAAAGAGAAAATATTTAGACCCTGTGTTTATAGCTATGAGTTTTTAAGTATGAACTTAATTAATCAAAAGGTGGGGGGAGGGTGGTACTTATAGACTAACTTGCCCAGAGAGGCATGAACTTTCATAGGCTACATCTTATTTCAGCAGATGTTACTTAATCAAAATATCAAAAGCCAAATAAATGTAATATTTAAAGCCAAAACCTATTTTGCAGGCCTACTAGCGGGTCTAAATTGCCATAAATATCAATAGTGTATTAATTATGTTGTTGCATGATGTTGCATCCTATTTTGTAATAGAAGACGATACATTGGAAAGGAAATTAATATATTTGAAAGGAGTCAGTATGCCTGAGCAAACCTATAGCCAAACTGACTAATTGCCATTAAACCCCATGCCTACACAGTTGACAGCTCAACTATGCTGAACTGTATATAGTCAGGGAATAAAGAAACCTTTCTCCTTGTGCTCTCACTAAGCTAGTTTTGTTGCCAACACTCAAAATGATGGAACAGAAAAGAGATGGCACTGTGACACCATCCATCTTCAAAGGCCAGAAAGCCTAAGCAAGAGAAAATGTGCACTACACCCTCTAAAGCACTAGCACAGGGAACAAGCTCCACTGGCCTTCCATAAAGCATTGTGTCTTCCTAAAATAAACAGTCGGTCACAGTTCCCATTGGGAGAGCATGCCTCCTTGCCACCCTTGATGCAGACTGTGATTTGAAATACGAGACTACTCTCAAAAAATGACCCTTTCTTATTCAGCAGCTTGACTTACTCTTCATACTTAGAGTTAAAGCTCTGTTAATTGTTTGAACTTTTGCTTAATTACTATTACTATTTTTTGGTTGCATGTGGCAGATTCAGCACCACTCACACTACCTTAGTTTCCCCCTATGGCCATTTGTACTCATCACAAAATTGGCCTTTAAAGTGGTTCAATGCCCTTTTGCACTGCTTTAATGGTACAGCTGTTTACACGTTAGCAGTGTAATGCGCTTTAATGGCACGGCTGTTTAGACATGTCAGTGGTGTATTGCAAATTAAATGACTTTGAAATGCAGCAAAATAAAACATGTCTGAGGTGTTTTAGTCTTCTATCTTACAGCCATGGAGGGAAGCACCGGGTCCTCTGCAGCTCAGGGGCTGTGCAGACATCCCATACAGGCAGCCCGTGCAGGCAGGCTCCACAGAAGGAAAAAAAAAAAGTGTCAAACCTGATTCTTTTTTTTTTTTCCCTCCCCCGAGCCTGCCTGTCTGCCTGAGCTGTGCAATTAAGACACATTTTTCCCATTATGTTACTGAGGACTAAATTTCCAAGGGCAAACATTGCTCAGAGTCATAGCAGTAGGCAATGGGTTACTATACATTTTCACTGGTGCAGCTGGGGGACAAAATATAACCCTGAGTCTCAGAGACAGACTAGAGTATGTGCATGATTTTACTTTTGAAACTGACCTCTTCCAGTCTTTAAGAATTTTACATAAAGACAATTAAGATGTTGAACTTGTAAAAAATGTTCTTAGTTGGATTTAGTTTAGACCAGGGGTGGCCAACATGCAGTACAAGTGCCACATGGGAAATGGGCAGCCTTCTGTGTGGTCCACAGACAACTAGGAGTGGGGCAAGCAGTAGTTGTAGATAATACAGGGAGCAGAAGGAAGAGCAGCAAATCAAGCACAGGAAGGGGATCAGAGTGACATTTGGGGAGTGTGGATCTGGTCTAAGAGGGGAGGAGAGCAGAAACAGCTGCTCTCTAACCCTTTCCCAAACAGGGGACTGCTCAATTAGGGGAAGGGGCTTTACATTGCTGTTCCCCTTCCCTCTTGGACTGGTCTTCAGGAAAGACACAAGCGCTACCTCTGGCTTCTCCTTGCCATCCTCACTAGTCAGCTGGATGGCAGGGGTGGGACTGCAAAGCACAGGGACCAGGAATTGAGTGCAGGGAGGCTATCCCCATGCCCAGTTCCAGCCCTGGGGGCAGCAAGGAATTGAGTGCAGGGAGGCTATCCCCATGCCCAGTTCCAGCCCTGGAGGCAGCAAGGATATCCTACATGACAATTGTCTCCAGCCTTTTTAAGTAGATTACCTTTGACATTTAAAAGCATCCCAAGATCTACTGTGCGCTGCCACACCCCTCCCCCCCACCCAGCAGGTAAATATGTGGGGAGGGAAGGAGGGCAGATCGAGGCACAGGGAGAAAAATTATTTGAGGGTGCACCTCCCCCGCAACTAAGTCCCACCTGACTGGGGCGCCACTCAACTTACCCCTGTTCCTGCCTCTGCAGCACTGTCCCTTACCACAGGGGCCTTGATATAGCCCCCACCCCTTCCATAGACTGATTTGCTGGGCTGGGGTGCGCATATGCATGTACTCAGGCACTCGGCTCCCCACCCCAGCCTCAGATCACTCCAAGAGGCTCTGAGATTTACTGGTGGATCGAGTTCCACTGGTTGGTGACTGCTGCTATAGGGGCACTGGGAGCCAAGCAGAGTGGCCCCCTTACCTCCTCCCTAGGCTAATGTCCCTGGTTTGAGGAGCAGGTTGGGGGTGTGTGAAAGGGGGTTGTCTTCCTGGGACTAGGAAAAATGAAGCAGCTGCTACTCCCCACTTTGCCCTGGCAAGGATCACCCAAGTCTTGGGAAGTTGTGAGCAGCAGGGGAGAGGGGGCAGGTGCAGACTGAATCTCTGTGGTGCTCCCTCACATGGAATAGTTTATAGCAGTGGACTAACAGCCACCCTGTCTGGTGCTTAGGAGGATGCGACTAGCTCCCAGCCAGCTAGTTCAGATACTTTGGCACCTCTATGGAAGTTGTATAGAATTTAAAGAAAGGTTATTTCCTTTCCATACACATTGTGAACAATGCCATAGGAGTGAATAGTAATAATCTTATAGAATTTAATAATTTCCATGCAAACTTAGCTGTCTTACGATACATTCTAAAGTTGTTAAAGTCTGTATCACTCTTTCATTTGACTTCAGTAGGGCTTATCTATAATTACTGGCACTCTATGGTAGGCAGGACATGCCCTCTTATTTTCCTGGGCAGCAGGGAAAAAATGCATCTGGCAGCCTCTCTGCAAGTCATCCTGTTCTGCCCTTGTAGGGTTGTGCTTGGCTGGCTTTGCTCCATACCCATCCCTCACCATAGGCTTCATAATGGCAGGATGCAAGACTAAGCCTTTTCTGAAACAACTTTAACACATTGGATTTAGGGGTTTATCGAGTACAAACTTTTTTATGGAAGCATTAGAAAACACAAATTGTAACTTTACACTGTGAAAATATGTATTGAATAGAAAATTGCTGCATATTGATATTTATAGATCAAACAAGTAAAGGTATAAAAGATAAATTACATTCTGCCTAGAAATCCAGTTTTGGCTTCTCATATAGCTATTTTGTAGTGTATAAGCAAATCAGCTGGATGGATGGCCTAGAGAAGAAGAGGAGGATATTCCTTATGTAGAATCTGCTTAGGTGATATAAACTGGCAGAGATAATTCTGTACTACCCACTCTTTATTGTTCCCCACAAGAAGGAATCAGTGACACGTAAACAGTAACCAGGCCAGTTCTTGGCAGGTACAGCAGTCTCTATGGCCTTCTTCTAAATTATATCCCCCTATTCTGCCCCCCATTCAACAAACTTTGTGCCTCTCAACCATCATTCTTTGAGCTTGGTACAGCTCAAAACAGCCCACAGGGTGAAAAATAGCAACTAAGTTTTAATTTAATGTGACCAGACTGAATTATTTGGCACCTTTTTTTTTTTTTTTTTTGCATGAACAGTAAATAAGTAGGGTTTTTAAAAATCGTTTCTTACAACAAATTTTATGACCTAATTATAATGTGCTCAATTCAGAGGGAAAAAATCAGAACACTTTTCCAGAGTCAACCTGTGAAATGCCTGATGCTGGGCCAGTGTTTTCTTAAGCATTTTTTCAGCTAAATAGTTAGAGATTTTGTCATTCTGTACAGTTTGAGATATACTGGTTCTGCTTGATACTCAGCTTGCCAGCAGCACTCATTTGGGATATATTTCATATGAACAACTGTGGGACATATTTTGTTTGTTAGTTTGTCCACATGAAATCAAAGTTTTTATTCTAGAGCTATGGAATACTCTGCTGGATTAAATCCACACCCATACCCAGGAGAGGAAAAACAACAGTTCCTAACATTCTTTCACCCTTCAATGCCTTACATATTAGCTATCCAATAAATTCTCATGTCTCTTCTGCATCCCGGCTGTTCAGATTTGCCTGTAGTCAGTAGGAGGAGTTTTGCTTTGTCTATAAAAACCCCCAGTACATTTGAGAGCAACATAACAGAACCACATTTAGAGATTTGCTTGTCCATCTTTTTACCTAGAGAAAAGACACTGAAGCAACCATGTTTGGGTTTGGAAAGAAGGTAGCTGGGGAAGCAACACAACAGACAGAGGATGCTGCACAAGTGGCAGATAAATAGTAATCATCTCCCTTGCTTTCCTTTGTATGTGTGATGGTAAGTTTTGTCGTGCCCCAATGACCGGTGCACTCTTGACCTGCGAGCCTGGGTTGGCACGACCGGCTTGGCGCAAGGGGGGGATTTATGACCGAACAGGTGGGTGTTAACGGCGAGCAGGAGTCAGATGATTTAAAGTGTATTGGTTACACAGAAAGTTTATTTTACTTACGCTACTGATGTAGTGCAGCGTAGGCAGAGGAGTTGATTTATTCAGTTACAGCATGCAGATATCATGTTACCCAGCATTTACAGGGTGGGTAATAGACTTGATTCTGAGCGATTCACATAAGCCGTTGCAGTCTGCAGATTACCGAGAGCTCTTGGTAAGAAAGATAATGAGGGAGATAGTTGAGCCAGCAAGGATGGGGTCACGTCAAGAGAAGGATCGAAGGCGGGGAGATGTTTGTAAGAGGCCACTTTACAAACTGCGTCTCCTGGGTGTGTGTGTGGAGAGTTCTCCGCTTTGGGCGGAAGTTCTTTCAAAGTTATACTTGGCCAGGTGACCAATTACTACACACCAGGCATGAATAATTAACAAGTTGGCACTTGTGCCCTCTTTATTTGCTCAGGTTTCAGAAAAAAGGGGGGTTATTTTTTGCTTGGGTGGTACTGGTCCTGTTTGGTCACAGGAGGGCGAGCATAGTACATTATTTAATTTTACCACTTCACTAAAGTTAGCTAATCTCATTACCATAGGTACGGTATCTTTTTTTACATCATAGCGTCTGAGTTGTATACAATCCAAGGTTAACTTCTCTCTCGTATGGGAGCTCAAGTGATTTAAAATGAGGCACAGACAGGGGTGTGTGCATGCAGCCCTGTTACAAACTAAAGAATAATAGTGTGTGTTGTGTTAGCTTCTGACCTTTTGCCATCTGACCTTTTGCAATCGGCATCTGAAATCAAAGACTTTGATCTCTGACAAGTTTGTATGCAAAAGTTTGGTAAAATAACAGATTCAACAGGGGTAGCACCAGAATAGGCAGCCAGAATGCATGTTGTATGTTTAACTCTGGTATTCTCTTGCTTTGTAATCTTGGACAGACCATTGCTGCTCATATGTAAATTAATGATAAAAGGCATCTGCCTCTCAGGAGCATGATCTCATAGACAGCTGTTAGAATTAAAAGATTCACAATAATCTGTGGGGGAATCGCAATAGTTGGGCCAAAAGACATGCTAATATGCAGGAGACCTACTGAAGGGACAAGAGGACAGCAAGAAACCAGGGAGGCATGTCCCTTTCATCTATACAGCAGTTGTACATAACATTTATAACACAATAAAATTTGGAGTCTTTAAAAAGGTTTAAAACCCCATTGTTTTGGATACTATATATAGTGAAAAGGACTGAAAAGCTTACCTTCCATGCATCAGAACCACTAAATGGGATGTCATAAACAGGTGTTATACAACCTTCAAGTTGGGATATGCTAGCTTCCTAGTATGTTGTAATTGCTTTAGGGAATGCCTATCCTTAAGCTAGGCAGGATGTTTTTATTGGTAAATGTTGATAAATGTCAATTTCACCTTACATTCACAGACAGATGAAAAATATTCCCATTAATGATCAAAATGTATAGGAAGCGGACATAAAAAATTATAGCTGATGGAGCATTGACAACAGGGGAAGCAGTCCTACAGAACAATGCTGACTGCAACTCCCAGAAACCCCAGGGGACTGGGAACAAAGGAAGAGAAAGTGACAAAGTGGATGAGGGAGGTGTGAGTGGAGCTGAGATTGAGGGCAGCTCTGCTGCTCAGCTGTTGGCAGTTCTACAGTAGTTACATTTATTGCAGTTAACTGCTCTATAATACTATACTGTCATTAATAAATTGTCTGCCCCCACACCCCTAATTTCACGCAATCCTGAACATTTAAAATCAGCAAAAATTGAAATAAATGGCTTAAAAATAAACATTGATATTATTCCTCAAAATTATAAAAAAAAAAAAATTGAACTCTGCCAAGGCTACCTAATTTTGCCAGTGACTTAAAAGCAGCAGGTTTATAACATGTACTTTGTCTGTGCTTGCCATCTGTTGCTTTCTCACAATCTACTTTATGATACAATGCAAACTCTATGTATGATGTCCAATGAAATCAAGTAAGAGTATTTAAAGTATTAGTTAAATCATCACTGAATCAGGTCTTCAGCTGAATGTCAGGACCCAGAACTGGGCAGCCCCAAGGTCCCCTACCCACCAGGCTTGGGGCAGAATTAGTTTTTGAACCTTGGACCCCTGCCTGACTGCTAGCAGCAGATGAAGGGCAGAGAGAGCTCAACATCAGGAGCATCTCCCTGATATTGAGCTCACTATATCCCAGACTTAAAAACCTGTTCCGGAGTTCAGCTGTGTGCCTTTAAAATTATGCGTGCTGCCCAGCTGAGAAGCACAGATGGTTTTTACTCATCCAGGCACGTGTTTAAAACCATGTGTGCTGCATACCTGTATACCAAAGGATCTCTTGCATGGAGAACTCCTGGTAGGAAAAAAGACATGTGGGGATCCTTATCTCTAGTTTAAAGACATCTGCAAGAGAGATATGGAGGCAATGAATATCAGGCCAAATGACTGGGAAATGGCCAAATGACTGCTGAGAATCAAAGCATTTGAAAACAGTCTATTTAGCATGGAATGAAGGCTTTTAAAGAAAAATAAACCCAATGTGCAGAGGAAAAGAAACCTCAGAAAGAACCCTGCACCACATTCAGGATTGCTTGATACAAGCTTTACATGTGATAATAAAAGTGAGGAAGGGACTATCACTCAAGAATTGGGGTCTGCAGCCATATGTACAGATGTTCAGTGAGCTGATGCCTCACTGTCTCATGAGACAATAGAATTACATGGAGATGCCTACTCCTCCTCCTCCTATGCCACACCAGCAAGGTTTTGAGAATCAACTGATTGCTGGTTTGGGCTGAGGATTGCATTACGGCCGGTTTCAGACCCCAGTTCAGTTCCTGACAATCAACTGATTGTGGGTATTTTCTTTTGACTTGCCAGTGCAAAGAAAGTTTGGGATCATGACCACATGTGCCCGAATGAGTATAAACTACATGGCCATGATCCCCCCTATACTGGCAAGTAAGGTACAGTTAAGGATCTAATTTCTGGCCCCAAAATCATGCCATGCATGTGTGGCATGGCAGGAGGTGCGACTGTTGGACTCATGGATCAGATCCCATAACGCCTCTAAGTGAATGTCTGTTAACAGCCATTTTTATTCAGCTTATGAGGGCAAAACCTCATTGCCAGGTCCATGTCTTGTGTTGTGCTTCCTCTACATGTTTTCCCACTGCAAATTTATTTTGCTCTAGGAGTTGTCTCAGTTTACATCTGTATCTACCCAGTACTTAAGATATTCCCACCTCTGAAATTACAAGCAAAATACATGCTGCAGAATACAGGGCCATTTGGCCGAAATGTTCATGGCTTTGCTCACTGCACTGGTTGCTCCCAGACCCTCACTGCACACCAGATCTTCGCCACTGCTGGATCCCTCCTACTGCCACAAGACTCTTTTGCTGCCTTTGTAGTAGCTGTGGCTGCTACCCCCCATGCCCCAGGCTGCATTTGGTTCATGAGGAGTCCCACAATCCAGATAAAGCATCAGGGTCCCAGGTGAATTTGATATACCTGCTTCACACTATTAGAATAAAAAGGAATTCTATGACATTTGTGGTGATTTTGTATCTAACCAGCTGTTACATCTTTGTATATACACGGATGATTGTTCAGTAGGTAGGATGCTAATTTAAGACTTGAGAGGGGGGATTTAATTCCTTGTTCTTTCTCAGGTTGTGCACGAGACCCTGGGTATATCAAGATTCTCAAAATGCTTAATTTCTGTTTTATAATGCAACTTATGGACCTACATTCTTTTAAAGATATTAGTCATTAGTCTCTCTATACTTCAGTTTTCATCTCTAAATGGAAATACTGCCTCCTTAACTTTGCTGGGATTTCATGAGGATAAAGGGAAAAAGATAAAATGACAATGCAGTCTCAGAAAGAGACACCCAAGCCAGTTTATGAATTGGAAGCAGTATAGCCACTTTATTGCAACTGTTCTGGCTGTACTTATTAACTCAATTTGGAAGAAAGGTATAGTACCAGAGCAAAATGCTATGCTAACCTACATACTCCTTCTAGTATTCAAACCAGCTTCTTCAAAGCTTACTTTGGTATCTCTATTCATTACAGATGTACAATTCTAATTGGGACTCTGTACTCCAGTATTCTTGAATAAAACTTAAGAGGTTTGAAGTAGCAAATTTACAAATCTAGGTTAAATCTTGGTGCTTGGAGGTCACGTCACAGTGGACAGTTGTCCCCATTAACAGTCCTAAGATGTAGGGCAATGACTGAAAGCATTATCAACTGATAACACTATACCACCTTCATATACTATGTTTACATATTAATTCTACAATAGAGAGAAATATCTATAACTATGGATTTGGGGTTTTTTTGTCACTTAACCTAAACACTGCTATGACAGAATTAACTTTTGTTCAGACAGAAACATGCATTGCTATAAACACTTCTGTAAAATACATACTATTTTAACTTGAATCCAAGATGACCCTAAATTTAAGATGACTCCCCAATAATTAGATTTTATACAATGAAAATTTATATTTGTTATAATTTTCCATGTATAGAATTTCATTATTGGAGAGTTGCCTTTAATTCATCCCACCCACTCCTGCAGGGGGTAGGCACTGGGGAAGTCAAGCAGCTTGCTCCCTGCTTGCACTTGCCTCCTTGCCACCTGTCTCCTGCCTGCCTGTCCCTCCCCCCTCCTCAGTTTTGGCTTCCTGCTGCCCTCCTCCTCTCTTCCCTCAAGCATCTGCTCCCTGCTTCCTCCCCAGCTTCTGTAACCCCTGTTCTAGCCTGGGGTACTGTGCCCAGCCCCCATAACAGCCATGTAGGCTATGCACTACTGCTGCAGGGCAAGGGCCATGCTCAGTGTCCCAGGCTGCAGCATGTATGAAGCCTGCCAGCACAGAGCAAACCTTGTTGAGTAGGGTGGGTAGGAGAGGAGAAGAGGGTCAGGAGTGGGGAGCAGGGGCTGTGGCAGGGATGGGGTAGGAGCTGGAGAGAAGAGGCTGCAGGGGGAGATATCAGAGTGCAGAGACAGCAAGGGCAGGCAGCAGCTTTTGGCCCCAACCTCAGGTAGGTGCTACAGCCTGAGCCACAGCAGCCACTTGCCCCATCCATACTTTATTGTAAGATGAGGGGCTCCCCCCAAATTAAATGGGGGGGAACCTCATCTTAGAATAGAATAAATACAGCATGTGATTTCTAACATAAAATAAATTTATTTTTACAAAAGCGTGTCTATAGCAATGCTTGTTAGTACCGTAACCAGGGGTAGGTGTGAGGGCCACCATAGTCATTGCCTAAAACTGAAGGGGTGCCAGAATCCCTCTGGGAGTCTCTACCACAGCAGGGAAAACCCTGCACTGCCTGGCTTTAGGAGCCAGGAAGCACAGCCTAAGTCCCAGCAGCACATCTGGGGGACAGGGACCGAGTAGGATTAAACCTGGGCATGCAAGTCAATGCATACAACTATCAAGTAGAGCAACCTATTGCTCTCAATAAGTCTACAAACATTTAAGAGGTCTTTCCCAACTGCCTCTCCACTATAAGCATGTAATTTTGGCACTAGAAACATCAAAAATCTTAGGGATGCCAACACCGAGGTCTCTTCACTCTTCTTACCCATTTGTTTTTTCACAGCCATGCTAACTAAATAGAATAATTAAAGTTAAAAAAAAATTCACCTGTTCCCAAGAAAACAGTTGCTATGGTTAAACTTCCTATTAGTAACACCACAACCTAGTTTGAGCAGCGGTTGATACCACCTAAAATTTGTCAGGAAAAGGCAACATTAAATAAGATCTAATTCCATGTTGTGGAATCTTCCATACAAAGCTATACTAAAAAGTAACTTTTCAAAAGTTCTAATTTTTGTTCCGTGGGATAATGTCTAGCTGTTATCAGCAACAGTTTCTTAATTCTACTGTATGCCTTAATAAAAATAAGAATTCTCCAAGCTCTCTCATTTTTAAGATAAGCTAGTATAAAATACAAGTCAAGTCATGTTCGCAAGTACTTTTCTCTTGTTGCATTTCTTGGGTGTCTGAATTTCTTGTCTGACCCAAGTGGGTCAGAATGTTATACAACCTCCCTAGACAGGATAAAGTAAACACTGCTGGTGTTTACTGATAAAAACTTTATAAAAAGCTCTATAAAAAACAAAACCAAAACCACTAGATTTGGAAAATGAAGAGTTAACAACAAAAGTTGCCTGTTTCTAAAACAATTAAGTTTTTGGGAAGGGTGGAGATTATTCTTTTAATTTATTGCTTCTTGGCCTCTTGAAGGCTCAGATCAAGTGTAGTACATGGAACTGCTCTTTTGAGTTGTGGCAGGCGACCCCGGCAGGCTTGACCTGTACAGCCAGAAGTTGAGTGTCCTGGCCTACACTGATGACCTTGTTCTCCTCGCCCCCGATGCCACCCAGCTGCAGCAAATGCCGGACGTGACATCTGAGGCAACCAGATGGATGGGCCTGCGCTTCAATGTCGCCAAATGCACCTCCCTGCACATCAACAGCAGGCAGAGTCACATCCTGGACTCCACTCTCGTGATCCAGGGCCAGGCAAAGAGGCACCTACCCAACGGTGAGGCCTACTGCCACCTGGGGATGCCTACTGGCCAACAGGCCAAGTGGATGCTGGAAGAGACCATCAACAGGACACCTGAAAGCTGGACCCATCCCTGCTGGCCCCCTGGCAGAAGACAGGCAGAGTGAACACTTTCCTCATCCCCTGCGTCACGTTCGTCCTCAGAGGCTCGGCGGTCCCCAAGACCCCCCTCAACAAGGTGGATGCTGAGATCGGGCAGCTGCTGAAGTAGCAGCACCTGCCGCTAAGGGCCAGCAATGAGATCCTGCACATCCCCTACTGGCAGGGAGGTGCCAAAATCCCCTGCAAGGGAGACCTCTGCAACATCGTGGTGGTTACCCACACCTTCCGCCTCCTGACCTGCCCAGACCCCACGGTAAGTATCATTGCCACCAGTGCCTTTGAGGAGACCACCCACAAGAGGATCGCGAGACAGCCGACTAGACATGACTTGGCCACTTTCCTCAGCGGCTCGCTTCGGGGCGAGTTCGGCAGAGACAGTGGGGACTTTGCCTTGCTGTGAAGCCAAGCCTGCAATGCCATGCACCACCTTGGGAAACGCATCAGCTGCACCTGGACCTGGACCAGGACCAAAGAGTGCCAGGAGCTGGGAGTCTCCCTGCAACCAGCCCTGCACACCAACCGCATTAACGTGACGCCCAGCACAAGGACCTTCCTGGAGCGGTTCCTGAAGGACACCATCTGAAACAAGTATACCAGCGACCTGAGGGCCAAACCCGACCAGGGCAAGGTCTTTGATGTCACCTCAGAGTGGGACTCCAGCAACCACTTCATGCCCAGCGGGAGCTTCACAAGCTTAGTGGACTTGCACTTCCCCCACCACACCCGCTTCTGAATGGGGCCATCCGTTTCAGCCACCAGGACAAGAGGTACCGACGGTGCGGCTACATGGTAGAGACTCTCCCCCATGTGCTGTGCAGCTCCGCCACCCCAGAACCTAGCAGCTCCGCCACAATGCTGTCCAGGACCACCTAATGAGGGCCATTTTGGCTGCATTGGGGAAGATCTTGGTAAACCGCACCATCCCGGGCTGCGAGAGCCAGATGTGCCCTGACATCTGGATCACCAACGAAGAGGCCAAGAAGGTTGTGATCATAGATCTGACCATCCCCTTTGAGAACTAGCACCAAGTCTTCAACGCTCGGGCTTGCAAGCAGAAGTACGCCCCATTAGCTGACATCCTGAGGGGCCGTGGGGCTATGATGTGATAGTCGACGCGCTCATTGTAGGTATGCTTGGAGCCTGAGACGCCAGCAACAGGAGTGTCCTGCGTGCCTGCTGCATCTCCCACCGCTATGTCAAGCTGATGTGTGGCCTCATGGTGTCTGACATGATCCGCTGGTCCCGTGACATCTACATGGAGCACATCACAGACCACCGCTAATACTCTGACCCCACCAGACAGATCACCGCCAGACTGGACCCAGCCTGAATCCCCCCTCTGCACCTGATAGACTTCACTTTGAGAGGAATCTTAAGCAATGGACCACCCCACTCCACTCAAAGAGGACCCCCGCGATGAGACTGTATATGGACTGAGACACTTTCTTCAACTTACTTCCTCCACCACTGCAGACCATTGTACAGATTTGTGTGTATCCATCTTCTTTTTGTCTCAGCATCAGGAACCCCCTCCTTTCCTTTTCCCCACTCCCCTCCCTCACCCCCCAGGCTTAGTTGGCTAACATTGCATTTTCTGTAACCTAGTTGTGCTCCCTTCCTCACCCTCATCCCTCTAATGTTAGTCCCTCACTCGGGCAATTTGTATTTCCTTACTGGCTGTCATCTTTATTGGACTTGCAATCCTAAACATCTACTAATAAAATTCAATCTACTCTGATCAGTCCCTTTGAATCACCCAAAAGAAATAGCATCTTTAATTTTTTTAGCAACTGCTACAAGACAAAGCTTTTACCATGTAAAATAACTGTGGAAAACAGTAATACACCAGCAGAGTAGGTTTGCAAAGGTCAATTTTTTAATAACTGCTCTTCTCACCACGTTATGTCATGCAGTTACAAAGTAGTTAGAAAAAAAGCATGAGTTTCCAGAAGGGACTGGTTAGTTTCTTTAAAAAAAATCATTTATATTCATGACATAAATAACATCTGGCACTTTGATGGAACTCCACTGGACAAAGGCCTTGACAAAAACCTCAAAAAACTAAGTTTGAGCCAATACTGTTTTAAGGTCCACTTAGCTGTACTTGAGTGTTCAGAATATGCAAGACCTCCAAATGAAGAGGAAAAAAAAGATCACAAGTCAGGGTGTATTAAGACACCAGCTAAACTTTATAGCAGCAGTCTTACTTTTTTGTAGTAGTTGGGCCACCTGTTTCTGGGTTACAGTCCACTTGAGTTGTTCATAGAGGCAATATAACTAATGTTTAGAAAGCCTCTCAAGATGAGAACACTGAAAAGAATTTGAAAAGGTTTAGAGTTCTTTGGACTACATGTTTATGATTATACTTATCAAATTCAGTAATTCTCAAAAAACGCCTAGCAACTGAAAGGTTAGATAAAGTGACTTAATTAAAACATTATCAGAACAGAGATGGCCTGATGTCCGTACACAATTATACTACTTCAGCTTATAAAAATACCAGCTCCTGTCGCTTATCTCTATATTATAGTGCTTGAGTCAAGTTCAGGCTGAGCAAGCAATTGAAAGCAGTCCTATAAGAGCAGCAGTTTATAAAAAAGAAAACAAACATTGCCAAAAGAGAAACAGGTTTGAAGCTATGGTACAAGTAAAAATTAGAGACTCCTATTAAAGTTACTCCCTGCAGGAGGTCCATTCTGCCTTAAACAATGCCACAGCATTATTTATATAAGGCCTTATGAAAGTGCCAAAGCCAAAATTATATCATTAAACAAAAGTGCACGAAGTAGTAGTGAGCCAATTGCTCATCTAGTACAGGATGCGATAGGTGGCCCATTCACCAGGACCACTAATCTGTACATTAAATGTACCTTTTTGTTTTCAAGGTGAAATACCCAGAATGGCCCCCACAAGTGCAGATGAAGTAGTTATCTTTTGATACATATTTGTATACACCCTAATTCATGGATTTTTCTTTATTAAAAACTAGATTGGACTGAAACTAATTGAGAATCCACTCTAATTTCAGAAGAAAGGGGGAACAGTTATGGTTACATGTAAACTTGTGATAAGCTTTTTCAAGAAGAGGGTACATAACGGCAGGAGAATAAGGTATCAATAAAGGGTAGGTAATAACCCATTTATGTAAAGGTTAGACCAGCCTCATTGTACACCCTGAAAACTTTTTCAATTGCATTGACGTAAGCAGCTGTTCTCAGGTCCAAACCCAGGTTGTACTTCATGGCAGTGCGCATGATTTGCTAAAGTGAAATGGAACAAAAAAAAAAAAAAAGTCAAATAAGATTTCTTGAAAAGCCTTTCTATGTACACCATTTCAAAAGATTTTACTTAAGGTGGGGGTGACAAGGAATTTAGATTAAAAGCTCTGCTGTTAAGGCTTGTCTTCCCTAGATTTCAAGTTGCCTCCTTTATGAGGTTTAAGACACCATACTTCAATCAAATGAGGATGGGGACTGAACTTCACAAAAAAACAAGGTTGTCCCAGTGGTATGTCCCTCCATTTGAAAATATTGGGAAAAAGGGGTGAAAATCTACTACCCATACAAATGACATTAACACAACTTTGCAAATACTTCTACTGCAACAGATTATTCTAGACCACCAAAAAAGGACAAGCAAGTAATTTCTATAATACCCAAAATTTTTGGCTAAAATTTGTCCATACCCCCATCAATGGTAATCACCGTTTATGTCAAAAGACATCTACACCTAAGCCCAAGTAAAGCTAGTACACAGTGGTTTGTAATAGTATCTTGCTATTGTGGCAGTTTAGTTTCCGTCCTCTTTCTGTAGATCCACCTATCAATACAGTACTTACTCTGGCAGAACGCTCCATGGTGTAGGCCAATCCAGAGTGAACAATGTCTTTCTCAGATGCACCCTGCAATGGGAGAACGAAATCAGAGCTCAAACTGAAAGAAATACACAATGATTAACTGCCTCTGGTACATCAAAATGCAATCTACCATGGCTAGGTTCCTGAAATTGGTTGACTTCTTATGTAGAGTTCTTTTAACGCCCTATAGAAGAAATGCTTAACTCATGCAGAGTTTAAATAATTACTGGGTAAACTATCGAACGCTTTGTGCAACTAAACACTACCTTACAACATATGAAATATGGAAAAGTTCTGATGAAAACAGAAAATGTGCGTCATGCCTCCAGTGAATAACGTTTACAAAACTGGCACTCTGTTCTCAGTTTCTACAGAATAATGGGGATTGGAGAAATACTATTTGAATTTAATATTTGAATTTAAAAAGAATGTATTGAAGCTCTAGAACATTTCTTACTCCAAGCGCTTTTTAAAAAGTATTGCTAGTATAAAAAATATTCTGGTCTGTTTTACTGGTGTAGATCAAATCCATCAATGATGAAGATGAAATTATTCAGAATTTGTACAAATGCAAACAATGTTTTTAAAACTAGGGATAAAGTCATTCCGTCACGCAAAATTCAGGAATCCTAAGTTACAAGGGTTAATGTAAACCTCAATCTTCAATATCCTATTTACAAGGTGGCTCCAATTTGCTATTAAATGAAGAATAAATATATATTTTTTCTAAATGGTAGTTTATTTCTCAAATAGAAAAAATAGACTAGATTAGATGCAGAAATTACTGGGTATGTCTCTAATGGTTTATTATGAAGGCAGGCAGCATAAGGCTGCTGCAAGGGTTCACTTCGGCCTTGTAATAAACAATCAATAACTAGTCTGCTAATTCAAAGATTATTTTCACTTTCCTTGGAGAATTCCTCTGCCTTCAAGTCTATATAAAGTGGGAGAACATTATCTTTTCATCCCCTCATGCCAGAAACCCTTATTTCCAATTTGAAGCTCTCTGAATCGATTCAGAAAAAATTCAGAGAGCTTTGTAGATTCAGGCAGTCCCCACTTGCTGCCACAGGGAGCTGGACCTGGACTCCTTGCCAGTAAGTAGAGGGTTGGGGTGGGTGGGGAGAGGTAGGATGGACACCAACCATGGGGAGGGACTCCCACCAGGCCCCATCCTCTGCCTGCTCCCCTAGTCCCCTTAGCTCCCCCAGCACCCCCCCACTCTCCCAGCACCCCCCTCCCCCATGGCTGCCCTGCCCAGCCCTAGCTCCCATTTCTAAAACAACAAAAAACAGTCCCTACTTAGCAGCTGCTGCAGTGGCCATCAGGGCTTCTGGGGGCTTGTGGCAGAGCCCCTACACAGCGTGGGGTAGTGGGGAGCAGCAGGGATTGCCCCTCGCCTGGCAGAAGCTGATGAGTGTCGGGCTTTTTTTTTTTCCCCCTGAAGAGCCAGGAGGCTGGGGCTGGGTGGGGCAGCCACTGACAGGGCTGGGAAAACGGGTGGGGGGATGGAGGCTCGTAGTAGAGCCCCCCACACAGTGTAGGACAGTGGAGGGCAGCGGTGATCGCCCCTCCTCCCCCCCCAACCTGGCAGCAGCTGGTGAGTGGGGGCTTAAAAAAGAGCCAGAATGCTGGGGCTACGAGAGCGGGTAAGGCACACAGCACGGGGCTGTGGGGATCACCCCCCTGCCTAGCAGCAGCCGGAGAGAGCCGAGCTTTTTATTTTTATTTTTTTAAAGTGCCGGGATGCTGGGGCTGGGGGTCAGCCATTGACAGGGCTAGGAGAGCAGGCAGGGGATGAGGGCTGTTTGATTCGAAGATTCAGCAGCAGCTAAATCTTTGAATCAGATTTGGCTGAAGCGATTCAGTGATTCGAATCTCTGTCCTAAATTGAATCACTGTCCCCCAAATCAGCTTAATCCGAAGCAAATACTAGCCACTTCGTACAGGCCTGCCACTGAGTTTGGTTTTCACTTGGCATAAATGGCAATTTCAAGCTGACTCAACTTTTTTTTTTTAGATTTTTTTTTTTGGTCACCAATGAATTAATAGTATGAGCAACCCCTAAAACACTCTCAATATCTTCACTTTATATATGGTGTCATGCAAAAAAGACCATATGGGATTTAAACTTGCTACTTCTAATCTGAACAGCGACTAGTACTACAAAGAACTGAATGATTAACAGCGCAAACACCAAGTAAATTCTATGTACACATTAAAATGTCAGCTTCAAAGAATATTGGAATGTGAAACATTATGGAGTCATATACGAAGAGACCAATTACAAAATTAGCCGTGTTACTGGGCACATCCTTGATAGCAGTCACATCCGCCCAACAGAAGAGATTTTATCTACAATTACAATACTGGATTGCAAACTGAAGCAAGTCAAAACATTGCAAAGCAGTCCCTTACTGATATTCTATCCTGGAATTCTGCTGTAGGCACAACTGGAATAGTTCCTCCATGTTTCCCAAACTTTCTTTCTAAACTTTCTTGAACAGACACTGGAAAAGAAAAGGAAACAATGGCAAGTTTATTTTCAGTTGCTGGTATACTTTTTTGAATCAGCATTTCGTACATGGAAAAACCATGTGTATGCTGTTTCACAAAAGTAAAATGAAAGATACTAATATTTCAGGATACAGTTACTAAAAATAAAAAAAAGCATCATAATTTTGTATTTACATCACCAGTTTCCTAGTCAACTCTGTCTCTAGCCCACTGCAAATAATGCCAAGAAGGGGGTGTGAAGAAAAACAAACTCTCAGCTACTTTAGTAGGTCCCCAATAAGGAGCAAAGCAACATAAAGAGGTTCTGTTTAAAAAGTTCCTTATCTTAATCACCAACTCTGTTCTATCCTGACAGACTGAGGCAATCTTCAGTGCTACTTAGCATTTTTTGACAAGTCTTATTTAAGCCTGGTGTGAAATCGTACAGTTCTACTCCAATAAGACTCTACTTTTCACATAAATCAACATTTTGGTCAGGAAACCAAGAAACCAATACAGTGGACCTCAGTAGAGCTCTTCGGCCACTAGCCACATTTTAAGAATACCTGTACCAGGCTATGTTAATGTACTTTACAGATATCCTACTTGGCTGTATATGCAGAAGGGCATGTAGCCGCTCAGGGACAAAAGAAGTGCACTTCCAAGTTGTAACTTGTCACCTCATCATACCTAGTATACAGTTGAAGGGATTTTTTTAAAATGAAGAGTATTTTACTTCTTATGAAACTGGAAGTGAATTGGGGCTTTTAAGGCATTTTAACAAAACACTTAGTATCTATTTGTTAAGCCATTGATAAGTTCATACATTCTTTCTTCAAGTATTACCAGATTCATTAGTGAATTACTAATACATTTCCTTTGCACTTCATGTTTTCCCCACTATCCAAACAGTACGAACAGTTATATTGAATATAGATCATTTTCACATCTGGCTTCTACACCCTTTCACAAAGACATGGAACACATCTACAATTTACTTCCTACTTTATTAGAATTTCTTACTTATCCGTTGAGCTAGTAAAAGAACACTTACTAAGCAAATGGTAGTTTGAATCCCTTTCATACTTAAAAGTCAAACGTCCGTAACTGACATGGTTCAAATTTTTCAGCCACTCAAAGTAGGACACTGTTACACCACCAGCATTTAAGTAAAGATCCTGCACAAAAACAAACTTCTTGAATGATAAACATAAGATACCATAATGTCAACTTAACTTAAAATGTAAATTAAAATGTACAAAACATAGCATGGCTGGGTGTAATGGATGACACAAATTCAATCATGAATTTGCCCATGAATTGTAAGTTTTACTTGGTTTCTACTTGTAAATGTATTGCTTGCTTGTTTGCCTCTCCCAGCACTGCCCCCCAGACCCTCTTCTCTGCCTCCCTTCTGCTTTCGTATTCTAATATTTCTCTCTTAGTTATACACTGGTTTATGTACATCCTCACAGCATATGATAAAGTGAGTTTCAGCCTAAAAAAGCTTGTGCTGGACCCCCCCCACCCCACACAGACACTTGGGTTAGCCTATAAAGTGTTAATCTACCCTCCCTTCTACTTGACTTCAGACTAACACAGCTAAGTCTCAATTTTCATATACCGGTGTTGAACTCAACCTGATTTTCAGAGATGCAGAGCCCCAAAAGTTCCTACTGACTTCAATCAGGTGATCTTTGATGTCTAAAATTAGGTGAATAAGCATGAAAAATTTGACTGCTGAATTTAGACTTCTCCTCCCTACTTCATTTCACTGGACTGAATACTAGAATGTCATGTAAGATGAGCGATTATAAATCTCTGACAAATATTTACAGATCATTTCCTTCTTGAAAACTGCATTACTTCGATGCAATAGATATATTTAAGTAATGGGGTTGTAATGCAATCTGGATTTTGTGGAGAGCAGCCTCGCAAGTCTTAAGTGAAGTTACAATACCTTTTAAAAAGATGAGAACAGAAAGAACACTATAGAAATATCTTTTACATGAAAATATTCAGAATAGTTCTTGCAGTTATTCTTTTATTAAAACCTGTTTAAGGCTGCTCCTATGATCCAGAAGAATGAGTTTGCATTATTTTTCATTAACATTTACAAACAACTTACAGGAATGACCATTATATTCCTCTCCAAGAAGACTTTATCAGCTGCAGGGGTTGTAGGTCCATTGGCACCTTCAGCAATTATCTGGGAAAAGAACCACAACACAATAACCACTTACATAGAGGGCAAATGCTCACTGAGAGCTCGAGCCAATATGAAAATAAATCATTCTCTACATTTATAAACAGGGATCTGGATTTTCCATTTGCCATGACAAGATGGAAAAAACTGCAGATTCTCTTTACCGGAGAAAAATGTGGATTTTTCATTTCAGAGAAACATATGGATTTTGCACTTTTGCAAAAAGCTCTCTGCAGGCTGGCAGAGTTCTAATCTGCAAAGGGCTGGGAGACAGCGAGAGGAGGATGGTTAGGCAGGGGGCGCTATATGTATGTACTGTATATGCACAGGGCCGCCAGACAGCCTGGAGAGCAGGTCCCCCAGGTAAGTCTAGCAGGTGGGGGAAGGGTGGGGAGAAGGGGGGACTGAATCCCAGCGCTGGAATGTGGGCTGCAGGGCCCCGGCACTGAGCACAATGGGGCCACAGGCGACTCATCCACGGGGGTGGGGGGCAGGCTCCCCACCACAGCATGCACTCCCAGGAGTGGGGGGGAAACCTGCGTGTCCCCCCGCCCAGATGTGTGCGGGGCAGAGGCAGGTGCAAGCTGCCCATTTTGGGCTCAGGCTCTCTGTCCTGCTACCTTCCCCCAGACCCTTTGCAGCCCAGCAGGTGGGATCAGGTGAAGCAGGGCAGAGTGAGACTGGGCGGGGAAAACTCCTTGTCACTGTGAGCCTTGTGCTGCCCTGGCCAGGGGAAACCGAGTCCCCTGCCCAGGGGGAGGGCAGCCAACATCCACCCCCCAGCCCCCACAGTCTCTGCTCTGGCCTGGGGTGAGTGCTGCCTGAGGGGGAGGGGTGGGGAGAGAAGCTGGGCTCTGCACTCTGCTATGCTGCAGTGGTTGCCACCTCCTGCGAGCAGCAGCCAGGGCTTAAGCGCTCCTGCAGGGAGCTGCAGACCCAGGTCCCTAGAGCCATAACCCTAGCAGCTGGGGGACCCCTCTGGCAGGGCTGGGGGCTGTGATCTGGGAGTGAAGGGTCTAAACCTGAATTCTGTGAGCTAAGGGGGCAAGGGAAGCTCTGATTTTGCATGATAAAAAACCCAAAATCAAATACCAAAATGTATAGGTATTTAGAATGTATTTTATTATGGTGATTGAGGAACTGATAGCCTTCCAAACTACTTTAAAATGATAAATATATCAATAAAATATTGTGTTCAATTGATACATACATAAAACACACTAAGAGAGAGAGCGTGAGAGAGGGAGCGAGCTTAGTCTGTCCCTAATGCTCTTGGGGGGGGGGGTGTGGCTCCAGCCAGTCCTGTATCAAGAATGACAGGCAGGGCCAGGCAGAGGGGGAGGGGGGGATGTGTGGGCACACATCTGCATGTGAAATGGCTGCAGCCATATGCAGGCTTCTCCACCCTGCTCTTGGGAGGCAGCAGTGCGGGGTGGTGGGTGGCTGCCCATCCCCCCCGCCACTGTCATTCTTGACAGGCAATTCATGTGCACGCGCACACGCAAGTGCACACACACACTCTATATAGTGGTGTTTCATTTTAATGAGAAATTTTGGATTTCTTTCAGACAATGTGAAATTTTTATCAGAGAAAACTAGAAGCCCCATTTATAAGTTACACATTTAAATTCCAGGTTTAATTGATCATCTTACTTTTGCTTTGACCTTGTGAGCATTGGCTTTAGTCAACTGTTTCTCACTGGCAGCAGGGATGAGAATGTCACAGTCTGCTTCCAAGATGCTGCCTTCAAGTGGTTGTGCTTTCGGGAAGCCAATGATTGTTCCATGTTGCTATTTGAGGAGGAAAGGAAAAAAGGGGTTATTTTCACCCTCACGGTTTATTGCCCAATGTAAAATCCTGACTTCTGCCACTGTATCATGATAAAATGTTTCAGCTTTGAGAAGCATGCACCCTGAAGTGGGTCTCTGAAACACTAATGTGAAAAACACAACACAATTCCCTCACATTAATGATAAAACAAATGCTTGATTACCTTCACACTAGTAACAAATAGAAACATAAAACAATCACTATTTCTGATTCTTGTTTGATAGGTAACTTTAAAACATTACTGCTGACAGAATAACCTATAAATATTTCACACCACCATCAGCCTCCAATCTCCTCCTGATTTGGCAAAGGAACATTTAAATCATTCCTACTCTCAAGTCTTACCAATTTGAAATCTTCTAGTTCCTTTGGGTCTAGGCCATCAGGATTCCAGATAGCTCCCTCATGCTCTCCAACAGCAACACATTTAGCTCCAAAACGATGCAAATATCTCATAGAATGTAATCCCACATTACCAAATCCCTGAAAGAATAGAGATGGGAAAGAACAATGAAAATATTTAACTTGTTGCCTTGTTTCTGCTTTTCACCTTTCTATGTCATATGCTGGCATGAAGACATACGGTGTCAGTAGGGGCAGGAGGAATCCTGTACACTTTTAAACAGAATACCCTGAGGTCCTACATATTACTACTTAAGTCCTACTTAAAAGACTGGTGACTGAACTGACTTGCATGTCATGCCAATATTTACATCCCCCTCCCTCCCTCCCTCTGTTTCTAGGGTCGGAAGGGACCTGAGCAGATCATCTAGTCCGACCCCCTGCCATGGCAGGAAAGTACTGGGGTCAAACGACCCCAGCAAGATGTTCATCTAACCTCCTCTTAAAAACCCCCAGGGTAGGGGCCAGCACCACTTCTCTTGAAAGCTGGTTCCAGACCCTAGCCGCCCTGACTGTGAAGTAGCGCCTCCTGATGTCTAGCCTAAACCTACCCTCTGCCAGCTTGTGACCGTTATTCCTGTCACTCCTGAACAGGGACTCCCCCAATGCCTGCTGATCCCCCCTGACTAGTTTATAAAAGGCCACTAGATTGTCCCTCAGCCTTCTCTTTTGGAGGCTGAACAGGTTCAGGTCCCGTAGCCTCTCCTCGTAGGGCCTGCCCTGCTGTCCCCTGATCATGCAAGTGGCCCTCCTCTGGACCCTCTCCATGTTGTCCACATCCCTCTTGAAGTGTGGCGCCCAGAACTGGACGCAGTACTTCAACTGTGGCCTGACCAGTGCCACAGAGGGGGAGGATCACCTCTTTGGACCTGCTCGAGATGCATCTGCAGATGCATGACAAGGTGCGGTTGGCCTTCCTGACTGCCTCCCCACACTGCCGGCCCATGTTCATCTTGGAGTCAATGATGACTCCAAGATCCTTTTCCACCTCCGTGCTGACAAGAGGAGAGTTCCCCAACCTGTAGGTATGGTGCCGGTTGTTCTTCCCCAGGTGCATCACTTTGCACTTGTCTGTGTTGATTCCCATCCTATTCTCATCCGCCCACCCCTGTAACCTGTCTAGGTCTGATTGCAGCCTGTTGCTTCCTTCTAGTGTGCCCACATTCCCCCACATTTTAGTGTCACCAGCAAATTTGAAGAGGGTGCTTTTTACCACCTCGTCCAAGTCACTGATGAAGATGTTGAACAGTGTCGGCCCGAGGACCGAACCCTGCAGAACCCCGCTGCCCACGTCCTTCCAGGTTGAGAAGGACCCAGCCACTACCACCCTCTGGGTGCGGCCCTCCAGCCAGCTGGCGACCCATTTGACTGTGTGGGTGTCGACACCACAGTCCCCCAGTTTCTTAATGAGAATGGAGTGAGAGACAGTGTCGAAAGCCTTCCGGAAGTCCAGGAAGACTATGTCCACTGCTACCCCTGCATCTAATGATCTGGTGATCTAATCATAGAAGGCCACCAGGTTGGTCTGACAGGACCTGCCACTGATGAATCCGTATTGGTTGCCCCTAAGCATGCAGTCCCCTGCTGGCCCCTCATGGATGTGTGCCAGCATAATTTTCTCAAACAGCTTGCCTAGGATCGAGGTAAGACTAACTGGCCTATAGTTTCCCGGGTCCCCCTCCTTCCCTTTTTTAAAGATGGGAACCATATTGGCCCTCTTCCAGTCCTCCGGCACCACACCAGAGCACCACAAGTGCTGGTAAAGCCATGCCAGGGGTCCTGCAATGACCTCAGCCAATTCCTTTAGAACTCTAAGGTGGAGATTGTCCAGACCGGCTGACTTGAATACGTCCAGTCCCTCCAGAAGCTCCCTAACTAGTTCCTCGCTCACCCTTGGCCCAGGTGCACCTCCCCTGGGGCCCAAGGGGGGCCCCAGCAGGGAGGTGGCTGTTCTGGTCCCTACTTAGAAAGACGGAGGCAAAGAAATCATTAAACATGTTAGCTTTGTCATCTGGTGTGATGACCAAATTTCCCAACGTGTCCTGCAGGGGCCCATATTACCTGGGACCTTCTTTTTACCTCCTATGTATTTAAAGAAGGACTTCTTATTGTCCTCAATCTGGGAAACTAGTCCTAATTCCATCTCTGCCTTGGCCTTCCTGACTGCCCCCCTACATCCTCAAGCAACTGCAGTATAGTCATCCTTGGTGATGACCCCTTCTTTCCAATGGGTGTACGCCTCCATTTTAGCAAGGAGACATTCCCGAATGCTTTTGGTGAGCCATGGAGGCTTGTGTGCCCTCCTGCTCCCTTTGATCCTCGTTGGAATTACCTTCCTTTGGGCTTGGAGGATCATCTCTTTAAGGAACAACCACTCTCCTTGGAGAGTGGTCTCCCTCCCTCCCCCTCTCTCGGCATGACATGCAAGTCAGTTCAGTCAAAATATATATATATTTTTTTGTTAAAAGTGACATGCTTTAGTAGCTGGCCAAAGGTCTCAAAAGCCCATGACAGAGCTTAGAATAAAATAAAGCTGAAGCTCTTGCTTTTGGGGAGTAGTTCCCCCTTTTTTCAGAATCAAGCCTTGATACAAAAAAATGAAGATTTTTATGTAACAAGTTTGTCTTCAAGTGCTCTGCCCTCATTCTTTCACCATTAGTCTCCAGCTATTTGCCAAGTTTTCAGTTTACTTGTTCAATTTGAAGCTCTATGTTTAGGACTGAGCCAACATATAAATTCCAAAGGGCAAGGATGACAGTGTTCTACTGTTTTTCTAAGCAGGCTACAGGATGTTTGCCTCAAATCACTGGTTAACTAGCAAAGTTCAGTAAGGTCACAATCAGGTAGTGCTGTGGACTTGCTGCAAAATGTAGTAATCACCCTTTTACCATTTCTTATAATAAGCACACTGGAAAACAGTTCCAAATGAAGCAGACAGGCCCAGTTTCCAGATTCTGTATCTTAATAGCTCACTAATTGCATATTTATCAAATCCTGCTATTGAAACAGAAGAAATTGAAAAAAAAAACTTTAAAAGAACATTATGCATGTGAAGAGGTATTAGAAAATACTTCTCAGTGTAATCCACTACTTGGCAATAATCAGGCTGCTCCTAAAAGTTTAAAATGTAAATTGGAATTGCGGGCCTCCTAAAATATTATGAAAGCCAAAAACTTCACATCGTAACTGAAAATATAGGTCACCATTTGGCCCTTCCTTGTCTGAGTAGCACCCTGAAGTTTAATGAGTGCTAAAGTTAATCCTTGATGTTATAAAATGTCACTACTCCTCCACTACTCTAGCAATTTTAAAAACAATGACATTCTCAGCTTTTGTCAAAGTTATTATACATCTCAATAAGTTACCTGAACAGCAAATGTCTTATCCCCAAACCCTGGAGTCATTCCCAAAATGCTCATGTATGATGCTTCATTGATGAAATTTTCAATTCCATGAAAGAGACCACGACCAGTGGCAGAGATGCGCCCATGGATACCACCTTGGCTGATGGGTTTACCAGTAACACAAGCGTGGGCATTAATATCCTGCAAGACAGTGAAGAATTCTATGAACTGTATGCATTTCTCTCAGACTGGGATCAGTCATGAACAGCTGAAGTAAAATGTGTTATGAAAGTTGCAGAAGTATTTTTTTCCTGATACATTTAACATTCAAAGCTTTTCCTGAGAGCTGTAATAGAAATGTGGAACTGTCATGGATGGTCCTTCTTCAGCTTCCAGCAAAAATACTACACTATGGTGTATGGCAGGTTAGTACCATAAGGACAGTATCTGAAATAAAGCATAGCTTTATAAAACTGTTGTAACTAACAAATCTAGTTACACCAGTTGATTCTGATTTTATTTTATGATATGTTTAGCTCACATGAAGATAGGAAGCATGAAGAGCCCTATCAACACATTGCCTGTTGACAAGAAAGCACTGGGTGAGTGAGCTTTCAAGTGAATAATAATATTGTGATAGCCACTGCAGATATTGACAATTTAATCCCTTCAAAACCTTAGACATATTTATATCTTAAACTATTTAATCACCTTTAAACTATCATACAACAGGAAACAATAATACAGTCTTCTTAAAAGCAGACCCTATGAAAAATTTGAAACTTTACGCTCTTGATTGAGGTGATGCCATCACAGGCAATTGACTCAAGTCAAAATACTGACAGCATATGGCACAAACCACACCTTTGTGTTTGCTGAACAGTGGTTTGACCCTTTAGTGCAGTCATATGGAGAAAAGGTAGATAAGAGGCTGCTATTTTCATCTAGAAGGGTTCAACTGCAGCAAATCTGGATTTTGTTTTTTTAAGCACAATCATGTCTACTAAAATACATATATTTCTACCCAGTTACCTAACCTATACTATATAACCAAAGTAAGACTTCCTATTTAAAACCTGACAAAGAGAAGAGAAGACAGCATCTGTTTTCCAGTAGTGTTATCTTGCCATTTAGAATTTCCAGTCCAAAATTATCTACATTTCTTATAGAAAGCAGTCTGCTCCCTCTTGTGGTTTGCCGGCTGCAAATCACTTGTCACTTACAAGTATCACTTGTCACTCCAACAGTCTTGGACAATCCATCTGAGATATTACAAAGTTTTCACTCAGTCATATTTTAAAAACCCTGAACTAGTCACTATGTACCCAAACAAAAGGAAAGACCTGTTTATAAATACTGTGTTTGTGAACACAGCTTTCTGTCACGAGAAATGCAGTTAAGGAGACAAGATTTTAGATTGGGGTTTGAGGATGGGGACAGGGGGGCAAAAGAGAGATGCATCAGATCTTTTCTTCAAATTTATCAGTCAATAAGTTCAGTGTTAGTACTTAATAAAGCAATCCAGAAAGTTAAGGAGGATTTTCTGGAAAAGTTGATATGGTAGCTATTAAAGGATTGATTGGTCTGGTAGGAAAGGGAGGAGCAATGGAGAGACGCTACTATTCTTAAAGCCATACATTCAAATAACAATTTAATTTAAATCCTGGCTTCAACATTTTTAGAGATTCCTGACATCTAGAATGGTGCTTATGCTTAAACAAAAATATTTTATTAGATACCTCAGAAGAAAGAAAAATATTTAGCTTTCTAACACTAACCCATAAATCATTGTTAATTTTCTAAGATTCCTATCATAGTATTTGTAATCTTTGAACTTGCTGGATGTGGCACATATTTAAAACAACTTTATTTAGTTTTCTGGCTTACTCCTTAACCCTACTCTCTACTCTGCCATGCACTTCTTATTTCTCTGCTTCTCCTGTCCTTGAAGCTTCTTCCTGCAGATTTTACTTCCTTTTATCCTAGACATTTCAATGGGGGAATCCCATTGCCCTTCTAACTGTTGTTTAAACTCTCCCCTCTCCATTTCAGTTTAAGCTCTCTGAATATACTTGGGGGGGAGGGGGGCACCACAGTATTAATCATTTCAGTTCCTTCATGATGGATCCTGTCCATAGATTTACTCATTCACCCAAAAGTCTGGAATGGGTCATACTCCGTTTTCAATCTTTTTACTGTTACAAATTAATTAAAGTTTTGACTTTAATAGTGCTGATCTAGTTTTTCTTCTGCTTTTCCAGGAGCTCATTCTGCATGGGTCCAGTGGTTCTTCAATCATCTCCTTTACTTTTGTTGGTTTCCTCTTCCCTCTAAAATCTAGTCTCAGTAGTTCTTCCCTCAGACAGCTGCATTTATTTTGATTTAGATTACTCATTCTACCCAACTTCTCATCCAAAAAGATGAACCAAATCCAATCGACACTACCTGAGCTCTGCAGGTCTAATTTAAAAAAAAGAAAATATGCTGCATGGCTCTAGGGGAAGAAGGTACCATTGTGCTGACTAAGAATTACATTTTGCAGTTATTGATTTCTGCTCTCAACTGTACATTCATTTTTACAGAAGTGTGCATGCAACACCTCTGCAGGGACTGGTACAAGTTGCATCTATGGAATGGGAAAAAGCCAAGAAAGCCGGGGGTCAACAGCTGTCTAGGAGCAGTCTACCAAATTAACAGAATTATGTCTGAAGGTGGGCCACTAGTTCTGATCCAGCAGCCACTGCTGTAGCTTCCTCTCTACCACATTGCCATTGATGTCCCAGCCTCAAAAGACAGAAATAACCCACAGGTTATAGGCTGCCAGCCCATACTCTAAACATTTTATTTTTTTCTATTGGTGTTTTTACCAGTTATCAGCCTGAACTAGTGGTTGAAACCAACACTTTTTTATTGAGATTATAAAGATGTTATTCAAGTCAACCTGAATGCAGTACAAGTGCAGAAGGCTGCTGCTATATTTGCTTTCATAACTTCTATAAAAAGAGACAGATTGTGACACTAAAGAGGTATTTGGAGTTACTGCAGAAACCAAAGTGAAAATTCTGTATACTCTGCATCCTCCCAGTGTTACTGAAGCCCGCTCTAAGAGTATCACACAGCCCTGGCTACAGCCCAGCCTGTCCTATGTAGGTCTGGGGAACACATGCCCCCCATACTCTCCCAGGGTACAAGCAGTGGTGGAGACACCTTTCCCTCCCCCCCCACCATAAGCTACAGCTCTGGCCCCACTTTCACCTGCGCCCGCCCTCTCCCTCACTACAGGGAGCACTGACTTGCCCTCCAACACCCTTTCCCTTTCCCCTCCCCCTACACCAGACTTACCAGCTGCAGGGAGCTCTCCACGCTGCTGGCTCTGCTCCTTGCTGCCTGAGTGCTATGCTGCGGCTGCACGTAGCACAGGCATTTACTGGCCAAATTATCAGCCCTATTGGGCCAATATCCAATACAGCCAGTTTTCTTTATATCAGTACTGATCCGATATTGGACCGATTATTGGTGCACCTCTACTTATTAACCATTTGTAAGTCTCAACTGAGAACTCAATTTTAGAAAAATTATTTTAATATCGTGTTCAAATTTGAAGGACACAGTGATTTAATAATTTATAAAACTGCCTTATATAAAATATATGGTCTTTGAAGAGACAGAGTATTATAAAAATCGGAATGTTTAATAGAGTCTTTTTAAAGAAAATTATTAAGCCTAAAGGCTAACTCAAACTAGGTAAAAAGCAAAGTTCCTATTTAAATATAGAAGTCTTCTGAATTAGTCACTTTATCATGCTTTCTTATTGCTTGCAGTGTTGCTATCTTGCATTTTTACAAGTATATTCAAAGGTTTACTAAAGATTTAATTACAGACTTCACTTAAAACTTTGTTTTGCAGGTCTTTGTTTTTAAATGCTTTCGTAAAAATGCACATTTTCCAAAAAGAACACCAGTTGCCAACAGCTTAAGGCAGTTTAAATAGTATCATGCTACTTTCTTTATGACACACAATATATAAGGTATCAAATAATGGCTATAGCTGCTTTTCCTTTGAAACTGGTCATATTAGTGTAGACCACTTTGAACATCTGATGCTTAAAGAAAGTCATTAAGCTATTTTTTCCAAACCATGACCTAAAAACCTCAAATCAATTACAGCTCTATAGTTTACATTCATAGATTAAAATTAATCATAGATTAAAATTGGTTTAATTAAATAAACCTGGAAGATTAGGCAACAGGGTGACAAATCTCTAGCACAATGTTGGCTGGGTTTAAGCAAAGAATAAAGAAGCTTTTTCACATCTAGGAATCTGCTCAAAACTTACATAGTGTCCTATAGTATTGGCATAGGTGTCTGCAATCCAGGACATCTCCCTCTCCCCTGTGCTCATATCTGGAGCAGGTACATCAATACCAGGTCCTGTTGGCAAGAGTAAAAACATCTCTCAAGAGTCAAGGACAAATCATCTTCAAATCTTCTACATCTCTTCTCCATCGGTTGAGAGGTGGGAATAGGTTTCTAGCCAGAAAGATCTACTTTCCTAAAATCCCATTTAAAGCAAATATGCACACTTTTGACTCAATATTCCATTTCACACAACATAACATGCACCTATTTCAGAAAACTGCCAACAAACTATTCAAATCACTAAAATAGTCATTAGTTAAAATAGAGAGATAAGTGTCTCAAGCACGTATTTGTATTTTTGTTTAAACATTTGCATGTAGATCACTGTCCATGTCACTGATTTATACTAGTATTACATTTGCTTGTTCTACCTTTAGGAACTTGTCTATGTAATTTCATTTCTCTTTCATTTTGAAAATGTACATTTTCTTGCTTGAAAAATATTTAAGATTGGCTATTCTAAATACTGTTATCTAGTTTAACTAAATAACTTTTCCCTCTATTTGTTCCTTGTTCATCATACCAGAATAGAACATCACCTACTTATACAGAGTATACATCACCTACTTAAGAATGACAGGTACAAAATAATGCATTTCATGAAAAATATTCCTAAATGCACCTCCATAAATCAACTGTAACAGGTAAATTAAACACAGCCTCTCCTACAATAAGTCAGTAATAGAAGCATTTAAACTGTTAATGAAACCAGAACAAAAGAGCACAACAAACCATTCAGAATGTCAAAAATTATCTGTATACAAGCTTGACTCAAATCAGTGAACAGACACAGCTGTCCCTACATAGAGTGAAAAACGGAAGATAAATGTATAAAGGGACATTTATAGGGATTACTCTCCTGACCTCTTAAGTAGAAAAGATCTTTATCAAATGCCTTATTCTTCACCTTGGTTCTTAGGAAATCAAAAGGTTTGGGCCATGCAAAAGTACCCTAATAACTTTCATTTAAAATGGCCAAGTATTCCAGAACAGTATCAGGTCAAGTAAGAACTCCAAAGAGTGATATGAGAATAGCTCAGATATTCAAAGAATAAGAATAAAATGGAACACCCATTAATATCACAAAAGCTGATGTGCTATGGTAGCCACCTCTGCTTCTTTTGAAACTATCAATGTGGTCCCTAAGAGGTCCTTAAGTACTCATATCTTATGGGCACAGTGGAGCAGAGTCCCTTAATCCCTGCTACTTAGTCAATAAGAAGTCAGTATAAGAAGGCTGCAATTTGATGTACACAGCTAGGGTCAGATGCATTACAGTAAGCAGCCAGAAGAGAGCTTAGATAAGGGTTATAGAGCAACTGGTGAGTTGGCAAGCAACAGGAAAACAAAACAGAGTTCCAGGAAGAAAAGGGTAGAGCCAAATGCAGTTGGGCAAAACAGGCTGCTCAGTTGATTCAAAAGTTTTTACTAGAAAAAGCTGCATTACATACCAATAAATCCCTTCTTTGCTAACTCCATGGTAAATCTTCTTGTGATTTTTTCCAACTCATTGTCCTATAAATAAAATGAAACAAACATCACAGGTTATTACAGTTCACCAAAGTCAGCCATAAATTTAATATTAAGTGTAATATATTAGTTTTTACAAGAAAAAGGGTGTTTCATGGATTTATAGCTTTTATGCCATCTGCTTATTAATGGTCTTTTTTTGCAATTTCAGTGCTGTATCTAAATTGGTTTGAGGTAGTACCCAATCTTCTCTCTTCACATATTTCAACTCAAAAGGAAGCATAAGTGAATCAGGACAGTGTTTGACCAAACTTCAGTTCAATGTTTAAAGTAGAATAGTCCTATAAAAATAGTCATGTATAAGAACTGAGAGTCAACAGCAATATCTTTCCTGATTACAGCATAATTAACACAAGACTACAATTAATTCATGCAATTCCTTGAGTTTATTTTTAAATTTAGTATATACAATACATGAAATTATATCAAATTATATATAACATTTGCTTTCATTTTTGGAAGCTTGGCTATAATTGGCTTTGATTTTAAAAAGTTTGCTAGTAAAGCCACACTAAAGAAATACTATTATTTAGATTTATATCATAACATGTCCAGGAGGGCTCAGAGCAGTTTACAATAAGTGACAAACCAAAGCAGAAGATTTCCCAAATTACACCTCAAAAACTGACAACTCTACCGAACTCCACTATTACCCTTAAGAGCAAACCTTCTAGCCAAGTCCAACCCTCAGACTTGAAAACAACTGAAAACTATTTTGAAACCAATAAAAATTATCAAACTACTTCTCTTAAGTGAAAACATTTTCTCAGAAAGGTGATACTTAACCCTTACTAAACAGCATCACCTGGAAAAATTTTAGGCTCCAAATTAGTATCAATGACTTCACATTTCAGGAAAAGATTTAGCTATCTAAATAATCCATGTATTTGACTTTTTATATATACATTATACAGACCTTAAATACAACATTGTTTTTGATCCAAACTTGGCCATCCCAGGCATGCAAATAAGCTTAATTTAATTTCTTCAGAGTGAGAAATGGATTTCAAAACTATCAATGCTGCTCCAGAGAACTATGAACTGGTTAGCCTAACCATTCCAGTAAACTAAGTGTACATATGTAATTTAGACCTACTGTATAGTTTTTAGGATTGATCTTAACACCAGCTTTTGCTCCGCCAAATGGCACATCTGAAATAATAAAAAGGAAAATGATTTTACTTGTCAAAGAAAGAAGAGAACAACATCAGTAAGACTGTACAGAAAGTGTGTAAACAAAGATACAAATATACACATTTGAAAATTATCAAATCTCTAAACAATATTACTTTTGAAGTTGAACCTTTGCTATATCCACAGCACAATTTCACAAATAAATTCACTAATGTGTAGGTTTGGCAGGATTTGATTTTTTTATCTGTAAATGCTGAAAAACGCTAATTTTACCTCACACTCCCAGACTGACAAAAAAATATTTCCATTGTTAATAATCAAAGTTTAGAGCAAGGGGATGTAAGAAAAATGATGGCTAATGAAGTGGATGATGATAGGGAAGCAGTCCTACAGAACAGTTTGGACTACAACTCCCAGAAACCCCAGGGGGACTGGGAACAAAAGAAGAGGATGTGACGAAGCAGAAGGGAGGGAGCTACAGGGAAGTGGAGCCAGGACTGATGCCACTCAGCTGGTGGAAGTCCTACAGTAGCTGTTTGTCATGACAGGTGGTTAAACTGCACTATAATAATAGTATACTGTTATTACTAAATCATCTACCCCTAGTTTCATGAAATCCTGAAAAATTAAGTCGTTAAAAATAGAAATACATGCTTAAAAATAAACATTGATATTGTCTGTTGAAATGATAAAAAAAAAAAAAAAAAAAAAAATTCATCAAATTCTTCCAATCCTACTAATGTCAATGAACTCCTCTGTTCACAGGAAGGGAATATTTTCCAATCAGCTTGAAAAGGATCTTTAACTCAGGAAATCTAGCCTACTTCCTCTAGGTTCTGCTACAACATTTTTGTTCAAACAGGAACTTCTACCTCTTTCACACCCCCATCCACTCAATCCCTGATCAGAGAGAGGTATTTAGTCATGTCAGTCTGAAGTTAGGCCCAATGCAAAGTACGGTTTCACTCTATATACTAGTGGTTCTCAACCTTTTTAGACTCAAGGCACCCCTGGGTACACTCAAGGCACCCTTTGGAAAATGCCAGGTCTTTTTTTTTTTTAAACTACAGAAACATAAAAGAACAATTCTTGTGCTGCAAAGAACTCAGAAAACAAAAAGGTCAGAAAATGTTTTTAACACTACGGGTTCCTATTTGAAATCCCTGGATTTATGTGAACCACATTTACACAGTTTAGCAGTATTAACATTGTGTAGCATCCCACAACACCCTTGAAAGGATCTCAAGGCACCCTGGTTCAGAATCACTGCTATGGGCTAAGCCTATAGATTAACCCAGTTATAAGGTGCATCTAAATCCGTGAAGTAGTTTCCATGCAATAATGACATCTTAAAAAAAAGAAAAGAATATTTTACTGAATGATACACAGCAGGTAAGCTGAATCTGGAGAACTGAGTATATTCAAACATACGTAGCAGCGATAGCAAAGGGCAACATGCTACTTACACATGTGTCAAACGTCCAGCCCCACAAGCTATCAGGTAGCAGAGAGATGGCTTGTGGGGTTGCCCGCAGGGCCAGAAATTTGGTGACTGGCTGAACTGTGGTTAATACTGCTCCAAGAACTGCAGCAATTAGCACTGCTGCTGCTCAACTCAACCCCAATTTTCCAAACCCTCAGGCAAGATGGCATGGTTTCTTTGATACCCCTTGTATTACTTATACTATGGTGTAAGTGATCAGAATGATCTGTGGCAGATTTTATACAAAGGAGAATAGTATCTCAGATTATATCAAATTGTGGGGCAAAATTAACACACCAGAGAGTAAGGAACAGATCCAGGCAGATAGGTTGGAAAAATGGGCAGAACGAAATAGGATGCAGTTCAAAGACAAGTGTGAAGTGCTGCACCTGGGCAAAAAGAACCACCAACACACTTACAGGCTAGGGGATGACCTTCTCAGCAGCACAGCAGCGGCAAGGGATCTTGGAATCATAGTTGATTCCAAGATGAAAATAAGTCATCAATGTGACTAAGTGATCAACAAGGTTAACCACACTTTATCATGCATTAGCAGATGCATGCTGAACAGGTCCAGGGAGGTGATGCTTCCCTTCCATGAGGTACTGGTCAGGCTGCAGCTGGAGTACTGGGCACGGCACTTCAAAAGGGATGCAGAGAATCTTGAGAGGGTTCAGAGAAGGGCCACTCATAGTCAGAGGCCTGCAGGCAAGGCCCTATGAGGAGAGACTGAGGGACCTAGATCTCTTCAACAAGGCTGAGAGGTGATATTGTGGCTGCCTATCAGTCCATCAGGGGAGGGCAGCAGGGAATAGGAGATGCTCTATTTACTAAGGCACCCCCTGGAGTAACTAGGAAAAATGGCCACAAATTGATAAAGAGCAGATTCAGGTTGGACATTAGAAAGGACTTCACAGTAAGGGTTGAAGAATCTGGAATGGACTTCCAAGGGAGGTGGTACTCTCCCCTACCTTGGGGGTCTTCAAGAGGAGACTGGACAAGCACCTAACTGGGGTCGTCTGACCCCAGTGCTCTTTCCTGCCCAGAACAGGGGATCGGACTTGATGACCTACTGAGGTACCTTCCAACCCCAACATCTATGAATCTAAACATTTAAAAAAATTAAATCACTCATATCTTAGTATGAAGTGAATCCCAGCTAATCCAATTAAAAATAATGTCACTTACCAACCACAGCACATTTGTATGTCATTAGAGAAGCCAAAGCTTTCACTTCATCCACACTAACATCCATGCTGTAACGAATACCTGGGAGGAGGAAAAGGGATAAGAATTATGAAATTACTTTGTAAACAGCAGCAATTTAAATTATAACCATCAACTGTAGGCCACCAACCCATTGCATGTTAGCAGGTACTGTACATTTTGCCTGTCAAGATGCCAGCAAAATGTACAACAGACTTGAGATAAAGAAATAATATTTGAGCAGATAAAACATGGGATTCTCTTCTTTCATGTGAATAACTAACTTTCTGATTATAATTATTTTTTATATGGTTAGTAATTGTGAGGGGATGCTTACATGTCAAACACTTAACTTTGGCAAGAAAATAAACTATGTGCTTTGAAAGGACAAACAGTTATGGTAAATAACTCGCTACACTATTCGTTGTATATAAGTTATAAAGCTGTCAGCATCCTACTAGATTCTTAAACTTTGCCACTCATTCACTACTTATGTAAGATCAAGTCATTGCAAGTAAGAGACTTTTACAGGAAGAGGGAAAGTAACACAAAACAACATGTTAAACTTGCAGGCAGTTCAAAATGAGGTGAAAACTGATTACTCTGAATATTTTAAGTACAAGAACATTAATCTTTCTTCAACTGATTGACTCTTAAGGCTTTTCTGGGAAACTATTGTGACATCTCTCTGATAACTGGCAAGCATGAAGAGATTTAAAAACATGAAGAGATTTAAAATTTAAAACCAAATTTAACGCATCAATTGTATAGATCATTACCCGATGGCAGTAACAAAGTAAAGCTAACATTAACTTTTAGTCACCCCATCCTGAGGACAAAAAAGGAGCTGGACAGAATGTAGTTTAGTAACTGTGCAAGTTTAAGGATAGGTCTGGTCCACAAGGGTACTTAGATGCATATGCTTTTGTTGATCTGGGCCTTAGTATTGACAAATGCATACAGATAACAGCAATAGGTTGCATCCAGACAATATTAACTATTATCTAAATTCTTCCCACACTGCTAGACAATCTTACTGGAAGGTTAGAATTTATTCTCTACCATAGTCCTAAAACTCTTAGGAACAGGCCATGAATTGTATCAACTTGTATACCGGTTGGTAGCAGGCACAGAGTGTTTGTTAGAAATTAGAATAATGGTCCACATATGTTCTTATACAGAGAAGCACAAATCTAGGCTCTCAGAAGTGAAAGAGTGCACATTATCCCAACTGATGCATTGATCTGCTAATGAAACCCATTCCTGAATGCAGTGGAAGTGATCCCAAGTCTACAAAGAAAATGAGTGCTGCTCTAAGCTGGAAGGCCAAAACTCTGCCTCTTACGTGAGCATACTGCTCAATAAGTCCAGCAGGCAGTTCAAGTCTGCACTGAGCAGAATTTGAATTTAGTGTTTTGTCTGAGAATGAATCGAGAGACTAATAGTATGTAGTTTTTCCATAATGAAGCAGTTACTAAAATGGTAAATTGAGACTTGAAATAATACCAGCAGTTTTAAACAGGATATTTTCACATTAGAAATTGGAAATGCAACACATTAGAACAATAACGATTCAGCCTTGAGGTAGAACTCACAAATTCTTGATCACTCCCTACACTAGCTTCAATCACTCAGTATAAGGGAAGTGGAAGTAACCATGCTTTCTTGACCGTACCTAACCTGGCATGAACCCTATGCCCAGTACGGACTGTTCTGTCTGGGGCCAAACATTGCAGCTTCGTTCTGCTGACATGCCATGACTGTGGGGCTCCCCTTCCAACCAGAGGCAGGCTAGAAGTGCCTGAAGCCATTACAGAACTCAGCCTTTTTTATAACCACGACATGACATCTCTGTTCCGCCTGCATTAGGTTTACCAAGCATTTTTACTACCGATGTGGGTCATTAATATTTCTGCAGGCACACAAAATGTTCTGTATTAGTAAATTTGGTCAAAGCCACAACAGATACTCTGTACCTCAGTAGAAGGATATAGTGCCCGGGAAATGCACTGTCCTTGTCCACAGGTGTTACAATTGGGGACAAGAGTTCTGGACACTTAGACAACAAAAAAGCCTTCGTCTCTAAAGGCAAAAAGAGAAATAGAAGCTAAATATGTGGCTTAGTTCGGTCTTTCCCCTTTTTCTGGCTAGCACAGCCAGAATCTGTTGATGTGAATTTTTCTAGGACCCATAATATATGAAAATAATAAAATTCACTTTAATTTAAAAAGGTTCCATATCTTGCAGGTGTTCTCAAAAGCATTTTTAAAAAGTGTATCATACAAACAGTCCTGTCAACTACCCACCAACACATCTCCCATTTGCAACCACACACTACATACATAACCCATGTGTTGATACTCATATGTCCATACCAAATTTGTTTCTAGTGAGGCTTCTCAGCAACTCAGCTACTGCACACACTTTTTTTGAAAGGGAAGTTTCCCTTTCAAAAAAGTTAAAAGCTCTATTTTTCTTACAGTTTCACTATTAGACCAAGAACTGAGCAAGAATTATTTCAACAGATCTCTCAGCATGTTAGGAGCAAATATTTCTTCTCTCTTCAGAAAAAATAGAACTGCTAATTTAAATTACCCTTTGTTTTACTCACTATTTAAAAGTGGCCATTCTAACCAGAGATTCACCTGCTAAAAGTATTTAATACTGAAGTACTGGGCCTGAACTGTTAGATCGAATCTATTTGTCACCTGAACAGCTGAGAATAATCATATTTAGCTACATGCATATTAACAAATATTCCTGAAAAACATTTGAAATATTCAAATTGCAACAGAAATAAAATATTGACAGATCTGGAATAGCTAGAGCTTTTGATACGGAAAACAGACAGGAAGTTTTAGCCTTGTGTTGAACAGCTAAGATCAAACAGAAACATGCAATTGAGAATTAATCATAGTCTCTACAGGAGGACGCAAAAATAAAATTTAATTTCTGTTCTATTAGGACTTCAATGCAACGCAGTCTGACAGCTTCCTAATTTGGCAGGAGGGTCTAGTTTAGACTGGGAAACAGGAAGCATTGTTGTGCCTCTGTAAAGCCCTTCTGGGACTACAAATTCCAGTTCTCATAACTTTATTTCAGTCTGAAATAAATATAAACGTAAGTAAAAAAAAACCCCAGCAAGTATGCTGACCTTAAAAGTCAGTTAATTCATAGGTAGTAAAAGCTACTATGTACAAGCTGCAAACCCAATTTATGCTTTTTGAGTTTCGAAATCCTACTATTTTTCACAAAATAAACTTTAGAAATCTGAGACAAACTTGAACAAAACAGTTGTTTCTAATGAAAGCCTCCAGTTACAGGATGACTCACTAGCATGGAAAATACTTTCCACTAGAAGAGACTCACATATTCTTGTTTAGGTTGAGAATTTTCTCTTTCTACCACACCCAAAATAAGTTAAGCTACACTTCACAGAATAAGAAAGTTTTCTCCCTTTCTATATATTAGGTAACAGCAGCCTTTTAATTTTTTTAAAATTTAGATTCAGCTTTTAGACATTTGTATTTAAATGATACAAAGTAGTAACTACATGTAAGACTTTTTGGTTTTCTGGAATATTTGGTGTCAATGGAGCTATTTTGCTCAAACTACAGAGCAAGATCCAGTCTGTACCCAGCCTAGGTCAGAAGGGATATGAAAAAAAAAATTTTATAGGGCTGCTACTGCCAGGTGTTCAAAGAAAAGGCTTTGATTTTAAGAGAAAAAAATCAAAACTTAGCTGCAGATACTAGACTTAAGTGGGTACAGCTTATAGAGTTAAGAATATTGATATATATTTGCTTAAAGGGGGACCCCTCCCGCAAAAAAACCAGAATTGAGACACTAACAGACTAACTTTCATATGTAAAGAAATCATTACTTTTTGCACTATGCCTGACAGCCTGGAAACGTTTATTAAATGCATCCATCTGCAAAACTGATAGATTCAGAATATGCCCAAGGGCCTTGCATTTGATCATCGCAGAGTATGATCTATAACTTAAATACTCTTCCATCTACTGTACACCAAGTACTTGGATAAACAGAAATCTCAAGAACAAATAGAGCCTTTTTAGTTACCATAGTAACACTTCTCAGCAAAACATTCAATCCGCTACCACCCCTGCATTAAACATATTCTAAAACTCAGCTGGTTTGGCATGAGATCACCACAACTTGAACTATCCTTACCTTTGTAAATCATTCACATCAGCTTCAGGGTTTTGTTTTCAACAACAACACATCTCCCTCTCCCTTTAACTGTTATTACACCAACACATGGCGTATCTGTTCTGTGCACTTTTGCAAAATACTTATGGACTATCTTGATCATACAGCTGTTGATAGAATGCAGCCCATGATTCTGACTTTCATTCCTGATAATTCACATTTTAACTTCATGTTAACAACAGTTGCTTGACTGCTGCAATACTCCTGTAGGCTACTGACTTAGAGAGCCAGCCCAAGGATAGGGAAGAAAATCCCAATACTGAATCCAGCCCTTTTCTCTCCAGACCTTTTATTGGTTTCACCAGCAATTTTCACTTTGCCCTCCAATATAAACAATACAGAGTAAATCAAGTCCTGCATCATGATGCACAGGCCTCCTTACCACAGTCCTTCTGCTCCTGGCAGCCATTCTCTAGGACCCCTCTAAGTTGTCAGGCTGGAAGTTTCTACTGAACCTGTATCTAACATGGGGGGGGGGTGGGAACAGTTTCCTGCATCTTTCCTCTTCTGGGGTACTCTTCCTACTCAGGCAGTCACCTGAGCCCCTTTCCTGCTGGCTCTGATAATATCCTATAACAGACTCAAACACCTATTCTGAAAGAGGTCTGTTTCAAAACACGGGCTGACCATAAGGCCCCACAGCCTTTAAGCAGATCACTTTACAGATCCATTTAAGCCAGGGGTGCTCAGCCCTCAGGCAGGGAAGCCCTGTGATCCAGCCTGTCAGACTCTCCAAGGCTAGGTACAGACATTCAAAAAGCCCAAGGCAGAATAGTTTACCACACACACTCACCTTTTTTTTTCTTTTTTTGTTTTGTTTTGTTGGGGGAGGGGGGTGTTGTCTTAGACTGAGTTCTGCCATTTTTAAACCAGTCTGTGCACGCCAAATTTGTTCTGTTACAGGTACAGATTGGTTTCTGATCACTTATACCAGTAAAAGTGTAATGCCTGTACCTGGTCCAAGAGTCTGGAAATTTAGTAGGGGATGAGCTATGGCAATTAACGCAGCCACCACTTCCCCACCACCAAATATTGAAGCCTCATAGGCCAGACAGCATGGCCCTGCATGTGTGATCCCACTTGCAGACTCAGGGCTGGGATTGGGGCCCAATCTGGTCCACACAGGGCTGCAGTAGTGGGTCTGATCTGGTGTGGGGAACTGTGGCCTGACCCAGCACACACCAGATCAGGCCCCTTGACTGGATTCAGCCTGCGAACTTACTCCATCAGCTCCGTGCTGGCAGCAACTGCGTGCACACCTTGGAGCAGACAGCAGGGCAGCGCAGCTTGCTCTGAGATGTCCTTGAGTCACCACCAGCATGAAGCTGATGCCGGAGCTGTGGAAACCAGCACAGCTGTTTGCAGCCTGCCCACTGCTTACTGCTGCTGCCCAGAGCCCAGGCTGGCTACAAACAGCTACGCTGGGCTCTGGAACCCTGCTATCACCTCTGTGCTGGGAGCAGGGGAGAGACCGGGGCTGCACTGCCTCAGGCCCCTCCCACACCACCCACTCCAATGCGCGGGTACTCGCACTGGTATAGAGCTGATGCTGGAGCTTGGACCCCGGCACAGCTGTTTACAGCCTCCTGGCTGCAGCTGACCCTGGCTCTGGGTAGCTGCTGCCAGCCAGGAGCCCAGGCTGCTCCTAGCAGGCAGCTGGGACGCTGGAAGGCCTGCTGGGAGCAGCCTGGGCTCCATCGCTGACAGCAGCTACCCAGAGCTGAGGCTGGCTGTGGTGCGCTAAGCAAAATGGCTTCACGTGCCAGAGGTTGCCAACCCATGCCCTAGCAGGATATTCAAACCCAGCCCTTTTTGCCCATGGGGCACAATCTGACACGTTTTCACAGCACACTTACCAGATGTTGTACAAAGGATCAATCCTCAGCCAGGAACCAGAGAAGCCTCCATTAAATGCATTATAAATGCCCAGCGGTTGAAACATTCCTCTGGAAAGTAGAAGGGTCATTTTCAAATCCTCACTCCATCCAATAAAGAAGTGACCCACACCCAGGTTTCCTGCTTTCTAACTCAGGTGCTATTGGGTAATTTTGGATGAGCAATATGGGCAATGTGTCTAGTTTTTTGCAAGCAAGTCACATGGGTCCAGATCACAAGCTTTAAGGAGAGGGTGAATAGCAGATAACCCAAACAGTGTCGGTGCTTCTCACAGGCCCAGAGTAGGGATGTAAATAACAATGAAGTACCTGTTTAAACTCCGCCAATGTTATTGGTTAATTTGCTAATCAATAATAAATATCTACCAGGGACTAGCTCCCAATTATACTCACTTGCTTTAGAGGTGGCAGAAGTGGGCTGGGAAACCCCTTGGCTACTGCTGCTGTCTGCAGCTTTACAGAGCAGTGGCAGGGCCCGCTGCTGCTTGCATCCAGCTCCAGTCCCTGGGCAGCTGTACATTGGTGGAAGCAGCGGGCTGGGAAAGGCCCTCACCCGCTGCTGCCGCCTGTGGCTTTATGGAGCTGTGGTGGGTTTTGCTGCTGCTGCCTACAGCTGTCCTGGGTCCTGGGGCAGCCATGCAAGAGTGGCAGCAGCAGGGTAGAAAAGCTCCTCACCCACTGCTCCTGATGGTGTGTGGCTGCCTGGAGGCTGGGACCAGCTGCAGCCACAGGTGGCAGCAGCAAGCTGGGAAAGCCCCTCACCCACTGCTGCCAATGGTGCACAGCTGGTATGGGGCCAGGCCTGCAAGCAGCTACACTGGGGTCTACAGAGCCCTGGCCTGCCTCACTATTGGCATCGGGGTCACGCATGCCTCTGCCAGATGGCAGGGAAGCCGCAAGGGACCTGATCTTTCTTGTGGCAGTGCAGCCCCAACCCCTACTGCAACTATTTGTAGCCTTTCCGTTGCCCACTGTAAGCAGCCTGGGCCTGCCCAGAGCCCCGGCCATCTGTGACAGGCGGCCAAGAGCCTGCAAGCAGCTGCCAGTGGCAGATGCATATACATTTTGGAGTGGACAATGGGGAGGGGGCTGGGGCTGGGGCTGCACTGCCACAATAGCTTCCCACCTTAGCTGCTACTAGTCCCTCTTCTTGCCTGCCCAGCTGTATTCAGGGACATGGCACTGCTTCCCTTCCCCAGACTTCTCCTCCAGACTGCTCCCTGCTCCACGTTAAACAATAACCAATAAGATATTACCAGTTATCAATATGTGAACAATTAAATGTTTAACCATTCACATCCTTAGCCCAGAGCTAGGTTTCTAAGTATATCCCCTGAGGCTTAGACCTTGTTCCTCTCCTTGGCAATTTTTATTGGCTGCCTTAATCAGGTCCCTTACTGACACCACTAATTTTTGAGAACTGCATTTTCAGGTTTCCAGTTCTCTCCATGCATTGGATAGAAAGCTAAGCGTCTAATTTGGTGTTAGTTTACTGGGCAGCAAAATACCTAGGCACCATAGTAATTAATTCAAGTCTTGTGGGTTTATCCCTATGTGTTCAGAAAAGTACCATAATCATGAGCTTTTGTTTGATATACTAGAACAGATTAACTAGTTACTCCAAAGTGACCCTCAAACCTTTTCAGAACGAGTAGTCATTTTCTGACCAGTCAGAAGCTTAGTCATGCAGACTCCCATCCTAAGGCTGTTGCTTAATGCTGATTAATCATCTGCAAAAGGGGCAAACAGGAAGATGGCAGGTTGCAGATGACAAAACTTTAATTACTTATAACCAGAACAAATTCCAGAGGATCCTAATAAAGACAGATGGGCAAGCAACGCTACAAAATAAAACTGCTGACAAATATAAATATATGGGAACAGTGAAATAATGGCTTGGGGTACAGGACTAGATGGACCAAAGGTCTATTTCACTATAGCAATCTGTGTCCTTTGAGAAGCTACTCTACTACTTCATTCAAGGGCAAAACATGCATGCAGAGGTATAAATTCAACTTAATCCATGCCGGATCGCAGAGGTACAGCTTTTAATAAAGGTCACACAAAGATTCATTTGAATAAGCAGCACCTGTCTAAGTGCAAAGAACATGAAACTTTTTTTACATCAGCAACCAAGCATGTCTTACTGGCAAACATGAGTAGCTCATTAATGTGTACTCTTGGCATAATTTGTTGCTGTAGTAAGGACTAAGCAAACTTTTACTTCACAAGTATTAGTACAATGTACAGAGAACTTAATGTAGCATATTAACTCTTGCCTCTTTGGTCCTAATGTCAGAAAAGAGACTAGAGAATGGTTACGATATGAGCCATCAAAGCAATGTACTCATGCAAGCCTAAGGTGCACTTAACAAGGTATTTCCAGTTGAGACCAGGAACTATTAACGAATGCATTCATTACCTGGAATACTATGTAGAAAGTATTCCATGTTGAAAGAAAGGATTAATTCAACTTCAAACAGGTGCAGAGACTGACTATTGAACAGGGGCTGGCAACCCCTGGCACACGTGCCAGAATGTGGTGCCTCTGTGGGGGATGGCAGGGAAGGAGCTAGGCCTGCGGTGCCAAAAACAACCCCCTTACAGCTCCCTCACCAATCACCCCTGGCATACCAACATCTTCCAAGTAGAGGGTGCAGGTTTTTTTGGCACTCTGCCCAAAAACGCTGCCAATCCCTGTGCTACGATGATCAAGGGAGTGGAAAGCCTCAAAACCTAGAAAAGCAAAAGCTCAAAAGTGATATGATTCTTATCTTTGCATCTAGAAATATATTACCAGGCAAGCACCTAAGGAAAAACTGCAATTTAAGTTCAAAGACCATGTTGACTCAAGAACAAATGGGCACAAAGTGGCCATGGATAAATGTACCCAGGAAATTAAAAGAAAGTTCCTTTGTTCTTCTGCTGGATAAAAAAAGTTACAAATAGGAATGGTGAGGACAAAAAGCCCTAACCAGATTCACAAAAGAACTGAATTAGTTATGAATGGGATCATGACACTATTGCCTGCAATAATAAGGGACCAGATTCAACCCAAGAAGTCCCTTACAGTCCTGTCCTGGTTTTCCAATTCTTCAAATTTGATATTTTTACTAGCCCCAAAGAAGATGCATCAGACCTATGAAACTAAGATGTTATGTAGCTTGTGGGCCAAATCCAGCCCGCGGGACTCCTCAGGGTTGGGAAATTTAATGTCAGGGAAGCAGTGGCAATACTGCCATCTGTTTGCTGCCAACATTTCAAGCTTCATGGGTTGGGTCTGAGCTTGGCCACAACACCCCTTCTCTTCAGTCTGCCAGGTTAAGGCTGAGCAGCACCCCTTTCTCCCCATGGGGCTGGGCCATGTGCCCCCTCTACTCCCCACATGGGGTTGTGCCACACCCCCATCCCTTCCCCCTACCCTACAGGGCCAAACTGGGGCTAGCCCAAGCCTCCTTCCACCAAGTGGCTAGACTGGCACCAAGCTCCACACCCCTATTCCCCACCCCCTCGCTATGCACAGTCAGATAGGACCCTGCCAGATCCAGCCAATGGAGGGATTGGGCACTTTCATCCTGCCTGCCAGGAAAAAAAGATTAAACAACACTGATGTAGACTGTGCACACACAGTACAAATGGTTTATTCTACCTCCTTTTCTATAAAGTTTCAAATGTCTTAAAATTGAAGCGGCGTACAAACCCGTGCCCCACAAAAGTGCTAGCAAGATTAGCAGAACAAGATAATATCTGTTTTGATTCCTGGGGTAGAGTCCTGGTGACTTCTGAAGGCTTAATCTCCACATTTTATATTCTGCAATTTGTTAAAGACAGCATGGACACAGTTCAAAGATTCTTCAAGTTCACTCTATCCCTATGGAAATAAATTCTATCCATGTAGCCATGCCCACACATGAAGCTTTACTGATTTTAACTACATCGGTATAGTTACAGTACACCCTGTATATGCAAAGAAGACTCACTGGTCTGAACTATTGTGACTGTGGATAAGTGACTGCTACCAGTGACAGATCCAACATTAGCAGCGGTTTTAGTATTCCCTGTAGGGGTGCTGCTGGGGGAGAAAACAATAGTAGGAAGCAGAACGTAAATGTGGAGGAATGAAAACCTAGTTATTTTAGTAAGAAGCCCACTAATATGCAGACAGGAAGGAGAACAGAAACAGAAAACAGAAAAGAGGGGGAGACATGAAAGCTTTTTTCAGCAAAACTAGTTCCTTCTGGGAGTCTGCCAAGCAGCACCACATAAGGAAATCATATTTATGCATCTCCAAATTATGGGAACAATATTAAGAAACTTCCATCTCCAAGATAAATACTTGGACATGAAAATTTATTCACTACTGATTATTACTTCTTTACATTTTTACTTCAAGATTTTTGAAAAGCTGAAACCTCATGGCAGAGATACAAAATGCAAGGTGTATGTCAGAAGCTGGCAGAGCTTATTTCCCTGGAATTATAAACCAGGTTTGCTATATCAATTTTAAACCATTAAAAGCAGGCATTATACATCAGTGATTCTCAACCTTTTTAGACTCAAAGGCACTCCTTGGAAAATGCTAGTCTTAGTTTTCACTCTTTTTTTTTTGCCTACGGAAAAAAAAGCAGTTTTTCTGTTGCAAAGAACTCAGAAAGACCACAACCATGGATTGCCATTTGAAAACCCTAGGTTTATCTTGTGAATCATGTTTGTAAACCTAACTACTAACACTGTGTAGTACCCGGAGACATCCTTAAAGGACATGCCAGGATTCTATAGCACCCAGGTTGAGAATCACTGGTGTAGACAGAGGCCGAAGACTCTCAACCCCATGATAAATTTACTTTACAAATTACAGCACCCTAAACAGTCAGTTGGCATTTGAACAGGTTTTAAGAAGTTCAAAGATTATACAAAAATAGTCTAAAAGCTTTGGATCCATTGTAAATGAGTCCTATTAACAAACATTTAACCCTTTTCATACTATTAAGCAGCTGTAAAGTCGACAGCAAATGCTAATGTATGCAACACTAAGATACTTTCTTCACTAACTGTACGTTATTCAAGCCCTATATGCTATCAGAAACGCATCTGCTAATGAACAGTTGCAAGTAACTGGATGTTATGCTGAAAATGACATAAAACAAATCTTATACAGTCTACACTAATTTTTTTTAGAAAGGTTAATTATTTTAGTTAGAAACAGCTAGTCTACTTTGCCCTGAAGTAGCTGTACTTTTGCCGTCTCTCATTTCCTGTACCCTATTTGGACCGTAGATCTCTAGGCAGTTGCCACTGTGATGAGCAAGAGCAGCTGTGGTTTCCCGTTAACACCACCTCTTTGCATGAGTTGTCATTTAAGCATAGGAAGGAAGAATGATCCATGGTTTCACTTCAGCCAACACTAAGCATTAGCTCAGTTTTAAGAAGGTGTGGGGGGGGAGGAATGCACGGTAAATCACAAGTACTTCATGTAATAACCTCTAAGAACGGCATGACAACAAAATGTTTTCTTCTTTTCTATGAGTCTGATGGAATAAGGAAAATAATCTTTTATTTGACTTCACCGTCATTTACTTCTTTCTCCCTTCAACCCAGAAACTGAAATGCCTTTAAGATCTGTACAAATAATATCAAGCAGAATTTTTAAAGAACCAACCTGGAAAAGTTCACAGCAGTTTAAGTGTTCCTAGAGAAAGGAAATGCCTAACCATGAAAAGAAATAAAATCTATTATTTTGAGTTATAGTCAATTCTTGCCCATGCCCATACAATAAGTTACCTCTTCAATAATACTGAAATACAAAAGAAATGCTATGAAGATATGAGCAGAAACGTGATTTAAGGCAGCATCTCTAATTCTGAGGGTATGAAAAACAAGTTATAAACTTATACCAGACAGCATTTTTAATATGCAGCAGGGTTATTTCACCTACGACACTGAGCAGCAATTTCTTCTCTGAACTACTACATGGGCTGAACTGCTACTGACATGGAACAGGGTACCTTATTGGATTAAACCAGCTTTTGTTTGTAAGGCCTTAATTTTTTTTTTTAAATCTACATTGCCTATAGACCAGGGCTATGAAAATGGCAGCTTTTGAGTATTTAAATCATGGCCTGCAGGGCCAAAAATTCTGCAGCAGGTTGAGCAATGGCAGCATTCTTCTCCACAACTGCCAGAACCACTGTCAACAGGGTTGAGAACTGCTTGTCTCACTGTAGAATTTCCAGGTTGAGACCCTTCTGAGAATGCCTTCCAGCACTGTGTTCATCAAGCTGGTTGCCCCACCACCAAATTTCCAGATCAAGATCTCCAAGTTTGGGTTGTCTTTTGGTAGCTGGGCCAGATGTGGCAGCAAAATCTGTACACCACAGTTAATGCAGCTGTCATTTGCCCCGCCAATGGTGGATCATCCAACTTACAAGAAGCTCCATGGTCTGGTTTCAGCCTGCCAATTCAAATGAGTTGGATAGCCCTGCCTTAGACTATGAGAAGCATTAAGAATTTCTGTGCATTTTTTGCTTTTCTTTCACAAGACAGTCTGTTTCGCTTTCAGGGGGGATCAGCAGGCATTGGGGAAGTCACTGTTTCCCCAAGTACCACCAGGAGTGACCAGGAATAACAGTCACAAGCTGGCAGAGGGTAGGTTTAGGTTAGATATCAGGAGGCACTACTTCATGGTCAGGGCGGCTAGGGTCTGGAACCAGCTTCCAAGAGAAGTGGTGCAGGCTCCTACCCTGGGGGTGTTTAAGAGGTGGTTAGATGAACATCTTGCTGGGGTCATTTGACCCCAGTATTCTTTCCTGCCATGGCAGGGGGTCGGACTAGATGATCTGCTCAGGTCCCTTCCGACCCTAGAAAGAAACTATGAATAGCTAACTACAAAAATTACTGGCCTTAGATTTTGTAAATACCAGTAATTACATCCAGACATTAGTACCTACACTTCACTATAAATCAGGGATCAGCAAGCACACCTGGGTCAGAGCATGGTACATGAGGCCATTTTCCTTGGCACAACACAGCTGACTCAGACTCTGGGCAGCTTCTGCCAGCAGCTGCCAAGAGCCCAAGCTGGCTGCAGCTGGTAGGCTGCAAACAGCTATGTGGGGCTCTGCAGCCCCAGCACCAGCTCTAAGGCTGAGGCAGCTGTGTGCACACCTCTGGGTGCATGGCTAGGAAGGGGCCTGGGGCAGCGCAACCCTGGCTCCTTCCTCACCATCTGCTCAGAGGCATGTGTGTCGCTGGTGCCGGGGCCCTGGAGCCCAGCACAGCTGTTTGCAGCCTTCCAGCCACTTGCTATAGCTAACCAGAGCTTGGGCTGGCTGTGGAAGGCAGCTGGGAGACTACAAACAGCTGCGCTGGGTTCTGGAGCCCTGGCACCAGCCCTATGACAAGAGCAGGTGTACCTGCAGCTCATAGTGTGTGGCAGGGAAGGGGCTGGGACAGTGCAACCTTGGCTGCCCCAGTGCCGGGGCTGCAGGCTTGGCACAGCTGTTTGCAGCCTCCTGGCTGCCTGCTACAGCTGCCCAGAGCCTGGCACTAGCTCCATGACAGTGGCAGGTTTACATGCGGCTTGCAGCCATGGCAGGAAAGGGGCTGGGGCAGTGCAACCCCAGCCCCTCCCCCTGCCATCCACCTGGAGGCATGCACACAGCTACTGCCAGCAATGAGGATTGGGCCCCTTGTGGCTCTCTGGCATGCCAAGTCAAGGCATGGGTGGAGGTTGGGGTGATTTTAGCACTGCAGCCAAAAACGTTGCCGACTCTGCTATAAATGGACCATAGAACTTCTTAGGAGATTTCTGTCATGGGTATTAGGAACAGGACATGAGGATGATAACCTAGAACAAGAGAACACTAAAGAGAAATACTTGTTTTATAGTTAGAGACCTACTTAAATTGTGGTTTCACAATTTTTGCAGAAACAGCAAAAAAGTGGCAATCCCTGCTAACAATGGCATTGGTTGTGATTTCCCAGGAAATCAACCAAAAAACTTAATAAAAAGAAAATGCTGGATCCCCACTGCTGCAGTCCACACTACAGGGGAAGGCATCTGGTGGTGGGAAGGCACAAAGAGCAGCAGAGCCAAGACTGCAGCTGTCCTGTTGTGCCTCTCTGCCAATTAGCATCGAAGGACTGGGCCACACAAAGGGCAGCTGGAAGTCAGGATGGCATCTGCCCCATCTTTCCTCCTCCACCTGGGGCCTCCCTGACAATCAGCACCAATGGGTGGGGACACTATGTAATTGGCTCTTTGGGCCATGACCAAGCCACAGAAATTGCTTTTTCTTGCTGCGAGTTAGGTAGGTCCCTACGTATAGCATTATGTACTTTAAACCCTAGAACCTACTTTAACCCCTGGTCCGTAACATCTAAAGAGTATAAAATACTGATATTTGGAAATAACATCTCTCATCTTTCAGTTTAGTATTTTCTATGTCCTCGATTAAGTATTTTCCTTATCTAGACTTAAAATAAGGACATTAAGCCAAATTTGATTACATGTCTAATACTCGAAGCTCACAAATTACTCAGGATATTATTTTGATTACTGACACTAATGTACTTACTAATAATAATTTACCAAGATGAAGCACACCTGCTCAAACATTGTTATTTGCAATTAACCACAAATTCTTCTACACCTTATATAAAACATAAATCTTTATCAAAATATGAAGTTTCTTCCCCTAATATATCAACCCACATCGAGAGCTTTCCTTTTACTAGGATTTTGAAATAGAGCTTCACCAGCAACAGAAAAAAACCTAGGAACTGCATCTGTCTTGGCCCAAAAGCCTCCCCAAGAACTCAACGTGCCAGCTTTCTCCTTGAAACAATTTGTGTGGCAGAGATGGTTGTCATTTCTGTACAGACCATTTTCCACACTCCTCAGTGAGAGGTGACCATAGCTAGCAATTTTCCTGTGTGGTGGATAATTTATGATACAAAACTGAGCCCTGCTTTCATATACTTCAGCTAGTGTTTTCCTCTCCGCTAAAGTATATGCAACTGAAAGAGTGTGTAATAGTTACCATGTACGCAAGTTTTGAAAAATCTATGTTTGGATATAAAATGGTGAGCTGATGGGCCCAAACCACCAGTTTCAGCAGAACGCCAGTTTAAATTTGGAGAATAGCTTTCCAAATATTATACAATGCAGTATGGCATCTTCCAAAGACTCCAGACAGCTTTGTGCAACTTAGACCCATTTTATTACACTGATGCTTTTTTAGAAGCCAAAAGCAGTAACATCAGCATATGATCAACAGTCTTGAGGAGGATGACTCAAAATTATGAATGGAAATCTGCCTCAGAAGTAAATTGGTTTTGGTAAAAAACCACAGCATCAATAATCTGTTCCTTTCTCTCAGGAGCCAAGAGAGGAAGGAGGAAACAAAAACAATTCTTCACCTTCATATCAGTAGAAAATAATGATGCTTAAAGTTTAATACAGCTATTAGGCAGAAGCTCAAAGGCTGATGCACCCACAAGTGCTGAAGAAGAGCACCTTCCCTGCAGCTGGGATAGTCTCCTCTAAACAAACTATTTGAAAGCATCTGAAAACTTAAAGTTTTATGATAAACTGACACTTCCTAGCAAGCATGTGTTGTCTATTTGGTCTCAATAGTTGTTGGATTATTAAAGATCAGTACTCTGCCTAGATCAAAGATGATGTATCTTATACACCACAAATAAAATATATAGTGTTACTCCTCATGAACTATTCTCTCGCCTTCTCCCACAAACCCGTCTCTTGCCATGAATACTCAAAAGCAGGACCTCTTTGCTGAAAAGGAATTAAATACTGGAGCCTGAAGGCTCTATGGCAGGGATTGGCAACTTTTTGGGGCAGAGTGCCAAAAACACCCACAACTTCAACTTATAAAATGTTAGCATATCAGGGCAGACTACAGGGGAACCATGAGGAACCCAATTCTTGTAGTGGCCATATAGCCCTACTCACTTCCCTACCATCCACTGAGAGGTGTGTGTGCACCCACTGCCTTCCATGAGGCAGGCCTGGGCTCCACGGACTCTTGTGCAGCTGCTTGTAGCCCCCCTGCTGCCCGCCCACTGCAAGCAGCCCGAGTTCTATGGCAGGCAGCAGGGGCCTCTCCAGAGCCTGGACTGACTGGCAGGCAGCTGGGATGCTGTGCTGGGGTCTGTGAGGGGCCCAATCCTTCCTGTGGCAGCGCATCTTCTGCCTGTCCCCTGCCATCCACCAAGGCACATATGCCAGGCAAAATACCTTCATGTGTCATACATGCCAGGAGTTGCCAACCCCTGTTCTATGACATTTGGCAATGACAGCAGAAGAAAATGCAGTGACACTAGCAGGACCCTCCCTCCTTAGGGAAAAACATGAATACAATTTTTGCCATTTGAAACATGAAATAAAAAAAAGGAAAAGCAGCAATGAAGAAACCAACATAGATGCTGAGTACTTTACTAGTCTTTCAATACTATAGTAGTGGATGCAATGTCATTATCTATTCTAGACAGCACTGCGTACCATTTTATAGTAAAAAAAAAATCATTATATTCATGATACATTATTACATAAATCACCAGAAGACTTCAAATATCAGAAAATGGAGTGGCAAAAACCAACTTTAACTTGATTACAGTAAAGATGTGGCTATGAGCAATAACAGTGGTAGCTCAGAATGCTCTTTGCACATCTACACTATAAGGAATAAAGTGAAGAGCAGAAACAGAAACAGAGGAGCATCTCTACCTAAGAGAGGACATCAGGAAGTAACAGCCATCCATACTTCTGACAAGATCATGACAATAGGGGACGTACATTCTAGTTCCTACAAAGGAAGCCACTGCCTATGACAAAGGAACTTAAAAAATTAATTTTCACAGTAGTATGTTTTAAAATGACCAGTTTGGGACTTCTTTTGTACTTCTAGATCTTAACCAAATCCATTATAGGAAAATCAGTACCTATTTAACCTTGGAGAAGTTAAGCAGTATGCAAGCAGTCCAACTTCTAAAGCAACAAAACCTCAAAAACAAATTACCCGAGGCCACAGAAGAAAACATCCGTCTTGAAAAGACTGATATGTTTAAGAAATCAGAATAACAAACAATTCCAATCAGAGCAAGCTACTAAATGTCTATTCCAAGAATTCCTAGTAACAGAAAACAAAACTGCCACCAAAACTTTTTTCTAGCGGAGTGAAACATGGGATCCATCAGAAAACCTCATAAAGAAAAGCTTTTGAGTCACATTCTCTACAAAAGTTAAGTTCCATTTAATTGCTTCACTCCCGAGAAACCTGGCCTGCATTTTTGCCTATTTCACTACTAGTCCCTTCAGTCTAAGATCATACATCCTCCTGAAATGATCTCAAACTAGTTAACACAATTAAAACAAATTATGCAGTACAGACTGTGATATTATTCAGGCCTGATGTATTTTAACTCCATCTTTCAAGGAGATACAATCCTGGCCAAGTTTAGGATAGCATTAAGGAACATAACCTTCCTAACCAGCTGAGATTAATCTCTTGCTTCTTTTAAAGGAGGGATAACTAAATGCACTGAACCTTGAGGGATGGTGGTAGAAGGGAGCATGTAGCTGACTGGACACGTACCAAGTCAGCTTTATCTTAGAAGACCATTTGTTTTGGGCCCTTTCAATACATTTATCTGAAACCGTGCCAAACTAACCTGTCCCTTTTTCCCAATTTTGCATGAGGATGTTTTGTGCAAAGATCAGACAGCGTGAATTAAGAAAACCCAAAAGGGGTTAAAATCACCTCTCCCCTACTTCCTTCAGAACTACACTCATTTTTCATAGCTGAGGTTCCAGACTCCTTAAAGCTGAGCCCTTCTCTGGGTTACTTCTGATTGTTCCATCATCTGCTCTGGCTCAGAAAAGGCACTTTCACCCCAAAAAGAGCACAGTGTTTCGGGAGTCTGATGCCTCATGATGAAACACTGGGGTGACATGAGAAAGAACTGCTGACAGCAAATGAAGGCTGTGGAGCCAAGCTGCCCATTCAGCTAAGGGGACTTCTCTCCCTCCCTTTCTACCTTCCCAGAGAAGGGACAACTCCTGGCAAGTGGCACAGAGATGGTTACTGAGCCTTGTCTGAGCAGCCTGGCCAGCCCGTCATGGATCCGCTTCTCCCAGTGGGGCTTTGTTGAGGGGAACCGTCAAAAATAGGATGGTATCTGTTTCTAGTGATTTACAACTGAATGAGGCACAGGCCTGCACACAGGTCTGCTCAGCTGCTGCTTTGCTGCCGGGTGTACAGCTGGAGGGAGAAGCACCAGGCCTCAGGGCAGCATTGCTAGGTCTTCAATATTAAAGTATCCAATCGGTAGGTCAAAATGATTGTATTTGCTGAAAAACTATCATATGCTGAAAAAAACAATGTGCAAATATACAAATAAGCAGGCAAATTAGTCTTCTTATTTACTTTATAGTGCTCCCTGTAAGTTGCCAGTAAGGAGGAACTGGGCAAAGCTGAAACATTTCTTCATTTTGAAGCAAGCGCTGACAGCAAACCCAAATCAGTTAAGACTCCCCGAGTGCAACTTGGGTTTTGCAGATACTGCATCAGTTTGCTGCCTCAACAATTATCATACATTTTGAACACGTGAACTCTTATTGATCATACAAGGGTTACAATGATCGTACACATACGATCGTTATCTGGCAATAGCACTTAGGGAACAGCAGGGTCGCCAACATGGGCCAGGCGGGGGGGGGGGAAGGGGGCCGTGAGGCAGGAGCGCGGGCGCATGCGCGGGGCCTCACCTCCCTTGCAGGGGGTGCGGTGCTGGCTGTGCTGTGCCCGGTAGCCCTCGACCACCTCCCATTCGCCGTTGTCACGCTTGATAGGGAAGGAGACGCTGAGCACGTGGTTGCAGGGCTTGATGATGCGCAGGATGCCGCGGACACGGTGACGGCGCTCCTCCAGGCTCTCCCGCGTGCGCAGCCCCTCCACTAGCTGGTCCTCCACTATACCGGCGCCGCGGTCGAAGAAGCCCTCCACCATCTTGAAGAAGTTGGGGTCATCCTCCCGCTCCGCCTCGCTGTAACGCCGCCGCTGCGCCGCGGCCGCTGCCACCGCCCCGGCCCCCACCGCGGCGCCAGGCTCCGCGCCCGCCAGCACCAAGCCGGCGCTGCCCGCACGGGACACCAGCAGCTCCCCCAGGTAACGGTACATGGCAACAGCGGCTGGGGTAGCGAAGATAGAGCTGCGCGCCCGACGCGACCCAGCGGCACAATAGGCCCGACCCGGCCCCGCCGCTGCCTTTAAATGGCCGGAGGGGACGAGACCGAGGGGCCACTGGACGCGCGCGCCTCCCCGCCGCGCCTGCGCACTTGCTGCTCTCGGGGCGCCACCGCCCCCCCCCGTGCGTTGAGAGGGGGCGGGGCGAGGCTGTTTGCGCACTGCCCTCCCTCGGAAATACCGGGGAGCAAGTGGGCTTTGCGCTGCCTCTGAACCGTCTGGTTGGGGTTTTGTGAGGCGGGGCGGGCGTTGAGGGTACCACGCTCGACCACAGCACTCGGTAGGTCGGCGGCTCTGCCCTCGGTCAGAGCCCTGCCTCTCCGTCGCGGCACACGCGCGCTACTGTGCCTCAGCCCTGCTGCCGCCGGTATCCGTGCGTGTGCCTCCGCCATGCCCGGGGCCTTCGCACGTGCCTTTCCCAGATAGTGGGAAGCGCCGTTCTGCAGTGACTCCGCTGCCCCGCCGGCGCTAGGCTGCAGCTCCCTACCAGGTCCTTCCTGCCGACCCCCGCCCCGGGTCCCTGATTCTGGACCTGGGCAGAAGGAGGCCCAGGGAGCTGAGCCGGGGGCAAGGTGTCACTCATGCTGCTGAATCTGTCGCCTGAGCCGGCCTCTGCCCCTGCCAGACTTGAGCTGGCCCTTGTGCAGTCAGTCCCTGGGCTGGGGTCCACAATCGGCTGCTTGGTGCTTGGTCCTAGCCCTGGCACTGCATCTGAATCCTGGACTTGTTATTTCCCTAGAGCAGTCTTGCCTCGCGGAACACATGCTGCTTAGTACTATCTTAAGTTAATCCTCCTGTGACAACTCATAACTCTGCTACCATAGGATTGCATTTAGCTTGTGTTCCTCTGTTTGAAACATGGACACTTGGGTTTTAAGTGCAGTTAATGCATCTTAAATGTTATGTGCTATGTGTCCCTTGGAGACTAACTGGTTAAGAGATGCTTGAGTTTTGTCAATGAGTTTAGCATCTGGTGAAGTAAGCTGTTGCCTATGAAAGCCTACATCTCCTTGAACTAGTTAGTCTTAAAACTGCCAACCTGTTTAAAAAAAAAAGTGTTAGACAAAGAAATATCAGCCCATATATCACCAGGTGACTATTGTTTGATGGTTTTTTCTATGGTGATTAAGGGCCAGTAATAAGTAAGCCTCCCATTTTGGAGGAGGATGGTGTGGAAGAGTTTAGTCTCTTGGCCAGCAAAATGAGTTTTGGGATGCAGTCTGAATGAAGTAGGTATGCCTTCTAGGAAAAAAACCTAGGGAAAGCTTTGCAGATTCATGGACGGAGGCTGTTATAACTGGGATGGAAATGTCCCTAAAAGAATGTCTTCACTGCTGGGTTAACTCAAGGGCTGCTTCTAATCCAAGTTCCATATGTGCAGTATGGGGTATGATGACATTTCTAGCTCTAGTTGTTTGATGTACATGCCACAGCTTGACTTAGTGAAACTTGCCATCTGCTAATGCAACTCAAGAGTGGGGTCGTTCTCCAGCTTTGGCTCACTTGAATTACACGAGCACTGGTGCTGTGCCATTCAGCCTGCTGGGCTTCCCACAAGTCTGGAAATTTGGTAGAAAGGAGGTGATGGCACCGCTCCTGTGGTGCCAGATTTCCAGACCTGTGAGGAACCCCAGGCCCTGCACACTGAATTGAGTGCCTGGGCAGGGGAAACGCTGGCTGCCAGGGCCTGAGCCCAGGACATGGGGGTGGCCCAGGGCCCCGGGTCCTGATCCTGGGTTAGGAGGGTGCAGTGCCTGGCTCCAGGGCCTGATCCTGGCATGCGGGACAAGCCAAGGCCTCATAGGGCTTGATCCAACTTGTGAACTGTCTCCACATTGCTCACCTGGCCTGTGGGGCCAAAAGCCTGAGCACCACTGCTCAAGTGGAGTTGGCTAGGTCAAAGACATGCCCCAGAGTAAAAAAGAATATGTGTTGTAGGCATGTACTTCTAGGGATTTCCTTTGCAGTAGTTCAGGTACTTGCAGGCAGTGGCACAACAACTTGACTGGGTACCCAGGGCAGCTGCCACACACAGGGGCAGCAGGAACTTCTGATCTCATGGCATCAGCTGTTTTTTTTCTGTACTCCCTTCTTCAGTTGCCCAACCCTTGTTACTATACTGTCTGCAGGTACTTTGGTATGCAGGAGATTTGCTCTCCTTAGTTGCCCCTTTTCAACTGTCATGGAACTTCCTAGTTCAGGGTGGGTAAAATGTGGCCTGCAGTGGGTTCCTCAGCCCCACCCAACCTAGGCACAGTGGGCAGCCCAGGCTGTTGTTCACGTGACTGGTCCTGTATGTGCAATATGGGGTATGTCCTGTTCCCAGCTTTTTGTCTGCCCGTGGCCCCATCTCACCCAGCTGGCTGAGCATACCCTGCCCGCATGGGTCCTAGGCCAGTTTTCATGGAGACTCCCAGGGCCAGGATCATCATGTGGTCACAGTGCAAGGTTAGGTCTTGGGCCTGGGGCCCAGGGCAGAGCCACTTACAAAGTTTTCTTGTCGTGGAGGGAGATGTTGTAAGTAGAATGGGGATGGGCTATTATTTGAGCTGGAGGGCTACTTAGGGAGTTTTGGTGAGCTGCTGTGGGCTGGGGGGAAGTGGGGGGTTCTGGCTTGGCAGGGGGAGGGGGCGGGGGGGCTGCAGCTCCCCAAAACTCTCTAAGTGACCCTCCAGCACAAATAATTGCCCATCCCTGTTCTAGTTCCAACATAACATTTCCCTCCATGATGGCATTATTCAGCAAGAGGTTTGATATAAGAATGACAAGACCAGAGGGAAAAACTGATAAGGGTGCACCAATAGAGATTTTGGAGGCCGATACCGAAAGCTGATATTTAAGGAGGTGTATCGGCCAATACTGATCTGATGTTCAATACAGCCTCCAGATGGGAAGTCTGGTGTGGAGGAAGGAGAGGGGAAGGGAAGGGGCGTGGTGGGGGTTGGATCAATGCCCCTGTGGTGAGGGAGGGGGCTGGGGCAGGCATTGCCAAGGGGAGTCGGGAGGGGGCACAGGATGGAGACGTGGCACGTGGGGTGGGGACAATTCCTGCTGCTGCTGCTTGCACCCTGGGAGGGCAGGGTGGGGGCAGCATGTGCCCTGGGATCTGCGAGGTGTGGGGCAGGCTGCAGCTGTGGAGCGGAACCAGAGCTAGCACTGCATGGGGCTTTTCTTGCTGGGGGCTGATCTTAAACCGGGCCCACTCTGAGCCCAGCCCCTGGCAAGAAAAGCCCCATGCAGTGCTGGCTCTGGCTCCATCCTGCAGCTGCAGCCCATGCTGTTCCATGCAAATCCAGGGGCACATGTCCCCTGCCCTCCTGGGTGGGATACAAGCAGCAGGGGAAGCTGCCCCCTCCCCATGAGCCATGCGTCTGTCCCATGCCCCCCTGCCCTGGCTAGGCAGTAGCTGCCCCTGCCCCCTCCCTCACTGTAGGAGTGTTGATCTGCCCTGTTGCACCCCTTCCCTCCTCCCTCTTCTTCCAATTTTCTAGCTGGAGGCAGCTCTGCAGGCTGTGTTCCATGTTGTGTTGTTGTTGCACACAGTATGGGTATTTATCGGCCAAATTATTGGCTCCATGAGACCAATATCAGATAAAGACAATTTTGTTCTTATCAGTTCCGATCCGATATCAGACTGATGTATTGGCGCACGTCTAAAAACTAATTTTCTCTCTATTCCTGTTTTTTTTGACAGAAACATTTAGGTACAATTTCGCTGTTTGGTAAAACTGTAACTTTTTTTAAATTATTGGAAGATGTATGCACATATTAGAAGTCAGATTTAGGTTCTGGGCATGGTTATTGAGTTTTGCAGCTGGTGAAATTAACACGTTAAGGCCAGAAGCATGTAATAATATCACTAAGTAGTAACTTTAAAAAACACAAAAATGCCTTCTTTGTATTCATCTCAAGATTCTATTGCTGTGTTACCTGCATTTGATGACCATCTGCGTATTTGAGTTTCTAACATGGGATCGAAACAAAAACGTTTCACGGACATTAGAGGCTGGAAGGGACCTTGTGCAATCAGCGAATCCAGCCCCCTCTGCCATGGGCAGGAAGTCTGCTGGGGTCAAATAATCCCAGCAAGATAAACATCGAGACACCTTCTGATTGAGTCCAGAGTAGATTCTTGCACTACCTCTGGGGGGAGTCTGTTCCAGACTCTGGGCACACAGACTGTAAAGAAGTTTTTTCTTATGTCCAGTCTAGGTTGGCCTTCCAGGAGTTTGTGACCACTAGACCTTGTTGTCCCTTGGGGAGCCCTGGTGAGAAACTGTTCTCCCAGGTCCTGATACACCTGGCTTATATACTTGTAGGCTGCCACCAAGTCCCCCCTGAGCTTTCTCTTCTCCGGGCTGAAGAGTCCCAGGTACCTCCGTCTCTCCTCGTAAGGCTTGCCCACTTGGCCTTTGATCCTACGGGTGGCTTCCTTTTGGACTCTGTCAAGCATATCCACATCCCTCCTGAAGTGGGGGGGCCCAAAACAATGCAGTACTCCAACTACAGTCTCCCTAAGGCCGAGTAAAGCAGGAGGACGATGTCCCTGGTTTTGCTTGAGATGCATTGGTGGATGCATGCCAGTTTCGTTTGCTTTGCCAGCTACGACATCATATTGGTGGCTCATAGTGGTCAATCAAGATCCCCAATCAAGTTTCTCTCGGGCATGATGCTAATAGGCGTAGCACTGCCAAGCCTATAAGTATGCTGCTGGTGCTTCCTCCCAAGGTGGGGCACCCCGTACTTCTCTACATTGAAGGTCATCAAGTTTTGGTCTGCCCACCTTGCGAATGTGTCCAGGTCGGCCTGTAACCCCAACATATTTTCCAGTGTGACCACTTTCCCCTGACAGTTCATTGTCATCCACAAACTTTGCCAGCCCACATCTGATGCCCAAATCCAGATCATTAATGAAGAACTGGAAGAGTACGGGCCCATGTACTGAGCCCTGAGGGATGCCACTGGCCACCTTGCGCCACGCTGATTCTCTCCCATCAACTAGTATTCTTTGGGTCCGACCCCAGAGCCAGTTCCCAGCCATTGGACTGTGTGATGGTCGAGGTCATAGCTCCACAGCTTAACCATGAGGACACCATGGGAGACTAAGTCAAAGGCTTTTTTAATATCCAGATATATGACATCCACTTAGTCTCCCTTGTCCCAGCAGTGCGTAACCTAGTCATAGAAGGAGACAAGGTTGGTCAGGCAAGACCTACCAGTAATAAAGCCATGTTGGCTTGCATTCAAAAGGTTGCCTTCCTTTAGCCTGTAGCTGATGGATTCTTTGATGATTTTCTCCAAAATCTTTCTAGGGGTGGATGTCAGACTGATTGGCCTGTAATTCCCTGCATCTTCCTTCCTTTCTTTCTTGGGACCACTCTGGCTCTTCTCCAGTCTTCCGGAACCACACCGACTTTTGTTTGCAACCATGTTACTAACAGTAGTTGATCTTCAACCCATTCCTATGAGGTTTGTTTGTTTGTTTCCCAATCCATTTTTCTGTAGGAGAAGGGAAATGAGTTGTGGGTGAGAGCTAGGATTCAATTGTGAAGCACTCTGGTTCTAACTAGACCACATTTTTTCTGTCTGTTCTAGTCAAAACTGATAAGCGTTAAAAAATCACTAAAGGAATTGCTTCTTGTGGATTTTAAACACTGCTATATATGCACATATGTGCACATGTGTCTAATGGTTTCTTATCAATTTTAAAATAACAGTAATGAAAGATAATACTGTGTGTTCTTTCTTTTAGTGTAATATGTGGAGAGCATTAAAAGACTTATCTTGGATGGTTTTAAAGGTAATTTCTATATTGTGCTTGTCACTAGAAATTTCAGTAAATTTCTTACTAAAATAAGATCTCCCCCATGGAATTTAGATACAGAGATGTATAGTTAATGCATGAATGTAAGGAACTGCAGCATGGGGCATAGCTTGGTTTGTACATTTATTTTAACTCTTATAGCTAACTCTTATATGTACTTAGAGATTTATTTGAATTCTCATGTATGTGATAGGGTGACATGTTAGTGTATTGAAACCTAATAAAGGAAAACATTCTAAAATTGGAGAAAGAATACAAAGCTACTTCTAACACAGTTTTTGCTTTCTAAGTTTAGTGTTAACTTTATATTAGATTAAAGTAATGAATGATAAACAGTGTTTGTTTTATGTTATGGTTACTTGAACTGAAGAAGGCAGTGTTTTCAGACATTTCATTTTAGCAAGTATTTTTGTTCTTATTGTTAAAAATATTATTGCTTTGTTAACAAAATATTAGTTGCAAGTTTATTTAATTCCACTGTCTGAAAGTGCACAGGAAACTGCTGGGTAGATCTTTGTTGCTTTGCTTTTCCTAAATTTGATTGCCATAGAAGAAAAAAATCCGGATAGCTGTACTAGATTAAAATTAAAGCTAGTGAGAAAAAATTATCATCAAAATTAGTTGATTCAATTAAATAAAATTTACTAAAGTTGATTAATTGTGTTGCGTCCTTCCACCAGACTGGCAGAGGCCAAGAGCTAGAAAACCCAGGAAGCCTAACCTTCTTGGATGACCAGGGTAGTCCATTCAAGTGACTGCCTCAGATTTCTGGTTTCCCTGGCCTTCCTTTCCAGAACCACTCAGGCAGACCATCCTGGAGCACTGTCTATGTATAGAGCTGAGTGGAGAATGGTAATGCCTTTTGGGAGAGAACTTCATTTTTTTGATAGATTTCTTTCCAAACCAAAGTTGAAAAGAAACTGTGAAATCTTGAACTACCCTGCAAACCAGAATTACCATTCTTAACCGAGCTGAAGTTAAAATCTTCATTCATACCACTTCAGACAATTGTTAATAGCTGCTTAGAGTTAGGTATTTGGATTGGAGACCTGCACAGAATATCCAAATGTTACAGGATATTTGGTAGTCTGTTTAATGATATTTCTCTAAGTCAGCCCCAAACCAGTAAGTAAAAATAAAAGGTTCTAGGAATATGGGGTCATTAAAGTTCTCCAATGTTAAATATGCCAATTTACACAAGAGATTAAATTATTATCCAGTCTGAATCAAGGATTTTTGTGGGTAATAGTTTTGATTGGACGAAGTTGGGGATAAAGTTAGACAAGCTTTCAAAAACAAGGCCTTTTTTATCGGGTCTCATTGACCATCATGGTTATAATAGCACTCCAGTACTAACCAGTCTGAGTAACTCTATTCTTCCTATCTAAGTTCCACCTGTACTTAGTCAGGTAGGTTTTTTTTCTTGATTTCCTCCCCCCCCAATAAGTGTGTATGCAGTGTTGCTTTATGCATTTTTTTTCTTTTGCTAGGTGAACTGATTTCTCTGCATGTGTATCTAATGAAGAATAGTTCATGTAACATGGTGAAATAGGCAGAATATATCCCAGAGATCTGCACTGATAAAACAAATGTGCGTGTGTACTGAAGGTAAGAATTTTGTCTGTTACTTATAAAGCATTTTGGATCCTGAAGATCTTAGGGTGAAAAGTACAATATTATTTTCTTTAATAATAAAATTAACCTACTGGATACATGACAAATATATGTTTTAGGGTTTAGCGGGGTTTGGGATCTGTAAAACAAACAGTCAAGCAGAATAGTCGCAAGAAACTTCAACGAGTAATAATTTGTGTTGAATGCAATGAGAACGTAATCAGAATCACATAAACCTAATATAAACACATCTTCCCAAAAATTTAACCAAAAATACTTCTTGTTACATTTTCTTACATCAGAGGTTTTCAAACTTTGTAAAGTGGAACCCTTTCATATAATTTCTTTTGCCACAGAACACTTACCCCTATCCTGAAGACTGACATGGAGCCAGGCTGCCCAGCCGTGGCAGTGCAGTGCCTCCCAGCCTGCACCGCCATTACCCCCAGTCTATTTGCAGAACCCCTGGTGACCTGTCACAGGACCCCAGGGCACCCATGGAACATGGTTTGAAAATCACTAGTTTTTGTGATGAAATGAGAGAACCTTGCAGTTCTCTGGGCTATAATCTGCCTAAAGAAAAAATTGAGTTGTTCTGCTAAAGAAGAAAAAATAAGTTATTTACAATATTCATGAGAATGGTGCAGCTGGTTCCCATATGAGCTATGCCTTATAAATTCCAAGAATTAATTTAGTCTCATCTGTAATGCTCTCTGCATACTACAAGATCACTCTGCTTGGCATTCTTATCACTTAGCATTCTGACTATAGTTTTTTCTTGTTCAGTTTCTTTCCTGGCTCCTCTTTCTTTCCCTGCTCTTTTATTTTTTTCATTCCAGTGAAAAAGCTCTAGATAAGTGAATAGTTAGGATATTATTGAGACTTTTTTTTCTGTTTTGATAAACCTTTCAAATATGGTTGTTAATATGTACAGTAAAATATTTGCAATGTGTTAAGGTTACATAAACATACAGCTGCCTATATTTTTGTAACTCCATATGTGACATTACAAATTGCCAAATGAACTAATTTTTATATTTGCAGATATTTATACATTTCATCTTTAAATTATTGCATGGATTTAGAAGCTGCTCAGTTCAGCCCCTGAGCACAAATGCAGAAAAGGTGTGCTGTGGATAAGCTAGACAAAGAAAAGTATATGGTATTAAGGAAAGTGCAAATACAGAATGAGGGATCTAGGGGTTTCAGTGGACCACAGACTCAGCATGAGTCAGCAATGTAATGTTGTTGCAAGAAAAGCACATGCAATTTAGGGTTAGGTTGTCAAGACTTTTAGTTAGGTAAAAGGAGGTTAAGGAGGCATGTGTTAACATTTTTCAAATAATTGAAGGTCTGCTGTAAAGAAAAAGGAGAAAATTCCATTCTGTTTTGCTGTAGAGGGCAGGACAAGAGGCAGTGGGGTTTACACTACAGCAAAACAAAAGTAGATTAAATCTCAGGGGGAACAGTAAAAAGAGAAGACAGTGGAACAAGTTGCCTACAGAGGGTGTGGATTCTTATTTATTTGAGATTTTCAATAAGAGGTTGGATAAGCAACTGGGATGGCTGAGAAACAACAGTAAGTCTTGCATATGTGCCTGGGGCCATGGGTGTTTGAATTGATGACCCTCACGGTCTGTTTTTTCCATGGAGATACAATGCACATTTTTTGCTGTAAGTTACCATGACTAAATGTGACAAGGCTGTCCTGCTCATTTGGACTCATGGGTCAGCTCCAGATCATGGGCCTTACTGTGGACTGGACAACCCAACTCCAATGGTGGGGCTGTGGCTTGTTAGCGCAACTGCCAAATCAGCTGTGGTGGCATGGCTCATTCCTCTGTTTCCCCTGCAAACTGTTTTAGTCATCAGCTGTTACCAAGGATCTGACTTTGATGACGGGTATGGGGAGTTCTAGCAGTGGCAGCCTTTACTCCCTAGGTTCTGGAGCCATGCTAATGCAGCAGACCTAGAAGCTGTGCTATGTCCCAAAGGCACAGTATAACCACTTGTGGGCCTCCTGGTGGACTGCCAGTTGAACATCTTTGAAATATGAAATTGCGCTAGAGTGTGGGATATCAGTTCATAGATTTCATAGGGCTGGAAGGGACCTTGGGAGATCATCGAGTCCAGCCCCCTGCCCAAAGGGCAGGAAGTCAGCTGGGGTCATAGGATCCCAGCAAGATAAGCATCCAGTTTGCTCTTGAAGGTGTTCAGTGTAGGTGCTTGAACCACCTCCGCTGGCTTGCTGTTCCAGACCTTGGGGGCTCAGACAGTAAAGAAATTCTTCCTTATGTCCAACTTGAAACGGTCTCGCAGTAGTTTATGACTGTTCGACCTCGTCATCCCTTGGGGCCCTCTGGTGAACGAACGTTCCCCCAGATACTGGTGGTCACCCCAATAAACTTATAGGTGGCCATCAGATCACCCCTGAACCTGCGCTTTTCCAGACTAGAGATCCCCATGGCTCTCAGCCTGTTGTTGTAAAGTCTGTTTTCCTGACCTCTGATCAGTTCTTTTTCTGACACAGGAAGCAGCATCTGGCCTGATCATCAGAAGAGGCATATACATAATTTGGCATACTCATTCTATAGCTAAGTGGGTGAAATTTGTGTCTCATGAGATATATCTGGGTTTTACTCGCATGTCTGCCTGAAGTAGATTTCATAGACATTTGGGCTAGAAGGGACCCCAGAGGATCATCGAGTTCAGCCCCCTGCACCAGGGGCAAGAAGTCAGCAGGGATCATAGGATACCAGCAAAATAAGCATCCAAATGTGTCTTGAAGGCGTACAAAGTGGGTGCTTGAACCACCTCCAGCAGCAGTCTATTCCAAACCTTAGGGGCTCGGACAGTAAAGAAGTTGTTTCTTATGTCCAGCCTGAATCGGTTGCGGCGGAGTTTATGACCATTCGCTCTTGTCATCCTTTGGGGCATTCTGGTGAACAGATGTTCCCCCAGATCCTGAATGAGTACCCTGATAAACTTATAGGTGGCCACCAGATCACCCCTGAACCTGCAGTTTTCCAGGCCGAATAGTCCCATGGCTCTCAGCCTGTCATCATAAGTTCTGTTTTCCTGACCTCTGATCATACTTATGGCTGTCCTCTACACCCTCTCAAGCTTTTCTACATTCTTTTTGAATTGTGGAGCCCAAACTGGATGCAGTACTCCAGCTGCGGCTTCACCAAGGCTGAGTACCAGGGGAGAATGACGTCCCAGGATTTGCTTGAGAAGCATTTATGGATGCAAGCCAGCGTTTTGCTCACTTTACTAGCTGCAGCATCACGCTGAAGGTTCATGTTCATCACGTGGTCAGTCATGACCCCCAAGTCCCTTTTATCTGTAGTGCTAACCAGCGTTAGCCGAGCCTCTAAGGATGCTGCGGGTTTTTCCTCCCAAGGTGGAGAACCTTGTATTTTTCGGTGGTAAACACCATCAGGTTTCTCATCCGCCCATTTCATGAGCCTGTCAAGATCTGCCTGGATCACCCTCCTGTCCTCAGGTGTGGATGCTTTACCCCAGAGTTTGGTGTCATTGGCAAACTTGGCCAGTCTGCTTCTGACACCAATGTCCACATCATTGATGAAGATGTTAAATAGTATAGGCCCTAGGGCAGAGACTTAAGGGCCCCCACTGGTTACCGCATGCCAAGATGATTGGCTTCTGTCAACCACCACCCTCTGGGTCCTACCACGGAACCAATTCTCTACCCAGCAGATTGTGGTGAGGTCGAGGCCTCAGTTAGCCAGTTTAGCCAAGAGGTGATCATGGGATACCAGATCGAAGGCTTTTTTAAAGTCAAGATATACAGCGTCAATCTCTTCCCCCTTGTCCAGGTGATAGGTTACCTGGTCATAAAAGGAAATGAGATTGGTTCAGCAAAACCTACCTGCAACAAACCCACGCTGGGTATCCCTCAGGATATTGCCTTCAGCTAGTCTGTTAAGGATGACTTCTTTCATAATCTTTTGCAAGACCTTCCCCAGGATAGAGGTCAGGCTGATGGGCCTGTAGTTTGCTGGATCTACTTTCCTCCATTTCTTGAAGATAGGCACAACATTGATGAAGTGCCCAAAGATTGGAAGAGGGCCAGAGTGCCAAAAGCTCTCAAAGATCCATGCTAGGGGCTGAGCTATGATGCCTGCCAGCTCCTTGAGTACCCTTGGGTGTAACCCATCAGAGCCCCAGCCTGTCAAGGTGTGTTCCTTCACTAGGTCAGCTTCATTGGAGGGCAAGGAATCTCCCTCACCCAGGCCTCTCTGACCCACAGTGGGCAGGGGCATCCCTTGGGACTGGTGAAAAACTGATGCAAAATACCCATTTAGCAAGTTCGCTTTTTCCTGGGCATCAGTTGTCAGTTGCCCTGTCTGGTTTAGCAGGGGTCCAATGTTGCCCTTGCTTTTCCTCTGGCTCCCCACATATTTAAAAGAGGACTTTTTATTGTCCTTGATATTTGTAGCTCGCTGGAATTCCATCTCAGCCTTGGCTTTCCTGGTTTACTCTCTGCAGGTCCAGACCAAAGCAGAGTATTCCTCCTTGGTGGGGTTCCAGTCCTCCATCCTTTGTAGGTCTTCCTTTGAAGATGCAGGAGGTCCACCAGTTCCCTGGAGAGCCAAGGGGCCTGCTGTGCTCTTTTTTGCCTTTCCTCCAAGATGGGATGGACTTTGCTTGCGCATCCAGGATTGGTCCCTTGAGGAGCAACCACTCGTCCTGAACTCCCCTCTCTAGCTTGTAGCCCTTTAAGGGCCTCTCTGACAAGTCTCCTTAGCTTGTCAGACTCAGATTTCCTGAAGTGATCAGCCCATGGTTACTGTCACCCAGCTTCCCTTCGATTGTTAGGTCACTGATTAGGTTGTCCCCGGTTGCCAGTATGAGGTTGAGCAGCGCTTCACCTGTTGTCGGCCTGTAGACTTCCCGCATCAGAGGTCATCCATGCATGAGAGTAAGCTTTGCGACCACTTGGATTTGGCTGAGCCCTCCTCCCACGAGGTGTCTGGGTAGTTAAAGTCTCCCATGACAACCATATACTGGGAGTGTGCAGCCTCAGCCAATTCCCTGGTGAACTCCTGGTCAAGGTCTTTTCCCTGGGTAGGGGGTCTGTAGTAGACTTCCAACATAGTATTCCCTGTACCGTGTTCCCCACGGATTTTAACCCAGAGGGTCTCAAGTCATCCACCGTGAGTGCCAGTGTTGGCTTGTAGGGATGTGTAGCTTTCCTTGACATAGAGAGCTATGCCCCCTGCTCTTTTGTCCACTCAATCCCTCCTGTACAGGGTATAGCCATCTATACCTGTGGCCCAGTCGTGGGTGGAGACCCACCAGGTCTCTGCTATCCCTATGACATAGTTATCTGCATTTAGCAGGAGAACAAGTTCCTCCTGTTTATTCCCCAAGCTCCTGGCATTTGTATATAGGCACGCAAGTGTCCCCTTGGGGGCCCTTGCCTTGCCTACATTTTGTTCCAGGGCTCAGGCTGGGGTGGGACCCCTTAAGTGCCTTGGCCTGCTGGCTTTGCAAGGGTTGCTCAGCGGGCCAGCAGTGGCAGTAGTTCCCCCATCCCTCCGCAGGCTTAGTTTAAAGCCCGGTAAAACTTGTGCAACTTCTTGATTATCTTATTTGTTAGGTATCTCCCTCAGGAATGGGCATTAAATTACTCAAGACTTTCCACAGGAGTCACTTATGTTCCTCTGATTTATAATCTAGGTTATAAGGTATTTTATGATCAAGGTCCCATTTTCTCTCTTTATTTCCTACTTCCGTTCACAATGCGTAACTTTTCACTTTTTGTCCAGATAGGCACTACATTGGTAGAGCTTCATCTAGGTACAATGCCCTGCCCACATAAAATAGCCTGTAAATTGTGGCTGTAAAATAGCCTGTAAATTGTGGCTGTAAATGATAGCATCAAGATACTACTTATACAATAAATGTTTCATCTAACAATACTTTTGAGCACCTTTAGAAATGGGTATTCCTGAGTCTTACACATTGAAATTTCCAGCCTCAAGAATACATTGAAATAGAATTTTACTATAATTTTAGTTCTGTTTTTTCTTTTCTCGCTGTTTTCAGTGCAGTATGTTGTGCCATATGGAGCCTATCTGTTCAGGGAAAATAGAAAGTATACTGTCATAAATCGACAAAAACACAGTAGAGCATTTTGCCAGCTTTTTTAAAATCAGCTAAGATCATGGGATCATAGGAAAGTAAGGCTGGAATGGACCTCAGAAGGTCATTACTAAACCATCCCAGCCAAGGGTCTGTCTAGTCTGCTCTTGAAAATTTCCAGAGATGGAAATTCCGCAGGCTCTCTAGGTAGTTTATTCCAATGCTTGATCACAGTCATAATCTAAAAGTTCCTCCTAATCTCCACCCTCGGTTTTCTCTGCTGTGGTTTGGGGCTGTTGCTCCTATTCCTGTTCCTTGCAGCTTCAGAGAAAAACCTATTCCCATCCTTTCCATAATCATCATTCAGGTATCTAAAGACTGTTAGCAAGTATCAGTGTATCAAAGATACATTGAAGTTGTCTGGTTTTGTGCTACTATACTTACTGAAATACAAGATGAGGGGTCTTTCCTCCCCCTCCCTTCCCCCAGTCAGCATGAGGAGGGGCAGGGGGAAGCCCCTCATCTTACATTCACATAGGCAATGTATTTAATGAGGTTTTCTTCTGTCTTTGAACTGCAGTAAAAGCAGCCTGTGCTCAGTAACAGAAACCATCTTTGAAGTCGATTAAATGCAACCAGCAGTGAGCATGACTATAGAGTACATGGCTCATGTGGGGCAAACATGCTGATTTTTGTAAATATATTTATTTCTATATGTATCTACTTATACCTCTACTAACTTGTCTTGTGACTGCTGTGGTTCACCTGACAGTCCAAAACACACCTTTTACAGTTGCACCATTTTCATTTCCGTGACAAAACTGCACTTGCATGCCCACTTGCCTATCACTGTCACCATTAACAATCACCATTATGCGAAGGACTTCCTCAGTGCCTTCTCTTCTCCCAACTCATTTGTCATTGTGTTTGTTGTCTGCATTGTCATTGCTCTCTTTGAGGGAGCTTCCTCTGATCAGTCTATACCAGTTCCCTTTCTTCTGTATGATGTCCACTATCTCTTCCTTGTCATCTTCTACCGTCTTCCTGTAGTGCCAGTACATCTCAGTCCCATTTTGATGCAGCCCTCAACTGAAGGGCATGTGTGTCTGTTCATGAACAGGTTCCTGGTTTTCCACAGGGTGTTCCTGATGGAAACCTACTGCAAGGATATGTTGGTGCATCCCATCTAAATAATAACTGTATCTAAAAATAACGTAATCATTATTATCTGAATTGAAGGTTACTTCAAATTTTAAGATGACCCCACAATAATTAGATTCCATACATGGAAAATTATAACAAATTGTCCATTGATAAAATCTAATTAGGAGCAGGTTGTCTTAAATTCATCTTTGTCTCCCTCCCTTCCTCCCCACTTCCTACCACTGTGGCAATGAAAACAGTTGTGGGAGGGGGTGAGGGACCAGATCTTCACCCCTTGTCCCTGCCATGCCTGTTTCTGTACCCCACCATGCACCCTCCTCTGTGCCTGTGTATGCTTCCCCTGTCCCCTTCCTCCCACCTCCTTTGCAGCCTGCCTCCTGCTCCCCCATGCCTTCTTCCACTGCTTACGTTCTGCTGCAGCTCTGCTTCTCTGGGGCAGTCAGCAGCAGTCTGGCCCCAGCCTGGCCAGAGAGAAGTGGCATCATGAATGCCACGTGCCCCCAGTGGCTGGAGGGGCATGGCGAGCTCCTGTAGATGGTGGTGGCAAAAGCATGGTGGCAGCAAGCAGGGAGCTCCCGCAGGTGGCCACAGCGCTGTTAGTGGGGGTGGCTAGTGCTGACCAGTGGTCGGCGACCACCCGCAGACACTGGTGGCAGCAGTGGCCAGTGGTGATCACGGACTGCCTGCAGATGCTGCTCGCAGTGTCAACTGCAAGGGGGGGTGGCAAGTGTTGGTGGTTGACAGGAAGTGCACTACCACACTCAGGGGGTGCATGTGCACCTGCATGCACCCCCTACGCATCGCCAATGAGTGGCAGCTCCCAGTTGGGTTGAGTTAGGACTGGAACTGCAGCAGAAGTAATGGGAGGAGGGAAGGGGGAAAGGCAGGCAAAGAGAGAGCAGACTAGGGGTGGTGGAAAGGCTGCAGTTTCCCCCTCCACACACCCTGTGGTTTCTCTTGTACTCCCTCCAGCTGCATGTCCCCTTCCCTGCCAAATGAGCCAGTATGGCCCACAACAGGTGGTGCCCCAGTTCTGGCTTCAGCTAAGCAAGAGATGAGCTAAACTCAGAGCTGAGCTACTGCCTGTCCCCAGGCTGTTACTCAAGTCTAAGGCAAGGCTTTTTTTTTCTCTCTTTATACTGAGGTGGGGTACAAAGAAATCTCATCTTGGATGCAAGTAAATGGAGTAAATTTGATGGGAAGCTTTCTAGTGAAAGCAGTAGTGAAGGTTTGCCCCTAGCTTCTGTATCATGCCATCAATTCAAGAAATTCCCCTTTAAATCATTGGAAAGGTGTCCTTGTAAACTAGTGGCATTCTGCAATAGACCTTTCAAAATATTTCATCATAAAGTGTAGAGCAGATTCAGATTTATACTGAATTAAACAAATGTCAACTCATTACAAAATTTGCCAAGGTTTACTTGACTCTAACTCTTCCTTTAATGGAATGATTTTTTTTTTTTCGTTTCTACACATGGAAAATAAAATACTACCTCTGAGTTTTGTGTTTCCAGTTAAATTTGTTTCTTCTTATTTGCCATGAATAGTGAGTATGAAGAAGAAAAGTTGTTTGTCTTAACGTATTTTTGATACTGTGTAAGTGACAATTTTGAAATGCAAGGAAATGCCTTATTATTTTTAACATTATGAGCTAAAATTGTATACTAGGCATTCGGTTCAACACCTTTAAAACAGGATACCAGTCTTACTTTACACTTTTATAAAGTTAGATACTACGTTGCATTGGCCAGGTACTAAATTCCAATAATTGCCTTGTGTGTAAAGACAATTTTGGTTGCAGTGTGAAGCTGTGATGCTTGTGTTTGTCACCCTTGAAAAGCCTTCTATCTCCCTCTGTTTACATTGTTGGTGTGCAGGATGACTGAGACTGCCAGCTGCTTATTTCAGCTCTGTGATTTAAAAGCTCTTTAGGTATATACGAACTCATGATCTCATCTCTTGTTTGGGAAGTCTGTGGAGATCCAAAAACTGTACTCTAAAATGTCCTTAGGTACGCTGTTGCTTCTAGCATGTTGCTAAATTAGCTTTGCAGAATAATGTATTTGAAAAATAGTAAAACATTACAAAGCAATGCATTGGTTCATCCTGCATGTCCAAATCCTTTGGAAGTTGATGAGAGTTTTCCCTTTGGCTTCAGTGGGCTTTGGATAAAACCATATCCAAAGGCAGGGTGTAGCAGGGACTTGCTTAGGTCAAATATTCCTTAAAACTTCCCTGAATTCTTCATTTTCCTGGGCATACTTGCCTCTCAGGAACCACCACTGACCTACATCCACACTGCTGTCTAACATCTCAGTCTATCTCTGACTCAGTTTCCTGATGTGGCAGTGCTGCTGCTTCTAGTCTTGCCTCTCTTACTCTCTCCTGTGGACCCTTAGCTTCCTGGGGCTAGTCAATTTCCTATATCAGCTGTCACAGTCCTCTGGGCAGACATGTAATCAGGCTTCACTGCTCACAGCTGGGCTGTAGTTCCTGCAAGCTTGCAAACTGTAGGCTACTGCAAGTCTCTGCCAGCCAACCTACTACAGTCACTCTCTTAATTCCCTATCTTTCCTTGTATATCTCCCTGGAAGCCCTCTTAACTTCCTGTGGCCAGCCAGTTATTCCCGTCTGTTGGCCCAGTCCTCTGGGAAGATGTGTAATCAGGCTTCACTGCCCTAAGCTGGGCAGTCCCGGCAAGCTTGCAGATGTGTGCAGCCTGCTGCAAGCCTCTGCCAGCCAGCCTGCCACACAGGGCAACATAAAGACTCTTACTTTTGCCTGTTCCAGTAACTAAGCAAACTGCTCTTGGCATATTGGTAAAGCAAGAAAATGAACCAGAGCAGTAAAATATAATGTTTGGCTTTAGATTTACTGTTTTCCTTTTCTTACCTGATTCCTAGTTGAAAAAAGAGGAGGATGTCTAAATATACTATAATGGAAATACAAAGAGCAGTTGGGAAGGTTCTTTAGCCACCTATGTTAACTCCTGGAGCTAAAATTGTTAAATGCAATATTTTATATAAAGCTGTTCATTTTGGTCACCACAGCAATCTAGAACAGGGCTCTCCAGGTCATGGGTGGGTTAAGTTGTGGCCCTCGGTCTCTTGTCTGGCCATGACTCCCCCTATTTCTCTGGTTGCAACAGTAGCCAGAGACTCTGGGCTCCTCCTCTGGCTTCTGTTGTTTTCCACCCGTCCCAGGGAGCAATGTGACATGGTGTGAAAGCCACATGGCATGCAGTGTACCTGTGGTTATGGGGAGTATTCACGTGGGGGGGGATCATTGCAGTGGAGGGAGGAGGGAGGCAGTGCCTGTGTGTGTGTGTGTGTGCACTGTAGCAGTGGGGATGCAGCTGTGTGGTGTAATGGGGAGGCATCTATGTGGCAATGCAGTCTGTGATCCCTATTAGTATGGCCTGTGGGGCATGTAGCCTGTTACTGGGCATGGGACCCCTGACTGCTTAGAGCAGGGGTTTTCAACCTTTTATAGTCTAAGTACCCCCAGTGGCTAAACACTGGGGGGGTGCAGACCGCACAGGTGAATGCCAAGCGGGGGTGGGGGGAGGGAAGGGTAGTGCCTGGCCGGACGTGGAGCCAGGGAGGTGGGAACAGAGTGTCACTGCCTTGCAGGGGTGGGGCAAGGGAAGCTCACGGGGTGAGGGCAGCGGCGCCTCTCTGCAGGGTGGGGAAGCTCACCGGGCTGGTGTGTGGTAGCTGCTGTGTGTGAGCTTCCCTGCCCTATAGAGGGGTGCCACTGCCCTCACCCTGCTCCAGCCCTGCTCCTGGGAGGTGGCGATGCTCCATCCCCCACCCACCTGCATGTGCCCCGTAGGACTGGTCCAAGTACCCCCAGGGGTATGCGTACACCTGGTTGACGTCCTCTGGCTTACAAGTTGGACAGCCATGAACAAAAAAGCTCCATGGTTAGAAAATAATGTCATTAGGAGAAACTGTGAAATGTATTTGAAAATAGCATTCTAAAGTAAATTTTATATTTTCTGAGTCTTGCTGTCAACAGCTATATTGTTGAAAAATGGTAATTGAGATGCTAGCAGCATGGGAGCACAGTGTCAGAGATTGTTAATTCATTATTAAATCTGGAGGAAACTGGTTTGCAATCTGAAAATCTTGTTTATGGAAACAGAGTACCTTTTGTTTAAATATTAAACATTAATGGCCGTACAATAATAAACTCATGGGTAACTATCATCTGCACTATTTTTTTTTGCATTGCTGTTAACAAAATCTGCTTCTTTTTTACATTTAAAAGGGTTGGGTATTGAATTCTGTGTTAAGCATTCAGAATCTTTATGGTTAGAGAAGGGTTTGCAAGTTTTAGTCTGCTGTGGGGTATGCTCCGGTTGTCACTCCTGATTCTAAAAAAACAAAATATATCTTTGAACATCACTTGTAAAACTCTTGCTGATTTGGTAATTAACATCATAATGACCAAGAATAAATTCACTCTCTCATCACAGAGGATTTCAAAAGTACTCAATGTAACACAGTTTAAAAAATGTAATTGTATCTATGACCGGAGTCAAACTCGAAGCCAGATCACAAGTTTGGTGGGCAGGCCGTCTGCCCAGATTCATTTGCCATGACTTGAGTGTTAACAATATATTAAACAGAAGGCAGCCCATTCACAACCCCAATGCCAGGGGGCGCCATCCATGGCTCTGTGTCACCCCTACGCCATGGCCCATGCTTTGCAGATGGCATCTAAGCTTTTAACAATTCCAGCCCCACACTGAGCCCCATTACACTCTAGCCTGGAACCCAGCCAGAGCCCTACTAATTAGGCAACCTCAATCCCTGACATCACTCAGGACAGGCAGCTCCCTAGACCTTCCCTCTTGGTTGTGGCTCCCCTCTGGGACCTTTGGCCACACAAGTCCTGGCCCACCTCGAGGCTAGTCAGAACCTTAGGACCCCTGGCTCTGGGCATCTCTCACAGTGGTTACTCTACCCTTTGACCATCCTGGTCCTGGCCTCAGCATTGACCAGTTAAGGGTTTTGTCTTGGCTCTCGTGTTGCTCGCTCACTCTCTTTTGCACGCATCCGCCTTCTCAGTCCCTACTATGGGGTTACCCACTCCGTTGTGGGGGCTTGGGTTAAGGCACTCCTACCTGCCTTTCACTGAGGAGCTGAGTGGTCCTGGTATTTGAGGGGGGCTGCCGTGCCACCAGCAGTCCCACCAGCCCTTCCTTTCCCAGCAGGGTGCAGTTCTAGGTCATGCCCAGGACCAGGAGCCTCCAAGCCATCCCCCTGGCTCCTTCCCTTACCTCCAGGATGTTCCATGCCGTAAGGGAGTCAGATGGTGTTGCTCACTCGGCTGTAAGCAAGCTAACTGCTGTCTCTGCCTGACTTACCTTTGTTTGAAAATGGCCACCTTAATCAGGCACCTGTTGCCTGCCTGCTCCAGCCCTTAAAGTAGAAATAAAATTAAAAGGGCTTCTTTCATCCTGTTAGATCAGAATACATTATGCTCAAATAAAGCAGTTTGATTTATGTAATAGTGGATTATAGTCCACATTCTGTTATCTCTTAGATCTTTGCAAACTCAGTGATTTCAGCATGATTTCACAGATGTAATGTTCGGCAGCTCCATCGGCACCACTGATTCTGAGTGCTTAGTTGTGTACATTTCTATAAGTATCAAAGTTATTGAAAAATTATGTTGTTTCTTATTTGCTTTTCTGGATTATTCTTTGGGCTTTAATCCTGCGAATGCTGATCACTTCCAATTTAACTATTCTGCCCCTTTCTTGAAAATTAAGTGGATTAGTCATGTGTTTAAAGTTAGTCACACATTGAAATGTTTGCAGGCTGAAGCCTAAATTTATCATGATTAGAAATCACTGCAGTTGATCTAGTCTGCTCTGAGATGGAGTGATACATATGTCATGTGATTCATTGGGTCAGTTACTAGAACAATAGTGAAATATTCAGAAAACGTTGATTTGAATTGTTTTGTGTTGTCTGCCAGTTACTCAAAATAAACAGGAGAATGCTTATTAAGGAAAGATTACTTGAGTAATCTGAAAAAAAATTACACTTTTGAATACAAAAAAACCCCCTTTCCTTTGTAGTATCTGTGGTGCACATCTGCCTCAAGCTTATCATATAGTTTAGTATTGTGGCAGTTGTATACAAATATTTTGTATGCAGAAATCTGACTTTTATTTAGTATTAGTTTTAATTTACTCTTGTTTATGATGTGGCTAATAGCGAAGGTTGTTTTTTACAGTCAAAGTCAAGAAAATTAATGAGCCTGTTAACTGAAAGAAAAATATTACCTTATTTGGCACAGCTTTGTGTTGTCATTGCCTTTTTTCAAGGAATTTGGATCTTAAAGTTACAGAGTCATGAGGGAAAATCTGGGCATGGTTTATATTTTTAAATAGAATACATAGAAAATTAAAATTGTGAGTTTAAGGAATAAGAATTTGATTCTGCAATGAGATTCAGAGGAAGAAATGGTATGACTTCCAAATAGATTATCTAAAATGGACAGATATTTGAGACCTGGTGCTAATGTTAATTTAACATTATTTTATTTCTATTTTTATTGGAATAATGAAAATATTTTATACTGACATGGTATCTGTGTGCCTCGCAAGAGAATGAAAGTATTTGCCTGAGAAAGTGTAGGTGCCTTGTGTAGCAGCGAGCTTTGAGTATAGACGCAACATGGCTGAAGATAAAAATAACAATAGATAAATGAGCTAAAGAGAAAAGGTTTGTAACTATGATGTGAAAAATAAAAGAATACATTCTGAGGAAGGATAACCCAGTGATTTAAGGTGATATCCTGGGATTTTAAGAGAATTGCTCTGCCACAGACTTCTTTAGTTACTTGGGGTCAGTCATTTAAGTTTTCTGTGCCATAGTTCCCATTATGAAAAGCAGGGTTGATTATACTTCCCTTAATCACAGGAGTATTTTGAGGGTAAATATAAAAAAAATTTATTTAGGCTTATAGATTTCATGGAGATGGACGTCGTAGCCACGTAGTTAGACATTCATTAAAGAATTAAATAAGATCAACTTGTATTCTTTAGACTACTTTCCTATTCAATCAATGTGGGTTTTTTTCCTACTACCAAATTCAATTTATCCCATGGATGTTAAAAGTGTTTTGTATCTTCAGATTCTCATAGGAGGCAAGTTTAAAAGATTCTTCATCCTGGTTGTCAGGATTTGCCATGGATTGTCCTAAAACTTTTTCACAAGTTAGGAGCAGCAGAGACAGGTTGTAATGGGGCGTATGCCACCTGTTTTGTATAGAAACTAAGTAAAACAAAGGTAGTAACATGGCATTTCCTGAGTTCTCTCAGGATACAGAGAATTCCTGGAAAATAAGTTAAAGGCAGTATAAAAACATGCTCTTCCTCATGAGTTTTACAAATACATCTTTTTGGTGGTTGTCTTCCTAATTTTATTGATGAAAGAATAAAAGAAATGATTGTAAAATCACCATATTACGATGTTTCGTATTACTTTTCCTTCAGTGAATTTCATATATTTTATTTGGCTATAAAATTCAGCTGTCAGCACTCTGTGCTTATCTTGTGATCTAGAAATCGCAGGTTTCAGCCAGAGATATTCTGGAAACAGAATTTGGCCCACAATTTTCATGATATATAAGGAAACTGTAATGTATAGCTCTAAAGTGAAGTTGTTTTCCTCAGCCAGTTAAGCAAAAATAACTTAATAAACAAGAGAAACAGAATAGCATGGGATTCTCTGAATGTTTGTCAGCATGGATCCCACTGTAGATGTGTGTGTACTTTGTGAATATAAGATTGAATTCCTCTGAATATCAGTGTCATTTAGAGCCATGCCCCATCCTGTGCCTCTGTGCAAGAGCTCCTGTACAAGACCATAAAGTGATGATTGGCAGTAAATTTCCTTTACAGCCCATGGCAGCAACATGGAGTCCTGGTTTATTTTACCCAGTAGTTCTTAGTTTTGGCTACATTTCTTTAGATGAATATAATTAATTGATATACAACTTCCATGAATGATTGGTAGTTTTGAACTGAATATTTTTGGTCAGAGTCCTTTGAAAATCCACCTCTGTAAATCTGTAAAAAGATGTCATCAAAATTCAGGAGAAGAGGTCTCCCCTCTTATCCCAAAAAAGACAATATGGTTTTAATTCACTCCAAGACCTCAGAAGGCTCAACAAATATATACACTGTCAGATGCAGGATAGTAACACTTGCCTCCATCTCTTCATTTCTTCAAGCACAAAATAGGTTCATCACTCTAGACTTGCATGATGCATACTTCTGAATAGCAATCCATCCAGTCTACAAGAAGTACCTAAGATTTACAGTGAGACACAATTTTCCCTGAGTCTTGGGTCCCCTAGCCCCGACTGGGCAGCTTGTCCTGGCCCAAATCCCTCCCTCGCTGTGGAGGCGTTGATCGGCCTCCCCCACACCCCTTCCCTCCCCGCTAGCCACAACAGACTTACCAGCTGGAGGCAGCTGCATCCAGCATGGTTGAGGACTGCTGCCTGTTTAGTCTATGGCCGTGTCTTTGAATCCAATTCAGTCGAATTGGGACAGTGACTTGAATTGCCAAATCAAATCACTATCCCTTCAAATTGGCTGAATCCAAATCAAATACTTGCCCCTTTGCACAGGCCTAGTGATTGCCCAGAAACTGAGGGCTGCAGGGACTCCAGGGGCTCTAACCATCTCTGGAAGGACACCTTGCCACAATTATAACAATAATAAAAATATAAATAACAGTTATGATAACTGTTGCTGTAAACTCCCAGATAGCAGTTTGCCTCCTCTTTGAAAGTGGTTAAAATGAATACAAGCAGTTTCCTACACTGTGGTGATGCAGTGTCATAGTGATGTACTTATATATAGTGCCTTTACTGGAAAAAAAATACTTTTTACCCTGTTGCTTAACTGTGCTACAAAGTCTTCAGATTATTTTTTAAAGCGTTCTTGAACAAGGGGCACTGCATAGGCTTATTTTGTATTTCTCTATGTCTCTCTTCCCTATCTATTAACAAAGTAGATAACTTCTTTTGGGGCACCTATACACGAGCAACGAGGGTGCTCCAGTCCACTGTAATGCATGTTCCAGCAGTTTCCAGCTTGTTCAGTGAGCCTTAAAGTACCTCCACCGCCATTTTTAAGTTAGGGGATGCTGATACATGAGATGTTCCCGGCGCTTTAATTAGACTGGCTCTCAGAGCCGCTCTATTTAAAAGCGACCCCTTCTCCCCCACCCTCCCCAATCCTGGAGTACACGTATAAATGCCCTTTACATTATCCCTGATATCTGGAGCCCTGGAAATGACCTGCCCTGTTTTTTAACATATTTGAAAAACAATCTTGCTAGGTATAACTAGGCTAACAAGATTTATATACAAGTGAGTATCTACTTTCAGATAAATCACAGGTTAAAAAGAAAAACACAGTAAGTGACATACTTTAAAAACTCCTAAATCCAAGCCTCATAGCTAGGTTAGGTGCCATTTTGGAGCTGAAAGTCCTGAGAGTTTTTTTCCACAACTGTGCTGATACCACCATGAGAATGGATTACAAAGTATTTTGAGCTTCTAATTGTTGTTTTTTTTAAGCTCTATTTTTAAAAATTAAGAAACATACAAGTATGAAACATGTTTCATATGCTTCTTCATTTGCTGTCAGCTAAAAATCTGACAAAAGTGGTTTTAGGACTACCTCTGAAGCTGTAAAACTATATGCAATGACCATATGCAGAAACATTGAAAAAATTAATTAAAGGAGCTCCTAGGAATCCATGAATAGATGCTCCTTCATAAATAACTTAACCATGCTGCCAGCCAGAGTAAGGAACAGTAATTTTTTTCTGTATAGGTCTTGCATATACTAGTCTTTTCTCCCTAAAATTTTCCAAGGCGCATAATTGTTGCAGCTTCATTGATATTGACTCTCCTTCTCACCCCATGAGCCTTTCACTCTTGACTGCAACAAAAGGCCAGCTTCAACAGGAAGGGTGGAAGATTCTCTCATTTCTTGATGACTTAGGCAACATCTGGAAAAGTGGGAAATCTGGGTTCGAGTCACCTCAGAGTGAGAAAAGGCATAGAGCCCCAGATTTTCCATCTCTTGAACAACAGCTGTTAAATATTAAAACTCTGAGGAAAAGGTGAACACCACCAATCTCACTGTTTGGCAGTCACTAATTGCATTTCTGCTTCCATCAACTTTCAGGCCTGTGAGAAGTTCCAGTACTGTAACTGGGGTGGAGGCGGGGAAGAAGGGGTGCAAGTAGGACAGCAGTCCTGGGATCCGCTTTTATGGAATGGCACAAAAACAGCCACTAATGCAGAAGTGGTTGACTAGTTCATGGACCAACCCCATGGAACCAGTTCTAGCCATGGACTGAACCTGTGTGCCAGGCCATAGACTGGCCCTGCATCATTCATTCAACCTGCGAGGCCAGATGAGTTGGGCATCACTGGTCTAGATGACGCTGAGCTATCCATTTGAAGAACCATTTCCACATGGAAATATGTCTTCTTGATAAATGGCTTCTCACTCTGTAGGAGGATTGCTTATCGTGCTTAGAAAAGTTTCTATCAGTAATGCTCAACCAGCCAAAATCAAAACCAACAGGTAGAATGACTCTAGGTCTGGGTACGATATCCAGCTGCAGTTTTGGGATATTATTTTTGGGCAGACCAGGAAATAGCTACTGGCCAAATAAGTGTGGGCAAAGTTGAAAAGGAGAACTCCTAAAGCTAACCATCAAGTGAGTTCTATAGAATCATGACCCTGGTCATGAGCTGCTCAAACCAAGAGTACAAAAGCCTTGCCCTTAGTTGTAAGGACTGTCAAGTTTGACAGAAGGCACCACGTATATTCACACTGATGTGGCACAGCTGCCCCAGGTATGTTATGTGCCAACATCACCGTGCTTGATCTCATGTCCTCTGCTACTCTATCCTTTGGCAGGTAAGTTTTCTGAGAGAGAGAATTAATCATACTGCCTTTGAGCTGTAATGTTCTGTGACACAGAGAGGAGGATTTCTCATATTTTTAGGAGTCCTGGTACAGGACTGGAATGCATCCTTGTGATGCCACGAGCTCCTGCTGGGACCCTACTGGGCCCCTGTCCCAAACTGCCAGTTGTTTAGATATGCATAGACAGTTACAGTTTTTCCTTATGTGAACAGCTACCATTGCCAGGCACTTTTCAAATACTCTTATTGCTGTGGAGAGTGTAAAAGACTGTAAAATGTTCTGATAATGATTTTGTTTCGCTGCGAATCTTAGGTATTCTTGTAGACTGGATGGATTGCTATTCAGAAGTATGTATGGGGAATAACCTTTAAGAAAATGTTGCAGTTTTCACAAAAGAAGCCCCTGGATGTTCTCCTGGAATAATTCATGCACATACAAGAATAGAAGTCTCTAAAAATCCAGATACCAAGCACTGTATTCGCATGTTATTAAAATTCTCGCTTGAGCATAATTCTTTTCAGCAGCAAAGATAGGAGGCTTTCACGCTTTCTGAGGTTTAGTATTAACTAAGAAAATTCAATCCTCTGTGAAACCAGCTGCTTCTGTTTATCGTTGACAGCCCTCAGACTCAGGAGAACATAGGGATTGCGCTGTTGGTAGGTTACTGGATACCACTTCTTGAGTGGCTGTGGAGTCTAATGTATGACAGGCGGACCCTCTGGCAAGTTGGACATGCAGACTTGGTTGAGCTTGCACTGGCATGCCATGTACCATTTTGTCTTGGCTGCCTCTGACAAAGGACAAGAGACTTATGGATAGAGAGTGCCTATTTAAATATCAGTAGATTCGTTAATAAAATATTATTAGGTCTTTGATACCAATTCATTCAAGAAGTTACATTGAACCTAAACAAAAATGCACAGGATTGTTATTAATTATGGATATTTACTAAAGAGGTAATAACAGTTGTGCAAAATCTTATAATGTAGAAAAAGAAGAGAAAAGTTCTTGATATCACAGACATTTAGAAGTTGGCCTGATAATAGACTTATGACTTCAGGTTAATAACAAGATAATAAACGCTACTGCAGCTGTTGCGTCTGTAAAATCAGTGGTAAGATCATAAGATTAAATTGGACTCACACATTCTGTCATCCATTGATTCTAAACTTGATACTCCCCCCACCCCTTCCCCCTGGATATTTTCTGTGAAAAACCATAATGAGGCAATGGATTAGTTTAGAATGACATGACCATGAGTTACCAAAACAGCTGTGAGAGAAATATTCCAAGTTGACAGAATGTATAGATCTCATTTTTAAGACGTTTTGGAAGTTTTATAATGAAGTGCACTTGCTGGGAGAAACTAGTACTTTTTTTGTCTCGAGTACCTGAGACCAAAAGCTCAACCAAAGAGTTCCATCCATTTTTTGTATATTATTTGTGTTTTACCTACCTTTTATATAGGACTTAGGATTTCTATTTTTTGTAATAGTAACTGTATGTTCATGTCCCTTTTAATTATGTGGCATATGTATTGCAAAACAAAAATCAATAAATAGTGTTTATTTTTTAGAAGGGAAAGTTTTGCAAGAGACTTTTGCAGAAGTTGGCAAAGGCTTTGCATAGCTAAAAGCAAAGTAACTTACTTTTACTCTACTTTTTCACAGCAGTGGGAAGCATCTAATTTGTCTGAATGGAAATAATATTTTTCTGTCTGAATATTCAAACACCTTCTTCCTATAAATTATCATTTTAAACAAATGACTGATATTGCTATAATAATTTACAGCAATTGAAAGTACTCAAATGAAAAAAATGTTTGTTTTCAGGGAAAAGTATAGACGTACTAAGCCAACACACTTTAGGTAACAAAGTGCATCCAAACAGAACAAAGTTTTGGAAACCTTACCCCTTCAAGTAAAGGGGTTGTTTATAACCAAGGAGGTCCCTTACATTCCTGTGTTCCTAGTTGTGAAAACTCATAAATATATGTTTAATTTTTAGCACTTGTGTAGTCCGTAATGTAATGCATTTAAATCACTATATGAAAGTGTTATAAAGAAGAAATAAGTGTTGCAAAGTGAATTCAGCTTTGATCCCTGAGTTCTGGTTTAAACTCTTGAACTTTTCTGCTTATAATATGGAAGGGTTATCAAGTTAGCACCAATGTTCTTTTCGTCCACCAGTATTAAGAATGAGATACCAAACAGATACATCGGGAGGTGGGAGGGAAAAATAATTTGATATAAAAATAAGTGGCTTGCAGATTCACTCTTAATCTGCATTTGAATTTCACTGGAAAGTTCAAACAGAATTTACATGGGTCCAATTTTATCCAATCTATAACAAGTGTTTTAAAAGAAGATAATATAGAAATCGGTCTCATCTTCACAGAGGAATTCACTGGCAGAGCTGTTGCAGAATAAGCTGTAGCTGAAAGTGTCCGCTTCTGTAGACTTTGTTTCAGAACAGTTATTTTGCTTTGTGAGTAATTATTTTGAAACAAAGTCAGTTTTATTTCAGAAAAGTGATATCAATCACTTTCCCAATATAGACATTTACTGGTGACAGTATCAGCTACATCAACCTAAAAAAGCCAATTGCCAATAATGTCAATTTTCCTTTTATCAGTACCAATATGATATGGACCGATGTATCAGTGCACCTCTAATACAGATATTTTATATGCACTACAAGCTCACAAATTTTTCAGCAAACAGTGCAAAATGTTCTCTACCTTCTCATCCACCCAGTTCACTGTTGTTTTGGTAGGCTATTCAAATCTCTTCCCTCATTGCTCAACATATTGTGAAGATCTTCAAAATACTCTGAGGCTCCTCATTCCTGTGTTCCCATCAGTGAGACTCATACCTCATTTGGATCCTTGAATATAGTTTCTCAATGGAAGACCTCAGTTGTCCCATTGAATCTTTTTTGGGCTTGGCCTTTCATTGATTTGAGGGATAAAATGTTAATGGACTTCCAAGCTTCCTCTCATGTGGTGCCAACATGGAGTTTCACTGTACCTCAGAATATGATCTTTCTTTTCCTTTTACATGCTTTAATGGCATCTGCAATGGGGCCATCACGTGGCTGGTCTCCATACCAGCCCACCCCTCTGTTTAGGGCAGTCTACCCTATCTCTCCTGCCATGACTTGGTGTAATAAACTTATTGTGAAATACAGGAGGCTGCCATTTAACGCCTCAATGCCTAGGGCGTTACACACAGCTCGGACCTGCCTTTTAGCGTGTCCCATGCCTCGCAGATAGCATCCAAAATACTAGGCTCCACTGGCCCAAACTACCAACTGTTTCCACACTCTCCACTTTCTTCATCATCTGACCCAAAACTCAGCCTCAAAATGTCTGAGGACTTACGGGGGTCACAATTCCTCTTCCCCCTCACTGGGACTACTCCACCACCCTCTCACTGGGGCACTAAACACACCCCTTCACTGGGGCTCACTCAACTAGCTACTTATGGGGCTGGCCTGTCCACAGCCCTTCAGGTAGCCCCTGCAACCCTATTCTTCACTGAACTGCTCAGGCCTTCAGGCTGCCTTTGCGGCATTACTGTGCATGGCCTAAACTTCAGTTGACTTCTCTGCCCCCTTGCTATGAGGCTACTTTTTTGCTCCCTCCCTGGGGCCAACTCCACACCCTCCTAACTGGGGTATCGGGTCTTATACCTTATGGGCTCAGGTGTCCGAAGACATGCCTGGCCCCACTGCCTTTCCCTACTCTGGGTTACCCACTGGGATGCAGGAGCTAGGGCTGTAAGGTGCACCTTGCCTTGCACTGGGGAAGAAACTGGCATGGCGTTTCATGAGGACCACCCCACTATGGGTGGACCCACCATACCATCCTACTCCAGCAGGGTGTAATTTTCAGGCATGCCCCAGAAACAGGAGCCTCCTGTCATCCCCATAGCTCCTGCCTTTACCTCCGAGCAGCAGTTTCAGCTGGGTGGTGGTCTTCCGGCTGCTTGCAGCAGATTGCTGCCCTAGCTGTGAGGTCCTGGGTTTAAAAAGGAGGCTGCTCAGCCCCCTCCTATCCCAGGGCCCTCCTGCAGTCATGTGATGACTGGCTTGTTACCTAGCTCATACCTGCCAGCTGCCCTGTTGCATGCTCTGACCCTTAAAGTGGCAGGCACCAAAGGTGCTCTGCCACAGCATCATTGACAATTCTGAACAATTTAAAATATTGCTGGGCATTTCTATATCTGTTGAAATGAATGGGATAGGTCATCCATTTTAGAACTTATCTTTTCAAGGTTCATAAATGCAGAGAGAGGTGGCTGAGTTGATTACAGTTAGTTCATGTTATCAAGGCTACTTTATAGTCACAATAGTTAGAAATTTACTTTAAAAATAACATGGGCTTAGATTCTAAGGACAAAAAGGCAACATGAAAGAGGTGCCTGTATTATTGTACAACTATGCAATCTAAGCCCTGCATCCACTGATGGAAATTCGTAAGTGATTTCCTACATTCCCATTCCCATTTTTACCCCAATTCTCCTTGTAGGTGACATTACCTGATTAATTTCTATTCTTTTACTGTTTAGAGCAGATTTTTTCACCAGGTGCTATATACCTATTTTTTAACTGAACTGAAAGGAAACTAAAAAGAGATGATTAATAAACAGACTTCAGCTTTTTTGTAGTGCAAGACCAATGGAATTTTTGTTTGGTTTTTCAATAAGTTAATAAATTGTTTTAAACTAAAGGCAAGAAAAATATGAAAAAAAATACAATAAAATGATAGAACTGCCATCCTTTAAAGTTCAAGGGAAACACTTACTAATTTCTTGATATTTAGGACAGACAGGGTCAGATCTTTGTCTGGAGTTAGTCTCCATAACTCTTTTCAACTAAAACAAGACTAGCCGTTTTGTTAAATCTAAGCGACAGGTTCAAATCAGACCATTGCCATAAGACTACACCAAATAGAAATCCAAAAACATTATGGGGGTTTTTTGAGTTCTATTGAAAGAGAACAGTTTATCTTTATGAATCTATTTTCCTATCTATCTCTTCTGATATGCTGTTGTTTCTGAAGACATCATTCTATGTAATAGTTAAAAAATGAAACTATAATATGGGGTGGGATTGTCATAATTTATTTTTGCTAAGTAGGAAACTAATGCCTCTGCTATCCCTATTATAGCTGTAATGTTCAATGGTAGTGACACAAATCTCTTAAACTCTTTTAAAATATCTTGCTGTTTATGTTTAACGATAACAGTATTAGGGAAAAGACATTTAAAAGTCATTAATGTTGACTTGTAAGATCATTTAGTAGAATCTGTTTATCACTATTTATTTTTGGAAGAATTTTTATTGTTAGATGAGGGTCTTAAAACTGGTACAAATATTTTGATATACTTAGACTAGGTATTATAGGCGTTAGTGACAAAGTTGCTTTTAAAGAGTTTAGTTAAAATAAAGACTTCTGTCTTGTATGGGATGGAGGAAATACTCTGTGTTCTATCAGATTTGGTATAGCAATATTAATAATCACTTGTATTTCAAGTGCAAAACTTGCTGATGGAGTTAGTTGTATTTTAATAGATCATTGACCCATCAATCAGACTCTGACCACTTCAGAGATAAAAAGCTATGATTCTATTGGTCTTTATGAATAGCGCAGTCTTCTGTAAATTAAGAAATGGTATAATCATTAACAGCAGTAATGGATATGTGCATTCAGGTTTAAACTAGTATCTCTAAGAGCTTCAGCTGTTATTATCATTAATGTAGTTAACTCTTTCTCTACCTGAACATGATCAAGATGTATTGTGTAATAGGGCTGTGTGAAGCTTCGGGTGCTGATTCGTTTCAGAGGAGATATGGCCCAATTTGGTGGCCAAATCTCTGAATCTGAATTGAATCAGAAGACCAGTAAAAAGGTCTGAATCAATTCAGAAAGCTTCAGCAATTCCGGTAGTCCCTGCTCACTGCAGCAGGGAACTGGAGTCAGACTCCCTGCTGGTAGGTAGGGGGTGGACGTGGGGACCGTGGCAGGACCCCTGCAAGGCCCATTCCCTGCCTGCTCCCCCAGCCCCCCTGAGCATCCCTCACCCCCTGCCCACTCTCCCAGCCCCACCCCATTGCTGCCCTGCCCAGCCCAGCCCCACCACCCAGCTCTTTAAACAACAACAAAAAAAAGCCCCCACTCACCAGCTGCTGCCAGGTGGAGGGGTGATACCCGCTGCCCTACACCACGTGGAGGGCTCTGCCACGAGCCCCCTGATCCCTGCCTGCTCTCTCAGCACCCCCATGGTTTCCCTGCCTGCCCCAGCTCCTAGCCCGTAAAAGAAAAAAGGAAAAAAAAAGCCCTGATACAGCAACCCCAGGGCTTCTGGGGACTTGTGGCAGAGTCCCCCCACACAGTGCAGGGCAGTGGGGATCGCCCCTTCCCTGCCCCCCCCGCCCATCCGTGCTCCCCCCCGCCCCAGCCTGGCAGGAGCCGGTGAGTCTGGGCTTTTGGGCTTTTTTTTTTAAGGCCTGGGAGCTAGGGCAGGCAGGCCAGCCATGAGTGGAGGCTGGAGAGCGGGTGGAGGTCAGGGGGCTTGTGGCAGAGCCCCGCCACTTTGCGTGAGGAAGCAGGAATCGCTCCTCCGCCTGGCAGCAGCCAGTGACTACAGGGTTTTTTTTTAAAGATCTGGGGCCGGACAGGGCAGCCATTGAGAGCAGGTGGGGGATGGGGCCGTTTCAGAGATATGGCTGATTCAGCTGTGGCTGAATCTCTGAATCTGATTTGGCTGAATCGATTCAGGACAGTTATTCGAATCACCAGATCAAATCATTGTCCTCCAAATCAGCCGAATCCAAAGCGAATACTAGCTGTTTTTTGCAAAGACCTACTGTGTAACGCTTTAAATTTCTGGTAGTGATAGGTGAACAGTTTATATACAAACTGGTAATTTATAACTTGTTTTTTAAAGGACTGCAATAGAGTCAAAATCATGATTATTGCTTTTTTTCAAACTTCATTTCTTGGAATTTTTTAACACAAAAATCAAAGTGAGTGTTCCGTTACAGAAATTTTAATAAGATGTAGAACTACCTCCTAAAGAGTATTGTTTTAAAGGGCCATTGCCACATTGAATCTTAAAGATAGCCTGCCGGGCTTCATTGAAATGTTAAATGTATTTCATGTGTTTTAAAACTTTTACTGATTGTGAAGTAATTTGTGATGTTGCTGTGTAGTGCCTTTACCATAATAAATCCCTTTGGAATCACCAAAGTAGGCTGCTCTGTAGTGGGTCACTTGGTGAACTGAGCACAAGACAAAGGCTGATAATGTTACTTAGGTTCAAAGACCTTAACAAAAATTGCTTGGAAGGAATGTGATTTAAGTGCTATTTAATGGTCAAACGACTTATGAAAATGTTCAGGCTATATAGAAAGCCTGAATTTCTAGAATTAGCCTCATGATTTTGTGTTTGTGTAATTTATTTATGATAGAAAAAGTATGGGGATACCAATTTTATATAGAACAGAAAAAGTGTTGATCTCGTTTGAGAGAGAGTCAAAAGTTATGCTGTTAGTACCCGAATTTACATGCAGGCATTTTTCTCAATTGCAGAATTGATAGAGAAAAAAATGAGGGGAGACTATATAGACAATTAAGGTACTGATAAAATATTGCGTAAATGAAGATCTGCTAACACTTAATAGTTATTCTTTGTCATTTTAAAATTACCATGTCGGTTGAGCAATGCTATATGTTCGTTGTATATGTTCTGTGCAGCCTAACTTACTTTGAATATATTTTAATGCATCAGATAATCTTTCAAAATAAATGATTCATAAGATAAAAAAATCTTCTCAAAAAAGTTGGCAGAACTTCTTCATATTGGAACTTCCATTAATCCACTTCGAGTAAGGCATTTCACAGGGTTTCATGAGGTATCTCCAGACATGTACAGTAATAAAATCTGCCAACACACTTATTTATTTGAAGCTGCCAGACATTTGAAACATTTCATACCTTGTGTATGTATATGATCTATATAATGATAAAGTATGTAAGTGCTATTAAATCATGAGGTAATGGTTTAATTAAAAAAAAATCTCAGCCACCCACAATTATCTGCAGAAAAATACAACATTAAAATGGCTGTGAAAGCATTTGTGTATGGAGAAAATCCACTAAGATAAATTTCATCATATAATTGGTCATTACTTGCAGTGTAGTTCCCTGTGGTTCGGTGGTAAAATCTTTGTCTGCCATACAGGAGATCTGAGTTTGATTCCCTGATGCTTATACAACTACAGCCACGGAGGCATCAAACGTTTGGACTTAGTCTGGCCTTTGGATTTGTCTCTGGGCTAAATGGGGGGGGTGGAATGTCTGGGCAGCCTAGGCATGTGTCAAAGGTCTGGGTGACCTCTTGTGCATATGCCATGATCCAGAAGGACTGACAGTTGCCAAATCATTACTTGCAGCATGTATGTGTATGTGCTCTTACGATATAAGTAGACAAGGTTCTTTGGGTAGATGTGATATCTTTTATTAGACCAACAATGATATGAGCATGCATACCACTTAAACCAGTTTAAATCTGAATTGGGCAGACATACAAGCCTGTTAAACCAGTAGGATTTCTTTGCCAGACGGTTACAATTTTTATAAGTTACGCTAAATAAAAGTCCCACCTCAATTCTTTTGGATTTCTAAAGAGTATTTGCTGCTTCTCCCCGCACAAGCAGTTATATCAAATAAGCAAGTAACACATCAGCTATTCTGCAGTACAGGTTTTCCTCACTGTATGTACAAATTCGCTTTTATGCAATGACCCTTTTTAAACTAAAAAATTAGTTATATGCGAGGTAAATTCACTCTTATGCTATTGGTGTGGTGGAAGCCCACAGTTAGTTAGTTGCTTTGTGCAGTGCACTGTGGGAGTGACATCCACCAAAATATAGTCTCCTGTGTGGATTTGTGCTCCTCCCTCATTGTCTGAGATGTGTTTCTGTAGTTGCCATCCCCATTATGATAATGCCCTGTGCTTGTGTACTGTCTGCTGTTGGTGAGTATCAAAATTGTCTTGTAAAAATGGTAGAAATAGGTCTGAGGGTCAGTACAGTCCAGGTCTTGGAACGTATCCCTATTTGTTACATTGTAAAGTGGGTTCCTTTTATGTAAATTCAAGTTATGCATGATTTTGCAGGAATGCATGTACAGCATAAAGCGTGGGAAACCTGTAATTACCTGTGTGCCCATTCTTACCTTGCCTTAAGTGCAAGAAAACATCCCATTTTCACTGGAAGGGTGTGAGCCCTTCATTTAATGCAAAGAGTATACTATATATATGTGCAGGTACCACGGAGTAGCTGATGCACCGTAAACTTACATCCTTGTTTATCTGGCAGTAATTTCTTTCATAGTTTCATAGTTGTTAGGGTTGGAAGGGACTTCAATAGATCATCGAGTCCGACCCCCTGCCCTGGGCAGAAAAGAGTGCTGGGGTCACATGACCCCAGCCAGCTGCTTGTCCAGTCTCCTCCTAAAGACCCCCAAGGTGGGGGAGAGCACCACCTCCCTTGGAAACCCATTCCAGATTCTGGCAACCCTTACTGTGAGGAAGTTGTTCCTGATGTCCAACCGAAATCTGCTCTCTGTCAGTTTGTGGCTGCTGTTCCTGGTTATTCCAAGGGGTGCCCTGGTAAACGGAGCATCTCCAATTTCTTGCTGCCTCCGCCCCCCTGCCCCGCCGATGAATTTGTAAACAGCCACAAAATCCCCTCTCAGCCTTCTCTCGTGGAGGCTGAAGAGATCCAGGTCCCTCAGTCTCTCCTCATAGGGCCTTACCTGCAGGCTCCTAACCACACAAGTGGCCCTCCTCTGGATCCTCTTGAAGTGTGGAGCCCAGAACCGGACACAGTACTTCAACAGTGGTCTGACAATGCCACATGGGAAGTATCATCTCCCTGGACCTGTTCATGATGTACCTGCTAATGCATGATAGAGTGCGATTAGCTTTACTGATACTTCAGCACGTTGACAGCTCATATTCATCTTGGAGTCAACTATGACTCCATGGTCCCTTTCTGCCACTGTGCTGTTGAGAAGGTCATCCCCTAGCCTATAGGTGTGTTGGTGATTGCTTCTCCCTAGATGCAGCACTTTGCACTTGTCTTTGTTGAACTTCATCCTATTCTTTTCTGCCCACTTTTTTCCAATCTGTCCGTCTGCCTGGATTTGATTCCTTCCCACTAGTGTGTTAACTTTACCCCATAATTCCATGTCATCTGCGAATTTGGACAGAGTGCTTTTCACGCTCTCATCCAAGACATTGAATAGCACAGGTCCAAGGACCAAGGCTTGGGGGACCCCACTGCTCATCTTTCTAGGTCGATACCAACCCATCCACCACCACTCTCTGGGTGCAAACCTTAAGCCAGTTTGCCACCCACCTGATCATGTAATCATCTATGTCACAGCAGCTCAGTTTGTTTATGAGAATAGGATGAGATACCATATCAAAGGCCTTCTTAAAACCCAAGTAGTTGACATCTACCTCAACTCTTGCATCTAAGTATTTTGTGACCTGGTCATAAAAAGAAACAGGGTTAGTCAGGCAGGATCTACCTGCTGTGAACCCATGCTGGTTGCCTTTCAGCATTATTTTTCCTGCTGGGCTCCCACAATGTGATCCTTGATAATTTTTTTTAAAGGTTTTCCCAAGGATAGAAGTGAGACTAACCACCCTATAATTTCCCGGATCCTCCTGCCTCCCCTTCTTGAAAATAGGGCCCACGTTGGCCCTTTTCCAGTCCTCTGAGTGCTCAAATAGCCATGCAAGTGGCTCTGCTATGACACAAGCCAGTTCCCTCCATACCCTTGGATGAAGATCATCTGGGCCTGCTGACTTAAATACATTTAGCCCCTCCAAATGTCCCTTTACTGGGTCGATGCTGACTGTTGGTTTGCTGGTGTTCCTCCTGTGCCTATCTATAATGCAGTTGGGAGAGTTGTCTTGATCGGTGTTCAGGAATACAGAGGCAAAAAACTCATTGAAGAGTTCAGCCTTGTCCCTCCTATCTGTCACCAGTTGCCCTAGCTTGTCTTGTAGGGGTCCTATGTTACCCTGTGCCTTCTTTTTGCTCCCTACCTGAAAAAGGACTTCTTGTTGTCTTTTGTCGCCAGCCTGAGTTCCATTGCTGCTTTGGCCTTCCTAACTGACTCCCTGCAAGTGCAAGCCAAGGAGGTATACTCCTTGGTAGCTACCCCCTGCTTCCACAGCCTGTATGCCTCCTTCTTTGCACCTAAGCTTTCCTGGATTTCCCTGTTCATCCAAGAGGGTTTCCTGGCCCCTTTGCCCCCTTTTGTGCACAGTGGGATTGTCTCCTTCTGCTCCCATATGATAGCTCCCTTGAGGAACAACCACCCTTCCTGGACTCTCATTTCACCAATGCTCTTGATCTTCAGTGCCTCACTAACTAATCTCCTGAGCACAACGAAGTTAGCCTTTCTGAGGTCTAGCACTTATGCCCTGCTGATTTATTTTTCCCACCCTATGCTGGGTAGTGAATTCAGTTAGTCGATGGTCACTATCCCCTAGGTTACCTTGTACCTGCAGATCCCCCACCAGGTCATCTCCTTTAGCTAGCACCAAGTCCAGCAAAGCATTTCCCCTAGTGGGGCCGTATATCTACCGTGTTAACTGAAGATCCTGTATACAGGTTAAGAACCTATGTGAGCAGTTTTAGATCTGGCTGACTGCTCCCACCAGATGTCAGGGTAGCTTAAGTCAACCCATGACAACCATGTCCCTTGACTGTACAGCCTCTGAGAGCTGCCTTGAGAATTCTGGGTCTAGCTTATCCTCCTGGTGTGGCAGTCTGTAATAGACTCCCACTACCAAGTCCCTTTCCCCCCAACCCCCTTATATTCTAACCCAGTACCTCAATTTGCCCCTCCTCTGATCCCATCTTGATTATAGATGTGTATTGCTCCTTAACATAAAGAGCAACACCCTCTCCTTTTTTCTGCACTCTATCCTGTCTGTACAACCTATAATCCTCAATGCTTACTGCCCAATCATGAGTAGGGTCCCACCAGGTTTCAGTTAGCTCAACCAGGTTGAAGTTATTGCTTGCAAGCAGGAGTGCAAGTTCCTCCTGCTTGTTCCCCATTCTCCTAACATTAGTGTAGAGACATTTAAGGCCCACAATGGGTGCCTTTGATACCCCTCTGTCCTGATGCCTATCAGGCCCCTTAGTACTTACCTGGGCTGAATCCAGTGCATGGTTCATGGCTCACTGATCCTAGGATCTCTTTGTCCTCTGCATCCCCATCCCCAACGAACCTAATTTAAAACCCTACGTAGGAGATCAGCCAACTTGTAAGAGAACAGACTCTTACCTTTCGAAGAGAGATGAAGACCATCACGTCCCAGGATGCCTCTTTCATGGAAGTGCGAATCATGGTCAAAGAAGCCAAAACCCGCACGATGGCATGAACTCTGGAGCCGCAGGTTGACTTTTCTGATGTAGGTGTCTTGATGCTGATGGCGACCGCTGACCGGATTGACGAGAAGACCACCTGTGTCCCTGACTTCCAAAGCCTGGACCCCAGAGCCCTGCAGTCATTTATGATACAGTCTGGACTACCCCTGGCCACATCATTTGTGCCCACGTGGATGAGGACCTCATCTGGCCCTCCGACTACTATCCCATGGTCCTCATCCATGTGGGCACAAATGATGTGGCCGGGAGTCCTTGCAGTGATGTCCTGGATCCAGGCTTCAGCCAGGCAGCATACCTCCTGCGCCATGGGATCTGAGCAACAGATTGGTCCCTCCATTCCACCGCAATGACTCGGTGTCTCTTTCTCCGGCGGCCTAGTTGTCCCTCAGCCTGCATGGTGGTTGTTATGGATGCGGCTTCCCCTGCTGCATTCTTCTCCAGTGCTGCCAGGGCCTAATATCTGTTCCCCAGCTGCACTGGAGAAGTTATCTTAGCTGTATGATGATTGGCCTTGGAGGCGACCTTCTTCCATTCATCTGCATCAGGTCTCTCCTGTGTTGCCTCTCCACTAGGTGTCTGATTCTGAAGAGAATGGAAATTACCCGTCAATCTCATCCTCTGCAGCCCTGATCCCCCACAGCCTGCTAACCTCTGCCTTGAGTTCCTCACCTGGCTCTTCAAGGTCTCAGGCTGGGCAAACATGGGACAGGTGAGGGAACTCCAGCTCCCCCTGCCTTCCCCGGGCCAGGGGCCAGGGTGCCGCCAATCCTCCTGAGGGCTCCGCCTGGGTGGAAGCCTCAGGAGCCTTGGGTGGGAAGCATCACCAGGGCTGGGTCCCTGGCTGTGTGTTGTGTCCTTTCTATGGTTGAAGATTGAAGGCTCCTCCTCTTCCGCTCTGACTTACCTTGTGCACCAATCGTACCCATGCATAGCCCTGCGCACTGCCTGCAAACTGCTTCCCCTGTTGGCAGTCCCTGTTTGCTGGCTTCCTGGTAACTTGTTCATTTATTTCTATTAAGACCTGCAATTTATTACCTTCCCTTTTGTTCTTTCTCCTCTTCCTTGAAGTCTACAGGACTTAAAGTGTGTACATGCTGTTTCAAATCTTAAAGGTTTAAGAATTCGATTCTGATTTGCAGAAATGCAGGTATATAGCATCCCAGAAATTAGGATATTGCATTCAAAACTCTTTTAAAAGAACATTTTTTAAGATTTTGAACTTACACAATCAAGTTACTGAAAGTCAGAATTAAAGCTGCATATCCATATACTCTATAATGCAGTTTTCATGAAATAATCACTGTTTTATAGCTACTTCCATAATATGCCTAAGTTTTATATAGGATCACATTTCATGAGGTCTATATTACCTTCTATGAACTCTAAGAATACGAAGGTGTATCTGTGTCATAGAGTTTAGTGACCCCTAATGGTCTATTGTGAAAATAAAAAATGAAAGAAAAATATGTTTGTTTTTTTTCATTGCAGTGTTTATTATAATATCCTGGTTTTTCTTTTGTAGTGGACCAAATTTTTAAGTTCCTTTCTGTGATTGTTATGCTTGCCACCATGACCAGATTCCAGCAGCCCCCAAAACATTGAGATAGATAGATAGATAGATAGATAGATAGATATATATATATATATATATAACCAGATGTATCTGCATTTTGAACTCCTACATTTAGAGAGTTGCATTTGGATAGCAGTAAGGCTAAATTATTCTTGATACATAATCCAGTTTTGAAGAATGTTGTAGTAGAAATGAAAAAAATAAATCCTTTGTTTCATATTTCCCTAGCTGGACTTGTCTTAATATGCAAGAGAGGCTGGACAATTCTGTCTTTACGTATATGAATTAAAGCTACTATTGAAGCATTTTTCTTAAGTTTCACTGTGATATTTTAGAGGTTATTGAAAGACTAACTTAGGAATTCAGTAACAACACAACTTTTAAAGAGCTGCTGTATTAAAATAGTCATCTTCCCAATGTGACTTTATTTTACTGCACTTATTTGTAGCTTTAAATATGTATTTTTAAAAAGGATTTGCATTAGTAATTTTTAGACTGGTTTTAACGTTTTTTAAATACATAGCATCTCTTTGAGATCATCTTCTGTGGTATGACATGAAATGTGAATTAGGTTGTAAGAAATTTTGGATATAGTCATTTGCCTTGTAAATATATCTGAATTATATATATTATCTAAAAAATTAATTCATGTTACATTTTTTAAGCATCAAATAATGGTATTGAGTCTTTATAGAAATGAAAAAAGTTTAGCTTCCTGGAAATTTTGTTCAGGAATGCTCAGATTTCATTCCTATGTACACAAAGTTACATCTGTTACATAAGGACAATGACACCCTGATTTTTAAATTATTATTTTTATAAATAGAACTGTTGGGAAAAATAACTCATTCACATTTTTCTGTACTAGAAATATTTAATTGTATGGATTGTCAAAAAATGTAAACTGGTTATATATGTTGTTTTTAGGGCATTTTATTAAATACTACTGTTTCCGGTTTAATTATTTGGAAATACGTGACTAGTTGGAAGATACAACAGTTTTTTGGCATTTTATGTGAATATATGAAGTACTGCAGTTATTGCACTAAATTACGTGTTCTCAAAAATCAAACCTATGCAGTAATTGAATATGTCTGGAAGACGACAAATCCATGTTTTCTTTGGAGCACCCATCATTCCAACTCAATTGGAGGTGTATGAGAAAAAGTGTTCTTCAATAGCTGCTGCTGAACCATGGAAAGAACTACATCTTTCCTATTGTGGGCATGCCTTAAGCTTTTCCTCTGAGAAAGTAAAAGAAACTGGCCATGTAGAACTTCAAGCAACAAACTCTGTGGACCTGACTCATCATATCAAAAATCAGTTTTCTTTGAACTCTGGACAGAGGAGATTTGAGGTTGCAGAAGACTGTATGACATCTTGTGTTTCAGTAATAGGAAGCATGGACATTCTTGACAATGCACCTACCAGAACTGGTGATCTAACTTACTCTGATTATCAAAAATCTAAAGATAGAGAAACATACAAAAATCAAGTTGCATATCAACAGCCTCCTCAGATATTTACAAAAACAGAAAAACGCCATAGAAAACAATCAAAGGACTGTTTTTCAAACTCTACTGAAAGTGATACCAGACATATGAAAGACAACTGCTGTGATATTTCTGATTTGTTTTCCAGTGCCAAACAGATTAGCATACATCTAAAATCTGTGGGACAAAAAGATGTTACATCAGAATTGAATAGTGTTAATCATGAACATCTGAGTCAGTATCTGGAGATGTGTTTTCCCATGAAATTAGAAGAGTCAAAACCAAAAATAATTAAGAATGATTGTTTCAACCTTGCAGTATCAACAGACACTGAATTTCTTAGTATAATGACTTCAAGTCAAGTTGCCATTTTTGCACAAAAAACATTTAAAAAACAAGCTGCACAACTAAGTGGATTAGAAACAGGAACAATGTGTGTTGAAAGAAAAGCAGCTTTAAGTCAAACCTTTAAATTGAACCATAATGCTGGAAAATGCATTAGTGTGACTGAAACTGAATACAGACAAGAGTCTTCCAAGTCTCGTGGACTTTTCAGTTCTGAAGGTGCCAGAAAAACTAGCTGCTTTGAGTCTACAAAAAACCCAGATTCTTGTGAAAATACAAAAAGGTCCCTGCAGCTCTTTAATGTTTCTGAACAGCTTCTGAATGAGATCCATATTGAACCACTGAGCACAGGACTTCTGTGCTCCCAAGTAAATTATTCTCATAAATTCTCTTCTAAAAGAGCCCGAACATTTGAAGATACTCCAAGTATTATTAATTCGGTACCTAAAACCGAAAACTCAAAGAGAGCTAAATTGTCTTGTTCTTCAGCTAGTCCTGGAATAATAGCAGATCGAGAGAAAGTATTAGAATTTGGGAAACTCCAGAACACTCCATTATTACTTAAAAACTGCTGTTGCAAAAGTCAGAAATACGTTGTTTTGGTCGTAGTAATACATCCGTGTCATGTCAAAGAAATTCTAATTAAGTCAAGATCAAAATCTTCCTCTAAAATTCCCATAGCAACTATTGTTGTTATCGACCAGTCAGAAGTAGAAAGAAAAATTGTGCTGTGGCGAGCTGCTGCATTTTGGTCACTCACAGTGTTCCCTGGTGATATTGTACTACTCACAGGTAAGAACTCCCTTTTGTTTTCTTTTTTAAATTAATCTCTTCATCTCTTATTTATGTGTAGTGATTTGAATATGTCACAGTTAAGTCGCTCAAAATCATCTCAACTATCTAGCCCCTTCAACAACAACAAAATTTGACTTTTAGGGAGACCATTAAAAAATTACTGTACAGTGTTTGGAGAATCTTTGGGTACAATGTTTAGAGAATCTTTGGGCTCTGAAAGACTTTACATTTTATAGTAGCATGTTAATCGTGCAGTAAATTATTCAGCCAATTTATGATGTGATAAAATGGTTCATCTGAAGACCCTGTCTGCCTTGGGTACAAACATGTACTATATAAAATATATGAAAGATTGCAATTGGTGGAGTCAAGTATATATAAGAAATACCTTCTCTTAGAGTGTCTTTATGAGATGCTTGGTATCAGATTATTTAATGTTTTACAGTAAGGGATGACTATCATGGTGCTGAGAGAACTTTTTAAGTGTTCTTAAGACTGTCCCAGTGTATTCTAAAAATTATTTGTTTTAAAAGTAGTTTATTTCTTCTTTAAATTTACTTTTTAGATGCAAGCTAATACTCCATTCCAAAGTGCTCCAGTGAAGTAGGTAGAGTTCTCATTTACAGGGTTCTGCTTCTATGGAGCAACTTACATGATGAATCACTAGGAATGTACTTTAAGTCAAAGTAACTTAAAGCCAAAGGTTGGCTGTTTCTGAAAATTACCTCCTTGAAAGTCAGTCTTAGATATTGCACAAAAAGAGAGAAGAGTGTACTCAGTAGTGAAGTGGGTCATTGAATAATAAAGAAAGGAACAGTAGATTACTCCATTATGCTTTGGCAGAAGAAAAAAGAAAAAACAACTAGCAACTTAATTATATTGATACTAGATTGATATTGATACAAGTTTCCAAATTAAGATTCTGAAGTAAAATCAGTTCCTGAGTGGGACCTGTGGACATTTTTCAGTGTGTTCTGTGCTGATAGCCATCCATTTCCTTTGTTGCAGATGTCACTGTGTATGAGAACCTTTGGTTTGGGGAGATGATGCTACAGTCAACCTTTGCCAGTCGGTTATTAAATCTGGGGAGCTGCTCAGCTATTAATCCCAAAGAATGTGAGGCTGAAATATATTCATAAGAGAACCATAAGAGGTTCCAATTCGTAACCTTTGTACAGGCAGTCCTCAGACTTACGACACAATTGGTTCCTGAAAGCTGCATCTCAAGTCGAAACGTAACTCAGAACCAATATTCCCATAGGAAACAATGTTATAAATTGGGGATTGGTTCCTGAACGAAGGCCCAGTACCCTATTTTCACCAAAAATAACACAGTATTTTATACTCAATCAATTATAGACGAGTAATATAGCTACGTTAATGTATTTATATTGTAAACAGCAATCATATTGATTTGGAAGGACTTATTTGAGGTGACTTTGCTGGACTTTTTGAAGGGTTCTTTGTTGGAGTCTTCTCAGGAGTCTTGGCTGTAGGTTTTTCTGGAGTCTTGTCTGCTTTCTTAAAATGTCTAAGGACATTTGGATAGATGTTCTCTTCTTTTGCTGCAGCTCATCTGGCTGCCCCCCCTGCGGTGAGGTGAGCAGTGCTGGGCTACGTTTTGGTGGTGCTGGGAGCAGGGACTATGAGCAGCTGTGAGAGAATTAGCATCTTGTCCAGCTGCTCCCCCATGGTGAGGTGGAAGGCGTCAGGAGTGGGGACTCTGCCATGCCACCACTTGTCCAGCTGGGGTGGAGGGGTGCGGGATGCAGGCGCAGAGGCTCTGGGACCAGAGGTTATTCCCTGCTGCCACTTGCCCAGCTGGGGCAGGGAGCAGAATGTGCTGCACTGCCTCAGACAAGCAATGCACAGTGGAGTAGCTGCTCAGGCCTCCCTGCACATCCTGGATGAGCCGTGGTTTCACTCCGCCCTGGTGAGCGGTGGCAGGGCATGGGGCAGATGGAGCCAGAGCTGCTCCAGGCATGCGGCAGGGGTTATGGGGAATTTTAGGGTGGCTGCAGCCCCCACATAGCCACTGCTCTGCTGCCTGCCCTGTGCAGATCTGGGAGCACACGTCCTCGCCGTGCCCTGCAGATGCCACTGCTTGGCGAGGTGAAACTGTGGCTTATCCAGGAGGTGCAGGAAGGATGGAGCAGCTCCTCTGCTGCCCGCCGCTTGTCCAAAGCAGTGTCTCCACCTCGTGCTTCCCCTGCCCCGGCTGAACAAGTGGCACCAAGGCAGAGCCCTTGCTCCCAGTATCTTCCACCCAGAGCAAGCTGCATTGCACGCCCCCACCCTGGCTGGGCAAGTGGTGGCACAGCATAGCCCCTGTTCCCAGCACCTTCCACCTGGCACACGGCCCCAGCCACCTCATGCAGATCTGCAGCAGCGCCCCCCACCCCCGCCCTGGACCTGCGGCATTCAGCAGTGGGAGCTGTTGGGCCCCCTCTCCGTGCCCCATCCCAGCCACAGCCACAATCTCTCCCTCACTGCAGGGGCATTGATCTGCCTTCCCACACCTCTTCCCTCCCCTCTCCCCCGCACCACCACAGACTTATTAGCTGGATGCAGCTGTGTTCAGTGTCACAAAGGCAAAACCAGCATCGTAACCTTGAAACAAGGTGTCAGTTTACAAATGTCATAAGTGCCATTTGACGAAACTTGAAATGTAAATAGAGGACTGCCTGTACTAGATTAGAACTCAAAGAAGAGAATATTAAATCTTTTGTTTTCCAAAATTTATTTAAAAAATAGTTATTTAAAGTAATTTTATTTGTATTGATGTTTATAGTTTTCTAATAAATAAATATGGAAAATTTAATTTGTACAGAACTCTACCAAATTTGAAAACAATCCTGGACTGAGAGGCTTTTATACTTTGTAGTACAATTTAGTGGTTACCATTAAAAAGTATTAATTTACTGAAATATCTTAGTTCTGTGAACTTGGAATACAGAAAACAACATAAAATTTGTCTCGGGGATAGCACATTAGTAAACAATGATGTAACATAATCATCTTAATCAAAATTGCTTTACACCTTACAATTTGGTTATTGTGTAAGATGCATTTTTATTTTCACATGAGTTTTGGGTGCATTTAAAATGGCACATATTTAGTGCTGGAATTCTGTCACAAAATAAAGCATAACTTTTCCACTGTTAAAAGAAATGGCACCTTGTACTATTTCAAAGGTGGACAAAGTGGTACAGATAATAAACGGTAATACTTAAGATCTTTTCTTGACTCCAGAAGTCCTTTGAGACTTACTTTAATATTTTTTAAGTTTCTCATGTAGTAGACGTTGGTGTTCTCCAGGATTTACTGGCGTATGTATCTTCAAAATTTACCTACCTCAGAGATCTTCCACGCATGCATCCTCAGAAATGGGATAATATACAGCATGTTCAACTAGACCAACTTCAGCAAGATACATTGATTCATTCAGTATTAAAAATCATCAGCATCTCCATACTAACAGGTTAGTTGACTTATTGAACTTAAACTGCCACCACATCATAATTACTTTGCTGAAACGTAATTAAATTCTGCTCTAGCAATTAGTATTTTTAAATAACAGTAAACTTTTTTAGTTAAACCAACATTTTTTCTTTTTTTTAATCGGTATTTAAATTTTAGATGCTGTTTCTGACCTTAGAACATTGATACTCTGTTAGGCCTCTGCTACACATTATACTTGTTACACAATTAACAAAATCACCCTGACATCTGCGGGAGGGCAATATAACACTGCACAGGCAATCCATAAAGTTTTAGAGAGCGTTGACAGCTTCCTGGTGCAAATGTTGGAGAAGCCAACTGGGTGCCATGCTATTCTTGACCTGCTGCTTACAAACAGGGAAGAATTGGGCAGCAGCAACCATGAGATGATTTGAGTTTAGGATCCTGAGGAAAAGAAGGAAAGAAAGCAACAAAATAAGGTCTCTGGACTTGTGAGAAGCAAATTTGGATTCACTCAGGAAACTGATAGGTAGGATCCCCTGGGAGGCCAATTTGAGGGGGAAAGAAGTCCCAGAAACCTGGTTGTAACTGCAAGAAACATTATTAAGGGTGCAGGAACAAATCATCCCAATGTGCAGGAAGACTAGCAAGTACAGCAGAAGACCAGACAGGCTTAGCAGGAATCTCTTAAGTGAGCAGAAACACAGCCAGGAAGCTTTCCAAGAAATGGAAACTTGGAAAGACAGCTAGGGAAGAGTATAAGAATATTTCTCAGGCATGCAGGGATGAAATCAGGAAGCCAAAGTGCAATATGAATTGCATCTAGTAAGAGACATGAAGTGTAACAAGAAGGGTTTCTACAAGTATGTCAGCAACAAGAGGAAGATCTGGGAAAGTGTGGGTCCCTTACTGGATGGAGGAGGCAGTCTAGTGACAGATGACACACAAAAGTCTGAAGTACTCAATACCTGTTTTACCTCATTCTTCAGAAACAAGGTCAGCTCCAGGACCACTGCACCTGGCCGTACAGTTTGTGGAGGAGATGGAGTAGTGAAAGATCAGGTTAGGGACTATTTAGAAAAATTGTGTGTGTACAGGTCCATGGGGCCAGGCACAATGCACCTGAGGGTCCTAAGGGAGTTGGTCGATGTGATTGCAGAGTTGATGACCATTGTCTTTGAAAACTCATGGCCATCAGGATGATTGGAAAAAGGCAAATATAGTGTCCATCTTTAAGAAAGGGAAGAAGAAGGATCCAGGGAGCTACTGGATCCAGTCACCTCATTCCCCAGAAAAATCATGGAGCAGGTCCTCAAGTAATTCATTTCTAAGCACCAGTTAGAGAAAGTGATTAGGAACAATTAGCTTTGAATTCACCAAGGGCAAGTCATGCCTGAGAGCCACATCTGATCCTCCCCTGAAGTTCAAGAGCTGGACAACAGGGAGTAGGTGCGACTGCTGAGCAACCTGGAGTGGAGGTGAACCCCCTGCACCACTGAGCCACTCCGGCTTTCTCTGTGGGGAGTATGCCCTGGGGTAAGTAGCACAGCTGCAGTCCATGCCCCAGCAGCCCAGCGCCTGATCCAGCAGTTCCAGAGAGAGAGGAGGAGGGAGGAGGGCGGGCTAAGGATGTGCTCCCTGCAGGGAAAGCCAGAGCAGTGGGAGGGTGCTGTGCTGCCTCAAGGAGAAGTGGGCGGGGTTTCAGCCGATTTTTTGGAGAACTGCAAGTACCATGCCAGTGAGCTGCATGCAGCTCATGAGCAGCGGTTTGGCCACCTCTGTAATATAGCTTGATTTTAGCAAGGCTTTTGATACCTTTTTGTAGCATGTTGGAGTCCCAATGGCAGCCATGATGCCCCCTGGTGGCTCTGTGACCATGACCTGCTCTACCCCAGGCTGCCTTTCCTTCTTGTCCACCATGCTTTGGTTAATAAAAAATAGGGAGGCTGCCCATGGGCCTATGCATAGGCCCCAGTCCAGCTGGAGCCTGCCCTGGGTTGCCCCGGCACCCTACTGGCCTCTACTAGTCCCAGACCCTTCTCTGGGCATCCTTATGACTGTGCTGCAGCAGGGCACCTAAAGCCTTGGGGGCTAAATGCGCAGCTCCAGTCCTCCCCTACACCATGCTCCAAGCCTCACTGGTGTTGCAGTAATGATATTCTCCTGTCAGGGCTTCGGCCTCTGCCCCTTTATTCTAGAAGCTAGGAGCTCTTCACCCTGTGGCTGCCAGGGAGAGACTAGCCTGCTAGCCCAGCCTCAGGCTTGTATCCTTCCAGGGCCCTGACCCCTTCTGGTCAACAGGCTGGCTGCAGGTGCCTGCTAATTGGCTTAATTGCCCTATAGTCTTGGCAACCTTCAGCTAGTGCACTCTGCCTAGCTTGCTGCTGCTTCCTTAAAGGAACAGAGAGCCCCAGGTGTTCTGTTGCACATCTCCCACAATATTTGTGCAAACAAGCTAAGGAAGTATGAGTTGGATGAATGGACTGTAAACTATATAGAAAACTGACTGGATGGTCAGACAATAAGGTTAGTAATCAATGGCTTGATGTCTAGTTGGTAGCCAGTTTCAAGTGGACAGCTTCAGGGGTCGGTCCTAAAGTCAGTTTTCCTAGAATCATAGAAAATTAGTGTTCACAGAGTCATAGATTCATAGATGCTAGGGTCGGAAGGGACCTCAGGAGATCATCTAGCTTTGTTCAATATCTTCAGCAATGATCTGGAAGATAGGATGGAGTGCACCCTCAGCAAGTTTGCAGATGATGCCAAGATGTGGGGAGTAGTTGATATGGTGGAGGGTAGGGCTAGAATTCAGAGAGACTTTGACGAATTGGAGGATTGGACCAGAAGAAATCTTATGAGGTTCAGTAAGGACAAGTGCAACATCCTGCACTTAGGACGGAACAATCCCATGCACTGGTACAGGCTCGAGACCAACTGGCTAAGCAGCAGCTCTGCAGGTAAGGACCTGGGAGTTACAGTGGGCAATAAGCTGAATATGAGCTAACAGTGTGCCCTTGTTGCAAAGAAGGGTAATGGCATAGTACGCTGCCTTAGTAGGAGCATTGCTCTCAGATTGAGAGATGTGATTATTTCCTTCTATTCAGCACTGGTGAGGCCACATCTGGAGTGCTGTTTCCAGTTTTGGGCCCCCCACTGTAGAAAGGGTGTGAACAAATAGGAGAGAGTCCAGCAGAAGGTAATGAAAATGGTTAGGGGGCTGGGGCACAAGACCTCTGAGGAGAGGCTGAGGGAACCCATTAGTTAGTCTGAAGGAAAAACTGCAGGGGATTTAATAGCAGCCTTCAGCTACCTGAAGGGTAGTTCCAAAGAAGATGGAGTTAGTCTTTTCTCAGTGATGGCAGATGACAGAACAAACAGTAATGATTTCACATTGCAGCAAGGGAAGTTTAGGTTAGACATTAGGAAAAATGTTCTCACTAGCACTGGAACAGGTTACCCAGAGAGGATGTGGAATCTCCATCCTTGGAGGTTTTTAAGACCCAGCTAGACAAAGCCTTGGCTGCGATGATCTAGGTGAGGATAGTCCTGCTTTGAGCAGGGGGTTGGACTAGATGACCTCCTGAGGTCCCTGATTTTCTATGATTCTCTGAACTAGTTAATCGTGCAGTAAATTTAGACTGGCCACATGTACTAGGTAATATATGACTATAGCTGATTGGCTCTTTTTATAGTTGCATAAAAGTAGTGCTTGAAAATGTGTAACAATTTATGTGGTTTCTATCCAACTTTAATTTGAATATGTAGCAGGGCCCATAGATTCACAAAATGTGATTCTTTAGAAACTCCAGTGTGGTGGTCTTGGTGATGCAAGGAGAGCTTGCTTGTGGAACTAGCAACATAGAGGTAATTCATGTTCTCCCAGTGGTGTTTTGAAAAATGAGGTTCATGGATTTTCAGAGTGGTATGGCCTCATTCCTTCATATTAACCCAGTGGGGTAAAGAGGTTTGAGTGCCAGGCTCTTTCCCCCTCCTGTGATGAGTACTGGCCCAGAATTTGTGAGGTGGAGTAGAGCTGCAATTGGCCCCAACTTCCTGACCAGTGGAGAGTTCTAAGAATGGGATCTTGAGGAATGGAAAATCAAGACCTTAGTGGTATGCCTGAATCCCTGGGTAGAGGTTCAGTGGTACTGCTGAGGGTACCATGAGGTGGAAGGAGGGTTTCCAAGTGCTGTGGGTGAGGACAATAGGCCAGTTCTAGGGGGTGGGGGGGTATATTCAAAGTGCTGTTGAGGATGGTCTTTGCCCTGCAGTGTAGTTCTGTGGGCTTCTGTAGGTAGTCCTACCCTGATTGGTACCTGATGAAGGCTGATCTGGGTAGCCCACTGCTTTTCCCATGGTGTTTTGCAAAATGAGACTGGACTTGAAAACCCTGTCCCTGCATGGGTGTGTAGGTAAGGCCCTGGTGCAGGCTGAAGAGAGTACCCCTGGCTGTAGTGTCCCATTGGCAGAGGCTGTTATAGGTACCCTTTAGGGAAGTGCAGTAGGAGACCACCTTTCTAGACAAGAGTCTCTTCAATGAGTTGAAACTCAAAAAGGAATCCTATAAAAAGTGGGATTAAAAGTGGAATTGGTCATATTATTTCAGAATAATATAGGTGTATTATATGGGTGTGCAGGGAAAAAATTAGGAAGGCCAAGCCAAGATTTCTGATGCAACTGGCAAGGGACATAAAAGTAATAAAAAGGAATTCTGTAAGTATTTCAAGAGGACGACCAAAGAAATGGTAGGCCCCCTACAGAATTTAGTTATGGATAATGCAGCAAATGCTGAAGTATTTAATGCCTTTTTACTTCAATCTTCACAAATAAGGGGCAACTACCAGATGAGTACAGTTGGCAGAAAAGATAAGCGAAGGAGACATGCAGCCTAGAGTAGTTGAAGTAAGTGAGGGATTACTTAGAAGCTAGACGCTTTCAAAAAGGGAATGAATGAATTCTTGGAGGAAAGATGCACCAGTAGCTATTGAGTATGGGAATTTAGGTACAGCCTCTGACTCAGAACTTCCTAAACCTTAAGGCTAGAGACAGATGTTACACATAAACTGATTTAAGTGATCAGAAACTGGTTTAAACCTGTAACAGAATAGATGTTCAGTGCACATAAACCAGTTTGAAAATGGCTGAAACAAGTTTGAGATATACCTGGTTGATTGTAGTATGATTTGACTCAGGCCGGTTTATCCATTGTCTGTCCCAGACCCCTTCCTGGTTTAAGTTAAACCAGAATCCTCCAGCATCCCAGCATGCTCTCTGGCCTGGGCAGGGCTCTCTGCTGCAGGGCTGGGTCTTGATGACAGGGCTTTCTGCTGCAGGGCTGCTGGGTGGGACTTTCAGCTGCAGGGCTGATCCTTCCTCTCTGGTCTCTAGTCCAAGCCAGGGACCAGCCCAAGCAGAGACACTGGCCGGCATAGCCCCATTAAGGTGAAGTGGGTAGGGAGGAGGTTAATTCTTCCCTCCTTCCCCTCCTCCATCACCACAGCCAGGGTCTACTTGTTTGCTGGGGAGCAAAGGGGAGGGTGCTGCAGCAATGGTCCCTGGGGCTGGCAGACCCTGGCTGCAGGGCAGAAGGGATGGAGGAAAGAATTAACTTTTCTCCCTGCCGCCTTCAACTTAACAAGGTCATGCCAGGGCTCTGTTTGGTGGAGGGGGGAGGGAACTCTTCCCCCTCCACTTCCTCCCCTCAGGGTGGGAGGGCTTTATGCAGCACTGGAGAGGAATTCCTGCTCTTCCTCCTGGGGTAGGAAGGGGACTCTGCGAAGCTGCCCAGCCCCTAGAGGGGGACTCTTCCCCTGCTCCTCCCCCACTGCATGGCAGGGAGGGGGCTCTATGCCAGGCCCAGCCCCAGAGGGGGGCTCTTCGCCCCCCCCACACCAGTCTGTGTGGCACTCCTCAGCTCAGCCCAGCCCAGTCCAGCTGGGGCACAGGGAGTAGCTGTAATGGAGCTGCAGCTGTTAGGGGTGGCTTTGCCCTGATGGCCCAGACCAGCCTCACTTAGCTCAAGCCAAGGCAGCCGTATGGCCTGACCAAGCTATGGGGGGGGTAGGGTAGGGTAGGGTAGGGTGGGCCGGCCCACCCCAAGCAGCTGTGGCTCCCAAGCAGCTGTGGCTCAGTGACTGGGATGTTGAGCCCTATCAGCATGTGCAGCCTGGCTTAGCCCAGCATATAAACAACAGGTGCTAGCCAGGCGGCTCAGAGATGCCGCGGGGGTTCATGGGGCTCTTGCCAGCCTCATTGATGGGTGGCTACTGGGCTCTGGGCTCACTGGCCCCTCTGAGCCAGCCCAGCTAGCCCATTGCCTGGCCAGCCACTGGTTGCACGCTGGGCCAGGCCAGGCTGCACTCACTGATGGCTCAACATCCCAATCACTGAGCCGCAGCTGCAGGGGGTGGCCCCACCCAGATCATGTGAATGCCTTGGCCAGGTCTGAGCAAAGCTGGTCTGGGCCATGGGGGCCAGGCCAGGAGCACCACACAGAGCTGCCCTCCCTACCCCATGGGGGGTGAGGAGAAGGGGCAAAAGCCCTCCTGCAACACTGAACAGCCCCCCCCCACCCTGTGGGGGAAGGCAGGGGGCAGAGGAGTTTCCCACTGGGGGAAGGCAGCCTTGCAGAGCCCCCCTTCTCACCCTGTGGTGGTGGGAAAAGCGCTTTCCTTTGGGACAGCCTGTCATAGAGCCCCACCCCGCAGCAGTGGCAGAGCAGCAGAAGAGTCCCCCTCTGGTGCTGGGCAGCCCTGCAGAGATGCCCTTCCCACCTCTCAGCAGCAGGGGGAAGAAGGAGGGGAACAGTCCCCCAGCACCAAACAGAGCCACCCTCCCCGCCCTGCAGCAGTGGGGGAGAGGGAGGTTGGGGAAGAGTTCCTCCTGCAGCCATGTATGCCAGGATTGCTCCCAGTTATCAGGGATCAATGGGGTGGACAGAGTGCTCCCCTCCTCCTCCTCCTCCTCCTCCTCCTCTGCCACAGCAATCTGGTCAGGCTCCCACTTCCCCCACCTTCAGCACCCTGCAGGTGAAAGTCAGGGTTTACTCAGGCTTGCCTGGGTCTGGCCATGCCTCCCTTCCTCACCTCAGCTTCCCTGTGGAAGGGGGGCTGCTCTAGTGCCCCTGGGCTTCTGGTTTGAGCCACTGCAGGCATGTGCCAAGCATCTATCCATTTGCAAACAGGTTCACTCTGCAGGTGAGACTAACCTGCAAAGATTGAATCATTTCAGGCACTTTGAATGTCTGTCCCTAGCCTAAAGACTTCAAATAGGAAAGGAACCAGTGCTCATACCGTGTTTACTCTGTTTCAGCACCCACTCTCTGCCACTGTGTGACACAGGGTATTGGCCAAGATAGACCAATAGTGTCACCTAGTAAATGGCAGTTTTTATGTTGCAAGTCAGTAGGTCTGGATGGGATGCACACTAAGCTAGTGAAGAAATTGGCTGAGGTAATTTCAGAGCCATTGGTTATCCTCTTTGAGAACTTGTGGAGGTTCAGTGAGGTCTCAGGTTACTGGAAAGGGGCAAATATAGTACCCATCTTTAAAGAAAGGACAGGAGGAGGATCTGGAGAATTACAGACCTGTCAGTCTGACCTTGATACCTGAAAAGATAATGGACCAGGTCCTCAAGGTCTTCAACCAGCTATATACCCAGGTGATGGTTATTATATCCAGATCATAATTCTTTAGCTTGCTTATGAGAATGTTATGTGGGGAAGCTTTACTAAGTTATGTGACATCTGCCTCCCTTAGTTGCTAGGCTAGTTATCGTGTCAAAAAAGAAAATTAGTTTGGTTTGGCACTGTCTGCTCTTATCACTTTGTTATCTTTTAGATCTTGCAAACTGATTGTTTAATAATTGGTTTCAGTATCTTCCAGGGGATTGAAATTAGGCTGTTTGGTCTTTAATACCCTGTGCCAGCCTATTTTCCTTTTCTATATTTATTATATTGCCCTTCTTTAGTCCTTTGGGTCCCAGTCTTTCCTCTGTGTACCTCTGGTACAAGAGATTAATTGTTCTTGAGATTACAGCTAGTTAATGAAGCTCTCCAGCATGAATTTAATAGACACTGAAGATGTAAATACATCTCTCTCGCCTAAATACCATTTGAGAGATATATTTACCTATCGTGCCTCTTGTTCCTATCTTTCCATTAAAATTAATTTTACGTATCTATTTGAAACTAATATTCTTTCTCATTCTCACAAGAAAAAATTGTAGTTTCTTTCTTCCACTCGTATATAAATCATATATTGTAAGACTGTGTCTAATTATCTGATTTGATCTTTATTACCACAGGTATTTTCACATTTTACAGAAGTTCACAAAATTATTATCAGAAGCAAATATTTTGGGGGGTGATATCTTTTATTAGACCAACTGCATAGCTGGGAGAAATTTCAGGCAAGCTTTCAGGCACAAGATACCCTTCCTCAGGTCACTTCAGGGTACCTTGAGCTCATAAGCTTGTCTAAAATCTCTCCCTACTGTGCATTTAAGAGACCATCACAGCTACATCACTCCAACATTACCACAAAATTAATGACATTCATATCATTTGAAACTTTTTCAGAAGCTGTGTACAGTTATAAGGGAGAAAAGCAAAGAAAAGTTATTCTAACAGTGGAACAGGTCAGAGATCAACCTTATATAATGGTACTGTGGGGTGCAGGGGCAGCCTGGTACCCTCAACTACAGAAGAAAAAAGGTACGTATAGCTAAATTAAATGGACAGTATCTGGTGGAATAACATTTGTATACTCTGCCATTACAGTCAGGAGCATAAGAAGGAGAAAATATTAAGCCTCTCTGCAAGGTATGAGTGAAAAATAGAAAAGATACGTTGTACATGCTTCTTTTAATAATACTTAAGCATTCAGTTATAAAATATTTAATTCAAGATTTATGTGGCCCTTGGTTCTACTGTGATGACATATTTTGCAGTGTTAGATGTCTAATGAATTTCCTTTACTTGAAAATTGTCGTCAGCAACAAAAATTACAGTGTCCTTTGTTTTCAGAGTCTTAACTGTTAAGATAATAAAGCAGGAATATTTATAAAATGTGAATGAGATTTTATCAATCTACTTGTGTTATATTATTGCAAAATCGTAAAAGAGAGGTCTTTAGAAGTGTTCTGATATCTCAATTTACCTTTTTCCTTGATACTTTTATTTTGGAAACTGTAGCTTAATTTTTTTTTAAAGGCCCAGCATGTTCCCTAGTTTTTCCACTCTTTAATTTCCAGAGTACATCCAGTGTCACCACATTATCAGACTCCACACAGGGGCTATTGGTTCCATTCACTAAGGCTAGGGACAGCCATTCAGAAAGCCTGAGCCTGAATTAATTCAGTCTTTGCAGATTAGTCTAACCTGGCTAGGCAAAATCGCTTTGTAGCTACACAGACATCCCAGAAATGCAGCCACATGCCTGCAGTGGGTCAGGCTAGAAGCTGGGGGATGCTAGACCAACCCTCCCTTCCCTTCCCCAGGGCTGACTTAAAGGGAGCATGACCAGGCCCCAGCAGCACACTGTGATTAGGGAGGAGTCCCCCCTCCTTGATAACAGAGCATTTATCAATTCTGTTATCAGCATTTAGCACCCCATAAGAAAACAAACCCTTGCTGAGCAGTTGAAGCTCTTAAACAGTGTTTTCCAAAGGAAGGAATGCAGGGACATTACCAACTGAGCTGTTGATTAGCTCCAAAAGACCCTAACCAAGCACTGTCCTATCTGCCTTACATAGCACTAGCTAGCATACCACATGCTGGCTACAGTCTGTGCTGTGGGGGAAAGGAGAAAGGGATCTCTGTTTAAGCAGCAACTGGTGAAAAGGGGAGGGGGGCACAGGAAAGCCAGCAGACCCTGCTGTGCCTGCAAGTCTCTGTTGGAGCTTCAGCCAGGGAGCAGAAGCCAGTTCTGCTGTGGAGGAGAGCATCTCGCCATGCCCAGAAAGCATACCAAGATGCTGGGGGAGTCTGGTTTAGCATATACCACAGTGTCTGGGACAGACATTGCATAAACCTGTTGGACCCAAATCAGTTAAGTCTGATACTACATTCAGCTAGATTTATCTCAAACCAGTTTCAGCCATTTTCAAACTGGCTTATGAGCACTGAACATCTCTTCTGTTACAGGTTTAAAACAGTTTCTGATCACTTAAACCGGTTTATGTGTAATGTCTGTCTCTAGCCTAATTGACTGAAGGTATCCCTGTTCAGAATCTCAAGCCCTACATTTTGCAGTTGGCTATTACTGATTTACTGCTGGTTTTACTGGTGGTTGTTTATATAATGTGTAGAAACGGATTTTTGAGTTAGTTACCTGTAGTTCATATTTCTAATCAGTAGTTATTTTAGGGTATTATTTTGCAGAAACTGAAGTACAGAGTGCATGTCCCCCAGAAGTCAGTTTAAAGTCAGTATATTATAGTGTACTTGACATTATTTAGTATTTGTGGTTATGATTTTAATGAAAAGTGCAGAATCTGTCATATATAACAGGATTGTCCAATTTCTGAGTACCCAAGGGCCACATGCTGTGCGAGCCACGGGTAGGCTTTTCCATTGTGCTGCACTACACTGTGTGAACTGCCCCAAGGGACAGGGGCAGAAAGCTGAAATTGCAGGAATAAGGGGAACCTGGAGACCCCTGTGTAAATTAACTCTTTGTAGGCTACCAGTTGAACAGACCTTACCTACAGTATACAAGATGGGCTTAAGAAACATTTTCCCTATAGCTCTAGTGTTCTGGGGGCCAGCATACTGAAAAACTTTTAGGATCTTATTCCCACTAGTCATTAGACGTGTGTAAAGTGGCAGGTATTCGATTCGTATTTGGCCTATTTGGAGGCACAGTGATTCAGTTTGGTGATTTGAATCACTTTGCTGATTCGATTCCGCCAAATCGGATTTGGAGATTCGACCGCAGCATATAATGTGGAATCATTAAAACACCTACAACTTTGTCTTTTTTTTTTTTTTTGGATTTGGATGAAAACAGCAGAGATGGTAGTCCCTTCTGAGGGCATAAAGCCTGCCAAGTTTTAAGGAGATAGGTGCAGGGGTTTCTGTGAAAGTGCCCCTCAAACTGTTGAAAGCAAGAGTATGTGCTGTATGTGCTTTTCCTGGGTGGAAGGAATACTAAAGCAGCCAGAGGCTGGTATGCAGGCAAGAAAGCCAGTCAGTGAAAATGGAAATTGAGGTGTTGGGGGGCAGGGTGAGGGACAGGCGGGGGGGCAGGGAAGGGGGTGTAGCAGGTAAAAGTGGAGCGGTTCCTGGGGAGTCAGAAGTCAGGCAGGTTATAGTGTGTCATAAATCCAATGTCTATATTGAGTCCATGAGTTTTTGTATCTAGGAGGTTGATGAAGTGAAGTTCATAGGCTCATCTGTGAAAAGTGTTTTGTAAATTTAAACAAGCACAGAACCTCGGTAACCTTATCACCAGAAGCAAACTTCCTGTAGCCCAAAACACACCGAATGGATGCGGACCATGCCATGACAAGAAATGCAAAACCTGTCAACATAAATCCAGTACCCTGACAATTACTGCATCCCCACAACAGAGCCATTACCATTCATGGATCTTGGAGCTACGCTTCTAAACACATTATATATCACATCCAAAGCCCCAAATGCCCTAATGGAAAATACATAGGAGAGACCAAACAACAACTGCACACCAGAATGAATGCACGCTGAAAATCTATTAAAGACAAGAAAACCCAATTACCAGTGGGGGCACATTTTTCACAAGAAAGCCACCCTCTCTCCATTCTCTGTCCTGATCCTCAAGGGAAATATACAAAAACATCTTTTGTAGACAAGCCTACAAACTTCATAAATCTCTTGGATATAAAAAAATCATGGACTCAATATAGCCATTGGATTTGTGACATACTAATACCTGCCTAACATCAGACTTCCTAGGTACCTCTCCACTTTTACCTGCTACATTCCCCTTCCTCCCAGCCTGTCTCTCACCCCTTGATGCCTCAATTTACATTTTCGCTAGCTGGCTTTCTTGCATGCATTGCATGCCAGCGTTTGACTTCTTTACTATTCCTTCCATCCAGAAAGAGTCCACACATCAACTATTGATCCTTCCTCAGCCTGACAGTTGGTTTTTAAACCTGAAAGCTTGCAAGATATATTTCTCCAACTGTTCAGTTGGTCTAATAAAAGATATTAGATTGACCCAAAGACCCTTGTCTGCCTTGTGTGTGTTAAGGCAAAGCGGAATGAATGCAGCAGGATGGTAGCCTGTAACAGGGGGCCTTCCCGGTGCCAGTTAGTTCTCAGTCTGCCCACCTGGTTCCGGTCCAACTGCCCGCCCATCTTTTTCCTGCCATGCCTTGATGGAAAACTGATACAGATGTTACCCAGGTAGGAGGCTGCCCATTTAGGCTCATGATGTCTAGAGGTGACATCAGTTCCACAGCTCTGTACTTCTACACTGTGGCCCATGTCTCCCAGATTGCATCCTTCACCCATTTCGCTGTGGTCCCCTCTCTCTGGAACCTTTGGCCTCCCTCTTAGGTCCTGGCCCTGCCTTCAGGCCAGTCAGAGTCCCAAGCCTCTTGCTCTGGACATTCCTCACAGTGGGCCCCTTGCCTTTTGACCCCCCACCCCTGTGGGTCCTGGCACCAGCACGGACTAGTCGAGGGTACCTCAGGTCAGATCTGAGCTGCCTGCCTGTTCTCACTCTCACAACTCCACTGCAGCCAGTAAGCCTCAGGCCTCTCAAAGATCTTACAGGTTTGGTCTTTCCCCAGCCAGGACTGTATATTCATACGTGCAGTGGCTATAGGTTATCAGGCATCTCCTTTCACCAGGGAGGTTCACAGTTCTGGCAGTTCCTGGGGCTGCCGTGCCACTGGCAGTCCCACCAGGCCTTCCTGCCCTGGCAGGGTGCAGTTTTAGGTCATGGTCAGGACCTGGGGCCTCCTCCTTCCCCATAGCCCCAGCCCATGCCTCCAAGTTCGTCCTGGCATGGGAGCTCAGCAGGGAGATGTTCCTCCCTGCTGGCTGGTGAAAAATCGAACTCCTGTCTCCAGCTCTGAGAGTGGGGCATTAAATCATTGTGGAAGGAACTAAAGGAAGGAAACAGGTGTGGAGTGAAGAGGGTGGCACTCACTCCATCTGCATATGGAGCTTGGGGAACCCCAGCAATGGGAGGTTGACCTTCAGGAACACCAGCTGTTCCATCAAACCAGGATCCAGGAAGGTACAGTGGGGTGTCACAACATCCCCAGCAATGCTGAATACCCTCTCGCTTGGAACGCTGGTCAGTGGACTGGACAGGTATTCCTGGGCAACTGAGGCCAGATCCTTACACATCTAGCTGTGTGTTGCTCGACATCACAGTGGCATCTCATCCTTGGCGAGATGAGTATCCATCGAGGCCTCTGCACTACCTGCCGGATGGTGGGGTCTGGTGCCTCAGGACCCCAACATTAAAGCCATGCCCTTGGCCCACATTGGCAGCGGCTATGGAGGAGGAGATTGGCTGGTGCTTGGAGAGCTGGCATGGGACAGTGGATCCCCCTCTTCCACATGCCCCCATCTGTGCCCTTCTTCCTCCCTGACTGTTCACCAGCTCCACTGTCCAGTGATCAAGGAGTTTGCTGCTGCAGATGCTCCCCTTCGCCCTTGGGTCACACATGCCCACCAGCACATGAACTGTACTGTACTGCAACAAATCCAGCCATTTTTTGGTGCCCTTCTTCAGCTGCTTCACCAGTGCCTGCACCTTTGGTGACAGCAGCTTGTCCCAGCCAAGAACATTGACCCCCTGGAATTTCTCCATTTGCTTCTCAAGCTCTTTCACTACAGGGATCACCTGGCTAAGAAAGGCATTGCCAGTGCTGAGGCTCTCAGTGGCCTCGAGGAACAGCTCGAGGACCACCAAGATCTGGGAGATGGTATCCCACTCAGTTTTGTTAAGGGGGTCTCTGATCCCAATCTCCTTGAGCAAGACCATCTCATGGATGGCTTTCTGTTGCTCATACAGCCTTTCAAGCACCAGGTATGTGGTGTTCCACCAAGTCTGTACTTCCTGCATGATTTTGTGCTGTGGGATGTTCAGCTCTGCCTGTTTCTCCTGCAGCATCTTGCCCCCCCAATGCTCCGGTAGAAGTAGCCCACCGCCTTCCTGAATTTCAAAATGAGCTGGCTGGTCATAGTAGTGACAGCATCATCGCCAGGAGCCCTGTTCCCCTCCAAGGCATTTCTGATTATGAGGTGGAACTTGTGTGCTACATGGTGGATGCCAACAAGTAGCGTCACGCACCATCTCAATCATATCGACACAGTTGTTTGTGACCACGAACCCATAGATGAGCTTGCCCTGCCCAACAAACCACCCCTGCACCATGAGGTTCATGGCCCCCGTGATCTCTTTTGCTGTGTGGGACTCATCCATCACCTCCACTTGAAGGGGAGAGCCCACCGATGGCCTGGCTGATGGCACCAGTGCCCTGTGAGGGAAAGGTAGGCATGATCTCCACCCCGGCTGCTCCAGATGTCTGAGGTAAAGTGTAAAGCTACCTGCAGCCCTGTCTTTCACACCTCCTCCCTCAAGTACTCCTTGCATGCCTTATACAGGGAGGGCACCCCTGTCTTTCTGAAGGTGGGGCATGTGGGCACTTGGTAGGATGGGGCCATGAGCACCATAAGCCACCTTACCCTGGATACTCAACAAAGGAGAAGGGCTGGCCAGCCAGAGCAAGCATCTCCCCAATGCTCTAGGTGACCTCGCTCATCTTGGGAATGCACCCTACCCCCTTTGTCCCCACCTTTCCCTCACTGATCCAGGGTGACCTGCTTCTGCTTCTTGGGGACTTGGGGTTTGGAGTGAGAGGGGGACTTTTGGGGGGGCACACTACCACTGGTGCCAGGCTGAGGAGGAACAAGGGCAAGGGAATGCTGCCTCCTAAGATGTAGCAGCATCACTGTGGTGGTGAAATGTTTCCATCCTTGCCCTGGCTGATCTGCTTTCAGCAGTGCTGGCAGGTAGCATACCTCAAAATGATCCTACACTACACTACTCCCCCCCACCGTTTCTGGGTTGTGGGTGGGGATCCCGCCTTATCCCCCTCCTCAGCAGGCAGAGGCACAACAGGAGGAGGAGCTGAATCACTTGCCCCCACAATCTCCTTCAAGGTGCCTTCCCGAGAAGGAAACCTACCTCTGGGGGAACTTTGGGTGTGGAGCAAAAACTCAGATTCCTCTTTTCTTCCCCAGAATTTCCTTTGCTATGGCACTCAGATTCCCTGCTCCCAGATGCAGCTCCTTCTCTGGCACCAGAAGGCTTACACTGGTAACTGAAATTGGAGTGGAGAATGTCATGCTGCTGCTGGTTGTGGTTACTGGTGTTATGGGTGGTGCTGCAGGTGCAGACACAGCTCCTTGCTCTCACTAGCAGAAGACTCCTTGCTGCCAGGAAAGAGGGTGTGTTAATGGGTGTGGGGGGGTGGGACTTGCAGCTCTCCTTCTGCCTCCTCTCCCTTCCATTGCCAGAATACCTGTCACCTGCCTTTCTAGCATGCTTCATGATGTTTGGTATGCTGCAAAATGTGTGCGTGTCTGTGTGTAATATATGTTGTTCTTTCCTGCACAGTGATGACACACTATCAGGGAAAACACAGATTTCTTTTTGTGGAAAGGAAAAAAAAGGCTAATAAGAATAAAAAAGATAATTTTGGGGGAAGAATAAGCTGAAAGGAATGGATAACAATAAGGACTGTAGGCAAGGGTAAATAGGGAAGGATTGGATAGAACTTGGTGGCAAGAGACTTCCCAGTATCAAGCCAGAGCCCTTCAGATGCTGCTGCTAAACTTTGGAACTTTGGAGTTTGTTTCGACTCCATTTCTGTATCAGAGGAATTTACAAACGTTAACAAATTAATTGTAAAAGTACTTCTGTGGGGTATGGTACCCTTTTTTACAAAATAAGACATTGGACACCAAAGCACTAAGAAGTTTCATAGATTTCATAGACATCAGGGCTGGAAGGGACCTCGGGAGATCATCAAGTCCAGCCCCCTGCCCAAAGGGCAGGAAGTCAGCTGGGGTCATAGGATCCCAGCAAGATAAGCATCCAATTTACTCTTGAAGGTGTTCAATGTAGGTGCTTGAACCACCTCCGATGGCAGACTGTTCCAGACCTTGGGGGCTCAGAGAGTAAAGAAATTCTTCCTTATGTCCAGCCTGAAACGGTCTTGCACAAGTTTATGACCGTTCAACCTAGTCCTCCCTTGGGGCGCTCTGGTGAACAAACGTTCCCCCAGATCCTGGTGGTCCCCCCGATAAACTTATAGGTGGCCATCAGATCACCCCTGAGTCTACGCTTTTCCAGGCTAAAGAGTCCCATGTCTCTCAGCCTATCATCGTAAGATCGGTTTTCCTGACCTCTGATCGTGCGCGTGGCTCTCCTCTGGACTCTTTCAAGCTTCTCCACATCCTTTTTGAATTGTGGAGCCCAAAACTGGACGCAGTACTCCAGCTGCGGCCTCACCAAGGCCGAGTACAAGGGGAGAATGACGTCCCGGGATTTGCTCGAGAAGCATCTATGGATGCAAGCCAGCGATTTGGTCGCTTTACTAGCCGCAGCATCGCATTGCAAGGTCATGTTCGTCTTGTGGTCAATGATGACCCCCAAGTCTCTTTCTTCTGTAGTGCTATCCAACGTAGCACTGCCGAGCCTATAAGGATGCTGCAGGTTTTTCCTCCCAAGGTGGAGAACCTTGCATTTTTCGGTGTTAAACACCATCAGGTTCTCGTCCGCCCATTTGCTGAGCTTGTCCAGGTCAGCCTGGATCACCCACCTATCTTCTGGCGTGGATGCTTTGCCCCAAAGTTTGGTGTCATCGGTGAACTTGGCCAGTCCACTCCTGACTCCAGTGTCCACATCATTAATGAAGATGTTGAACATTATAGTCCAAGGACAGAGCCTTGAGGGACCCCACTGGTCACAGGGCACCACAATGAGTGACTGCCATCAATTACAACCCTCTGGGTCCGACCACGGAGCCAATTTCCCAGCCAGCGGATCGTGGTAGAACCAAGGCCACAACTGGGCAGTTTGGCCAAGAGGTGATCATGGGATACCAGATCAAAAGCTTTTTTGAAGTCAAGATATATGACATCAATCTCTTCTCCCTCGTCCAGGTGATAGGTCACCTGGTCATAGAAGAAAATGAGATTGGTCAAACAAGACCGGCACCACATTGGCCTTCTTCCAGTCTTTGGGCACTATACCAGAGTGCCAGGAGTTTTCAAAGATCTGTACAAGGGGCTGGGCTGGGCTATGACGCTCACCAGCTCCTTGAGTATCCTGGGGTGCAGATTGTCAGGGCTGGCTGACTTGAAGGTATCCAGCTTCTCAAGGTGTTCCTTCATGAGGTCAGCATTTATGGAGGGTAGGGGATCCCCATCACCCGGATCTCCCTGTCCCATAGCAGGCATGGGCGTCCCATGGGACTGATGAAAGACTGATGCAAAGTACCTATTTAATAGGTTAGCTTTTTCCTGGGCGTCAGTTGTCAGTTGCCCCAGTTTAGCAGGGGTCCAACGTTGCCCTTGCTTTTCCTCCGGTTCCCCACATATCTGAAAAAGGACTTTTTGTTGTCCTTGATGCTTGAAGCTAGTTGGAGTTCAGTTGCAGCCTTGGCTTTCCTGGTTTGCTCCCTGCAGGACCGGACCAGCGCAGAATAATCCTCCTTGGAGGTGAATCCCATCCTCCATCCTTTGTAGGCTTTCCTTTTTAGCCGCAGGAGGTCCGCTAGGTCCCTCGAGAGCCAGGAGGGCTGCTGTGCCTTCTTGCTGCCTTTCCTCCGTGTTGGAATAGATTTAGCTTGTGCACTGAGGATCATGTCCTTGAGAAGCAACCACTCTTCTTGAACTCCCATCTCCCTGGGGTCATGGTCCCTGAGGGCCTGACCGACAAGCCTCTTGAGCTTGTCAAAGTCGGCTTTTCTGAAGTCAAGGACTTCTGCGTTGCTGACTGACTTGCCAGCTTTACAGCGGATGGTGAAGGTGATCAGCTCGTGGTCGCTGTCACCTGGCTTCCCGTCGATCGCTAGGTCGCCGATTAGGTCGTCCCCCGTAGCCAGTACCAGGTCGAGCAGCGCTTTGCCTCTCGTTGGCCCATAGACTTCTTGAGTCAGGTAGAGGTCATCCACGCACGAGAGAAAGCTTTGCGACCGCTCGGATTTTGCTGAGTGATCTTCCCAGGAGATGTCCAGGTAATTGAAGTCACCCATGGCAACCAAGGTCCTGGAGCAAGCGGCCTCAGTCAGTTCCCGGGCGAACTCCTGGTCAAGCTCAGGACTTTGAGCGGGAGGTCTGTAGTAGACTCCCACCGTTGTGTCCCCTGTGCCGTATTCCCCACGAATTTTTACCCAGAGGGTCTCTTGCTGTCCATGCTGGTCGCCAACATCAGCTTGCAGGGACATGTAGCTTTCCTTCACACAGAGAGCTACACCCCCGCTCCTTTTGTCAACACGATCCCTCCTGTACAGGGTATAGCCCTCTATCCCCGTGGTCCAGTCATGGGTGGAGTCCCACCAGGTCTCCGTTATCCCAATGATGTCATAAGTTGTTGAACTTGTCCAAATAACTTCGTGATTCAGCAGTAGAGCAGGAAATAGATCCCTTAAGGTCTCTTGACTGCTGATTGTGTTTTTGTCTCTAGAGCAAGGGTTTACAACTTGTTTCTACAGTGAGGCACTGCTTGTGGCCAAGGGCCCCCTGCAGGCCACACCCCTCGCTCTCTGGTGATCAGCAGAAGCTATGAAGGGAATAAATATAAAAAGGGAGGTACTACGACCCTAGGAGTGCATTTGCTGCTGCATGAGAAAATCAACTGAATAAGGCAGAAAGTAGGACCCCAGGGATACCTCCTCTGCCATTGTGGCTGGAGGATACTGCTTTGAGCTACCACCAGCCAGATCTGGTCCACAGGCAGCTGGTTGCTAACCCCTGCTGTAGAATATTCTCTCTTCCAAAACTCAAGTAGGAACAGATAGAAATAAAGATATGCAAAAGGAACTTTTATGGCAAGAGTGTAGCTTGCTTGCAGAAACTGAGGTTTAAATGTATAAAACCTCTATTTTAGAGGTAGATAAATGAGAGATTAGGATAGGCGAAGTCTTTGGTTAGAAGTGATATCTTTTATTAGACCAACTTAAAGTTGCAAAACAGTTGTTATTTGCAAACTTTTTTGCAACTTTTTAGATGGTCTAATAAAAGATATATCGCCTCTACCCAAAGGCTTTGCTTGCCTTTTGTGCTCAGACCAACATGGCTACGGTCTAGATCCCAGAGATTAGGATATGTAAGTAGTATCCAGTAAAAATGGAGCTGCAAATTCTAGAGAACAGAAAAGTAATCTTTTCAGTAATACAACAGATCATTGAAATTGTGGACATTGAAAAAAATCCTGATTCTACAGTTCAAGTTAAAGCAAATATCACAGTTAATCAATCTGTAGAACTTCCATACTATAGTACAGGTATCATTATTTGGATGTTCAAAAAGCCTCCCTAAAAAGGTTAAGAATATATAGACCCATATAGGATTATTATAATTGTTTTACCTTACTACAAATCTTCCATCTTATTCTTCAGTTAGTGTTCAGTGCATCTAGCAATTCATATTTTAATCATTAAAAGACTGTATCTAAAATTTAAGATAAAGACTGATTTCTCAACTGTCCAAATACCAATTGCTGATAGTCAAGCCATGAACGTTTGATCCAGCAAAACAGCCGAGTAGATAAGTCCACATCAGGCCAAATGGGTACATAGGTCACGACAACTAAATGGCACAAATGGGTCACAGGAAGACAGCATGTGATGGCCATTCTTGCTAAGAGAAGTCGAAAGTCAGCTAGGCATGTGATAACCATTTGTAGAAGGTTAAAGTTTACGACATAGTCTTGCATAAGTAGGTGTAAGGATTTGTACCTTTTTCATCTACATGTAATGCTTTATCAATATTCCTGCTTTGGAACAGCAAAGCAATATTTCTTAAAAAAAGTGATACAGTTATATTGACATCTTGCTGAAATTGTAAAGAAAACCAACTTGTGTATGTTGCCACTAAAGAAATTATCATTACAATTATCAATACACAGCATTTCTGTACAATAGTATCAGATGCTAGGAGCCTCTCTTCTCTGTTACTCTAATCCAGATTTTAGGTTACAAACACAAGTGGTTCGATTCATGAAATATTCTTTTGAGAACAGAATAGCATACAGTAGAACCCAGGTATTTCACAAGCTTAAGTGTTCAACCTTCCTATGAAAATGAAGGGATGAAAAACTGCAGCTCTTATTTGAAATGATACTACTTCTCTGTATTGGACCTCTGTTTGGAGAAACAATACCAGTTGTGGTAAAAATGAACATTTAAGCAGCAAATTCTCAATTCAGCATCCCAGTGCAAGTTAAGCTGGTTGCAAACCACCCAGATATAAATTATTCATATTCTATTGCAATAAGTTGGGGTGAAATCCTGAGGTCGGTAGGAGTTTTTTCACTAAAGTCAAGATTTTAGCCATGACGTTTTTACAAATTTAATTGATGTGACTGAAAAGTTATTTGTGGACAACAGCAGTTAAGATTAGTGTTAAACTATTGGGCTAAGGACAGACATTCAAAAAACCAGAGCCTGAACTGATTCAGTCTTTGCAGGTTAGTCTAACCTACCTAACTTGAACCAGTTTGCAACTGACCAGACATTCCCTCCGGACAGAGAAAATGCAGGCACATGCCTGCAGCCACTCAGGTCAGGAGCCAGGGGGTGCTAGAGCCCGCCCTTAGCTGTAGGGGGAAGCACCCAGCAGACCCCGGCTCAGGTCTGTGGGACAAAGGGGGAGATTCAACCCCGGTCCTATCTAGTTCACTCCAGGCTACTGCCAGGACTGGCCATGACCCCGCCACTGGAGCAGCCAGCAAGGAAGTATGGGTCTGTGCTGGTGGGACAGGGAAGAGAGGGGAGAAATGACCCTCTTCCCTGTTCGCTTCTGGGGCCAGCATCTGGTCAGGCCCCTGCCCCTGCCTGTCCAGCTAGGGAGCAGAGGGGTGGGGCCAGCCCTGCTCCACAGGAGCAGAGAGCACAGCCCAGAGAATGTGCTGGGATAGTTTCATAGTTTCATAGTAGCTGGAGTCGGAAGGGACCTAGGTAGATCATCTAGTCCGACCCCCTGCCTTAGCAGGAAAGAGCACCGGGGTCAGATGACCTCGGCAAGGTGCTCATCTAACTTCCTTTTAAAAATCCCCAGGCTAGGAGCCTGCACCACTTCCCCTGGAAGCTGGTTCCAGGCCCTAGCCGCCCTGACTGTGAAGTAGCGCCTCCTAATATCTAATCTAAACTTACCCTCCGCCAGTTTGTGACCGTTATTCCTGGTCACTCCTGGCAGCGCACGGGGGAACAGGGACTCCCCCAATACCTGCTGATCCCCCCTGACCAGTTTGTAGCAGGCCACAAGGTCCCCCCTTAACCTTCTCTTGTGGAGGCTAAACAGGTTCAGGTCCCGTAGCCTCTCCTCATAAGGCCTGCCCTGCTGACCCCTGATCATACGAGTGGCCCTCCTCTGAACTCTTTCCATATTGTCCACGTCCCTCTTGAAGTGTGGCGCCCAGAACTGGACGCAGTACTCCAGCTGCGGCCTGACCAGTGCCGCATAGAGGGGGAGGATCACCTCCCTGGACCTGCTCGAGATGCATCTGTGGATGCATGACAGGGTACGGTTGGCCTTCTTGACTGCCTCCCCACACTGCCGGCCCATGTTCATCGTGGAGTCAATGACGACTCCAAGACCCTTTTCCGTCTCTGTGCTGGCAAGAGGGGAGTTCCCCAACCTGTAAGTGTGGTGCCGGTTCTTCCTCCCCATGTGCAACACCTTGCACTTATCAGTGTTAAACCCCATCCTATTCTCATCCGCCCACCGTTGCAACCTGTCAAGGTCAGCTTGTAGCCTATTGCACCCTTCTAGTGCACCCACATCCCCCCACATCTTAGTGTCATCAGCAAACTTGAACAGGGTGCTTTCTACCCCCTCATCCAAGTCACTGATGAAGATGTTGAACAGTGCGGGCCCGAGGACCGAGCCCTGCGGAACCCCACTGCCCACATCCTTCCAGGTCGAGAAGAACCCATCCACTACCACCCTCTGGGTGCAGCCCTCCAACCAGTTGGCGACCCATTTGACCGTGTGGGCATCAACACCACAGTCTCCCAGCTTTTTGATGAGGACAGGGTGAGAGACAGTGTCGAAAGCCTTCCGGAAGTCCAAAAAGACTACATCCACAGCAACCCCTGCGTCTAATGATTTGGTGACCTGATCGTAAAAGGCCACCAGGTTGGTCTGACAAGACCTGCCACTGATGAACCCATGTTGGTTGCCCCTGAGCATGCATTCCCCCGCAAGGCCCTCCTGGATGTGTGCCAGGAGAATTTTTTCAAAGAGCTTACCCGGGATTGAGGTCAGACTAACTGGCCTGTAATTTCCCGGGTCCTCTTTTTTTCCCTTTTTGAAGATAGGGACCACATTGGCCCTCTTCCAGTCCTCCGGCACCTCACCAGAGCACCACGAGTGCTCATAGAGCCGCGCCAGGGGTCCCGCAATGACCTCGGCCAGTTCCTGTAGAACCCTAGGGTGAAGATCGTCCGGACCAGCGGACTTGAACACGTCCAGCCTCTCCAGAAGTACCCTAACTCCTCGCTAACCCCTGGCCCAGGCGTGTCTCTCTCAGGGCCCGAGGGGGGCCCAGCAGGGAGGTGGCTGAACTGGTCCCTACTTAGGAAGACAGAGGCAAAGAAATCGTTAAATATGTTAGCTTTGTCATCTGGCGTGATGACTAAGTTGCCCATCGTGTCCTGCAGGGGCCCCACATTACCCGGGACCCTCTTTTTACCCCCTATGTATTTGAAGAAGGACTTCTTATTGTCCTTAATCCGGGAAGCTAGTCCTATCTCCAACTCTGCCTTGGCCCTCCTGACTGCCCCCCTACATCCTCGGGCGACTGTAACATAGTCCTTCTTGGTGATGACCCCATCTCTCCATTGGGTATATGCCTCCCTTTTAGCAAGGAGGCATTCCCGGATGCTCTTAGTGAGCCATGGGGGTTTATGTGCCCTCCTGCTCCCTTTGACCCTTGTTGGGATTACCTCCCTTTGGGCATGGAGGATCGTCTCCTTAAGGAGCAACCACTCCCCTTCGACATCTGATTCCCTTCCCCTCTGGGTCCTCAGCGCTTCCCCAACGATCCTCCTTAGCTTGTTGAAGTCAGCCCCCCTAAAGTCTAGGGCTGTTGCCTTGCTGCAGCCCTTTGCCACCTTACGCTGGATGGTGAATTCCAGCAAGCGATGATCACTGTCTCCCAGGTGGCCCATCACCCGCAGCCCCCTCACCAGGTCATCACCCGTGGCCAGCACCAGGTCCAACAAGGCGTCTCCCCTGGTGGGACTGTGCACCTCCTGGGTTAGATGGAGGTCCTGCACTCTGGCTAAGAACCGACGTGAGCGATCAGACTTGGCTGACTGCTCCTCCCAGCAGATGTCTGGGAAGTTCAGGTCCCCCATGATGACCACATCCTTAGCTCTCACTGCCTCTGTAAGCTGACCTAAGAATTCCTGGTCGAGCTCTTCTCCCTGGTTGGGAGGTCTATAGTAGACTCCCACCGTTAAGTCTCTCTCCCCTGGACTGCCTTTTACTCTAACCCAGAGCACCTCAGAGTGCCCCCCCTCTACCCCCTTGCTAATTAACGAGGAAGTATATTCCTCCTTGATGTAGAGTGCTACTCCTCCACCTTTCCTTCCTATCCTGTCCTTCCTGTATAGCCTGTAGCCCTTGACACTCACCGCCCAGTCATGCGATGAGTCCCACCACGTTTCTGTGATCCCTACTATGTCAGGGCTGGTGACAGCTAGGAGGAGGGCGAGTTCCTCCTGCTTCTTCCCCATACTTCGAGCATTCGTGTAGAGGCATTTGAGGCCTCCAACGGTTGTGCCCACTGACCCCCTAGTCTCAGCAATGCCCCGTCCCCCATCGCTTACCTGTTTCTCCCTTTTGACCATTGGTCTGGGCTCGCTGGCTGTTGCTGGATGCTGCAGGGGCTCTGGTTTAACTTAAACCAGGAAGGGGTCTGGGACAGAAGTTGCATAAACCAATTTGAGCTTAATCAGTTAAGTCTTATACTGCATTTAGCCAGGTTTATCTCAAACAGGGTTTGGCCTTTTGAAACTGGTGTATGTGCACTGAACTTATGTTCTGTTACAGGTTTCAACCAGTTTCTGATCACTTAAACTGGTTTATGTGTAATGTCTCTTCCTAGGATGTATAAAAGCAGTTCATTGTGCCTAATGGTGTTGTCTGTAGTAAGTGTATCCACTGTATAGTTAGAATAGTGCAGTCACTAAAGAATTTACTGCTGATGCTCTGTAACAGCTCTGTAAGGCCAAAATACAAAGTGGTTTATTCTCTGTTATCATGCTGAATAAATGTTTTAATATGCTTTAAAGGACATGAAAAACTAGTATTGTGGAGCAATAGGTATTGCAAAAATTACTTTTGTATGTGCCTTGACCAAATTGAAAGTAGTACTAAAATAACCTTAACTTTTAAAGAAAAGTGATTTTCTCATTAGAGAAAAGCCAATGTGAAATAGTTTAGCAATAGTCATTTTATTTTGAAAATGTGAAAAATAGCGGTATAATAAGGAGATTTAAACCCTGCAACAGGATTTTAAAACCCAATCAAAAAGTTGAGGAAAACTGGGAATGCTGGCAGTGCAGTTTTTCCCTCAGAACAGTAAATGTGGAAACTGCAAATTCCTAAATAAGGTCATAAAAGCAAATAGATTGAAAGATACAACAGCTGAGCAGACAAGTGGCCAAGCACATAGGGAATGTTGAAATATGCTTCAGTGGTCTGATGTAAAGCCATTGAAGCCTATGAAAAGTCTATGATTTAACGTTCTTTGCATCTGTTATTCTTTCTGTGAACCAGATTTGTAGACCTAGGTTTTCAGGCTGCATTTTCACCCATTCCTCATTTCTTTGTAATATTTTATTTTTCTCGCCCATGTTACGATGATTTAAAAGGACAGTTTAGCGCATGAGAACTGCTATTCTATTAAGGATGTTTTTGAGAAATTATACATTGCCAGGTAATATTTTTTTTCCAGTTTTATTAAGATTCCATTTGATATTTTTCAGGGCATCTAAAATCCAGTTTTGCAAAATTATGAAACTTACGTAGAAGGATTTCTAATTTTGCTCAGCATAGGAAGAGGTAGAACAAGACCTTCTTTAGTTTGGTACAGCAAAAAAGGCAAAATAAGAATGGATTACTTCAGCCAGGGGAATGTAATTTTTAGCTGAAATCATCTGTGGAGTTCTGGATAAGCAAAATAATCTGTTTCCCAGCTCTCCTTTAATTCCACTCCTCATCTAGGCCTCAAATTCCTTATCTTATTTCCTCCCATGGTTAAGTGTGGCCTTGACAACCTTATTTTTCTATGCCTTTTGTTCTAATGAACCTGAAAATTAATTCCATTATTGTCTCTCTTCATCTGAGAGATGTAACCTTTTATATAATTATATCACAAGCCTTTTATATAATTATATCTAAAAAGAAGGCTATATAATTTTTGTATATTAAATAGTATATGATCATGCATAGATAACATTAATCCTAGGATAACTGTTTGTATGTTCTTAATGTCGTTTGTAAGGTTTTTTTCTTTAAAAAAATACTTCAAAACTGAGGAAAAATAAAAATGTTGTAAATGGGATTATGCTGATCCCCTGTATAGATCATAAACAGGCTTGAGATCTTTAGATCTACATCATAGCCCTTCACCTCTTGATGTGATAACTAGTATCAGTAGAAGGTTATTGTCTTTTATCCCCCAGCAGACCAGGATGGAGGTACATATACTTTAGGCCTGTATGAAGCAGCCAGTATTCGATTTGGTTTCAGATTCAGCCAATTCAGAGGGACAGTGATTAGATTCAGTGATTCAAATCACTGTCCTGCTTCAATTTGGCTGAATCGGATCCGAAGATTCAGTGCCCCTTTGGAGATTCAGCCATAGACTAAACAGGTAGCAGTCCTCAACACTGGACACAGCTTCCTCCAGGTGGTAAGTTTGTTGTGGTGGGCAGAGCGGGGAGGGAAGGAGCTTGGGCATTGTGGAGCAGATCGGCACCCCTACAGCAAGGGAGGGATTGGGGCTGGGGCTGGGACCTGGGCTGGGGAAAGGTGAGGACCTGCATGGGTGAGGTGGCTTGTGCCGCTGCACACCGCCAGTTTGGGAGCTGCTCATATGGCAGCTTGTTCAGCAGCTTTTGCCATTGCTCCCACCACTGGTCTGGGAGGGTATGGGGCATGGGTGTAGGCATGTGTCCTAGGATCTGCATGGGGCAACAGGGCTGGGGCTGCGCCAGGTAAAAAGTGCAAGGTTCTGGGAGGGGATTTTTTTCTCCTGATGTGGCCAATAATGTGGCTGATAAATGCCCTGTGCATGTGCACAGATGCAGTATGCACAGGGGCAGGAGTAAAGCCTGCCAGCCCAAGCATTGGGCTGGTAAGTGTGTTGTGGGGGAAGGGGCATGGGGGAGCAGATGGAAGCCCTAGCAGTGAGGGAGGGTGTGGGGCAGGGGCAGGCACTGCTCAGTTGGGGTGGGGCACAGGACAGAGCTGCAAGTGGCTCATCTGGGGGGCATGGGAGAAGAGCGGCTCCCACCCTGCATACACCCTGGGTTAGCATGGGCAGCATGTGCCCTGAGATCTGTGTACGGGGTGAGCTGTCACTATGGGCTAAGCCCAGAGGTGGCTCTGAGCTGTTCCTGGCGGGGGACTGGGCTGGACCAGGCTGTGTTCAGGGCAGGCAGCAGTGGTGCTGGGAGAGGGGCTACAGCCAATTTTGTGGTTGTGTGTGTCCCGCCCCCCACCCCCCGTAGCCCCTCTCGCAGCACCGCCGCCACCTGCCTCAAGAACAGCCTGGTTCAGCCCTCCCACCAGGAACAGCCCAGTGTAGCTCCCAGCCCTCAGCAACAGCCTGCCCTACCATACCCTGCGTGCAGATCCAGGGGCACAGCCCCCCCTCCCCCCATGCCCTCCCAGGGTATGTGCAAAAAATTTTTTTAAAGCCTCTTCTGAGCATATGCAAACTCAGAGGCTTATAATTTGACCCAGTTGAGGAAAAATTTTGCAACCGACAGCAAAAGACAGGTGACACCTTAATAACCCCTCCCCCTTCCCCTAGCCAAATTTCATCTTTCTTTTCCAAAGTATGAAAGTGCCTCTCTCACCAAGTGCTAACACTTAAAGACAAAATTATTTTAAATATATTTTAATATAAGTGAGTAATACATATTTTCCCTCATTTCCAGAAATGGCTGAACTGTTTTCTGATTAAACTTTCAAAAGATAACTAATCTAAGTGTTAACATTTTTAAAGGCACCTGGAAAAAGAAAAATAAATTGTGTAGTTTGTTGACCAAACTTCAAAAAGGGGAGGTTAATGACAGGGAATTGTTAACAAACTATCAAGCTCCTCTTTTGATACCTTTTTTCCCCCAAGCAAAATTCTACCCTTGGATGAGATGTGGTGGAGAATTTCAGATGGATTAGTTACTTTATGGGAAATTTCAGTTGAAAATTGAGTTTGCTATAACCCTTACATAGGTGCCTGGGCGTGTCTACACATGCCCCTATAGCACTGTTGTTTCTGTGCCATCATTTAGTACTTCCTTTTGGAAGTAACAACCATTACTGCACTATGCTGGTGGCACATGGTTATTTTTAGCCCCTACGTCTCTGTATCTGTGGCATCACAGTTTGCACCCACCATAGTGTGTTGCTATGGTGACATAGTGTCATGTGTAGATGTGCCTCTCAGCTGTACAGTGGATTAAAAATGAGTAATATTTTAGTGCCATGTTCTTCTCTCGGTGGCTTGTATCAGCCACAGGGAATGGAGGAGAGGCTCTAAAACCATTTGAATGGAATATGTATGCAACAAATGTCATCCAAGTGTCTTATGTTTAGCTTTCCAGCAGCCTAACATATCAGACATGAAGTTCAATATCCTCTTAGTAATGCAATGGATTTTCATGTGACTGCATTTCAAGGATACCCACAGTTTAGTGACCCTGAACACCAGATAGCAAAGTATTTCTCTTTTAATGCCTTCATTATTTGCTATATGTGATTGTGCAGATCATTATAATGAAATGTCCTGAGCAAAGTGCAGAGTTTGGGGAAGATCAGTTAAGTGTTTGGAAGTGGCAAAATGACTCTTATTGGTGATACCCAGTATACTTTCAGAACTGAGTATCAGAACATCATGCTAAAAAACTGATTTTGGCAGAGTGCTTGGTTTACTGATCTCTAAACAGTTGGTTAACTAAAAATAAGTTTAAAGATTGCTGGTGTATGTTAAGACCTAAATTCTCTATACTAATTCCCACAACTGACTTTTTCATAGCTATTTTTCTCTTCAGACATGTATGGAAGTTTATAGGAATTCTGCTCACATGGGGAGAACAAAAATAGCTTAAACCCTTTCTGGATTGGAGAGTAAGATTTAGAATGGCATTTTTCAATAATCTTTCTCATGACTAAAGCTTACCATTTTTAGCACATTGTCATTTTGACATCCAGAAATAGCTAGGAACCTTTAAAACAGAACATAATCAGTAAGGCTGAGCAAAACATAATTCCATTTCACAGTAAATACTTTTGTAACATGTTCTGATATAAAATAAAAAAAAGTGAGACCTTTTGAAAATTTTTCCAACAGAAGCATGAGAGAGACTCTCAGCTTATATAATAGGCAATAGTGTGGATGCATCCTACAGGGACATGGGAGAACTGGTTATGGCCCCTGGACCACAACAGCCTGACAGGGGCTTGAATTAAGAGCTTCTGCCTCTCAGGAGAGTGTCCTAATGGTAGAGAAGGATGTAGAGTTGGCTTCTTACTCTAAGAATGTACATCAGACATGTATCTGAATCTGAGAAACATTTTCCACTAAAAAATTTGGTTTCAATGGAAAAAGGATTTGGCAAATATTTTGACCAACTCTAATGTTTATGGCTCTTTTAGGTATCATATTTTAAGGTGTTTAGGTCGGCACGTTGTATAAGTTGACCCCATATTTCTGTTAGGATTTTTGTACATCCAGTGTATATGTCGACCCTGCCTCAGTGTGTGAGGCGCTGGAAGACCATGCGACCTCATGGGAGAGGTAGTGTGCTCGTAGGCTCCCAAGAAGTTGGATCAACCCTGGGAGCTCAGGCAGCACACAACCCACTAGCAGCCCACCCGGCTGGCCCCGGGGGGCTGTACCACCATGGAGGGAAGGAATGGGCCCCACCACAGCTCAGAGTCTGCCTCCCTGCTCACCCTTCGCCCCAGCCACAGGGTAGGCGAGGAGACTACGCTGAAAGCTGGATCAAGCCCCTCATTGCTTCTGCCTTCAGGCACCTGTGGCTGGCAGGATGCCTGGCACCATCCGGGAAGGGGCTGGCTTTATGCAAAACTCGACAAAACTCGACACCATGAAATATAGTTTGTAATGCAGTGTTTCTGTTTAAGAACAGCTTGTAGAAAACTAGTGCAGTCGTTTCTAGTGCATTAGAAAACTTTCTTACTTAATTACTCTAGTGATTGTCTTATTCTAGAGAGCGCACAGCATTACCAACCTCAAGCATTCAAAATTCATGCTCTAACTTCGTAAAAATCATTAGATTGCCTTAGAACTCACGAGATTTTAAAAGTGATAAGTTTTGGATTCTTTTTGCATGTATTAGGTTTTGAAGTGATTTTTCTGTAACCATGAGGTCTAAAAACTTGCATGTATTCATGAGAGCTGAGAGTCTCATGCAGTTGATTAACATTAATTGCATAAGAATTAATTGTTCTTTACTTATTTGTTATCTTTTAGATCACCTCTGGGAATTTAAAAACCTCCTTGTCCAATGTAGTTCTATCTCGGGTACCTTTGAGTTGCACACAACTCCTTGGTCATCCTGTGAGTGCTTATTTGATGATGACAAAAGGGTAATTATGTTTAAAGAGAAGTTTCAAAAAAGTGAAAAGTCTGTCATGAAGATGACAGATCTGTCAACACACCTAATGGAAAAACGTTCAGGTAAGATTATTATCTAAAAATAATAAATGGCTATCTATTTAAGGAAACACATTGCTAAGCATTAGAGGTGCTATAATAGTAAATGTGTTTATCCCCCCACCCCCGTAAGTTTTTCTGGGGGGTAAAGGGTAGGGACTTTTGGTGGCAAAGTTCAGGGGTTAAAGGTGGGACTTCTAGTCCCAAGATGGGAATGGAGGAGGGGAGGCAACTGTCAAGGGGTGAGGCTACCCATGTGGCCCTTGACAGCTCACCAAAACTCATTAAGCAGCCCTCCACCCAAAATAATTGCCTGACCCTGGTCCATAAGATACATTAGATGACTTACATTCCTTCATCTCTTATCATGGAGTTGTAGATTGTGGAAAATCACTACTTAAACATACACAGTAGAGCTTGCTTAACAGAACTTCTGAATGATGCAAGTGCAGTGCACATGCTCCTGGACTCCTCTGAGTGTCTTCCGTTGCATATAGTATCTACATTCATCTAGAGCTCCAGTTATAAAAAAAAAAAAAAAAAAAAGGCAAACCAAATAATCCTTTTTGCTGATTTTCCCATCTGTCAAAATATCATTAGATGCCATAAACTTTTGCTGTATCATAATATCTTGTTGCCCTATTATCACTTGTTATATCTGGCATAGGCCATGAAAAGCTGTTACATTGTACTGAGACATATGCCCTTTCAGCACCACAAAAAGCAAGTGTTCAGCCATTCAAGTGGTTTGTCAATTCCATGACAAAATGTTAATTCTTTGCAATAGGAGCTTCATAGCTGGTGACAATTTCTAGCACCACGTGCAACTCCTGTACCTTAGTGGCACAGACCAAGGCTTGGTCCACCAACATCCTAGGAGGCTTTACTCTCTCCCCACCCTCCACCATGGCTACAGGGTACCTGTCTGCGGTGCCATGTAAGCTGGGCCCACATGTTGCCATGCAAACTTGCTGCTCAGCCCTGCCTTTCTTTGTGAGCCAGGATAAAATCCTGCCCAAAAAACACTCTAGGAATATACCTCCTAAACCATCCTGCTGTGCCAAAAATATGTGTTCCTGTCATGGCACTATCTCTGGTGTTATTTACTAACCAAGGAAGGGCAAAGAGCAGGAACTTCTGGCTGAGCTTGTGTCTGCATTTTAAAAGATCAGTTTTTGGCTTTTACAAGTGGTAAATGCCCTGGCTGGAGTAAACAGGAGACTTGTCAGCATTTCTTGTGGAGCAGTGGGAGTGTTAATCCTGCAAAGCTGTGCTTTGGTTGACACCGCCAGGAAGTCCATGTGTACTCAGTCCAGTGACTGGCTGTTGCAATTTGGAAATTCCATGGCTGAAAAGGGGAAGCTCTACAGCCCCCTTCTGAAGTGGAGCCAGCATCCGTGCCCTCTCCCCACTGCTGAACTTTCACAGATTGATGAACTAGGTAAATTACAGTGATGGAGCTGCCTCTCCCACTTTCCTACCCTGAACTGGTCAGTGAAGTAGGGAACACGTGGCCAGGGCCTTGGTCATGTCTGAATGGCCATACATACTGCTGTGCGCACCGACTCACACAGGAGTTGACTGAGCTTTCAGAGGAAGTGGTGACAGGCCTTGACTCAGTGCTGGCAGGAGTGTAGTACTGGACCTGCCAACACTACTGGATTGGAAGCTGCATGGCACACAGGCAGCAGGGATCCTTGAAAGTCTGGAAATGAAATGGACAAGGTTTTGGCAGTGAAAACTGACCACGTGCACTGTGACTGCACTCCTAGCAAAAGTATGGGTTTTTGTGCCAACAACACAAGATCTGATCAAAAGCTTTGTTTTTACAGGACTGTTTCAAGTGAAAGCTCAAATCTTAGAACTGAAGTTCGTGATTGCTACTGACCAGTTCAGGCAACTCATCTTAGACTCTGACACTTCACTGGAATGCATTTTGGCTTCCCTTCCTCTTATAACGTATTCAGGGTGTGCCAAATGTGGGTTGGAACTACAGACCGATAAAAACAAGATCTACAAGCAGTGCTTGCGGTGCTTACCATTAAACGAAGTGAAAACGTTCTACAGGTAAAACAAACAAAACTAAAATAGTGTATAGTTTTAGTGACGTATTAAAATAGAATAGCTATAATGAATCTAAAAATGCAGCAACACAAATTCACATTGCAGGTGAGAATACATTCTATTCTTTACTGTATATATGCTATTCAAAAATAGAATTTTCTCATGGTCAGAGCACATTTTTGGTCATAAGGAGGTGGGATTTCTGTGCCGAGCTCTGCCACTAATTTTTCATGAGATTTTGGCTGAGCCACATCAGCTCTCTGTGCCTGAGTCCCCTCCCTGCTCTCTCCTCTGAGATGAAATACTTCTGTGCCTTAGAGAAAATGCAAGTAACTTGGTTTTGAAAAGAGTATTGCAAGAAAAACTTTGCAGAAACCTAAGTATTTTTAATTATGTATCATTATTACTATTGGTTTTATTCTGTATTTAAATAACCTGTTGTTTATTTAGTCCCACTAAATAAAGGAAATAATAAAGTTTAGTGGTACTACAGCAGTGGGCTATGGTTAATAAAGATTTTGATTTTAGGTATCATGTCAGGGCCAAAGGAAACCATTTTACCACGTCAGTCTAGCTTTTAAAATGGGTGAAAAGGTGACAGCATCTCAACATTAGATAATCCATCTGATTTTTACTAAGGGAAATAAATTTGGGAAAAAACCTGCTCTTTTCCAATAAACATACTAGGAAAGAGCAAATATTTTAAGATGAAACAGCAGATGGCATCATAGGACAGAATATGCACACATTTTTATATGCAAAGATGAAGTAAGCTACAATTCTGTATTTGATTTAGCATCATTATTAACTGTTTCATTGTTTCAAGTAAGCTTTTAGTTCAAGCTAGTACTGCATTTTTTTAAATATAAAATGACCCCCAATAATTAGATTCTATCTATGGTAAATTTATAATTTTGTTATAACTAGTTATGTTATAGTTATATTAGTTATATTTATAAGTTGGTATATAATTTTGTTAGCTAAGATTCTAATGATTGGATGTTTGCCTTTAATTTGCCCCCTTCCCACTGCTAGAGCAGGCGAAATACATCTTCGGGGGCAGTCAATGCCCTTGCTCTCTGCTGCCCCCCCCCCAGCTTTCCCCCTTTCCCTGTACCCACTCCCCCCACACCCTGCAATCTGTCAGACTGATCTCCTGAGCTTATGGAAGTAAGGAGAAAAATTTGCATATAGGAAAATTACTACATGTATCCATAGACTTACTTCAGGCAGAATTGATGCAGTTTACCTTTTTTTAAACTGCCGCAGGTTTTAGCACAGGTACTCACTCTATAAACCAGGGGCGAGCAATTATTTTGGACAGAGGGCTGCTTACCAAGTTTTGGCAAGCTGTTGAGGGCCGCATCTTGAGGGCGCCATCTTGTGACTGATAGTCCCACCCCTTAGCCCCTGACGTTTGCCACCAGAAGTCCCTCCCCTTGCCCCCAAAAGTACTCCTTTTAGCCAGGGGTATTGTCATCTTGGAACCAGAAAAATACCAAATTATATTCTAAAATCTACAACATTCATTAATTTGATTTCAAAAAATATTTTTGTCCTGATTTACATGTGTTTGTGTAGTGTACACAGAGGTGACTGCACAATAGCTTAAAGTGAAGTCTTACTCTTGTATATTATGAAGGGTGTGTATAGGTTTGTGGGGGGCTGTGGGTATGTGGGGTGAGGGAGCATGTTGGTATGTGTGTGGAGTGTGGATACGTGGAGTGTGGGTGCGTATGGGGCTTGGGGGGCAATGTGTGGGGAGGTATGTGGGGTGTAGGTGGCTAGGGTTTGTGTATGGCAGTGTGCAGGGAAGAGTGGGTACATGTGTATGGTGGGGTGTGTGTTTGGGACTCACCCTATGAACAGGCACACACCCTGCCCCTGCAGATGCACATAGACACTGTGCCCCTATGCCTGCAGACACACACACACACACACACACTCTCTACCCCTGTGCCTGCAGACACACACACACACACACACTCTACCCCTGTGCCTGTAGACACACACACACACTCTACTCATGCCTACAGACACACACACACACGCGCGCGCGCACACACACACATACACACACACACACACACATATGCACTATGCCTCTGTACCTGCAGGCACACACACACTCTGCCCTGGGTCCTGCAGACACATACATACACACGCACACGCACCCTGCCCCGTGCCTGCAGACACGCGCACACACGCCCCCTGCCCCTGCAGACACACACACGTAAACACTGCTACCAGCACAGTCCCATACTCCACGGTTTAGGGATGCAGCCGGGAACCGCCTGGTGCTGAAGCAGGGCAGGGGCAGGAAAGCAGGGTACTGGCTGGGGTGGGCGGGGCTCAGCTGCTTAAGTCTGCTATGGGCTCCCTCTGGGTCCTACTGCCCCTGGCTCCAGTCAGCTTTGATAGGGGGCCGGGGCAAATAAATATTAATTTACTACATTTTTTAGGGGCTTTGTGGGCTGGATAGAATGGCCTGGCAGGCTGGATCCAGCCCACAGGCCGTATTTTGCCCACCCCTGCTATAAACACACTTTTAAGCAGCACTTTTTACCTACATATATATTGAATTTTATTAGTAGATGTTTAGGATTGTGAATCCAAAAAGATGACAAAAGCCAGTAGGGAAACACAAATTGGCTCCAGTTCTTGAAGAGAATAGTCACGTCCACAATCACGACCTTCTTGGCCTCTTTGTTGGTGACCATGAGGTCGGGTCTCATCTGGCTCTCACAGCCCAGGACAGTGTGGTTCACGGAGATCTTCCATGCTGCGGCCAGGATGGCCGTCACCAGGTGGTCCTGGACAGCATCGTGGCAGAGCTGCCAGGCTCTGGCGTGCGGCCTGTAGCTGCACAGCACATGGGGGAGGGTCTCTATTGTGTAGCTGCACCTTTGGCACCTCTTGTCCCAGTGGCTGAAGCGGATGACCCCATTCAGAGGCAGGCAGTTAAGGCAGGTGTGGTGGAGAAAGCGCCAGTCCGCAAAGCACGTGAAGCTCTCGTTGGGCATGAAGTGGTTGCTGGAGTTCCACTTCAAGGTGATGCCGAAGACCTTGCCCTGGTTGGGTTTCGCCCTCAGGTTGCCGGCATATTTGTTTCGGACGGCGTCCTTCAGGAAGCGCTCCAGCAAGATCCTTGTGTGGGGTGTCACGGTGTTGCAATTGGCATGAGGGACTGATTGCAGGGAGACTTCCAGCTCCTGGCACTCTTCGGTCCAGGCACAGCCAATGCGCTTCCCCAGGCGACGCGTGATGTTGCAGGCTCAGCTTCACAGCGAGGCAGAGTCCCCGCCATCTCTGCCAAACTCTCCCTCCAGCGAGCCACTGAGGAAGGTGGCCAAGTTGCATCCAGTCAGCTGTCTCGCGATCCTATTGCAGGTGGTCTCCTCAAGGGCACTGTTGATGACGATACTTACCGTGGGGTCTAGGCAGGTCAGGAGGTGGAAAGCGTGGGTGACCACCACAATGTCGCAGAGGTCTCCTATGCAGAGCATGTTGGCACCTCCCTGTCGGTAGGGGATGTGCAGGATCTTATTGCCGACCCTCAGCAGCAGGTGCTGCCACTTCTTCAGCAGCCAGTGGAACTCAGCATCCACCTTCTTGAGGAGTGTCTTGGGAGCTGCCATGCCTCTCAGGACGAATGCGACGCGGGGGATGAGGAAGGTGTTCACCACATCTGTCTTCTACCAAAGGGCCAGCAGGGATGAGTCCAACTTGTGGGCATCCTGCATATCCCTTTGATGGTCTCTTCCAGTGTCTGCTTGGCCCGTTGGCCAGTGGGCATTCCCAGGTGGCAGTGGGCCTCACCGTCGCGCAAGTGCCTCATTGCCTGCCCCTGGATCATGAGAATGGAGTCCAGGACATGGCTTTTCTGCCTGCCGTTAATGTGCAAGGAGGTTCACTTGGCAACGTTGAAGCGCAGGCCCATCCACCTGGCCGCCTTGGATCTCACGTCCAGCATCTGTTGCAGCTGGGTGGCGTCAGGAGCAAGGAGAACAAGGTCATTGGTGTAGGCCAGGATGCTCAACTTCTGGCCGTACGGGTCAAGCCCACCGAGGCCACCTGCACAGCTTGAAGGAGTGGTTCCATGGCTAGGTTGAAGATGATGGGGCTGAGGGGACAGCCCTGTCTCACCCCCAATGGATGGGGATCTCTGTTGTCTCTCCGGCAAAGACAGTCATGGTGCATCTGCCATAGAGCTCTCGCACCAGGTCGATGATGCCATCTGGTAGGCCAAGCTCGTGGAGGGTGCCAAAGACATGACGGTCGGGCACTAGAGATGTCCAGCCATGCCACCGTGCACTGCTTCCTGGTCCTCCGGGCATTGTCCAGGGCCATCTGGAGGGTGAAGTTGTGATTGTAGCAGCCCTCCGTTGATATGAAACCCTTCTGTCTCTGACTGATGGCCCCACCGGTCACCACCCAGTCGGTGATGTGGGCCACCAGGCAGCTGGCATATAGGTTGGCGTTGGTGGAGCACAGAGCGATGGGGTCTCCAGTTGCCCGGGTCAGTCGGGTCTTCCTTCTTGTGGATGAGGACCATCATGGCCCTCTTCAAGATGGTGGGTGTGCGCTGGAACTCTCTGCACCTGTTGAAAAGAACAGAAAGAACAAAGCAGCCCAGGTCACGTTTTTTGAGGAGACTGTACCTGATACTGTCCCTGCCAGGGGCGGTGTCCCTGGTCCTCTTGAGGCAGGCTTCCACTTTCTGCAGTGTGAAGGCATCCTCGAACCCCTCCGCTGGGGGGATGGGGATCAGTGCTTCAACAGTCACAGGGTGTGGGGCGGCGGCTTCTGCTGGGGGGTTGAAGACCTGTTGAAATAATTAAACAGTCTCCTGGGGGATGTGGCAGAAAGGCAAGGGTCTCTCCAGGATCTCTCTCACCGCCTTGAGATGGTTGGCTCAGTACAGATTCTGGATCCGGGAGGTGGCCGTCAGGTTGTAGTGCTGGCACCTGGGTCGCCTCTGTGGCTGCGGTCTGTGGTCTTGTCACATCGTTGGTCTGTTGTTGCCCCCCCAGGGTTGGCCAAATGGTTGCCGAGAGCTCCTCTATGAGCCAGGCCGCTGAGGCCTCAAAGGTTGTGGTCCTGGAGAGCTCCTCCAGCCAGAGGGTTTGCCAAGGGGTGGGCATCCTTTGCTAAGGGATGGGTTCCGTACCTGGGGATCCTGGCATGTTCGGGAGATGGGAGGCTCCCAACAGTTCAGTTCCTCCAGGCGGCTCTGGGATCCTTGGTGATTCAGGGGCATTGGGTGGTCCCAGGGGTCTGGGAAGTGGGCGTTCTGGTTGGGACGTCACATCCTGCCGGGGATCCCTGGGCATAGACCTGCATGGTGGTGTCACTGGGGCAGGTTGCTCTGCTGGAGGGTCCTCAGAGATCTGGTCCAGTGGGGTTGTTGGCAAGGTGGCTGGTCTCATGGGCCTTTGCACCACAGCCTGGTCTGACGGGCCAGGGCAGTGGACCTCACCAACGTGCCGGGTCTCCTCTTGGCTCTGTGGCTCTCACATCCCTTCTGGTGGTTTTTCAGGAGCTTCAGGGCCTCATACTCAGTGCCACACTTTTAAGCAGCACTTTTACCTGCTTATATATTGAATTTTATTAATAGATGTTTAGGCATGTGAATCCAAAAGATGACAAAGCCAGTACGAAAATACAAATCACCCAAGCGCGGGACTAACATTAGAGGGATGGGGATGAGGAGGGGAACGGAACTAGGTTACAGAAAATACAGTGTTAGCCAACTAAGCCCAGGAGTGGGGAAAGGGGGGGGAGGGGTTCGTGATGCTGAGAGAGAAAGAAGATAGATGCACACAAACCTGTACAATGGTCTGCAATGGTGGGGGAAGGAAGTGGGTTGAAGAAAGTGTCTCAGTCCATATAGAGTCTTATCGCAGGGCTCCTCTTCAGGTGGAGCTAGATGGTCTGTTGCTGAAGAATCCTCTCGAAGTGAAGTCCATCTGATGCAGAGGGGGTCCAGGCAGTCCCCTTTGGGTCCGGTCCGGCAGCAGTCTGTCCAGTGAAGTGAGAGTACTGGCAGTGGCCCATGATGTGTTCTACGTAGATGTCGCAGGACCAGCAGATGGTGTCGGACACCATGAGGCAGCGCATCATCTTGGTGTAACGGTGGGAGACGTGGCAGGCACTCAGGACGCTCTTGTTGCTGAGGTCTCAGAATCTGAGCGTTCCCACAATGAGCGCGTCAGCCATCACATTATAGCCACAGCCCCTCAGGATGTTGGCCAGCAGGGTGCACTTGTCCCGCTTGTGAGCCCAGGCATCAGTGAAGGCTTGCCGCTGGTTCTTGAAGGGGATACACTTGATCTTAGCCCAAAAAGCTGAGAAGCAATTTTTTTTTTAATTTCGTTTCCTGGGCAAAATTAGTTCTGAATTAATTTCCAAATTTCAGCTGAGCAGATCTCAGTTGTTCAAGTCTGTGTGATGCTACCACCAGCAAGTATCCTACCTCCCAGACCCATAGTCTGGGACTTCAGATACTCCCACTTCACGGCAGGCATCTTACATGCAAGCTCTGAGACCAGGGGTCTTGGAGTTCTGTTGCCCTCTAGTGTTGCTTGCCCTCAGCCAAAAGGCCGAAGGAGCAAGCTAGGGTGAAAGCCCAAAAGTCCTTTCCCATGGCTATAAAGTGTGTAGTCAAGATCCTTTCATTTGGAGGTATTGCAGACTCTCACAGGGGTCAGCCTGCCCACGGTGCAAGAGAGAGGCTTTCATCCTCTAACTACACTGAGTCATTCAAGACCAAGAAGATGGTATCTCCCTTGCCAGGTAAGTATGTGATGCATGATATTAGTCCAAAGCCAAAAGGTTCATGATTTTTTATATAGTTCATTAGCCTGGGCCTGAGCACAGTCAGCATTTCAAGCCATGGTGACCCGTCTGCTCAGCAGTGCTCAGTACATGCGTGTACTCCAAATACCCCCCAACCCCCCAAAAAGGGATCCATGTGCTAATTAGTTCCCCACTCATGTCTGAAACTGGATGGTCTTGTCATGAGTCCTGCCATCCTCCAAAAATTTGTATGCAGATAAGGCACAGTAACTTGATCTGGTTCCACTTAATGGGGTGCGGGCACACTAATCATACAACAGACTGAGAGAGGACCTGGCAGAGGGATTTTGGGTGAATTGTTTGGGGCTGCATTTGGTGTTGTTTGCCAGACTTTTAAGCTACGAGAAGAAGAAACAGGAATCATTGGAAATGGAAAAAAATGCTGCAGCTCAGCTGTGCAAGTGAAGAGGAAGTTGAAATGCATTTAATTTAGTGGCTCACCAAAACTTGAAAAAGAGTTAGTGCTGAGGGGCATTACTATATGTATTATTTAGACTCCCATCAGTATTTTTATCCAACATAGGCTTGTGTTGGTTGTATTTAATCAACTTCCTGGTTGTTTTCCATTAATAAACACATGCTGCTTTTGGCAGCAGTTTAGTGATAGACAATGTCTTTAATGAGATTTCCTTGTATGCAATCATAAGACTATGTGGGGGGGGAAGCCCCTCATGATAGAGGGCAAAAAACCTCATCTTGTATTCAAGTAAATATGGTATATATCTTTTGGAAAGTACCATAATTACAAAGTGGATTACATGTATAGCACAGGTGAATTCATAGCTGATAAATTAGGTAATTGAGACTGTAATATTTATCGCCTTCATTTCTTAAATTACCCAGCCTGATGTAAAAAAATTACCCTTTTCCTAATTTGCATGTTTGTCCTGATGATATCTGTGTACTGTATATGGGAGTTGAATTTGATGAAGTAAGCTGTCACCTGTGAGAAATATATGTCTCTCTAAACCAGGTAGTCTCTAGTCTAAGGCACCATCCTGCTCTGGTTCCTGCCTAAAACAGTTAACTTCCTATCTCCTTTTATAAGAGATTAGTCATAGAACAAAATTTTCTGCTTGTAGTGCCAGGATATTAATAGCTTGTTAAAGCTAATGAGACTGTTTGAATGAAGAATTTTCTGAGAACAAAGCTTGAGTTAAGAAACTGAGACTGGTCAAAAGGAGAAACCAAGTCAATATAAATCTTTTCAGAATGCTTTATTTGGTCCAAGAAAGACTGCTCTGCAGTCTGTTTTATTCTAAAACCTGAAGTTTTGTCCCGTCTAAAAAGAAATCTTTCAAAATCTACTAACCCGCAGACCTTGAAATTAACCATGTGACAAGACAGCAAAACTGAAAAATGCAAATACAGATTCCATGTATAACAAAAATATTATAGTGGTAATAGGATATACAGTTAGAAAAATAATGGAGATAAAAATTGAAGGGAGAGGAAAAAGATAAAGGCCAGTGTTGAGATGGAAAGATACAGTTAGGAAAGACATTAACTACTTGAGTAAGAACAGGACACCCAGTAATTGGAACAAGTGGAGAAGGAAGATCAGAGCAGATTACTGTATAGTTGAATGGTTGTAATAAAGGGGAGAGAAAATTAACCAATGTAGCCACCTTAAAAGGGAGTAGAGTGTACATCTGCTGTTTTTAGCTCTCATTTTTATTTTCTTTTTTATGTCAGCTGTTTTTGGAAACTAGCAGATGCGATGGCCTTGCCATTGTCGTCTTTTATAGTCTTGGGCTTTCTTTTAGTAGGGTGAAGAACTCTTAGTTTTGCATTTAATCATATTAGGCACATCTACATGAGACTCCCTAATGCACAGTAGCCTGTTCTGCTGCACATTGCGCATCACAGCAAAAACCATGCATCACAAAAAAAAATTCACCTTTGCTACTGCACATTAGTGCAGCTACTGCAGCTTTATCTAGTACCTCATATTAGAAGTATTAAACTTTAATGCGCAGTAGCAAAGGCACATTAGTGAACATGTAGACGTGCCCATTGAGTCCCAGTGATCAGCTTCTTGGTGCTTATTTTGTTAGAAGCAGTAAGCTATGCTGTTGTGATGTTATAACTTCCAGTACAAGAACCATAATAGGGACACTCTGGGCATGTCTGCACATGCCTCTACAGCGCCATTGTTACTGCACTGTCATTTAGTACTTCCAAAATGGTTATTTTTAGCCCCTGCGTCACCATAGCAACACACTGTGGCAGCATAGCTGCAGCATCTCAGTTTGTGCCTGCTGACACTGTGTTGCCATAGTACGTTGCTATGGCAATGTAGTGTCATGTGTAGACATGCCCACAGTTGGGCAAATAACTATCAGCCTTTAAAAATATTAGAAGAGTAAATGCTTTCACAAAAAACATGTAATTTTGATGATAAATAAGCAGTAGTATTAAATGCAAGACATATGATAATGCCACTCCATGCTTATTTGGCAGCAGCTACACTACTATATACACTTCTGGGCACTGCATTTTATGAAAGGGTATAGAGCACAGTGGTATCAGAGATCCAGCCTGCATGTGTCATATGCCCCGTGGGAATTTGGTGACCAAATAATAGAGCTCTGTGCTCTGGTCCACAGCTTATGGACCAGCCCTACATGTCTGAGTGATGATGAGAAGAGGGCTAGAACAGGTGGATATTGGAGAAAACCATGCTCAGCATGAAGAAGAGCTCTATGACTGCCATAATTATAAAAGAAGATTAAAGCAGCTGGGATAAATTGTTGGAGGAAAAGTAAAAAGCGGAGTTCTGCCTGTACAGTTAGAGCAGGGGCAGGCAATTATTTCGGGCGCAGGGCCACTTACCCAGTTTTGGCAGGCTATCGAAGGCCGCATGGGTAGCCCCACCCCTTGACAAGTGCCCCGCCCCTTGACTGGTGCCCCACCCCCTGGTGACCATCTTGGAGCCAGTGTCCCAGTGTCTTGTGACCAATGTCCCAGGGCCAGCACCAGTGGGGCCCAGAGTGGGGCGCAGGCTGGCAGGGGTCTGTGAAACCAGGGGGAGCTGGTCCACCTCCATAGTGCCCCTGCCAGCTGGGACTCCATGTTCTTGCCACCCTGCTCTGGACCCCGCCGGCACTGGCCCCATGACACCGGTGCAGGCCCTGTACTTCCATTGGCTCCCTCCCTGCTCACACACAGTGTCCCCTTATCCCTGCAGTACAGGCAGGGGACAGCGCACAGCCCCGATCCTCTGCTCGCCAGCAGGGAAGAAGCTGAGCTTCCCGTGCCGGGGCAGCCACGTGCTCCCAGCCCAGAAATCCCGGCTGGGGGGCGGGGCCAGGTGGGCCTGCTGTTGTGGGAGCCTGCTGGGCTTCCCCTGGGTCCTACTGCCCTTGGTTCCTTTTATTTTGACAGGAACCAAGGGTGGAGAAATATTAATTTTCTGCATTTTTTTTTAGGGGCCACACAGGCTGGATAGAATGGCCTCGTGGACTGGATCTGGCCCATGGGCCATATTTTGCCCACTCCTGAGTTAGAGGGTGTGATATATGGAGTTATGCTTGCTGTTCCCAGATTACAGAGCAGAGTGGAGGGTATTTGGTTTTTGGAAATAATTTTACCCTGTTGGTACTGACTGAGGGTTTTTGCCTTCCTTTGTAGCAGGGTGCATAGCATCCTTGGATCTCCTAAGTCCATTTTAACAATCCTTACAGAAGAGAGATGCTGACAGCCCTCATCCTCCTGCCTTATCCATGGCAAATTAGGGTGCTTTTGGTGGATTTGGGCAATATGCCTTGCACAATAGGGTTTGCTTTTAGGAACAGGTTAGACAAGGATTTGTATGGGATGGTTTGGATGAGGATGATCCAGCCTCAAGCAGGAGGGGTAGACCGTGCTCAACTTCTGTCCCAGTAGCCAAATCTGTGTTATCTGGCCTGTGGGGCTTCCCACAGGTCTAAAATTTGGCAATGTGGCAAGCTGCAGCAAGTACTGCTGTCACCACTCACCCCTCCCTGTACCTTCCCAAATTCCTGGACCCATGACAAGCCTTATTAACTAGATAATATGGTCCCATGTGCCAGATCATGCTTGCAGGTGGGGTCACTCCACAGCTGAATCTGGCATGTAGGGTTGTGCTAGCATGCCAGATTGCATCCATTGACTGATGCCATGCACCGATGCTGCATTGGATCCAGCCTCCAGACTGGCCCTGTGTGGCTCATAGATCAGCCTGGAACCACTCATACAGCCTACAGGGCCAGAAGTTTGAGCACCACTGGACTAGATGACCTCAAGCCCAATTTTTCTATGATTCTCTAACTCCTATGGCATGCAGACTGGTCTCATGGGTCCAGATGAGTTTGACATTCCATTGTAATGAAACTGGATAGGATCCATGGATGAAGAATATAAGCCATGGAAGGAAAAGTTAATAAAACTAGATATGCCACAGGTATGACTCAGGTGTGGGAGGTCAGGCTTAGAAACTGAAGGTTTGCAATATTATATGTCCAGAAGCTAGGCCAAGGTTCAGAGTACTGGGTGTCGGTCTGAGTCCAGTGCTTCATTCCAAGGTATCAGGTAATTCCATGTTCAAGATCAGGCGAGAATTTAGGAGCCAAGGAATGCAACACGCAGGATTAAGTAGGCAGGAGCCAAGGTATGGAGATTCAAGGCTGGACACAGAGCAGGAAGCATCTGAGGCAGAAGCAAGACAGGTGCAGGGCACAGGCAAGTCAAGAGGATCTGAGAAAGGAGTGGGAGTATCCAAGTCAGGCACAAAGGTTCACTGCAGAGATACTGGAATGTTGTTGTAGGGACAAGGCCCTGCAGGAAGTGGGTGGGTTTTATAGCCCTTCCATCAGGACAGGCTTCCCATTAGTTCCCTTGGGTCACATGGTCTCCCACTGCAAACCTTATGGGAGAGACTTGGTCCAGCACCCAGCCAGGTACTTGGTGGTACCGCAGCCTAGGTATCTGCCCACAAGCCTGAAAGACCCAGGTTTGAGCACCAGGTGTCCTGACAAGGTAGCATTGGAGATTGTAGCAGCAACCTGGTCCCAGAGGCAGCAGTGATGCACCCCGGTGGTTGAATAATTCCTGTCCTGTTCCACCTCTAACCTATCCCCCTTCACTTTCGCCTGCCAGGCCTTGATATTCTTAACGTTTAGAAGGGAGGCTGCCACGGGAACTTAGAGTGAGTCTCATTTGGTCCTCTTGCCTGTGGGTCCCTTTTGGATCTGTGTAAGGAACTGGACTCTATCTGTTCCTTAAACTGCATGGGACCGCCTAGCCCCTACACAAGTGCACCAGATGCTTTATGAGCTAATCATGGCCTCCAACCTCCCCTACAGCCATACCTATACTTCTCATGAGTTGCCAGTCACTCATCAGTGGGTGCTGAGCTCAATTTCCACTCACTCAGTCTGGGCCTCCCTGCCTGTCTTTGCCCCTCTTTGAGGCTTAGTTCTATGTGCCTATATCCATCTCTGTCCCTTCTGGAACTCGGGTTCCTATGTTCCTAATTGGTTTCCGCCCCTCCTGGGCTATGGGCTCCCTGAACCTGTTGATTCTTACCACATTTGGGCTATGGGTCCCAGACCCTGTTTCTCGCCGCCCTTGGGCTATGCTTCTCTAGTTTTCACCCTTCTCAGGCTATGTTCTTCGCCTCTCTTGAGCTATGGAACCCTTGGTCCCAATTCTGCCCTTCTCATGCCCTGTGGTCAAGTCTTTCTCCCTTTCTCTTTCTCTAGTCTTCATCCTCTAGTGAAAGATTGCTCTGTGTGTTGGGACCCAGCTCCTGGCAGGGCTCCCTACAACTGTTGTGTGCCTCTTTGGCACCTCCAGGACCTCCAGCCCTCCCTTCAGGCCCAAACCCAAACTGCCAGTAACAACTACAACGCAAGCATAAGCACACGGGCTGTAACATAAGTCCTACTCCTGACTGTGTAGCTAACCTTTCCCTGTAAACCTGTAACCTTATTTGTAACCTTCATTGCTCTCATTTGGTCTCTCAGCTCTGGTTTTTTGAATATAGGTTTCCTTCTGTGGAGGCTTGTCTTCAGAGCAAACAGCTCCCAGCCATTCTCTCTGACAGAATCCTTTTCAAAGAAGAGCTCCTTCCCTGGCCACCCACAAGGCCAGACTAACTCCTCTATCAAGCCCTGGGCTTTTATACCTTCTAAGCCCTGCCTGCCCCTGAAGGTCATGTGGCTGTCCTCACCACCTGCTTGTTTCATCAGGACTTGCCTTCTCCTTGCTATAGGAGCTGCCAGTTACATCTGTAGCTGCTTCCTTGTTGCCTGGCTAGGGTCTGCTCTACTGTGTTGCTCAGAGGTAGGCAATTTTTTGGGCTGGAGGGCCACTCAACAAAATTTGATGAGCTCTTGGGGGATGGGGAGGGATGGTGACCCAGCCTCAGCCCCATCACAGCTGTTTACACTGTGCAGGGGTGTGGGGATGGCCTGGGGAGATTTCAGTTTATCCTAGCTAGATGGAGCAGGTTGGCAGGGTCACCATGGGGACAAGCCCAGGACCCCCATGGCCAGATGGATGGGATAGAGCCATGGGTGAGAAGCATCCAGGAGCAGGATGGGCAGATGGAGCCAGGATTGCGGGGCAGACCCATGAGGAATAACAGCCATAAGTTGTTGTAGAGTAAGTAGGTTTAGATTAGACATCCGTAAGAACTACTTCACAGTCAGGGCAGCGAGGATCTGGAACCAACTTCCAACGGAAGTGGTGCTGGCTCCTACCCTGGGGGTCTTTAAGAGGAGGCTTGACGCCTACCTAGCTGGGATCATTTGAGACCATTTTTTTCTCCTGCCCAGGCAGGAGGTCGGACTTGAAGATCTACAAGGTCCCTTCTGACCCTGCTTCTATGATTCTATGATGCACTCCCCACATTCCTGTGACAGGCGCTGGTTCACAGGCAGAGGCCATCTGCTGCCTACAGAACCAGCACCAATGATAAGGATGTGTGGGGAATAGATCATGGCTCTGCCCTGGGCCCCAGCCCTATGCTGACACTGTCCTATGATCCTGGCCCGCCAGCCGATCCTGTTCCCAGACACTCCTCCCCATCCATCTGCTTGCCGCCCTGTGCTGTTTGCCCAGCCGAACACACCCTGCCCATGGGGATTCTGGACGGGTCTCCATGAAGACCCTGCCCACCTGCTTTGTCTGGTGCACCCAGTGGCGGGTGCAGGGCAGATGGGCCCAGGGTGCCCAGGCAGCATAGCCAGGGTCTGGCAGTGGTGGGACACCTGCTCCCAGGAGGTGACAGTGGAGGCTGCCAGGAAGCGGACTCCAGCTGCTGTGTCCCGACCCTCCTGCCAACCACTCAACCCCACAGACTACGTCCTAGTGTACCTGAGCCACATGTGGGGATAGGACCAGCTGCATCAGGCAGTGGCTCCATGCCTGGGGGCAGCAAAACCAGCTGCACGCATCACAATCTGAGATCCTCCCTGTGCTTGGGCTGAGTGGGGCCGAAGGACCAGCCATGGGCCAGATGGAATCACTCATTTTGCCTGCCCCAGGCGTTGCTGTAGCAGAGCCACACCTGCACTTGGCAGTCCTAGCCTATGGCATCTAATTGCCTTCCTCCTTGCAACCAGCTTACTCTGTACAGTGTTCCCTTGACTGGTGGCAGGTGTTCTTTTCCTCAATGGCGAGCACTCTGCCCAAGTAACAGGACTTCCCTGGTGCCTACTCCTTTGCAGCTACCCTCTGTTCAGCTCTTTGGACTCTATCTGCTGCAAGTTTTCCCTTAAAGTAATGGGAGCATTAGTTTTCCTGTTACAGAGATAAAAAGAGAGGACCTGATAGCAGTTTTCAAATATTTGAAAGGCTTCCATAAAAAAGGGAGAAGAACAGTTCTTGCTTGTTACAGAGGACAGAACACTAAGCAATGGGTTTCAGCTGCAGCAAGGCAGATTTAGCTTCAGATTAAATCTTCAGAAAACTTTCAAGTTGTGTAAGACTGGATATAAGGAACAACTTCTTCACAGTTCGTGTGACCATGCTCTGGAATAGAGTCCCAGGAGGGGCGGTGCAGGCTCCTACCCTTGAGATCTTCAGACGGAGACTGGACACACACCTTGCTGGGGGTTATTTAACCCCAGCAGTCTTTCCTGCCCAGGGCGGGGGAGGGGTGGGGCGGACCCAATGATCTCACAAGGTCCCTTCCAGCCCTAAACTTCTGTGAATCTGTGAACAGTATGACAATGAAAAATGCTGCTTCGGGAAGTTGTGGAGTCTCTTTAAATTGGAGGCCGTCAAGAAGAGGCTGGGTAGGCATTACTTACTTGAATCCAAGACAAGCCTTTTTTTTTTCTCCAGTTACCATGGGGAAGAAAAGCCTCATTTTAGTTTTGAGTATCAGCTTGAGGTTGGTTATAGCTTAGCTCTGGCTTTGGCCATGGGCTCAGGGATAAAACCACAGCTGAGATGCTGCCTGCCCCAGGCTGGAGAGAGGGAGTGGTCTGGGCACACGTCAGACACCTGCAATAAGGAGTTGGGGGAGAACATGCAGCCTGCTTGTTCTCCCTCCCCCCCCCCACAATTGGCCCCTTGGCCTTCCCTCCACCCTCCTTACTTTCCTTAAGCTCTAGCTCTGGCTCCAGCCCCTCTGGGCTTTTTCTGGAACAGGCCAGGGCTGGGGCTGCCACTGTTGCCAGTTGACCTGGAGCCACCCAAAAGGTAAGTAAGAGGGGAAAGCAGGGGTTAGGGGAGGGCTGGCTGGCTGGCAGCAGGGTCATTGGTTAGGAGAGGCATGTGGCAGGGGGGACAGGCAGCAGAGGGCAGGCACAGAGGCTAGAGGCAAAGGGTGGCGGGGGGGAGGCAAGGTTTGGGGGGTGTATTCCCCCCCCCACTGCTTTAGGTGAATTAATGCAAATGAGCCCCCAATAATTAAATTAGATACATGGAAACATATAACAGATTTATAAATATTCCATGCACAGAATGTAATTATTGAGGGGTCATCTTAAATCCAAAGTTGTCTTGGATTTGGGTAGATACAGAAAAAATAAGACTTTCAGTATCTGTGCAAGGGGTTGGTGGATGGAATCCCCGATATCCCTTCCAGCTCTACAATATGATTTTCAGTGCCATTTGATTCAGTGAGGAACAGACTGCATACATAGTCCTTTTTTGTTGTTTTGGATCTGATAACAAGTTTACCATGCAGACATCTTGTTATCTCCTTTAGAAAATCAGTAAGAAGAAAAAGAATAAGATTTTTCTTCTGTTTCTTTCAAGTATTATATCCTCAAGAATTAATAAAATTCAATAAATATTGAAAAACAAATGCTAGTTCTAATTAATTTATGGACACAAGTCTTTCTGAAAAGGAAACATGATTTTTTCCTCTTTAATATTACAAATGATTCTTAGTTGATTAGAAGTATTGCCAGGGGAACATAACAACTGCTTAGCTGCCAACAGATTCTTCTAGTCTTAACTGCTTGCCTACAGAAAGTAGGCTGATTTGGCTGCAGTACTGGTTAGGCATTTGGAGTTGAAAGCAGGAAATGTCCTTGAATCCTGAAATACCGTTGCTTTACTTGAGTATATTTGTTTTTGCTATAATTTAATTCCACATCATGTGGCAGGCACGGGAGACACACCTGTGTATATACAACACATATACTCCATATATTTGCTTGCTCTGCTTATTTTGAGCTTTAGAAGAATGCATTTTCACCCTCTAATAAAAATACCTGCATGTTCCTTTTTAAAAAAAATTCCAGGGCTTACATTTACAGATTTTTTTTTTAAGTTTAAAAAGTTATTAGAAAAGAACACTTGTCTCATAAGTCTGTATTTTTTTTGTCACTGTACTTCCTGTTTGTGTAGATCAGGCCAAAATTATCCATGCTAAGGTAAATTCTCTTTAACTTAATAGGAGGTGTGTTTCACTAGGTATGGCAGGTTTGGCTCATAGCAAGTAGCTCATGATAATAACTTCAAAATAGAGAGTTGAAAACGTCCTTAGATCAGGAATGGGCAGTTATTTCAGCTGGAGGGCTGCTTAATGAGTTCTGATGAGCTGTGGGGTTGTAGAGGGGGGGGGGTGTATGTGTGTGCACGCGTGTGTGTGTGCGTGCATGCAGGGCATGGGGAGTGGTTGTGGGTGTGTGGGATGATGTGAGGGAGGGCTCGTGGCCCATGCAGGCAGAGTCCCAGAGCAGCACATAGCTCTGGCCATTTCTGGGAGCTGCATGCGTTGGCAAGGAGCTGGGCCAGACCACCATGTGTCTGTTGCACAGGGCTCCCTGCATCTCAAGTGCAGCTCCCAGGACCTGGCCAGAACTGCACATCACAAGCAAGGAACCCCACACGATGAAGCCAGCAGCCTGGCTCCACTCCCTGCCAACACGTGCAGCTCCTCAGACATTGCTGGGAAGCAGGGCTCCCTGCTGCACTTCTGGCAGAGGTGGAGTCCCAAGAGCTGAACATTGCAGCAAGAAGCAGCAAATGCCACCAGCTTGATCATGCAGCACTTACCCCTGGTGGCATGTGAATCTTGGGAGCGGTACGTTTGCCACAGGGAGCCCCATGTGATGGAACCAGACCAACCTGAGCTCTGTGTTCTGGCCACCTTGATGGGTGTGGGCCCCAGGCTCTGCATTCCTGCCCATTGTAACTTTTCCCTGTCCCCCAGTGCTTCCTAGAACACTGCAGCAAGGACATGAGGAGAAGCCAGGGGAGCCAAGCGGTTTCTCCGGCAGCAGCAGCAGTGGCCCTGCCTGGAAGCTGTGTGCTGCATGGGGCCGGGATTGGGATGCTCTCCCACATGAGTGTGGGAGCACAGTGTGTTGCCCAGGTGGCCGTGGGCCTCATACGAATGCAGCAAGAACAGCTGTGGGCCAGGTAGGGTACAATTAATTGGTGGGCGCTTGCTCATGGGCCAGATTTAAATTGCCTGGCAGGCCAAATTCAGCCCACAGGCCATATGTTGCCCACCTCTGCCTTAGATCATTCTTTAAGTGATTAAGGGCCCCTCTAGACATGCAGGTAAATCACAATAGGATCTGATGCATAATCCACATGGCTGTTTCTTGCCATGCCACGCATGCATGGCAGGAAGCATGACTAGGATCATGAATTAGATCCTATCAAACCTCATTTCTGGTGTAAGGGGAACACAGGATCATGATCCCAGGCTCCCCCTGCACCAGCAAGTAGAAGCTCACATGACTGGCAGCCCCCTCAGCTGACAGGGCTCCCTGACATGAGGGTATGCTAGGCATTCCTGCAGCTGGAAAGCAGCAGCTGATGTGATCCACACATCCATTTGGCTGGGACACTGTGTCAACTGTGGTCTCCTAAATATGGGGGTGCCTGAAGCACCCCTGTAGCTGGGAGCCCTGTCAGCTGATGGGGTATTCAGCCACAGGGGCATGTGCTCCCATGACTGGGAGCTCCTAGACTCAGGTGTACATGGGCCTTTCCCAGCTGGAAGCTGTAATCAGCAGATGGTACTCCCAGCCGTAGGGCCCCCAGCCATCCATTCAATTAACTGCACAGTAGGAAGCAGCTACAAAGTTATTTAACACATTTTGTGGAATTACTTTGTAGCTTATTCCTCATTTTTGTCTCGCCATTAATTGATTGAACATGTGGCTGATTAATCACTTCAGATGTGATTAACTGGTTAGTCATGCTTTAAGTATAATATGTAGATGGGGCCTAAGAGAAGTCATAGAGACATAGAAAAGCTTTTGGTTATAACTCTATAGTTAATCCAGTAACAAAAATCCTTGTCTCACATTTCCCTGAACCATAGCTATTTCCCATTATTAGTTATAGACCTATCTTTGCTTTTCATTATTTTAGTTTTGAAAACAACAAATCTTGCAAGATCTATAAGATAGGGAAGAATTAATATTACCACTTTTAGCAATGAGGAAATGGGCACAAAAAAATTATGTGGCTTGCCCAAGATCACACAGAAAATCCATGGCAGAACTGATCACACAACTTTAATGTCCTATGTTTTTAGGGCATGTTTAGACTGCCTCCAGATCATGCTATGGAGTGGCTCAGTGAAGTAGAGCGCATCTCTTCTGTTTGCACTAAACTCCTAATTGATGTAGTGTCTTTGCCTGAGCATAGAGCTAGACATGTACCAATAATTACCTAACACAGAGAAGCTTTTTCGTGTGTGACCAGGGCTGTTCTGAGGTGGATAGATTACCTCTGAGATGAATTTAGCATGCACAGAGCAGCCGTGCCTTGCTTCACAGTAGTACTCTATAATATGGGCCAGAGATGTTGCAGGCACGTCCTTAACCATAAATTATCCTTCCCTCAAGTCCTAAGTCAATAGTGCAACTATGAGCTTGAAGAGTAAGTGTCAGATGCCCAACTGGTCTAAACCAGCATCACACCATAACTTGCTTTTATCAATACCTGAAAGGTCTCAAGTGGTAGAATTTTTATTGTCCTTCAAAATAAAGTTTTTTGGCAAAAAACTGCAAAAGCATAACTTCCCCATTTTCTGCAAATACCTATTAACTTATAGTTCAATGGCACTGTCATTCATTGTGTTTGGAATTCAGCAACCTCAAACTTTTCCTCTCTAGATGGTAAGAGTTGAGAGCACAACAGAGATTCGTCATACCACTAATATTATGTAATTGAAAACAATATTTAATTACCTTGACCAGAAGTTGTTTCAGCTATAGAAATTCACCATTTCAAATTCTTTGTGTAAGAGTCTAAGAGTCTGCATACTTGTTTTCTGTTTTAGACCTGCCCTGATGACTGTAGAACATGGGGAATGTGATATTTGTATTCATGTGGTGTCAGAGTTGATGGAAAAAATCTTCCTTAATATTCCTGCAGACTGGCTGAACAGACTCGTAGGTACTGTTCCATAAGTTATTTGCTAGTAGAACTATTAAGTACACAACAAAAAATCCCAAACCATAACAAACATAGTTACTGACCACACACCAGAGGCAGACTGCTGGATGAGACAGGCCATTGGGATCGGTACAGTATTTCTTATGTTTTATATAACATATTTTTAATCTTTAAAACAATTTGTTTCATAGTGACCTTGGGAGATGCTTATACCTAATTCCCAGACTTCAGAAATTATTACTCTGAAGTTAAGTTGCTAAATATCAGTCAGTTATTTAAAACTTGGGTCTGTTTAAAATATCTGTGTGCCTCTCCTTTCAGAATTCCCCTGAGGTGGCAGAACTTAGCCTTTCTGCCAGCAGAATAACACTGTCTGCAACTAGAAGACAGCCACTACTTGGTAAAAGATGTGTAGATATGCTTGCATCTTGTGACTGCTGTGGTCATTTCAACATCTGGTGCCTTCCCATAGTTCACTTCACTCCTGCCAGCACAGCTGGCAAGCTGTGGAGCCATGCTGACATGAGTACTCTCTGGGGGTGTCCCAGTTGTGACTTTTTGCTGGCAAAAGTTCCAGTGGTATAAGCAGTCTTGTGTCAACAAGGCCTTAACGTGAGCTTTTGTTTTGTTTACAGCAGGGCTGTCCAACTGGCTGCCTGTGGGGGGTGCATGTGGCCCATGAGGAGTTAACATATGTTCCCTGAGTAAATTCAGGGACCTAAGGAATTGTAGCTCATCACATAAATAAAGATCTTGCCAAATAAGAGTGTGTTCAAACCTCCTCCAGGGAAGGATATATGTGTTTTTTAATTACTAGCTAGTTTCCGAACTTTGTTATTTATCCAGTGCTTTTTTCCATTTCTGTTTTAACCTGGAGTACCTCAGTGACAAGACTGGACAGATTGGACTGTAAAATGACAGCTCTCTGGGGTGGAAGGGAGACTTAACTATTAGTTGCATGACAGCAAAGCATGACTGGTTGGTTCTCTGTCTTTTGCAGGGCCCTCTTCAGATACAACCTATGCCATGATAGTAGCAGACCTATGCCACTCACTGCTAGCAGATACCAAAGCATCCTATTTGTTGGAAATTAGAAGCCATTTTGTGCTGGATGAAAACAGCTATCCTTTGCAACAAGATTTTCATCTGCTGGATTTTCATCCTGAAATCTGGAGCACTGACCTCTGCAGTTAACAGAGATCATATGAGCAAGCCGATAGCAAGCTAAAGAAAACAAATAAATTAGCCCATGAGAGTGTTTTTTAAAAGTATAAAATTGTTTTATGCTTAATTTATACAAAAATCTAAATATGGAAATTTGTTATTTGTATATACTGCTTCTGTAGTATTTCATGAATTGTCATGTGGTATACTTTTATACAACAATTTTGCTTTTATTTTCATTAAAGAGGATTTTCCCCATTGATTGCTCCTCCTCTTTTCATCATGTAGCAGCTAAACTTAAACCACTACATAATGCAGCCATCTGATTATTAAGCTACATTAGCAGGAGCACATGGTATTCATGTTCTCTAATTTGCACAGCTTCGTACAATAACCTGCAGACATTGACCTTAGGATATACGACACAGTCAGTATAGCCATTGACTGTTGCAGAGGGGAAAGAGAGAATGGTTAGAAGAGGAGAGGTCTATAGCAGTTTTTGTCCATCTGAAACATTTATGTATATCTGTATGTATATCATTCAATCCCTGTAATGTTATGTAGAATCGTTAAATGGCAAATCTCACATAGTCACAGTACTTGTTATTTTCTATAAGCAGCACTGAGAAAGGAAGGAAGCAGCATTAGTGCAGTGCAATATTTTTATTGTGTATTATATACTGTTTGAGACAGAAATGGATGCACTGTCAACCTGACAAGTACAAGCAAAGGACCAAAAATCCCTTGTTTTCTAGCTTTAGTAACATTTAAATGAACATTAATAATACATTATTAATTGAAGCTACACATGGTCTAGTAACACCAACATGACTGATACACAGTTTCATAGATGTTAGGGGCTGGAAGGAAGTTTACAGATCAAGTCCAGCCCCCCCGCACTTGTGCAGGAAAGATGATTTATTGTTCACCTTTATCAGATAAGTTGTTGTCTTTTATCTTAAAGGTGCCACACTGTAAAAATAGTGGTCACTACAATTGCATTGTTACATTAATTTAGTTAGCACACATTTAGATATCATTTTGCTTCCCAAACCAGGCAAGCTATCTAAATAATAAACTTTTAAACAGTTTTGAGGAGTAAACTGGGAAAACCAGATCTATGACACATTTTTGTTACTTGATAACTCTGATTCAAGGGAAAGTATATACATTTCTCTTGGGAGACCAGATTTGAAAATACTGTACCTACTGCCCATCTTAGAGGTATTCCAACACACAGTACCTTTTGCAAACAGGAGCAGTGTTTTCAAAAGAAAAAGTGCTGTAGTTTCTCAGGAGATGCTTTGCTTAATGTATTAAGCTAATTAATGGTGCATCCTGTTTGAAAGAAAGCCTGTTTTATATCTACTATAAAAATTACAACACTGATTGGAACATAAAGTACCAAATGATTCATTAAAAGGAAGTTAGTTGATCTGATTTATAATTGTTGTTTTGGGTGTGAAAGGTCCTAGGTTCAAGCTCTGGATGAGCAGTCAAGGAGGGAAGAGGATGTCCTGTTTATTTTACACTGATTAAAAATAATTGTTCCATCTTACTTTTCCACTAAAACTATTTCATCAGAGTTCAAGCTGGAAAGAGATTTTAATATGAGAGTTTTAGCCAACATTTTCAGTACCTTCTCCTTTGTCTGTCAGTTTCACCAGAAAGTCAATGTTTTAATTTGAGCCAGTTGGAGACATTCAGCTAAACTGTTGAAATAAGTACAGTTATCTTGAGATGCACATAATTGTGCTAATGGTTGTTCTGAATATTATCATACTCCCTCCCATTCAAATTTACAGTATAGTCATTCTAAGTAACATAGTATATGCATTACATACAGTATTCAGCCAACATAGTTTAGGCCCAGTTGATCAGTGTGTCACTCCAATTTAGTGCCAAAGTACCCATATTAATTTTAGTGAAGTTGCCTTGGCCTAGAACAAGGATAATACAGCGGTCAGTTAGGCCCAATTCCTAACTTGTTTTACATTGCAGCCACATGAAAATGTAGTGACCAGCAGGCAGAATCAGTAGCCCAAATTACTGGATATAGGATTACTATACTCAGGCTTATCTTTGTTTCATTTGGTCTATCGTACATAATTAAAGAGAACTGAAAAATAATTTTGGAGGAAGAGGGAAACAGTATTAGCAGCCAACTATGTTGTGTGCATGTAAGAGGAGGTTAAATGTAAAGTTGTCAGCTGGAGGAAGAGGTTAAATGGTGGGACCATTTTGTGTCCTTGTCTTTGGATTAGAAAGCATATCAGCACTTGTGTGTTATAGGAGGTCTGTGTCCTTTGACTACCATGCAGAGGGACCAGTTGCTTAATTAGGTGCTACAGCAAGAGTGTGCCATCGTTTAACTAGCTCCTTAGGCTTGCTGGTCATTTCATTCCAGTGTTCCAGCTCTCTGCCCCTAGCGTACATATAGGGCCCAACCACTACACGTCCTAGTTGGTGGCTTTCTGAATAGAAAAAGAAAGGGTGGTTAGTAACCAGTACCTGTCTAATGCTCTGATTAGATCTTTACCTAAGATCAGAATATTAGCATTTATTTTACTAACTTTTAAAAAAAAAAGTATTTCCAGTTGAGTGTGCTGTTAGGATACCTACAGATGTTCAGGGCCCCACTCTAACACCTGGTGCTTTACATAAAGTGGCATGAGTTAGAGGCCCCGCGCTTCCCCAACCCAAAAGACAGACATCCACCCCACTCCCCTCCCCATCTCTGGTCATTTAAAGCAGCTGGCAGCTCTATGCTGCTGCTATCAAGAGGCCCAGGTCAGGGTGGAGGAAGGGAGCCCCTGCCATGTGGGCTCAGCCTGGTTCCCCCCCAGTACCCCATATGGCAGGAGTCTGTGAGCCAAGGGGTCTCCCTTCCACCTTGCCCCTACTCCCCTCAGCCCAGAGCTGCCTGCTGCTCTGAATGACCAGAGCTAACAGCCCTGGAGGCACAAGCAGCAGCCCAGTCCTCCTCCACACAAAAAATTAACCCTGGAGGGAACATGTTCCCTATGGCACTCTGCTTTAGAGTGCCTTAATCTAATACCTTATTTGTAGGGACCTACCAAAATCACACTGGAAGTGCACTGCCCAGCAGCTCCTTTAATCTTGCAGTTTTCCCCATGTGCCCCCACACACTGATTCATGGAGGGGCCCTGCCACTTGCTCCTTACCAGCAGGGAAACTTAAACTGCAGTTTTAAATATGGCGCTGTTTTTACCTCCCAGACTGTCAGCAGCAAGCAGCAGGGGTACTCAGTGATGGGAGGCAAAAACCATATTGTGGTTCTCGCCTCCCTGCCAGTCAAGAGCGAGCAGTGGGGAGAGTCATGAGGGAAACTGCAAGATTAAGGGAGCCACTGTGCACACTTCTGCCATGATTTCAGTAGGTACTTACTCATTTGACCAGGGTTAATTTTCCACATAATCAGCCATTTTAAAAAAGCTCTGCAGCCATGCATATACGTTGTCACAGGTGTGGAGAGTTTCAAGGGTGACATTTTTTGTGAAAAAAATGTAGGTTGTATAAGAACCCTATATCTTGAGTTATAGTACTCTTCCAGTATGCTCCAATCTTGTATACATATATTTTAATTTCAGTCCTTACACCTCAAGAGTTACTTCAAAATATATCCTGCTTTGGTCAGCTGCAAACTGGCTGAGACTTGGAGGTGAAAGGCTCTTTATAGGAAAGAAGACTTCTTAGTTACTGCAGTACCAAATCAGAGGTTGGAAGTTATGGATTCTGTTTCCAGCTCTGGACCATTGACTCAGTCTGAAACTGAGCAAATCATTTAACTTTTCCATGCTTCAATTTTTCATCTGTAAAATGGGTTTAGTAATTTGCACCCATCATAACTGGATTTATTTTTAGGTATGTAAAGCATTTTGAGATACTTGCATGAAAATTGCTATGGATTTGTGTGTTGATTCTAATACAGATGATATCACTAATTCCAGAGTCAGATCATTATGTAACTTTTGGCAAGATTTTACACTTGAATCTTGTGAAAATTGAATCTTGGCACTTGAATCTTGTGAAAGTTATTTCTGTTTCAGTACTAAGGCCATGTTTAGATTTGAGAAAAAGGATAATAACCAGATAATATATGGATGCTTCCTAGGTCACAACATTTCTGTTGCTGACCTGTAGTTTAATTTCAAAGAGATGTATATACCCACAGTCTGTCTTCTGTCCAAATTATTCTAAATATTACTGTAAATCAAGTATTGAATTAAATGTGCAGTTATCCACCTTTACTATGAATGATTTCCCATTCTCATCAGAATATAACAAGCAAGGAACTAGTGGTTCTTAACCTTGTTAGACTCAAGGCACCTGTCAGAAAATGCTAGCTCTTAACTTTCACTCACTTCTTGACTACAGAAGAATGGAGCAAATCTTCTGTTGCCCAGGACTCAGAAAGACCATAACAGGTCATAATGTTTTTGACACTATGGATTCCTACTTGAAATCTCTGGGTTTTTCTTGTCAATGTGTAGGTGTAGGTGCTAATATTAAGTGGCTGCATGCTGCACCCTAAAATGAATCTTGTGGCACCCCAGGGTGCCATAGCATCCTGGTTGAGAATCACTATTTAGACATCCCTGGTCTCTGAAAGATGTGCAAGTAACACACTAAGGCAGACTACTGCAAATCTCTAAAATTACTGTTTCCCACTGCAGGTTCATTCATAAGTATGAATACTCTTTTGCTAAAGAAAAATATATATTATATTTTAAAACAACGTTATTAGCTTTTCTGAACCCTTTTCCAGTGGCTTAACCATCTAAGCAGCAGCTTCTGAAATACCCAACTTTCCTATTAATAAGTACCATTGTGCTTCTCTCAGTTTAGAATTATCCAGAGTAGACTTATGCCAGTGTACAAGAGCCTAACAAGCTTTAGGACATCTCAGGTACAGTAAATTATATTGCTTACTGTCATCCTCAGCTTTCTGAAGTACAGACAGGCTCAGGCTTGCTGTATCCAGCTCTTTCTGGTCTGTCTTGAAGCTGAAGGATTCATTATATACTGGATTGGGGGATCCTAGAACAGCTGCTGTCTTTTTACACTTGATGAATTTATTGTGGTTCATCAGTGCCACTTTGACATACACACCTGCAATGAAACAAGATTAAGAAAAGAAAGCAACAACATGTCAAGAGCACTGAGACGAAAAGTACAAAGATAACTGAAAGCAATTCCATGCTTTCAGATGCTGTGTATCATAAAAAGGTTAATGAAGGCTTATAAAATAGGTATGATGCTATCTAGTGAAAACACAGTGATGCTATCTAGTGAAAACACTTTAGGTTCCCATCAAGGAAAGTGGCATTACATTCAAGACAGAGATTTATAATGTCACTGATTTCTTGCCCTTCATCTTGGCACACTGGAAAGGAAGTTTGTAGAAGATACTGGCACCTGGCAAATAAAAGTTGTGTAGTGTCTGTTTAAATTTTTTGTCTTTCAGAGACTTCGCAAAAAGGAAAAAAAGAGAGGGGGAAGAAAGAAACGTAATGTCTTCCGTTGCTTCCTGATCTATACCATCCCCACTCTTCATTGTTGTTCAGCTTACATCTGAATCTGCTAAAGTCCGAAGTGGTCTGAATATTTTCCGTTTCCCCCCAGTTTAAATATTCACTGGAAAATACATAAGAACTTTCCTCTTGCTGACTATACAGCTGTCTTTTCCCTAAAAGCAATACAAGCTCCCCTGCTGCTGCTTTACTTGCTACTCCCTGTTCCTCAGTTCATTAATGCAGAAGTTTAGCAGTACTATAATTTCCAGAGTTGACTGTTAAGTTGATTAGAAATGTCAGGAGTGATCCCACAACTGGCAATGGGAGAATAAAAAGATCTTTATCTTTTCTAGTATCCTATCTTTGACTAATATGAAACATTTAAGAGGAACATGCAAGAACTCCTCAGTAGACAGAGATGGAATAAAACTCTGGTTTTATACAGATCTAATACTAGTCTCTAACAATCAGACGTGCTCCAGGGCTTAAACCAAAGATCAGGTGACCCTTCTAAAATGTTATATTTGGTTATAACAACAGTAGATAGCATGATTTCCATATAAATAGTTAATCCTTTTTTGGATCCTGTTAATTTAGTTTTGATGTGATATAATCCTCTTTACCTCAATAAAAAGAAAAATTCCTGGGTGCCGTACTAAATTATTCTTGTAACTGGAGAATCAGTTTTGGAAGTAACACTTGATGGTTAAAGCAGAAACACTAGGTTTGGTGCATTTGCTTTTCATGTGTTGCAACGACATTCACCTCACTTCTCAGATTATATGGTTTTTAATCTCATTCAATTCAGTGAAAGTTATTGGTCCAAACAGGAGTTTGGAGGTTAACATTCTACTCCTACATCCCATTCACAGACATTACACATCTTGGTATTCAGCAGTTTACATTCAAGAGAGACTGGGTTTAGCAGGCTCTGTCAAGTCATCACACTTATTTTTAAAAACACTAAATTCACTCTCCAGCTTTATTCAATCAGTAAATACCCCTTTATTGATCTGTATCTTACATCAGACTACCATAGACCTTGCTTCAAATATCACCCATACAAGGAAACATAGTGGAGTAAACACAAGAGACTTCTCACATAGGTTTTCTTTAGCATCTGCAAGAGAGTCAGCAATCACCAAGTCAGCTGTACTAAAAAAGCATTACCAAAGGAAATAAGGACTGATTGATTTAATTTATTAAGTATTTATCATTTAGCCTGGGGAACTGTTTGTTGACCATTCTTCCTTCCTTCCTCCTGGAGAGTGTCATGCCTTTCATCAGTGTACTGATGGTTACTATAATAACCTGCAAGACTGTGGCATCAAATTAACACAGCAGCTTTGTGGCATGTGTATTGAAAGAAACAAAGTGAATTTAGCTCTTGCTGTTGAAAAATTTCAAAGTTTCACTTAGAAGAAAGATCAAGTATAAGAAGCTTTCTCCTCTGGGTCATAAAGGTAATGACAATGAAGAACTGTCCATGTTTAAGCTTTTCCACTCTTAGGATGTTTCACCTACATTATTTGTAATTCATTTCCCAAAAGCCAGTCATATAAATGTTAGGGCTGTGCAAAACTTTGGCAACTGTTTCATTTTGGAGGTGTTTCAGCCCATTTCATCATCTGGAACACCGAATCTGAATTGGAACAAAAGGCTCCGAAATAGCTCTGAAATTAAACAGAACTATCCTAAACGTTCCAGAGGCAGGATTGATCTGGGAAAAAGAAACTCAGAAGAAGGGGGCAAGGACTGCTCTGGTATTGGCAGCTGTAGCTGGCTAGTGTCTGCGATCTGTCTCAGGTCTGTTCCAATCCTGGTTCTCTGAGGGAGGGATGGAGAAAGAACATATAAGGCTGTTTGTGAACTGCTCTCTGCCTTTTGTGAGATCTGTCTCTTGCAGCACAAGCAGCAGAGTATAGCATCTGAAGGGTCTAGGCTGGCAGCAGTAGGTAGTTTCTTGCTAGCAAGTTGTAGCCAACTATTAGCCAATCCTTTCCCACTTATCCTTGCCTGCCATCCCTGTTGTTAATCCCTTTCAAATATTTCTTCCCCCAAAATCCTGTTGTTTATTCTTGTTATTTTTTTTCACCCCAAAAAAAGCTGTAAAAAAAGACAGTATGGCAGTGTCTCATCACTGTGCAGGAAAGCACTACACATATACACATGCAGACACATTTTCCAGCACACCAAATATGAAGCATGCTGAAAAGGCAGGTGCCCAGTCTTCCGGTGGAGGGGAGGGCAGAAGGGCCAAAGTGAGAGCTACAAGTTCCGCCCTCCCCCCCCCAGACAGATGCACCTTCTTCCCTAGCAGGCATGAGGATCCTGCTGCTAGTGGGAGCAAGGATATGGGAGCAGTGTCTGCATCTGCCCCATCTCCACTAACACCAGAAATAATAATAACAACCAGCACCACCAGCATGATAAGCACCATCATGACAGTGTCCCCCACCCCAATTTCAGTTCCCAGCTTGAGCTTTCCAGTGCCAGAGGAGGAGCTGGATCTGGAAGCAGTGGAGCTGAGGGCCATAGCCAGAGAAGTTCTGGGGGAGGGGTAATCTGAGTTTAAGCTCCACATGCCTCAGAGTTCCCCTAGAGCCAGGTCTCCTACAGAAGGCACTATGGAGAAGGTTGTGGGGGCAGGTGGCTCAACATCCCCCGCCATTGTGCCTCTGCCTGCTGAGGAGGGGGGATAAGGTAGGATCCTTATGCGCACTCCCAGAAACTAGTGGGTAGTGTAGTGTGGGATCATTTTCAGGTGGCAGATGACTCCACATGCCATCTGCCTGTAGTGCCAGTGCAACGCCAGCTGAAGGAGGTGAAACACTTCAGCACCATGGGTATGCTGATGCATCTCAGGAGGCACCACCCCCTAGCCCATGCTTCTCAGCCTGGCACCAGTGGGAACGTGCCCAAGAGGAAGTTCCCTCCTCGTTCCAAAGCTCCTGTCCCCCATAAGTAGAGGCCAGCCACCCTGGACCAGTGGGGGAAAGGCTGAGGGAAAGGGAGGTGCATTCCAAAACCAAGTGAGGTCACCCAGAGTATTGGGGAGATGCTTGCTCTGGATGGCCAGCCCTTCTCCTTTGTTGAGTGGCCAGGGTTCAAGCAGCTCATGGTGCTCATGGCCCCATCCTACCCAGTCCCGCACACACCACCTTCAGCAGGATGGTGGTGCGCTCCCTGTACGAGGCATGCAGGGAGTACTTGAGGGAGGAGCTGTGCAAGGCAGGGCCACGGGTAGCCTTACATGTCACCTCAGACATCTGTAGCAGTCCGGGTGGAGATCATACCTACCTCTCTTCCATAGGGCACTGGTGTGATCAGTCAGGCCATCGGTGGGTTCTCCTTCAAGCCGAGGTGATGGATGAGTCCCACACAGCAACGGAGATCATGGGGCCCATGAACCGCTTGGTGCAGGGGTGGCTCATTGGGCAGGGTGAGCTCACTTGTGGGTTTGTGGTCACTGACAACAAGTCCAATATGGTTAAGGTGGTGTGTGATGCCAACTCTTTGGCATCCTCTGTGTGGCACACAAGTTCCACCTCATAATCAGGGATGCCTCGCAAGGGAACAGGGATCCCGGTGATGGCACCATCACAACCAGCCAGCTCATTTTGAAATGCAGGAAGGTGGCGGGTGGAAGATGCTGCAGGAGAAACAGGCATCGCTGACCAGCACACAGCACAAAATTATGCAGGATGTGGAGACTTGGCGGATCGCCACATACCTGATGCTCAAAAGGCTGGTTGAGCAACAGAAGGCCATGCATGAATCTGGCTACAGTTGCTCAGGAACACCTGTCCTGTCCACCAACCAGTGTTCTGAGCAAGAGGGTGTTCAGCGCTGCTGGGGATGTTGTGGCACCCCTCCGCACCTTCTTGGATCCTGGTTTGGTAGAGCAGCTGGTGTTCCTCAAGGTGAATCTCCTGCTGCTGGTGTTCCCCAAGCTCCACATGCAGACAGGGTGAATGCCACCATCCTTACTGTCTGCACCTATTTCCTCTATTTATTTATTTATTTTTTAAACCATTTAATGCTCTGCTTTCAGAGCTGGAGGCACCATTCACTGTATCATTAGCCAGCAAAGGAAGATCATCTTCTTGCTGAGCTCCCACGCCAGGATGAATTTGGAAGTATGGACCGGGGCTTTGGGGAAGGAGGAGGCCCCAGGTCCTGAAAATGACCTAAAACTGCACCCTGCCAGGGTTGTGAGGCCTGGTGGGACTGCTGGTGGCACGGCAGCCCCCAAGAAATGCCAGGACCACAAACCTTCCTGATGAAAGGTGAGTAGGAGGCAACCTTATAAACTCCAGCCACCATGCACACGCACGGTCCTAGCTAGGGAAAACCCAGACCTGTAAGATCTTTGAGAGGCCTGAGGCTTGCTGGTTGCAGTAGAGTTGTGAGGTTCCAGGTGAGCTTAGCTGCCTGGAATAACATCTGCGAGACATGGGCCACAGGCTAGGGTAGGTATGGAGCTGCAGAATGGATGTCACCCCTACACATCAGGGAGCTAAATGGGCTATCTCCTGCCTGGGTAACATCTTAATCAGTTTTCCATCAAGGCATGGCAGACAAAAGAGGGCCGGGCAGTTGGACCAGAAACAGGTAGGTGGGCCGAGATCTAACCAGCATCAGGAAGGCCCGCTGTCACAGGCTACCATCCCTGCTGCATTAATCCTGCTCTGCCTTAACACACACAAGGCAGACAACGGTCTTTGGATCACTCTGATATCTTTTATTAAACCAACTGAATAGTTGGAGAAATACATCTTAGCAAGCTGTCAGGTTTAAAACCCTTCATCAGGCTGAGGAATCATCTGCAATTGGTGTGTGTGCTGTTCCTGGATGGAAGGAATAATAAAGAAGCCAGCGGCTAACATGCAATGCAGGGAAAAAAGCCAGTCAGTGAAAATGTAAATTGAGGTTTCAGGGGGTGAGGGATGGGGGGAAGGTGCATGTGGCAGGTAGAAGTGGAGGGGTACCTGGGGAGTCAGATGTCTGGCAGGTTATAGTGTGTCATAAATCCAATGTCTATATTGAGTCTATGAGTGTCTGTATCAAGGAGGTTGATGAAGTGAAGTTCATAGGCTCATGTGAAAAGTGGTTTGTAATTTCCCTTTGAGGATCAGGCCTGAGAAACTGGAGACAGAGTGGCTTTCTTGTGAGAAATTTGCCCTGACAGGTAGTTAGGTGTTCCTGTCTGTAATAGATTTCCGGTGTGCATTCATTCTGGTGCGCAGTTGTTGCTTGGTGTCTCCTACATATTTTCCATCAGGGCATTGGGTGCACTGGATGAGATATATAACTTTTCTGGAGGTGCAGTTGTAAGATCCAGGTGTGGTGATGGTTCTGTTGTGGGATGTAATAATTGTGGGGTACTGAAGATATGTTGGCAGGTTTTGCATTTCTTGTCCTGGCACGGTCTGAATATATTCTGTGTGTTTTGGGCTGTAGGAAGTTTGCTTCTAGTGATGAGGTTAGCAAGGTTCTGTGGTTGTTTGAATTTACAAACCACTCTTTAAAGACAAGCCTATGAACTTCACTTCATCAGCCTCCTGGATACAAAAACTCAAGGACTCAATATAGACATTAGATTTATTGACACACTATAACCTGCCAGACATATGACTCCCCAGGTACCCCTCCACTTTTACCTGCTACATCCCCCTTCCCACCCCATCCCCTGCCCTCCCAGCTTGTCCCTCACCCATTGACACACTATAACCTGCCTGACATCTGACTCTGACTCCCCAGGTACCTCTCAACTTTTACCTGCTACATCCCCCTTCCCACCCCACCCCCTGCCCTCTAAGCTTGTCCCTCACCCCCTCACACCTCAATTTATATTTTCACTAACTGGCTTTCTTGCATGCATACCAGCCTCTGGCTTCTTCACTATTCAGTCCATCCAGGAAGACCACATGCACCAACTGCAGATGCCTCCTCAGCCTGACAAAGGGTTTTAAAACCCAAAAGCTTCCTAAGATATATTGTTCCAACTGTTCCAACTATTCGGTGAGTCTAATGAAAGATATCAGAGATACCCTCAACTGGTCTGTGCTGGGGCCAGGACCCAAAGTGGGGTCAAAGGGCCAGGGGCCCACCGTGACAAATGCCCAGAGGAAGAGGCTCAGGTTTGCAACTGGCCTGAAGGCGGGGCCCGGCCTAAGGCAGCAAAAGGTCCCAGACAGGGGACCACAGCTGGAGGAGGTGAAGGCATGGGCTGCAGTGTAGGGGAGATAGGCAGCTACGGAATGCATGTCACCCCTAGACACCTAAATGGGCACCCTCCCACCTGGGAAGCAACTGAATCAGTTTTCCATCAAGGCATGGCAGGAAAAAAAGAGGTGGGCGGTTGGCCCAAAAACAGGTGGGTGGGCGGAGATCTGACTGGAAGGCCCCCTGTTACAGGCTACCATGCCTGCTGTTTTCATCCTGCTCTGCCTTAATACACACACACACACAACATGTGTTTTGCTTTGAACAGTTTGAGGTGCAGTTTCACAAAAACCCCTGCACCTATCTCCTTGAAACTTGGCAGACTTCATGCCCTCAGACAGGGCTACCATCCCTGCAATTGTCATCTGAACCAGGCAAGAAGTGACAAAGTTCAGGCATTTTAGTGATTCCCCATTATAGCCTATGGCCAGGGGCAACACGTAGGAATGCACCGATGTCCCCCCTGCGAGTGCCAGCTGGGGAGCAGAGCACTGCTTTCATGGTGAGTGAGATTGGCCGTCCCCCCACCCCCAGTCAGCAGGATCAGGCACTGGGGGACCCTTCCCCCCCAACTCAAGCACGAGACACCCATGCCTATGGCCAAATCACTGAAACAGCATCCAAACTCCAAAACAGAGTTGGCCAAATCAAAACGGAACAGTGATCCAAAATACCAAAACAAATCACTGTCCCTCCGAAATGGCTGAATCCAAAACCAAACTGAAACATAACTGTTTCGCACAACCCTAATAAATGTTTTCCTTATCTCTGCTCTCTAAGGCCCATTTATAGTAGCTGTTCTTAAAGCCATGCCTTTACAACTAGGGCATGGCTTTTGACCTCATGTCTTTGCTTATTGGAAAATTATTTTGTTTGTTTGTTTTTAATATCAGTTCTGCCTTGAGGAAGGCAAACCCATCTCTAGAAACAAAATGCAATATGTATCTTGTTTTTACGTGCTGCATTTTACATATTGAATTCAGAAAACATCATTTTAGCATTTTATAATAATGCCTGAAGTCTGGATGTTTAGAGATACCTGATACAGCAGCATTTCATCTCTGTCAGTAAGAGCCTTGTTACACCTTACACTGTGAGCTGCACAAATGATGTTGCAATTACAATACTTCACAAGTTTCTAGAAGTGCACTGAAGTCACACAGTTGGGTTCAGATATTATTTTGAACCCATGATTCAGAGCCTATGGATCTCTGAAATGTAGCCTTTTCTGATTTGGAGGCCAACAACCATGTTCACAGTTAATTGTGGGCACCAAGCTTCAGGCACAATAAATAAAAGTTATCAACATCTAGTTAGCACAGTAACACAAAACTTTGTTTCTGTTAATTCTGAAATTAAATCATGCTGGTGTTTAGTTATTCAAATGGGGTCAATGCAAGCTTGGCGGTGGATGAACAGGGTAGGAATAAATTAAAACAGGAATTCTGGAGTGGTAAACTGAGAGTAAGGCAATACTCACTTGTAGTAAGGCTCTCATCTTGTAGCTTCAATCCCCTTGCTCTTAGCACCACCACACTGAGACGTCCCAGGTAGTCATTATAGCTGAGGGAGAACTGGATATCTCCATACTCTGAAGGGGGCTTTGTAAGCAGAAGATTACTGGTAAAATTCAACTGAAAGGATCTCTCTTCAGTCATATACAGACGGACACTTCCTGCCACTTACAGTCATATACAGATGGGCAGTGTTTTCTGCCACTTTAAGAATGGAAAATGAACTCTAATGTCTTTGTATTTCATTTGCAATGAGCAGTATTTTGGTGTTGGTTATATTAGACAAAAGTGCTTTTGCAGTGTACTATTCAAGAGATTCCAGTATGCTCCCTCACACTAAATCCTTCACTTTATTTACATGAGTAAATACGCTGATGTCAGCAAAAAAGTTTTGTACCCTCTTTTTAACTGCTAGTCTCATGTGACCCCCCATCCCTCTATTGCACATTATCAAAGTGTTGCTTCATACTCCCACACTTCCCACAACCTTTCTCCCCTCAGGACCAGCATGAGTAATGCTGTAGCCATTGGGCAATATAAAGAATTCCAGACTTGTCACCAGCTAAATATCTGTTTTTGTAGGTTTAATTGAATGGGGTCAAACTTGCTGATGTGTTATGAAAGTGCTAACAAATGAGAAGGTTCCTTAAAGGCTCATCTGCAACATTCCTGTACATTTGAATTACTATTTTTGAGGGTACAGCATTCTTTTTGTTTTGCTGTGACCTGCTTTTCTCTCCTCTTTTTAATTTCTGGCCATGTACAGACACTCAGTTTCTACAAACATTTCCATTCTCCCATTAGAAAACAAAAGCGTGCAGCCATTCAAGCTTTTTCTCCCTGAGCAAAAATGGCTGCTCTGAGAGAAAAATAACCCAGGAACAACCAGAGTTAAATTGCTCCCAGGAGCTTCTCCTGGGAGACTTAATGTCTGCAAGCTTTTCACCAGTTTAACTCCTCCTAGGAACAAGGAGGAGTGGAGTTAGGAGAAAGGGCCCCTGCCTTCCTGAGACCAGGGTCATCCCCTGGAGAAGGAACAAGAGGCAGCTGTTCCCCAATCCCACAGACATGAGACGAAAGGATGAGCAACTCCAGCTGCTCTCCGCCCCGTTCACACCAGAGCTCCCAGTGTGAGAAGCAGCAAGGGGTTTTGGCATGCCTCTGCTCCAGGCACTAGGAGCCAAGCGCAGCGAGTGTTGGTCCCCACCTGCTTCCCCCTGCACCCTCCCTTTCCCCACAACTCAGCTGAGCAGGGGCAGCAAGCTAGGCTTACAAAACTAGCTTTGGGCTCCACTGGTTTCCTTTTCTTTTCCCTCACTGCTCAGCTGAACAACATGGCTGGGAATTGAAAAGTTGGCACAGCCAGTAGCTGGGCTTGTAAGTCTGATTCTCAGCCATGCTGGCTTCCACTTGCAGTTTAAAAGGCAGAGAAGCTGGGAAATGTGCTTGGGGGAAGGCATCTCAAGTCTGGCTCCCAGCCCTACCAACTTTCCTTTGCCTCCCAGGGCAGAATAGGATGAAGCAGGCTGTTGTGTGGCAGTGTCAAAGCTTGATGAAAAGCCCTTGCCTTGCCCCACACTACTCTGGTTCAGACCAAAGTAGTATATGGTGAGGCAGCTGTCATTCCCCTGTGGCAAGGGTCCCAGAGGTTTGCTTCAGTGGCTGAGTGCTCCCCATCCACCCTGCACTTCTCCAGGCCAGCCCAGAGAAGTGCAAGGAGCAGGGCTATTCTCTTGCAGAGGAGAACTTGGAAGGCCCCCCATCAGGGCTGACAGGATTGGGGGTCATTCTCCTGGGCCTGGGGCCCTTCTAGGGCAGTCTGTGGCAGCTGCTGTTTAGCAGCTACCATCTGCCACTTGACAGTCTGTCCCTTTCCCAGGTAGGGGAGAGTACAGGCTGTCAAGTAATGGGCTCTCCTAAGGGTGGGGTGGAAGAAAGTTATCTGTACACAGCTTATAACAAATAACAACAGAAAGTGTTCTAACACTTAGCTACTGCATTTTGTTTAAGCTGTGGAATAGGTAGATATCTATGCATGCAGCTATTCCAGTGTTAAGTCCATGTTGGGGAAACATCAGAAGTTCTGTAGAGCTGAATGTTATTATGTCAGGGTTCAACAAAACAATATATTATTTGATTTCATGTTCTTCGGTCCCATTCATGTCCACATGTAGTTACTGTATGTTCCCTAGCCATCCTAGTAGGCCCATCAAGATGGAAAATTTAAAAACACAAGTCAGAGTAATAGTTACCTCATTTATTTAACCCTTTGCTTAGTTGCCTACCTCCAGGTTTTCTGCCTCCAGATCTCTCCAGATGACCAGTTTGCTGTCACTAGTTAGTGTTTCATTTCTCAAAGGCAAAATAACTTGGCCCAGGAGGTGATGCCTTTTCTGTTTATCAGTGTGAAAGACCAAGAACTTCAGGGTTCTTTGGTGTAATGTTTTACTGGAAGCCTGTGCAAGAATAAGAAAAGTATTTCAATATAGACCAAATGGGTGCTACTGAATTATTTATACCACTATGTAGAATATAATCATCATGTATATTTAAGACAGATTTTTTTTGAAACGTGTTGGAGAATTGGAATTTGAAAAAAAATGTTTTAAGCCCAGTGTTTTAAGTGTGTGAAGTCACAATTGTGCAAAGAGCTCCTAGGATCCAAACAAAAATAGTATTAATATAATTGTAAAATCTCTAGAATGTACTTCAAATAGTTTGTAAATTAATATAAATTAATATTGTGAAAGTATGATATTGTGTGATGTTCCACTTCTAGAAGCAACTGGTATCCCCTGGGAAGGCATGCATTTCCTAGTAGTTCAAAACTGATGCTTTTAGCATTGTAGTGTTGCTAGATGTCATACCTTCAACCTATCACTTTACTAACTATGGACATTACCCACCTGAAATCTTAATACAGGGTAATTCCGGGGCCAAAGAATTACATTTTGAGAGGAGTAAAACCAGTTCACAAATTTAAGAGAGATTGTTTATTATTTGGTTTGTTTTTAAGCTTCTCAGAAGTAGGAAAATATTAGTAGTTTTAGGTTAATGGATTAACAGATCAGGTAAAGATGTTTGTTTAAAATGTCATGACAAAAGCAATGTATTACATAGCTCCATAGTTTATCATCAGGACACACAATAACAGGAATGTCTAAATTATTTTTCAGGCTTGTTTCTGTACTCAAAAATATAAATGTATAGCCATATAGCTAGCAAAATACCTTGTATGATTGACCCTCCTTTTGGTTTATGAGTATGCATTTTTCTTTGGAAAAATGCATTGAAAATTACTAATTTATTAAAATCAGAAATTATATAAAATATCTATCACAAAATCCAGGAGCTGTCTGGTTTATACTAAAACTTTCAGTGCTTCTAGTCATTCAGTTCTGCAACAGATCACTGACTTGAGCTGGAGTTCCCAGGATGGCCAGGCTCCCACTTACTAAACAGCAGGGATCCAGGTTTTCTCTGATAACTCCCCTCCCACAATTTTTGGATTAAAAAAAGTAACCCAAAATCCATTTTTTTCCATGATTAAAATGAAACACCACTGATATATGCGTGTGTGTGCATGTAGATAAATATACACACACACAGATATATGTAATTAATGGTGTTTCATTTTAATCATGGAAAAAGTAGATTTGGGGTTACTTTTTTAATCCAGAAAGTAGGGATTTTTTTAAAATCAGAAAACCTGAATGCCTACTAATAAGGAAGCTTGGAACCCCAATGAACCCCAGTCCAAGTCAGTGGTCTCAGGATTTTGATTCACTGCTGTGGAGCCAGAACTCCTAGGTCTTCCAGGTTCTGCAGCAAGGAGACTGAAGCTCTGGAAACACTGATTTCCCAACTGTGTCAGTCTATGTGGAAGGGCTACCCTGGAGTAATTGACCTGGAAAGTCTAGGGTCTCTAAGCACCCCAAACTAGACTGACTAGAGCTGGCATGAAAGCAGACAGATGTCCAAGAGAACACGTGCCTATGTTTTGACAGAAGTTTATTGAAACTGGTTCATTCTTGCAAAGTATTTTAGTTGCGATGAATCATCACTTCTGGGCAAAAACTTGCTTCATTGGAACGTTTTTACCAGCTAGTCATGGCCATATATGTGTTGGGAAAAGTTCATCATGAGATGATGTAGCCCTCTTGACTACCTAGCCTATCTTACTTCCTTTGATCTTATTTCCCTTATATTCATAGTGAAACATCATAGGCAGAAATCCAGTTAAAAAGCAGGTACCTGAAAAACAAAGTTTTCATCAAAATGTGGGTTGGAGGTTTTGCATTTGGTTTTGGATTGCAGGAAACGCCTTTCATCTGGCAACAGGTAGATTTTAACAAAGGGACTACAGGAATCTGCAGGGGCCTGAAGGTTTCTGGCTTTAATCAAGAAGACAAGGAGCCTCTCTGTTTCTTGCTCATATTCCACTGAGAACCAAAGACGACCAATGTTGCCCTCAGGGAAGTTTGTCTCGCTGTTGTCTTCAGTGTCCTTGTATAGTTCTGGATTGATGGATCCTATAACATAAGCCCCAGCTTTGTAAAATAAAAAAAAAAAAAGAAAAAGAAATCAGGTTGACTTTAAGGGAAACCATGTATCGTTCTTGTTTACTGACAAGCTGCTTCTACATATAAATACAAGGTTTGAACTCTCTGAATTCAAAACTTGGGAAATGTTTGTTTCTAGGGCCCATCTCTTTTATTCCTTTTATTACAGAGCAGGGCCCATGGGCCAGATGTAGCCTGGAGAGCTGTGTGATTTGGCCTGTGGGGCTCCCCAGAAGTCTGGAAACTTGGCAGTGGAGTGTTAGCAATTCTGCTACCAGTCCTCCACCACCAAATTTCTGAGCCCTATGGGCCACATGACATGGCCCTGTGCATAAGATCCTGCCTATATGCACAGAGGTGGATGACAGGGCCCAACCAGGCACACATGGGGCTGGAACAGTATGGTTTGATGTGTGGCTGAGGGCAAGCAGTGGGGCCCAATCCTGTGCATGTGGGGTGATTTGACCCAGATCCTGAGTGCATAGCAGTGGGGAGGGGCTATGGGGCCTGATCTGTAATATGTGGGGTAGTTTGGCCTGATCTGGAGCACATGGGGGTGGGGCAATGAGCCTGATCCTGAATAAGTGGGCTGAGGATGGGTGGCAGGGCCTGATCCTGAAACAGCACAGGGCTGACATTTCAGGCCCCATCCCACACAAGGCTGTGGCTGCGGCTGCAGCCACCATATAGCATGCAGGACCAGTGCCTGGTTCACTCTGTATTGTCTGGGGCCCCAGCCCTGTGCATGCCAGATTGGTCCCACAGAGTGGATCCAATCCACAGAGCAACAAGTTTGGGCACCAGTGTTATAGACAGTGACTGCTTTGCACGGCTCCTGGGAGAAAGTAGTTGCTGCAGCCCTTGTAGGCTGCAACAACTGCAACTGGCTATGCCCACCCATCTGGAGAGGTGAACACTGTCATAGCAGTCTACAGTGTTGTGCATGTGGAAGATAGTGGGGAGGCAGGGCTGATGGTTTCTTGTGGCCCAATTTTGCAGGAAAACACAGGAAGTGGTTGGGACTATTCCTGTTGAATACTGTAGTAAATTCACAGCAGATGCTACTCAGTATCATTTCCTTTCCAATAGTCTGTCCCACCTTTGCAGTGTCATCATACCCAAGGAATGAAAAGATGACCAAGATCCAGGCTGAGGGGTCATGTACAGCTCATTGTCCTCCTGGATCTGCTCTTCATTTGTCAGATTAATCCAGTCTTGCGCATGAATTTTTGGTGGAATGATGAATGGAACACTTCTAGTTCTGCTCAATGACAACATCCACTATCAACTTTTCCATTAAAACTAAGAAAACCACATTTGGTAACAGGAACATGTATTTAGTATCATTATAATTTCAAAGTTTTCCATAAATTATATCTGTATCACTCAACCAAACAACATAATACTTTTTATTCTATGCTTATGTAAATTGTAAAAAGTTGCTTGTATTGTGGCAGATCTTAGAGCACCCAACCAGGAACCTGGCACATCGTTGTGCTAGACTCTGTAAATACAAACATATTTTTAGACAAATCCCTTTAATCCTCAAGTAATGTGTAAAAGCAGGCAGGGGGGTTGCTTGTTTTGTTTTGGAGACTGAAAGCATAACATTAGCCCCCCCACACACACACTTTTTTCCTTTTGGTCTACTGCTTCATTAATTCCTTGATCACTAGGTTCTTGAAAAATTTCATTCTGAGCATCACCAGATAGTACCGACCATAAATTTGATTTCACCAACAAATAGCATTTTCTGGGGGGGACCTCATGTCTACAGGGAAGGGCCTTGAGTCGAAAAGTATTGAGAACCACTGCTCTAGTGTGCGTGTCTGCCTACATTTTGACATTGGCAGGATGAGAGGCATGCAGTTTAATAAGCAGTAGCCTGTGATAGGAAGAAATATTTTCACCTTGTGCTTTTTGGTTGAATTGCAGGGGACGATTGGGTAAAATTCTGATCCTGTAGACTGGGCTCCAGACATGGTGGAGTAACTGGATTGACAAGTTCTTCATAAGAAGGTAGGAAGCATAACTTCTTCCAAAGCAAGTATAGAGCTATTCCAATAAGGGTGAATAAAAGGATCCCTCCTATCACACCTCCTGCCACAGCTGCTACCTGTTCTGATTACACACAAAAAAAATACAATATAGTGAAATACAAGATAGAATAGGGGATTTTGAATTGGGATATTGAAATTTAGGATTAAGAATTTCTAGTTACTGTGTGTGTTAAAATATTTCATGACAATGGAATTGTTTGTTTCATTGCTAATTATATTGACTGAAGTTTTAGGGACAGGATTTGGCCCTCAAATATTTTCTTGGGGTCAGTCTAAGCCTGTGGATTAAACTCCCAGAAGAAATAGGGACCATCACAAATTTCACCACCTACTAATCCACATGCACGGCACATTTCTTTGACCTACATTCTCAGATACAGACACATAGCAAAATGTTTGTCTGAAGGAAATGAAAACCTTACCAAAGTTGTGTTGCATGCATGCACACACACTTCTGCTTTGTAGAAGACAAGAACAAACAATATAAGCATTAGTCACATTATTTAATACACTACCGGAATGTGTACAAATATTGTGGTGATGTTGACAGAGTAAGAGCATATGTAGAAGGACAGTAAACTTAGGAAGCAAAAATTTGGTTTTTTTCCAGTTCAATGTGAGAGAGTCCCAATAAAAAGCAAGCTAGACGCCAAGTATCAAGCAACAAATAGTACCATTACTTTGATTCATTTCCTTTCTTCTATGCTCACTTTTAAAAAATTGTCAAAATGAAAAACAAATTAAAGTTTAGAAATTAAACAAAACACAGACTTTTTTTTTTTTTTTTTTTTTTTTTTTAGGTAAAAGCAAAGTTAAGAAAGAAAATAAAACAATTACAGGATACATATGTTTCCTGGTTTGGAAAGGTTAACTCAGACATCATCCAAACATTGTATCTGGAACCCTGATTACTTAAGATACAAATAATATCTCCAGAAGTTCTGTATCAGCAAAAATGAAGAAAGTTTATAAAGGAATTGCAAATGCCTTTATTTAATAGTAACCTACAGAACTTCCTTGATAAGAAGCCCTCTTAATAAAAAGCAAGTGTTGAATATTGCTAATAGGCCCTGGTCACTGGTGCTGCAGGCTCCTTTATGTAAGCTATGGCAGTAAAGCAACTACAAAGAGACTAGATGTCCAGTCTCCCAGACCTCAAATGACAATCACAGAGTCCCCATAGGCAACGCTATGCTATCCTATACAAAAGACTTTGGTGCCTGTGACATGCCACATTCAGTTTTAGGCAGAGGAGACATGGCAAAGACCCTTGTATACTTGGGTTTTTGACTGCTCCAGGGGCCTGTAATGTCAGCTGGCAAATCTACAGTAGAGCAGATGACAAAGCAAGGCAAGGCCAGACCCTCATCCAGGATATAACCTCTGTATATTCTTACATGTGAGTGACCAAGTTAACCTGACTATGTGAGATCAGAATTGTTAGAAGTGTAGTGTCCTTGCGAGCCAATCACCCTTCCCTTTTCGCAAGAGTTCCCAAGGTGTGAGAGAACGAATGGCTGCAATGCCTTTTCAGTTCTTCCTAATTCAGTTTTATCTTTACTTCTTTCTCTTGACTTTCCCTTTGCCTTCAAACCCTTTCTTCTTATACAGACCATGGACAGACAAACCTCTCTTCTCTGCAAGCTTATGCTATCTTTAGTAATGGTATATTTTGGTTATTTATGGACTTGGCAACACAAAGTTTTGAGCCATATATGAACTTTCTCAGTGTTTGTGGCATTCAAAAGCAGGTGCTCCTTTATTATCTGAATCAGCATGGCTATACTCAAGTTATGAAATCAACTCCAGGTTGCTTGGATTGAGGATTTACTCATACAGTATGAGGCATGTTGTCAACTTCCAGCAAATCATAATAAATAAACTATTTGTTCAGATTTGAAGTGATCACTAGCAAGTAGTTTATAAATGGCTGGTTGGTAGAGATACATCTGATTATACTTTCTTCCTATATATTGTTTATGATGCCCAGCTCTGTGTACATTTTTTCTATTTGGCTTGTTTAATTGACAGCCTTTATAGCAATGCCTGTAAAAATATCCATTCATAAAGGCCAAAAAAGGGCCATTACATCATTTAATCTGATCTCCTTTATAATAAAGCCAAGGTTGTGATAGTGTTTCTTTTACTTTTTTGTATTCAATATATATTTACTTTTCTATCCTTTGCCTTCCCTTAATCAAGCTCTGTTCTTTATGGTCACTGAATCATTTCCCTGTCAATGATAAATTAATCCAATAAGAAAGTCTTTTCAAGGTTTTCCTTCAGGCACAATTTATTCTTCAACTAATGGCACACAGTTCAACAAAACCTTTATATGTATAATGAGTCTATTCCTAGGACCAAAAGCAGCCTGTAGTGGAGCAGAGGCTTTTTCCCCCTTATGCTTCTGCCTCTGTTCCAGGTAAGCCACAGAAGCAAACTTCCTTCCTGATTTCAGATCTCCAACTGTTCTCTCTCAGCCCTTTCTAGGAATCACTTGGGCCCTTTGAGCCCACTTGAATAGATCTGACTCCAAACTCTCTAGCCCTTAAATATTTAGATACTTGCATTACTGAACCTTCCAAAATAATGGGTAATCATTTTTATATCTCTTGTTCTTGAAATTTATAGCTAAGTTGAGTATTTTTAGGTGTCAACAACACTATAAATGTTATAATTATTGGTAACAGGCAACTGGATAGCCTGTTTAATATAAATAAAAATTAAAACATAGAGAAATCTGGTTGTACTAAACTGGTAACCTAATTTCCTTTGCCTGCATAAATATAAATCAGAGATTTGCTCTTGAGCAAAAAACTTCAGCATATGCCTTTTAGTCATACAGGACACACTCACAGAGTTCCATTAACACACTTAGGTATTTCTACAGAAAAAAAATTGTCAACTCACTTCCCCATGAACACATCTTTGTCTATAGTTTTGAAAACTAGAGAGAGAGTGTCAGTCCTTCAATATAAATAACTCTATAAAATGAACTAGTAAAAATATACTAACATCAACATTGCAAATGTTTGTATGGTTGATGGTTTTATTCTCTACCCTGCTATATGCATGTTTAAAAAATACCTAGCATTTCAAGGGTCATAAAAGCTGAAGCCAACTCCCTTTGTTTTCAGTTTATTTCCTCATCCCCATTCCCAAGTAGTTACACCCATTCTAGCCATCCTGTGCTCTACCTAATAACTCTCTTATCTATACAAGTATTAACAGCAACAAACTAAGAAGGTCTGTAATGTACCATACAGCAGCCACTCTGGAATGAGGTAGAGCAGATCCAGAGAGAAGGAATTTCTAACTGTCGTGTAAATTCAACCTTATTTTTCATTGCTGAATCATAATGTTTAAATGTTTCCAACTGATTTGCTCTACTCACTGACTTTAGGTCAGATTGTGCATTTATTCCTACTGGTATAAATATTCAGTTTATCAGCTGAGTACAACATTTGTATTCAGAACTTACACAAAGTAACTGGAAGCTGAACTGGGCTTATTTTCTTTTTAAAGCAGTTGGCCTGGTCTGATTAAACCAAACCATACTAAGAAATAGATCAGAATACAGTGTAGCCCAAATCAAAAAGGTAACCAGTGCAATACTTGTGGATAAGCAGTCTGATTTTTTTTTTTTGGAACCACCTGCACTGATGGAAAAAATACAATATTATTTTTCCATCTGTGATATTGGTTCATAGTAATCAAAGTCTGAAAGGATTGCTGGAGCAGTGGATTAATTTTCTTGCACTATATGCCCTGCAAGGACCATCAACATGTGTTGGGTACCATGCTTGATCTTAGTGTGCACAAGATTTTGATAAGCAAGCTCTCTCTCTCCCTTGAACTTACAGCCTTTTGCTTATTCTTTGAAAAAAACTGCATAAGCTTTCACCCCATTCCATTCCCCAACCTTCCTGCCTGTCTCTCTGGTAAATCTTTAACTTAGGAATTAAGGAAACATTAAAACACATGTGACAATGTATAAAATCTATTACAGTTATGTCTGGGTAACACTTCATTGCAAACTTTAATTTTATAGAACTCTCCAAATCACAGCACACTTTCCCTTTCTTCATGTTGTGATTTACATACATATCCCAACACAATCTTTTAAGAAAGAAAAGAAATACAGTATTTTTTGACCAAAAAAAAAAAATAAAATAAAAATCAGCTTTTATTTTTCCTTGTGTGCTCACTTGGCTCTACTTGGATTACTTACAACAGACACCAAGCAATTATTTGATAGCAGGGCAGTCAGCAAAGGCATATAAGCAAAATCAAAGAACTGCAAAGCTTCTTACCTCTTAGATTTACTGAGTTTTATGCTCATAGGTATTCTAGAAAGGAGCTAGACCTACAGATTTCTGTTTGGGTGCATATATGTTTATTATATTATTACTGGTTAGAGAGCCTAGATCAAGGCACTAATTCTCTAGCACGAAAGTCAGGAGGGATTTGACCAATTCCAAAAAATTTGAAAAGCCATCTGCCAGAATGAGCAGCATGTAAATGGGCTGGATTTCTGACAGGAAGGGAAAGTTCAGTTTAAATTGCATTCATAGGAACCGATATCAGGCAAGAGTAAGAATGTAACAGATGCAGGCATGGGATACCAAAGCTGAACAGCTGAGCTGGCTTGGCTTTACAGTGTTGGGGCTCTCTACTGCAGTGCATTGTTCTCTCCCTAAGACCAACCACACACCAAGTCTCCAGATTTAGCCAGGAGAGGGGAAGAACCACAGCAACCTGAGCCCCAAGTTTCACCAGGTAGAGTCCCATCAGATAGCAACTCCTTGTTTATTCTTGCTCTCCCCAAGGGGGTCATGCAGTCCTGGATCTCAGCACTGGCACTTACCAGACATGAGTTCTGGTGCATCTCACAGCTGCTAGTTTGGGTCCTTGTCCCTGCGGTGCAGATCTCCAGCTTACAGCCCCAGCCCCATCTCTTCTGTCCCCAGTCAGCAGCAGCTCACTTTCTTGCCTCCCTTTACCACAGGTAAGCAGCTGGGTAGAGTGAGCACTTCACCTCCCTCTGTTGCAAGGCTGGGGATGCAGCACTAGCAGAGCTGGAGTCTCTCAGGTGCCAGTCGATGACAGTTTTTCCACATGGATCTTGCATTTCTGACAGCCTGAGATTAGGAGGAGGAAGGCAGCAAATCCCTGATCAACTACCCACTATGTCCCTCTCTCATGCCACTAACTACTCCTCCTTCTGGTCACAGATGAGCTCCTTGGTATTTAAAGGGCTGCAGGGACCTGCCAGCTCCTGTGGGCTTGGAAAGCCCTGCAATCAACTCCTCCTAGCCCAGGCTAGGCTGCTTTGCTTTAGGGCGTTTATTGCATTCTTCAGATAAAATCACCAACACCAGGCTGCTTCCTAAACCTTTCAACTGTATTTTGCTGATGGGGTGGGGGAGCTTAGGCAAGATTCTTGGTGCCTGCCTTACTGCTCCAGAAGGCAAGGCTTTATCAGATCAGTGTGTTTGTTTAGTGAGAGAACAGGCATGGTTTATTAAAGTGTAAAGGTGTCTAGTTAATAAAGGGAATTCCTGAGAGGGAACCTGTATGAGGTGCAACACCCCCCGCCCCCCGTGGCCAGGCAGAGAGGACTGTGTAGGGGTCTTTCTAAACTGAGGCAGAACTTCAGGACAAGGAGTGTGACAAGCCTGGTGGACTTCTGAGCCAAGGTTCTGGGATGGGAAGCAGAGTCTAGTGGTTACAGTACCAGCCCAAGCATCAGGGAACTGGTTCTGGCAGGATTTTCCACAGACATGCTGTATGCAAAGCACAGCACTTAACATGCCTGTTTCTCCACCTGTAAATGTTTAGTGTCCTTTGTAGTGTACTTAAAAATCTTTGTATCTTAGTACTACAGAACTTCAAAGCATTACACAATTATGAACTGTTACATTAATCTTCTGGCAAATCTTGATAAGCCAGTTCAGTTGTTTAAACTCAGATAAGAAAAGAATATATAGGTAAAGCATAATGTATTTTTAGCAACAGTAAATGGTATTTTATTGACAGTCCTGCAGAACTGATATGGTCTGGAGAACTGGAGTGCAAACTTAGCCAAAACTTCCTCACCTCTGTCCCTCAGCCATGCCCTCGGGAACTTCTTACAACACTGGGTAGAGCAGAGATCCATTATTTAACATCTTTATAAATAGGCTAGAAGAGAGGGCAAGCCACACGTTAATGAGGCCCGCAGTTGAAACTAAACATGGAGGAGCTGTGAAGGTCAGTGAGTGCAGACAAATTATACAAAAGGGAGAGATTCAGAACTTATGCATAAATAAATGGAAATATATCAGAAAAAAAGTTAAGTCATTCATATGAGGGAAAGATACTCTAAAACAGATAATCAGTAAGGGAGAAACCTGGACAGGAGTAGCTTTGATAGAAATGCAGCTGTGTTAGTGGATAGTAACTTTACACCTGCAATTCACTTAACAGATCAGATTTCTACAAGTAATCTGTAATGGATTTGGAGTACACAGTTACCTTTCTTATTAAAGATGAAGTAGTAGTTTTAAATTGTAAGCTCTTCAAAGGAAGGAATGCTAGCTGAATATTCAAAAGCACATACATGCATTACAAGCACAAATCCTACAGAAATCCAATGAAACATGCTTCCAATTCACACAAGCACTTTTTAAATCCATCCCATGTTTTCAAATACATTTGTCTTTTGTTTATCACAATAGAAGGGGCTGATAACACCATCTGTTGGTTGCTGAACATTTTCCATTTTTGTACCAGCAGTCCTCAACTTACAACTTTTCCAGTTACGGTAAATGGCACTTACGACCTTTATAAATTTACACCCTGTGTTGAGGTTCTGATGTTGATTTCAACTTTATGATACTCTCAACACAGCTGCCTCCAGCTGGTGAGTCCCTGGTGGTGGGAGGCGGGGGGAGGGAAGTGGTGTGGGGGGGCAGATCAATGCCCCCCACAGCGAGGGAGGGATTGGGTCTGGGACAGGGGCTCTATCAGAAAATAGATTTTTCTTAAACTGGTTAGTTTAAAAAGAACTTCAAGACATCAATATCTTTGTAAAGGCTTTAAACTTTAATTTCACCTCTGTCTGAATAACTTTCATCCATGCTATGTTTCATTGTACTGTGGCTCCTTTAATCTTGCGGGTACCCCCAGGCATGCCCCCACCCCCACACCATTGATTGATGGAGGAGCCCCACTTCTGTCTCACTCCTGATTGGCTGGGAAGCAATTATCATGGTTTTAAACACGATGCCATTTTTGCCTCCCCACCACTGATTGGCCAAGGGGCCCTGGCAGCCCCACTGCTTGCTGCTGACTGGCAGGGAGGCAAAGATGGCACCATATTTAAAACCATGGTTTTCGCTTCCCTGCTGATCAGCAACAAGCAACAGTCAGTGGCTGGGAGGGAGAGCAGCGGGGACAGACCTGCAAGATTAAAGGAGCTGCAGCACAGCCCACTTCTGCTGTGAATTCAGTAGGGGGCCTAATTATAATTTATAGCAAAGCTCATTATAACTAAAAGTCTTAAAATACTTTTCTAATTTTTCAAATATTTTACTTGGTGTTGAAATCACCGTGTTTGTAGCAAACCCCCCAGTTTTTCTTTTTTTTCTTTATTTTAAAAAGATTCCCTCCCCTTCCCCAACCATTTCTGACTTTTTCTCTCCCTCTCTATTCCCCATAGATAAGTATAAATAAGCTAAGATGTAGGATAATCTTAACATTTTATTGTAGGTAGTAAGTTTTATTTTTCTCTCCCCTCTTTGTAAATAAGTGCCCTGATATTTTGATATAGATATCCACTGTTTCATAAGTGATGATTATTATGTTTGTATTGATTTTTTAAATTTTTTTTACTGCTTTTATATTGTGTGTTTACTGTTTTAGGCCTATATATATAAGTTAGCATAAGTCATGTCAAGTATCCATCTTGTAATGTCAGGCCTCTATCTTATCCCCATGCCCAGTTGTGTAACCCATGACTCACACCTACTCCTCCTATGTAACTTGGTTCCTGAATGAATGGGGTGAATGAGGTTGCTTGAGAGACAATGGCAGTAAGCTCCCTCTGCATGACCGAACTATCAGCACGAATACCTGGACCAAGGACCCAGCCCTTGGAACCACCCTCAGCATTCAAGAAACAAACGATGAGGCAACCCACCATTGTGCCAAGGCTGCACATGCTCAGTAAGAACACCTGGAACCCTCTGGGACAGGACCGACCTTGCCTGGACAGGTCTTCCCCATAGGAGATCAGAGGTAGTCTGTCCCATAAAAAGGGGTAGTGAAGACTGACTCTTTGGGATACCCTCTCCATCTGGACCAGCACCACGCCACACCACCAATCCACCCAGAGGCCTTGCCAGCAACCCCCCTCTGGACAACACCTGCTGGACAGAGACCCCTTTCCAGCCTGGATAGGTAGCTATTACCCCCCACCCCTCTTCAACCAAGGACTTGGACTCTGCTTCTCTTCCCTACCTGCACTCCAGCCCTTCCACTGAGTCTCTTTCTCCTGCTGCCATGTTACAACCATAGTAAAGCAAAACCCAACTCAGGGGTCCAAATAACAGGCTTATTAGACAACACACTACCAGTGATTAATTCCTTTTGAGCATACACCTTGACTGAGTTGGGAGAATAAAACTTGTTTTAGGAGTCTGGAGCCAGCCCAGCAAAATTGATGTTAGATGATCATTGCTTTGATTCTCATAGTTTTTGCTTGTGAGAGGTCACTAATGTTGGGGCAACTATCTTCCCACTGGATTTGAAAGATCTTCTGTAGGCATCATTGGTGGTACTTCTCCAATTACTTCAGTGTCTCCTGTATGCAAATCATGTCTCAGCTCCATACAGTAAGGTGGGGATCACTACTGCTTGATAAAACATGAGCTTGTTTTCAGATCTGATTTTGATCTTCAAGCACCCATTTCCTCAGGCGTCTGAACTGCACTTGCACTTTGAGATGATGATGTTGGATTTCTTCATTGATGTCAATCTTCTGTGACAGATGGCTTCCAAGGTACAGGAAATACTCAGTGCTCTCCAGAGTTTCACTGTGACTCTGAATTACCAGAGCTGGGGACCACTCATTAAGACCTTGTTGATAGAGAACCTTAGTCTTCTGAAGATTTAGTGTCAGTCCTATTTTCTTACATGCCTTGGTAAAGACATAAACTATTGCCTGAATGTCTGCTTTTGAGTGAGCACAGACTGCATCATCAGTAGCACACATGAGCTCAATGATTGAGGTCAGAGTAGCCTTGGTTTTGGCTCAGAGTTAGCTGAGATTAAAAAGTTTACCATCCATTTGATAGATTGCTCCACTCCAACTGGAAACTTGTTGGTGATCAGATCACCAGTAGGGAATATCGAGAAGAGTGTTGGAGTAATGATGCAGCCTTGCTTAACTCCCCTTGTAACTTCAAAAGGATCTGTGATAAATCTGGTACTGAGAACTACCATTCTCATACCATTATGAAGCAGGCAAAGAATGTAGTAGACAGTAAGGCAATTCCTCTGTTATTTCCGCAGTCAGACTTGTCTCCTTTCCTAAAGATTGTCATCTCTGCGGTCATCTGGGATTTCCTCATCGTTCCATAGCCTTAAGATAAGGCTATGGAACTGTTCTGTGAGCTCCTTTCCCTCCTACTTGAAGAATTTGGTGGGTTTTCCATCAGCTCCAAATGCTTTGTTGTTCTTCATCTGCTTGATGCCTTTCTTCACCTTGTCAAGGGTTGGAGGGATTCCAAGTTCATCTCTGACTAGGTATTGCAGAATGGAGTTGAGAACACTCTCATGAACAACAGTGTTCCTTGAGAAGGTCTTCAAAATGCTTCTTCCAATGGGCAGTGATGGCTCCCTGTTCCTTGATCAGGTCTCCTCCATCTTTAGGTCTCTAGGGAGTTAGTCCCTGAGTGCTTGGAGTGTAGCTGGCTTTGGTAAAACCATTTAAATTGTAGTAAAGCAGGAACAACAGAGTGTATACCAGACTGCAATTTCTCATTTGTTATGTTTGTAGGCAGGCATGAATCAAGGAATTTGAGTGCAGCATGAGAAAGTGCAAAATCATAAAATACACTATATATAGAAAAGTCATAAATTCAAGTGCACATTGTAAGCCAAGATCTGTCCAATTAAACCAAGAACTCTCACTGGGGCAGCCTTGGGGAAGATGCTAAAAATGTACAGGTGTAACCGAACATAGCATTCAGCCTGATGGGTCTTCGTTACTGAGCTCAGATGCCAAGATGTTGAGTGCCTTTAATCACTGAGAAGACTGAGATGTGCCTGTGAATTCAACTCTTTTATGCATGCAGTTATTTCAACTGCATATCATTTTAAATCCCCGTAGCTTTCTGTGTGCACAAATGCTGGGTTTGGGGGTATAATCATACATCTGTGCAAGTAAAGAAAATAAGTGTCCAAAATTAAAGGAACCGCAGTACAGTGAAATATAACATGGATGAAAATTATTCACACAGAAGTGAAATTTAAGTTGCAAGTGTTCCTTTACAAATGTATGATGAGTTGAAGTTCTTTTTAAACTAACCAGTTTAAGAAAAATCTATTTTCTGATAGAGGTCTCTTTAAATAGTATGTTTTGAAATTAAAGAAAAAAAATCTTTGCAAAAACACCATCTTCCTTTTCCTGCTCCCTTACTAATGGCACTTGAAAGATCTTTGAAGCAGATTTAAGGGCAATACTACTAAATATTTCAGGCTCACCCTTCCTCAGTTTCCTCTCTGTGTATCTGTCTGTCTGCTTCATTGCTGAAGCTGTTATAGATGACTCCCTACTAGTGCAGTCATCAAGGGTGTGATGCCCTCTTCCTAGTACCCAAATTTGTGTAAATACCTTTACACGAATGCATATGGACCTTAGGCTTCAAATCTATCTGAATCAAGTCCTGGAAGACAAACATCTCCTCCTTCATGTATCTAAATATTTATTAAATTTGCACAATGATTCCTTTCTGTTTGCAAAACTGCTGTGAAATTACAGGACACTCATAAGTCTTTGGTTCCCCCTGCTGGTTTTTGGTTTTGTATATTGTCAGTTAGGAAATGACTAATTTTCAGGGGGCATTCCTCAGCTTTCCCAGAAAAATAAAATCCAATAAAATAACATAACATGGCAGAAGACAAGATGAATTTGCAAAGAAATTTTGTTTAATGAGGTTTCATGGCAGGTGTCAAACTGGTTCCATAAGAAACAGTAAATATGTCCTTATAGTCCTTAGACCAACACAGCTACAACCAACACCCCTGAATCATGGATTGGTAATATTTGTATATATATCTTTTTTGGATAGTACTGTGGATATACATGATGTTATTCAGGAGATTAGATGTATTAAACATAAATTAACTCAAGGCTTAATCCAAATTCTACCTAAATCAATAAGAAAGACTTCTACTAAGTTCAGTGGGTTTTGGACACTTCTAGAGCTTCAGTCTAATGAGTTTTCAATCTAACCCAGATCTCTTACAAGCATCAAGGATTTTACCAGTGAGCCACAACAGCAGGTTATGCAGGAAGGTGTATGTACAAGCATGCATAAGAACTCTGAGGCAGAAAAGGTCTTTGCTCCTATGAAATCATATATTCTTACATGGTACTTATGCTAGTCCATTGCTTTAATGGGAATTGGGGGCAACTACATTTAGTCTGTTCTTCAGCTCCAAAAATACAGGCTCAAATTCTCCTGACAGTTATGTTCTAACTCCCTCAGAATACACATATAGATAGTGAAGAGAAGAGAACTCCTGGAATAGACGTTGGTACCATAAGATAAAGAAACAGGCTGCACTGATTGAATGCAGCACATACTGGGCTGCCTAATTAGCTCCTCAGTAAAGTCTCCACGTCTACATGTATGACCCTATTAGGCTGCAGTAAACCAATAAACTCCATCTTATGATGGAGTTATTTACCGTGCAGCAATGCACGTGTAGATGCTGACCTGGGCCATGAAGTTGCTTCAGTGCAGGGTCTGCCTGCTGCCTAGCCCCACACTGGAGCACCCTGTGCCCCAACCAGCCCCTTCAAAGCACATTGAGTCAGATTGTAGCAGCCCTGGGCTAGCAGACTGACACCCCCTGCCCACCCTGGCCTCTTGCCAACCAGGGCTGCTCTGACACAGCTCAATGTACTGCAGTCCTGGGTGCACATTCAAATGCAGCTCCCAGGAGCAATAAACTCCAGCATGGTATGTGCTAGAATTTGCTTTGAATTAATTGCATTAATTGCATGTGTTCAACTGAGCCCACTGTCATGAAAGCCTTAATATCATCTCTGCATATCTAGCTGGGTTGAGCTTGTCATTGAAAACTGTGAACTGTAATGTACTGGTGGTAAAGACAGGCAAGGTTCTTTGAGTAGATGTGATATCTTTTATTAGGCCAACTGAGTAGTTGGAAAATTGTTCTTAGCAAGCTTTCGGGTACAGTCACCCTTCTTCAGGCATAGGAAGTCTCTGATGGTCTGAGGCTCCAAGGAATGAGAGAAACTTAAAGTGTGGCAGGATGTCAGTGAGAATGTAAATAGGCAGAATTAGAAAGCCAAAAGGTAAAGCAGAGTGGGGGGTGGGGGGAAGAGAGAAGAGGGGGAAAAGGCCAAAGGTAGGCATTATAGTGGTAGACTGCAAGGTAGAAAAGAGGCTGTCTGTGAAAAAGGAAATAGTTGGAGATCCGGGAAACAGGAATGTTCCCGTAAAAGTGTGATAGAATATCAGGGAACATATATCCTTAGACCAGGTCATTCTATTCAGCCCACAGGACTCTTAAAACAATTAGAAAATATTTATCTGCTCCTGGCTGCCTATCAAAGATGACAGGAGCCAGAGCAGGTGTGTGTGTGTGCGCGTGTGTGTACGCAGGCAGGGGCAGTGTGTGTGCAGGTAAGGGTAGTGTGTTTGTGTGTGTGCAGGCAGGGGCAGAGCGTGTGTGTGGGTAGGCAGAGTCAGTGTGTCTGTGCAGACAGGCAGTTTGTGTGTGTGTGTGTGTGTGTGTAGGTAGGACAGTGTGTACTTGTGTGTGTAGGCAGGGGCAGAATGTGTGTGTGTTCATAGGGCGAGTCTAACACGCTAACCCCACCATACACATGCACCCACACGCCCACCTCGCACTGCCATACATGCATACCCACACACCCTCACACACCCAGCCACCCTTCCCCCACACACATCCCCCCACAAACCCCATACCCACCCACATCCTATGTATCCACACACACACACCCACAGCCCCCCACAAACCTATACCCACCCCCACACAATATACAAGTGTACGACTTCATTTTAAGCTATTGTGCAATCACCTCTATGTATACTACACAAACACATGTAAACCAGAGCAAAAATATTTTTTTAAATCAAATTAATGAACGTTGCAGATGTTCTCTTTCTTGAATATATGCTGGTATTTTTCTGGTTCTGAGATGACAAAATCCCTTGCTGAAAGGAGTGCTTCTGGGGCGAAGGGGAGGGACTTCTGGTGGCAAAGGTCAGGAGTTAGGGGGCAGGACATCTGATCCCAAGATGGCGACCAGGGGGCAGGGCGCACCTGTCAAGGGGTGGCGCTCCCTGTACGGACCTCAACAGCTTGCCAAAACTCAGTAAGCAGCCTTCTGCCTGAAATAACTGTCTGCCCCTGCCTTAGACAAATGCCACTACAACCAAAAACCTAGCAACCTGGGGGTAAAGAGAAACCTTTCCAAAGAACTTTAGGTACTTTATTGTCAAATTTAACATATAGAGGCAGTATTCCCCCTGGACTGTGCTTAAGTCAGGTTGGCAGGGCAATGTGGGGAAATTTGTACTGATATTTGCTGATGCTTACCTACCTATTCATTGAGTGAAAAAGAGACTTTGGATTCTGCATCTGCTAATCTTTCATTACAGTGTTCAATGACTAGTAAAGTAACTTTAAAAATGTACTGGATCGCTAAGGTCTTCAGCTAAATTCTTCACTGAGTCCAGGGAGGCTTTTCATAAAAGAATGGAATTAGTGTAAGCATTTGTTTTACAATTCCCAAAAACTTGAGCATCAATTGCTACTTGATAGAAGAGAATAGAGCCCATTTAACTAAATTATTCTGTGGTACTCCGTACATTTAAGGGTGAGAGAGGGGATGGGGAGGGATGAATATAACAAAGAAGTTGATCCATAATTAGTTCCAAAAAATATGCTTAAATTTTCCTCTCATCTCATCAGTGTAGCCCCACTGAGTTCCAATGCTGATGACCAGCAATAAGCTTTTGGAATAGATAAGCTTATGGAACAGCCCCATGAACTTGGCCAATAGAAAGACTAAACAGCTAACACATAAGGCATGTATTAGAGTTGGAGTGTTATTGTAGGTGTTTTAGTCCGGGAAATATGCAAAAAGCAAGGGTATTTTTAGTGATATATTGGAACAACTGTATAGTTGGGAGAGATGTCAGACAGGCTTTTAAACCCAGTGTCCTGCCTCAAATCATTTAGTACAGGGTTGTTCAACCTCCAGCCCATGGGCAAAATGTGGCCCACAGAGCCATAGCATGTAGTCCACAGGTCTCCCCATGGGGCAGGAAATTTGGTTTTGAGTGGTTGCCATTAATATAGTCACCCTTCCCCTGCCAAATTCCCAAACCCCACATGCCATTTGCAGTCAGGCCATGCTCCTTCCCCGCATCTGGATCAGGGCTGGGCCATGCTTCCTTCTCCGCACTCCCTTTTCCCATAGAGCTGGGCCATGCCCCCTCCCCCTGCAGGCCAGGTTGGGTCCCAGACATGTCCCCTTTTCCCCCTTGTGGAGCCAGGCCACACCTTTTCCCCACTGGGCTGGGCCACGCTCTCTTCTACCTCGCTAGATGGTGCCCACCATGCCCATCCTAGTGCCAGATCAGGACCACCAACAGGAACTGGTGCACTGCAGATGGACAGGGTACTGCCCATTCTCCAGGAGGACAAAGGTTGAGCATTACTGATTTAGAGCATGGACAGACAAAATGATTATATTGGTATAAAAAGAACAGTGACACAAATCCCTAAATTGTGGTAACTTCAACTAATCCTGGGAAGAATTACCTCTGAAGAAATCTTGGATGAAATGCTACTGGTATATTACCAATTTTTTTTTCTTCACGTTCATACCAGAATCACCTGTTGCTAATAGCAAACAGCCTATTAACTGCTCTTCTGTTTCCTAGTGGTAAGGCACAGGACTAGTCACCTAGCTAATCCAGGATAGCTGTCTGTTCTTGATTTAATTATCTGTCTGTTCTTGATGTCAGTATAATTTAATTGCTTTGTACTTAGACTAGCCTATGTATACCATCAATCCATGCCATTAGTTACAACAGGCTGTAATAAATGATTATTACAAATGGAACGGTGTAAGTTCATCAGATCCTGCTGCTTGTTTCTCATTTAAAATATATCTATATATGTTCAAAAAGAGATAACAAATAATTAAAAGGTCCTTCAAGCTAAGGACCAGATGTAACTTCCTTTGATACTTATTATTACCTCCTCACAGTAAGAAAGCTAAGTGCCAGAAAGAAACTTTTTTCTGCCTAGAAACCAAACATAGCACTTGTAGTCCTTTCTAAAGATGTAAGATTCAAATTGTGGTACAAAAAATAATCTAAAAGCTACTAGTCTAGCATTATCTAGCCTATTGTATAACTTAGGTTTAATGTGCAAAGGAATACAGACATTTTCCATGACAGATCATTACATTTTTTTTCCTCAAACCTAATTTTTGATTCAAGAAGAAAGGTCTAGACTCCTGAAATCTATAAAACATTATGTCCATCAGGGGAAGGTACATAAAACTGATAGATTAGAACAAGATTTAGTTGCATAAACACTATTATTGCACATCAGTCTGTCTCAGAGTCAACCCTGCAGATTATTGCAAGCAGGGCTAGACTGCAGCTTAGATTCCATTCTACTGACCTTTCCATGGAACTGTATGTACTTGAAATAGCATTATATCCTTGTTGGAGTTAAAAACACCTTGGTTATTTTGCAGCTCTCACCTGAGCCTCTCATAATAAATATATGGAACCATTACTCTGCCATGTGTGACATGCTATCTAGACCTGTTAGTTATATGATATTTAGTCTGCATTTCATCCAAGCAGGGTTAATTCCTCCAAATTTATTGTAAGCTAAATAATTTGGAAATAGTCCAAGTCAAATGAGTAAACAGAGCACTGATTAGGGTTCCTATTTGTATATTTTCCCAAAGCAAAGTAAATGGTAGTTTTAGGATGCAGTGCTTATGCCATGCTAAGGTTAACTAGGCCCATATTTTTGGTAGTATTTTCCCACATCATATCTGGAAACAGGGTCACAAAGGTTCAGATGCTCACAGATACTCAGATGCCTAGCTTATATTGGGGTGTTTAAGTTCCATTTATTTCAAATGTCCACCCCATTTGGGTGCCCAAGTTGAGATGCCTTAGGCCTGATTTCGCATTTTTAAGCATTCTATATGGCTAGAACAGACCCTTTTCAACAAGTTTGCATGTTCTTGCATATATTTTCCCTTATAACAGCAGCATCCCTGCACAGACTTTATCTGATGTCTTTTTGTCTATCTGTTAGGGCCTGCTCCTATTCCTACTAAAATTAGTGGGAGTTCATCATTTTCTTGATTTGGGATTAGAAGCAGGTGCTTAAATCCACTCGTTTCAACACAAATTGTGACTATGATAGGGGATATAGGTTCAATGATATCTCCAAAGGCTTGTTTAAGGGATTTTTATCACAATTATTTGCTGTCCAAAGATAAAAGCACTTCTTGAATTACAAGAGGAGAGGAAACGGTTTATTATGTTTGTTAACCTGTTCTTGAAAGAAACATTCCTATTTTGCAAGACTGCCTTTGCTTACAGAAAGCCATACAAGGTAGAATTTTTAGGGTCACCTTGAGGTGTGTAATTATTGTAATGTTTATATGAAAGTTTCTAAACTAGGCCTTTGGAGCACTGCTTGGTCACATGATGCTGGCTTGCCTCCTCGTTTCCAGTTTAGAGAAGCAGAACAGATGTGTTGCACAAACGGCGGTTCGTTGCCCTGGAGGCGCGCTGAGATCACAGACACACAGACATCAGTCGGCACAAAAGGATGTATTTGTTTGCAAACAAAGGTTAGAGTGGAGCAAGCTTGGTGCTCAGATCACCTCTAACGAACTAATTGTGTTTGCAAGTGGCATTTATCTTCTCTCTCCTGGGCACGTGTGCAGACACAGGAGTTCCTGCAGCCTACTTCGTTTCATACAAACATACATGTAACTACATCATCACATACATCGCATGTATAATATAATTAGCTATTTGAGTATACGGGGCGGAGAGGTAAATATGCAACAGCTCATTAAGCATGCTCAAAACCACAAGAGTTCATCAAAGGTTCATTCCCCCCCCAAGGCCATGCAGTTGAATTATAGCCTAAACTGGTTTTTGTAATCAGCATGTGAAAGGGTAAGGAGGGACTGGGGGAGAGAAGCCTTGGACAGTATTTCTTTCTTATCAAGAGCAAGATGTAAGCTGTGCAATTCTAACAATATTCCCCCCTCAAGATGCTTTCTGCTTCCCATTCTTATTTAGACAGATTAAGATAATTACGAGGAATTTTTCTAAGAACCATGACTTTTGCTACAGTCTGCGCTTTGAGGGGGACTGTTGCAACTTGCATTCCTTCAACTGTAGTGGTTATCAATCTTATGAAACAAGGAGTAAGGTAAGGAATAAAAATTAACCCAGCCAGAGCACACAGAAATACAAACCCTACTTTTTTCCACCAGGCTCTTCCAAGCAGATTAGGCCACCAGTCCCCATCCCAAGTGTTTTTCCACGTTTGTATTGGTACATGGGCTATTTTTCTAATCTCTTTGGCAATCTCTAAGACTGCTTTCCCGTTATCATCTATTTGGAGACAACAATTAGAAAGGTTGAACTTTCCGCAGACTCCGCCATCCTCTGCGAGTAAATAGTCTAAGGCCATTCGATTCTGGTATATGGCTTCTCTCATCTGAGAACTTTGTCTGGCCAATAACTCGAGAGCAGTGGCAGTTTGGTTAGTAATTATTTCCAAGACTGCCTGCAACCTGATAATTCTATTTAACATGTATATTGGTGTTCAGTATCCCCAACTTCCATCATTGGCCCATGTGGCCAGTCCATAATACTCAATAATCCTTTGAGGGGGCCATTCATCCTCCTTCCACTTTTGGGAGCCACCCCGTGTCAAACTTACATCAATACTTCTCTTGTTCCTTTTCCAATCATCATACAAAGAGATTCCCAACTTATTTCCAACCTCAGACAGTAGTAAAAAGAAAGCTGGTACAATCACCCCAATGTAGCAGGTTCCTACCCTCCCTTGTGGTAGTATTGTATAGGCCCGTCGTCCGCAAATCCAATAGTATCCTTTTAAGCCCTATTTTCTCTATTAGTGGCATTTGGAGGGGCCCAACCATAGGGCATCTCGGGAAACCCCAAGCCCCCTTCTGGACCCAAAGGACCAGCGGCTGCGAGGTTTCCTTTTATGGAACATTCCCATAGCCCATCCTGGTTCTTGTTTGTACAATCTGTTCCATCACTACTTTGATTTGTGGCACTCCAATACTTATTAAACCACGCAATTGTTCCATTAGGGTGCTGCCACTCTAGCCGATTATACCCTGAGCTGTTAGGATAAAAAAATCTGTTCTAATTTTGTAAGGTTCATCCACCACACCTTCAAGGTCCATGTGCAATGGCTATGTCCTAAACTCTTTCCTGTACCATTATTACTGATGCAATACTCTCCTAATGCCACTTGGGAAAGATCCCAGCTGAGGCTTTCATCCCATTCTTGGCTAGTACTCTTAACATCCGCCTTACTACTCACTAGCCACTTTGGGGCCAGAGGAAAAGCCCTCCAAGGCCACCGTCCTCCGACCTCCTGGAGTCCCCCACAGGCCCAGCAGTTGGTGAGATTGAAGGTACCTGCAATTCTTTCCATCATGTCAACATACAAATTTGCTCCTGGGGAAGCAATTGAGGGGAACGGGGATATAGGGTGGCAGCTAGGGCTGCTCAATCCTGCCTCTTTTACTACATGGATAACAACAAGGCATATTAAGACTCCCGCCATATCCTCCCTCTCTTGAAATCGAATACAGCCTAAAATCTTCCTTTGTTACTTCCTTATCTGATTTTCTGAACTCTGATTAAGCCGTCTCAGGCGCACTTGGAGATCACCAGTAGGTTCACAGCTCCACCTGCTGGCTTCTTGTTCCGAGGACGGCTCAGCCTCCGGAGTGAGCTTGTCCTGGGAGCTGGTGTCCTCTGATGCTCGTGGATGTTGTTTCACACAGGTATGGTGTATCCAACTGTCAAGGCCGGCAATCTTTACAGCGGTGTGGGTTGTTAAAAGTACCTGGAAAGGGCTACTCCACCTCTCAGTCAAAGGTTCCTTTTTCCACCGCTGCACCAAGACCCAGTCTCCCGGGTGGAATTCATGTACCGGAACGTCTAAAGGCAGACGTTGAAAGGAGGCTGCATACCTGTGAAGAGAAGACAAGACAGACTGCAAAGCAATAACGTACATGTGAAGCTCACTATTACCTAATTCAAAAGTTACATTTTCTCGCATCCCAGGAGGTAAGACTCGAGGAGGCATGCCAAACATAATTTCATATGGGGTTAATTTAATGCCCCGTCGGGGAGTGTTTCGAATGCAAGTAAGAGCTAGCGACAATGCCTGAGGCCACTTAAGGTGTGCTTCAATACAGATCTTGGTGAGTAGAGTTTTTAAGGTCCTATTCATGCGTTCCACTTGTCCTGAACTCTGTGGTCTCCATGGTGTGTGTAGTTTCCAAGTGATCTTGAGGGCTTGTTCGACTTCTTGAACTACCTTTCCCACAAAGTGTTGTCCTTGATCCGACTCGATGGATTCGGGCAGGGAATACCGGGGAATGATCTCCTGCAACAGATACTTCACTACTGTAGCCGCAGTGGCAGTCCTGGTGGGCCAGGCCTCGACCCAACCGGAGAGCTGGTCTACCATGACAAGTAAAAACCTATGATGTCCGGACTGTGGGAGCTCGGCAAAATCAATCTGCCATGCTTGTCCAGGGTACGCTGCCCAGGGTCTACCTCCCATTGGCACAGGAAGTTTCGTTCGAGGGTTTACTTTCTGACATGTGATGCACCTGGTAGCAATACACTGAGCTTCTACATATAGCCCTGGGGCTACTGCTTGGCGGATCACTAGATCACCCATAGCCAAGCCTCCCATATGGGTACTTTCATGGAACTGGTGCAGCACCTCCCGAAGCAATGCCCTGGGTATCATGACTTTCCCTCCTGGTACTATCCACCACCCCTGGGAGTTCTTTTCTGCGCGAGCCTCCTGTGCAAATTTATCTTCTTCAGGGGAATACTGCGGGACTAGATCCCGGATGTATGGCCATACGGCATGGGACAAGGCCTGCCTGGATACTTCCTCCGCCTCTCCACCAATAAATGCGGCTTCCTTTGCTGCCGCATCAGCCCTTGCGTTTCCAAGCTTATGCTTTTCCTCAGCAGCCTTCCCATGGGCTCGTACATGAATGACTGCTACCTCTTTAGGCTGGTGGAGTGCATCTAGTAGCTTGATAATCTGGGGGCCGTTAGCAATTTTATTCCCAGAAGCCGTAATGAAACCTCTTTCTTTCCACAATAGTCCGTGCGCATGAACCGTAGAAAAAGCATAGCGAGAATCAGTATATACATTAACCCATCGGCCTGTCCCCAACTGTAATGCTCGGGTGAGCGCAGTGAGTTCCGCGGCCTATGCTGACCATGAGCTCAGCAATGATTCCCTCCGTACTACCTTATCCAAGGTTACCACTGCACATCCTGTTCGTCTTTTTCCATCGATGACAGAGCTGGAGCCGTCTACAAAGTATTCAGCATCTGGGTTTTCAACTGGGTCCTCAGCAAGATCAGGTCGCACCTGTGTGGTTTGATTCAGGACCTCAAGGCAGTCATGCGTTGGTCTCCCTGGTTCCGGCAGCAAGGTTGCAGGGTTCAAGGCTGTAGTATGTTTGAAAGTAAGTTCTGGATTAGAGAGCAAAAATATCTCATACCGTGATTGTCTGGAGGGGTTGAGAAACTTTTCTCCCTCAGTCCCTAGAATCTGGGGAACTCCATGTGGGGTGTGTATTTCCATGTCCACACCCATGACTATCTTCTGGGCTCCTTTGACAACCACTGCTGTGGCTGACACAGCCCGAAGACAGGCTGGCCACCCAAGCGCAACTGGATCTAGAACCTTTGAGTAATATCCTATGGGTCTCCAAGTTGGGCCTGATGGTTGCGTCAGCGCCCCTGATGCAACCCCTCGATTCTCATGAACATACAGTCGATATGCCTTTTTATTATTTGGGATGGCCAGGGCAGGGGGCTGGGTTAATGCTGCCTTAAGCACATCAAAGGCGTGCTGCATTTCTTTAGTCCATTTCCATTCAGTGAGACTCTCCTTAGTCAGGGAGTCATACAGTGGTCTAGCCTTCCCACCGTAATCTGGTATCCATAGTCGACAGAACCCAGTTAGCCCTAGGAATGCCCGCAGCTCCTTGGGTGACTTAGGTGAGCCTAGACCTTGGATTGCCTGTATGCGATCCGCACTCAGGGCTCTGACTCCCTTTGAGAGCTTATATGCCAAAAATGTAACTTGAGGCTGACATATTTGGGCTTTTTCTCTAGAGACCTTATATCCTTTTTCCCCTAGGGTGTTTAGCAGTGATCTGGTGGCTTCCTCACAGAGTTGCAAATTTGGGCTTGCAACCAGCAGGTCATCCACATACTGGAGGAGAGTCACTGCGGGGTGTGATCCCTTCCACTCCTCCAAGTCCTTCTGAAGGGCAAGTCCGAAAATATGGGGGGCTGCTATGAATCCTTGTGGGAGAACTGTCCAAATGAGCTGGGCTTTATGGAAAGTATCTGGGTCCTCCCATTCAAAAGCAAACAATTTTTGACTCTCTAGGTGAAGGGGAATGGAGAAGAAAGTATCTTTCAAATCTAACACTGAAAATATTTCAGCTTCCCCCGGTACTTGTGTTAAAATCGTGTGTGGGTTCGGGACTACAGGGTGGTCTGAAAGAACTGCTCGCAGGTCTTGGACCAGTCTATATGAGACCCCATCTGCCTTCAGCACTCCAAGAATGGGGGTATTATATGGTGAGGACCCTTTCACTAGCCATTTGTACTTCTTGTATTTCTCTATTAACGGCTTGAGTCCAACCCTGGCCGCTCGGCTGAGTGGATACTGCTTTACCCGAACGGGCCCCTCCCCATCCTTGAGTATGATCCTTACCGGGGAGACCGACGTAGCTCGCGCAGGGGTTCCATCAGCCCATACCGAAGGATCTACTCCAGTCACGTGATCTTCAGAACTTACTACAGGGCGTCGGCCCTCCAGGAGAGCCATCTGATAGTTCGAGCTCTGCTTGACAGGTAACTGGACCACCATCTGGTTGTCTCTGAAAAATATCTCAGCTTGCAGTTTTGTGAGTAGGTCTTGCCCAAGTAGCGCAACTGGGCAACTTGGAGAGTATACAAAGGAGTGCTCAAGCAAATGGTCCCCCACTTTGGTGAGGAGTGGCTTACAAACGGGGAGTCGGGATTGCGTTCCCTCAATCCCTTCCACAAGAACATGCTGTTCGCTAGTTCCTGCACGGGGGGTGGTTTCTGGAATAATTGAAAATGTAGCCCCAGTATCAACCAAGGCTTCAAAGTCTCTGCCACCAACCCTAATAGTTACCATGGGATCTTCTCGGGCTCCAACCCGAAGGGTAGTGGTCTTAGATCCCTGTCCCCTTCATTCTGTGTCCTCACCCTTTTCTTCTGCCCGCATGAGGTGACCCCTTGGTTCACCCTCTCTCTTCTCCTTCAACTTTGGGCATTCCCTCTTCCAGTGTCCTTTCTCCCTACAGTAAGCACATACGTCTGCTCCCACTCTTCCTCCTTTCCCTTTCTGTATCCCAGTCTTTCCAGGGTTACCTCCAATTACAGCAGCCGCCAGCGCTGCCATCTGTCGCTGAGCCTTTTTATCCTCCTTGCGCTCCTGCACTTGCTCACGATTCCCATGTACCTTATATGCGATTTCCACCAGCTCTGAAATCGGTTTCCCGGGACCTCCCTCAGTTTTCTGTAGCTTCCTATGAAAATCAGCAGTGGATTGACCAATAAACATAAGATTTACCATGCGTTGATTATCTGGGGCTTCTGGATCTAGGTCCGAAAACTTAAGGAATGCCTCGTACAGCCTCCCGAGGAAGGCTGAGGGATCCTCTTCTTTTCCCTGTCTCACTTCATACAATTTAGACAGATTAGTAACCCGAGGCACTGCCTTCCCCATTGCTTCCACTATAATCCCCAGATACTGTGCACTCAGCTCTCTTCCTGCTGCGGTATGATTATCCCATCCCGGTTCCTCAACAGGGCAGGTATCATGCAAGGCACGACCGGCAGTTCCCTCCGCTTCTACCCTGGCTGCTGCAATGCGCTCTGCCATCCCCAATACTAATCTCCTCTCCTCAGGGGTCAGGAGGGTTTGGAGCATCATCTGGACATCAGCCCAAGTGGGTTGATGGGTTTGCCCAATGGATCGAAACAAGTACCTCATCTTTTCAGGGTCTTCACGAAAAGAGGGGCTCTGATTCTTCCAGTTAAATAAATCTGAAGTACTAAATGGGGTGTAGACAAAAGTTGCATCGCCCCTCTCTCCGATAACCTCTCGCATCGGGCAGTTCAGCACCGGCCGTGATTCTACAATATTGCGCAAATTATAGTCCTTATTTCCTGATTCAGATGGGGCACTTGGCTGAGGCACTCGCTCTGAGTCTTTAGGTATATTTTGATACGCCGGTGGTGGTTTCCCTGAGGGAGGAAGCGGTGGTGCAGAGGGACTGGGTCCTGGGGAGGTGTCTGATTCATCCTTGCTACTTGTCAGGGTGACCGGAGAACGAACCCGATACTCGGCCAATTCAGGATCCCCCCCACCCTCATTAGACTCAGGGAGTACAAGAGGTCCTCCTTGGGTCTTTCCTTTAACAACCATCACATGAGACTTTACTAAGTATTTCTTAATCCAAGGTGGCTGATCTTGGACCACTCCTAACCAACAGTCTATGTAAGGGAATTGATCCCAGTGTCCATTCTGCATAACTATTTCATGGACAGCTGTCACTTCTTTTACTACAAAGGATCCTTCTGGGGTCCAGTGGATCCCGAATGTTGGCCACTCGAGTTGACAAAACTTAATTAAATCATCCTTTTTCATCTTCACCCCATAATCTGCCTGCTTTGTAAATTTGCTAAAGTTCCATAAAACACAACCCAGAGGAGTACTTGAGTTTTCTACACGGGAGCTACCCACACCCATTTTAATGCCCACAAGACTGCGTCCAATGCACACCAAATACCAGAAAGCATGCACCAAAAGATCCGAGCCAAAGACTGTCCGCAAAAGTGCGTCCAATGCACACCAAACTCCGGGCCAAAAGAATCCCCGGAACAAAACCAAATCGAACAAGTCTCTTTGTCCCCAGATCCAAAAACCAAATTGGGCAAGGGAATTTGTATACTCACTCAAGTATCCTAGAGATCTTGATCGGAATGCTGGAATGTGTGTCTGGCGTCCTCAGAAACCAAGAATTTTACACAGGTAGCCTTTAACCTCCCGGGTACCCCGACTCAGTCTCAAACCCCCTGGGTGAGCCCAAAAAGGCGGCTCGGTGCGCACTCCCCGTGGTGGCAGGGACCATCTTGTCACTGGGTCCCAGGGTGGTCCAGGAGGCTCCTGGCTGGCTCACCAAATTGTTGCACAAATGGCAGTTCGTTTCCCTGGAGGCGTGCTGAGATCACAGACACACAGACATCAGTCGGCACAAAAGGATGTATTTGTTTGCAAACAAAGGTTAGAGTGGAGCAAGCTTGGTGCTCAGATCACCTCTAACGAACTAATTGTGTTTGCAAGTGGCATTTATCTTCTCTCTCCTGGGCACGCGTGCAGACACAGGAGTTCCTGCAGCCTACTTCGTTTCATACAAACATACATGTAACTACATCATCACATACATCGCATGTATAATATAATTAGCTATTTGAGTATACGGGGCGGAGAGGTAAATATGCAACAGCTCATTAAGCATGCTCAAAACCACAAGAGTTCATCAAAGGTTCATTCCCCCCTCAAGGCCATGCAGTTGAATTATAGCCTAAACCGGTTTTTGTAATCAGCATGTGAAAGGGTAAGGAGGGACTGGGGGAGAGAAGCCTTGGACAGTATTTCTTTCTTATCAAGAGCAAGATGTAAGCTGTGCAATTCTAACAGATGGAAGAGGGGCAATGAAACGAAGAGCAAAGCTAAAAAGCATGATTAATTCCTCAAAAAAGACAAAACCCTTATTGTTCTAAAGGCAGCTTAAAATTATTTAAAGGCTATTCTAATATTTTTCCACGCAACTATTTGCTGTTTTTGATAAAGGGTTGTTCAGCAATTGTAGGAGAGCTGCGTAAGGGTGAAGTAAGAGATTTGCTTCATAATATGAAGTACTTGTTTTATACTAAACCTTGATTATAGGAGAAGGTAAGCAAGAACACTTTGTAATCAGCTGTTTGATAAAAAAAAATGCTTAGCAAAATATCTGCACTTCTGCTTAGTCATTGCTGAGTCTTTAAAATGTTGACCCAAGGGTTAGGGACAGATATTAAAAAAGCCTGAGCCTGAATTGATTCAGTCTTTGCAGGTTAGTCTAACCTGGCTAGGCTGAACTGGTTTGTAACTGAACAGACATTCTTTCTGGACTGAGGAAATTCAGGCATATGGTTGCAGTGGCCCAGGCTAGAAGCCAGGGGGCGCTACAGAAGTCCTCCCTTCCTTTCCAGAGTACTGATCTGAATGGGGCGTGGCCAGGCCACAGCAGCATGCTCTGATTAGGGATGTCTGCCTGCACCATCCCAGGCTTTTCCCCACTGGCTGCTCAAGGGGCGGGAGTGTTGCCAGACTCCCACTCCCTGCTAGTACTCTGAAGCAAGGGAAGATCTGCTGATGATATGAAGCTTTTCAATCTCCTTCTTCCTGCTTCTTTATACTGTCTACAGCAAACCTGCAGGTGAGCAAGCCAGCAGGGAGCTGATATAATAGTGTTTTTATCACCTCATCAGCAAAAAATGACCTCTCTCCATTTGTTCAAACTCTTCTTAAACAGCTTCACAGTGGCCCTGTTGATTAGCTCCCAAAAGCTGTAAGAAGTCACTGTTCTGTCTGCCTGTCCCAGCGAAACTGGAGACACTCACAGAAACACCTCTCGGCATTAGCTAGCATACCACAGGGCTATGATCCATGCTGTGGGAGATGGGAAGGATGAGGGGGGATCCCTCTTCAGCAGCGAGCAGCTGTGGGGGGTGGGGGCGGAGCTGTAGGGTAGGAGGAAGCCAGGCAATTAGGGATATGTTCCAAGACCTCTACTGTACTGACCCTCAGACCCATTTCTACCACTTTTACAGGAAATTTTAGTACTCACCAGCAGCAGACAGTACACAAGCACAGGGCACTATCATAATGGGGATGGCAACTACAGAAACACTTGTTGCAGACAACGAGCAAGGAGCACAGATCCACACAGGAGACTGTTTTGGTTTGTATCGGTGCCACAATGCATCACACAAAGCATCTGACTGTGGGCTTCCACCACACCAATCACATAAGAGTGAATTTACCTTGCATATAAACGAATTTTTGGTATAAAAGTAGTCATCGCATAAGAGCAAATTTGCACATACAGAACCCACATAAAGTGCCTGCAGTCTCTTGTGGAGGTGCAGCCAGGGAGCAGAGGGGAGGGGCCAGTCCTCAATGAGTTACAAAGAACAAACTGATGGTTGAATCAGGTTAGCCATATGAAAATGCAAATATCATCCTGAAGGCAGCTTTTGTGCTAGTATAAAATGAAATTGCCACATAGAAATAAAGAGGTCAGAAAAAATGTTTATTTCTAGATATTATAAAAATAGATGTGAAACTGCTGGCAAGCAGTTCTAAAACTTTCAGTTTTATTCCATGCTGTATAGCTATTTCATACTTTAATGCTTGCATCCTTCTCAGTACTAAAACCTAGATTTGCTGCAGAGAAGAAAACTATACTTAACACCAGTGTGGTCTAACCTCTGTGGGCTGAAGGACCATAGAACGTGCCTTTTCTATCACGATGTTATGACATTACACCATTATCAAGATGCTGTGATGCAAATATCACATCAATTTCGTATCTTTGTAGGCAATAGGTTCCAAAAAGATACTTAGGCATTGCAACACCTAACTTTTAGGTTCTTTACCCTTGGATGGGATCAACACGTGGGTGAGGCACATAGGTGCCCCATGCAATACCTGGAGACTGTTAGGTGCCTTGGAATAGGATTCACTCTAGGCAGCATTCGGAGAGGGAAACCAGCTAAATTAGCCAAGAGGAGATGTCAAGGATAGGGTAATGTTTTAAATTCTGTCTTAAATCTCTGGTGTTTAGGCAATTGCTTCCACGTGGGATTTACAGCCCTGAACAATTCACCTGAAATTAGGTGCCTAAATCCTTTTCTCAGTGGGAGTAGGAGTTAATCCTCTCTCTGAGAACATGGCCATTGAAGGGAGAGGAAATTATTTTGATGCTATGTTTTATACAACAGCCCACTGATTTCATAGATTTCATAGACATTAGGGCTGGAAGGGACCTCGGGAGATCATCGAGTCCAGCCCCCTGCCCAAAGGGCAGGAAGTCAGCTGGGGTCATAGGATCCCAGCAAGATAAGCATCCAATTTACTCTTGAAGGTGTTCAGTGTAGGTGCTTGAACCACCTCCGCTGGCAGACTGTTCCAGACCTTGGGGGCTCGGACAGTAAAGAAATTCTTCCTTATGTCCAGCCTGAAACGGTCTTGCAGGAGTTTGTGACCGTTCGACCTCGTCATCCCTTGGGGCGCTCTGGTGAACAAACGTTCCCCCAGATCCTGGTGGTCACCCCTGATAAACTTATAGGTGGCCATCAGATCACCCCTGAGCCTACGCTTCCAGGCTAAAGAGTCCCATGGCTCTCAGCCTGTCATCGTAAGATCTGTTTTCCTGACCTCTGATCATGCGCGTGGCTCTCCTCTGGACTCTCTCAAGCTTCTCCACTTCCTTTTTGAATTGTGGAGCCCAAAACTGGACGCAGTACTCCAGCTGCGGCCTCATCAAGGCCAAATACAAGGGGAGAATGACGTCCCGGGATTTAGTGCACTCAACCAGAAAATGGGAGATCTAAGTTCAGAACCCTAGCTCCTCTTCCCAGGATAACACTATCACCACCACTGAGTAGTCTGTTCTGTGGTAAAGATGCTCTTCATGCTTCCTGTTGCAGCTATTACACTTTGCATAAAATAACTAAAGATAATTTGGGTGACAGAGAAAAAGACTGAACATGACACTATAGCTTACTGGTTAGGGCATTCACCTGAGAGTAAGGAAATCTGATTCTAGTCCCCACTCCAAGACTGGCTTATGTATTTAAGTATTTTATCCAATGACTGTTTAATATAAAACATCAAAACAGATGTCGAAACATTGGAACAGGGGATAAAACCCAAGTCTCCTCCTAGAGGAGGAGCTGAACCGTTAGGCAAGAGAGGTATCTTCACACTGTTGCCCTCTTTCTGATCCACAATCTGTTAATTCCACGATACAAAGTGGAACAACTTCAACATGGAGCATCCCTGATTCAGAGTATTTAGCAATTATGTGGTTGAGGCATTATTTTGGGAGGTGGGTGATGTGAATTTGAATGTCTGCAGGCAGAAGGGGAAATTGCACCTGGATTTCCCACTTCTTGAATAGCACTCCCTCTAAAAACTGTGGCACCACTATTGCACCCTGTGGTTTTGAGAAAAATTGATACTGTTGCAACATTTTGGGTAAAGCTTGATCATCCTATATGTGTGCATTAGTGTGAAGGAGTGAGACAAAACTCATAACATGGGGGGCCGGCAGGGCTGCAGATGGGTGGGTATTTCCTTCCTTTCCAGCTTCCAACTTCCGGAGCAGCATCTCGCTCAGGATTGGAAAGGGAGGTCACCCAAAGGTATTTCCGGCCCTGGAGAGGGGCAGAGGGGGATCAGTTCCCTGCAGGCTGCAGGGAGAGAGGAGCAGCTGAACATCTCGGCAGGCAGAACATGCCTGAGGAACACCATGGGAGTGACCCTGAGGCAGGCAGAGGCCTGTGCACACATGGCCGGTGGTAATCTCCAGAGCAGAGCTGCAGCTGAGGTTCCAGAGCGAGGGAGTCCACAAGGCCTGAAATAAGCTCCAGAGTGGAGTTTTCAACAGAGGATCCGGAGGAGGCCCTGAGGAAAAAAACTACAGCCACAGATAGAGCCTTCCTGCACATGCGGGAGACCCTAAAGAGCCTGTGAACATTCATAGGGGTGCAGGGCAGGCCAGCACATAGCAAAGACTGGACTAAGGGATTTTTTTTGTCTGGATTATGGTGATTGGGATGTTGAGCACCTGATCATGGGTAAAAGGGATATTGCTGAAGCCTGACAAGAAGGCCGAGAAGCAGCTGGGGTTTTCTTTGTTTTTTGTTTTTCTTTTGATTTCTGGAGCTCAGGCCAAGACTGGCCCCTGGAAGGGTGTACCCAAAAGAGGCCCAAGGACACCCTGGGGTAGCGGGCCTGTCGGGGATAAGGCCTCCACTGCCTCCCCGCGTCAGGCCGCTTACCAGTTGCCAAGGAGTGGCTCACCTGGGGTTGGGCTTTTTACACACGCTTGCCTCTCCTGCCACAACTTTGATGGTAATATTAATTGGTTTATATGGCTCGGCGAGTGTCATCCAAAAATGAGGCTCCTCGGCATCCTACGGGTCCCACGTCGATGAGGGCTCTGCCACCCCTACACCCTCGCCTGTTCCACCGGGTGGTGGCCGGCTATCTGATCTGTAGATCACCCCAGATCGTCCATAAAAGAAAAGGCAAAGGTAAACACAAATGCTGTGGACAGGGGTTCTCTGGATCGAGGTGACTGCTTCGACCTTCAGCACCTGTCCTCCGATATCCCCCTGTATGTCGTGGGGTTGAAACCCCTTCTCTAACTCTCAATGAGATCCTCTGGGTTCGTTAGGGCTCCTTGTAGCCGCTCTGCCCCTTGCTACAGGAGCTACGGGTTTCCCAGACAGTGATTGCCCTTATATTCCAGTTTATACGGTACCCGGCTTCTGCCAGTTTCCAGCCATTCTCAGGAGGCACCAAACAGTGCGCAGCCCTGCCAGGCCAGCTGCCCAGGCTTAACAACCCCGCTGGGGCTTACCCTTCCTCCAAAGGGTCCTGCCGCGTTTGAGGACGGCTCGCATCCGCTGGAACGTGCTCCGGCCAGCTTCAGCTTCTCCACTGCCTTCTTCCGGTTCCACCGCCCCTCCTCTGGCCAGCTCCGGCGTCTCTTTTATGCCGGGCCTTGCCGTGCTGGTGCCTCCCTTCTCCGTGCACCTGGAAAAGGTGAGATCCCGCCCAGTGTCTTGGGCCTGTAAGCGTGTGATTAGCGTGCTTGCACCTGGGCGCAGAGCCCCAGAGCCCGCCAGCTCCTTCTCTCCCTCACAGGGCCAAAATAAGACCACAACAGGCAGCACTGCAACCTGGCTGCAGAAGAATATTGTGAACACCATCTAGAGAGGCTAGGCTAGGATAAAGGGGAGGTTTTGGAGCCCCACAGAAGAAACAGGGATCAAGACCAGGCAGGATCACCACGGGCAGTGCCACCCAGGAATATATATGTCATCAAAATCGTGGCATGCAAGAAAACATAAGATCCACTTCCTGGCAGACCAGGTGATCCAGAACCAAGGTCCATCCTGTCACCACCTGTAGGCAGACAAGCTCAGGGCAGTGGTAGCAAGCTTTATAAAAGCTACAGCTGTCACAAGTATGTTCTGAAGGTGGTCAAATGTCCTGTTAGTGAATCCTGTTGTGTTTTGGTGTGATACACGTTCTGAACTGCCCAGCATTGACAAGGCTGAGACACCTCTGAGCATGCTCAGAAGCAGTACTTTTGATACCTAGGGAACTTTACAGGCAAAATTATAGGTACCTACACAATTAGGTTGTGTTTTGTTGGCCATTGTTTTGGATCTAGGTGCCTAAATCCATTTATGGATATATTCCTGCTGGGAAAGTCTGGGGCTCAGGGAATTCCTTGAGGAAGTGGTCCAGTGCTGTAGATAGATTAATGAAATAAGAATTGTATATCATACCATGCAAGTCACGCACTGCAAAAGGTATTGCAAAGCTAAATCTCTACTGTGAGGCTCTGATGATTGTGAATTACCTTTAGCCACACACCACAATGGTACTGTACAATAGAGATGACTTATTAATGACAAACTTCTTGTCTAGAAGTAGCCCACAACCACCTTTACTTAAACATTTACAGTACATAAATTAGAAAGGAATTATCACATTAACATTTTAAAACATGCAACATAGCCATATGAGTGAACTGAAGTCGAAACTTGGCTGTTTATAACACTATTTTTCTTCTGAGTTGCTGTATTTATAAAATGTTGTGGTAAATTTTATTTAAATAAGCATTTTGTGTATCAGATTTGAGGTGATTAATAGGCTTCACAAATTTAACCATTAAGCTATTTTCAGGTGTGCAGATGGTTAACACAGGATCTCTGGTCTGAAGACCAGACCGGCGGGAAGAGGGGCAGGCCTAGGTTCTCTTGTCTTCCTACTCAATGTGGACGGGGACTTGATGACTGAGAAAAAAGAGACCAAGGCTTACATATAAGCTAAGCACATGAAACTATTTGCATGCACCTACTTTACACACACAGATAGGTTTGCATGTGCAGCAACTACCTGATTTGTACACACAGTCTATTTGCTTGTATAAGCTAAACTTTGATAATCTGGACTCTACATAGCTCATATCCCTTAATAAAAAATGTCTGTTTTGGCTAGGAATTACTCAGACAAGTGCGCTTGTAACTGATGTTGTGTAACAGCATATTTGGTTTCTAGTCTGGTGTTACATTAGGCTATGTTTCATTACATTGTGCCATGATGGCTCAGATTGTGCTATGAAGAAGTCTAAAGCAATATTACCCTTCAAAAACACTAAAAAGCTTCAATGCAGATATGCAGGATTTGATCCAAATAGATTGTGGCAGATGGAATTCAAGTAAATGAGCAGCGTTACTCACAAAACTTCATTTTTCCTGGAGGGCAACATTATTTTTATAGACTACAATGAATTTAAAAAATACATTAGGTTAAATTCATTCTGGTTGCAGATGCTACTTCACTGAATTAAGTGAAGTTGAATAATGTGAGAGTTGAGTACAGGCTTCCCAGTGCCTTCTGCAGCAGGGCTTTCAGCTGTAGTACACTACACATGTTTCTCCCCTAAGGGGAGGTCCCATCTTGTTACACCGTGGATGTGCGGTTTTGTGAGTAAAAATCCAAAGCTGAGTTTTCCAGAGTCAGCTCAGAGAGATGCTCCCAACTGGAAACAATTAGCTGCAGCTGAGCCTAGTTTGGCTGGGGAAATAGAAAGTGCTGGCAAAAAGCAAGGATGGGGAAGTTCTAGTCAGAAGTGGTGTTCTGTTTATAAGTAGGTAATTCTGAATTCGGCAGTTAGAGAGCTCAGCTTTTGGGCAGAAGCCTTAACAAGGTTAATAAAGGAACTATTTATCTCTCCTGTCTGTGACCAATAAAATAGATTAGAAACAGTTCATATATAAAACTAAAGCCAACTGATGTAATGGGGTGGCCAGCTACCCTGGACCCTGATCTTGGGGGAGAGAGGGAAGGTGGTGCAGAGCAGTAGCTGCTGTGGAGTTGTGCTGGTGGTGTGGTAGTAACTAGATCTTGCCACTGCCTCTGTGCGTGGCAGCTACCCTGGATGCCTGGTCATATTGTTATACCACTGCTGAAAGCCATGCAGAATGAGATCTGGGGCTGTCTTGAAGAGGTTTCAGAAATTTGTGGAATGAGACTGACAAACAATGGAATTAGCAAGCAGCGAGCGACAGGAGGAAGAGATGTGCAGCTGCTTAACACAGGAGCCCTGGTTTTGAAGAACACGGAGCAGGGCAGGCCTAGGTTCTCTTCTCTCCCTGCTTGTGTGGAAGGGGAATTGATGACTGTGAGAGAAAAAAGGGACCAAGGCTGGTTAGAGGCTCAAGTCTAATTACCTTAGAAGGATTCAACTAATTTATATAAACTGAAAGCATCATGGGAATAAAAGGAATCAGAACTCAAAGTAGAGGTGATGTCTTTTATTAGACTGACTAGATTTTAAAAAAATCTTTATTTACAAGCTTTTTGGCACAAGCACCCTTCTTCAGGTGTAGGAGAAAAGATTGTAAAAGCTCTCCTAGGTAGAAATGGATGGGCTTCCAAGGGAGGTGGTGCTCTCCCCTACCTTGGAGGTCTTGAAGAGGAGACTGGACAAACACCTGGCTGGGGTCATCTGTCCCTATCACTCTTTCCTGCCCAGGGCAGGGGGTTGGACTTGATCTTCTGAGTCCCTTCCAACCTTAAAAATCTATGAACTCTATGTGTGAAAGTCCATATTTCAAAGGAGAGTTGAAGGTGTGGTAAAATCTCCTGTTTGGAACAGTTCATTTTATGGGAAGAAAAGGATGGTTATTATTTCTTCATGGGAAGAAAAGGACTGTTATCCCAAACCTGGTCACAAGGGGTTGCTACAGCCACTAACAGAACCTTTTAGTGCTCAGTATTTTACTATTCCTGACCTCTGAATAGTAGAAAATCAGATTGTCAGAAGCCATGAGATGTCATTACAAATAATGCCCTCCTTGGCCTCTGGACTTTCAGGAATTATATTTTAAAGCTTTTCTTCAAAACCATAAGCGTTTAAACCCCTGTATATTTTTAAAATACAATCTGTTTTTGCATATTTAAACAATGACAGGAGGTAGGACCATAAGAAAAAAAGAAACATAATGAGAACTGCTGACAGTATCATCATTTTTTTTCCACAGGGATCCTGTAAAAATAAACTAGACACATGAATCAGACTTCTGTTTAAACTCATTCTTGTACAAAATGTCTGCCCAGTTGCCCAGACTTCGTGGGTCCAACAGACCATGTTCTCCCATCCCCTCCCAACTGACTCTTTCTTTACCTTCCTCCTTGAGTTACCTGGTACTGACTGTCTGATGACCAGGAGATAGGAGACAGAATTTGAGAATCACAGAAATAAGGTTTTTAAAAAAAGTCAGCAGAACCTTTTACTTACAGTAAGTGCATTTTGTTTTTAATGTTAGGAGGTAAGATTTTGAATGTAAGTCGATCTGAGCAAATCCAAAGTCAGAAGATAAGTCAGCCCTTCTCACAGGGGGCCTGAGAGGAAAGAAACTTTGAGGTATACCTCTCAGTTTTCTGCACACTGTCCTGGGAGGATGAAGACGAGGTAGTGTTGGAAAAGGAAGCTGCTCTTCCACCCTCAGATCCTTGGGACCCTAGAAGCACAGCTTTTAAAATCCTCGCGCAGCTTCTCAGTAGCACCTATTATCAAAAGGATGCTTACTGACTTACTAGGGAATTGTGCTAAGGGTTTTTTGTGGGAAGCAAGTACTGACTCCAAGCTACAGTGCTGAAGAAGTGGCATACTCAACTCAAACAGACGCAGTCCTGTAAAGCCAGAAGAAAAAATAAATGTACCCTTCCTATGGGCACACTGAAGGGCATGGTGTGGACCCAGGTTGATTTAGTGAGCCTCTGACGTAAAACTAAATGAGAGGAACAGAAACAGCTTCCTATGAATTCCTGTTTGGCTGTACTGCTGTAATAAACATGGCAGAAAAAGTTCCACCGAAGATTCCCAAATTCTGCTGCTTTTGAGGGGTAGTAAAGCAGCTACCAACCTTCAGCTTCACAGCCTGACATGTCAATTTCTATATGGAAATCATCTGGAATAAAGTCTGGAAGGACACAAATAATCACCTTTTCTGAGTAAAATCCAACACTGAAGGCTGAGATAGATCATCCCTTACACTCCTGAACAGTTCAAGATTTGTCTTCTCTTTCCCTCCACCCTCTAGCCAGAATAAGGTAAAAGTTGTGGTGAAATTTTCATGTCAAGGGTTAGCTATAAAGATTATGATGGAGATATATAACAGGATGATCATTTCTACTTCTGTGAGCACAGGACAAACAGGCCAGGGAAGGATTCCTTTTGAAACTTTTGATTTTGCTGTTGTGAAACTTGATTTCTTTTTTTCCTGCTCTTCCTGAGATCTCCTTGTTTTACTAGCCAGCATGGCAGTAAAAGAACAAGGCTTGGTCACAAATGCTTTTGATTCAGGAAACGCAGCCACATGCCTGCACTCATAGGCGACTGGTGCTTCCTAATACTGGGGGGGCACTAGCAGCTGATCGCTGACTAGGGCGGGGGATTCCCCAGCAGCCGATCATCAACCAGGAGGCTGGGGGTGGAGGGAGAAAAAAAATTAGGGTGGCAGAGCATGCATGCAGCTCCCCCCCACACATGAAAGTCGGTGGGGAAAGGACCATGGCGGGGGGGGGGGAAGGGAGCGAGGCTGAGGGCTGGCACCAGGCAGGGCTTGGGCTTGGGACTGGGGTACATTGCACCCATGTGGCTGCTCCTTCCCCCGCGCTGGGGGTCACTGCCTGGCACTGACGTTGTTGGGGAAATTGGCTAGCTACTGTGTAGCACCCATACACTGCAGGGTGTGCTCATACACTGAGGAGCACTGGCCACATCCCGTCTCTGGGCTCGTTCCTAGCCACGATCAATTAGGCAGAGAACGAGGGAGTGTCGGCAAGATGATTTATTGCTCTGCAGAGGGGTGCTCAATGCCCAAAGACAAAAAGCTCCCCCGATCTGAGTTTGATAGTACTTTTTTATGTTAACAGGTCATACATATGCAAATATAAGTACACATAGGCATAAGGCATATATGCGCGCGCATCTTTGGGGAATTTCCACAAGTCTGGGGTCCTTCTACGTGCTGTTGCTGGGTTACAGAATGCGGAACAGAGCAAACTTAAGCTGGCTGAAGTTGGTTTGGTGGTCTCCAAACTTACTGTCAATCAAGGGGGAGGGGTTTCAAGCTTCTGCTTTTAAAAGGTCATCTCCTGCTTTCCTTTTTTATTTATGGTTGTTTTTCTTACAACGTCCACCACCCCCCAGCCGTGCACAGGCCCTGGCTGCCTCCCTGCACTGGCCCTGGTCCAGCCCCAGCCCCAGCCCCGCAATGCCGGGGTGGGTGGGCTTGGAGCTGGAGCAGGACCAGGAGCTCCCGGGACCCCTGCTCTACCCTGCCTCATCTAAATCATCTCCAGAAAGAGCCCAGCGGCTCCTGCAGAGTTGCAACGCTGAGGAGTCAAGGGGAGCACATGTCCCCCCAGTCTTTGCATGGGGCAAGGATGGGCGGCGGCTGTGAGACGAGCCAGGCCCTGCCTGCTCTGCGCCTCACTGCAGCCTTTGAAAGCAGCGCACCAACATGTGTGTCCCAGCGTTGGACAGGCTGGGCAGCAAGGCACATGGCACTGTGCTGCATCACTTTCAAAGGCTGCAGCAAGGCATGGAGCAGGCAGAGCCCAGCTTGTCTCACAGCTGCAGCCCTGCTTCTAGGTGCCTCTAGGATTTGTCACAGCCAGCAGTAAGTTGCAGTCAGCAGGTCAGCTCTGTACTTGGGGGAAGGGGAGTTTAATCCTCCTCCCAGGCCCCAGACCCCTGCCCGGGTTTGCCTGGTGGGGGCCAGTGAACCAGTCCTCACTGCTCCAGCCCTGCTCTCTGGAGCAGACAGCCCTGCCCAGCCCAGCCCAAGGCTGGGGTCTGGGACAGAAGTTTCATAAACTAGTTTGACCTAAATCAGTTAAGTCTGATACTACATTCAACCAAGTTTATCTTAAACCACTTTCAGCCATTTTGAAACTGGTTTATATGCACTGAACTTCTGTTCCATTACAGGTTTAAATCAGTTTCTGATCACTTAAACTAGTTTAAGTGTAACTTCTGTCCCTAGCCAAAGAAGTACAATCCACTAATAAATGTAGGGAAAATTAGAAAAAAATTTCTAGGCTAGGAGTAGGGCCATTTGCCCCTACTGAAATGTAACAAAAGGAAAATACCAGACAGGGAACCTGGACAATACTCACTGCTTTGACCTAGTCCACAGGGCAGAGGTCCATCCCCATCCTGATACTTTTTTTTTCTGTTCTTTTCCACTTGTGGCAACCATCCCCCAACCCCTTGCATTTTCACTTTTCTTACAGAAATACACCTTACAGAATACCTTACATCTTACAGAAATACACCTTATTTCCCCTCTTTCCACAGAAATGTTATATGGCCTCTTTTTTCCTCATCTGCTTTTTCCACTGCCTCAAGTGTCCAAGCTAGGGATATCTCCCACTAAGTTTTCTTGCTTTATTTTTTCCTTTCTGCATTCCCCTTCAGAAAATTCCTTTCCCACTGCCTTGTTACTGTGTAGCCCAACATGCTGCAAGAAGCCCATTCTGCATACTATATCTCCTTCCTGCTATCTCCCTACAGACCTCTGTCTGACCTATTGTTTGCACTTCTCCTGTACATTACAAATTTCAGCAGATTTTCTAAATTTTACTTTTTAGGTTTTTAGGTGCTTCTTAGCAATGAGTTTATATAAGTCTCCATCACTAGGAGAGAAAGTGCCCTGTGAATCAGTAGAGAGGATCACACTTGACCTGTACCTATATAAATAGTCAGAGGGAAGAGCCATACGAAGCTAGGAAAACTGGGGGAAAACTCTGTATGTGTAGCTAAACACTTCAACTTTGGGAAGTTTTTGCTGTAAGCAACTGCATTAGGTATTTGTGTATGCATTTGCACTATTGAGGATAGCTTTAAGTGCTTTTTGTCTGCACTTTGGACCTTGATTTTATACCATCTCTGTTTTTACAAAGCTGAGTTTTGTGCATCTGAGTTTTGTGCATTTGCTTGCTTGAATTTTCATAATGCGATGCCTTGATAATTAAATATGATCCACTGATGTATTTCTGCAATACCAAAGGCTGGGTTTTGTCCACATTTTTGTAGAATCTTGCAGGATAGAAGGTACTGCAACACACATGAACAGTAAGTGGGTAGTGCTGATATACATCTATTTTTTTAACCACTCTTGTTCGGAGGACTTACTACAAGCAACTTTTACTTATGGAAAAATAACTATTGATAGGAAATGTATTTTGAGTTCCTCCCATTCTGTCTTCTGTAACAACCAGAACAGTTCTTTTGCACCAGTGCCTGGCAGATTTCACAGGTTTGCAGCAAGCACCTGTCATCTTCATCCTGGATTGAAATCTGCCTGCATGGAGCTCATTGCAGCACCAGGGCCTGTTTCTGTAGATGCTTTTAGGCCCTGATAATTAAGAAACTGAAATTCAAGTTACATTTCCCAAATACTCTTCCTCTGCAGCTTCTTGGGTAAGTTATGGTGAAAGAGAGTGGCACTTAAAGTATTAGCCCAAATGTCTACAGGGCCTGCTGGAGACCCCTCTCTCCCTTTCTTACTCAGCCTAAGCAGACAAGACTCCTCTGAATTCACCAAGATATTGCCATGCACATAAACTTGCTGTGCGTTTTCAGCTTAACAGCCTTTGGGACGATTAAAAGCTGTAAGTGTTTCCCACCGGTGTTTTCTAGCCTGCAAGGCAGTGGGAATGCCCAGAGCAGCAGTCCCACTGGGCCTGAAGATGAGCTTCATAGTTACCTTTCACCTTCTTCTTTTGCCACCTCCCTTATTTTTTTTAATCTTTTCTTCTCTTCCTCCATCTGCTCCTTCTTCTGACCCTACCCTTTCCCCTGCCTATACTCCCTGGTAAAGTTGTTGGCTCTGCATAGGCCCAGTCTCTCTCTAATCAGATGAAGCAGCAGGATTATCTTTGTCCCTCCCTCCAAGGCTCCATTTTGTTTCCTCTTAACCCCGGGGGGTGGAGAATGTGTGTGTAGGGGGGAAGCAGAAAGAGGCGTCACCTGTAGATGCAAAGAAAATCTTCTTTCCTCCTTAGCCCTTTTTCCTTAGATGCTGTTTAACATCCCCTCTACCCCACACCTTGTTATCAGCAGCAGGACGAGGAGCAGGCAACTGAGTTTCCAAAGAGAGTCCCTCCTGTGGCTTTTATTCTGTTGTTTAATTTCTGAGTATCTTTCAGCATCTTCTCCAGGTAATGTGGACTAAAGGCTGGATGTGCATCCTCTCTGAGTAGGGGCAAGGTAAGGACCATGGAAGCCACATCTTGCATGGTCTTTTGTCTTCTGCAATTATAATGAGACCTCCTTTTAAAACAGTCTCTGAGAAAAACAAAGCAGATCATGTGGAAGTGAGAGGAGCTGCAGAGAAACAGACTCGGAGTCCTGTCACTGCTGCCTGGGGAGGGGAGAGGTAGCCAGACTTAAAACTTGGGGAATAAAGCTATGGAATGGCAGAGCTGTAGTTTCTCTAAAAAGAGAAGCCCCATCTAAGATATTTATTTAGAGCTCTGAATAGGCTCAATGCATTTCTTCAAAGATGATTCTCATTCTGTGCTACAGTTTGAAAAGTCTAATTCAAATGCATTTGTTTGCTGTTAATTTCATGTTCTGGAGAATGTTGCAATAATTTCCTTTTGTAATAAACAAATAGTTCTGTAAATTTCCACCCCTCCCCAATCTGTATCTAGATTTCTTGTGCATGTGGAATTTTGTCCTTTTGTAATGAAAGAGCTCTGCTGAAAGAGGAGGAGAGAGGAAGTAATATTGAATGGTTTTATTGACTGATTTTTTTAAATTGCTGTTATATTCAGTTAGAGAACAGCTCTCCAGTTATTTGTTCCTTGTAGTTAGTTATCACACACATTATTTTAAACTTCTCAGCAAATTAGCATGTGACAGCACATGCAATCTGAAAAATATTCCTACTTGGACTATGTCCTCTTATAAATACAGGTTTTTTGAAGTTTAGCAGTGGAGGATAAAGGATCTATCCATTTTTCGGGGATAACTTTAGTTTCCATCAGTCCAGAATTCCTGAAACCTGGTTCACTAAAGGTTCAACCTAGATACAAAATTATTTTGCAAAATATGACTGGGGAATAGTTACTTTGCTAGGTTTAAAAATGCAATTCTTCTCATAAAAAGTTTCTATATTTAAAATTAAGAACCTACATAGATTGGTTGATGGATTGCGGGGAGGCAAACAAGATGTGGGGTGGGGGTTAAAAACAAAATCACAAACATGAAATATCATACAAAGGAGGAACTATGTAACGATTACAATTTTTAGAAAATACAGTGTATTTCTTTGGAAGCTATGCTAATTTACACTTTTTTAAAAGAAAAACACCTAAACAAATATTGTCCTTAGGTACAGAGATGATTATTACCACCCTGATTCTGCAAATATTACTCATGTGCTTCAAGTCAAATATTTAAAAGTTTGCAAGGGCAGGGAACAACATGCCTCATGATCCAAACTCTTGTCATCAGACAACAGATGTTAGAAGGGTTTCATTTTTTAAAAATTAATATTGCAGCTTTTGTCAACTCTTAGAACATTTCTTTTTTCAATATAATACTTTGTATGGTATGCTGTTTACCTATTTTGTTTTCATGCTAATGGGGAAAATTTGTAGATACAGATTTCATTTAACTGATAATGAATTGCATAAACTTTAAGAATGGTAACTTGTAACAGACTAACAATATAGTGAAGCATAGACTTCACCACACACAGACTAGTCATTTTCTTATTAGATAACAATAGCACCAAATTACAGCATCAGAACCATAATCAAGGCCATAATCATCATCTCTACCCAAGCATAATATTTGTTTACTACATGGATTTATGACTAAATGTATTCCTTTGAAGCTAGTGCCATCTTTTATAGTGAGTTAGACTTTTTTCCTCTAAATAATCAGAATTTTAAATCCGCTAAAAAATGTGGTTAAAAACAGACATTATCTATAATGTTTCTTATGATCAATGGATTGAATTTGAAGTTTAATGTTGTCTTTGTCAAGAACGCTAATAAAACAGTATAAATCAAATGTGATGTTTCCAGATGGACAGAGGCATTTGTTCCAGTAATGAGATAATGCTGCACCTGTCTGCAGGCTGGGTTAGTTCTGGGCAGATCAACAGTGAATTCCTTGTCTTCAACAGCTCTTTTGGACTAAACAGGTTGTATTCCTAGCTGCTGTTCCTTGTAGTTAAGATTCTTGAAATCTCAGCAGCTCACAAACCCAACATAAATGGTCCTGCTTAAATATTAAAAAAGGAGGAAATATTCAGTGTTTTAGATAAAACTTTGAGTACCTTTCTTGTGTCGGGCATGAATAAATATTATTAAGTGCATGGCTTGGGAAATCATTCAATGCAGGGAGATGCCATCTTCACTCCACAATTTTTTGTTGGAAAACATTTAGCTCTGTTTTTATTGATTTTGTTTGTTTGTTTCTTTGTTTTATTTACAAAATATAATTGAATTCAAAATCACATGGGGGAGTTGGGGAGGGGAGAGGTTGGAGGGGTTCTGAGGTTTGTTTGGTTTTTTTGTTACTTTGCTTCTTGTCACAAATAACCCTTCAGCTCACTGTAAATTTTAAGACCTTACAGAGTTGTTTGTATGGCTGTCAACTTACTTGCTTCAATATGTCTGGTTTGTTTCATTGTCTTTGTAAGGAGTTAATGCATGTTCTCTGTATGAATTGTTTTGTACAAATGAAGAAAACAGATTATTGAAAGTAAAAAAAAATTAAAATCCCGAAGTAACTAGTGTTGGGGTTGTAGAGCTGTGTATCTTTTACACCGTTAATGGATTGTAGAAAAACTATGATGATAACTAGCTTCTGAAATGGCTTTTAACTTTTTTATATATGTGTACTGCTTCCTAACACTCTTCATTTGAATTATATTCTAAGTTTTATTTGAATGTATATTGAGAGTTTTTGTGTGATCATAAAGGGTGGGATTCTCTATTTTGGCAGGTAATTGAAGTTAACTAGTAGCTGAATGTAATTATGAGTTGCAGTGCTAGTTCTTTTGAATTTACCATGGTATATACCAGTGGTCCTCGTAGTTACGGCCCCACAGGACAGGTGAATGGTGTGGGGTTGGTCCGCGGGCTAAATTGGATCCTGCATGCCAGGATTGGACTCTGGGGGCCTCTCGCTACCCCTGTGTGCTGGGATCAGGCCCTGCACGCCCAACCTAGTGCATAGGGCCATGGTCTATACACATCTGTGGGGAGCCCTGTGGGCTGGATGACAAAGTACTGGGGACCAGTTCTGGCTCATGGCCTGCTGGCTGAGCACTTCTGATATATGTGATAAAGCTACACGTATTTAATTTAGACTGGGGTGTCAAAGATCTGCTCTGTGGGCTGAATCCTGCCCATGGAACCATATCATCCTGAGCGCTCCATAGGCAGAGTGCAGGATATGCTGGATGGTTCATGGAGCAGTGTCCACAGACCAGTGGAGCAGCTGCAATGTGTAGCACAGCTGTGGAGCAGCCATGTGCAGCTCTGTGGCTTTATGGTACCGCCCCAGTGGCATCTCCGGGACCATGAGGAACATTCCACGGTGGCTGGAGCAGGACCAGAAAGTAGAGCCAGTCTGTGAGTTAGCCACCCCTGCTCTAAATATTCTCCATGTTAAAGATGCATTTCATTGGCAAGATTGACACTTGTTATTGTTGTTTTGCTTTGTTTAATAAAAAGGCCTAAAACCAACCATCTATTATTGTAGATTTCTGTGAACTAAACTCTATTTTGGAATTTTGGGAAGACTAGTAAAAGCCTGATGCACTGGACTAAACTGGACTTGAAATATGCTGTATAAACCAGCCTTAAGTAAAGAACCTTGATTAAATTTAAACTTTTCTATTATTTTAAAATTACTGAATTAACCTAATAATACCTTTTATACAGTAGTATTTCTCTGGTTCTGTGAAAAAAAAAAATTAATGAGGTGTGTGTATTTTCTCTAAAGTTTCCTAATAATCTGAGGCAAATTCCATTGAATAAACAAAAGCACCCATTAATCAAGCACAAATTTCTTTTGTAGCTCAGTAATTCTATTCCCAGTTAGGAAATGGGAATACAAAGAGGCTAAGTGTAAATGAGGTTGACATACTGGCCAGGCCGAATGCTGTGAGTCTGCTTGTTGACTATTAGAATTTCATTTTAAGTGCCAGACTGTCCTGAAAAGGAACTGCAAAAATAGCCCCTCTGTTTCTGAATGTACTTGAGGGCATATCTGCTCAGAAAGCATACATTTATTCCTGATTGCATGGCAAGTCTAATGTAGCATGGAGGAATGAGCTGAAGTCTTTCTCCTTTTGGAGAATGCTCACTAATTAAGTAGCAGTGAGTGCACACCTGCATCACTGCATGCACCCTCGGAGGGCATGGGAGGCGTGTGCCCCTGGATCTGCATGTGGGGCAGGGCAGGCTGTCACTGGGGGCTGTGCCAGCATCTTCCCGGCAGGCACTGGACTGGGCTGGGCTGGGCTGCGCTCGGGGTGGGTGGCAGTGGTGCTGGGAGGAGGGCTACAGGGGGGCCTACAGCCACCCCAAAATTTGCCATAGCCCCCCTCCAACCCCCCTTCCAGCTCTGCCACCTCCCACCCTGAGCGCAGCCTGGCCCAGCCCCCCCACCAGGAAGAGCCTGGCACAGCCCCCATGCCCTCCCAGGGTGCACACAGTGGCAGGAGCTGCCACCCCCTCCCCATATCCCCAGATGATACACAGCTCTGTCCTGCACTCTGCCCCACCCTGGCTGGGCAGCACCTGCCCCAACCCCTGTCCCACTCCCTCCCTCACTGCAGGGACCTGAGTTTGCACCCTCCCATGCCCCTTCCCTTCTCTCTCCCCATCCACCACAACAGACTAACCACCTGGACACTGCTCTCCAAGCTGCTGGGCTGTGCTCCTGCCACCTACCTGTTCCGCTGTGGCTACGCGCATGCATGGGTCATTTATCAGCCACATAATTGGCCACATTAGGCAAAAAAGGCTGATTTCCAATACAGTCGATTTTCTTTATATCAGTCCGATATAGGATCAGTGCCGATATATCAGTGTACTTCTGGATACACTAAAAATAGTATTGCAAGCATCTTAAATGCAAGAACTTCTATAGTAGAGCAGAGAAAGTCCCCCCAAAATTGTGGATTCTCAATAAACCCCCCAAATCTGTGATTAAAATGAACCCCCAAAGCCTTCTTCCTGCCTCTCACTCCCCCACCCCCACCCCCTCCAAGCCCTGCTGGTGCCCCTTGCTCCTCACTTACAGCTTCTGCTCCCCCAGCCCTGCCAGACAGGGCTCCCCGATCCCAAGGCAGGGACCTGGGTCCCCAAGCCCCACGCACTGCTCAGCAGGGCAACAGCCCCAGCCCTGCTCAACTCCCTCCCTCCCTATGGGGGCCTCAATCCACACCCCCACCCCAGACTTGCCTGTGGGAGCTGCTCTCCAGGCTGCCTGGGGCCTTGTATATGTACATGGCGCCTCCTACCTGACTGTCCTCCTCCTGCTCCCTCCCCACCTCCTGCAGGCTGAACTCTGCCAGCCTGCAGAGGATTCATCTCAAAACTGCAAAATCCACTCCATTTGCCTCTGGTAAAAAGGAAAATCAGGGGTTTACTCCATTTTTCCATGGGAAATGGAAAACCCAGATCCCTGATCATCGGTACTTAATAGTAGATGCTTCATAAGGTAAATCCCGATTGTTCAAGATAGCGCAGGTGAGTAAGGAATCTTATATCAAAACTGACGTTAAAAAAGCTTCCTGAGTTGGAATTAGGTCTCTTTAAGGCTTATAACAGTTGTTGTCATTAGATTTTGTTACTCTGCTTTTCTAGTGTTAAGAGTGGCTGATAATAAGCAAGTAGGCATTTCTATCATTTAATCAAGATCAGGCAAGAAATAGAGAAATGCATTTGTTTTCCACAAAATCGAAGGTAAGCTTTCTTCCCCTTTCCCCTGCCTCCAGCCAGGTGCTCCAGGATTGGCAACTTTTAATTTCTTGTTTTCTTTGTTTTGTTTTTTTGTCTCTGAAAATTATTAACAATAGCTAAATATGTAAGTCTTAGTTTGCGCTTGTGTTCTAGTCGCAGCTAAGAGGTATTAAAGCCTATGCTGGTTATAGAGCTGCTTCTTTTGTGGGCTTGAGTCACATCTCTCAATATTTATTAGCTAGTATAATAACTACTGCACTTTATATGTAAAGGAACACAAGAATTCTAGATGAAAGATTTTCCATCATTCTGTACTTCTGTGATATCAAAGGAATTGTTTAAGTGATGCTGCAAATCACTTGGTTGACCTAACATATATTAAAATAGACTTTGTTACCCTTGTTGTTCTGTTTAGAAATCAATCCTGCATGTAAGTTGACTTCAAATTTTCAGATTTAGTTTTAGAGGAAAAAAAGCCCAGCTTTTACTTGACGTGTGTTTAATGACAGTTTTGATGACTACAGATAAAGACGGTGAAATGCTATTGTCCTTAAAATCTCAGAACAATTAATAACTAAGGAAAGAATCAAAAGGATCAACTTAAAATATGAATATAAAAACTTTACTGAAAAAAATTCTGACCTGGTATTTTTAGCATGTGTAGAAATACTAGAAGCACAAAAGACAAGACAGTTTGGACCCTAATTATTGTTCAGCCCCAAATGTAAGTCTAGTTTGATTTGGTTCTTTTTGAAGGAAAAAAGGTAGATTTATGATCAGAACATTTACTTTTTTCAGACTAATTTAGCAAGTTCACACACAGATGCATGCTGTCTTTCCTTCCCCTCCTCTGGGCAGAGATTTTCAAACCTCTTCCACTTCAGGGAGAGGAAGAGGAAGTGTGGAATATGAACCCAGGACTTCCTAAGCCTGATATTGAAGCTTGTGGTTACTTCAGTGCTGTATGCTCTCATGAAGAGTTTAGCACACCTGAAATAAAAGGTACTGAATATGTGAACCTCACAGCACAATGTGGTCCCAGCTTCTGATGACTGTCACAGCTCAGTTCAAGCAGACACAAACTCAGTATGACCCAACTTATGATAAATATTGCATTATTGTATATACCCTTGTCTCACTGTTATCGCTAATAATAAATCCTTTTATAATGTAATACAGGCTGGCCACCTGGCAACCCCTGAGGGGTTAACATGTAGCTCCTGGTCTCCTGATCCAGGTGCTGCTTATCCCTTTGCTCTGGTGCTGGAGTTGCATCCCTCCTCAAACTGCTGCTGCTACCTCTGCCCCTGGGAATGCCATAGCCCCCAGGGCTGAGAGAACTCAACAGGGTGAATTTGATTTAAATTGATTTAATTTAAATCACTGAGCAGGAAGCCTTGATTTAATCATTCTTTTCTACAAAGAGTGCATTCTTGTTTGATATAAACTTAATACATATTATTACATTTCTGAGTTGTGAAGTTTCATTTTTAGAAGGTACACACTATACATTTTAAAGCAGTTATATATTTTGATATTTTTTCAGGTTGATTTTGCAGCTACATCAGAGAACTGAATGACCATTTGGTTATTTTATTTACCAAAGCTAATTGAAGCAGATACTTGTGAAGTCATTGGGAGGTGAACTATCTCCAATACACTATATTAATCATGGATATTTGGGGGATTTTTTGCCACACTATATTGGGAGGACACTAACAACCATTTCCAAAAACAACAGACATTTAAATTGTTTTATTTAACTAAAACAACAAGCATGCGTATTTTGGATATTTTTCTTCAATAACATGTATAATTATTTTAACAAAACAAACATAGGTATTTTTTAATTTATAACTACTTTAGTTCTAAATGTGAAATGTGTTTTTTAACAAAAATTAAATGGATTATTTTAGCCAAGTCAACATGAGAAACCTAAAATATTTGCAGAGAGACAATAGGGCTGATGGGTAGGTAATCAGATCCATTATATCTCATCTCATCTTCCGTAAAGCTGGCAAGTCAGTCAGCAACACGGAAATCCTTGACTTCAAAAAAGCCAACTTTGGCAAGCTCAGGAGGCTTGTCAGTGAAGCCCTAAGGAACCACAACCCTGGGGAGAAGGGAGTTCAAGAAGGATGGTTGCTCCTCAAGGGAGCAACCCTCAATGCACAAGCTAATTCTATTCCATCTCGGAGGAAAGTCAGCAAGAGGGTGCAGCAGCCCTCCTGGCTCTCCAGTGATCTAGCAGACCTCCTGAGGCTAAAAAGAAAGGCCTACAAAGGATGGAGGGGAGGATTCACCTCCAAGGAGGATTATTCTGCACTGGTCTGGTCCTGCAGGGAGCAAACCAGGAAAGCCAAGGCTGCAACTGAACTCCAACTAGCTTCAAGCATCAAGGACAACAAAAAGTCCTTTTTCAGATATGGGGGAGCAGGAGGAAAAGCAAGTGCAACATTGGACCCCTGCTGAACCAGATGGGGCAACTGACAATTGACGCTCAGGAAAAAGCCAACCTATTAAATGGGTACTTTGCATCGGTCTTTCATCAGTCCCATGGGATGCCCATGCCCACCAAGGAACAGGGCGGTCCGGGTGAGGGGGAACCCCTGCCCTCCATTAATGCTGACCTCGTGAAGGAACACCTTGAGAAGCTGGATACCTTCAAGTCAGCTGGCCCTGACAATCTACACCTCGGGGTACTCAACAAGCTGGCGAGCATCATAGCCCAGCCTCTGGCATGGATCTTTGAAAACTCCTGGCGCTTTGGTGTAGTGCCCGAAGACTGGAAGAAGGCCAACGTGCCTATCTTCAAGAAAGGGAGGAAAGTGGATCCGGCTAACTATAGGCTCATCAACCTGACTTCTATCCCGGGGAAGATCTTAGAAAAGTTTATTAAAGAGGCCATCCTTAATGGACTAGCAGATGCCAACATCCTAAGGGATAGCCAGCATGGGTTTCTTGTGGGTAGGTCTTGCTTGACCAGTCTCATTTCCTTCTATGACCAGGTGACCTATCACCTGGACAAGAGAAAAGAGATTGATGTCATATATCTTGACTTCAAAAAAGCCTTCAATCTGGTATCCCATGATCACCTCTTGGTGCAACCGGCCAATTGTGGCCTTGGGTCCACCACGATCCACTGGCTGGGAAATTGGCTCCGTGGTCAGACCCAGAGGGTAGTAATTGATGGAAGTCAATTGTCATGGTGTCCTGTGACCAGTGGGATCCCCCAGGGCTCTGTCCTTGGACCCATATTGTTCAGCATCTTCATTAATGATGTGGACATTGGAGTCAGAAGTGGACTGGCCAAGTTCGCCGATGACACCAAACTCTGGGGCAAAGCATCCATACTAGAAGACAGGCAGGTGATCCAGGCTGACCTGGACAGGCTCAGCAAATGGGCGGATGAGAACCTAATGGTGTTTAACACCAAAAAATGCAAGGTTCTCCACCTTCGGAAGAAACACCTGCAGCATCCTTACAGGCTCAGTGGTGCTACGCTGGCTAGCACTAGAGAAAAAAGAGACTTGGGGGTCATCACTGACCACAAGATGAACATGAGCCTGCAATGCGATGCTGCAGCTAGTAAAGCGACCAAATCGCTGGCTTACATCCATAGAAGCTTCTCAAACAAATCCCAGGACATCATTCTCCCCTTGTCTCGGCCTTGGTGGCCTCAGCTGGAGTACTGCGTCCAGTTTTGGGCTCCACAATTCAAAAAGGATGTGGAGAAGCTTGAGAGAGTCCAGAGGAGAGCCATATGCATGATCAGAGGTCAGAAAAACAGACCTGAGAAAAACAGGCTGAGAGCCATGGAGCTTTTTAGCTTGGAACAGCGCAGGCTCAGGGGTGATCTGATGGCCACCTATAAGCTTATCGGGGTGACCACCAGTATCTGGAGAAATGTTTGTTCACCAGAGTGCCCCAAGGGATGACGAGGTCGAACGGTCATAAACTATTGCAAGACCATTTCAGGCTGGACTTAAGGAAGAATTTCTTTACTGTCCGAGCTCCCAAGGTCTGGAACAGTCTGCCATCAGAGGTGGTTCAAGTGCCTACATTGAAGACCTTCAAGAGTAAATTGGATGCTTATCTTGCTGGGATCCTATGACTCCAGCTGACTTCCTGCCCTTCAGGTGGGGGTGGACTCGATGATCTTCTGAGTTCCCTTCCAGCCCTAACGTCTATGAAATCTCCATATGTTGTTTTTAACAAAGAGACACAAATCCACAGTTTGAGTAATGAAACTAAGTATCCCAAAGGTGCTTAACGGGATCTTCTAGACTGAAAACTGAGTCCTATTGGGTAGAGTGGTATTCTTTAATCTTTACTAAACTATAAAGGAGCCTCTGGGAACCTCATGAGATTGGGCTCCTAATATAGGCCGTGCCTGTTGTGACCTATTTATAAAACTTTTCTAAAAAGGATACGTGAATATACTGCCTCTAATAGTACAGAGTTAGAAGTTATAATCCCTATTCCATGATGATATCTTTGAGTTTTAATGTATCTTAAAACCATCTTTATACAGGTTAAAAAAAAAGCATCTTAACAAAAAATACGATTAAATACAAAAATTTTTTTTTTAATCACTGATTTTTATCCACCCTGGAACTCAGGGACCCCGAGAACTTGCACAGCATCCATGTCACTATTTCACAGCTAGCTTTGCCTGCCATGTGATGGGGGAAGAGGGTATGGTGTGCTGCAGCATGTTCACGTGGCATGGGAAGAGAGGTGTTGTGTGATGTGTTTAAAGCATGTCTGCATGACGGAGGGGGTACTGCATGAAGTTTTCCAGCACGTTTATGTAGCATGGAGGGAGAGAAAGCTCCTGGCTCTTGATATGAGGATGACAGTCTTCTGGTAAATAAGGCAGTCAGTGGTGAGTCCATAGATGACTGAGGGGACCTGAGATTTGCATGCTTGACTGCAGGTGTGGCAAATCATCCAAAGGAGGAAGGAGTAGATCCTGGCGATGTTGGGTCAGAGCTCTTTCCCTTTGTCTTTTGTCCATCTGCCTCCATAGCAAAGTGAGTTTGCTCAAAAAGATCATGCCTTGTTGTACATCATGGCGCAACAACAGTTCAGTGCTTGAGCCTCTTAGGTGTTGGTGTAAATACTGGATTTCTTCAGATTGGCTTCAAGGTATACTTGAGTCTCTTCTTTTAAGCTTAAAATTCCTATAAGCTACCTCTAGGCTGGTAACCATAGGAAAGTTGTGAATGTAGGACCTATTTTGAGATCCAGTTGTCACATATTCTTATGACATGTCCTGTCCAACGGAGCCCATGGTGGAACGCCAAGCCAGAACACTGGCATTCATTCTTCTTCCAATTGATATGGAGAATTTTCTGAAAACACTGCTGACGGTAACTTTCCAAAGCTTTCAGCGTTTCTGATGTTTTGTCCAAGTTTCATACCCGTACAGTAGAGTAGGGATGACAACAATCTTTTAGACCAGAAGTTTAGTTTGGGTTCTGATGTCATGATCAATCATCGAGCCAAGATTTTGGAGACATCCAAAGACAGCGCTGGCTGATTTTATGCATAGTGGAACATTGTTGCCCATGCTTACTTTTGTCATACTGAATGTAATAGTTTGAATTCTTGTAATAACTGCCCCTTAGCCAGTTTAGACAAAAAGACAAGGTTCACCTTCTTATCTAGGCCATTGCTTGCTTTGCCTGGCCTTGCAAAAGTGTTTGTTTAAAAGTCTTGGGTTTTCAATCTTATCTTTAGAGGCCTTTAACAAGTTAACCGAAGAACAAGAAAAACGACCCTTAAGCAAACATTTGGAGAGATCAAACCCTAGAAGCTTTTGAAAGGGGGTTGGGAAAGACAGGTCACCCAGTGGTATGGAAAATCTCCCAAAAAGCAAGAATTTAAGAGCGCCCAAGTGGGACCAAAGGAAGGGGACTTGTTCCTATCACTGCTGAGACCAACCCTAAAACCATAACTAAAGAATGAAAGTATATCTGGGGATTTGGTTTCTCGGAATTCTGGGATTGTGAGTATACCATGAGAAATAATAGTAATGATTCAAATTTAACCTTTAGTTGTAATTGTAGCTGTTTTTGTAATACTAATTCTTATAGCATTGTTTGGGAAGGAAGTACATTTGGATCATTGTTTCTAATATATGTAGTTATCATGTTTTTAATGTTTGTGGTATTTCTTAAAGCTAAGCAGTATTATATGTGTAGTAAGGAGTTTTAATAAACATATTAAAGGAATAAAAATCGTAATCATTGTGAAAACGAACAGGGCTCAACCTCACTCCATGAGCATACTGATTTGAACCAATATATTGTGTGGGACTTCTCTCTATCCTGTAAACCCATAAGAGACAGCTTTGTGGGAAAGCTGGCTACCCAGCATGAGGAAATGCTCAATGTTCTCCAAGAATTGTCTTCTAACTATAACTCGTTAGTTTGGGTGGGTTGGTAAAGGATCTTTGTTTTTACAAAGCTGACTGGCATTTCATACACTTCATAAAAGGAATCAAGAGTGACCTGGAACTCTTTAGTTGAGTGGGCATGCATGAGACAATCATCAGCATATTGAAGATCTGTATTGGAGGTGTTGGTTATCTTGGATTTGGAACATAATTGGTTGATGTTAAAGAGGTTTCTGTCTCTGCGATACTGGATGCTAACTCCAGAAGGAAGTCTGTCAACAATGAACTGCGGAATAGCTACAGTAGAGTGTTGGTGCAATCGCACATTCTTGCTTGACTCCAGTTCTAACAGCAAAAGGATCTGTTTCCAAGCCATTGCTTAGGATAGTTGCTGTCATGTTGTTATGAAGAAGTCTGTTAATAGTACCACATTTTGGCAGGCATCCAGACCTTATCAGGATCATCCATAGGGAAGATCTGTTGATTGAATCTCAGGCCTTTTGGCAGGTCAGCGAAGGCCACACACAGATCTCAGTGTTCACAGCTCATGGCACTTCTGCAGCTGGCTGGCAGCAAAGATTGTATCTATGGTATTTTTGAGTGGTCTGGAACCATGTTAGGACTTAGACTCCCTTTCCTTACTGAGGAATTTCTACCTATTGAGGATAATGTGGGCAAGGATCTTTTCAGGTATGGACCGGAGTACAATACCACGATAATTGCTGCAAACCAATACGTTCTTTTTACTCTGGTAACGATTCTGGCATCTCTGTAGTTATTGGGAATGTGTTCATGTTTCCATATTTTTATAATAACAATGCCTAGTTGGTGGGAGAGCTTTTTTTCCACCTTGTTTACAATTTTCAATTGGTATTCACTAAGACCATGTGCTTTGTTGTTCTTCATGCCTAATGGCTTTCAGGACGTCTTGTTAAATTGGTGTATCCGCAAAGTACTCCTTAATGGCGTGCTGTGACATGGCTTTGACATTAGAGCAGGGGCGGACAAAATGACCGATCCAGCTGGCAGCCGGACTCCATTTCCTAGAAACCCCTGCATTCATAGCTGGGGCCGGTCTCCATGGAGACCCTGCTGACAGGAAAGCTTAAGGGTGGGGTTGCCATGGAGACCAGCTCCAGCTGTGCTGCCAGGGTGCATGGCAGAGCAGGGCAGGGGGCTGCCCTGGAGTCCTTGGGATCTTGTGATGGGGGCAGCTTGCTCTGGAGCCAGGGCAGAGCTGTGATCTGTAGTCTGCATGTTCCGGGCAATTCAATTAGGTGCATCTTAAACCAGTTTCAGACATTGTGAAACATGCAGGGACGCACAGGCAGGGAATTGCAGCTCTGCCCCTGCTCCAGACCAGGCTGTCACTACTGCAAGAAGCCAGGACAGACCTGCAACCCCCTGCTTGCACGCCCCTGACCAGTGTGCAGGCTTCAGATCACGGCTCTGTCCTGGAGCAAGCTGCCCCCATTGCAAGATCCCAGCAACTCCAGAGCATCCCCCTGCCCTGCTCTGCTCTACTGTGCAGCTGGGGCTGGTCTCCATGGCAAGTGCAGTCTTGAGCTTTCACGGCACAGCTGGAGCTGAGGTCTCCGTGGAGACTGACCCCACACATGCACAGGGGTGACCAGATCCGGCCCATAGGCCAGACTTTGCCCATCACTGGATTAGTCTTGGTTCAGAAGCTCTTGAAAGTGCTCCTTCCACTGTGCGTTGATGGTGGAACTGTCTTTAAAGAGTGGTGTTCCATCCTTGGACCTCAGGGAGGTGACTTCTCGTGTGCTTGGCCCATGGATAACTTTGGCTGTGGTAAAGAAGCTACACATCATGGATGTCAGAAAACTTTTGAATCCCTTGCTTTGTCTTCCCACCATATGTTGTTTCACTTTCCAATTTTCCTCTGGGTCTCAGCTGTAATTTGGTGATAGGTGTCTTGCTTCTGTTTGGAACTGATGTCATTCTGCCAAGTTTTGAAGGCTCTCTCCTTTTTTTTATCAATGAAAGCTTGAATTTCCCTAGTTTTTTCATCATTCTTATCAAATAGGGAGCAGCCAGAATGAACTAACCCATATTCTATTAGACTTAGGAAGGATCTGCATCAAGGAGATATTGGTTCTGGTTTATTTATTACGCTGTAGCTGAAAGTAAAATGAGTATCACTCCTGTCATTAAGTAAAATAAAATGCTTAACTTACCTTATTACATGGCAATTTATAAACTGGTATGAAAGGCATTTGAAGACGCACTTTTTTTTGCTCTACCACCTCTTGCCTATAGGAGAAGTTCTGTTACCTATGAGGAAGCAAAACTACTTTTAAGCTACTCCTTGTCTTACATATTTGAAATCCTGTACAGTAAGCCAGCCCCACCTGATCCTGGGACCTTGGAAAATGGAGCCTTTATACTGATATTAGTGAAGAGTGAATGAACTTAATAAAGAACAAGCAACAGGAAGTGCTGTGAAAGCAACAGAAAGTTCATTATAAAAGAAAATAATTCTGATCTGTTCAATTTGGGTACTAAAATAGAAAAAGGAAAATATTTTTCTCTGTGATTTGTACATAAAACTATTTGGCAAAAGATTTCAATGTGCTTTTTAAGTATAAATCAAGCTTTAAATCCCTGTAGCAAATGGGTTTTGCATTTTGTCCCCGTGTTACAGAGAAGTCACAAGAATTGCTCGAGGTCACACAATATGAGTCACAGATAGAAGCTAATAGTTCAGATTTCCATTGCCCTTGTCTAATCCCTAAACACAACGCTTCTCCCTTTTCATAGAAACTAATATTATTTTGTTGCTAAAAGTGCAGTCTTCCTATATGCACATACTCGCCTGTGATGTAACTTTGACTTTTCCAGTTGTATCTTTGCTAAATAGGACAATTATTCTGTGCTGTAAACAAATTCTATTGGTTGCGCTGATGGCTCTGACAAAAGACTGTGATCATGTGAATTTCACTGGGTGTCTGTGTGATATTTTGTATGCATAGCACTTTATACACAACAGAAATACAGGGGTCTAATGCCTAATGTTTGTTCGTTTGTTTGGGGTGGGTTTTTTTTTTTACAGGCCTAAAACTTTTGGAGATACAAATGATTGGGTTTCCATCCATACAGACTTCCAATTAAATAAGTAAGTCTTTTCAAAAGTGAAGTGGCCTGTCCTGATGGGGGGGTGGTGGGGAACCACCTGGATTAGTAGAGCCCATCATCCTGAACTGTTTTTACCAAGACAGCCTTGCACCAGAGGCTGGGCCTATGTGAACCTCCCACTGAAGTAAAACAGTAGCTTAATTTAGATAAAGTTCTATAAGGAATAAGTCAATAAAGAAGGCTGTTGTGGGGAGAGTGGTTATCCCTTTTTCTGTTTGCATTTGGTACACCCTTCTTGTGTTTTAAATCAAACACAAGAAGAGGGCATCTTTTGCTAATCAGAGGGCTAATTTTGAATGTTAGATCTTTTGGTGCACACAGGTTTGGAGAGAGGGAATTTATTTTGTATTTGAAATATTCCATTATTATGGTTGGAAATCTAAGTAATGGTCACTGTCACATTTTGTGTATTAAATACTTGCAGTTCTAAAGGAATTCAGAATGCTATTCCCACCAGAGCTATTGTGTTCTACCATTTAACTGGATTACAAGTTAAATTTAAGTCTTTGCTTTGAGTATGATATTCAGTTTAGATAAACTAAGGACTAATTAGTATCTAACTTTTGTAGACATTAAGACATCCGTGGTGAGCATAATGTCAGCATTGCAAATTCTCATGATATGAGGTAGTTTATTTTAAAACCCAGGGATTGTCTTATTACGTAAGCTTCTCTGCTTTCATTTCAAGGCTGAGGAGGAAGGTTTGGAAATATAATTTACAAATTTTGCAAAACCAGAAGTAAGATAGAAAAAGGCAATCTTTATTAAGCTTCAGTCTGCTGGTTCTGCCAATAACTTTACACAATCCAAAATAGTTAAAATAACATTCCCCTTCCTGGTTTATAATGTAATCATCTGTGAGAGCATTTCTTTAGGCATTCATGCTCAACCCCTTCTTCTTGAGGCTCCTTGATTTTATCCTTGTTCCAGGGCTTCAGGTCTCCAGTTCTTGCCAGTTAGAGAGCACTGCCAGTCCCAATGCAGCCTGTGGTCTCTGCAGAATCTTTCCTACAAGTCTCTGGATTCAGCTATTTTTCCTCTTAATTAAGAGATTCTGCAGCCCTAATTCACAGAGCAGTGCTCTGATTCAAGCTGGTTTTGCAAGCATGTCTGTGTCCAGATACCAGCCCTACTTCATAGGTGATTCCAGGAAGGAGAAAAACTCTTAATAGCTGGGTTTTACCAGGGTCAGGAGGCAATTAGCTAATTTGCTCCCTTCTCTTCCCTACAGCCTTTCATGCTGGCTGGCTCCAGTCCCCAGTTTTCTTCTGGGAGAAAAGACCACCCTGTTACATGCTTTCATTTGCATGTTGCTTTTGATTGTGCATTGGGCAGAATTATGAAATTGTCTTTAGTAATTTATTTTTAAAAATCCCCCCAAAACAAAGAATACTATAAATCGGAAATATCAAAATCCATTTACTTACTGTTTTCAAACGGGATGGGAAGGTAATCTCATGAGGTTATTTCGTTGTGTTAATGCTTCGGGGACTCAGAATGGATGGAGGAAAGCTCTATGGAAATCCTTAGATATTTCTTCACCTGATAGCGAGGGACTCATATACTGTACATCTGCACTCTTATTCCCAGGGAATGAACAGGAGAAGTCTGTTCTCTCATTACTGCTGAGGCTGGGAGTAGGGATAGAAAGCAAACCAAGCTAGTTTGGTGTTACGTGGTAACTAAAAAAAAAAGTAAGACATAGCTGGTCAACTTGCTGAATATGGAGTGTAAACTGATTTCATAGATTACATAGACATTAGGGCTGGAACAGACCTTGGAAGATCATCGAGTCTAGCCTCCCGCCCAAAGGCCAGGAAGTCAGCTGGGGTCATAGGACTTTGTGGACTTTGATTATATACTCTGCTTTCACTGAATGCCTTATAATATTCTTGCTGTGTACAAAGCGTGCTTGCTTTTTTTTGTATTCCTAAAAATATTGCTGTGGAAAAATGGTCATAGAAATACATTTTTTTAATGCTGATTTGCCCATCTGTAGCATTATTATGATTCAGACAATAGCAAGTACTACTTTGGTCTCTTGCTCAAGATGTCTTATGATAGGCAGCTAAAGAGAAACTTATGCACAGAGAGCATTTCTTCCAATTTTTCAGTGGAGGTTGACCTGTGCTTCTGAGGAGGATTTCCAAGACTTTTTTATTTGTGAGTTTAACTGAAAGGTAACATGAATTACAGTACCAGATGATAAATAAACAAAGTAACTGTGACTAGCAGAACTGAGAGTGGTGGTTAGTTTGAAGTTAGGTAGAAGGTAGAGTACATTTGCACCTTGTAGACTAAACTACCAGATTTATTTGAATCCAAGATAAGGTGTTTTACCTCCATTCAACATTAAGGGGGGTGGGGGCTTATCTTGGATTCAAGTACAAGATAGAGAGGGGGGCAGGCAGCTGCTGTGACTCCGACTCTGGTCCAGGGTCTGGGTCAAGGCCAGACCTGCAGCAGCTGCCTACCCTCCCCCTGCTCCCTTGGGCTAGGGACAGAAGTTACACATAAATCGGGTTAAGTGATCAGAAACTGGTTTAAACCTGTAACGGAACAGAAGCTCAGTGCACATAAAACAGTTTCAAAATGTTTGAAACTGGTTTAAGATACACATATGGGGTGTAATTTACTCAAGAGTAAATTGGATGCTTATCTTGCTGGGATCCTATGACCCCAGCTGACTTCCTGCCCTTTGGGCAGGGGGCTGGACTCAATGATCTCCCGAGGTCCCTTCCAGCCCTAATGTCTATGAAATCTATGAAATCTAATTGAATGCAGTATCAGACTTAAACTGGTTTGACATAAATCAGTTATGAAACTTCTGTCCTAGACCCCCTATATGGTTCAAGTTAAATCACAGTCCTCCAGCATCCCACCATGCTTTGCAGCCCTGGGGTGAGCCAGGCCAGGCTGTCTGCTTCAGACAGCAGGGTTGGCTCTGCCCCTCTGCTCCCTAGCTGGAGCAGTGAGGGCTGGCTGACAAAGGGGTAGGAGGTGGGAGGGGCAAGCCTAGCTGGCAGGGGGGACTGGACTGTCCCCTCCCTCCCCCCTCTGGCAAAACCTGGGTGGGGTCTGGGGCCAGGGAGCGGGGCTAAATACTCCTTCCACCACTCAAACTTACTGCTGGCTCTGACTGTGGACTACAAATCCCATAGGCACCTAGAAACAGGAAGAGGAAGTGGTGAGGAACCCCTGCAGAGTCCTGCTTCTGTGATTTTTGGACTGCAAATCCCAGATACCAGCATGAAGCCCCTGCTGGTTATGTGCCAGAAAGCCATGTTGTAGCACCCCCTGGCTTTGGCCTGAGCCACTGCAGGCATGTGGCTGTGTTTCCTCACTCAAAAGTTAATGTCTGTTCTAATTTAATCTGTGCATTTTAGACTAACCTGCAAAGACTGAATCAGTTCAGCTTCTGGCTTCTTGACTGCCTGTACTTAGCTTTGCAATTTTACTGTCAAGCACAGCTCTGAATCCAGATCCATTGCCTCCCAGGCATGAAGCCTAAACAAGCTCCAGCCCAGTTGTGTAGCACTGTTCTGCTGTGGCTGCTGCATGGCCAGGCAGGGGCCAGGGCCCAGGAAGGAATGGATCTGGAGCAGTGGGGCTGAGACGGGGGCAGTAGGGAGGAGGCAGAAGGTAGAGTCTGTATAGGGACAGAGGCTGCAAGGGGGTGGGAGAGAGGCTGTGGGGGTGCAGAGACTGCAGGAGCCAGGCAGCAGGGGTGCAGATACTGTCAGCAAGGGGCAGACTGCAGGGGGGACTGTGGTGGGGGAACAAGTGATGGGGGCTGCCTGCCCCCCAGCTGTTTACCCCCTCCTGCTGCTGCTGCTTTTCCTGCTGCAGACGGTGTGGGGAGGTGGTTGAATTTAAGACAACCCTCCAAGAATTAGATTCTCTACATGGAAATTATAACAAATTTGATTTTTTTTTCTCCATATATAGAATATAATTATTACGGGGCAGGAAGCGGTCTTCAATTCAAAATCATCTTGAATTTGGGCAAATACGGTAAATTAGAAATGCATAAGCTTTTGTAAGCAGTAACTTATTTCATCAGATACACCTACCCTACTTCTTGCAGAACTGGCCACGCGCACATTCTGTAGATCTGCAGGGCAAATTTATCCTTGAAATAACAGAGAGTAAGAACCTCTACTGAAAATTATCACAAGTGTAAAATAATATTGTTTATTCATATATACAGTATGCAGTTGTTTGTAGAATCCAGCTGCTAACTTATGTCTGAGGTTTGGTTATTACTTAAGAAAAAGCAAATAATTTAACCTTTTTATGCTGTGGACCAGCAGACCAGAAGCGACTGGCGTACTGCAGGCCAGCAGCCAACCCTTCTTTATACTCAGTATAAAATAGGGTTGGCTGCTGATCTGCAGTATGCTGGTCACTTCCGGATTTCTGGTCCCGCAGCCAACCCTCCTACAGACCAGCAGCCAACTGTTCGCGGCCTGGTACCAGGCTGTGGCCTGAGGGTTGGGAACCCGTGATTTAAAAGAAGCTTGCTAACAGTATTTAGCTAGGCAGGGTCAATGGAAAGTGCTATATGATATGTGAAATAATCATGGGTTAGTATACTATATGGTGAATAATTGCGGTCTATAATCTCCTTCTACATCTCTCTGTCTGCCTCGGGTACTGCATATACCCATTTGCATAGAGATCTTGGGGAAACACTAAAGAAAATCCCTGTACAAGATCATCTATGGCTCAGATGCTTTTTAAGGTTCCTGATTAATGTTAACTCCTCTTTTTTAGTTTCCTGCTCAGACACCTAAACATCTAATCTTTTTGCCATGATTGATCTAATCTTGTCAATGCCTTTCAGGTGTCCAGACCCCCTGGCAGTAACAGATGCTAATTATTGCTGTTAATTGACATTTTCTTTTGTGTGGGCGGTGGAAGAAGATGGAAATACCAGGAGCTCTTATGATAGACTGTATAGTTTCAATAACTATCAGCTGGATCCTCTTATCTTGTGCAAGAGACCTGTAAACTTCAGTATAGTTAACAGTGGGCAAGTTTATGAGTTGTTGGGGTTTTTTTGTACGACTTCTAGATATAACAGATTAGTTCACATGGCTGCATTTCTTTAACCTTTATATTAGTGGCAAAACTAGCTTACTACTCTTAACTAAGAGTAGTGAAACTAATACTAGAAAAAGGAAATGTTTTCAGAATTTTAATTATAGCAACTTTCTATCAGGATTTTTCTATAAAAGAACTTTATAATAAAGGTTCATTCTGCATTCCTACTACTGACATGTACATGCAGTTTGCCAGGGAATTTTCAGGTTATAGGTGGAATATCTGTAAGAGGCTTAAACAGAGTTAAGAACCTAGATATAGCAGCCTTCTACTAGGGTAAATCTTATAAGTTAATTAAAATCACACTGTCCTCTTGGTGTAAAACATATGTATATGGATGTCTTGGTATTAAAGTAGCATTCAGTGCACTTAAGTAATAGTATTCTGCATGGTTTACTGGCAGGTAGATACTGGTATTATGAAGCTGGACCTTTATTTGATGAAGTGCTGATTTATAACGTATTTTATAAATGGATTATTGACTATAGATGCCTAACTTAGGACACCTTAATAGTGCATGAGTTTCAGAAATAGTAGCTATCCACATTGTAGGTAAGCAGTTGGGTGCCCCAAATTGCTAGTCTAGTTGAAAAATCTTGTACTTTAGGAAAAGAATAATGATGAGTAAACCTCACAGTCATAATGATGTGGATTGTCACCAGTTTGTGTTGAACATCTAAGATATGTAGAGAGAAATAATCCATAAAAAGTTAGATATCAAATGTGGAAAGTAATAGCTAGAGTTGCTGGAATTTTGCAGCATTTCTTTCAGAGAGTATTTATCCTATAATATGCTTTTCTCTCTTTGCCCCTTTCCAAATTTAATGCATTTGCATTAAATGTGTTTAATTAGTGGCCCAACAGTGAATTTTAAATAAGCACAGCTAACTAATGTGATTTTTATTTGGTAAACACAGCTGTAGATTTCTGTGTGATAGTAGAGAAATACAGCTGAGTCTACCTAGAACTAAAACACAATCAACTGAATAACTGCTATATCATTCTCCCATGTGTCACAAAATCTTCCTTCACCTACTTGAAGTGTTTGATTTTATTGATGTTTCCAGTTGGTATGTCCTTTCTATTTTTATTAGTATTACATTGTGGCATTACCTACCTGTTTTTTGCATGTTATTTATCATGTCCTTCTACTTTAAATTCAGGTTTAGTAGTACCACATATCCAACTGTGTGCTTTTTAAAATAATGGAGTAGGATTTTCAAAAGCACACAGCATTAACTTGGCTTGGCACATAGGCTAGGGACAGAAATCACACACAGATTGGTTTAAGTGATCAGAAACGGGTTTAAACCTTTAACAGAACAGAAGTTCAGTGCATATAAACCAGTTTCAAAATGGTTGAAACTGGTTTAAGATAAACCTGGTTGAATGTAGTACCAGACTTAACTGCCAAACCATCTTATGAAACTTCTGTCCCAGACCCCTTCCTGGTTTAAGTTAAATCACAGTTTCCCAGCATCCCAGGTTGCTTTGCTCTGGAGAGCAGGGTTGGCCTTGCCCCTCTGCTCCCTAGCTAGGGCTGACAAAGGGGTGGGGGTAGGAAACCCAGCTGGGGACTGCAGCTGGCTCTGCCTCTAGGGGCAGGGCAGCCCCTGCCAGACGTCCCAGCTGGAGTGGAGGGGGTGGGGGCATGGGCAGGTAGACTCAGGGCGAGGGAGGAGGTTTAAATCCCATCTCGCACCAACACGGAACCCCAGCCTGGGTCTGCTTAGCAGGGGCTGGCAGGAGACCAGCAGACTGGTTGGGAGAGGAGGAAGAAGGCTGGGGAACCTGGGCTGGAGGGACTGGTCCCCTGCCACCTCTGAGCACAGGGCCAAGCTCTGCAGGACCAGACTGAGAGGTGGGAGTTGTTGGCAAAGATCTGACACAATTATCATGTGTATGTGTTGGTGACAGAGCTAAAGGAACAGGAGAGTCCCAGATTGCTTGGGCTGGTGTGACCAAAGAAAGCAGAGGACTACATTTACATCATAAAGCAGAACCTGTAAAAGGTGGGTGACTGGAATACCTAAGCAGAGATGAAAGATGCTGAATGAGTGTGAGTCCTGCCAAAACTGCTATAGGTGATGAGCATACTAATGTCAAAGCACCCAAGGGCAAGAAGGGGGTGGAAGTGCACCTTTAAAAACACTGTGGGATTTCCACTCCAACACCTAAGACCACCTGCTGATTCCCCAAGAAGGACTTGTGGTATACCTGGCGGTAAGGAAACACTCTGTCCTCAGGATTACATAAGACTTATGCAAGGCTTTCACTTGTCTTTTTCCTTTATTGCATTCTGTTAGACTAAGCTGCATGTGCTCTCACTGTGTTTTACTGTATCTTGGCGTAGGCAAAGATTTTTGGTTGTTCTTTGTTGTGTGCTTGAGTTTGCAAATTGCTGTGTTCAATACATGCTTGCTTCACAGAAAGGACTATTGTTCAAGCTTTTATGAATTCAATGCCACTACCTCTTTCCCCATCCAACCCCTCCTCGGCTTGGCAGGGGCTGCCCCCTGCCTCTGCCCCAGCAGGGAGTGGTGGCGGTGAGGGCAGGGCAAGAGCTTGGCAAGCATTCTCCCCCCTGCCACCAGGCAGGCCCCCCCCCACCAGGCAGACCTGCCCTGGGTTGCAATGTGGGCCAGAGAGGGGATTTAAATCTCTACCCTCCAGTGTGCTAGCCCTGGGATGGGGCCTGGCCACGCCCCCTTTGCTTGAGCGGGGTGGTGGGGCAGGGGAAAGCTTTAGAGCTTCAGTCCCTTCCCTTTGGCAGTAGCTGGCAGGCAAGGAGGTATACTCTAGCATCCCCTGGCTTCTGGCCTGAGCCACTGCAGGCATGTGGCTGCATTCCCTGAATCAAAAGTGAATGTCTGCTCAGTTTAATCTCTGCAGTTTAGACTAACCTGCCAAGATTCATCCTTGGGCTTTTTGACTTTCTGTACTTAGCCTAAAAGTCATAGTTAAAACGTCAATTCAGTAAGCTAAAACTAAGGTCTCTTGAAAATCCTATCCAAAAAATAGTAACAATTGAAATGTCTATAAATTGCTGCTCTATATATGTTGCAATTTAAGAAGTCCAGCCGTCTGTGACTATTCACACCAAACTGGGTCGTATTGCATTACATAGGAAGTTTCTTGGATTTTAGTGGTATAAAGGTCCTGTTTCTAGCTGTGATATTTTGTTAGTTAAAATGTTTTCCCCTCTAAAAATAGATTTCTTTTTAAACATGCTGCTTTTATTACTTGTTTTGCAATCAATTCTACATCAAATCTGTTTAGTTTACAAGTAAAGATTTCCCCTAAGCCATATGCCAGCTGTACAACCTATCTTGGACTCTAAGGGCAAAAACTGGTTTTGGGGGCAGGGGGTTGGTTTTGGGGAGGGTTTTTTTTTTTTGCATCCTATACATTATTTCAGTCACAGAGGTGCTGCAAATCCAGCTATGCTCTTAGCTATCCTTGAGCTAAGAGGTGTAATTGATTTATAAATTAAATCCTGCTGCTAATCAAAAATTATTTTCCATTTAATTTACTCAGTCTTAGCTGGAAAGCTAATCAGAATAAAAAGCAATCCAACTTTGCCTGTGTGGTTTTTTTTGGAGTTACATTTTCAGTATGTTTAGTTTTTAAACCTGTTGTTGGTCTGGATTGAAGTTTGCCCTTTGGGAATCAGTGTATTTTGAAGGAGCAATTCCATGTTTTGGCAGAGGATGGAATCGTGAAAAGAGAAGTGTTAGGGGAGCAGACTTTTATATCCAGAGTCCTAAAAGGTGTTTAGAAGTTTAACTGCTATAGATTTACAATAATATTTGACTGTTGTAATGGAGCTGGATAAATAGGCATGGTGCAGGTGAGATAACCAAAGGTGCAATCATAAGTGTCACTTATCCCATGGTTATCATTGCTAGAAGTCATGTACATATTCAGTCTTTGATATGTTTCCAAGGTGTTCCAAAATACTAATTAAATATTATGATCAAATGTTGCAGTGTGAAGAGCAGAGCACGTACATCAACACTGTTACATTCTCTGGAGAATTCTTTCAAGATTATAGCTACCTTGTAAGAAGCCATAGTTATCTGTTAAGAATTCTGTATTGCCATCATTCAGTGGGAGGGAAATGGTGCAAACGGTTTTCATAAAATGTTGTTACATGGAAAGGCCCACATAATACAATAGCGTGTGTAACCATTTAAAATTTACTTGGTCCTAATATATTGATTTTTTTTCACCTGACTAAGAATCCTTATTCCTTCTTGAAAAGAATGACTTCTGTTAAATGTTCCAGTGAAATCAGTTTTGTTTTTTGTCTACAGGGCAGAACCTTTCACTTTTTTTAACAGCAATGTGGGGATGTGCCTGAACAGAGTGAGGGTGGCTGCTTTTTGTTGCTTCTCGGCTTGCAATTTGTTTATGCACAGCAGCTAGCACGGGCTGCTTTCCTTCCTCTCCATTCCCTGCCTCCCAAGGCAGGGAATAAAACACTTCATAGGTAAGGTAAATTTGGGAGTCTTCTAAACTCTACGTTTTAGTATTAGGACAGATTAACTTTCTTCTAGGTCCCAGTTCTGCAAACAGAATATACATGATCAACTGCATGTAAGCTATGACTTCATCTACCTCGTGAGAATAAAGCAGAGGACATATTCAAGTCTATAGGTTTAGGCCTTAAACTCTTTTTTTAGTTTCTACCTCCAGAATGTACACAACAATAGTTTGTTGCAGGGATCTTGTGGCTGTTGAGCAATTAGTGATGAACATCATTAGAGAAAACTTTTAATATCATAATGCATTATGCAGATTGATATACAGCAACTTTTCAGTAGAAGAGAAAATTAAATCTAAGATTTAACAGTAAACTTCTGTGCTACTTAAAAACATCACAGAGGTTAAGAGAGAGATTTGCTCTTTGTTACTAAAGCAGTTTGAGAGTTAAATGCTTGATTACTAGGATGGTGAGATGATATAAATAATTAAATGGAAAAATGATATATATCACTTTTTGTTTGTTTTATAGACCCACTTTGAAATTGTACACATACAGGAACTGCAGAGCTGGGATTCAGTGATGGTGTTGTCTTCCTAAAACCCATATACTGCTGCTCATACCATTACAAACCACAGCAAACTGGAAGTTGATTAGCTTTACCAGTTTTCATTGCCACCTCTGGGAACTTGGTAACAAGTCATTAAATTGATAAGAATTGGGTTTGTTCATTTTATTTTTGAAAAGGCAGTGGTATACCAACAGGGGTGGGGGCAGTAGGGGACCACGGCCCCTGGACACCAGCCTGGCGGGGTGGAGGCACCGGCTGGAGAGCCTCCCACATTTTCTGTGTGGCCCATCTGCCTGGCTGGCAGGTTGTGGGCTTGTTCTGCCATTCTGGCCGGAAATTCCAGCTAGAGCCTCTCCCCTGCAGCCGGGGTGCCACGCTGGTAATTCCCTTATGGACGTGCTGTGGGGTGGGAGGCAGGGCCCTGCACAAGCTGATTTTTCCACAGCTCTGCACCCTGCTCAGATTGTCCCAGGGGGGTGCAAATGGAAGTGCTGGCCCCCAGGTGCTGGGGACCCTCTGTACTCCCCTGTGAAAATGTAGCAGTTTCAAGGACCAGAGAGGGAAAAACTGGGGACAGGGAACTAGAAGTACTTCTTCACTAGCAGCCTCAGGGAATTTTTTTTTCTCACCTATTTGTTGTCCCTGTAGAAAAGCTTATATGGGAGGGGGAAGGAAATGGATACTGAAGGTGAATCCAGAAAAGGTATACTCCCAGCTGTTACTGCAAAAATAATATATAGTGAAGCCAAGAAATGAGTTGAATAAGTTGGGGCAGTCTCATGCTAAACACTTGTCCCAGGTGTCCTATCACTTCAAATGAGTGCTTTTGCGGTGGAGTACCGAGGGTCTCTGGCACCAGGGCCAGTGCCTCCATTGGTGCCCTCCCCCCCGGATGATCTGAGCAGGATGCAGGGCTGAGGCAAATCAGCCTGTGTGAGGCCCCGCCTCCTGCCCCATGGTACATCCATGGGGGAATTACTAGTGCGACACCCCAGCTGCGGGGGGAATTTCCAGCTAGGATGCCAGAACAAGCCCACAACCCACTGGCCAGGTGGGTGGGTCACACAGTAAACGCAGGAAGCTCTGCAGCTGGTGCCCCACATTGGTACGCCACTGCACTGTTGTCCCATTTTCAGAAACTTCCCTTCCAGACAAAAGCATTTATTTGAAGAAATTGATGAGATACCTGTCCTTGGTGTCTCACCCCCATTCCTTTCCCAGCCCCATTTTTACTGGCATGATTTGCTGAGACTGGAGCTTGGAAACAGCTGAGCATACTGGAGAGGGGGGCCTGTCCTGTTTTGGAGGTTCTAAAAATATGGTCAACCTAAGGAGAATACTATTACATATAAACTTTTGTTCTAAGTAAGGCTGGCTGAATAGTGCTGAATGACCATTTAATGGATTTCACTAGTATTCATCCTTCGCTGTAACTAAGTTAAACACTGCTCAGTGAATAAGTTATCACCTGTAAAACTCTCTGACAAATATTTAATCCCACTTCTTGACCAATGCCAGTAGTACATTACACTAAAAGCCCCTGAAAATTGATTAGGAATGCACAATTGTCCATTATTTTATACTGTGTTTAACTAAAAATGTCACTGAATTTCAGAGGCATGTGGATTTTAGGTGCATGGTGGTGCAGACCCTTTGATTCTGGCTAGCAGAACTTAGTTTGTAGACTACTAGATTTCAGGCAGCTGATACAAATCTTAGAAGAAATACTTCTCTTTTTGATCAAAAATGTCTTTAGCAAGTGAAATAGTACAAGAACATAATGTCTATGTAAAATTAACACTGACATGCTGTCCACACTAAAATATACTACCAATAATAATGGGGCATATGCTAATATATAATATGTAATTGCAAGGAAAATTTGATCCATATATCAACATGATTTTATGGATTCTTTTGTATTTATCCACCTACATGCTGTTATTAAAATTGTAATTGGAAGCACATACATGAAATATAAAAACCAAGGAATTTAGTCATCATAATTAGTCAGTAAATCTCTATCAACTAATAAAATGCACATTTAATATTTTGAAACTAAATGAACTAGTATATTAAATAGGTCACAACTAATCATAAGTCATACCAAAACACACATTTGTTGCTTTCAAGTAAAGTAGTTCAGTGGAATTAGTGAAAGCATTCTAGATCCCCTCATGCAGCTCTCTGAAGCTAAGCCAAAAATAGTGGATGTTAATTCCATTTGTAGTCTAATCCTTTCCCTGCTGGTCTAACAATTTTTTGTGTATGATCATGACAACATATCTACCACAAAAGAATGGTTCCCTTTTTTGTGTGTACAGGTGTTTGTATATGCAGATGAAGAAGTCTCAATTTCCAAACTAAAATCCTTCAGATAGGTCAAAACTAAGAATAGTTCCTTTAAACACAAGTCAACAAGTATAGAATCTGATTATTGGAGATTTTCCTTGAATTTGCCCCCTTCCCACTGCTACAGCAGGAAAAGTCAGGTGGCCTTCGCCCCTCAGGGGAGTCAAGTGGTCCCCTTGCCCTCTTTCCCCCTCCCCTCCCCCAACTGCTTCCATGAGCACATGGCAGTGAGACCCAAATTTGGAAACAGTGAATTGACTTTGAGATAAACATATAGGCAAATTACCATGGGTACGGTTACCAGATTTGCCCATTACTTTGGGGTGTGCTCATTTATTAAGGATACATTTCTAGGGTCTTGGTAATTCTATCAATGTGCTGCTTGTGTTACTTGTGTTTCTGTATGGAGCTGTATCTCTCCCTTCTGCAAGCCCTCACCCCCCCCCCAATGGAGCTATCTTGCAGGACTCAATTTCAGTGGGGCTGGGTTCCTCCAGTCACCAAATCAGTCACACACACACACACACACACACACACACACACACACACACACACACACACATTAACGTGACACGCCTGACCCAGCTGGGTTGATCAGCATGGACAGGCTGACACCCTCCTATGCCAAGAATCAGTTCATCAGAGGAACAATAAACTACAGTCAGACACAAGCACACAGTTAAACAGAATACCTCTGAATCTGGCTGGGTGTCCAGATGACATCTCATGGGCCAGCATTCAATTCATTAGGGCATGTCTGAGCCAAACTGGGTCAATCAGCCTGTACAAGCTGATCCCCTTATGTGTTTCAAACTCAGCACATCCCAATCTTTTAGTCTTTTGGTGAGCAAACCCCACAGTATTTTTGGGCTTCACAGGGATCTTTAGCTTAGATAAAAGAAGTGTTGCTGCAGAGCACGTGGGGAAGGAGAAGTAGAGAAGGAAAAATATACCCAGTTACCACCAGTTTGACTATAAAGGTTATTTGTTGCTAAGTATATGACATTTATAATGGCACTAGTAGTAATAGACATGCACAGGAAAAACAAACACAAACAATCACAGTATTACCCTGGTTTCACTAAGTATTTGGGAAAACTTAGCTCAAGCTTAATACAGTTCAGGTTCAGAAATCTATGCTTAGGGAGGAAAGAGAGAGAGCTGGGATCTCACCAGTCCAAGGCACTCAGGTTGCAGAGCTGACAGGTTAAAGTTCTCAGCACGATCCTTGAAGGGAGATGATCTGCCTTCTTCAGCCTCTCAAGAAGAAAAGTGGGTGGTGTCAGCACACACACTGCTGCTTTTTACAGATTTTTATACTTTCAGTTCAGCTTCTTTCAAGCATTCTCAATAGTGTAAATCAAATTGTCTTTTCTATTGACAAGGGGTTATCTGGTTTGGAACATTTCAGGAAACTGACTGATAATCAGGAAACACATACAGTTAGGGAGTAACCAGATACCTAGGAGCCAGCTTGAAATTCCTTTGGCTAGCAGATATACTGATGGGATATCTCCTGGTGTCTTCCGAAACAACAGATAGCTTGCAGCATCACAGTTTTGGATTTTTACTTGTGAACAAGCCTCAGCTTAGCATGACTGTTCTAGATCTTACTATAGTCTTTTAACAGACTTAAGGCAATTATTGGAGTGTTCATAATCTTTGGGAGGGGAGGACTTCCACCAGTCATCCCGGGAAAAATATGACAACACTTGTGGTCAGGGCTCCAACGGGTTGGACGCTTGTGATGAACCCTTTACCATTGTTCAAATGTTGCCCATACCCCCTCTGACTTAGTGTCTTGCCTCAGCATTCCCTAACCCAGCAACTGAGTTTTAGCCAATTAAGTTTAAATAGGCCTCCTGTAGTGGGACTGGGGAATGTACGGCCAGAGATGCCTATTAAACTTACTTCTGCTTAGAGATGTGTGTGGGATGGGGGAAGTCCTTTGTAAATCCAGATTAGAACTGGTCTGATAAATGCTGAGCTGGGTGTGTGTAAATGTGGCTTGATTAGCATTTGGAGCACAGATTCCCTATCAGGCAGTGCTCCCCTGCTTCTCTGATCCAGAAATTCACTACAGTCTTTGCTTCGGGCTTTCTGTTCTCCATCTCTCATGTAAAAGAATGGTCATCTGGTTCCATCTTGGATGCAAATGAGACCTAGGGCAGTTTCACTTTTGTCACCCTTATCTGGAGGGTTTTAGGTGCATCTCTCACTGCATCTTAATTGGTTTTGTTTAGGTGGGGGGGTGGGATTCTTTTTGAGTCAGGCAGTCTGTGTCCTGTGTCAGGGTTCCCCAAGAACATGGAGCTGAGAGGTAACAGTACCCATAGATTTAGTTTATCCAGAATTGATGCATTTCACTGTTTTTGATACTGCTGCAAGTTTTTAGCACAAGTATGCTGTAAACACACTTTTAAGCAGCACTTTCGTACCTGCTTAATATATAGCAGAAACAACGCATGATATTAATTCAAAGCCGAAAGGCTTACAATTTACCATATAGTTCATTGGACTTTAAGCCATGGTGACCCCACAGTTCAGTACTGTGTAGTGTGTGTTTTATACTCCAGATATCCCCTCTCCCCACCCACAAAAGATTTTTGTGGTAGTTAGCAGAGGGTTGGGGTGTACAGAGTGGAGGAGAGAGACCCAGAGCTCAAACAATGGCACTGGTGGCAAGTAAACATGAGGTGGAAAAATATTTGAAGAGTACAAATGAAGATATGGAGAGTGGATGAAGGTGACAGCAGGAGCAACAGCAGAGGCATCAACGACAAGAATGACAATGCCAGAAGGAAGACAGGGGCATAGGAGAGCAGGAGACAGAGCGGGAGTGGCAGGAGAAGGTATGCTGAGTGCAAAGCAGAGGATAGTGGAAGCATGATGGCAGGCTGGCCCACTGGGAGTGGCATGGCAAGAAAACACAGAACAGGCACTGACAAGCTAGAGAGGAACAGAGGCTGTGGATAAAGGCAACTTTGACTGGTGATGGAAAGCAGATGGGATTGACGATGAACAGATATGACTTCCTGGAAAAGGTACTGTTTGAGATTTTGGAAGTTCAGGTGAACATCTCACTAACCTTATTGATTTTTTTGGACTCAAAAACTTGGGAATTGACTTACTGGGATGGAGAACAATATTAGAACTTTTGGAAAAAATATGCAGAGAAACATGGGACGGAGGAATTAAGAGGAATAAAGTTCAAAGCAGGGGAAGAGTCGAGAGAGTATTATAGTTCAAATGTACATGGATTGACAAGAGGCAGAAGACATAGAAAGATGGATGGAAAAGTACATCCAAAGAGTAATGTCAGTAGAGAAAGTAAGGGACAAATATGGTTTCTGTACAGGGTCTTGGAGGGCATGAATGCTGTTACAACTAGACAAGTGAAGAACTACATAAGAGTGGCACATACCTGTAAGGGGCAGATTAGAAAAGCAAAGGCAGTGACCAACTTCAGGTTAGCAACTGAAATCAAGGACAGTAAGAACTCCTTCTATAGGTATGTAGGTAATGGGAGGAAAACCAGTAGAAACGTGGGACGACTTCTCAATGCACCTGATCACCAACACCAAGGAGAAAACTGAACTCCTGAATGAATATTTCACATCTGTATTCCATCAGTCTAAGAGTGATAGCTTGCCAAATGCAAATATGACACAGAACAGTCACAGTTGGGATGATCACCTACCAATAGACAATGTAGAGCTGATGAAAGAACTGCTAGAGAGGCTGGATATCTGTAAGTCAGCAAAACCAGATGAATTCCATCCAAGAGTGCTGAATGAACTGCTAAAGTTGTCACAGGACCACTGGCAAACCTATTTGAGAATTTGTGGCACTCAGAGGACCAGAAATGGGCCAGTGTTGTGTCCATCTTCAAGAAGCAGAGGAGAGAGGACCCAGGGAACTACAGGCTGATCAGCCTGACCTAAATTCCAGGGAAAATCCTCAAATTTTTTTCAGGGAGTCCATATGTGACAAGCTAGTTGAAGGCAAAATTATGAATGACATTCAGCATGGTTTTGTCATGGGTAGGTCATGTCTGACTAACCTAATCTCCTCCTACGACCAAGTTACTCACCACCTGGATAAGGGAGATGAGGTTGACATCATTTACTTGGACTTTAGGAAGGCCTTTGACTCAGTGTCCCATGTGGCTCTCAAGGTAAAACTAGGGGACTATGGGCTCAACAATTCAATGGTTAGATGGGTGGGAAACTGGCTGTGGGGTCCGACCCAAAGAGTACTAATAGATGGATCTGTGTTGACCTGGCAGAAGGTAACCAGTGGGGTCCCCCAAGGTTCAGTATTTGGACCAGTGCTTTCAACATTTTCATCAATGATCTGGATGGGGGTATGAAAAGCACACTAGCAAAGTTTGCTGATGACACTAAGCTCTGGAGAAGTGTGGCCATGCATCAGGGTAGGCTAAATGATCCAGGTGGACCTAAACAGATTAGTTAGATGGACAGAACAGACCAGATGCTGTTCAACACAGAAGTGTAAAGTGCTCCATCTGTGGAGGAAAAATTCACAGCAAACTACAGGCTCAGTGGTGCTATGCTAGCTAACACCATGCCCAAAAGGCATCATAAAATGAATATGAGCCACCAGTGTGATGTCACAGTTAGCAGAGCAAACAAAGCTGGCATGCATGAACCAATGCATCTCAAGCAAAACTAAAGAAGTTATTCTCTCGCTCTACTCAGCATTGGTGAGACCACAGCTGGAGTACTGTGTCTAGTTCTAGGTGCCATACTTCAAGAAAGATGTAGAGAAGCTGGAGAGAGTCCAGAGAAAAACTATCTGTATGATTAGAGGCCTGAAGAGCAAGCCATATGAGGAAAGGCTGTCAGATATGGGACTGTTCAGCCTGGAAAAGAGAAGACTTCAGGGGGATTTGGTGGAGAGCATCAGGGGCTAGCTGAACAGCTATTCACCAAAGCACCCCTAGGGGAAAACCAGGAGCAATGGTCATAAACTCCTAGAAGAAGGTTTCAAAATGGATATAAAGAAAAACTTCATGGTTCATGTAACCAGATTCTGAAATAGACTCCCAGCAGGAGTGATGCAGGCACCCACCCTGGAGATCTTCAAAAGGAGACTGGATGCACACCTTGCTGGTGTTATTTGACCCCAGCAATCTTTCCTGCCCAGAGCAGGGGGGCTGGATCTGATCTCACGAGGTTCCTTCCAGCCCTAAACTTCTATGAATCTGTGAATCTTGCAAAGCGGACCCCAGGTCGGGTATTGTACTACCCATTAGTGATTCAGATTGGGGCACACCAGGGTTTTATAATGTACCATGGTGTGGCAGGGCACTGTGTGTGCCTGCCATTTTAAGGCCCTGGAGCTGGCAGCCTCCAGGTGCCTAATGAGGGCAGCCATTTTGGGTTCAGGGATGCCTATATAAACAAGTCAGTTTGGCTGCTGGAGGTCAGGCAACAACACCGCCTGGCCAGAGGTCTGCTGAGTTTCATCTGGAGGTAAGGGAGGAGCTGTAGGGGATGGTAGGAGGCTCCTGGTCCTGGGTATAACTGGAAACTACACCCTGCCGGGAGTGGGTGGCCTGGTGGGACTCTCAGTAGCGCGGGAGCCCCCAGGAAATACCAGGCCAGTGAGCACCCTGGTGAAAGGTGGGTTGGGGCACCTTAACCCCTAGCCCCCACCATCAGGTGGGTTACCCCTTTGTTGGAGGGCCCAGAGGATGGACCCTTGGAGAATGAGAAAGGGCCATAGACTCAGGCCTGTCTGGGTTTCCCCTGACTGGCCCGTGCTGGGGCCAGGACCAGAAGGGTCGAAGGGCCGGGGGCCCACCACAAGGGACGCCCAAGAGCTGAGGGCCTGGGGTCCTGACTGGCTTGGAGGTGGGCCAGGGCTAGTAGCCGAAGGTCCCAGTGGGGGGATCACATCCGAAGGGGAACCAGCTCAGGGAACTATGCATGCCCAGTATGACGGTGGAAGAGGCCGCCTGAAGGGGAGGAATCCAGATGGGGTCCAATAGTAGGATTCTGGGGCCCAGAGTGGAGGCTGGTGATTATGTGACCATCATGATGCCATCTGCAAGGCTTCGGCTGCAGTATAGGGGAGGAATGGAGCCGCAGATAGCGCCCCCTGGCATTGGGGCAGAAAATGGGCAGCCTCCTGCTTAATTACATCTATTGATTAATTTAAGGCATGGTGGGTGAGAAAGCAGGTGGTTAGCCCAAGAACAGGTGGGCAGGCCACTTGGAGATTGGCCCTGAGCAGGCCCCCTGTTACACATGGGCACCCAAAATAGTGCAATAAATGTGGAAACGTGGGGCACCTATCCACACACTGTCCCCTCACACTGTGCTACAGACGTGAAGGGATGGGGTACAGAGCAGCAGAGTGCCAGGACTCCCTAAAATATACTATTTGTAAGGGAGAGGGGCACTGATATCATTCTTAAGTGTCCCAAAGCCTTTGCAAATATTGTCAGAACCCCTAAGAAATGGCAAAACCAGGAGGAGGAGCATGGAGGAGAGGTGGGTTTGGACACTGACATAGAAATTGTGGAAGATATTCTGAAGGAAGGTGAAACAGAGAAGGAGGGAGGCCAAATGTCTGTGACTGAGGAGGAGATAACAGATGGAATGGAAGGAAAGATGGGAACAGCAGACAGCTCAGATGGTGAGGTGGGGGTAGGAAAGAAAGAAGGCACACTACAGACAATGGAACTGGAGATGGAGCAAGAGAGGGAACCAGAGAAATAGGCCAGGAAAAGAAAGAAAACACAGAGGCTGAAGACCAGGAAGAAGAAAACTGATAATGAGGGAGGTGAGTTAAAGGAAAACCTGGCAAGCACTTTCCTTCTGCTAATGCCTCTGGGCTCCAGCCTGGAGTGGAGACAAGAAGGCAGGAAGCAGCAGGTGGATGGGAATATGCAAAAGTGATCCAGAAGCTTGCAAAGCTACAAAAATGCAAGTGATGGAGTGGGAGGAGTCAATCAGCCTGATCAGTAGCCAGGATGAACCTTAAAGGAAGGGAGGTATTCAGGCTGTAGCCATATTGGTCTAGAGGAAAAAGTAATCGGGACTCATGGTAGAGGTGATATCTTTTATTAGACCAACAAGATTTTTGCACAAAAAAATAAATTAATTGCAAGCTTTTGGTCACAAATACCCTTCATCAGGCATTGGAGAAAAGATTGTAAAAATTCGCCTGGGTAGAAATGGAAGTTCATATTTCACAGAGGAGTCAATAGATGGAAAACTCCTGTGGGCAGACAGTTCATAGTGGGTAGTCTCTCAGCTCTCCTGTGATAATGCAAATTACCTTAAACAGGCAGGAGCAAGATCTCAGGTTTCAGATGGTCAAAGTTGCTTCCTGCCTGGGAAATTATGAATATTTCATTTCATTAAAAAAATTGGCTAAAATTCAATATCTTCTGTGTGTCAGGTATCCAGGTTGTAGCCATAGTTTTTCCAGGTGGAAAAGCAGGAGCAGGAGTTGGAGACAAAGGAAACAGATGGGAAGAAGGAAGATTTCATGGAACAGATTGAAGAGAAAGTAGAGGAGGAGGAAGCAAAGAAGATGGAACAAGAAATAAACTTAAAGGAAGTGGAAGAGTGTTTAAAAACCTTTAAAAGAGGGAAATCATACAGATCGACTGTATATGGAATTTTATGAGAAGTTTTGGGCATGGGTAGGGAGGGATATAGTGGAAGTTTTTGAGGAAATAGTGAAAACAGAAGAGGAAGGGAAAGATTTTTACAGGAGGCATTGTGATCTGACTTTTCAAAAAGGGGGAGAAGGAGGTCCTGAAAAACTGGAGACTGATTATGCTCCTTAATATGGACTATAAGTTAATGGCCAAGATGCTGGCTTTGAGGATGAGGAAAAACCTCCAGAAGATAATACATGAAGACCAAGTATGCACAGTACTAGGCAGAAGGATCTCCAAAGTGATCAGAGATGCAGTGTCCCACATCCAAGAGAGGTTATAGCAAACCTAGATTTAGAAAAAGCATGTGATAGAGTGGATCATGATTACATATTTGAGGTACTAGGAAAAAGGTGTTCCCAGAGAAATTTATATGTTGGATAAAGTTATTGTATAGAGAAGTGGAGGATCAAGTCCAAATCAGTGGGCATCTGAGCGGGGCCTTCAAAATCCACACCGGTATGAGAAAAGAGTGCTCCCTGTTGCTACTGCTGTTTATGTGCTGCATGGAACTGTTAGCACAAAGAATAAGAGGAGACAAGGACATAAAGAATAAAGATACCAGGAGGGGGTGAGGTAAAATGTGTCCTATATGTGGATGATATAAATGTAGTAGTTAGAGATATCCTTTCAATGGAAAGCGTGCTAAAGCATGTATCAGTGCACAGAGAAGCAATGGGGGCTAAACTAAATAGATTGAAAAGCATCATAATGGGACTGGGGAACTGGGGGATCTTGGAGAAGTTGGGCCTTCAAATAGAGAGTGAAATTAGAATGCTAGGGATCCTGATGGACACCAAGGGAAAAGGTAATATAGCATGGGAAATGGTGATTACAAGGATATGGCAAATACTTTGGTTATGGCTTGGAAGGATGCTGTCCTCTGCTGGAAAAGTGGCAATGGCTGAGGATGTGCCGCTGCCAATTATCTTATATACAGAAATTGTATTCCCGTCAATGTAGTGGTGGGAAGTAAAGCACAGAGGGAAATGCATGTGTTCTTCTGGATGCCAAAAGAGAAGGGTTGGCTAGAGCTGAACTGTACAAAGCAAGAGAGATGGGGGTATGAGGGCTGCCGGACTTGGTATTGTTCATCTGTGTGAAATATGTAAGCATGATATGCAAGGCAGTAATGGAAGGAGAGGGGAAAGGAGCGCATATCACCCAATTTCACATGACTGCAATTTTGAGGAAATGGGGATTATATCAGACTTCTCTGAAGAGTCCATGGGTGTGCCAAACACTGATTCATTACATCAGGATGGAAGGATTCATGCAGAGATATAAAATAGTGAAGGTAAGGCTGGAGGTCCTGAAGGATTATATGAAATTGTGTTTCCCAGCTTGGCTCAGCGCATGGAGACCGTGCAGAGCCAAGTCGGGTCCTGCTGGCCTTAGGGCTGCTCGTGCTGCCAGGTGGCATGAGCAGCCCCAGGGTCAGCAGAACCCAGCTCAGCTCTGCGTGGTTGCCGCGCCCTGGGTCAGGTCCTTCTGCTAAAGGACGGGCCCGGCTGCACCAGGACCTAGAGCAGCACGTGGGAACCGCATGCCGTGCTGGCTCCTGTCAGCATGGGCTGGGCCCCAAGGCCAGCTCCCACCTCTGCCCTGTGCCTGCAGGGGGGTGAGGACCGAGTGCTCTGGCATGGCTTTACATGCTCTGGTGTGGTGCCAGAGGACTGGAAGAGGACCAGTGTGGTTCCCATCTTCAAAAAGGGGAGGAAGGAGGACCTGGGAAAGTATAGGCCAGTTAGTCTTACCTCAATCCTGGGCAAGCTTTTTGAGAGAATTATTCTGGCACATGTCCACAAGGGGCCAGCAGGGGAGATTATGCTTAGGGCCAACCATCGCGGGTTCATTAGAGGCAGGTCCTGTCAAACCAACCTGGTGGCCTTCTATGACCAGGTCACCAAATCCTTAGATGCAGGGGTAGAAGTGGACATAGTCTTCCTGGACTTTTGGAAGGCCTTTGACACTGTCTCTCACCCCATTCTCATTAAGAAACTGGGGGACTATGGTGTCAACACCCACAGAGTCAAATGGGTCGCCAACTGGCTGGAGGGCTGCACCCAGAGAGTGGTGGTGGATGGATCATTTTCAACCTGGAGGGATGTGGGCAGTGGGGTTCCATGGGACTCGGTCCTCGGGCCCGCACTGTTCAACATCTTCATCAGTGACTTGGACGAGGGGGTAAAAAGCACCCTGTTTAAATTTGCTGATGACACCAAGATGTGGGGGGATGTGGGTACGCTACAAGGGAGGAATAGGCTGCAATCTGACCTAGACAGGTTACAGGGGTGGGCAGATGAGAATAGGATGGGATTCAACACTGACAAGTGCAAGGTGCTGCACCTGGGGAGCAACAACCAGTACCATACCTACAGGCTGGGGAACTCCCTTCTCGTCAGTGCAGAGGCAGAAAAGGATCTTGGAGTCATCATTGATGCCAAGATGAACATGGGCCGGCAGTGTGGGGATGCAGTTAGGAAGGCCAACCACACCTTGTCATGCATCCACAGATGCATCTCAAGCAGGTCCAGGGAGCTGATACTCCCCCTCTGTGTGGCACTGGTCAGGCCACAGCTGGAGTACTGCGGCCAGTGCTGGGTGCCACACTTCAAGAGGGATGTGGACAACATGAAGAGGGTCCAGAGGAAGGCCACTTGCACAGTCAGGGCAGCAGGGCAGGCCCTACGAGGAGAGGCTACGGGACCTGAACCTGTTCAGCCTCCACAAGAGAAGGCTGAGGAGGGATCTAGTGGCCTGTTACAAACTAGTCAGAGGGGACCAGCAGGCATTGGGGGAGTCCCTGAAACTATGAAACCATGGGCCCAGCCTGGCTGGGCTGCAGAGGGGCCCCAGGACCCGGCTAGGCCTGGCATGTGGTTCCTGCATGCTGCACCGGGTCATGCTGCCACAAGAGCAGCCCAGCTGGGTGGCAAGAGCAGCCCCAGGGCTGGCAGAACCAGGCTGGGCTTGGTGCATGTCCCCCTGCCCCCCACCCACTGCTGCTGTTTAAAGGTTAGTTATGGGCCCTGGGCAGGGGGGCTGGGACCCTGTGGGGGATAGGGGCTGTGGCTCTCCAGGGAGGATCTGGGACCCTGTGCAGGGGGGTATTCCATGTGTTGTGTGGGGGGGGGCTGCACCCTGTGGGGGCCAGGGGACCCACCCCTCCAGAGCAGCCCCCACACAAGGTCCCCCATACCCACTGTGCCTCCAGCAGTTGCCTCACTCCTACCCACAGACCAACCCACAATCCTCCACATCCACCCACCACCTTCTCCCACACCCCTTTCTACACCCCTTCTCACCACCTTCCTGCAAACACCACATCCCTCTCATCATACACCCCTCATGTGTGAAGAAAACCAAAAGCACAGATCAACACAGATGTTTAGAATTTATTTTTTCATGATGATAGAGACATTGGTAGGCTTCCAAATTGCTTTAACATTGTAAATATACCAATAAAGTGTTACCCAACTTATCACTGTCTCTCTCTCTCTCTCTAGATGTGTGTGTAGAGTGGGTTTTTTTGTTTTAAATGTGGAAGAACATGGATTTGGGGGTGTCTTAAAAAATGGATTTGGGTACAGCAGCAGCGGGTGGGGGGGAGGGGGACATGCACCAAGCCCAGCCTGGTTCTGCCGGCCCTGGGGCTGCTCTTGCCACCCAGCTGGGCTGGTCTTGTGGCAGCATGACCCGGTGCAGCACGCAGGAACCGCATGCCAGGCCTAGCCGGGTCCTGGGCCCCCTCTGCAGCCCAGCCAGGCTGGGCCCATGGTTTCATGCAGTAGTCCAGCTGGCACAAGGGGTAGTGTCCCCAGGTATTAATTGACTGGGCCCCAGAAGCTCCAGAGAGCGAGTAGCCCTGAGCTGCTTGCCAGGACAGCTTTTTGTATGGATGGGGCCAGGACAGGGCAGCTTCTTATACTGCTGGGGACAGCACAGGTGCTGGCCCCGGGTTCTAGCTTCTCCTGGCTGCAGATTCGGGAGGAGCCAGGCAGAGTTATTATGCCCCAAGTGGCACAATTTCCTCCACACCAAAGTGCATGTGTGAGCACGTGCACTGAGGCAAAAAGCCCCGGCTCAAATCTGCACCGCTTCTATTTGAGCTGCTGCAAGTGTACGTGCATATGTGGATGCGCCCTCTGAGTGTTACCAAAATAAACCTGTCATTAGCATGGGAGGTAGTAGTATATGGACTCATACCAAAGAGGCCAAGGGAAATGTTATTAAGTACTTTATTAGCATGTGTTAAAACTAGTTTATAGAAAGTAAGAAACCTCTGGGGGTTTAAGGGGTTTGCCTGAAGCTGGAGCTCCATGAATTGAAATATCACATTAATCTGGATGAAAAAGAGATGAGAGAGGAAGAGAAGATGTGAAGGGAAAAGGACAGGACACGCTTATTTCACTAAACCAACAGGGAGGACTGATGGGAGAGGAGGAGAATTTCAGGTGTTTACTGGGGTTCTGTATTAAGAAAAAGATTTCTATAAGACTTCTGTTTTTATAGGAAGTTGAAATGTTTAAGGGTTTAAAATATGTAGTTGTATGTTTTCAATATGTAGTTGTTTCTGTGATTTATGAAGTCTTGTAAAACAAGACTGCTTAATATGTGCAGCTTTGTAAGCTTAGGATCATAAGTGTGTTTTTAATAAAAATTGTTTAAAAAAAAAAAGAAAGAAAGATTCCCAGAAGCATCTTGGCCTCTTTGGCTAATATCAAATGTAGCACCAAGGGGAGGGTGTCAGGGCTGGCTCTGGCCCTCCCGGTTTCTACCTGGCATTGCGGTACCTCCAGGTCCACTGCCAGTTCCCTGTGGAGGTAACACTTGCCTGCTTTTTGTTTTGTTTTCTTTTTAAGGCACACACTCCCCTCCCCCTGCACATCCCTCTCATCTTGTATTTGAGTAAATATAGTAAAAAGGCATAAAGTCCTGTTTGGAGCTTCTAGCTTCACTGATACCTCCCTAGTCGCACCTGGGGAAGACAGCTATGCTGACATGTCAATTCGTTCTGGGCCCACCGTCCCAACCCCACACCTGCCTTGGGTGGTTCTGAAATCAAGTGACTGAGTGCTTCAAGAGCTTTCTAGACCCCTGTGTGTGTGTTGGTAGGGGGAAGGAGCTCCTTGGCATATTCAGCAGTATTGACTGGCTATGGTTTTTCCCATTGTCCCATTTCTTAAGGTAGAACAGCCAATTGACATGAAGTTCCTGGGGTGAGTGTTAGGTTTTTGCTGTAGGATAGCCAGGAAACCCTATATTTTGAAAGGTTTGATAATTAGGAGAGATGGAGGGCAGTTGTGGGAATGACAAGGGGGATGAGCATTACCTTGTTTTGGTGGTAAATGTGTATTCCAAATATAACAATTTGATACTGGTTTGCTATGTGAACTTGGATGTGTCACTTCAGCTCACCAACTCCCTGTTTCCTCACTGACACATGAGTAAAAGGATGTGCCTTTTCTGTTGTAAGATGCTTTGAGATCCATGTGATCTTGTTTGGGCATTCTGCCATCAAATACCCCTACTTCTCACATTTGTGCCAGAATTTGGGTTGCCCCAGTAGAATACAAAGCCCCTGTGGGGGCCTAGGGAGATGCTGGGGGGAGATGCAGTATTTTGCCTGGTTTCCCAATATGTGCTTTTCAGCATTACTTTGGCTTTCCAGGCTCCAGTTCACACACCCAGTTTGTCTAGGATGTACTCCATTTTTTCTACTTTCTCACAGTATTGTTTTAGCCAAAATCTCACATAAATGTCCTTTGGCTGGAGTATGTTTGAATTATAACCAGTCTCCCTCTCCTTGTGCCTCCCCCAGCAAATTTAAAAGCCTGCTGCTGGGGGTTTCCCTTGCCTGTCTGAAGTTTTGCTGGAAATACAGTCTGGTCTTGGAATCCCTGAAGCCAAGTTTCCACCCCACTGCCCTGGCAGGCAAATTAGCCAATGCAAATTTGTGAGCTTTACCTTAAGTAGGTCCTGCATGATCTTGACTAAGTTATCTTTTTTTTTCTCCATTGGCAATGTTTTGTGAGTGCTATCTTGTCTTCATCCAGAATCTTACTGGGAAATCTCTTCCCCTCACCTCCATGTTGTAGGCTCCTAACTCCTGGTTTTGGGGGTCCTCACTTTCCTCTTCCTTCTCCTCCCCCCCCCGCACCCCACACAGGGGTAGCTCAAGGTTCTGTATTTGAACTAATAAGAACAGACATTTTTGCAAAAAAAAATATTTCTAGATAGGTATATTACGCACACATACTATAATCTTAACAGTCTTCAAATACATACATCATCATAGACCTATTACAATATGCACGCACGCTTTCCTGTGCATCCATTACAAAACTCGTATCCATGTTCCTGCGCATCCGTCTGCATTCACTTTACTGTTACAATTACACAGTTCCTCTATTTCTTTCCGTGGTCTCTAGTTAATTTTGCTGTTGCTTTTGTCATCTCTGCAGTTGTTGCTGTCCTTGTCACTCAATCTGCTTTCTTCTTTGCTGTCCTCACTTTCTTCCTCATTGTCAGTGCTCTCTTCCCCAGGTCCAGAGGGTGGTTGGGGAATGGAGGGCTGTGCCTCTTCAAGGATCTGTGCCAGTGGGACCCCTGCCAGATGATCTTTGCCACCTCTTTACCATCCTCTCCTACCATCTTCTGGCAATAGGTATGCAGCTCATTCAGTCCCATGTTCGCACAGTCCTCAACTGAGAGCTTTGTGTGCTGGTACATCAGGAGGTTACTGGTCTTCCCCAGGGTACTTATGATGCAGGAGACAAACTGGTCAAAGCAGGCTGATGGCAACCTCTGCTGTTTGGTGAGGTGCCTGTACAGTACCACCTCTCTAGTGATGGTCCTGACCCCTGTCACTACCCAGTGGAGCCAGATGCTAGGGGTCCTGATGATCCTTACCTTCCTTCACATGTCTTTGGCACATGGGCAGAACCACAGGAGGTGGTTGACTGTCTCTGCTGTGCCTTGGCAGGTTTCCTTGGGGTAGTTGGGTTGGCTTCTCTGACCCTCTCTGTGCCTCAGGGCCTGCGTGAGGAATGCCTGGTGGGCTGCTTGCCAATTCAAGTTCCTGTGGTCTTTCCATAGGCCCCTGTGAAAAAATACACTCCCCAACCCCATGGCAGCTATTGCCAGGGAGCAGGTCCACTGTCAACAGTCTCTGTAGCTCTGACCATCTCCTGCATCTTCCTGTGGTTGCTCATGGTCACAGGGGCTTCTTTGCACAGGCCATACTTTTCTAGGACCTTGTAGAACCGTGGGTGCTCTGTGGTCCACAGTCTCCTGTACTCACCATTGTCTCAGTAGGTGCCCTGCAAAATGCCTGGCAAAACAGACTGTTTTTGATTCCCTCTCAAACTCCACCTCTGAAACTCTGCCAGGTGGCCCCTGTGGTCACTTGGCAGCTCAAAGCACACTAGAAACCCATTATACAGTTCACACCATGTATTCACACACCCATTCCATATCTGTACCACCACTTACTGCTCTCCCCAGCGGGCCTGCATCTGAAAAGTTCTGTGCCAGACCCCTCTCAACCTGATGAAGTCTACCATTTCTTTCCTGTCTTGTCCTCTTCTGTCTTCCTGTAGTACCAGTCCATTTCACTTAGTCCCATTTTAATACAGTCTTTGACTGTGAGCTCTGAGTGTCTGTTTAGGAGCATGTTCCTGGCTTTCCACACTGTATACCTGAAGCAGGATATGAACTGGTCAAAGCGAGCTGTTGGTCAGGTGCCCATAGAGAACCACTTCTCTGGTCAGGTCTCTGAAACTTGTCACCACCAGGAGAAATGTGTGGCCTTTCTTCCACACCTCTCTGGCATATGGGCAGCCCCAGAAGAGGTGGTCAGTTGTTTCTGCCTACCAGTGGCAGGTCTGTCTTGGGTAGTTCAGTGGACCTCTCTGCTCTGCACTGCTTTTCCATGCCTGTGTGGGCACTCTGTGCTGCTTCTGCAAGTCCTTGTGGAAGATTCACTCCCATACCCCCGGCAGTTGTCACTAGGTAGTAAATCTATGAACAATATGGTGTCTCTTTCTCTTACCACCTCCCGTATCGTGCAGTGGTTTACCAGAGTCACTAGGGTAGCATTGTGCAGCTTATATTTCTCTCAAAAGTACTTCAAACTATGTATGATTTTTTTTTTTTTCCCCTCTGTTTTTTTGCACCGGTCCTGGAAGCACTGCAATACCAGGTCAATGCATGGAGTGGATGGAGCACGCTCCAGTTCCACCACCCAATACCAAAAAGAATCTGCTTAATATAGACCTCCTATGGACAAGGACAGGTTAGTGCAGCCCATCTGAAAACTATGTATGATTTAGCAAACTATACTTCAAAGCAGAAAGTTCGTGATTCGCCACATAGTTCATTGAGCTTGGCCCCAGTGGAGTCAACAGTGTTTCAAGCCATGGTGACCCCACAGCTCAGCACTGCTCAGTACATGTATACTTTAGATACCATCCCCACAAAGGAGCGAAATGCTAATTAGCACCCCCACTCATGACTGGAACCTGGTGTGCTTACCTTGAGTCCTGGAATCCTCCAAAAATGGATGTAGATGAGATGTGAAGAACCTGGTCTGACTTCACTTCATGGACGGCAGGGCCACACTACTTGTATGCAACAGGGTGAGAAAGGGGGCAACAGAGGGATGAACTGTTTGGAGTCCCATTTGGTGAAGTTTGCCAGACATTTAAGGCTGGTAAGAAATGGTGATAATTGGAAATGCGGGGGGGGGAAGGTTCACCTCCACTGTGGGAGTGAAGGGAAGTTGAAATGTAGTCAAAATAGTAGGTCATCATGGCCTGAGTAAGCGTTGGTACTGAGGAGGACAGTGCTGAGGCGACACTACCATATATCTTATTTAGATGGGCTGCACTTACCCAGCCAAGGTGTTTTTGGGCTATGGGCTCAGATCAAGCGTAGTCCTGTGCTTGCCTGGCAGAGGAAATACCATGATCACTATGGTGGCTTCCTAGTCGCACCTGGGGAAGACAGCTATGCTGGCATGGAGTAGAATCCACACAGGTAATGCATAGTTAACCTTGGCTTTATGCCCACTTTATGGAAATTAGAGACTCCTCCCTAGCTTGCTCCTTGGGGCCGTATGGCTGGGGGCAAGTGAAACTCAGGGGCATCCGAACCCCAAGCCTCCAGACTTGGGCCTGCAAGTAGGATGCCTGCCAATGATTTTGGAAATATCTGAAGCCCCAGATGGGGGTGGAGGATGTTTGCTGGTAGTAGGGCCACTTATGGTTCTGGAATGTCTCTCAGATTTGGAATTGAGTTTGGCTAATTTGGCTTGGAATATGTAAAATTTCATTTAAAAAAAGGTGGTTTTTTGCTGCTTTGGGCTTGGGCCTGCACATAGGGTGCCTGCCAAAAGATTTGGAAGTATCTGAAGCCCCAGGCTGAAAAGTCTGGGGTGAAGGATACTTACTGGTAGTAGGTATGGTTCTTGAACAGTTCAAAGGTTTTGGAACTCATCTAGCTGATCTGGCTAATTTGACCTGTTATACGAAAAATTTTCCCAATAAAAAAATAAAATAAAATAAATGTTTTTTGCTTCTCAGACTCTTGTGAGGATCAAGTTGGGGCATCTGAATCCTAAGATCTCTGGGCTTGGCCCTGCATGTCAGATGCCTGCCAGTGAGAGCCTGGGACAGAGGTTACTCACTGGCTGTAGCGCCATACATGGTATTTAGAATGATTGAGTTCTGCCTGCTCAGCCTATGGTTTTTGGAATGATTGAGTTCTGGTATATCAATATGATCTGGAACTGATTTAGGTGATTTGAGCTAGAACATGAAAATATTAATTAAAAAAAATTCTCATAGCAGGTTCCCATCGCCCTAGGGTTGTGGAGAAGAATAATTGTGCTCCTGCTGATGGTGGCATGGATCAAGACCTTGACTAGAGGGTGGTGCTGTTTGGCCACTTGAACAAGCAGCAAGGGACCCTGACAGACTGTTTCGACGAGTTGATCTACTTCAAGGACATCCACAGCAGAGAGGTAATTAAAAGCTGAGCAAAAACAGTGCAGAGCAGAGAGGTCCATTGAACTACCCAAGACAGACCTGCCACTAGTAGGCAGAAACAACTGACCACCTCTTCTGGGACTGCCCATATGCCAGAGAGGTGTGGAAGAAAGTCCATACATTTCTCCTGGTGATGACAACTTAGAGAAGAAAGGGACTTTTAATCAGACTGTTGAAAACATGTTTTGTTTTTTACAGCACCATTTAATATCAGTGACTAATGAACACCTAAGAGAAAAGCTGTCTTTGTTTAAAAATATCCCTACCTTCAGTTAAGTTGAGTGAGGTCTCTGGACACCCCAAGAACTGCTCCAACAAATTCAGGGGAGACCAGACTTGACATTATATCTTACCAATATTAACAGAAACCAGGCAGGAAAAAAAGTCCTTTAAGCTGTAATAATAGACAATAGAGATACAATAATATGACAAGATTTTGATTCCAATTGAGGGAAAAGTTCTTACAGAAGAACAGTAAGAGCAAATACAAATGTATCCACTGGAGAATAAAGAAGGAGGCTGTATTTTGCTTTCTACAGATCCATATGGACCATGGAAAGCAAGGAAAGCTTAGGAAGTAGGTGCTTGGGTATGATATCTTTTGGCCTGATGCATCTACGAGTATATATTCAGTTCTGGGTGGATTTTTAAAATATTTTTTCCCTTTCTTGCAGTTTTTTTATTATCATGGCTGCTAACAGCCACCCGCTTCAAACTCCTTCCCATCAGGATACACTAAACTCCATTTACTGTGATTCCTTGACTGTCAACAACCATCCTCTGTCTAAGAGCTCCTCCAGTCTAGCATGTATTGGGCAACTGAATTCTGAAGAAAGACAGAGCAACAGACAAGATCTCAAGAAGAGTCTCAGTAGTACGGTCTGCCAAGTGCTGGCAGGTGAGAATGATGCCAGAAATGTCCTTAGTCCTGAATTGTCTGCCCTGCAATCTGGAGCAGTTGAAATTGCATCTGCAGCCAGAACAGTGAGTGATCAGTCACCTGCTAGCAATGCACAGAATAGAACCCAAACTGCAAATCATTTGCTGGCTGACCAGACCCCACACCCTTGGGAGGAGAAGGATAGTGTGATGCATGTCAAAAGTAGCACTATTGAAAATGTTCCTACAGCCTGTGGTGCGTGCCAGCAAAGCGTGATTAGAGTAGGAAAACTAGGAACTGCAGTTCAAAGAAGTCATTCTGACCTAGTATGCAGCTGCAAGCAGCAGGGTTCTGACACAGATCGGTTAGTGGATAACTCATCTTTACAGAGTTCAAGATATGGATTCAGAACTTATGAGAATACTTATCAAAACAGTATGGTTCTGATTCCAGCTTTGCATAGAGACCAGAAGGTACCCACAAACAACTTTGAAAGTGGTGGTGTTCCACAAAACAGTACAGTTTATACAGATCCTGGAACATTTCACAATATTGGTTTAGGACCCCACATGCCTGGGAATGGTTTCCCAAATGGGACAATGCATAATGAAACAATTAGGATTATCCAGGGTGGTATAATTTGCAGTAATGTTTCAAGCAGTATGTACTCCTCCATGATAAAGACAATTCACAATAGTACTGCAGTGCCTTGTAACACAAGACATGAGTCTGCCATAAAGGTAGATGCTACTATTCCTGCTTATTGTCATTCTTTACCAATATCATCTATTCAGCTTGTTCCAAGATTGGTATGCTCAATTAGTGAGTCAGGAAAAGAACAAGTAACTCCTGGATATTGTCATTCCTTTTCTACTTCAGAAGCAACAACTTTTCCTAAACTGGTGTCATCAGTTAGTGAATCAGGCCTGGATGCAAAAAGAATTCTGAAATGCTGTAATGTTCCTAGGGCACAACTGCCAGACACTCAGCACGGCGCTCAAGAGAGCACAGCAGAACAGGAGATGCAGGCTGCTTACCTCCTCTTGAATAACCCGCAATGTGCAGACATGATGAAGACTAAAGACACATGGACTATGACCTCTATGAATGACTTAACCAAAGCACTGAAACCTCTTCTTGAGTGTAAAGATGCAGAAGTGCAAACCATTCCAACAATGGAATACAAATCTGTGGCCACAAGTCCATCTGTTGTAATAGAAGACCACCCTCATGTGTTTCCAGAGGTTAATCTTGAACCGGACCTAGAGGATGCAAAATCTCCAGTTCGTGAGGTCAGATGGGATGATGAAGGGATGACATGGGAAGTATATGGGGCAGCTGTGGACCCAGAAGTCCTTGGATTGGCTATTCAAAAGCATCTTGAGATTCAAATAGAACAATTCCAGACAAACACAATACAGCTGTCTAGAAAAGGTACTGAGGAGCCTTCGGATAAGGATCCATCACATATTACTAAAGGGGAGAAGAAACGGCGATTTAGAACAATGATGCACTCTCTGAGAAATCCAAGCTGTTGTACCCATTCCAGTACTGCAGTGGAATGAAAATAGCTGCTTGACTTCAGCTTTTATTTCAAATTGTAAAGAAACACTGCCTCTTAAGAATTAACACAAATGGTTGAACTGTCTGCACCATTATAATGAGTTTGGATACTGAGCTGATGTGAAATGGAACTCAGTAAGGAAGAAACCAGAGGAGCTGGGGATGTTGAGTTATATACATCACCACCTACAAGCTCTTGATTTTTTTTTAATTAAAATAGTACTGCTCTGTTCTTGTGTACAAGATTTAATAACATTATAAGGAATGATAGACTTTTATTCCTAAATGACTGTTCTTTCTAAGTTCTTATTGTTGTATGTCTATATACACCAACTAGGATTACACAAATAGAATAAAACACTTGAATTCTTTAGTAAAAAATTCTTAACCCTAAGACCTATTGCAATGAAATAGTTATGGGAAATAGTATACTATTTTAAGCTATAATTGAATTGCATTTTAGATGTTATCATAGTGTAAATGCCAATTAGTAATACCTAAAATAGAAAACTAAAGTTTAATTGCTATATAGTTAATGAGCGACAATGATCTGTTAGATGAATATGGAAAGTAGCTTCAGTCAATAAACTGGATACGTTGCAGACCAATGTATAGTTAGAGGACTACTGAAATAGCACTTACATTAGACTGTAGTTATAGTGAATTAAACTTTAAGTATTCAAAAGGATTAGTGCTTACACTGTAACTAAAGCACAAGTATACAGTTACCAAAGGTACCTAATTACTCATGCAATCTGGCATATTTTTTGTACAATTGTATCTTAAACACAGGAAGGAAACTTGTATCTTGGATTATGCTGTCATACTTTGTGTCTATGTTACAAATGATATGGAGTGGCTTTGGTGTTTCTTACATTAAATGTAGTTGTTTCTGAAGTCTGAATGTCCATCTACATTGAATTATGATTTTTTTTTAACGGCACAAATGATAGATGTTTTGTGACAGATGTTTTGTCACCTATTTAGCTGTAACCTGTACCTACACCTCATGTCCTATCTCGGGAGAGAAACATATTCCTAAAGTTTTATCATATGCCTATCCACCTTCTCAGTAATGCAACAAGAACTAAAGGAATTTGCTGTAATTAATATATTTGCACATGTGCTCTATGGAATCCCCTATTCCCAAAATATTTCTTAATTCAGATTATAAACCTTTTACAAGACACAGTTTCCCCCCAGTCAGTGTGATGGGGAAAATGTCCCTTGCCTTACATTTATATAAAAGGAAACCACATTAATACATTGTATATCATTAAACTGCTGCCAAAAGTAGCATGTGCTCAGTAATAGAAGCCAACTGTGAAGTCGATTAAATGCAGCCAATACTAAGCATAACTATAATATATATGGCCTATATTTGGTAAACATGCTGCTGGGAATCTCTCTCTTGCTCTAATTTTTTTTTTTAAAGAATTTTGTTGTGTTCCAAGCCAAATCAACTCCAAATCCATGAGTCACTCCAGAACAATATGTAGCCCTACAATTGGTAAACATCCTCCACTCCCATGAGGGGCTTCAGATTTTTCTAAAGTCTTTTGGTGGGCATCCTACATGCAGGCCCAAGCCAAGAGGCTTGTGGTTCGGATGCCCCCAAGCTTTGCCTGCCCTCAGCCTTATGGCTGCATGAGCAAGCTATGGAGGAGTCTCCCATTTCCGTAAAATGAGCTTTAAGCCCTAACACCTCAGTAGGTACTAAACCACACCAGAAGAACAGTTATCCCAGAGAGGGCTTAAGAAAAACTGCCTTCTTGGAGCCAGAAACATTGTGTTTCCCCTGCCAGGTAAAGGATAAATGAGTACAGCCCATCTGAATAAGATATACAATGGTGCCCACTGAGCACAGTCCCCCTCACTACCAACTCTTATTCAAGTCATGGTGAGCCACTTCATTTCATACATTTCAACTTCCCTTCATTTCTGAGTTTAAAGCCTTAGTGATTCATATCACTGACCCTGGTCTGATTCAGCTGAATCTGAATCTGAAGATTCAATGCTGATTCAGAGAATCATCAATTCAGACATAGTTTCATAGTTTCTAGGGTCGGAAGGGACCTGAGCAGATCATCTAGTCCGACCCCCTGCCGGGGCAGGAAAGAGTCAAACGACCCCAGCAAGGTGTTTATCTAACATCCTCTTAAAGACCCCCAGGGTAGGACCCTGCACCACTTCTCTTGGAAGGTGGTTCCAGACCCTAGCCACCCTGACCATGAAGTAGTGCTTCCTGATATCTAGCCTAAATCTACCCTCTGCCAGCTTGTGACCGTTATTCCTGGTTACTCCTGGCTGTGCTCAGGGGAACAGGGACTTACCCAGTGCCTGCTGATCCCCCCTGACTAGTTTGTAACAGGCCACTAGATCTCCCCTCAGCCTTCTCTTCTGGAGGCTGAACAGGTTCAGGTCCTGTAGCCTCTCCTCATAAGGCCTTCCCTGCTGCCCCCTGATCATATGAGTGGCCTGCCTCTGGACCCTCTCCATGTTGTCCACATCCCTCCTGAAGTGCGGTGCCCAGAACTGGCCGCAGTACTCCAGCTGCGGCCTGACCAGTGCCGCATAGAGGGGGAGGATCACCTCCTTGGACCTGCTCGAGATGCATCTGTGGATGCATGACAAGGTACGGTTGGCCTTCCTGACTGCTTCCCCACACTGCTGACCCATGTTCATCTTGGCATCAATGATGACTCCAAGATCCTTTTCTGCCTCTGTACTGACAAGAAGGGAGTTCCCCAACCTGTAGGCATGGTGCCGGTTGTTCCTCCCCAGGTGCATCACTTTGCACTTGTCAGTGTTGAATCCCATCCTGTTCTCATCCGCCCACCCTTGTAACCTGTCTAAGTTTTAGACACAGTTCAGACAGTTTTAAATTTTTTTTACATACCTCGAGGTGCCAGTGCAGCTTGTGAATGCTGTGAAGTTGGGGTGCATGGAGCATCCCACAGGAGTGTGGGAGGCCCTCCACCTGCCCAACGGAGAACCCTGACTCGGAGATCGGCCATGGGAGGCAGACCCAGGAGGCATCAGTCACTGAGCTGAGGGGTTGGGGGAGCACCCTGGTATGCTCCCCAGCAGACCCGAAAGTGGACCGGAAGTGCTTCTGGTCGACTTCCACATCTGCTGCTGAGTATGCTGGGCCCCACTCCCCATGCTTCTGTGGGACACTCCATATGCCCCAGTATCACAGCATTCACAAGCCACCTGCTACCTAGAGGTATGTAGAAAAAAACATTTAAAGCTGTCTCTATGTCCAAATCTCCGAATCTTTCCAAATCAATTCAGAGGGTTCCAGTTTGATTCAGAGAGATTAAAGGGTCTCCTGATTTGAGTCAGATTTGGAGATTCAGCCACCGAATTGGGCCAGATCTCTGCCGAATCAAATCAGAGACTGAAGCTTCGCACGGCCCTAATACTAATTAGCAAGTTCCAGCAGACTTGATTAATCAAGTCTGCTCTGCTCCAATGGCCAGTAATTACGTGTTAGAGCAGCCTCCCTCCATGTCCACAGGCACCCATTATTCCTGATATCCTGGTGACCTATGATGCTTCAGTGGAAGGCAGGAGTTTTACCTGCCTAGAGGTTGTGCAGTATTATAGTGGAAGCTTCTTTTGTGACCTTAATGATGATGAATCTGTGTCTCCAAGCACATGGTTCAATACTAGAAGGAGGTGTTACTGCTAAGAAAAAGAAAACATCCCTTTGGAATTTAACATAGAAAGTCAGGATCAAATATCAATGAACTGAACAGACTAACCATTTTATGTTTGAATATTTTATTAAAATCCCTGGTGCCCTTCAGGCATTAAAAAAAATCAATGTCTTAATGTTCTGCAATAGGAAGACCAAAACTCATTTTAATATTTGAGTTAAATTATTAACCCGGGGCAAAAGCCTATGCAGACTATTTTCAGGAAATGTGATTCATCAATGTCAGCTACAGCTTGAAGCCTCAGGTTTCTAGCAGCTGCCTCAGCCCTCTGCATTCTCACACCATAAAGGTTTTAATGAATGGATGCACATAGTGTATAGTTTTGCTAATCTCACCAGTGACCTTATCCACTCTGAAGTTGCCTTGCATCTTATTACCCCGTAGAGAGCCTCTTTGGAGTTAAGCTCTTCCAGTTCAATAACTCTTTTCCTACTTAATTTTCTTTTTGTACTGCAGATTCCATGGTTTCATGTCATTTTGGACTTTTCTACTCTTGTAGATAAGTCTGCTTTAGATATAATATTTATGCAACAAAACTGGATTAATGGAATGCATGTGTTTCACTTCCTTCTGTACATCTTTAGTGTCCAAAGTATCACCAGCTGTGTGTTCTTACTTGCACGTACTGAGTACGTAAAAGAAAGTAATGTTTTCTACTACGCAAAATATTACAACATTGGGGATGAACTTGTACATTACTCTTTCACTTATTTCCAGAGACTGCAGATGTTGTTAGGTCTAAAGCATGGGGGCAGTCTGTGGCATAGGTGCCAGAAGTAGCCCAGGCAGTCTCTGTGTGTGGCACACAGCAGATTAGTGAGGGGACAGGCAGCATGGTAACAGATAGGACAGGAATTAGCAAATCAGCAATCCGGGCAGGGAGCACAGGGCTGAGAATAGAAAGCAGAGCAGCAGATAGGGCAGAGAAAGGGTTCAGAGTAGCAGGGTGGGGGTCTAATTTGTGGCACACTTGCCAAAAAAGTTGTCCTTCCATTTGTCTACAGTGCCATTCTTTTACATAAAAACAAGAACACCTCTGTCTTCATGCATATCACCAGTTCTTATCTTCCATTCTTCATTCATAAAAAATTTCCATTAAGTCAATGGAACTTTTGCCTGTAGGGTATAGCCTAATGCTATGTAGGCACATCTACATGCGCTATTAATGTGCTGTAAGCTTACTGCACAGTATGCTTTACCTGGCAGGGCATCTACACATGTGCCCATCAGGAGCATTTCAGGGAGCAGTTCAGTGCAAGGCCCTACAGTGCCCCGCTACAGCAACCGGGGGGAACTCCAGGTTCCCCCAGGTGCCAGCTTTGGGCTGGCAGAGGGTCCTGGAGTCAGGCTCTGGTCTGGGGGGGGAAGCTGTCCCAACTCTGGGAAAGCTCTCTCCTGAGGCTCCATGTCCAGATCAGGGCATGGGACTGGGAAAATGTCCCATTCCCCAGCTGCTGCATCCCAGACCTATGCCTGATAGAAGCATGGGGCTGGGAAGCAGCAGCTGGGGGAGGGAACATCTTCTCAGCCCCATGCCCCAATCTGCCAGTCAGGGCATGGGATTGGGAAGCAGCTGCCTGGAGGTAGGGACAGTTTTCCACCCCCTGCTGTCTAGACTGCATAATGCAGGGGTGGGCAAAATAAGGCCCGCAGGCTGGACTTTACCTGCCAGCCCATTCTATCTGGCATGTGGCAAAACAGTGGCTGGACCAGCTTTGCTGTGTTCTGCTTGGGATGGGATGGGACAGGCCCGGCCGGGCCAGCACCAGTGAGAAGCAGCGGCTGAGCCATGTGCTGGTTGGGACCAGCTCAGCCTGGCTTCCCCTCCCCAGTGCCAGCTTGGCCATGCCTGAGAGGCATGCAGCAAAGCCACAGCTTCTATTTACCTCTGCCAGCCTGTCCTGGCTGGTTCCAAGCGGCACACAGCTCAGCCGCCGCTTCTCTCCAGTGCCAACTTGGCCGGGCCTGTCGCATTCTGAGCAGCATGCAGGGAAGCAGCAACTGGACTGGCTTTGCTATGTGCCACTTGGGATGGGACAGGCCCAGCTGGGTCAGCACCAGCAAGGAGAAGTGGTGGCTGAGCTGCGTGCCACTTTCCCGCACTGCTTGGGATGGGTTGGCAACAGAGAGGCAAAAAGCCGTGGCTGAGCCTGTGCCAGGCAGCATGCTAGGAAGTGGCACATGGCTCAGCTGACTCAGCCACCGCTTCGCCTCACCAGTGCTGACCTGGCCAGGCCCATCCCATTGCATCCTGCCCCGAGTGGCACACGGCAAAACCGTCCCAGTCACTGCTTCCCTGTGTGCTGTTCGGAATGCAGCAGGCCTAGCTGAGTCAGCACCAGCAAGGAGAAGTGGCAGCTGAGGCATGAGCCACTTGGGACTGGACAGGCCAGGCTGGCAGAGGTAAATGCACAGCTTGGTGGAGGTAATTGCGCAGCTTGGCAGAGGTAAATGCACAGCTTTGTGCAGCTGTTCCCAGATCCCTGGGGGCTCCTGCCACAGCCTGGGGGACTCCACCCCACTTGTACTGTGCCCAGTGTGCACAGAGGCTGAGCCAGGAGCCTCCCAAGCCCAGCATCCTGCCCCTCCCAGGCAGCATCCTCTCATGGGCAGGGCAGTTGCACCCCATCCCACAGACCTGTGTGGGCCAGCCTGGGCTCCACTTTGGGTGCCACTGGGGGCCCAGCTGTGGTCCAGTCTGCAGAGCTCTGAGCCCCCCAGCCCCCCAGCTACTCAAGGGTGATCTGATGGCTGCCTATAAGTTTATAAGAGTTACTCACCAGGATCTGGGGATGACAAGGTCGAATGGTTGCAAACTCTTCCAGGCCCATTTCAGGCTGGACATAAGGAAGAACTTCTTTACTATCCGAGCCCCCAGAGTCTGGAATAGATTGCTGCCAGAAGCAGTTCAAGCACCTACTTTGAGTGCCTGCAAGATAAATTTGGATGTTTATCTTGCTGGAATCCTATGACCCCCTGCTGACTGCCTGCCCCTGGGGCGGGGGGCTGGACTTGAAGATCTTCCAAAGTCCCTTCCAGCCCTAACATCTATGAAGTCTATGAAGTCCCAAGGGGCTGGCCAGGCCAGTCTACCTGCAGTGTCACTGTGGCAGGGCACTGTGTGTGCCTGCCACTTTAAGGCCCTGGAGCTGGCAGCCACCAGGTGCCTAATGAGGGCAGCCATTTTGGATTCAGGGCTGCCCACATAAACAGCACAGTTGGGCTGTTAGAGGCCAGGCAACAATGCTACCTGGTCAGAAGGCTGCTGAGTTTCATCTGGAGATAAGAGAGGAGTTGTAGGGGATGATAAGGAGGTTCCTGGTCCTGGGTATGACCAGAAACTACACCCTTCTGAGTGGGTGGCCTGGTGGGGCTCCCAGTGGTGTGGGAGCCCCCAGGAAATGCCAGGCCAGTTACTACCCTGGTGAAAAGTGGGTTGGGGTGCCTTAACCCCAGTCCTCACCTTTGGGTGGGTTGTGTTCCATAGGAGGTAGTCGTGGGCCTGCAGTTCCATTGTGGGTAGTTGTTGGGGTGCAAGCCCTGATGACCATACCTGGCCCTGACTCCCTACACTCTTCAAGGCTGCCTGAACCCTGCAGGGGTTTGAGACCCCTGAGAAGGAGAGTTGGGGTGGGGGGAAGGCCCAAGGCCACCTGAGCCAACCCAAGGAGGGAAGTCCCAAGACCCTGAGTAGAGGGAGCAGTGTAGAGGAGCTCCAGTGAGTAAGAGGTAGAGATCTGGGAGCTATGCTGAGAACCACCAGTGAGAAGGGGCAGTGCTGAGAACCACCAGTGAGAAGGGGCAGTGCATGCGATGTGAAGTCCCAGTTGTGAGGGGGCTGTGATGAGAACTAAGGGGGCAGCATGAGAACCCCAGTGTGAGGGGCAGAGATATGGAGCTCAGTGAGGGAAGAATGGTGGCTCATCCAGACAGTGAGAGGGCTGAGTCCTGACCCCAGTGAGTCCTCCACTGTGGAAAAGCAGAGTGTGGGTCAAAAATAACATGCGTAGTAGCACCATGACCTGCTGCCTGGGGGGGAGTGACAGTCCCCTGTGAGACCCTGAGGCACCAGTCATGGTGTGAGGCACCCCAGCTCCCCATGTCCATGAAGGAGGACCCAGAGAGGGGGACTCCAGGAAAAGAGTATGGGTCATACAGTGAGGCCTGCCAAAGTTTCCCCTGACTGGCCCAGGTGGGAGCCAGGACCAGAATGGTCAGAAGGGCTAGGGGACCCGCCAAGAGGGATGCCCAAGAGATGGGGGGCCTGGGGTCCTGACTGGCCTGGGGGTGGGCTGAGGCTAGAGGAGCCAAAGGCCCCAGTGAGGGGACTGCAACCGTAGGGGAACTGGTGGCAGGGAGATGAGGCCCGGTATGATGGCAGCAGAGTCTACCTGAAGGGAGGAACCCAGATGGGGTCCTACAGTAAGATTCATGGGGCCCATTGCATGGGGACTGGGGCCTATGAGAACATCCTGGTGTCATCTGAGCCCAGAGGGTGGACCCCTGGAAGGTGTGAAGGGCTAAAGACTCCAACTGATCGAGAGAGTACTGGCCCATGCTGGGACCAGGACCAGACCGGTCAAAAGGGCCAGGGGCCCACTGTGAGGGACACCCAAGAGCCAAAGGCCTGGGGTTCCAACTGGCTTGGAGGTGGGCCAGGGCTGGTAGCCAAAGGTCCCGGGAGGAGAGCACACCCAAGAGGAGAAAATGGTTTCGGGGAGTGATATATATAGCCTGTATGAAGGCGGATGAGGCCGCCTGTTGAAACGATTCTAGGTTGGGGTTCAGTTAGGAGGATTTTGGGGCCCAATGTGGGGCCAGTGATGATGAGAACACCTAGATGGCATCTGCGAGGCTTGGGCTGCGGGGTAGGAGAGGAATGGAGCCACAGATAGTGCCCCCTGGCATTGGGGCAGAGAATGGACAGCCTCCTGCTTAATTACACCAATCAAGATCAAGGCATGGCAGGAAAGGAGGAGGGCAATTGGCCCAAGAACAGGTTGGGGGGCTGCACGGAGATTGGCCCCGAGCTTGCCCCCCGTTACAGTCACCTTCTACCCATGCCTCTCTCCCCCTCTCTCCTCTTCCTTCCCTCTCTAAAGTTTTATTTATGGTCACCCAGTTTAGAATTTTTAGAAAACCTGGTATTGACCATAAAACGGAAATGTTTATGTTTATTAACTATATTAATATACCCCCTGCCTCAGTTTTGGTTTTTTGGCATGCCGGCACTCCAGCACCTTATAAGGTAAACATTATGGGGTTTTTTGGCACTCCAGCCAAAAAACGTTGCCTACCCCTGACATAGGCCATGTGACAGTGTAACTTCCAGTTCCATGGCCATGCTACGCCCCCCTCCCAAAAGTACTACTTCCAGGGGCAATGGGAGGGTTAGAGGGCAGGAGTTCTGGCCACAAGATGGCGGCCAGGGGGTGGGGCCCTCAACAGCTCACCAAAATTCGTGAAGTGGCCCTTCAGCCAAAATAATTGCCTGCCCCTGGCATAGTGTATAGATGTCCTAGGTTACTAATTGAATCTCTGTAGTTTGGTACCAGAAACAGAATGTTTCTGTGGATTTCTTTTGCCTTTGGAAAGGATTAAAATGTAAGAGATTTTATTGAATATTTAGGGAAAATGAAATGCATATCTATATGTTAACTCTGAGGATGAAATACATTAGCCACTGCCTTCCTGTCTGTCTTTTAAATATGCCTTGGAAAGGAGAATGTTAGGTTGACTTTACTTGTGGTGTTTGCATAATTACATATGGCACTTAGAATATAAATGTTACATGTTAACTGATATATCCCCCTTTCCTGTCCTGTCCTAGACCTCTGTTTCAAATTACTCCTGAATATTTTTGTGGACTTGGGGTGGTTGTTTTTTCCTAACAACTTGGAATGTGATAGATATATGCTTTCCCACTTAAAAATTTTAACTTAAACAGCTGGCACCAGATTTGGGTCCAAAACCAAGAAAGCAACATTATATACACTGGGAAGAATGTTTGATATATTAGCTACCTTTGCGGGGAAGGACAGCCTAAAAATCTAACAAATGAATACATAAATAATACTTAACAACTAATAAACTTCAGAGATTGGCAACCTGGCTTTAGAGGAACCAGTTAGTATTTTAGAGCATGGAGTACTTAATGGCTCAAGATGTGGTACTGGGTTAAGGGACAGAGCCGTTTTCTCCCTTGTATGTCAATTGTTCAAAGCTAGCCTGAATTGGTGCTAGGTGATAGGCAATAGTTGATATCTGTTATGTGCCTAACTGTCATTGTTTGTGAAATGTCACATTTATCTAAGTTACCTAGGAACAGTTATCAACATCCTGAAAACCATTGTGACTGTTGATAGAAGGACAGACCAAAAAAACTGAGATTAGCCCTTCTTTCCTGTTTTAGAACATGGTCCATTAAGCCATTAATTGTGCATTGAGCTAAGCTCTGAAGGAGAAAAAACTTGCTAAACTTAATCTTAGCTGTCCTTGTTCTGCATTTGAAGGGCTTTGGTCTCACAAGCTCACATCTTGCACCATTTTTTTCTGAAGAGAAAATTAAGAACACCAGTGTGTATATGCCTCTTGGTGATTTTTTTTTTTTTTTTTTTAATCTGGCTTTCTGATTAAAAAGGCTGGATACTCTGATCATAGTAAGTTGTGATCTGGTAACTTAAAATACACCAGGATGAGAGTATCTTCCCTCAGACGTTCTGCTGGCTCTCAGGTGAGAGGGTACATATGGCCATATAACTTACATAATTAATAATGTAACTCGTGTTCATGTAGTGCAGATTTATAAAATCCTAGAGTTGGAAGCTACTTCCAGCATCATTTAGTCCAATTCCCTGTACTAATACAGTGTGCCGTTTCTATGTTATCCCAGCCAAATGTTTATCCAGTCTCTTCCTGAAAACCTCCAATAAAGATTATACTTGAGTATATCATATTCATGTAGATTCAAAGTTTGAATCTTGAGATGCTGAATTTTAAGTCCATTTGAAAATTCCACCTGACACGTGAATAGAAAAGGATAGTCACCCCTCTACATGTAGGGTATTGGCATGCACAGTTACCAGGATATTCTTAAAACCACATATGAAAAATGATGAGAAAAACCCTCCTACCAATTAATATATCTTTTAAAAGCCCAGACTAAATAAAAGTAATAATTATAGATCTGCCCTGGAGAACATTTACCACCTAATTACGATTGCCATCTGGTAACTCCTGATAGAATTTGGTCTCATGATAGAAAGTCTTAAATACAGAATTATCACTAAGCTTTTTCTTTTCCAGACCCTGCTTGCTAAAAATTCTTCAAAGTGCAAACAGTGTTACTGATCAGTTATTCAGTGTCCTTGTAAATACTAACAAATAGTTGTCTGTCAGCAGGTAGAGTAAGGTAAGGAGTCTCTAGGAGGAAACGGGGAAGGAGATTTTTCTTGTGAAAAAGCAAATAAAGCCATGTAGCTCTTCTTAGCAAAAGCAATTAATGGGAGACGGAGCTAAGTAAGAACACCTAAGCGCAGAGCAGAAAAACAGGAATTCCTGAGTTCTAATCAGAAATGCAATTCTGTACACTGTCTTGAAGTTGCTTCTCTCATGAGCTTTCCCAACTGTGAAATTGCAGTGATAATACTTTGATGCCATCTGTTCCTTGTAGGCACATTGAAGTGATTAATACATGTCTCAAAGCTCTTTGAAAATGAAAGCACTCCTATTAGTGCTAAGTAGTAGTGTTAATTGGGGAGGGAAAAGAAGGAACATCATGGTTTACTGGATGGAAATAAATTCTTCAAATCAGACCTCAAGATATAGGCTCAGTAACCATATGGAACTCATCAGAAGGCTAGTATTATCCTGCTGTCTTGCCTATAAAGTGAGCATTTGTTTGTTTTGTAAATTACATTTTATCTTCACTTCATTTAGTAAAACAGGTTTGAAGGGACCAATGAAGTGGTGTCCAATCAGCTCCTTTCCAGTATTTTACTACCTTCCCATGTCACCAAAGCCAGCCAGTCATTCAGGAGAAAAAGGAAGAAACTTTAGTGACTGTGAATTCGCTTGGACCAGAGCCCTTACATGCTTGAACATACTGCATACCAAAACACTGAAGGTAATTAATGTGAACAGTGTTGTCTCTCAGCCTTGAACTGGAGGACATGCTAAATAGGCTACTTCTCTTTTGGTTATAAAGGGGAGGATGTCCCAACCCTGTTACTATGCTCACTCAGCATAGAGAGTTAGGAACTAGTGGGTGAATGAGACCCATATATATATATTTGTCTTGAATTAAAAAATGTTAGACTTTCAGGCAAAGATAGTTTGCCACAAAATAAGCAGTTCCTACTTCCTGGCTTAAAGAAAGTAGGCAGAAGGCAGGGTAGGTATGCACCTTACTTCAGCCTAACATGGCTATCTACCTTGCTCCGCTCACAATTAAAGAAAGTACCCATTCCACACTGGAATGTGCTGTACAGTTACTGTAATTCTTTTTGTTCTCATCACTTCCCTTCAGGTTTTGTATAGGTTGGCTGCACTAAATTCCCTGCATGCAAAGAATGCCCCTAGGAATAGTGGGATAAAATTAAGAAAAAGAAAAAATAGGCTGATTATCAAGAGATGTTTCCCAATGGTTAGATTATGTTCAGCTGTGGCAAGCCTCCCAAGTGCCAAGCGGAGGCTCTTTTCAGACTTGATACAGTCTAAGGTTAAAGGAATGCACTTGTAAGCTTTGCTGCAGTCATTCAGATGTACAGTTTCTGCCTCCCTAAACCTCTAGAAATGCTGTGTCTTGAGCGGAGATGCATCACATGCACAAGGGTCAATGCATCCAGAAAGCAGAGTACTAAGCTGCAGCTTGTAAATCTCTGGAATCATTAATCCTATCTAATATGTGACCTAAACAGATGCCATCTATATCATATTAAGCCTTCCAATATACTACAGAACACCCTACTCTAACAACATTTGAAGGAAATTTTAAAGACGGGATTGGAGCCACAGATGAGGGAATGATGCCAATAAATCTTAACTCTGTTCCAACCATTTACTGTTTGCTTACTGGCAAAAAAAGCCAGTTCCAGCAACAATTAAGCACATGGTGTTGCAAGCTGTTCAGCCACATAATGAAGAAGAGGTTTTGTCCCCACTGTGGCTAAAGATAGTGTAATTTAATGAATCTGGGTCAAGAGCTTCCAGTGAATAAAGTACATTCATGTTCCTTCATAGGCGTAAGTTCCTTAGCCCCACCTAGTGCTCAGTGTGTGAATCAGTCTATTGTTTTAACAATGTACAAGAATTGAACAGGTTCCTTTCCTCTGCCTGATTGATTATGTTTAATTATAAATCGGGTGTTGTACTAGATGCCCTAAATGTGCAACAGTATCTTAGAGAAGTGCCTGTTTTGTTTTGTTTTTTGTGCCTCCTAGTGTAAAATTGCTGATGAGAACTGCCTTCCTGCAGACAGTTGTAACTAGAATGCTAAACACAGGCAGAACCATCCAGGCGATGATGTTTAGAGCTGCCTTTCATTGTTTGACTGTATTTAACATGAAAGGAACAACAGGCAGTGATGTTCATTGTTTGTCCTTCCCCCACTTCATGTTCACTAATGACACTTGTGCTGCAGCATAAAACTTCAGTGTTCTTCCCTTAGCTGGTCAAGTTCTTGGCAATGGTTGCAGGATGGATTATTCTGCCTTCAGTGTTTGCTTTTGCACAAGCTTCTTCACCTCGGATCACATTTCCTTCAAAAACCCTGAAATTAGGTAAGGTGACATTTTATGATATCCCTTTTTAAATCTGTTAAACAGGCCAATGTTATCACCCTGGAGGGTTTGAATTTGAATATAAATTTAAGGCCATTCCTTCTCTGATTTTTGATGTGTTTGGTGTTGCAGATGTTCCTTTTCAGCCTCAACATCTTCCTGCTATAAAAATGGCCTGCTTTTATGTCGGAACACTGCTCTGAATATTCTGACATCAAACCGTAATGGCTGGTGTCTAGAAACTGAACAAAATCCAGCGCAGTGAGCAAGCCCACTTCAGGTGAAGTGAGGGGCAACTATTTGAAATGCTTGGGGACTCTTTTCCCCGCCCCCCCCCTTGGCTCAACAACACTACTTACAGTTCAAATAAAAGTGATTTTTCTTATGCTTCTGGATCAGAAGCTTTTATTATTATTATTATTATTATTATTATTATCCCTTTTTTTAAGAAGGAAATTTTGGCAGCTGCCTACTCTTGAAGCATAGACAGGAGGATACACCTGATCTACACAACTTGTAATATAAGTGCACAAAGGGTAAAATTTGAAGCTTGGACTCCTAAGTGACTTAAGCATGTTAAAATATTTTGCCAAAATCATAGTACTTATTTAGATAAGTATTACCTGAATTATTAGGATTACCATTTTAAAATGTCTTTTTATGAATTAAGTAATTTTCAAAGGCACTAGCTTGACAGGTTTGAAGACTGGCACTACCAGTTTTATTCATACGATCAGTGCAATGTAGACAGCAGCAATAAGAGGCTAAGTGGGGGTGGGGGGGAAATCACTTTTTTTTAATGTATATGGATTTACCTCTTTACTTTCTTCCTCTCTATCAACATGGATATTTTGGTTTTGTTTCTTTATCTTCTAACTACTAGTCAAATTGTTTCTATTAAGAAATTCTACATGTATAATTTTTTTGTCTAGAGAGACAAATCCAAGCTCTCATTAGCATCCTTATTGTTCAATATATACAAACTCAGACAAAAGTATAAACAACAGATTATTCTAGCTTTGCATTCTAAGAAACCACTATCTAATATGCTGAACTGTTACAAGCCAGGAAAACTGAACTGCTTTGACCAAGCTATACTCCATCGTTATATATGAAGAAAATGTGCATCGTTATATAATGCATATTTGTATAATGCACTGAAATTTGAAATAATTTTTTATTAACACAGAGCTGCTTTTTATTTTGAATTTTTAAAAGGATTGCAAGATACTAATGGATTATATGAAAACATGAACACAGTTATTGCCTCTGATACTGCAAACACCTGTGGGGCAGAGCTGTACTGCTACCCAGAATGTCCACAGGTGGCAGATACTGGAACGACCTTCAGGGAAGGTTAGCTGTAAAATAAGCAGGGGTAACTTTTGATGAAGAAACAGTTGTGGACCAAGCAGTGGCAGCACCATCGGGATGTCATGGGGATAGGAGATGGCAATATTTTTCCCTCCCAAAAAGCCTAATATACTCTTTTGACGGTGCTGTGACATGACAAGTACAGGTCACCACTACAATAAGCCTGCCAAGCCCCCAACCATGGGTCTCCAAGTCCTCAACAGTGGAGCAGGCAGAAGAAGATGTTATAATCTCAATGGCTGTAAAGGCTGCAGCAGAATGAGATCCCCGGTTGTCTTGGTCTCCTTGCCCTTGGATCAAGGTCCCATTCTGTCAAGAGCCATGTGGTAGCTGATGTGCAGCAGCTTATCCATGATAAAAGTTGGCATGCACAAGCATGTCCCATAAAAACAACTTTTTCAGCACATTCCTCAAGCCCTTTGTTAACCAGCTAATGGTGATGAGACAAGGATTGTGAGGTCTGGAAGTTGCTAGTCATGAACTGGCACAAAGGCAGCAGTTACAAGAAGGTCGTCTAGTACAGCAGTTCCCAAACTCTGACAGATTGTGCACCACCAATTTTAAAATGATACAGCCTTAAGTACCACCAGGAAATTTTTCAGTTTAACCTTAAGTACCACCAACAAATATTTTTCATATAAAGTAATTGTAATAAATCTGTCAAGGTGTACCACAGATGGTTTGTCTGCATACCACTGGTGGTATGTGTATCACAGATTGGGAACCACTGGCCTAATACATGGATGAAACAGGAGTGTGATTTTTGGCAGCTGTAACTGTGACTGCAACCTTCTTCAGGATCTGCTCTGCTCACTCCACAGGTGGAGAGGGCTAGAAAAGGTGCCCTAAACATACCTGTCTAATACGGTATTCTGCATTTCTTCTTGACTGGATAACTATGTCCAATGGGATCGCTTTTCCTTTAGTCAAAAATACCAGCAAAGACGCGCCTTCATTTTTTATTTTTTTTTTTTTTTAGGACCTGAAACATCAGAACCCTCATGGACAACCCTAATGGTGAATGCCCAGAACACTGCACTGCATTCATGGCCTGAGAACTCAGGCAACACAACATTGATGTAGCTGCACTGAGCAAGACAGCAAGTGGGAGATGGGCAGCTCAAAGATCATGAAGGCAGCTATACCTCCTTCTGGAAGGGTAAGCAGGAACGAGAACATTGACCTCCATGGAGTTGGTTTTGCCACTAAGAATGAATTCAGTGGGTTCCCTGTCAAAATTTAATGAGCACTGCATGACTCTCCATTTTAAACTGGTGGGGAGCCAATATGCCACTGTCATCAGCGCATATGCTCCAACTCTTGATGCTGCCAATAAGACCAAGGAGGAATAATATGCCAAGCTTGACCAAGCCCTTTCTGAAGTTCCAGAAAGAGACAAAGCTATTTTTCTCACTGATTTCAATGCCAGAGTTGGATGGGACTCTAACCTCTGGAATGGAACCATTGGCAAAGGAGTAGGAAAAGTCAACTCCAGTGGTATCCTCCTCTTGACCAAATGTGCAGAACATGGACTCACCGTCACTAACACCATCTGTTCTGTCAGAAAAATGGGCACAAGACGTCATGGCAACACCCACAAGTTATGCATTGGCACCTGATTGACTTTGTCATTGTCAGTGTGCAGGATTGCAAAGATGACCCAAACTATGCTAAGAGCTGATGATTTCTGGACTGATCATTGTTTCTGCTGCAGCCATCATTTGGGACCCAGTTTGAGTGACATTACTGACATTGACTCATCCACTAAGTTGATCAACACTGAAGGACCCAAGCAAGCGAGACCTCTACCACTAGTTCCCCAATGAAAAAACTGTTGAATTCTAATCAACAATAATGGGAGAATGTCAACAGCATGTAGGGTGCCCTCAAGGCCACCATCATCAGTGCCTGTGATGAAAATTTGGATTTTCTACCAGGAAACATCAAGACAGGTTTGACTGACTGACTTACCCAAAAGTTGGATCACTTTGTGAAAGAAATCAAACTTCACGCTGTAGTTGAATCAGAACTGACAGAGCTAGCTTTTCTTTATTTAGGGCTATACTGTGATCACAGGGAGGATCTTATACAGCAAGGGGAATCACTCACTTGTCTGTTTCAAAGGAATCCTCCCCTTCTCTAAGTTTTCAAGCATTTTTATACTTAAGACAGATAAAGAGAAGAAAAATACAACCTTGAAGAGACTAAAACAAGTTTACTTACTTGGACTTCTGTGCACAGAGTAATAAGGCATAGAAGATTTTTTTTTATCTCAAAACATATAACTGAAATAAGCAGTATCAGCACTTCTGGTCTCTGTCTGTTTGTTTTTTCTAGTCAGGGAGGCCAGAAACTCAACTAAATTCACTCCTACATTCCCTAATTTATTTTTTTTTCCCTCAACAAGTTAGCCATTAGCCTTTCAACTTCCAGTTTTTCTTTTCCTTTACTTTCTGCTATTTCAACATACACATTATATACTTTTGTTTCTGGTTGATGGGCTATTCCTCATTTGCTTAACAGCAAAGTTTAAGCAACATTGAATTATCATAAACACTAGGCATACTCCAATAAAAACAACAAACAATATCAACAAACTATGAATGACAGTAGAACCTAAGGAACTGAAATAAGAGCTAAACCAAGAACTCAAATTCCAACTATCTGACTCATGCAATTTAGCTGCTTCTTTTCAAATATGTTTACTTTTAAATCTTGGATTTCTTCTGAATTATCGGGAATATAAGTACAATGTTCTTTACCTATTAAAGCATAGACTCCTCCTTTGCTGGCTAGTATATAATCTAACACATGTTGGTTTTGCAATGTCATTTGCCTTATTTCCTTCATTTCTGTATTTTATTTTATAAAAACTATCAGCAGCAGCATTATCTTTTCCAGAGATGCCGCAACTTCCTTTTATCTTGGACATTAGCTAAGCCTGAACCATAGCTGGGGAACATTATACCCCAAAAGTTTGTTTGTTTTCCTGCAATTTCGTGAACACTGTGAATTCATCCTTTAGGTAAGTAAATCCTGCCTTTAATAGTAAAGGCAGGATACGCTGCAGAGATATAGCATGTTCCTCTCCAACCGGAGGAAAGATTTTTATAGGTGTTATCTCCACACACAAAATAGTGACCAGCTAGTGCAGTATATCCACCTGTATTACAGCACAGGGATATCATCCATTGTAAATAATAGCCTGAAAATTGACTTGCAGGGGGTAGTTAGATATCCAGGAACCATTAGAAAACCAAGCCCCATTTATCTTAAATTCTACCTCGCACTTACTGACTCCTACTATAACATGAGATCCATTACAGGTCCAACAGAACTTTCCAGGGGTGGCATATGCTAATTGTACATAGTCAGACTGGTTGCAACTTACATTCTGCCAAGTTTTGTTTCCATGAAAAGCTGAATAATAAGGGGCTAACATCTGCGTTGCATTCAAGAGTACTAGTATCATGGGTATTCCTCCAGTAGAATAGATAGGGATATGACTACATACCCAACAACAAGAGACATTTAAATCTATCCCAATTTGATTAACTGAAGACAAGAACCTATTTTCATGAAATGATCTTCTTTGTCAGTGCAGAAGTGTAGCTTGGTTTACAGAGTTTCTCATAACTGGTAAGTCAAGTTCATATAAGATGGCACAAAAGGAAATACTGAGAACTATCCAAATCATGACTAACCAACTCCACCTCGGGAACCAGGAACTAGGTAGAGGCCTTTTTCCTCTCCTGAAGGGCATAGTGGTGTTGTTGGGGAACATCCTCTTTGCTCTGTAGTGGCAAATCCTCTTTGCCCATAGGTGCTTGGCTCACTACTGGTCTTGAGCTCTCCTGCTGGCAGGGTCTAGGCTCGCTACCAGTCTGTGGAGGCTGATTACAAGATTGATATGGAGGAGACTCTGGGTCTAACGGGGCTGACGTTTTCTTACTGTGTGAAGCGTGGATCCATATCTGGAGTCCTTGACACTTTATTGCAGTGTTGGTGGTCAGGAGTACCTGGAATGGGCCTTTCCAGCGATGGCTTTCGTTAATGGACTTTTATATGGACCCAATCTCCAGGCACGATAAAATGGCACGGCTCATCTAATTCTCTGGGGAGAGCTGCTTGTACCTGTGAATGAAAAGCCTTAACACACTCCATTAGTGCCTTACAATAGTCCAAAATAGTATCATCAAGTGAATGTATATCACAAAAGTGGGAGGCAACAGGTGCTGAGACGGGGAGCCTCATGGGTCTTCCCATTAGACTGGGATAAGCCCAGTCTTTCGGTTAGCAGTAGATCTCATACTCATAAGGTCTATGGGAAGTGCATCTGGCCACTTTAGGTGAGTCTCAGCACAAATTTTGGCCAGGTTACTTTTCAGAATGCCATTTTGGTGTTCCACTTGGCCCAAGGCCTGTGGATGGTATGGGCAATGAAAGTTTTGTTGGATCTGCAGGACTTTGCAGATTTCTTTCATTATCTGTCTAGGGATAAAGGAGTACCAAACTTTGGAATAAAGTCTCTGAGCAACTTTTTGCTTACAGTGATGGTGTCAGCTTTTGCACATGGGTAGGCTTCTACCCATCCAGAAAATATGCATACAATAACAAGAACATATTCATAAGAACAACATTTCTGCATTTGAATAAAATCTAATTGTAAATTTACAAATGGTCCCCAAGGTGGGGGGGGGGTGCTGCTGCCTTTGTTTTTACAGGCTTGACAAATAGGACAGGTGTGGCAGTACTGTTGAGCCACAGAAGGAAAAGTTGGAGCAAACCAATCAAGCTTAACAGCTTCTATCATCCCCCCTTGCTCGTATGTGCCATGACATGGTGTATGGGAGCAAAATGAAAAAGAAGGACCATTGGGGCCACCAGGCAGCTGGCTGAGGAGTGCCACAAATGGTCAGGGTGTAACAAACACCCAGCCAGTCTCCACGTATGTTTCTCTGGTTCTGGAGCCTGATGTTGGAGGAGGGCAACGTCGTGAAGACTTGCCAATGGAGACTGGTCAGTTGGAATAGACAAAAACACGGGAGTGGCCTGAGGAGTGGAAATAGCCGCAGCTTTGGCAGCAGAATCTGCCAGAGCATTCCCACGTGTAACATCATCATAAGGTTTCTGGTGAGCTTGGCATTTAATAATAGCAACAGCAGAAGGTAATTGTAAAGCATTCAACAAGGCATTTACATATGGACCATTACTAATTTTGGCACCTCCTGAAGTGAGGAAGCCTCTTTGTTTCCAAAGTTGACCATAATCATGTACAATACCAAAAGCATAGCGAGAATCAGTGTAAATATTAACAAAGGCACCAGAGGCCAGGGTGCAAGCCCTGGTGAGGGCCACAAGCTCAGCAACTTGAGCTGAATACACATTAGATAAGCGATAGCTTTCTATAACATCATATTGGGAACATACTGCATATCCTGCAACAAGGGAACCTTTTGAGTTTCTTTGACACAATCCATCAACGTAGAATACTAGAACTGGGTTTTGCAAGGGGTTGTCCTTTAGATCAGTGCAGGGCATTGTTAGGTAAGCAGTAACAAAAATGCAATCGTGGGTTGACCATCCAAAGGGGTAGGTAACAGAGAAGCAGGGTTTAAAACAGGGCACCTAGTTAGGGTGACATTTCCAGCAGAGAGAAGCAAGATTTCATATTTAGTTAATCTAGCATTTAAAAGGTGTTGGGTTTTTGTTTTTAGTAAAAGGGCTGCTACAGCATGTGGGACAGCAACAGTAAGGGGAGAACCTAATACAAGGGTGGAGGAAAGTTCAACAGTGATGGCAGCTGCAGCTACAGCTTGGAGACATGGGGGAAATCCAGCTGCAACTGGGTCAAGAGCAGAGCTATAATAAGCAATGGGACGGTGCTTGTCTCCATGTGTAAGTACTGCAAGTGCAAATCTGTCCTTTTCATGACAAAAAAGAATAAAAGGTTTAGTATAATCGGGAAGGCCTAAGGCAGGAACTTGTGACAGAGCTTGTTTAATAGAGGCAAAAGTGGCTTTGATTTCTGAAGTCCAGGGTAAAGGCTCAGGGGTATTAACAAGAGTCAGATTTTGCAATGGGTTGACTATAGAGGCATAGCCGAGTATCCACTGATGGCAGTAACCAGCCATGCCTAGGAAGGTACGCATTTGGGACACAGTAGTTGGTCTAGGGATTTAAAGAATAGCTTCTATTCTGGAAGAGGAAAGCAGTCGTTCTCCAGCAGAAATATCATGACCTAAATAGTGGACACAAGGAAGACAAAGGTGTAGCTTTTCTTTAGATGCCTTATGGCCTTTTAGGGCAAGAGGCGAGGAGAATTAAAGAATCAGTTTTACAGGCTTCAAGGGAGGTAGATGCCAAGAGCAAATCATCAACATATTGCACAAGCACAGAATTTTCTTTAAATATTATGTCATCTAGATCTTTTTTCAGAATTTGAGAAAAAAGAGAAGGGGATTCAGTATAGCCCTGGGGCAATCGTGTCCAGGTATACTGAAGTCCTTGATAGGAAATGCAAAGAGAAACTGGCTATCAGGGTGTATAGGAATAGAGAAAAATGCGGAACACAAGTCAACAACAGTAAAATAACAAGCATTAGGAGGAATACAGGCCAAGATAGTAGCTGGATTTGGTACAACAGGAAAAGTAGGTAAAACTGCAGAATTTACCGCATGAAGGTCTTGTACAAAGCACTAGGTATTCTTTCCAGGTTTTTTTACAGGAAGAATAGGCGTATTACAAGAGCTCTTATTCGGGACAATGATACCTTGCTTTAAAAGGGGAGTTATAATAGGGCGTATCCCTTCTTCAGCTTCTGGACATAAAAGGTATTGAGCAACTTTGGGTAAAGGCTTAGCTAGGTTTAATCTAATTTTTACAGGCTGGGCATTATGGATTTGTCCTACTTCATTAGCATGCTGGGACCAGGGAAACGGAGGGACAGCTTTTATGATTTCTTCTTGCAACACAGAAAGATCAGGGAACTCAGGCTCAGGAGGTGAGCTAGCTAAAGTGGCAAGTACTGCTATCTCATTATCACAAGGGGACATGTAAATAAACACCATTAGGAGAGCAATAGATAGTACAGCCAAGTTTACAAAGCAAATCTCCGCCTAATACATTAACAGGCGAAAAAGGACTAAGGAGAAAGGCATGTTGATCAGAAACAGGACCAAGAGAAACATGTAGTGGTTGGGAAACAGGATGAGGAACTATTTGATTTGAAATTCCTACAGCGTTTACAACAGCAGAGAAGAGGGGAGTTGTGGAAAATTCTTCAGCTCAGCTCCAAGAGTAGAGCGGCTTGCACCGGTGTCTACTAAACATTTTGTAGAGATGCCATTTATCACGCAGGAAATGAAGGGATCAATTTGATTAAGTGGGAGAAGTGGGGCTGTGATGATGTTACTGTTCCTCAGGCTGGCCTAACAGGAGCCTCCCTGATTCAGGACAAAGAATTGAGTGAGAGGAGGTGGTGGCGGGTTAAACATCATCTCCAGCTGGCCAGGCCAGTGAGGACATTGAGCCTTACAGTGTCCTGGTTGGCCACAATAATGACAATTGTCATTATTTTGGGACTGAAATCCTCCTTGTCTCATGTCACGACCATGTCCCCTGCCTCTGAACTGTCCTTGATGGAAACCTCGGCTTCTGCCCCTGCCTAAAGTCTGTAATTGTAATGATGTTAGCTTAGTTTCCATGGATTCCTTTTTCTTTTCCTGGCAGGTTGTACAATGGTTTGCAATGGTGACTAGTTCTGCAAGTGGCTTAGTCTGCCAACCTAAAACAATTGTGCACAACTGTTCCTGGACTTTAGAAAGAAGTCTGTGCACAAAAGTGGAAGCCACCACTTCTGGGGCAGTTTCAGTTGCATTTTCAATACCAGAATGTCTTTCAAATACTAGTTTCAATCAGTCCATGTAGTCTGCTGGGGATTCTCCTTTATTTTGTATACAGTTATATATTTTGGCCCAGTCAGTTTTCCTGGGGCAAATTTTAAGCACAGCCTCAAGAAGGCATCTTCGGGCATCTGCTAAGTGATCTCCTATGCCGGGGTCTTGAGTAGGCCAAGTACCCTGTGCAATGAGGCGGTTGCGCACCTCAGAGGGCAGAACACTTCTCGTTAATTGGTTCAAATATGCCCATGTTGGATTATAACATTGGATTACAGTGTCTAATTCATCTCTAAATTTTTGGGATTCCTCTCTGAAATTGGGAAATTGTTTAACAAGGTTTAGGAGATCTCCTGGGGTCCAGGAGACAGGGACTGTGATTGTAGTTTTCCCATTTGGACCTTGCCCTGGAAGTTGGCGTAAAGGCATAAGCTGAGCCTTTTTAGATTTTAAAGAAGGGGCTGGACCATACTGGGTACCAGACCTTAAACAGGAGGAGGGGGTTGAGATTTCAGGAGACAGATGCCATGCCTCCGGTGGACGTGGGCATGCCCCGGGGGCAGGTGACGGTTGTTGAGTGATAGTTTCCTGGTGAGGTGGGCTAATTCTGCTGGAAGAGCCTATTTGGTTACTTGGGACTTCTTCAGGTTCAGATTGTGCCTGGGGCCAATATGGGGATGGTACATTAAGAAAATCAATTATATCTTCTGCAGATTCATTCTCAGTTATTTGTGGATAAAGTTGTTTTGGTGCTGATGGGGGGGTCCCCGTCTGGTGCACTTTTCTGTTTTAATTCGTTTATCTGAGATTTCAGTTTCTCTTGGGAGTCCTAAAGACTCTGAACTTGAGATTCTTGACATCTTTTGAAAGCTTCTTCATACCAATCAAAAAATGTGTCCCACTGAGTCTGTGGTATATTACTACCTCTTAACTCAAGGTCTTTGTGGCGATGAACAATTTTACTTAAATCAAATGTTCACTCCAGGGGAAACTGCAAGCTAAAATCATCTCTGGTATACCAATTCCATTTGTCTAGAAACTTTATAAATGTTAATGCTATATTTCCAATAACACAGATTCCTAGATTTGCATTTATGTGTTTTAATTTCATAGACATTAGGGCTGGAAGGGACCTTGGAAGGTCATTGAGTGCAGTCCCCTGCCCCAGGGGCAGGAAGCCAGCTGAAGTCAAAGCACCCCAGCAAGATAAACATCCAAATGTTTCTTAAAGGAGTCCAGAGTAGGTGCTTGCACCACCTCTGGAGGCAGTCTGTTCCAGGCCTTGGGGGCTCAGATAGTAAAGAAGTTTTCCTTATGTCCAGCCTGAAATGGTCTTGGAGGAGTTTGTGGCCATTTGACCTTGTCATCCCTTGGGGCACTCTGGTGAACAGGCATTCCTCCAAATCCCATTGTACCCCCCTTGTATAATTATAGGCAGCCGCCAGGTCCCCCCTAAGCATGAGCTTTTCCAGGCTGAAGAGTCCCATGGCTCTCAGCCTCTCATCATAGGGCCTGTTCTCCTGCCCTCTGATCATGTGCATGGTTCTCCTCTGGGCTCTCTCAAGCCTTTCCACATCCTTTTTAAATTCAGGAGCCCAGAATTGGATGCAGTACTCCAGTTGTGGCCTCACCAAGGCCGAGTACAATGGGAGGATGACATCCTGGGATTTGCTTGAGAAGCATCTATGGATGCAAGCCAGAGTTTTACTCACTTTACCAGCTGCAATATTGCATTGGTGGCTCATATTCGTCTTGTGGTCAGTCATGACCCCTAAGTCCCTTTCAGCCATGGTGCTAGCAAGTGTAGCACTGCCAAGCCTATAAATGTGCTGTGGGTTTTTTTCCCCCAAGGTGGAGTACCTTGCATTTTTTGGTGTTGAATGCCATCAGGTTTTTGTCCGCCCATTTTCTAAGCCTGTCTAGGTTAGCCTGGATCATCAGCCTATCCTCTGGTGTGGACATTGTACCCCAAAGTTTGGTGTCATTGGTGAACTTGGCCAGTCCGCTTCTGATACCAATGTCTACATTATCAATAAAGAAGTTAAAGAGTGTAGGCCCAAGGACAGAGCCTTGGGGGACCCCACTGGTCACAGCGCACCACAATGATTTACTTCTGTCTATTACCACTCTCTGGGTCTGACCTTGGAGCCAATTCCCCAGCCATCAGACTGTGATGTTGCTGAGGCCACAGTTGCCTAATTTTTCTATGAGGCGATCATGGGACACCAGATCGAAGGCTTTTTTAAAGTCAAGATATGGCATCAATCTCTTCTTCCTTGTCCAGGTGATATGTCACCTGGTCATAGAAGGAGATGAGATTGGTCAGGCAAGACCTACACATAACAAACCCGTGCTGGCTAACCCTCAGGATGTTGCCATCAGCCACTTTGTCAAGAATGGTCTCTTTGATAATTTTTTCCAAGATCTCCTCCAGGATAGAAGTCAGGCTGATAGGCCTGTAATTCCCTGGCTCTACTTTCCTCCCTTTCTTGACGACTGGCCTTCTTCCAATGTCACTGGCCACTTCTGGAAGTGGCGTGGCTGCTTTTGCTGGCAGCCCCACTCCCCAGCCAGTGCTCGTAGGGGGGACACTGGTGCTCCTGCCTGCCCCCCTGCCTGCTTCCTAAACAGTGCTCTCAGGGGGTGCACGCCCTACGTGTTGCCACTGAAACCAGCAGATACTGGACTTTAAATAAGCAGATTTTAACAAACTTTAGGAACTGGTAGGCAGGATCTCCTGGGAGGCAAGACTGAAGAGTAAAGGAGAGCTAGCTGTACTTTAAGAAGCCCCAAGAGCACAAGAGCAAGCTATCCTGATGTGACTGACGAATGGAAAGCACAGCAGGAGGCCAGCCCAGCTAGACAGCAATCTCTTCAATGAAATGAAACTCAGAAAGGAATCCTACAAGAAGCAGAAACTTGGTCAGAATACTAAGGAAGAGCATAACAATATTATACAGGAGAAAATTACGAAGGCCAAGACAAAATTTGAGCCGGGGCAAAAAAGACAATAAAAAGGGGTTCTACAAGTATGTAAAGAATAAGAGGAAAACCCAAGAAATCATAGCTCTCTTACAGAATGCAGAAGGAAATCTAATTACCTAATGATGCAGAGAAGGCTGAAGTATTTAATACTTTTTAAATTTAGTCTTTACAAATAGTGGCAACTTCAGATGATTATTATAATTGGCAGCAAAGATAGGGAAGGTGACAAGCAGCTTAGAGTAATGGCAGAACAGAGTAAAGATTAAAAGGGAAGCTAGATGCTTTCAAGTGAGCAGAGCTGGATGAGATGAACCCCTAGGGTACTGAAGGAATTGGCTGAGGTAATTTCAGAGTTATTGGTTATCCTCTTTGAGAACTCTTGATCCTCCTGCTGCGTGCTCAGTAAGAGCAGGGTCTGACAGCAAGGAGAGGGCGAAGGAGCTGCTGGGGGAAAAGTTGTGGGGAAGCAGAGGGCAAGGGGCTACTTAACCCCCCAGATTTATTTTCCCTACTGTAGCAGTGGGAAGGGGACAAATTCAAGGCAAACCTCCAATTATTAGGTTGTATGCCTGGAAAGTTATAACAAATGTATAAGATGACCGCCCCAATTAGATTCTATATTGGAAAAATAGTATTCAAGTAAAAATGGTATTTATCCCTAGTGGACGGGTGCACTTCTATGAAATATGGATTTTTTTAAAAGAAGCTGTTTTAGAGTGATGAAAATGGAAATTTAAAAGAATGTGTCCACTAGTATGTGATACAAATACCAATAAAACATTTGACAGTTTCTGTGATCAGATATCTTCAAAGCAGCCCAAGAAGAAGGTATTATATTCTTCAGCAGGGGAAAAAAAATAAAATTCTGAAGGCTGAGAAACATAAGAATGTTTGGCTCAAATATTAACTTTTCAGACCATCATAGGCATCTGAAACAAACATCAGCCGGTGTATGTTCCCCAAATGTTCCTTATGTATACATCTGCTTTTTAAAAATAGTCCATCTTATTTATTATCCCTGTACTATAAATGAGAGGCTAGTGAATACTGTAGGTTGTTAGAGAGTGGTTTATTTTTCAATTCTGTCTGCATTTAAGACATGTGATCCCTTCCTGACTTTGCTTGCCTATTTTTTCCCTCTGTGTATTTTAGACTGGCCAGCAAATTGTGGAGTTGGATACTTTCAACCAAACATGGTGGGAAGAATTATATCAGGCAATGAAGCAAGGCCACATTCTTGGCCTTGGCAAGTTTCATTACAGGTACAAATGACAATCAAAACCTTACAGAGGGATACATTTTGCCGTCTTTCCTCAGCTCATCTGTGGACAGTGTTGATACTGGATCCTCAGTTCATCTGGATCTGTTGATACTGGACTGAATAGCAGTTATTCAAAGTGCATTTTAAGTATTTTTTTGTAACTGTGTCCAAGTACTGGACCAACCCTATTACCAATGAAGCCATGGTAAAATTATATATACAAATGCTTCTCAAACCCTTAAATAGAGGTTGTGGTCTAAGAATATATATGGAGAGTCTCTTGTGGTTGTAAAGTGTGTGTGTGTGTGTGTGGGGAGGGTCATCAATCCAAAAACCTGGTGAAAAACTATTTAAATTGGATTTTAGCCACCCAAATCCTGTCAAATCAATAATGCAATTTACTTCTTTACACATTATATTTAATAATAGGAGCACATTCCTTCTTAGAACAAATGTTAAAACTAAAAATTACATTGCAGTTTCAGAAGAAAATAAAATGTTTGAAACCAAACTGAAGACTTAGTTACAGAGGTGTATTCTCTGTATATCCTTTTTTTTTATTTCATACTTTTATTTACGTCTGTATGACATCAGTGAAGCTGCAGAACTTTGTCAGTGATATTTTCAACAGTTGCAATATCACTTGTTATACATCCAAATAAGGTAGATTGGTAATATGACTGGATTATTCTGCAAATCAGGCCTAGGCACCATGTTTTCTTCTTTATTCTGTTAGTCTTTTATATGCTAAAAGTCAAAGCCTGTAGCTCAGACAGTGCTCTATTCAAGGAGCTGTTGGTGCTTTCCAATTTTTCAGCCATTAAAAGATGCCCATATTTCTGCAGGTGGAAGCTGCGTAACAGAAGAAAATAGTTGTACTTATAAGAATTAATATTTGAAATGTAGCTGACATCTGAGAATTGGGGATAAGAAAGAGAAAACTGGTAAATGAAACACATTACATTAAGACAATCTGCATTAAACTAAGATTTACAAATAAAATGAGAAAGAGACTTCAGTACAATTTTTCCCCATTCTTATCTTCCAAATGAAGGAAAGACAGAGGAAAGAATCATCTAGAAATCCTATGTTGGTGCACCCACTAATATTTGGTTTAAATGTCACAGTCCTAGAGAAGGCTTCTTAGATTCCCCTTTGATTATATAGAGACATATTGGAATTGCTGGTAATATGTGCAATCCAGTACATGCAGTCATGGGAAAGTGCTGATCCAAGACTAGAGTGTTTAGGAGTGCACATTATGTTGAAAAAACCCAGAGAAAGCCTCAAACAAAAAGGTAGGAAGTTGGTATTTGTTTAACTTAATATGTCCCCGGTTTGGGGAGAATAAGGTGGCCATATATAGTTCAAAGGACAAATGGGAGAAATCCTCCATACCCAGACACTTAAAGAAGTTGTGTACTACTGTGAATAATCTGAATTGACCATATATTATACCAAATACAGTATTTTAAAATTACTTTGTTCCTAGCTGTACTTTAATTTATATGGTCAAAAGGAAAGATCAAAACTCTGACGGTTTTACGGTATGACTCAGTCCTGCTGAGAGAGCAACTAGAAGTGATTTTTTTTTTTTTTGTTAGATCCTTTATCACTTTCATTTGTCTTAACAAGTGCATTCAGGTTGTAGTATGTAGGAGAGAAAATACATACTGTTAAAATATACTACCACGTTGATGGAAGTTATCTGAATGCTTTGGGTATATGCTTACAGATGAATCGACATGGACATTATGCTGCCTCCCTTGTATAAATTTCAGAAGTAGATATAGCATAGTTATTTACTTCAGCTTGGCAGCTTTTTTCCACCACCAAATGCAATCATTTAGATGGGAATCTGCCTTTTTTTGATAAAGACCTCCCACAGGGACAGAATGTTAAGGTTTAAAAATCATTGGCGAAATGAGTAGATGTGCCAACATTTTCCTTAGTAGATTGATTCACACATCTCTAATTAAATTGAAAAGGGTTTTCAAGTATTCTTAATATCAACTTATGCAATAGGGCACCAGATGCAGTGCCCGTTATAGAGGAAAAGGGGATGTGCCATCTCAAGCAGGGAAGAAAGCTTACCTGCAACCAGACCACAGCAGGAAAGGCAGAACCATGTCAGGCCCAGAGAACTCGGGTGTTCCCAATGAAGCCCTGCCTGGATCCTGGGAGGACCTCACGAAGCAGGGACCAGGCAGATTGGCTCCCAGGGGAGGAGATGGCAGTTAAAAGGTTTGCGAGGGAAGAGACAGACCGGCCAGTGACTCTGAGGATTTAAAAGGCCAGAGCACAGAGGATTATTGTTTAACCCTCACTGGGACTGTGAAGCAAACCGCCCAGTGCAAGGAAGGGCAGCACAATGCCATCTCCCTAGGGATAATGGTGGCGGGAAAACAAGATGACGACAAAGGAAATTCTCGTGACCACGAGACTGCATTAGACAAAGACAGAGGAATGAAGCCCCCAAAGTGACATCAAGGGCTTGGGCAGCGTGACTGGGTAGTAGGAGCTCTGGGAAGACACTCCAGCCAGTATCCCGAGTCAACCCAAAATGTGCTCTTTTCCCTATCAGCTCTATTTTTCCATCAAGGCGTGGTGGGCGAGTAAGAAGAGCATCAAGAATATACATCAGGGACCTACAGCACCAGTGCGGTGGCCACAACTTATATAATGGGATTGGCTAGTCATCATTTGTTTATCTGGTCTTATTTTGATATTTTTGTTCAGTTGTTCCCCAACTTTGGAAGTTATTTTGCTCTCTTCTATAAACTGCCCTGAGCTTTTGTCAGAAAGGGCAGCATAGAAATAAATTCATAGATACAAATGGGCAAATAAATAGAAAGCTTAGTCAAGAGTTCATCCCCAGCATTGTGTGCACAGAAAAAATCATCCTTACCCCCAGAAAAAGCTCAGTTGGTATACCAGACAGGATGCAACAGGATCTGACATGTGAGAGGATGGAAGGAAGATGATATAAAAAATGAATTTAGTAGAAAAGCAGAAGCCACATCATGCTAGTTACAAAACCAGTATGGGACAAGAGTACTGCATTTACTCCAATAAGTTGACCCTGATTAAAAAGATGCACCCCCTGCCCTAGTAATTAGATTTAATATATGGGAAATTTGTAACTTTCCAGGCATAGAATCTAATTATTGGAGGTTGTCTTGAATTTGTCACCCTCCCACTGCTACAGTAGGGAAAATAAATCTGGGGGGGTCAGATAGCCCCTTTGCCCTGTTTCTCTCCTTTCACCCCCTCTCTCCTGAGCATAGAAGGGAGAAGCAAATTTGAAAACAATAACCTTGTAATTAAACACGGCTGTAAGAGCTTGCGTATAGTACCCATAGACTTACTTCATCCAGAATGTATGTATTTTGCCTTTTTTTAAACTGCCACAAGTTTTAGCACAGACACTCCATAAAAACACTTTGGCCCTTACTTGCGTATAGTACAAACTATGCCGGATAGTAGTCCAAAGCCAAATAGCTCATGATTTACCATGTAGATTACTGGGCTGGGCCCCACCAGAGTCAGTGTTTCAAACCATAGTGACCCCATAAATTTGGTGGAGAATAATTTGGTCTGCTTCCAAACTAGGAAAAGCTGGTATAATAGTTAAATACAATAACATGATACTGGCAGTCTAACTAGACAAATATACCAAGATTGTCATAGTTAACAGTAGGTTTTTTTTATTACCCATTGTTATGATATGGCCATCCCAGGGATGTCAGCGATGTCCTTAGGGCACTGTGACAGTGCCAGCTCCGCCCTATGGGTGCCTACTAATTTCACCTGCTACATCTTGCTGGTATAACTGATGAACTGGGAGGCTGCCCTCAAGTTGCTGCTCGGTTACAGTTCTGACAGACTCCTCTAAAACCTGTGGGTTGTCAGACCCCTTACTGGGTCCCAAACTCAGGAGGTGCCTTACAATACCACCCCCCCCCCCCACAAGACCTACGGGCCAGATGTGTGGTGTGGCAGGCCAGTAGGAGGTGCTCCTGCATTAAGCCACCCACCTCACTGCACCTGACCACCTTCCAGGCTCCGAGCGCCTCCCTGGGGGCGCCTCATGTCTGACCAACCTCCTTCCTGGAGCACACCCACAAGCCTGAGGGTAATGCGACCACCACCCAGAGTCTGGACTGATCTTGGCCCTCTGCCCCCTGGGAGGCACAGGCCTAGTAGTCTTTGAGGGGGTACTTGACCGACTGCAAGAACTTGGGGTGCTTCCCTCAGTCTGAAGCACAAATAGTGGTTTCCCTTAGTCAGCCGAACCAAGGGGACCCAAAGGCATAATCTAGACCCTCTACAAAGGCTTGGAATAGGGTACATGGTAGAGCAATATCAGAGAAATCCCTTAGAGCAAACAGTGGCATGGTAGCCTTTGATTATGCATCTGTGTTACTGCAAGCTACTCGAGATCTAGCTAGATATATAGCTTACTCACAAGTATCATCTAGAGGCAGGTGGAGATTTCCTCTGAAGGCAAGCAGTTCACTGACTACGAGTTTCAAGAGAGAGAGTGAGTGTCAGGTGGTCTAGCTTTTCTGAGAGTTCTTGTAATGGCTGCTCTCCCACCTCCTGGGCAGTCCTTAACTTATATAGACCTTATGACCTCATTTACCTGATCCAATGAAGGCCAGCAGCTGTTGGCTGCTAGCCAACCAATTTGAAATGCATCACTGGCTGCCAGATAGACTGGCAGGGTCTCTAGCCCCCTCCCAGTCAGGAATGTATCAGCTCAGGTTACATTGGCATTGCTTAGAACAATAGGGAGTTTAAGCCCCCACCCAGGTGTGTGAGGCCAGTCACATAGCTAGAGGGAGCAGGTTTCCCCCTCCCTCAGGAATGTATCAGCTCAGGTTACAACTCAGGGTTACCTGAAGCTGATGGGGCCAAGGGGTGTCTGCCCTTTGCAGTGACCATGGTAACCAAATTGTCAGATTGGTCATTCGCTTGATAGCAGTTTGGGGCAAGACAGAGATATAATTCAGCCATACTTCCCCCACGCCTTTAAAAGCTTGGGCACGTGGGTTCACAGAGCCATGGGTACAAGCATGTTTTGTCTGGAAGGGTCACCTTGCATACCTAAAGAGAGATTACATAAATGCATAAGACTGGTTATAACAACAATACACAGAAAACATTAAAGCATGTTGGGGAGTGCCTCATTCCCTTGCCAGAGCTCTCTTAAGTGGGCCTCCGAGCCCATCCGACCCACTACCCCAAGTCCTTTCATGGCAGGGCATTTGCTATCACATTCTGGCTTCCCTTGATGTGTTCACTGGTGAAGCTGAACTCTTGAAGTTGCCAGGCCCATCATTAAAGCTTGGCTTTGGTATTCTGCATGGTTTGCAGCCACTGAAGTGGGGCTTGGTCTGACAGGACAGTGAACTGCTGCCCCACAGATAGGGCCTCAGCTTGTTCAGCACCCTGACAATTGCCAAACACTCTCTCAATAGATGACAGTTCTGCTCCCAGGGGATTAACTTCTGGCTTAAGTAAACCACAGGGTGTTGCATCTCTCTGTGCTCTTGTAAAAGTAAAGCTCCTAGTCCTGAGTCGGCAGCATCAGTGGCTATGTAGAAGGGTTTATCATAGACCGGTGCCTTCAGAATTGGTTGTTTGATCAGGGTAGCCTTCAGGGTATCAAGTGCTTCCTGACACCCCTGCTTCCAGACCACTGGATCAGGGCTGCCCTTCTTGGTCAGCTCATGTAGGGGAGCTGCTGTCGCTACAAGTCCAGGGACAAGCCACCTGTAATATCCAGTTAGGCCAAGGAAGGCTCTGACTTGCTTCTTGGTTTGTGGGGGTGGCCAGTCTAATGGCCTCAATCTCATCCCACAGGGGAGCAATCTGACTTCCACCCATGCAATGGCACTATCTGAAGTGATATATTTGGGACAACTGACACTTTTTGGCTTTCACAGTAAGACCAGCTTGCTTGATCTTGCCCAACACAGTGGTCAGATGAATCAGGGGCGATTCAAAGTCTTGACTGAAGATGGTGATGTCATCGATATAAGCCATGGCAAACTGCTCACATCCTTGTAACAGCTTATTAATCAGTCTTTGAAAAGATGCAGGAGAGTTGTGCATACCAAATGGTAACACTGTAAATTCATATAGTTCCACAGGTGTGGTAAAGGCAGACTTGGCTATGGTGTCCAGATCCAGTGCCATTTGCCACAATCCTTTGGACAGATTAAGAGTAGAGATAACCTTGGCTGGGCCCAGGTGAACAAGCAGAGAGTCTGTCCTGGGCATAGGGTAAGCATCAGGGTTGGTAATAGCATTCAGCTTCCTGTAGTTCACACAGAGCCAGATAGTCCCATCCTGCTTCTGGACGAGTACCACCAGACTGGCCCAGGGACTACCTGAAGTCCAGATTATCCCCAACTCTCATCTCTGCAAGCTCCCGCTGTATTTCTTGCTTCACTTTCGCATTAACTGCATATGGTCTAGATTGGATAGTGCGATGGCTGTCCCTGTCTATACAGTGTACTGCCAGGTTCATTTTACCTGGTTTGTTGGAGAACGCTGTCTTAAGTCCTTGAGTGCTGCAAGTAGCTTGTCCTGGGAAGGCAGATGATCTGGCAGTCAGAGGTCCTCTAATCCTGCCTCTACCCAGTTACCATATATCACCGGCTCCTCTGGTGATCCTTCAGCTAAGGAAATCTAAGATAGCACATCACTTCTATTAAAGTATGGTTTAAGCATGTTCATGTGTACTATTTTAGGCTTTTTGTTTGACCTGTTCCTGGACATGACATAGGTCACATCATCCAGCCTGTCCAGGATAACCTGGGGACCTTCCCAAGCTGCTTGCACCTTGTCTGTTTTTAGTGGCAGGAAAACCATGACCTTATCACCTCGTTCAAAGGTATGTAAGCAAGCCTTTTCATCATACCAGACACTTTGCTTCTCCTGGGGCTGGGCCAGGGAATCCAGTGCCACCTTCATCATGTCAGTTAGCTTCTGATGAAAGCTGAACATGTAATCTACCATGAAGGTCTTAGTGGAAGTGGTTTTGCCTTCCCACTCTTCTCTCACCAAATTGAGAGGACCCCTAACTTGCCTTCCAAACATTAACTTGAATGGCGGGTACCCATTGGACTCCTGGGGTACCTCCTGGTAGGCAAAGAGAAAATGCGAAAGTTTCTCACCCCAGTCATTGGGGTTAGAGTCTACATAAGCCTTTAGCGTGCCTTTCAAGGTCCCAGTGAACCTTGCTACAAGCCCATTTGTCTGAGGGTGGTAGGCTGTAGCACTCCCACAAGCACTTCACCACCTCAGCCAGGAAGTTCACACCCCTTTTAGTCAGGATCTCAGAGGGGAAACCCAGCTGAAAGAAGATCTTGGTCAGGGCTTCAGCAACTAGAGGTGCCTCAGTGGAGGCAAAGGCAATTGCCTCCAGGTACCGAGTTGCAAAATCCACTAGAGTCAAGATGCACTTCTTCCCTCTGAGTCTTATGCCTCAGTGGGCCCATAATGTCTATACCCACTCTTGGAAGGGTTGATCAATGATAGGATCCTCTATAGCCCCTCCCTTTCTCTTGTCCCCACTTTTGCCCATCTAGTGGCACATCTCACAAGATCTGCAGTAGTCAGTCACATTCTGGGCAACTCTGGGCTAATAAAAATTCGCTTGCAGCTACTGGCATGTCCATTCCCTACCCATGTAACCAGCACAAGGTAAATCATGAGCCATGGAAAGCAATTGTTGCCTGAACTTACGAGGTACTATGAGCTGGCGACAGGGCTCCCAGGTCTCGGCACAGTTCTTCAGTACCCACAACCGATACAGAAGTCCCTTATCCCAGACCACCTATTCCCTCTAATTTGGGGTGAACTCTGTCTCTGGCTCCTAAGCCATCTGCCCGAGTCTCTCCAAGCTGGGGTCCTCTAGAACCTCCTATTTGAACTCCTTTTTCCCAGCTAAGCAAGTCAGCAGGGAGTTCTGGTAAGAAGTGCACCTTTACCTACAGGGATGTCCTCTAACTTCTCCCTGAGAATCTCAGTTTCCTCCACTGACCCGGCTCCTCCCTGGGGCTGCCACTTAACCCAACCTTGAGGTTGCCAGTTCCCTCAGTGGCTGGTGGATGGTTGCAGTTAGGGGGAGTCTCTCCCTTCCCCTCCTCTGCAGCCAATTGGGTGACCATGCCCTACAAAGTTTCCAACCCTCCCACCTTAGCCTTTCTGCTCTGTTGATGACTCACCACATTAACACAGTAGGGCTCTATGAAGCGGTCCCCCACGCTTTGCAGGTATTCAAGCTCCATAACATCCTGCCCCACAAATATGGGGACAGGAGCCTCTTCTGCAGCCCTGCCACTGCACCCTTGCTGGCACTGGGCTGTCCACTGCACCCTGCACCCTCACTGGTGCTAGGCTTTCCATGCTGTAGTGTGCCCCAATGAGGCCTCCTCCTCCCCAGTAGCTTAGTGCACCAGTCTATATAACAATAGAAGACACAAGCCCCTGGGCTACAACACAACAATACCCTGGGGTCCGCACTCTATCCCTTTTAAGGCAAGCTTCTCTCTCAGTATAACATGCCTCCCACCCACAAGTACTTATGAGCTCCTACAGCCTTTTAATCCTACCAGCTTCAGAACAGACAGTCAAGCATCTCCAAATAGCTATCTCTATAAAAACACCTTCCCCCTTGGCTGCTGCTAAAGAACTAACCCTTGAATCCCAGCCCAGGGCCCTGCCTCCTCCTGGTCAGCTGACAAGGTGCAGGTGCAGGCAAATTTCCTCATTTGCCTAGTGCCACGGCAACCTGCACTTGTGGGGGTTCTACCTGGCTCGTAGGGCCCTCTCTCTAGGCAGTTTCTGCCCTTAAACGAGCAGGCACACCTGTGACACCCATTTCTCAATTCACATTTGTTAGCTGACCCATATGTCTTTCAAAATGACTCTTTTAGTTGCATTTTACAAAAATGCAGGAGCAAATGGACTTTCTTCTCCCACTCCACGCAACTGCTACTAACACAAACTGCACAGTAGAGGGCATCATCACATGGTCACCAACTTTTCCACTCACATCTAAAAATGAAATCTCATATTTATGTAACTTCTATTATTTTCTTTATTTTTATGATCTAGTTTCAAACAAGAACAAGCAAGAGATTTGTTCATGTCTGCGGTGGAACTCTCATTCACAAAAGATGGATTCTCACTGCTGCCCACTGCTTTCAGAAGTAAGTTCTACACTTAGAATCTTTGTTTAAATTCCTGAAGGGTTGAGGGATGTATCTTTGTGAACAGTTTCCACCAAAAGAAATGAATATGGAATTAGGCACATTCTCTACTTGAGTCCCTAGAAAATACATACATGAGATCTGACAGAAATTGATCAAGAAAAATTGTTCACATTGGTGAGAGCTCTTAATCTAGACATTACCATGGTAAAAACAAAAGAATCCATCTAACCAGAGGATATGTTAGGAAAACTTACTGAACTGCTGTAGAAATGAGTTCAAAAGATGTCTGCTTTTGTTACTGGGACTGAAAAGAAAGATCAAAGGAAGGAAAGATTAAAAAACAATGAACATGATCTTCTGTGATTTTTAAAGCAATTGTGTTTCTATTATTAGTATTCTACACTGGTTTTCAATCACCAAAAAGCTCTATGACTCTTTCATATGATACAGAAAGTGGCTCATTCCTGTATCTGGTAAAGTTTTATTTAATAATTCTTACCCTGTAAGAAGCATTCTATTCCTCTGTAAATATGTCATACATCTGGTAATTTCCCTTTGCAAATAAATGCAATATAGTTTTTAATTTTGTACTAGAGCAATCATAAGGTGAAAGATAATGTCAAGGATATTATAAAGTAGCAAAATGAAATTAATGCAATGGAGCTTAATGAACAACAAATTATAACAGTTATTCAATAAGAGCAGGCTAAATAAAGTTTATGAAAAACACTGAAGTATATTCCGAGCCATATGCCAGGTAGTATAAGGGTGAAATCACCTCACTACAAAAATCCTGTCTAAAACCCTCATGTCATTTAAGATGTTGAGTAGCAGTTTGACGGATTCAGTTGATTCAATATCTTAGGAAGGCCATGCAGAAAGTAGGGGAGAGTAGGACCTTTTAGTGATTAACTAGTTTAGAAAGGAATTAGCTTTTGTAAGGAACAACCTACTTCAGATTATATGACATCCATGTGAATAATTAAGTCAATGTAAAACATTAGTTTATTTTTCTTTCACATAGGCCTATTAAATACTTCTGTTGAACCTGCTAAAAGTGATAAATTATTTTGTTCTTCACTGAACCTGTATTACAGCTTCCATCTTTGCTACTGTCAAATAGTAAACAAGCTACACTGATTGATTTCTAATCTCCTTTTGCAATAGGATCTTGCTTTTTATCCATAAATAACCCTTTGTCTGATTTAAGCAGACTATTTTGTACTTCTAAAGAATGCCATTATAAATTTGAATACTTTGATCTGATTGTCACATAGTTGGAAGTAAATGGCACCTTCAGCTCAACCATGGTAGTGCAAGGATTAGTACCTATTGCACATAGTCACAAAAGGTAAAGAAGACCAATACAAAAATGGCATTGAGTTTGGTTTACTGAAGGTCTGTGTTACCTGAATTCTTTTTAGGGAAAAGGAAGATGTTGAAAAGTGGAGAATTCTTCTGGGAAAGCACAGCATTAACCATGCTGAATCTACAGAAAGGGTCTACCATGTGAAATGAATTTATCGGCATGAGTAGTTTCGCTATCCTCACCTGAATGAGCTAGACTATGACATCGCCTTGGTCAAGCCTGTGGAAGACATTGTAACAAACCATTTTATTCACTATGCCTGTCTGCCTAAGAGAGACAGCTTTCTTCGTCCAGGACATTTCTGCTGGGTGACTGGATGGGGGGACATACGAGGTATTTTTGGTTCCATGGTGTTGGAGGTTAGACTCTGTAAGTGTGTGGAGGGTACCTGCCTCTTGGAGAATGTTCCAGTGATATATAGAAGGACTGTATAGCCTCCATGGCACTGTCCTTAAGCAGAAGAGACAGAATACCTCCTTATGTCATGATGAGACACGTACCTGGTGTAACAACCTGTCTGGAATTTGGCTTTTATTTTCTTAAACAGTGCAACTGCTAGTATTTTAGAGGTGCTCTGATATATCAGTCCATAATGGATCGGCACTGATAAAAGGAAAATCAACATGATCGGCAATTGGGTTTTTTTGGCTGGTGCAGCTGATGAATGTCACTGATTAAATGAGGTGTGCATGTGCGCAGCTGCAGCATGTGCATGGCCAGGAATCCAGCCCGGTGGCCTGAAGAGCAGTGTCCGGCTGGTAAGTCTGTGGGGGGTAGGGAAGGGTCATGGGGGGAGGGAAAGAGTTGGGGGGGGTCGAGGCCCCCACAGTGAGAGGGGGGGAGAGAGTGGGGCTGGGACAGGAGCGGGGCAAAGGCAGACTCTGTCCAGCTGGGGCGAAGCATGGGATGGAGCTGCAGGCAGCTCGTCCAGGGAGTGTTGGGGAGAAAGGATGTGCAGCTCCCCACCACTGCACACAGTCCAGGGAAGGCATGGGGGCCATGTACCCCCTGGATTTATGCACAGGGTAAGGACAGGCTGTCCACTGCAGGCTCAGAGCCGGGGGCTGCACCAGCCTCTTCCTGGAGGTGGGGTTGGACTGGGGCTGTGCTTGGAGTGGGTGGGACAGGCAGCAATGGTGCTGAGAGGGGGGACAATGGAGTGGGCTACAGCCATCCCAAAATTTGCCACAACTCCCCACTCCCAGCACCACTGCTGCCCACCTTGCCCCAGCCCAGCCCACCCACTGGTAAGAGATTGGTGCAGCCCACATCCCCAAGTCTGTAGCAGCAACCCACCCTCACCCCACGCACAAATCTGGGGGGCACATGACCCCTATGCCTTCCCTGCACTACATGTAGTGGCAGGGACGTGCTCACCCCTCCTGTGGCCCTTCCCCACCTCCCACCCCCTCCAAACAAGCCACCCTCATCTCCACCCCAACCCGTCAGGGTAATGCCAGCCCCAGCCCCATTCCCTCCCTCACCATGGGGACCTTGATCTGCCACCCCACCCAAGCCCCTTGCCCCCAACAGACTTACTGGCCATGCGTTGGTCTCCATGCTGCTGGGCTACGTATCGGCAATCAGATGGGCCAATCTGGCTGGTTAATAATCAGCCATCAGTATCAGCCAAAAATATTTTTATCAGTGCACGCCTAATTTATTTGTATTGTGACAGAACTTACAGCTAGGGACAGGTGTTCATTTTCTGGGAATCCCAGTGTTGGAAATTGTGAAAAGAGGGGTGGTTGTGGGAGGGCATACATACAGGCATTCTAACCCCCTGGCTGGAGAGCAACAAAGTTGCTTCAAAGGTGAGCTCACTAGCCAGAGGGCAATAGGGTGTTGCTCCTTTGCTCCCTCTGCCTCCATAGAAGACAAAAGGCATCATCCATATGAGTATCAGCTGGACATGGCTGCAGGAGAGAGACACTCCCGGGGAGTGGGCATGCTTCCTGGACCTGTTCCTCCCCTGTGAGTGAAATGGGGCTGTGTTCACATCCTCAGCTGCTGGGTCTGTGGCTGGTCAATCACAGTCATACTGGTTTTGTGCAAGGGCCCTGGGCATTCCCTGTGGATTGATCTGTCCCAGGTGTCTCTTGGATGGGTCAAGCCATGAGGAAATGCCTCATAAAAAATAGAGTGGAAGGGACCTCAGGAGGTCATCTAGTTCAACATCCTGCTCAAAGCAGGGCCATCCTCAACTACATCCAGGGAGGGCTTTGTCAAGCCAGGCCTTAAAAACCTCCAAGGATGGAGATTCCATCACCTCTCTAGGTAACCTGTTCCAGTGCTTTCTTTATCACCCTCCTAGTAAGAGTTTTTCCTAAAATCCAACTTAAACCTCCCTTGTTGCAACTTGAGACCATTGCTCCTTGTTCTGTCATCTGTTACCACTGAGAACAGTCTAGTTCCATCCTTGTTGGAACCACCCCTCAGGTAGTTGACGGCTGCTATCAAATCCCGCTCCCCCCAAGTCTTTTCTTCTGCAGACTAAATAAACCCTGTTTCCTCAGCCTCTCCTCAGAAGTCATGTCCCCCAATCTCACCATTTTCATTGCTTTCTGCTGGACTCGCTCCAACTTGTCCAAATCCTTTCTATGGTGGGGGGCCCAAAACCAGACACAGTACTCCAGATGTGGCCTCAACCGTGCAGAATAGAGCAGAATAATTACTATCCTCAATCCTCCAATTTGTCTGGGTCACTCTGAATCCTAGCCCTATCCTCCAGTGTATCTACTACACCCTGCAACTTGGTGTCATCCACTAACTTGCTCAGGGTGCAATCTGTCCCATCTTCCAGATTGTTAATGAAAATATTGAACAAAACATCCATAGAGCCACTTTTCTTATCATAGAAGGCAGTCAGGTTGGTCAGGCATGACTTGTCCTTGATGTATCCATGCTGACTGTTCCTAATCACCTTCTTCTTCTCCAAGTGCTTAGAAATGGATTCTCTGAGGACCTGCTCCATGCTTTTTCTGGGGACTGAGATAAGGCTGACTGGTCTGTAGTTCCCCAGATCCTCCTTTTCCCTCTCTTAAAGATGGGGACTATATTTGCCCTTTCCCGATCATCTGGGACCTCCCCCAATCGCCACAAGTTTTCAAAGATAATGGCCAAGAGTTCTGCAATACATCAGCCAACTCCCTCAATACCCTTGGATGCATTGCATCCGGTCCCATGGACTTGTACATGTCCAGCTTTTCTAAATAGTCCCTAACCTGTTCTTTCACCACTGAGGGCTGCTCATCTTCCCCACAAACTGTGCTACCTGGTGCAGTAGTCTGGGAGCTGACCTTGCCTGTGAAGACTGAGGTAAATAAAGCATTGAGTACTTCAGCCTTTTCCTCCTCATCTGTCACTAAGTTTTCTCCCCCATTCAGTAAGGGACCCACACTTTCCCTGACCTTCCTCTTGTTCCTAACTTACTTGTAGAAACCCTTCTTGTTACCGTTCACGACCCTTGCTAGCTGCAACTCCAACTGCGCTTTGGCCTTCCTGACTTCATCCGTGCATGCCTGAGTATATTCTTATACTCTTCCCAAGTTGTTTGTCTAAGTGTCCACTTTTTGTAAGCTTTCTTTTTTATGTTTAAGTTCACTGAAGAGCTCTCTGCTAAGCCAACCTGGTTGCTTGCCACATTTGGTATTCTTCAAGCACATCAGGTTTGTTCAGTAAGATTTCTTTATAATACAACCAGCTCTCATCGACTCCTTTCCCCCTCAGGCTGGCCCACTCCCACTGGGCTCTGCTGATCATCCCATGGCTTGATGTGTCCCAGGGACATATGGGATAGGTCAAACTATGGGGAAAGTTTGAGCCATGGTTGGAGGGGGGATGTGGAAGAGTACAGGGAATGCCTTCTATCACTTGCACAAACATAAGATGACCTGTTGGGGGGGAATTGGCACCATGGCATAAACAACTCCATAACTCCTGGAAAAATCTAGGCTTTGTCCAAGCAGAGGCAACAAGGGCCCTTGAAAGGCTTTCTGAAAGTTTGGCACTGGGTGGGCCATTGGGGAGATGGTGCTCTCTCTCCCCCCGAGAGAAATATACAGTTGTTAAAAGTTGCACTAGAAAACTTGAGAGAGAAAACTTCCTGATTTGAACTGCTCTTTTTTTGTGAAAGACCCAATTTGCTTGCATGAAAACCCTTTTGAATGGCTGTATGCCACCTTTTGGTGTCGGGAGAAAGGTGCTTCTTCCAGCATAAATGTAACAACTCTCCATAGCCTAGGAGTCTCAGTTATACAAACCCAGAAGAAGCTGATGGTCCCTGCTTCAAGCACTTTACAATATATTTTGTAGGAGCTGGTGGTTAAGTGCGTACATACCTGGATATTGGCACAACAACTCCTCAGTTAGTTTAAGGTTTTCCCTTGGTTTTCTATACTTACTTTTTTATAATTAGATATTGCCTTGAGGTTCCAGTCAGGATCTGTGCCACATCTGTGCCAAGCATATTACTAACGTATTGAACTTGAAAGCCCTATCCCAAAGATCTTGCATACCAAATTATGCCTATGCCATATTGATAACCTTGGAATTTCTTTACCTAGACGAGGTAAAGCAAATGCAAACCTCTTGTTATGAGCTGTCATGCCATGGCCCTGCCCTAAAGGTGTAGTTAGATCCTTTTATAACAGAATATTATAATTTCATATTGTGAGAAATGTAGCTTCATAGTGTGTTATGTTTGTGGAATGGATGACAAAATTAACGTTAATTAGTTAAAAAAGAAAGCATGGGGGGAATCCACTCCTTTAATACAAAGACCAAGATCACAAAATTGTATACATGAATGCTGTTAAGTGGCCTTTGAAATGTTCACAACAAATTTGGAAGTGTTCTTCATGTACACTTTTCTCATCTGTTTTATCTGTTTAAGGTGGGAATAAAAACCTGACTTTGTCTAGAGTTTTGAATCAGGCCAAGTTACCAGTCATAGATTTCAACACATGTCGCCTGCAGAAGTTTTGGGGAGACAGAGTCCGACAGTCGATGATCTGTGCTGGATTCAGGGATGCTGGTGGACCTCCTGCTGCCTGCCAGGTACAAAAAAATCAACTGCTAATTCAAACTCTATAAAAACTTCAGGGTGTTAAATTCAGCTACCAGGCAGTTTTGGGATTTTCCACAGAATTGCCTGTGGCTGCCTCTGTCTTCCAGAGTGGTGTTCTCTGTGAAGCTGCATATGCAGTATTCTTCAAGTTTCACTGGTATAAGATGGAGCACCTTTCCGCTTAAGGGGTGCAGTTCAATACACAAGACAAGGGCTGTTGAAACTTCTCTGTTGAAAGCAAATTAGATATGTAGCAGTGTTAGAAATAGACGCACCTGAATGAATAGGAAGGGCTGCCCTGCAGAGGAACAGAGTGCAAAGGGACAGAGTTTGTCCCAGAAGGGACACTGTTTGCCCTGAGGGCGAGTGAAGCTTTTTTGGAGGTAGCCCTCTTGCAAGTGGGAGGAGTGATGTAACCTCAGCAGAGTTTTAATGAGAGACCTTAGGAAAAGTCTGGGAAGAGTCCTGGCCTGGGATTGGCTGAGAGGCTTGGTTAAAAGAGGGGAACAGTTTTCCCTGGGGAAGAACAAAGGGGAGAGAGACTGGGTGAGAGACAGGCTGGAGACCAGGGAAAGGATCTTCCCACAGCCATCTCTCCAACAGCCCGTGGCAGAGCCCTGCAGATGTAGCAAATAAATCCTGTAAATAGTTTTATAAGGGTCTGCAAGGTTGTTTGATTGTAAGGGGAGGCTTTCCGCTTGGGTACCCTGCAGCAGCTACCCAGGGAGCTTACCCCAGGGTCCCACTATTTAGGTGAGGGTGTGTGGGTAGTGTCACGCCCAGGGTTACAGATATGATTCTTGGTGAGACAATAGTGACACATTATGATTGTTTTGTGTCAAATGATAGGAAGCACTTGTTGGTTTGATAATCTACAATGTCAAACTTAATTTAATGATTATTTCTTACAGGGAGATTCAGGTGGATCACTGGTTTGCCAAACTGGAAGAGAAAAATGGGAAGTGCATGGTGTAGTTAGCTTTGGACCTATTGGATGCAAAGCAGAGAACAAGCCCAGTGTCTTTACCAGGACTTCTGCTTTCATTTCCTGGACTGAAGCAATCAGGATCCAGGATCATTTTTTGTAAAAATAAGAAGTAAAGTTGGGGGCTTTGGGACAATTAAAATCTTGAAATAATAAATACAGGATTCTGTGCTTACTTGTAACTTTGAGGCTAAATGCTGGTGGTGAATGAGGAAGATAAATGAATCTGTAGTACTGTCCATTTGTATCCCCCACTTAGAGGGTTTACAGGAAGCTAGCTGCTTTCTCATCTTTTCTCTTTCTCAGTTTATTTTCTTTTTTCTTCTTAGATGACCTCAGACTCTTCCTTCTCCCTGCAGTGTGGGGGCATTACCCTACACTGATGAGTCTTCTCCCCCTCCCCCTGTTCTGTGAGTGCAATAGCAGAAGGAGTAAGATAGAGCAGACCAAATAATATTGGAGGAATAAAAAAGGTACCCCTAGTAAAACTCAGGGCAAGTTCAAAAGCCATGGGTCTTTTTGCTCAGTGGTGACAGCTAATTAGCCATGTTAAAGCCAGGTGGAAGACAAAGCAGGGTAGCACCTCTTAGTGCTCTGTTCAGTGCTGTTAAGCAGGAGTCCCTGTATCTTACAACAGGCTTGGACGAACTCTGCCGCCATAGGTACAGTGACTGCCTAAGGGATCCAACTGCAAGCACCGGCATCTCCTCCTTCAGGACATACAAGAAGTGCCAGGAACTGGGGGCTGCTCTGGGGCAAGAGCTCAGCAGGGAGCTCATCCTGCAACACCCGTGAGGGAAGGAGGGAGATCTTTGGGGTAGGAGAGGAAAAATAATGACTGCAAAAGGCTAAAACTCCCAGGCCGGGTGTGGAAACACCTCCGATGTCTCTTGCTTCATTTCTATCGCCCCAACTCCCAGAGAAGTTAAAATCCAGCCGGGGGGGAAGGGGGCAGGGGCGTCATTTCCAACTGTCCCCACGACTGGCTGGCGCAGGCTGTTTCCTGCCTCCTCGCTTGGAGATCAGGCCCCTTCTTCTCCCCATTCGTCTCTTCCTTCCCCCACAGCGGCCGAGCATCTCCCGGGAACGGGCCGCCACAGCCTCCAGCCCGCCAGGGGGCAGCCGCCCCGCGCTGCGCCGCAGTTCTCGCGAGAGCCGCGCCGGCCCACGGTCTACGCTCCGGCCCTGCAGGACGAGTTGCCGCTGCCGGTGAGTGTGGGCAGCTTTGGGACCGGGGGGAGGGCTCCGGGGGCTAGCCGAGAGGCAAAGGGGGAGAAGGAAACTGCCCCGCGGCACCGGCATCGGCTTGGGGAACCCTCGTCCAGGCCCCGCGCGGGGCAGCGTCGCCGCTACCCGGGTGTGTCTGCGGCCCCGGCCCCGTGGCTCTGCCCTCCGGTCTGCTCTCCAGCGCCGACTCTGCCCGCTCCGCTCCCCGGGAACAGCTCCGGCCCCACGCTCGCGGCCCAGGCCCCCGAGCCCTGCTGCTGCCCAGGCCGGCTCTGCAGTTGCGGCTTCCCTGGAGTGCGCAGCTGCAGCCTGACTCCGGGGCCTCCCAAGCTGCGGGGAGCCGAAGAAACAGTGTCCTGCTGACAGCCCCGATCGCTGTTGGCTTTTAGCGATGAGTGCTCCGTTGGCTCAACAGTAACCGCCAGGTCCTTCCCTGCAGTGCGGCTCGGCTGCTTGTCTGTGTACTGTTGTTCTGTCCCCAGTGCAGGACTTGGCACTAGTCCTTGCTGAATTCGTTCTGGTTTAGTGCAGAGCACTTGCCCAGTCCATCCAGGTCGTTCTGGATCCCCGGCCCTCCAGTGTCTGCAGCTCCACCCAATATGGCACCAAACTTCACAAGTCAGCTCAGTGTGTACATGGCCCCATTGTCCAAATCATTAATAAAGATGTGGAGTAAGATGAGACCCAGAACAGACCCCCAGGAACCCCACTTCATAGCTTCTCTCAACCAGATATTGAGCTGTTTGAACCCAGTGATCCAACCAGTTCTGTGCCTGCCTTGCCGTACTTTCATCTACTCTGTATTTCCTTTGCTTGTTAGGAACCTCGTGGGAGACAGCTGAAGAAGTCTTGCTAGAGTCAGGGTGCATCAGATCCGCTGCTTTCCCTCAACCACAGAGGCTATCGTCTTATCGTAGAAGGGAATCAGGTTGGTTTGGCATGACTTGCTGTTGGTGAAACCAAGCTGGTTTCTTTGGACTTTCTCTTGACATACTTTATTGCCTTTTATGTCCCTTTCCACTTGCACCTAAATTGTGCCATGGCTTTACTAGTTTTCTCTTTGCCTGTACATGTGATACTCTTCTAGTAATATGACTGATTTTCCACTTTTTGTAGAATTCCTTTTTGAGTTTCAACCTGAATCTATTTTCCCACACCTCATGTACTTCAGTCTTGAAGGGAAATACCTTTTGATTTTCCTAGCAAGATCTACCTTTAAAGATCCAATATTAAATTCAAATTATTTTAACTAATCAGTGTCTCTGCCAGTAACCAGTCTTGAGTTATATGCCTTAACACGATATACTTAAAAGATAAGTATATCTTTTAAAAAGGAGGGGGTTTTTGGGTCCTGTTGCATCTGTTTTTGCCACATCTATATCATGCAGTGTGATAACTCTGCATGTGCCCTGTTTAACTGTAGTTCTGTCCCTGCTCAAAGTTCTGTTTTTTGAGGTACAGTGCAGGCTTTTGTAACACATTGCACAACTTGACCACAGCATTTCTGCAGTGGGGATGCAGTGCAGCCTTAATGCAATGGAATGGAGCAAGATGGACATAATGTTGGAGTAGAAAGTACCTTAACAAGTGTATTTGGTTTGATATGTAGTTTCTTATTAATCTGCCATTTGTTGACTTTGCCTTTAAATAATTAAGTTAATAAGTTGAGGGAGATGGAGTTTTCATTTAATTTGCAAGACATGAAATGCAAGACATAGGATGGAGTGCACCCTCAAGATGACACCAATGTGGGGGAGTACTTGATACGTTGGAGGGTAGGGCTAGGATTCAGAGAGACCTCAACAAATTGGAGAATTGGACCAAAGGAAACGTCATGAGATTCAACAAAGCCACATGCAAAGTCCTGCTCTTAGGACAGAAGAATCCCATGCACTGGTACAGCCTGGGGACAAACTGACTAAGCAGAAGCTCTGCAGAGAAGGACCTGGGGGTTACAGTGGATGTCAAGCTGAAGATGAGCCAACAGTGTGCCCTTGTTGCAAAGAAGGGCCTACTGGGCTGCACTGATAGGAGCATTGTCAGCAGATTGAGGGAAGCGATTATTCCCCTCTATTTGGCACTAGTGAGGCCACATCTGGAGTACTGTGTCCAGTTTTGGGCCCCCGACTACAGAAAGGAAGTGGAGAAATTGGAGAGAGTCTAGTGGAGGGCAACAAAAATGGTGAGGGGGTTGGGGGACATGACTTATGAGGAGAGGTTGAGGGATCTGGGCTTATTTAGTTTGGAGAAAAAAAGACTGAGGGGGGATTTAATGGCAGCCTTCAACTACCTAAAGGGTGGTTCCAAAGAGGATGGAGCTAGAGACTGTTTTCAGTGGTGGTGGATGACAGAACAAGGAGTAACAGTCTTAAGTTGCAGCAAGGGAAGTTTAGGTTGGATATTAGCAAAAAACTTTCTCACTAAGGGGGTACTAAAACACTAGAACAGATTACCTAGAGAGGTTGTGCAATCCCCATCCTGGAAGTTTTTAAGATGCGGCTAGGCAAAACTTTGGCTGGGATGATCTAGTTGAGGATAGTCCTGCTTTGAGCAGTGTTGGATGAGATGAGCTCTTGAGGTCCCTTCCAACCCTTATTTTCTGTAATTCAATGAAATGGAGACCACTAAATGTTTCTCTTCAGGTCCCCTGTAAACAATCAGATCCAGCAACATGATTAGTCAGTTTGTAGTAAAGGCTTTGTACTAATTGAGTGTGAACATACAGCTGTGCCTGACCTCTGTTTCTTTTCACAGCATACAAGGTTTAGTGACTTTGAACTGTCAGAAATATCCATCAGGTTGGTGGGTAAATAAATAAAGGATTTATTTTTCTAATCTAGAGCTTCAAGTAGAAAACACTTATAGTAATTAAGAAATAATCCAAGCAAAACCAACTAGCCCTGTCTTGTGTTGTGTTTACTGGAAGTTTGGAAAACACTTAACATTTGTTACTAGGCAATGGAGCAGGTATGAATGAGCTTTTAGGATTTTATTAGCCCTTCTTGAAGCTTGTAACTATTACATAAATTTGGCATACCTGACATTTATGACTTGGGCATCGATTTGAAGGAGATGATAACAGTAGAAGGTTTGGTGTTCTCTTAGAGTTTCAGTGAAAGCACAAAAATAATGGAATAAAAAGATGGTATTCATGAAATATCTGTAGAGTTCATAATTTTGGAAGGAAAAAAATCATGTTATGGATATATAAAGAGCTAGTAATTTTATCCTTAGGTGCCATGTGTTGAGTGTGGTAGTAGATTTAGTTGTTTTAAAAAAGGCTTTAAGGAATGCTTATGTGAATACTTCTTTTTCCCTTCCATATAAAATTGGTGTTATGATAATCTTATGCTTTGAGATTTTCATCCTGCTCTTTATCAGGTCACCTGATGAGGAATGTCTTATATTCAGAAGCTATTCTGAACATGTAGTTGGTCCAATAAAAGACACCACCCCAAAATTAGCTCCGATTAGTCTAGAGACTTCTGAAACTCACAAACTGGTCAGGCATCTAGAACTCATGGGAACTACTTTCCACATGCAAGCAGTTTTACTATTTGAAAATGTTCTACGTACTGATAGCCCAGAGCAAATTGTACACTTGATTCAGTATGGTTATTCCACTGGGAGTGTAAATGGAAAGTACAGCTAAGTGAGTTTTCTTTCTCTGGCATAGCACCAGAGTGGTGCTTGGGTAAATAAAGACCATTTCAATCTCCTCTGTGAGAGAGTGCATTATTTGAAGCCTTTTAATTTACTTAAGGTGATGATTTTCAGATTCCTCCCTTGTTTTCAGCTTCTAATGTTAACGTTTCTGGCTTCTAACTTATTAACAGCAGCATACACAAACTTTGTGCTTTTTTGAGGGCAGAAAAAATATATTTGCATGTGTGCATGCTGAAACCCTGTTTTTGAAAAATGCATGTTATTTTGTATTGAAATATTCATCTCTATGGATTAGTCTCTACATTTGGTTACAGTGCTTCCCTATCTGCTTGTTGCAATTCCCACAAACCAACTGCGGGTTGAGTACTCAGAAAATGCACAGTTTGTTGTTAGTGTAATGGGAAATGATTCTTCTAATATAGACAAGCAGTAACAATTTAAAGAGTTTTCAACACTGGCTCAATTTGGACCATTGGGGAGATAGTGCTGACAACCACAAGAGGTAATTTTACTAGTGTAGACTGGGGTCTGTCAAATATGAGTCTTATTCAAGCATGGTTTCTTTGGTGATTAAGTTAGGAAACTTCAGTTTACTAGAGGTGATTTTTGACTTTGTTTGCATTCAAAGTTCATGGGAGTAGTCATAGGTGAACAGTAATTCAGCTGCTTATGCTGTAGATTTAAAACTGGTAAAACTGGTTCCACTGGTAGATTGCCTAGGCAACTAAATGTCCCCATGCCCCACACCACCAAAGGCATGTGATCCTTTCATTAAAGCAATAACACTTCTAAGTCTCTTGAACTTAAAAGTCAGAGGAGGAATATAAAAAGTTAATGTTTTAGGGAGCAGGGAAAGGACTCTTAGTTTTGAGTACAATAGTTTTATCATCTCTCTCGCTCTCCTGTGTCCTGTGGCCACACCTCAGTCACGATTTTACAGAGGAACATTTAATGCCGGGAGTTAATCAACAGGCATTAATCTTCCTGAGGAGTTACTAGTTAACACAATTTTCCCCCATTTTTAGATGGGTGTTGATGGACAATTCTGAACAGGTAACATGCTGCCATCCATACCGGACTTGCTCTTCCTGTCAACTTCAGTTTTACCTTTTCTGTTTTTTCTGGCTATTCTCTCCTTTGCTGCTGTGTGAAAGAGCCAGAGAATCTGGTTCTGGAAGCTGACTTGAGACCAAAAAGCAAACTGTAAGGAAAAGAGAAAGCTTTGCTTGTTTTAGGCAGACAAGATTCTTTGGGTAAATCTGATATCTTTTATTAGACCAAGTCAAATAGTTGGAAAAAGTCTTTACAAGCTTTTGGGTATAAATACATACCCTTGCCTATTTTAGGCATCACTGTGTTTCTTGTAATAAAGCATGCAGACTGAAGCATAGCTTCTAAGTTGGTTTCCTTTAGAACAGGGGGTAGGAATGCTTTATATAGATTTGGCTGTTATTAAGGCAGAAGCACAACATTTAGATACTTAAACATGACAGATATTTACAGACTGTTAGCCCTTCCCCCTACACAAATAAATATACCCATAGGGTTATTATTTCATGTGTGCGTTGTTATGTAATGTATATTGCCACATCTCCACTGGATATGGCAAAATAGTGGAATGCATTGCAGTGCTTGGCTTTGTGGTTTGTGGTTTAAACTGGCAGATGGCAGGAGAAAATATTTGCTGGAGAAAAAAAAATCATTGGGTTAATTGGCCACCTGTATTGCTAGGGTAGAGCCAAATAGAAACATATGGGGTAGGTACACTCCTGACTAATGTGGAAGTCTTTAAATGGTTCACTCTAGCTTTTGAGAATATTTTTTGAAATGTGAGATGTTAATGTTATACGTATGTTAACTCTGACATACGTCAAAACCTAGTAGATAGGACATTGTTTTATGATTATTACTTTGAGACTTTGGTCCTAAATTTAAATGGTCCTTTATGGGACCTGTATCAGCAAGAGGCATTCTAATAGTGTAGTCTGATCTTAAATGGCTACTTTTGAGAGGTCTTGTCCTGTTGAGTTCCTGTCCATCTGTTGCATGGAGTGCTCCCTTTTTTATTTTTTAATCTGGATCTGGAGAACTTCTGATTCCTTCAGTTTCAGGAAGAGTGGAGTAAATGTTAGATTTGTTCACTCAGAAGTCATGATTTAGGGCATTCAGGTGCACCTGAGAACTGATTTTGGAGGAAATCTTATCATTTGAGGTTTCATTGAGGCAGGCCGAAGTAGATGCACACCAGGTAGTTAAAGCCCTGCCTTCAAGAATACTGTTCCACTCCTGGTTATACTTTTAGTCTCATATAGATATTCTGAAAGGATTAGATTGACTCGATGTAATTATTGATATTTACTATTTTTTTCTAAAGGCTCGGTTATTTTAAAGGAAATCTTCATGACTTGGCCTTTACCCAATGCCAGTGAGTCCTGTGTGTGCAGGTCTTTTCATGTATGTGTTCCCTACCTTGTACACTCGGTGCCAGTTCCCTTCATTTTTTCTAGGAGCGACAGCCAGGGATCACTTGCAGCAAGAAGGGCAGTTCAGTTTCAGGTGTCAGTTCAAAGGGTTGTTTTGCCCCCGTTTTCGATTTGGCTTCTGGCCGTTTGAAAAATCCCTGGGCGATAATTTTGCAAGGGAGCTCATCTCCTCCCCCGGACCTTCACAGTGGGGTCCGGCCTGACCCCCAGTCCCCGCGCCCGGGGCACAGCCGGGAGCCCGGCGCCCTGCGGCTGGGTCGGCTCGTGTCGGGGAAGGGGGTGAGCTGGGGCGCAGGGAAGCAGCGAGACTCGTGGAGAAGGCCGGGCTGCCCTGAGGGCATGTGAGGGCTCTTTTTGGCCCGGACTGCCGCCCCCGGCTAGCGCCCGGTTTTCGCCTCCCTGCCGCGCCGCACCTGAGTTGGCGCCTCCCGTGAGCCCCGCTCCCGCCCCGTGCGGACGTGCAGGATCGCGGCGCTGCAGTGGCTGCCGGGACACGTGGGCGGGCCCGGCGCCGCGCCCCGCCGCCTGCAGGCGGCTGATAGGGGCCAGAGCAGGCGGGGCACCGGCCGGCTGGCCGGCCTGAGTACGCGTGCAGCCGGGTAGGCATGGGGGCTGTGGTGTGCGACTGAGGCCGCGTTGCAGGTTCATTCGCGGCGGGGGAGGATGCACGTTTCGCTGGCCCGATGGCAGAGCCGGCGCGCCGGGCTGTTAACTGGCGGCTCCGAGGAGAGGACACAAGGACGCGCCGCGGGCTGAGCCGTGCTGTCCGGGAGCGCTCGCCGGGGGCCGGGCTGGTGCTGGGAGCGCAGGGGAGGAGGCGTCGGGCTGTGCTCACCGGTGTCCGGCACTAGGACAAGTGCAGCTGCAGCTCAAATAGAACCCCGGTCTTTTCTCGGAGGGAGGGAGCTCACTTCAGCTTTCACCTTTGTTTAAAGAAAATGCAATCCAGATGTTTAAGTAAAGCATTTCGAAACGTAGAAGACAGTCACCAGCTTAACTTCTAGCTGCACTTAGTTAACTGTAGCTGTTTCTAAACTCTTCTGCTCTGCATGTGATTAAAATGCACAGCAGCTTACTAGCTGAGTCTTTTAACTTTTCTATGTATTGTACCAGAACTGTGTAATGGAGATAGCAGCCTTTGTGTTCAACATCTAGAGTTTCTTGGTCTTTGCTGAAATGCACTGTCAGGCTTTTTGGGTAATAATTGGCATCTAAGCCTGCAAGTGTCTTTTTCCCTGGGCCATCTCCTCTTTCCCTTTCCCTCCCCAGTTAAGGAATGAGGGACTCAGCATTATAATGCCTCGTTATCTACCAGCAGAGGATCTGCCCTTCAGTTATTGTGATACTTTAGATGAGACTTACCGGGCTCTTACAACCCCAAAGGTTTTACAGAATAAAAAAAAAAAGTTAGAAAATACAAAGAAGATCTGTGGAAGGTGAGCTGCTTTCTCATAGTCTCCTGTGTTGGTGGTTGTATAAACAGTGGATCAGATTCCACAGTGACTTAATGTTCAAAAAATGTGCAAGTGGAAATGCAGTTGTTTGGCAAATGGTAGATGTGAAAAAGCTGTTGTCCTTGTCAAGCCCTTCAAGCATGTTCCTGAGTTAGTTCTCTTGAGTAGAACATTTATGCATAAAACTGCAGGAATAGCATGTTGCCCTTATGTTTTGTGGCTGCTGCTACAATTAGTAGGTTATAGTAATATAATACAAACAAAATATTAGAAAGCAGAATATCATTCTTACTTTGGGTATATTAATAGCTGCTAAATAGTGTCACTGTTCTGCGGCTAGCATTACTGTTATTGTTGCTGGAGGAGACTGAAATCTTGTTAGGGTTGGATTCATATGCACACTCCTCTCCAGCTCTACCCGACAGGTCCTTAAAAACCTGCAGAAAGATTCTCCATGCTTGTTATTCTTGGCCCCTCCAAAAGATGACTTGGTATTAGCAGTGGACAAGAGAGAACTCTGGGCGAAGTCTGGATACATTTATTCAGTTTGTTGCAGTACCAAGAATGCAACTCCTACATCTTCCTGGTTTTCTTAGGTCTTACTTGCGGAGAGAAAATTTGTGAAGATCTCATTTTACCTCCGATATTTGATCCTTTGAGTATTTGGGGAAATGCATTGGAAATGATCTTTAAATCAAATTAAGTGCTTGTTCCTGTAAGTGGTTGGAGTGAAAATTGTGCATTTCATGGTAGTGCTTTTACCTCCTTTGTTTTACACTAGTTAGAAAAAAGTCAAATTTTGATTAGGCTTTAACTAATGTTTCCTTGTTACACTTGGGCAAAGCTTGACCACTTCATTTCAGAGGAGGTCTGACCTTCTGCACTCTCCTGGACCCTTTGAAGTGAATCCAGTGTTTATAGCACAGCCCTGTAGACTCTTAGTTTTTGTACCACTGCAAACTAGGTTCAGTTTCCTTAGTTGTAGGAACATTGTAAAGCTGTGATATAAACAGGAGTGGAGCTGAACTTGTGTTGGCAATCATAGGGCACTTTTTCTAAAAAGGTTTTTACAGGCTGGGGTTTAGGCAAATAATAGTTTCAAGAGAGGTTAAGGAAGTTTGATTACATTGATTTGATATTATGGCAGGCAGTATTTGTATTTCCATCTAAAAACTTGATTTGATTTCCATGATTTCCTTGATTTGATTTGCATCCAAAAACTTATACAGCCATTGGACTATCTAAGCTATGCAAAACACTTCAAAAGTATATGAAACAAATATGTGGATTTTCAGCCTATTGTTGCTTAGCAGCACAAACCACCTTCCTTTTATGTTAATGTAGATAAGCTACCATGCTGAAAAGTTTGCTTGGGGATTCTCAAGACACTGATGAAACCACTTCATTTAATTTTAACAACTTGGTTAAAGCCTCGGTGTTACATAAGTATAGTGATCTAATACACATTAAAAGCAAAAAAGACCACCAATTCAAAGGTTGGTATATGGGAACAAATGTGCAGAAAACTGAAATAGTTGCTGGATGTCGGTTATCTTGCCAGTTTTTATACTGTAAGGTATTTTGACCCTTCAGAAGTTATATTTCAAATGTGGCATCATCAGTAGATGATGGCTACTCAGAATATACCCTGTCCATTGTTTTCCATCCAAAAAGGTATGGAAGTACTTAAAGGGACATTTTGTTTCAACAGTGTGTTAGGAACATTTTCCAGAATGAGTCGACCACAAGACAGGACTGGAAACTCCTGCAGTAAGGAGTCTCTTGCGAAGTGCCTTCAAGCTAAGAAGGACTTGGAGACAGCTCTTGGTGGGATCGTCAAGGCTGAACAGCAGATTAAAGACAACTGGAGAGAGGTATTTGAAATGCGTTTTTCTAGAAAGTTAAGTAGTTTTGCAAATCTTGTGTAACTGTGTTAGTGTTCTGCAGACCTTTGTGGTGCTCTGTGTGAATAGACTGAAATTCTTCCAAGGAGCAAGCATCTTGCTACATAATTCATCCATTCCCCTTACAAGACACGTGTCTGAGCATGGCTAACCCAGCCATCCAGAATAATATGTATGCTGAGAAACTGCTGTATCTCACTAAGTAATGTTTTGTACTGGTCTCAAAATTGAATTTGTAGTGGGTTTCCAAGTCTTTGAAATTTACTTATTTATTTAGTTTTAAGCAATTCATTCTTCGTCACTGGAAACTGTTTTTGGTTTAAAATGAAGGAACAAAGATATTACAAATAATGGTAGTATTTGCTTTTAAAGAACTGACCTTTGGGGCCTTTTAAGGGGAATGGTCTTGGCACCAGTAGACTGCAGTGTTAGCAGCTCTTACCCTTGTGTCTGATGGTATCTCTCAAAATTAGTTCAAGGCTTGGCAGTTTAAGGATTATTTAAAAGTATTTCTCTTAAGACAGTTAATTAAATTTTCCTTTTTGCAACACTGGGCATATTCAGCAGACATTCCAGAAATGCTAAATAGAGCTGCTACTTACCTTACAGGTCAAAGCTCAGATTCACAGCTGCATAAGTCGCCATCTGGAATGCCTGCGCAGTCGGGAAGTTTGGTTGTTTGAACAGGTGGATCTCATTCAGCAACTCAAAGAGGAGGCTTTACAGCAGCAAGCACAACAGCTTTACTGGGTAAGCTTGTTGCTTGTTTAACTCAGTGCAGCTTTTAGACAGACAGTAGTCTTGTTAGTATATTAATTAGTTTTAAAGTATAAGATAACTTATGAATATCCATGCCTTTAACCTGTTGATAGAAACGTTTAATATCTATAGTGGAAAGAATGTAATAATATTGTTTTGTTTTTCATGCAGCTGTTGGGCCAGTTCAATTGTATTATTCATCAACTGGAACACCCCCATAGTAATGACCTAGCCAATCAGATTTCGGTGTGCCTGGAGAGGTAAAAATGTTACACAATATGAACAAATGAGATTTTTATTCACTTTACCTTGACTTCAAACTGACTTCCAGTTATGCTCCCTGTATGCGGTCTTTTCTTCATTTATCGTGTGTGTACTTCACTGTGACAGACAAGGTTCTTTGGGTGAATCTGATATCTTTTATTATCAGATTCACCCAAAGAACCTTGTCTACCTATGTCTTCAGAACAACATGGCTACAACCTATACCCCTGTACTTCACTATGAGGTATTCTGTGTTACTGCTAAAACATTAAGGGTAAGATTTCAAAGCAGTCTCAGATGACATGCATCTGAATTCCTAGCACTGTTTTGGAAAACACATTCTAAGATTTTTTCTAGTATACCCCTTTTTAAAGAAAAATAGGGAATAGCATATGTGAAATGCAGCACAGCTGTTTGCATGGGTTATAGTAGCATTAGAGTGTCATAACTGATGGTCCAAGAAATGCAAGGAAGAAGGGTTTTTGGGGGGAGAAGGGGCAAGGGGAATATGTTTTTGGATGAATTGCATAGTTGGGGGAGATGTTAGACAAGCTTTAGGAGATGAAGTGCCCTACCCTGGGTCTGGGAAAGTAGCAGAGAGCATAGGCTACATTACTAATAAGCAAATTAATAGTAAAATAATAATATAAATACTAAATATAAATAAATAAATGAGCTTTTGGCTGTTCATTCTTCTTTCTGAGACCTGAGGAATGGCACTTTGTGCCCCAAAGCTTGTCTAACATATCTCAACTACACAGTTGTCCAGTAAAATACATTGCCAGAAAACCCTTCCTTACTTCTTGGTATGTATTACTCCAGGCGGTAAGGTTTTAATGGCAGCTAAATTAAGGGGAATACCATATTTCTCAGTGTATAAGTTGAGGTTTGAAGCTCAATTTTTAACTGTTAAAATTCAACATCAACTTATGCACTGTATTGCCATCCCGTGCAAGAGCTCAGTGCTTGGCTGGCCCAGGCAGCACCGATTACAGGGAATGGGGCTGTGCCAGCTGAATGCTGAGCCTGGCGCTGCTTGCAAGGGAAAGGGCAAAACTCAGCTCCAGTGCTTGGCTGGTGCGGCCCCATCCCCCGTGAGTGGTGCTGCTGAGTACCAAGCCCAGCCCTGATCCCATCAGCCGAGCCCAGCATCGCTCGCAGAGGATGGGGCTGAGCCTGGCCTCAGCCTCATCCCCCAACTTATATACTGTGCTTACGAAAACTTTCAAGTTTGGCGTCGGAAAACAGGGTGACCTATACACTGTGTCGACCTATACACCATGAAATATGGCAGGTGGGAAGACTTGTTCTTGGTGTTAGTGTGTTTAAAGAACAATATTCTAGACGTCTAGAGCTGTGGATAGGTACCTTTTTGGTTCTGTATAAATGGCTAAGTTCTATGTAGTTCAGCTTTGCTGGTGATGGAACCAGTTTAAAGCCTTGTCCCAAGATTAGCTCATTGTCAATTTCACAAGCTTCAGTGAATTGAATTGAATTGATGGGTGAAACATTAATTTTATTTAAAACCTGATTTCTTTCAGATTGGGTAACTTGACCCTTAAACCAGAAGAGTCCTCTATCCTGAATTTTGAAGCTGACATGTCCTACCTTCGCCAGGCTATTACATCATTTGGTGCCATCAAAACTATGGTGAGTACCCAGGTTTTCCTGGTGGTGATATATCTGAAACTAGTTCCGTCATAGCTTTTTAGAAGACTAAGGATTTGTAAAACTCCAGTCAACCATTATTCAAGGTAGCTTATTTTTAAAGGTAAGGTTTAGCATAAAATAATGATTCTATTTAATCGTATTATACTTGTCATTGATAAGTTATAACTGACATTTTTAAGAATCTGATAATCATAGCATGCAGCAGCTCATTTCCAGTGAAGTCTAGACCTGAGCACACAAGTTGTTATATTTTGTAAGAAAAGCCAGCCTTTTGCTGGTGTTTCAGGATTAGAAGTAAGCGCAGTTATATTCAGCATGTGTATGTAATATATACAGCAATCCCATTAATATGTGCCTTTGTTACGAGAATGTTTTTGTTTCTGTCAGAGATTGGCTGGGGTGTGGCTAATGGTGGTCTTGTATGTAGCACTTGGAAATATTATCGGCATGATGTAGGGAGAGGCAGTTCTTCAGGTGCCGAGAGTAAAGAGTAGAAACAGTTCTGTTTCATTCTTCTGGCCTGAAAGGTAGCACTATTCAGACTTTTTTTTGCCTTGGTTTTAAGTCGGCAGCCTTAGGGCACCTCTCCACATGCAACAAGGCTGCTCCGATGCACTGTAATTACCAGGCTCCAGTGTTACGTGTGTTAGTGGCCCCACGCTGAAAAATGGCAGTGGGGGCGCTTTAAAGCTTATCAAATGAGCTTTAAAGCATGACTGCTGCCACTTGTCGGTATGGGTGCATGTGACGCTCCAAGTGCTTTCATTAGAGTAGCTCATGGAGCCCATGGGGGTGCCCCCCCCACAACTCACTCATGGAGCTTGTATATAAATGCCCTTAGGGCGGAAGTACAAAACAGTTCATTAATTGCAACTGTATGTTACAGCATTCATGGTTAAATGTTGGTTTTTAGTATTGAATGAAATCAAGTTTAAAAATGGGACAAATGACTTAATTTATACTTTTTGTAGCAAACTTCAGAGACAGAAAATTGTTCTCCTTGGATACCAGTGCAGACCTGTATCTTGGCCAACTATGAGCAGGTAAAGACTTTTTTGTCATGCACATACAACTTGATTAAAGAAGAGAACTCTGATGTAATCTACCATTATATTCTGCTAACTGGCTTATGGTTTTGGTTAAGCTATTGCAGTTTGAGTAGCCTGTAGCAACCTGTCCCAGATGAACGTTGCAAAAATCTACCTGTTGAATGTCTATCCCAGCTTCCCTAGGCATTTTCTATTGGTTCTACTCCTTAAAAAATTAATGTGGGGTTCATATGCATTCTGTGGAGTTCAAATGCGTTTTAGTCAAAATATTGGAGGGCAACTGAAGTTCTGAGCGCTGATCTGGGATTTGAAATCATTGATTGCATTGTACTTATTAGTTCACTGGGAAGTGCCATGGACAGAAGATGAATTAAATGCAATTTATTTTCAATTTAACTTGGGAAGAGGGGCCTGTATTCAAAAGAACTATTTTTATTGCGTTGTAGCTTTCAGAACTGTCTTTAACCCACTTCCTAGATTATTAGAAATGGATAAACAAATCACACCTCTAACCTGGCTTTCTGCTACCTGAATGATTTGGGAAATTTTTTTTAAGACTTTGTGAAAGAGGATTTCTGTAATTCTTCTTTTAGTTAGTAAACGTTGATATAGATGTGTATTTCAAAGTTCTTTCTAGATTGGCTTAGCAAGAAAACTGTTTTTTATAGCAGAAAATACTCTTTATTAGCAGAAACCACTGTATGGAACATTTGGGTTCCCACTCACTGACTGGCTACTTGGAAGCAAATCTGCTAATGTTTGTCAGGCTTCGCATGTTCCTAGCACCAATGCTGATGACTGGCTTATGAAAACGCATGTGCCAGAGACCAACCAGGTATTCTTTTCACGTATTAAATAAGCTGTATTAGAGGCAAGATAGTGTTTTACTGCAGAGGAGGTGCAGGAGCACATCTCTTGCATCTCAGCCTTCCCCTCAAATAGTTCTCAAAATATTGTGCGTTTTAAGTATTAAAACAGTAATTAAATACTGCTTTTTGTTATTAATGGGGCCTACTTATGTTTTTGTCAGGATGCAAGTCCTTCCAAAGCCTGTTATTTTGAGCAAGACTGGGGAAACCTGAAAGATCTGGAAAACTGGCTCCTTCAGAATCAGCAAAGAGAATATTCTGAGAGAACAGATTCCCATAGAAACAAGAGTTCTTCCACCTCCACTGAAAAGGGTGCAAACCCGGAGTCTCAGGAGCAAGACGAGATGGATCTTTCTGACTGGTTGCTTACTCCTCCTGATCAAGAAAAAAATAGTGCTTCAGATGAGAAATTGAAATATGAATTCAGGCCTTTTAGGGAAGAATTTAACATAATTGATTGGCTCTCCAAACCTGATTCCTGTGCTAATTGCTGTATTAGCCAGGCCAAGGGTGTAGAGATTGAAAATCTTGGAAATCTTAAGTGCCTGAATGAACACCTAGATGTGAAGAAGTCTCCCATTGCGTCAAACAACGCTTGGCTCCTTCAGCACCCACAGACATCACTTAAAGTGGAAGATGTGTGCAAAGCTAATGAGCCATGTAACAGCTTTTCAGAGTGTGTGTGTGATGAAAACTGTGAAAAAGAGGCTCTCTGCAAGTGGCTTCTGAAAAAAGAAGGAAAAGATAAAAATGGTGTTCCAGTAGGTCAGATGCCTCTACTGAATCCCAAGCCTGAAAAACTAAACCCTGCTGTCAACATCTGGCTTCACCCTTCCAGGCAGTTTGCTGAAGAATCAGCAGCTACTGCAGATAATTTAGAGAAAGTTGTCAGACCCCTGAAAGCATTGCTTGAAAGTCCTTTAACAGGTTGGCTAGCTAAATCAGAGCACAAAGCAGCAAGCACAGAAGAAAAAGCAAGTAAGGAGAAAGCAGACGTTAACTTCAGGAGTCCTTTTCTAGACCTCCTGGCCCCATTCCACCTTCCTTTGAATGTAAACAGTTGGGTGATGAATTCCAAGAATACAGAAAATGCCAATCAGACTCCATTGGAAGACAAATGGTTGCTATGCAAAAAAGCACAAGTAAGTGCAGTCATAAATGTTTGTTCCTTTATATGTATTGCACCAGCATGACAAACATTGGTATGTATTCACTGTCTTTCCTCTGTTTACACCAAAGCTGTGGTAGTCATTTATTTCAAGGACGCTAAGTTTAGGTATCATCAGTTCCCAGTCACTAATTGGGTGAATTCTAGTAGGGTTTTTTTAGTTACCCAAGTAGCTGAGGCCAGCAATTAATTAGACTTCAGCACTGAGAGCTGCTTTATATAAACTGAAGTCAAGTATGCTGTTAAAATTATTAGATGTAATTTTCTTTTGTGACCCCTTTTCAGAATTTACAGATGCTTACTAAGAGTAACTTTTAGTGACTTTTGGACATAATTATTGAATCAAGTCTTATTTTCAGGACTTTGGCCTTCCTACTGTTTGTGACCTTTTTGCCTGCATGAAACTTAATGGAGAAAGAGAAAAGTGGCTGTACCAGACTCCTTTACAGGTGGGATTAATTAAATGTTTAAAAAAAAAGTCACCCAATGATGCTGTCTTGAACAACTGTATGTTTTTGAGACTTTGAAATTATCTAATACTCAGTGTTAAGCAACAAGCAATTCACTTTCTCAATAGCTTTTAATTGCTCAGGCCTCTTGAGAGTATCCCATTTATTTCCCACTCTGTCCTCTCTTTTTATGCATTTCTGCCATTTACACTCTTCCGTAAGTTAGTATTTAATATTGAATGTTTGTATGAAAATTGTGATAACTTGTTAAAATGTGGGATTTAAATTTCATGTGCATATTTCATTCTAGGTCTTGGATAAATAGTTAAAGCAAGTTTGGACTTGCAAGTCTGTTTATATAAACTCTTAAAGTATTGCTTTCTGTTTATCAGAAAAAGTAACTCTGTATTCTGAATTCTCTAGATGTGAAGACGCAAGATTGTCACATCTCGCTCCTGCTGCTCACCACATTCATGCCCAGTGACTGCAGCCAGCTGAATTTATCATGTTTGCATCTGACTAATCTGCTTTATTTTTCTTCCAAACTGTATTAAAGAAAAACTATTCATATATAACTGAGTTAAGGTGCAGAAATGCCTTTGTGTTATAATGACTGATTCCCAAGCACAGGTCCAGTGTATATAAGCACACCGACACAATAGATGTTGGGAGTTTGTATCCTTTGTGAGCCTGTGTGAATCATTATGGGTTGGTACTTGAAGTATGCTGAAGCCAACACAGTTATAAAATGAATGTCATGGTGCTTTTAAATCTTCATCTGGTGTTTAGACTGTACTACAGTTTTTTAACCCAAAGGTTTGCCCTTGTCTGTCTTAAGATGCTTCCCAGCCTTTACGAGCCCTTAGCTGGACCTTCAGAGATTTTATTTGTATCCTATTTTTTTTTAATGCAAGCTCAAAGCTATTGTGATTTTTTTTTTTTTTTTGAAAACCTACAGTGCTAGTCCTTTAGAGTGATTTAGTAAAAATGAACTTAACTTCCTGAAAGGGTTTTCTCTTAAATGAGTTTTTCAGGTGTCTAGAACAGATTTGGCTCTTTTCCTTTTCAAATTAATGTCAAACTGAAAAGTTTTCAGTGCTAATCCTGATGCATCTGAAGACCAAGAGCCAATGTTTAAAAAGGTAACATTTGAAATTTTACTTAAAAAAACTGAATAACTTCAATTTTTAGACTAATAACTTGTTGTGATAGACTAGTAAGTCATAATTCTTCATGAGGTAAGAACTAAGATCCTTAAGAGAAAAAAAAAGAAAAATGAACACTGAATGCTTCCTGGTTGGGCTGCTATCATCCTGTTTAGCTAGAAAACACTATACTGATAATCTGTTCAGTGTTTCAGATATTAAAGGTGCCTGTTCCTTTAGTATCTAACTGCAGAGAAGCAAGGTCAGATTAATTTTGTTCACTGTAACAGTGACTGAACCTGAAATATATCTCCTTTTAGCATCCAACATTTTTATCCTTTAGCAACCTTGGTATTTTGGATTTAAATTACCTCTGCATTTAGGATTTTAAGCCATTAGTGTGTTAAGTGCAAACATGGAGTATGTTGGCTACCTTTGTGATAAAAATCAGCAGAGCTATTTAATTTCTCTTGTTCACAAACTTTGAGGGATTTTGCAAAACATTTTTTCTTAAAGATTGCCTGGAATACAAATGGAAAGACTGGGTATTGCTATAGTGCAAGAGCATTCCTGTTGACCATCAGTGTTTTAGTAGCTTGTCAGCTAAATGTTAAAAAAAACAATCTTAAACCTTTGCACACTGAAGTTGTAGTTTCACTTTGGGAGAATGTGCACATTGACAGTATAAACCCTATGAGCTTAAGCTTAGTGGACTACTTAAAAACTTGTCTTCTAATACCTTGAGCCTTTTACTGAAAGTAAAACAATGATGAATTCATGAAATTCAGTTTTTTTTCCTGAACACATCTTGCTGCATGGAAACACTAACACCAGGGACAGCCTATGTGATTGACAGATGAACTTAATGAAAAGATGAGGGGAGTGCCTAACTCACTTTTTATAGCTCTGTAAGTCAGTGTGTGCTCATTTAGTCAGTTCATTGTAAGCCGTGAAACTTTCCAAATACATATTCATTTATTTTTCTCAACTGACTTCAGTTTGGTTATGCTAATGAATATTTATGTAAAACATTGATGAGTCTTTTCCATTAAAACAACATTGCAGTCAAAAAGTTTGCATGGCGTGTGTGTGTTGGTGGGGGGGAATGGGGACAGATGTGATGCACATTATTTCAGAATACCTTCAAAATAGTTTTAACCTAATAAGGCCAGTTGAGCCCCAGCTGTTACTTACTTACTTACCAGGCTATGTTTCAATTAACCTCTAGTCATGACCTCTACACTTGCTACCAGCGGCCCAAGAAGTAGCAGTATGGCAAACATATCCTCCCTGACACTTCACAATGGACACTTAAGTTTACTGTTAGTCTTGAAAAAGGTTAAATTATAATTGTGCTCCCTGCCTTTAGCAGCTGGTGAGTAAGTTATAAAAGATCCAGTTTTTTCCATATTCTTTGAGGACGTAAGCTGCTGACTGCAAGAGGCTTATGCCTCTGAACTAGTTGTTTCCAAGATGAAACTGCCCGTACTTCCTTAAGACCTACTGAAGACCTCAGAACAGTCCCTAGGAAAAAGGAACTTATAGGAACCCTTGTTTACAATAGGAATGCAACTGCTGCTTTATATAGTATTTAGTCACTACTTGTTAGTCAGGAAAAGTCCCCACTGCCCTTTAAGTTGAAAAAGCCTATAGGTTAAATGGTTTCTGGTGATGGCTATACAAGTCATTCCACCACAACAGAAGCCTTCTGGTATTCTGCTTGCTATACTGCCCAGAGGTTTAGTGGTATAAGAGTCATTGGACTTGTACAAACCTTCTCAAAATTTTTCTCCAGACAGAATTTGTTTTGTGATGCAAGCTGCTAAGCACAGGCTGGATTTTCTCCTAGGAACTACTATGTAGGCCACGGGGAAGCCTGGCTGCCAATTACAACTGTCCAGTAGCTGAGCATAGTGACCCCTTCTGTCACATATACCCCTGAGGCTTGGGGAGGCAACTCTCCAACAAAGAATTACAGGCAACCCTCACTTAATGCTCTTCATTGGTTCCTGAAAAACCAGACATTAAGCAAAACCAGAAGTTTTTGACAACTGAGTGTTCTATCAAAACTTGCTGAGCACTAAGTGGAATCAGGTATCAATTTAAAATAAGCATTATAGCAAAATAGTGGTAAGTGGAGGTTGCCTGTAAGAGACTGGAGATCCCAGTCACTATCTGATGAAAGGTACTTTTTCAACTCTCCCCTCTGATAAATATGGTTGAGGAAAAAGTCTCCTGCTGAAGTGGAAAAGCAAAAGCTTTGCCTGCTCCTTTCAGGATCTACAAGGGGCAGACTGAAAACTTCAGTACAAGCTTTTTATAACCACAGACATGAAGACTTTGTTGGGGTCTTCAGGAATAGCTACTTTAAATGTGGTTAGTAGTGTCCAGAGCTGGCTGCTTGCATTCAGCTGAGACAGAGAAAAAGCAAAAAACATCACCTTGCCAAAATTAACCAACCCTGCCCTGCTGTCCCTCCTCTTCCACAAGGGTACCTGGCCTCTAGTTCTCCGTATCTTTTTCCTGCCCTTTGACTCCATACCTCTTTCCTTGCATCTGCAGTTCAAACATGCCTTGATTACCCACAGCTGTTCCTCCATTTAACCCTTCAAACTCTGGAACAGTTTAGAACCAGTCTTATTCCTCTACTTTGGTTCCCATATCCACTGAACTCATTCTCTAAGTTCTCAGCTGTTTTTCTTGCCAAGTGTTGTATTCTAGTCAAACCCTTGACCTTCATACTACTTTCACTATTATCCCAATTTTTTTCTGCAAGTAAGAATAGAATTGTTAGCTTCCACCTCTGGTTACCCCACTTCTAGCATCTCTTCCATTTTTCAAAGGGTTCTTACTGAGTCAGTTTCCTGTTCCACCCGAAATAGATAGGAGCTAAAATAGGCAGGTCACATACTTTAAAGTACCACTTCACAGAGTGTCTCAAAAATCTTTTTTTGCACTCTACTGGTCCCCCTCCAACCAATGGAGGGCAGTTTAAAAGAAGATGTCTGGACAGAGACATGTATAAGTTCATAAAGGATGTTATTCTCTCAATAGGAGGGAAGATAGGTCTGGGAGGAATTTTCGTCAGCTGTGATCCACAGTTTGGAAATATTTAGGAATCCCTGCTTAAAGATAGCTGGTGACAGTTAATGCGAGTATTAGGTCCCTATCTTTCAAGCTGATGGAGTAAATTCTCAATAAGCTCAATTAACTTGGCTTAAGTATCCTGAGTCCTAAGAACCCTTTCCCACGCTTTCTTCTCGCCTTCTAGGAGCTTCACATTTCTCTTCTCTTCAGGGCCAAGCTCCAGCTGTGGAGAGAAGCTGTGACAAGGGCTCTCTAATGCCTCAGGGTTTTGTTATTTAATTTTTTTCCTGCCTGTCTATATAAAAACAACTTTATATCCAAATGTGGGAGGCTTTTCCCAAAGCTGTAGAATTGCTAAAGCTTGATGTTGAAGTGATAAAAAGGTGGTCCAATTAGTGAATAAGTAGCTGTGGCTGTTCTCTTACCTTAGATTTAAGGTTGAATACAACAAAACCACTGACCTTCATCCACTGACACAAGTCTACTACAGATGGTAGAATGTAGGCAAAGAGATTAAGATAGTTGCAGAATGGATACCATTACTTTGTTTTGCATCAAATATTAATCTTGCCTTTGGCATGCTGATGAATCTGAGCACATTTAGGCTAGTTTTGTACCTACTAAATTTTATTTGTCCTGCAAGCAAGAAGAGAGGGCATGTCCTTCAGTTTCTTGTATTAGAAATTTGGTTTTACTTGCCTTTTTGGTAGGAAGGTTCCAGCTACCTAGTCATGCAGCCCAAATTAACTGAGAAAGGAACTGATTTGACTGACACTAAAAACCTTTTGTTTAAACCCATCTAACCAGTAATCTTCCTATATACCTGGAAGAGCAAAGATGATTCACAGCCCTTTCTACTTCACTTGAGAGTGCCCAGATCCCCCTGGAGAAAAATTAAGTCTTCCACCAAAACAGGAAGATAAAAGCAACATTGCTTGCATTTTCTATGGGAGAAAACCCAAACAGTTCAAGGCTCTTTTACAGAGTCTCAAAAGCCCTGAAAAAAGTGACTGTAAAAGGATTTTTAAAAGTGTATCAAGGACGTGATGGTGATAGGAAATGCCTCCTTCACCTTCAAGGCAGGCAAACTCACTTTCCAGTTCACTGTTGGATGTACTGGGCAAGACACCTCTTTAACCCATGAATAGGACACACAGATTCTATGGTGATATGGCCCTACACTGGCAGGAGATGCTATTTTTCTACATTATATTACCTAGAAGTCCAGATGCTGGAGTGGAAGAAAACAAATCAGAAAGTTGCTGTAGCAGTTACTCTTCCTCTTTACCTAACAAGATGGGGAGGACCAAGCTTACTTCATTGATTTCAATGGCAGATATATGCTGAACTCAATTAGACACTAGCATTAAGCACCTGCTAGCAACTGGAGCCCTATTATTTGAGAATTTGCAGATTAATTAGGTTCAACTATGAAGGCTTAGTAGATATAAAGGGTATAAATAGCTGCTGCCAGACATCTTTGCTCTTGAGAAAAGCAAAGGTTTCTCAGAGAAGGAAAAGAAAAAAAAGACTGCTACAAAAAGCTGTATGATTATGTCAAGGAAGGAAAGTAAGGTAAATTCTTCTTCTTGGGCAGGAGTTGCTTTCTACTTTTACTGATTCCACCTCCTTGGGACCTGAATTGGCTGAAGAAATTATTTTTCAGGGGAAAAAAAGTAGTTCTGTGATTTGCTGAATAAATAGGTGCAAACCCTTTAAGTTTGCTTGCCTGTTGCAAGCAGCATGGAGACTGCTCAATAGCTTACAGCAGTGGTTTTTCAGCCTTTTTTTGTTTGTAGACCTCTTTGGAAACTTCAAATGGAGGTGTGGACCCCTTTGAATTTTAAATGTGGGTATTCACATACCTTTTGATTAATCATAATTATCTTTCACAGACCCCTCAGACACAATCTGTGGACCCCCAAGTGCCTGTAGACCACAGGTTGAAAGCCACTGGCTTATAGCTCACACCTTGTTTTACAACCAGGTTCTATTACACAACACAACCACCCAAAGCCATTCTTTATACTGCTCTAGTCATCCAGGACTACTGTATAGCATGAACTGTCTTAACTTGAACTCTGAATAAACTATATCCCCTAGTGGGTGTGAACTAGGCTGTAACTACTTTACAAGGTTCAGGTGAGGCTTTATAGCTATTATATGGAACAGTGGTTCTCAACCTTTTTTGTACCAGGACCCAGTCATAAATATCAATGGCCACTCCTGACCCACTACCCCTTACTCCCAACTTGCTACCCTGCCCCTGCATCCCAACCCGCAGTGTGTGGGGCAGCAGGGGGCCCAACCAGCCCCTTGCAAGCTGGAAGTCTATCAGCCTGAAAGGGGAAAAACCATGACTTCCCACCTTTTTCTCCTCTAAAGGAGAATCTTTTTTTTAAAGTTTAAAGTTTGTGACCCTTCCATAGTCCTGTGACCCATGGGAAAACAGAACCTTGTGGAAAACCAAACCTTTGGCTGCTGCGAAAATGGAACCTAACAGGGCTGTTACTTGCCAGGAATCCCTCACAGGGACTTCTCCCTCTAAGAGGCTCTCTTGTTAGCAATCAGCTGTCCCAGCTATCACTACTCAGATTTCCAACACTATGCAAGAATGTTATTGTGCTAAAGAGAAGCGCTGCTGAGGGAAACATTAGCTGCAAACAAAGCTTAAAAAAAAAAAAGCAAGGGAAGGCCTGAGGACCTATACCAATCAATATCCAAAACCTTTACTGTAATTCCTAAATTCCCTGAATTAGTGTCTTGTGCAATGTAATATACTAGGACACATTCAACAAAAGACCATTTATGTAAAAGGAATGCCTGTAGCCATCATATGCTTTTGCTGCTAATAGGACAGTTAAGTAACATCTGAGGAAAATACACCCTCCTGCTGTGGTTCCATCTACCCAAGACTCAACTCTTACTTCCACTTTGAAGAGCAGGATTAATTCCACAGATTATTTTTTGGAACATCTTTTGAATGACACCAATGTATATTAGAATAAAATCAGATCCATTCTACTCAGAGACCACAGTGAAGGCAATTCAGGGAGAAATGGTTATTTACTGTGAATGAAGGTGCAGATTTTTTACCCCTACAAAGCTTAATTTAATCTGTACAAAAAGAATGTGGCACCAAGATAAACCAACGGTAAAATACAGTCTTCTGAGCCAAGCACTCATTTTGCTTTGTCTCCAACATTTGCTGTCTAAACCAATTCTAAGACTTTGAAGCACCTGAGTGCTGTAGACTAAAGCTAAAGCTATTTCAAAACAAAGGTAAGTTGCCATACCACTCCAAAAGCCAACAGCAATACATGATTCAATACTTGCTCTGACAAAAGTGAGGTAATAGGACACAGCTAACCACTACTTCTTTCATTTCACTATTTAGTGGACACCATGAGACAATTAGCTCATGGCTTTTTTCTTTTATGAATTTCTATACCATGTCCCATGACACTGTTCTTTCAAAACAAAACTATTTTATAACCAAAAGAAAGCTACTGAATTCTATTTACTTCCCTTACTGGGGTAAGAAAGATCAAAGACTAGAAAAAGAACTTAATTAGCATCACTCTTCAATAAACTACCTAATATACCGTTTTTACTGCTTAATCTGTGCTGTAATCTGTAAGAACCTCATCTACAATTTTTCCACTACTGACTAGGGTTCCAATTTGTTCCAGCTGAAGTGACATTGGCTACAGCACCATTTGCTTCTGTTGGAAGGAATGCAGTGTTTTGCTCTAGGTGCACATTTTATTAGCCATAAAGTAGTGCTATCATAATACACATAACTGAACAAACCTGGCGGCACAGCACTGATAATTTCATGACCCATGTTAGGGAAGCAGACCTAGTTCAGGCCCATATGACAAAGATGAAGAGCCAAGTAACTTTGTCTTCAGAAGGAGGTTAATGGCCACTTTGCTGGTCCTCCAGGTACTACTGCTTCCAGCAGTCTGCTGGCTGGAAATGAAGTGCCAGTCCCAGTAAAAGGTGTCAAACTCTCACAGTACAACAGCTGCCATTCAGCTTCACACACATTGTAGATAAAATATGAAGGAACAACAGACTGATTTTTTTGTAATCAATTTGATTGGTGAACTACATAAGCATTTCCTATCTCCAGTCCTCATAAATTCTGCTCAGAGAGACTGTCGTGCTACTGAGCCCTTCATGTGCTCCCAGTTGTTATAGAGAGCATAGAGACCAGTAAGCAGCAAGCCTGCAATGCCTCCTCGTGCTATTCCACGCACCCCACCTGAAAGAGAAATAAAAGAAGACTGTATTTATTAATCTATATAAACAGAAACATTTAGACAGAGCAATCAGCCAGGATCATTTAATTAGAAAGACTCTCAAATAGAGCACATTCAGCATAAATAGATTTTATAGCATTTGATCTCATTTATAAAACTCTCTCCTACACGGAGCCCTTGTGATATAATGCCTCATTCCTGAGTCTAATTTTAATAGCAGAATGTTATCAACTTTAGCACTTTTTATATTAAATGTTACTGCAGGTTTTAAGCTCTTCATAAATGAGCTTTTCCTTATTTACTCTGTCTTCATGACTACAGGTATATATATGCAGACAAGATCTTTACTACTTTAAAATTAATTGCATGTTATTCTCCACCCGAGATCCTAATCCTGTACATCAAATGATATCTAGGTTGGGGGAGGGACAAGTAAACAACAAAAAAGCAACTGAAGCAGATGTGATCTTATGCAAGAAAGCTTAATTAAAGCCATGGAGCAGCTCTACAGAAATAATACAACTGAAACAGAACTGTTTCTAGGGTTTAGAAGTTTCAGCACTTTGAAAACAAACTGGAGGAACAGATCAGTCATCAAGGATTTCTGAGGATAGTCACTGAATTATTTTCCTTAGTCTCACGTACTCAGGAGATTAAAGAAAAACAAGGACAGAAACAATTATTGTGCCACAAAATACCAAAATACATAATAAAAAATATTATAAATAAACTCCTACTGCCCATGAAGGTAAAATAAAATGAAAGCTTGGTTGCTGTTAAGGGTCATAATGAAAATACATTTAGGATCCACAGCATAAGTTCTTTCTCCTGGTTAGCATTTTCCTTTATTAGAATACACCTCTCATCCAGCTACCGGGGGAGTGATTTTAATGGTAACATGCAGACTTTGGCTGTTTCCAATATTTAAAACTGTAAAGGTTCCTGGTACAGTTCCCAGAACATACTATGCACACAGTGGCACTGGGGACCAGGACCCTAACCAGGCAGAAATATAGGTATTGAATATTAACCAGGGTCAAATTAACTATTTATGTAAAACTGTTCATCAAGAAATTTCATCCACAATTTGATATAACCTGCCTGCAAGACTGGCACTTTGCAGAATTATGAAAAACATTTAATCTTAAATTCCTTAGACTAATAGACAAAGTCCTAGTACTTTGTATTTCTGACCCATGACAAACTAAATTAGTGTTCCTCTCTAATCCATTCAAGTTTTTAATGGAGCAAAAACCATTAATGTCAACTAGACTGAGAGAATGTTAGCTGACAAGCAAGATTAAGCAAAATCTCACTGGACTGGAGCTAAGTCTTAAACATATTTACAATTGTCTAGGTCTGTAATAAAATTGAGGAAACAGCTGAGGATATAAGTATGTAAGATTATTTCTAGCTCTACTTCCTATGTTTTTGCTAGCTGCGGTGATTTAGTTAGGAGACCTCGGTTCTTAGGATGGAGGGCAAAAGTCAGTATCATAAAAAGCAAACACCGAAGAGAGACTCCCGAAGAGGTGGGTTGATCCTTAAACTGTGTTGAGCACCATGCACATCTTACTAAAGGATGCTGAGGCCAAGCAGTACTGAAAGTCAGTCTTGGGTGCCAAAAACAGGATTAGGAGCCTAATTCTGAGGTCTTATTTTTGAAATTTTGCCTTGGGTACCTAACTCAAGAGCAGCTTTTCCACATGAAGAGCTGCCACCTGGTTACATGTAAACAATCACCAGCAACTGCTACTGGTAGGTCACAGGTGAGGAGTTGAAAGGACACTTGTGCAAGGAATATAAATACTTGTGGGAAAAGGCTAATGGTGAAATCCCACCTCTGCACCTAACCCTAGCTTGAGCTGATGCTAAAATTGACCAGAAAGAATATCCAAGGGAAAGCTTTAACCGGACTGCGATCAAGTGGATTACAGGGACTTTCAAGACTTGAATTTCACAGAATACAAATGGAAACAAGCCAAATCACACCTCTTCCCTATACTATTTTCTTCATCAATTTGTCTAGGCCAATTGCAAATGCAAGGAAGCTCTTCTATTTGGATAACTTCAGAAACTCCCTTTCTTGCACTGAGACTCTTTCCATGTCTGGCAATTTACGTATAGGTATTCTAAGCAATACGAACACAGTGAGTCATGTGTTCGTATTGCTTAGAATATCTATTTGCCATAGTGGGCCACAGTTGCAGCTCTCAGTGTGTTGTGGGCGTCACACATGCAACTTACTTCCTGTGTATCTATTTTAAACAATGTTTTAACAGGATGTCACATGGGCTGCAGCAGTGTGCTGATTAGGCTGCATGTGGCCCGTGGGGCATGGGCTGAGAACCACTAGCTTAGAATCTGAGAGATGGAATTTAAAATTTTTCTTGTGGGGAAAAGCTGCCCTCCCCCATCCCTGTTTTTGTGTAAGCTGCCTAGCACAGCACTGGAGGTATCTGTCAGTTAACAGTTGGTTTCTCAAACAGCTGAGTTGCTGGGCAGGAAGTGTGGAACATTCTGATGTGAAGACCCTGATTACAAAAAAACCCTGACCCCCAGCTGTGTCAACTAAGAGATAGGCTAAATTCCAACTCTGCCCTTGCAGCTGCTTCTGCTAATCCCTGATAGCAAGTCTGCCACCACAAAATCTACAGGACATGCAGTGGGGCTGCTATCTCCATTGGGCACATGCTGAGGGGCTAAAAGAGGAAGAATAATAATAAAAAATAGATAGGTTGCTCAAGCTGATGATGGCCAATGTTCTGTAAAGGTCACTAGCTAAGAGAGATACGTGTGTTATCCTAAGTCACCTCAAAGTATTTGTTTAGTTTTAGCTAACATATGGCTTGTCCTGTCTATTAACCACATCAATGAACATGCCTTTCATTTCTACCCCAGCTCTCTTACAAGTACATAGTACAGTGAAACTTAGCATCCAAACCATGTTGCCAGACCATTTCTATTCACTACCTGCTTTCAAAATTAGAGCCGACCAATATGACAGGTGGAATTGTGCACTGCATATACAAATTGGAAGGGCAAAATTTGGGGCTATAATCCTGCTTGCATCAACTGAATGTGTAGAGATTGATGGATTGATTAATTGATGAATATGTAAGGGAGACTGTGCAGGGAGATTAATTAATCTTTGCTCCTTAAAAAAAGTTTAAATAAAAAGGAAAAAACCTGAATCAACAATGTGAAGATGAAACTGGCATGAATAGCCTATTAATGATCTATTGGTTGTCACTATGTACACCAAATGCAACATGAAGGCTAGATTTTATGTAATTAGCTCTTTGTGGCCTCTGCCATCTGTCTTTCAAATATTTAAAATGAGAAATATTTGGTTTCTTTGCAAGCTGCAGAAGAAACTGTTTGAATGGTTCTGTGTCATCTGCCTTGATGCACTGAACCATGTCCTCTGGTTTAAAAAGCCCACTTTTTCAGACATGGTAAGCTTTTGTTCTGCTCACTGAATTTAAAAATGGAGCTATAGTTAACCAATGCCTCTAAACTACCAGTCCTAAAGGGCTAATTTATTTATTAATTACATATCTGCAGAGGATAGCACTAGGGAACTGTTCTGAAAGTTTCCTGCTGCTCTATGGGAGTTTTTTTTTAGAAAGTTTCCCTAGCGTTGATTAGCCTCATGGGTGTGGAAATTATCTGAGGGAAACCAAAACTGTTTCTTTAGAATCTATTTCTCTCTTGTTCAGTTTCATTTTCAAACAGCTGCAAAAGACACTAGAACAGTGACAATATAGGGCTTGATGCAAGGAAACTTATTCTGGTTAGTGGCTGTGGTGGGGAGAAACTGAGCCATCAGCTGGAGAGATTCAAGTTCAAGAAATTCACAAGTTGAGAAGAGACTGTATAGCCCTAATGACCGTTAATCACTTTCCAAGTATTAACTTAGTGCACTACTATGGTCCTGAGTCTGAAGACCATTCCTTGTGCTCATAGCAGCTAAATTACAGGCAGAACTGTGGTCGCTGTCCCTGCTTATATTTGGGGTAATACAATAGACATCTTGGATTTCACTACAACTGCTTGAGTGAGCTATGAAACTTTACTGGCTTTCTAATAAATTAGGGGCAACTGAGCTGCCCGTGAGCAGTAGAGAAGCCACCCCAAAACACAATCCCGCCACCTTATGATGGAAAAATCAAGTCCTACTGGCAACTGTTTTCCTTATCATAACCAGTCTGTATTTGTCCTCATGACCCAGCCCGATGCTTGTGCAGCATACATGGAACAAATCCACAGGATGAGGGATCATTAAGAATAATAGTCTGTCCACTGATTGTACTAAGCTGCTCATACAACTGACTATTTATACAAACTTCATGTCTAAGTGACAGCTAAGATGGTGATTTTATGAATAAAGTGGATCATAGGAAAGTAGGACCGGAAGGAACATCATGAAGTCATCTAGTTCATCCCTCTGCCCCAGACAGGATCATCTCGGACTAAATCATCCCAGTCAAGTGTCTGTCTAACCTGCTTCTGTGGAATTGCCATCCCTGGAAATGTCCTATTTCTCTAGGTAGCCTGTTCCAATGAATGCTTAACCACCCTCATAGTCAGAAAGTTCCTCTTAATCTGAACTTATACTTTCCCTGCTGCAGTTTGAGGCCATTGCTCTTAGTTCTGTTTCCTATGGCCATAGAGAAAAGCCCATCCCAATCCATTTTATATTTGCCCTTCAGGTATTTGAAGACGTAGCAAACCTTGTTTCACTCCAGACTAAATAACCATACCTTTCACTCCAGACTAAATAACCATAGCCTTTCCTCCCAAGTCTCATCTCCAAGGCCTCTAATCAGTTCTGGCACTCCGATGGACTCTTTCCAATCTGTACACATCCTTTTTGAGGTGTGGGGCCCAAAAATGGACACAGTGCTCTAGTTGAGGCCTCACTTGTGCTGAACAGAGAGTGGCAGAATCATTTCCCTTGATTTGCAAGTGACATTCATCTTAATTCCATCCAGTCTGCTGTTACAATTATTTCCCAGTTTGTGTTTGTGAGTGCAACTCTCCTATCTCAAATACTTGTCCTTCATTGATTTCATCTGGCTGATTTCTGCCATTTATCCAGGTCATCCTGGAATTTAGCCCTACTCTCCAGAGTTTCTAGTATTTAACCCAACTCAGTGTCATCTGCAAATTTGCTAAGTGTGTATTCAATCCCATCATCCAAATCATTAATGGAAACGTTAAACCATACTGGACCCAAGACAGACCCCTGGGAACCCCACTTCATACCGCCTTCTAACTAGACATTACTACTTACTGAACATAATAATCCAACCATTTATGTATCCACTTAACTGTACTTTCATATATTCTGCATTTCATTGTCTTATTACAGAGAATGGTATGGGAGACTATGCCAAAAGTCTTGCTAAAATCAATGTACATATATCCACTGCTGTCCCCTCATCCACAGAACCTGTCACCTTGTCAGAGAAGGAAATCAAATTGGTCAGGTATGACTTATTCTTAGTAAATCCAGGCTAGTGTTTTCTGATAACCTCTTCTAGCTTCTTTATTATAGAATCCCTGAGGATACTTAGAAAGATCATGAAGCAGGTCAAGGTCAAGCTGACTGCTCTGTAATTCCCTATATCTTCCTTTTTCCTTGTCTTAAAAACAGTTCTAAATTTGCTCCTTTCCAATCATCTGGGACCTCACCCAGATGATCTCCATGAGTCTGCAAAAAGGGTAGCCCATGGCTGAAATTATTTCAATAAACTCCTTTGGTAATCTATGGTATATCCCATCTAGCTCTGCAGATTTGAACATGTCCTCTACATTTAGATCATACTGGCTCACCATGTTTCTAAAGTAATTTGAAGGGATCCTTATTTACAGGTAGCAAAATCTTCTGCTTGTCTTCAGATTAAATATAATTTATTGTAAATTGTCCCAGAGGTTAAAGGACTACAAAGAGAAATACCAAGAAATTTAAAACCTATTTCCAACCATATCCTTACACATACAAACCCCCAACATTTTGATGAACATAGCAGGAAGCCATGAAAAGAGAGTCATGCTTTAGTTCAAAGGGCCTTGTTGGCAAGCAGAGATATACAAGTGATGACTTCCTTTTTTCCTGAACTTCTAACCATTGCACTTACACCAATGAGTTTCTAGATCTGACTAGGTCAGACTTTATCACTTGCAATAAAGCAATAAGTTCTGTTAATAAACTTAAGATTTGTTGACTTTTAGGGCTGTGCCCAAGAGTCCTCCAAGTAATGACCAATCCCTTTTGGCTACTTCTAGCAGACATGCCACTGCTGGCCAGATGCACACTCTCACCATAAGACAGCTTGGTTGAAAAGTTAATGATTTTTCTAAAGGAAAATGATTTTGAAAAAGTCCATGTGGACTAAAGCATTAATTTGACTCTAAAGATTCATGCATCATAATATTCATTATGAACCAACAACAAATCTGTTGTTTGCTTTGCCCACATATAATTGGAGAAATACCTAATATATATCTTATTAAATGGGAGAATTGCACTGTTAAATGTATAGCTATCTCAGTTCCTTTTTAGTGATGCCTTCTCCCTTCAACATAAGAGACTCTAATTTTTCCTTTCAGAAATGTGTATTTAGAGGTGGCTTTATCTTTCAGTTGTGAACAACTTATGACAACCAAAAGTCCCTCTCAACACTAACACTTGCTAACTTGGAAGGGGCAAAACTGTGAGTGTGAGGTTGCTGGTCATCTTCTAGGATTATAAAGCAGTTACCAGGACAGCTTCTATCAAGGAAGGAGAGGGGAAATTAAGGTCATAAGAACACAAACAAGTTACTCAGAGGGTTTACACAATGTCAGAATGTCTGCTTATTTGTGCTCCTTTATCCTGTGGTAAATGACACATAATGTGTAGTAGCTTAATCCTCTCCCACTGACGGGCAAGCTACCTCAAGTTAGCTGGAGACTTGTGAGCAGTTAATCCAGAGCATCTGATGTACTGTCATTGAATAGTCCATGCTTCTGGATGGCCCACAGCACTCTCTCAACAATACACCTGCTCCTTATACTAGTGTAAGGAACATGCAGGGATTGTTTCTTTATCACTAGATATCCACTCAGAGAATCTTGGTAAATGGTTACCCCAAACATATGAAGCTGCAAGGGTAGCACCACAAGTTAATAGCAATTAAATAGCTACCCTTTTTTTTACTAAAGTCAGTAAGTAATCACAGCAGCTAAACCTCATGTCAAAGAGCAAAGAGAAAAGCTTTAAGTCTTTTTGACTAAAGTGAACAAAGTATTTCTGAAGTTTTTCAACTCATTTTCCTTATCATAAATGGTTCTATGGCAGTATATGTTTATCTAGACTTTATGGATTTCTGAAAATGATTTTTTTTACTTGGTTCACAGATCCATTCTCCCAACATCTACAGAAACACATGGCTTACTTTAAAAATACTACCAGCCATGTGCAAAGGGAAATTATCAATTATTCATTCCATTTCCAATCTTGTGTTGAACTTCCCTATTCCTCTTCCTGTTGACTGTCTTTTATTCTAATCCACCTTTACCACATAGAAGGTAAGATTTAGTGGTATTGCACAGACCTGCTTAAACCAGTCTTAATGAATGTAGATACTTCAGGAAGCAAGATTATGCTCTCTCTGGTGGTTGAAAATGCTGATGTAATGATTTAAGACCCTCACAAGGGAAAAATAAGATTTATGGGGAATCAGTCTTCTAAGTAGTGGCACATCCGAGAACTTCCAACAGCAGCCTATCCACAAATTATTTGTGACCAGGTTTCCCCTCATAAAAAGTTTAATGAGTGCAACTGAAAAAATTCAGTCAACAGGCAGGCTTTGCAGTGCATACAAATAAATGTCAGTCCAGAAAGACAATCACTGAGGGTTTTAGCTATGGTAGCAGCAGTTTGCTACTATAGACATATTGCAGGGGTTTGACATCCTACACAGCCTATGGCTGAATATGGACAGGCCAACAGACATAGGGCTTTGATGATTTTTGGCTCTGGGAGAAGCTTCAGTAGCAGCTGCTTACCTTTATAGCAGCAGGAAAAAGCTCAGTCTGCAGGTGCTCTCCCTATGCTGCTGCAGGGAAAACCAGCAAAGGCAACTGGGCCCTAGCCCCTGCCCTCTGACTCCATGTGGGTCAGTTGAGCTTGCAGTCTATTGGAGACATACTGTAGGCTAGCAAAGGAATTGCTATGTCCCATGGTTGTGACACAGAAAGGTAACTTCTTTCTTCTGTACTGTATGCATAATGCTGAAAGCTATTATTTGAATCATTATGGGGGAAATTAAGCAGGTTTGATAAAGAGGCTCTGTAGCATTAAAGCTTAAGTGAAAATGGAATTAACTCCTTTCAACAGGTGTGGCTGTCATCTTTGTTCTCATTGGTAGTGTATACACCCCCTCCTTTTAAATGGAATTAGCCTAAAATCACCACTAAGGCGCATTAACGGGCTGTGTCCACATATACATGCCCTAAATATGCTTTAAAAATGGCAATTTTAGGCTAATCCCACCTAAATTTGATATCTGCATAAAGCAAGTATCAAATTTCGACATGATTAACTAAGTCACATTAATCCACATGTAGCTGCTGAATGTGCATTCACGTGGTGTGCACATTACTTTGCATATAAAATGGAGTACTGAAAGACTTTACATACTGTACTAACCTTATCTATGTTTTTGTCAGCTCGGCAGCTTTGGACATTGGAACTCAGTAACAAGAAAGAAGCTTTTTTCCCCCCTGTCTGCTGTGCTCGATATATATTAAAAAACAGGTTTAGTAACTCAAAATGTTGTCCACAACTGTGTAGTTCAAAGAATGGGTGAATGCAGGCACTCTCCACAAAGTTATCCCTGAAAACCAGCAGGGAAGTTTCTATTACTGTAAACCAGGGGTGGCTATCCTGCAGCAAGTGGCACAGGCATCCTATGCGGCACACAGTAGGTTGAAGAGGGGGCAAGCAGCACAACGGCAGATTGGGCAAAGAGCAGAAAGCATAGCAGCAGATTGGGCAGGGAAAAGAGATCGGAATGGCGCTTGAGGAGAATGCAGGGCTTAATTTATGGCACTCTTGTCAAAAAGGTTGGTCCCACTGGTGTAGACTATGGTAGCCTACTTGCTTAGTGTTTTTTCCTAGAGGAAATATTACATATTACATTTCCAGCCTGTTATCTTCACAAGCACAAAGCTCATATAACTTGGGGGAGTTAATTACACAAAAGCTAGGTTGCTATTATGTAGGTGCATAATGAGGCTGCCAAGGCCATCTGGACAGTCTTCTGCATTAAATGAGTAGTAGTGAATGGGAACACTGATTCGTAGTACCTTTCCTCAGTGTAAAAATCTGACCTTCAGAGCACACTATTTTGGCAGGGATAAGGGCCACACAGAAACGTGAAAGGAAGCTTGTTACGGCTGAATGTTCCTTAGGTTAAGTTTGTAAAGCATTTGTAGGCAAGTGATGCACAAGCAAGCTTTTACAAAGGTCAAAACACTTTAGTAAAACTTTTTTTTTTTTTTTTTTTTTAATTAGTGTCCACTTTCTCTAAGACTATAGCAAAAGTATGCACAGGCACTTTAACAGGACGCTTTTAGTGAAGACCCTATCCTTCCTATAAGTGCTAGCACATTTGCCTCTGCAGAAAACTATTCTATTCTCCAGTAAACTCGCTATGATACATTTTCAGTTCTCCTGAAAGGCTGCTAGAGTCATTGTTTTATTGCATAACTATGCAGAGATTATAGTCTGCACCAAAGAGGATTTTGAAGCATAACAGGTTTTAATGTACTTAGCTTTGAAAAATTCACCTCTTACAATCTATTCTTTGTGGTTTTATAAACCCTTAAATATACTAAATTCCTTTGCCTTAAGAAAAATAGCTACTTTAAAAAAATGCTAGGTTTGCATTGTTTTTAGGGTTGCACTTTTCTTTTAAGTGGCTTCTAGTTACTTATAATAAACAATATGCATTTAGGGTTGTACTAGAAAGATGACTGGTGCAGTGCTTCATGTATGCATGTTGGAACACAACATATGTTTAGCGTTCAGTTAGTCACATTCTGTGATCTGCCAATTTTACTCCGAATATTCCTGGTTACTATTGCTATGTTTCACTTTGGAAAGTGTCAATTTAAACCTTTTCAACATGAATATGTCCGTAAGAACTTTCTTAATTGCTTGGAAAAAAGTATTAAACCATCTCATACATAAATAAAAAAAATGGAGCCAAAGGCTTTGTGTTGGTGCTTTGGACATTAATTTTCATATGCCATGTGGCTTCATATTTAATGGAAATTGCAAAATTATCCTCAATACCCCCTCTATTTGGGGGTAATGGGAAGCTTCCCTGTCTCTCTTCCAAGGTTTCCATTAATGATGTTCACGAGAACCAAAAAACATCACGCAGATAGGGCTCAAAGCTCTTTCAAAGCGTCTCACCTTTACAGAATATGGGTGGATGCAACCACCAATCACCTTTGCCAAACTCAGTTCTGTCTAGGTCTTGCTCAGGGAAGTAGGAGAGTATTAAAGACAATAATTCCTTGGGTCTATCAGGGAACTAACAAAATTGTCTGAATCAGCTGTTCATGAAATAGCTGAACACTAACATACTTCATCATGTTAACAAACAGTTGAATGCTAACATATATCCCAGTTAAATATTTGACAAGGCTATGCAGACATGACTTCAAATTATTCATGTTCTGGAATGAAAAGTAGTGGAAGATGCTATCTCTTATAAAAACAGGACTAACAAAAGAAGGTATTTATACTCAACTAATTCTGCCAGGGCAAGTACCATATATAATTTGAAGTCAGAACCTTCATGCTTTGTTGCCTTAATGTATTACTTGTATGGCTGAGGGCTCATGCAATCTTTGGCTTCATTTAATCTTACCAGGCACTGGAGATATTAATTATTGTAGCTATTACTTGTCTGTATTGCCACATTTTTTATACATTTTAACAATTATACCAGGTGTTATCAAGAGAACTCTTATTGTAGGGTACACTGAAGCACAGAAATAGTTCTAAAACCAGGCAATTCAAAATACTGTTCCTATTTTACAAGATCACTTCATCCATCATATGTATTATCAGACTTGGAATTTAGGCCTAGCAATTTTTTTTTTTAAATGCAAGTCTGCTCTGAAAAGTGGCATGAAAGCAGTGCTGTGTTTACCTTCTCAGTGATTTCCAAATTAAATTTGCCCAGGAAGGAAACAAAAGTTTCCTAGCCCCGCAAATTCAGACTGGCACCTGAGAGTTAATTTAAATTCTTTCATTTTCAGGAATCACAACATAAGATTTTGAAAAATAAACTATGCCTGGAATGCCACCTATGTAATCCCATTGCCATTAAATCCTTCGCAGGCATAGTTTCATAGTAGCTAGAGTCGGAAGGGACCTAGGTAGATCATCTAGTCCGACCCCCTGCCTTGGCAGGAAAGAGCACCGGGGTCAGATGACCCCGGCAAGGTGCTCATCTAACTTCCTTTTAAAAATCCCCAGGCTAGGAGCCTGCACCACTTCCCCTGGAAGCTGGTTCCAGGCCCTAGCCGCCCTGACTGTGAAGTAGCGCCTCCTAATATCTAATCTAAACTTACCCTCCGCCAGCTTGTGACCGTTATTCCTGGTCACTCCTGGCAGCGCACGGGGGAACAGGGACTCCCCCAATACCTGCTGATCCCCCCTGACCAGTTTGTAGCAGGCCACAAGGTCCCCCCCTTAACCTTCTCTTGTGGAGGCTAAACAGGTTCAGGTCCCGTAGCCTCTCCTCATAAGGCCTGCCCTGCTGACCCCTGATCATACGAGTGGCCCTCCTCTGAACTCTTTCCATATCGTCCACGTCCCTCTTGAAGTGTGGCGCCCAGAACTGGACGCAGTACTCCAGCTGCGGCCTGACCAGTGCCGCATAGAGGGGGAGGATCACCTCCCTGGACCTGCTCGAGATGCATCTGTGGATGCATGACAGGGTACGGTTGGCCTTCTTGACTGCCTCCCCACACTGCCGGCCCATGTTCATCGTGGAGTCAATGACGACTCCAAGATCCTTTTCCGTCTCTGTGCTGGCAAGAGGGGAGTTCCCCAACCTGTAAGTGTGGTGCCGGTTCTTCCTCCCCATGTGCAACACCTTGCACTTATCAGTGTTAAACCCCATCCTATTCTCATCCGCCCACCGTTGCAACCTGTCAAGGTCAGCTTGTAGCCTATTGCACCCTTCTAGTGCACCCACATCCCCCCACATCTTAGTGTCATCAGCAAACTTGAACAGGGTGCTTTCTACCCCATCATCCAAGTCACTGATGAAGATGTTGAACAGTGCGGGCCCAAGGACCGAGCCCTGCGGAACCCCACTGCCCACGTCCTTCCAGGTCGAGAAGAACCCATCCACTACCACCTGATGCAGCTGTGGTCTTGCAGAGTCAACAGGATTAAAGAACAATAATCCTGACTCACTGAAGTCCACAGGCATGGCGCTCTGATACGCAAGAAATTTCTGCTGAATATGAAGGTACTATTTTTTTATTTTTACACAGTCACTTTCCGGAGCAAAAATGGATTGAGACTATTAACTTCATGCTTATAAATGTGTAAAGGACAACTGCAAACATCTTGCCAGCCTACCTGTGCTTTTATACAGCATTCCTGTCATGGTCCCAGCAGCTACAGTGTTCAAGTCATCTTCTGCACCTCGTGCTTTCTCTATGATCACTCCAAATGCACTGTAAAGCAGAGCTGGGAAAGATATTAAATTAGAAAAGAAGAAAAAATATCAAGGCATCTGCACAGAATTAACACAGGCTCCCCTACCCCATCAGCAATACGGCTAATATAGTACTTATAGAATATAGTATTCTGATTAACACAAGTTAAAAGGCATGCCCTTCTTAAGTGCACCAGTCACCAGTCCAGTGCAGACTTTACAGCTCCCCCTTTTCCTACTTAAGGGTCCATCTTTAGACTTTTCCAATTTAGAACATTATCTCATTTCTATTCTACAGGGAGGACATTTCTCTCTGCATCTGCCCTGTAAGTTATTAGGTTGCTCAGACTTGTGAACTGCGTTCATTATAAGCGTTTTATTTCTACCTGCATATGAATCAGCTGCACAATATCTCATACTCCATGGACAAGAGAACATTGGTCTGAAGTGAACTTTTACCGTGGATACAAGATCAATCGCTTTGAAGACAAATAATCTTTAACAGAATTTACAATGTTTCACTAGGACAAGGAATAGAAAAGCATTTCATGCTACTCAGGAATTAAAGCAGTTATTGTAACAGAAGTTATCTTTGCTGCTCAAAACACCAGACTGCAAGACCCTTATTCGCACTAAGAAAAATTTACTCATTAGTTAATGAGACCAATGGTGAAGTAAGATACTGCTCAACACTAGCAAGGAAACTAAGCCAGCCCTAAGTGTGCAGTACTAGACAGAAAAAAAAAATCTTGCTCAACAGATTCCTGCAAACTGGACAGTTACAGTGTTACAAAACCAGGGAGTTGCTCCTGACTTGGAGAAACCCAAAGCCCACTCTGAGGGCTACCATGGTACTTCCATACCAGGTAACAAAGGCTAGTACCAACTTGCATCATATCAAGTAATACTAAGAACTATAATATACTGACTGAAAAGACCTTATATGAAATATACTGATTTGCCCACTGGAATGCCAATGTAACCAAACTAAGGCAAATATTTTCTTCAGTAATCGTCCTTCTTCAAACACAGCTGTGAAGATTTGTTAATGTGTCACTCATAGTAGAACCCTGACCTGGAACTTGCAGTTCCATTTTTTTTCAGACACGTATCTTAAGTGGTATTTTTCCATTCTGAAAGTAAAGAATTCAGGCAATAGGCCAGCCTAATAAAAATGTCCATAATGAATTGGACCCACAGCCCATTTAGGAGAGCATCCTGCGTTCAATAGCACCAGCATCAGATACGGTTAGTTTAGAGACAAACAATGCTTTTCCCCTCAAAAATATTTCTTGGCATTTATCAACACAATTTCATTGGCCATCTTCACCACTGATAACATTGATTAAATAGATAATTAATAATGACTATTTTCCTCAATTCCTATCAACTGCCTTGGTTAGTCTAGCAGACTTCTTGCTTCCTACACATTTTTAAACATCATTTGGCTATTTACCTTCAAGATGTGTTTTTGGCTATTGTCCTCTTAACACAAGCCATATGTTCCAGACATGGAAGAATATGACAAAAAAGTAATGGAGAAGCTGGCAAAAAAAAATTTTTCTAAAAAACACTATTTGTATCAGTTGCCTACACTTTCAATAGTTAAAGATTTTAAGATACCTAAAAGGGCTTTAATTTAGATGGAAGCATCCACAATCCATGGCAGGTGAAACAGGTACTAGTTATTATCACTAGTTATTAGAAATATAGGTCATAGGTTAATGTACTTGAAGCCACTTAATGTGCAAAAGAACCAATTTTTTCCCCCAAGAACATTTGAAAGTTAACAAAAACCCCTTTAGCATGATCATGAGCACAATATTACTCACCCAAAGATCCCAGAGTATTGGCCCAAAGTGCCCCTTGCCTTGTCACCATATTTAAAATTCTGTAGGGGAATTAAAAAAAGCAAAAAATGCATTAGTTAATTAATCTTATGATGGTCTGCTTCATACTTGTATTCTGGTAGTGCTCTAAGGCACCAATTAAGAGGAAGATTCTGTGATACTGGAAACAACATTTACTTACATCTTGTTTGAATTCATAAAACATGAGACTACAAGTGACTTGCTAGTTCTATAATAGCAACAGTAACTGCACTGGATAATTTGCTTTTTCCTTAATGACTGTTACATAGCCATCAGGAATCTAGAAATTACAGACAGCAAAAATTGAAAAATCCCTCTTCACAAGTATAGCAAATACAGGTGCACCAATACAATGGATCGTATTGTATCAGAACTAGTAAAACAAAAATTGCCACCATCAGTGATCGGCTTTTCCTGGCTGATTGTGGCCAATATCGCTAATAAATGCCACATGCACGTGCACAGCTGTTGCATTCATGTGGCCAGGAATGCAGCCCAGCAGCTTGGAGAGCAGCATCCAGATGGTAAGTCTGTGGGGACAAAGAGGCAGGGGAAGGGGAAGAGACCGGGGAGGGTGGCGGGAGGCAGATCAAGGCCCCTACGGTGAGGGAGGGAGTGGGGCAGGGGCAGGCGCTGCCCAGCCAGGGCAGAGTTCAGGATGAAGCAATAAGCAGCTCATCCCGGGGGGCACATTCTCTTGCTGCTGCACGTACTCCTGGTGGAGGCACAGGAGGGGGAGGCACGGGCCGCCTGGATCTGTGCACAGGGTGAGGGTGGGTGGCGCCAGGCTTTTCCTGGTGCAGGGGGATAAACCGGGGTGCATTGGGGGCAGGTGAGGTTGGGTGGGCAGTGGCGGTGCTGGGAGGGGGGCTATATCCACCCCAAAATTTGCCATAGCCCCCACCAAACCCATCTGCCCAGCGTCACCCTTGTCCACCCCAAATGCAGCCCTGGTCCAACCCCACACTGGGAAGAGCCTGGCACCTCCCCTGGCCCCAGCCCACAGCGGCAGTCCATCCTTGCCCCAGGCACAGAACTAGGAGGGACATGTCCCCCTTGGGTATGCATGCAGTGGCAGGAGCTGCCCCCCCCCCCCACACACACACCCAGGACAAGCTGCTCATGGCTCTGTCCCATGCCTTGCCCCAGCTGGGCAGCACCTGCCCCACTCCCTCCCTCACTGTGGGGACCTCAATCTGCACTCCTGCCCCCCTCCACGCCTCTTCCATGCAACATGCTTACAAGTCGGATGCTACTCTCCAACTTGTTGGGCTGCATATCAGCAATTGGATCGGTATCAGTCAATATGGCTTGTTAATAACTGGCCATCGGTACTGGTCCAGTAAAAATCTTCTCTCGGTGCACTCCTAATAGCAAATGACTTCTTCACAAAATAAGGTAACCATTTCAGGAAACTAATGTATTTAACGAATACAGCTGTAACTGGGTAGACAAATGCCACAGCTATTGTGTATTCTTTAACAGCATCCACAGAATGGGGTAATAAAAGAAACTCTTTATTAAGATATAGGGAAATGGGTGGACAGCAAGTTATTTTTGTCAGTGTCAAGGGAGTTTTACAACGGACAGAAGTGAGGGGAGGGAAGAGAAAAATCTCCTCTCCATCAGCAGACAAAAATAAAACTTTTTTTTTCCAGAGTTTGAGGCTTAAACTAACACATACAAGTTAGTTCCAAGCAATCTTGTAGGAATCCCTCCTGCCTCTGACACAGCAGCTAAGGTTTCTCACCAACATGTTGCCCTTAGGGTCTTGTTTGTGCTCCCCTCCCCACATTTTTCAGATCTGCCTGTGACTACTGAAGATTATCAAATGCTGTTCTGGCCAGCTGAAACAAGAGATAGGCTTTATAGGAGGTGGGGAATGCAATTTCCCAAGTTAGACTCTGAACAGGACACAGGGGCAAACACCTGTGAAATGAAACATAATAGCACAGTAATAACTAAACTGTTTAGGAGGCCCTCTGGTGACATTTTACTTAGCAGTGAATGAGGGCACCTCCTGCAGCACACTGTTCCCTAAATCCTATTTATTGTTACCTAACAAGAAAAGAACACTACCAAATTCACCAGAATCAACTGCTGCAGTACCTTTGGTTTTCATCTAAGATAGTGGTTCTCAAGTTCTGTAGCTTCATGGAACTCCATCATGGCACAAAACTTCTCAGAGTTTAGTGGCATCCTGGCTGAGAATGACAGCTCTAATATCTCTGATCCAATGACTGACGGGATGCATATATTTGCATGTCTAAAGATTGAGTCAAGAATGCTCAGGCTCACTCAGGAATGGGATATGAGGTCTCCAAGTATACCAAAACCCCAAGTTTTTCTTTCTGAATACACACACACACACACACACAATATCTACATAATATACCCCGCCCTATATATACGATAGATATGCATTCCCTTCCCCAATTATTTTTGGCTTTTCTTTCTCTCCCTCTCTATTCCCTATAGACAAGCACAAGCTCAGACTTAAGATAAAGCTTTAACATTTTTATTTTGGTAGCAAGTTTTTGGTTTTGGATATCCACTGTTTTATACTGTATTATTATTAGGTTTGTATTAATTTTTACTGTTGTATATTGTATTATTATCATTTTTGTATTGATTTTGTTTCATATGGATATTGTATGGTTTAGGCCTGTGTTTGTAAGTGAACCAAAGTCATGTCAAGTTTTCATTTTATATGTCAAGCCTCCATCTTGCCTTCCCTGAGGGACCAAGCTGCCCTATGCCTTGTCTGCATATAAGCTTTTGGAGGATCCCAGGACTCATGACAAGATGACCCAGTTTCAGTCATAGGTGGGGGACTAATTAGCACATGGATCCTTTTGTTGGGGGTAGCTGAACAGTGCTGAGCTGAGAGGTCACCACAGCTTGAAATACTGTTGACTCTGTTGAGGCCCTGCCCAATGAGCTACATAGTAAATCATGAGCCTTTTGGCTTTGGACTAACATCAGATAGCTTGTACTCTCTCTAAGTAGGTGCTAAAGTGATACTTAAAAAGTATGTTTATGGAGTACTTGTGCTAAAACTTGCAGCAGTTTAAAAAAAAAAAGTAAAAAATAATTTCTGGGTAAACCAAGGCTATGGGTACTACAGCTGTAGCAATTTTCATATCCGTATTTTAAGGTCAGTGTTTTCAAATGCACCCTTCACTATGCGTTTAGGAAGAGCAGGCTCTGACAGTGGGAAGGGGTAGGGGGGAAGAAATGGGCTTCAGGGGACAAAAGTTGGGGAGGGGGCAGAGGTGAAAGAGGATCCCTGACCCCCCAGATTTATTTTCCATCATATAGCCATGGAAGGGGAACAAATTCAAGGCCAACCTCCAATAATTATTTTTATACCTTGAAAATTGTATTGAATTTATACATTTTCCATATATAGAATCTAGTTGTTGCAGGGGGGTTGCATTATATTTGAGTAAATACCATAGTTAAATGATGAGGGAAGATATTTGCCCTAGGATACATGTATGCAACAGAAGGTCAAGAAAGCTAGCCCAAATATTTCTATATTTGTATGCTTCTAGACCAGCATTAAGCAATTAAGACATGCTTAACACACTGTCAGGGAAGCACATTACCATTCCATGTTGGCATCAGTTGCCTCCAGAATGGAAGCAACAACCAGATGAAAAGACTAGTATTTTTCTCTCAGCCGTGTAACACCGTCACATTGTATAGCTCTGGACTGCTTATTACTGCTGGAACTTAGCTGAAAAACATCACATTATGCCTGTCTGTTCCTGATTCCCAAAGACCATTTCCCTACTTTACCCTTACTAATAGTTTTTATTAAAATATAGATTGATAGCAAACATTGTTATATTTAGATGGACTGGGAAAAATGAATTTTGAGGTAACTGAGATACCTCAGAATTTTGAATTCTGAGGTAACTGAATAGGTCTGAGATGTTCAAGTATGTCTACCTTTCAGAAACACATCATGAGGCATTTTTCCCCTTTATATGTATAGGTGAAGTCAGTTTCTTGGGGATGGTCCTGCTTTGAGCAGGGGGGTGGACTAGATGACTTCCTGAGGTCCTTTCCAACCCTAAATTTCTATTATCCTCCTCCTCCCCCAGCCCCACGTTACAATTATTGTAGGTTTGAATTTCCTCATTTTGAGTTTTCAGCAAGTAATAAAAAGTAGTAACTAAGGCATGTTGCTAGCTATGTCAGTGTAGAGGAAATAACATTTTGGAATCTTTAAATATATACTCCTGTAAACATTAAAAGAGAGAAAGGAACCTAATAATTAAGTTTAGGAATGTGGAATAAGAGAACTTCTCTTCTGAAACATAAACTATTGATTGCACACTCAAATGTGACTAGCCCTAAATTGAACATACATGACATACTGTTGGTCATCTTTCTCTCATAGATTTCAGTCCCTGGCTAAGTGGACCAATTGAAATAAAAACCTTCAGTAACTGACTTGTACAATTTTACTGGGCTGCTAGAACTAACAAGACTGATAATCTATGAAACCGATACAGTATAACCTCATAAATCTGGATATAAAAAAATCTGGCACTTTTTAAGTTTCCCCCTCCGCTTTCCCAGACAGAGGGGGAAGCTTGCATGCTACTGCCATCTGCCACCCCATGACACCACTCCATATGCAGCCGCTCTCCATGACTGGCCACCACTCCTCCCTGCCCCACAGGACACAGATGGGGAAGCTTGCTGCTGCCATCCACCGCCCCGTTTCATGTGTGACCATGGCTCCGGGACCAGCTGCTGCTCCACCCCGCTTTGGGATGGCCGCCACTTCAGTTTCAAAAAACCAGAATTTTCAAATTTCCAGCAGGTGCTCAGTCCCAAGCAGGCTGGATTTACTGCAGTCAGTTTCAATGAGAAACCAGCTTCAGCTATGGGGCATTACCCTTAAACATGCTCCCATTTTTGCAAGCACTAGTTTAATTTGGTAAGAATTTTTTTGCAAACCAATATTTTTTCCCTTATATACAGTTGAAGATAAACTCCTTTGAGCAGGAACTATACCTTTCTTTGTTGCTCTTAGGTACTTGCAGTGGTCAAGTCATACTGTGACTCAAAATCTAATTTCTTACAGGTACATGTTGACTTAATAGTGACTCATTTAGGAAGCTATTTAAAACTTAATGAAATAACATTTTCATGCATCTGAAATCTACTACATAAGTATTTGAATGTGTAAAAAATCCATGGGACTCCTAGCTATAAGAGTAACTTGAGTAGCGTGAAGTAATTGGGAATTTGACTTCAGTAAAGTAGAATCTTAAATGTCATGCACTTGAATAGGTTTAAGGAATTACCTATTAAGGAATTACAGAAAAGTTGATACTGCAACTATTTGTGTTTTCTGGGGGAGTAAGGGTGGGAAACGGATTTTTTGTTTTACTAATCCAACTCAATAGTGATAAATTATGACTCCACAAAGGCACAATCTCTTTCAAATTTCTGTAAGATTTTTGCTTTTATGCTCTTTAACACTAAAATCAGTTAAAAAAAGGTATGTTCTTGTGTAAAGGCATCTTCAGCACCACCTGGAGTCCCGTCACTGCCCAGCTGTAACAGTAGTGGCTCGTTATAATAAATCACCCAACATGCCTTTGATGTTATGGGAGATCATACTTAGCCACTACAGGGAGGCAACAGAGAATGGTTAGAGACTCAGAACTTCTGGGCTCTTCACAGGGCTCCACCCTTCCCACACCCTGCCCACACCCATACCACACCTGATGTTCCAGACAATGTTGACCGCTGCTAAGGTTTATTGTTAGCTTGACCTGAAGGCTTGTATCTACAGCCCGGGTCTAAGTGCCTGCTTGCCCCGTTCTGCCCTGCCCAGGTCCCAAGACAGCTACCTCTTCTTTGGGTTCCCGCCTCGTCAGCCTCATGGGGCTGGGGTCTTCCCTCTCTTCGCCGCTCCCCTCTGGGAGAGTAAAGGTCCCCTTTGCTCTCCTCTTCTTCTAGGTCCCCGAAGTGGTTCCCTTCGGCCCCTGGATTCAGACTCACCGTCGCTCAGATTTCTTCACTGACTCTTGCTCCTGGTTGGAACTCCCCTGGTAAGTAGCAAGGTTGGAGCTTAGCCTGGGTTCTTCTGTAAAATCTCCTTTGTTTGCTTGCTCCCTCTTCTCCTCACTTTCTCTGCTACCTTACTTCTTTCACCCCCTTGGCGTTCCCTCGGCGTCCTTTAAATCTCCCTCCTTTCAGGTAGGTCCTGCACAGCAGTTCACTATTGACTGCCTGCTTGACCCAGCTGTTTCCCTTTACCTTGCTGGTGTGGTTCTTCTTTCTTTCTCTTGTTCTTTTCCCACACCAGTCTCTTCTTTCCCTGTTTGATTTCCGGTGGCTGGGTCTGCCGCAGCAGCCTTTGATCTGCCGCAGCCCCAGCCAGCATCTCCATTCACCCAGATCACGTTGGGGTTTGCTGTGGGTCCTCTGATCCCCCAACTTAAGTCTCTTTCCCCTGGTTCTCCCTGTTTCTGCTCGTGGCAGGGTGCTTCATGCACCCTGTCACACTCTGCATATTTCAATGGCAGTAACTCTATAGAAAGCCAAACTAAACATGTGACAAAACAGACTGAAGAAGCTTTTATAAGTTTCATTCTCATTTATCAGTTACTGGCAACAATAAAAATTAACGTGAGACACTGTTTGCAGCTTTCTTCTGAACCAAAAAGGTTAAGTAAAAGCTACTACAGGCAAACCCCTGACATTTCCCTAATAACAGATTATCTTTTTCTATGAGTAACTGCTTTCATGGTGATTAGAAGATTGGTTTTTTTTGCAGGAGGGAGGTGGGGAAGCGACTGCTACAGTCACTTGCTAGGACCAAGAACACAGTCAGACCAGTGCTGGTATACAAAAAGAAACAATATGTTTGGCTTCACAAAGAAAATATACAACCAGTGCCTCTTTGCATGCTGACAGACGTGGGAAACTCGCCCCCGCCAAGAAAACGACCTTTACTGGAAGACAAAGTGCATCAGTTTGACCCAGCTCGCCTAATGTCTGTATAAATAGAGCACTTCATCAGGGCCTTTTGGTGCTTGTACCCAATAGCTGACAGAATCTTCTGATCTATACAGAGTCAGGCCAGGTAGGTCAAACTAACACGATGTCTCTTCTAGGCATGTCTGTGCTCAGTGCAGGGGTGCGCTGAGCTAAAAGTGCTGTTTTTGTTGTTTTTTTTTCCATGTGTGTAAGCAGCCTTTTTGATTCTGATAAAAGAAGAGAAATGAGTACACCGTTTCAAGGTGGTGACCTTCAGTATGTTTTCCTTGGGACTAGAGGGCAAAGAATAAATTAGTGGGAGTGTGTCTTTATTGCCATCTGCTGGCTTAACTATGTCAAATCAGTACTTGACAAGTTTCAATTAAGAAAAGGAAATTTTTGCCTATAGTTCACTGTAATGCCTAAAAACCTCTATTAATTTGTTACATTTTAGATGAAAAACCAATATTAGAAGTCATTTAAATTATGAAAATTACATTAAATTCAGAATATAGAATGTATTGTTTACACATTTTTATTCTGTACATCGGTAAAAAAGGGAAGAGAATGCAAGCAGTGCTCAAATATGAACAGCCAATTAAAACTTTGCCAGGGACCGCTAATTTCCTTTCCAAAATTGCTAGTCTTCCTCTTACAAAAGAGTATTGGGGTCAAGTTAAACCATTTCCCAATACTTATGCCAAGTCTAAGTCTCAACTTTTTTGTGGAGAGGGAATTGGGGGAAGAGGGTAGGATGGAAATGACACACAGCAGCGTAGTGCACTGCACATAGTCTAGTGCCACAGTCGGCTGACACTTTTCAATTTGTCATGCAACACTAAGGTGAGAACAGCGGTAAACGAGTGCAACCCAGGACAACTTTTGCAGTTTGGATGCTAGCACTGTGCACATCTAGATCCCTCTCTAAAAAATCAAATTTTGGTAGGCCCAGCTATTAGCACTCTGAGTTCATCCTAAGTCTCCCCTTCCAGATCATGCAGAGGTTGGGAACACTGAGGAAGGAGAGTACTCATTCCCAGGAAAGTGAAGTTGTGCCTCACAACTTTCTTCAGAAATACAGACTTGAGAGGAGATGGTTTCTAACAAATATCCAGAGAATAGCTACATTGTCACTCATCCTCTCTCCAAAACCTCTTTAAGAAAGAGGAAAGCAATGGAACAGACTGAAGGATATATCTGAAAAACTAACTTACATTTTTGACAGATTAATCAAGACATTTTATAACTTGGGTCTTCCAAAAAATGTATAATTCTCTTTGGGGGAACAAATATGGGTACATCTTTTTACTGCCTCTTCTTCACAATTATAATGGCTCACAGGTACCTTTTGAGGATAGTGCATTACTGAAATATATTTTTGAAAGACTTACTGCACATTTCTAGGTTTGGACCAGGCCATGCTCTGTGTTTCCTTCAAACCCAGCCGCAGACCATTCAGTGCACCGAATGCAGCCCCTAGTGAATCATAACAGCAGCAATTACTTCATACAGAAAAAAGCAAAATCATTTTTAGTCTTCTAAACCAGTGGTTCTCAACCATTCTAGACTTATGAGGGATACTGGGTGAACAAGTCCCTTCCAGCCCTAATGTCTATGCAATCTATGAAACCCCTCACGAGACCCAGGGCATCCCTTTGAAAATGCTAGCTCTTAGTTTCTATTTGTTTTCTGACTAGAGAAATAATAGAGCAGTTCTTCTGTTGTAAAGAACTTAGAAAGACTACAATAGGTTGGAAAGCTGTTAACATAAATATCTGAAACTTCTAGGTTTCTCTCGTGAATCATGTTTGCACACCCAACAGTGCAAACATTGTGTGGCACCCCTTCAATACCCTTGAAAGGACCTCAAGGCATCCCAGAATGCTGTAGTACCCTGGTTGAAAATGACCGTTTTAAGCCTACAGGTAGCAGTCAAGGAGTAACTTATGCCTGTGAATATACAGCCTACAGGAAAGAAGAAAATAATACAAGATTGTCCATACAGTTTTTAATTTAAGTCTCACGTTCTTGGATTTTCTTTAAAAGCAAATCAACCTTACACCTTGAAACAGAAGAAACATGCCACTAACCTGTCATACAACAGCCTCCAATGGTGAAAAAGGCCAACTCAAACCTGCCCCGAGTTTTGTTGGCTCCTGTAGGTAAAATAAACTCATCTGTATCCTGAAACAACAGAAATTCTGTGCATTATAAAATGGCATTCTTCAACTATGTATAATTTCAAATACAACTATAGTTCTCTATATTGACTTACCAATGCCTTGCTCCTCTACAAGGACCAAAGCATTATAATAAAATTAGACTTTAAAATGGGGCGGAGCTCAATTCACAAAAGTTAAGGAGACATGCCTTGAGTCTAATCAGGTTGAGAACCACTGCTATAAAGGTGCCACTCTGCCCTGCCTTCTACTTATTCTGTCAGTCACTTGTGAGCTAGTTCAATTTGACTACATCCCTTGTGAAATAACTAATTCTGAAACAGGTGCTTATGTTTAGCAAGAAACAAGACATATGGCTATGTGCAAAAGCATCACAAAGGATGTATCCTCACTGGGGGATCCGGTATTGATTTGGCAGAGGGAATGATTTGGGAATCAGAGTCCTTCTGCCAACTTGTACCTATCATCTACCCTCTCTCTGAAAATAGGGCTACTCCTTTCAGGTACTGTGAAGTGATTTATTTATTTATTTATTTATTTTTAAGAACTACAATAATACCTCCTGATCTCAGCTAATAGGGCAAAACTCAGGTACACAGTAGTCCCTCAGTTTCATAGATTTCATAGACATTATGGCTGGAAGATAATCAAATCCAGCCCCCTGCCCCAGGGGCGGGAAATCAGCTGGGGTCACAGAATCCCAGCAAGATAAAAGTCCAATTGACACTTGAGCCATTATAATTGTGAAGAAGAGGCAGTAAAAAGGAGTCCAGAGTAGGTGCTTGCACCACCTCTGCTGGCAGTCTATTCCAGTTACACAGCACTTTCTCTCCAGGTAAATTTCAAAGCCCTTACATTTCTCCCAATTTAATTTAATTGCTGATATTAATAAAGGACACAAAGACAGCTCTACCATAAGACTATAAGGTCTGCATGCAATTGGCAAGTACATAAAGCAATTTTCTCACTGTCACCTACCTAAAATTACCATATGTATGAAATGAACATTAAGTCATTTAACAATATAATAGTTTCTTACCTGTATTAAATACTTGGGGTCCACATTTAAATAAGGAGACAATGGGCTCATTCCAGTCACTGCAGCAAAGGGAAGAAAAGAACACTTTGTAAATATTAGCATAAAAGGGCAAAGATGGTTAGGCATACAAGTAATGATAATTCTCACAGCAGTTTTCATTAGCTATAAAAATATTTTAAATAATCCTAAATACCATTTATAATAAAAACACAATAATATTCCCACCTACATATATCTAGATGGTATATTATTTTCATTGTTACCATACATCATGATCAGGGGATTAACTGTCAATAAAACTGACATCAACTGATTCCCTATTCTCACGACTTAGCTTCTATGCCTCCATTTCTACATCTGTGAAATGGGAGGATGAGTCTTATCTTTTCTGTAAACCACTTTTGGTATATCATTCAGTTTATAAATCAACCCCACACTTTCAGATTCAGTTTTAGAAAAATGGTTTTCTTTCCTGAAGATAGTCAGCAACTTCTGATTAAAGTCCTTGAACTGCTTTTTCCCCTTTAAAATCCCACAAAAGAATTCTGCTTCCCCCGCCCCACAAAAAAAAGCCTCGAGGAACAGACACAAAGGATTAAATACACTAAAATTCTGAAATAATAAAAAAGCATCCTCTGTACCAGAGATAATTTTGCTCAAGGCTTAGGTCTTTGGCCTAAAAATTTGTTGTCCGTACATATCAGAGCAATCATATGCACATACAAATTGGGGAATAACTTAGTAGGCTGCAGTACTACTGAAATGGATCTGGGGGTTATAGTAGACCATAAGCTAAATGAGTAAAAAGTGTACTTTTGTTGCAAATAAAGCCAAGAACATGCCGGGCTGTATGAATAAGAGTGTTGCCTACGAAGAAGTGATTTTTCCATTCTATTCAGTACTGGTGAGGCCCGATTTAAAATACTACATCAGTCTTTGGGCTTCAAGAAAGATAAGGAAAAATCAGAAAGCCCAGTGGAGAGAAACACAATGATTGAAATGTTTAAGAAACATTATGTGTAAGTAAGGTTGAAAAATAGGATTATTTAGTCTGGGAAAGAGAAGATTGCAGGCTGGGACTCAGTAAATCTTCAAGTATGTGAAGGATGGCTAAAGGAGTATGGTGATAAAGCAGTGCTGCCTAACCTTTTCATCCCAGGGGCTGGATGGGCAGTGCCTCTGTAGGCCAAATCTGGCTGATGGGCCTATCTGGCTGTGGTGGAGTGTGCACAGTCCAACCTTGATCTGATCACCTGAAGTGGGGGCAGGCAGAGTAGAGTAGCCCTAATCTGGACATGTTGGGGGGAAAGGAAGGGGAGGATCCACACCAATCAAAACATCTGGGTTGTGGGGGAAGCAGTCTGGATGCAGAGGAGGCAGGCCTTGCACTGATCCTGTAGGCAATGGCCTGGGGGAAGGCTGAATCCAGCCATGCAGAGCTTCCACTGCTCCCAGGTTTTCCAACCCATGGGGATCACCATAGGCTGGATGCTAGGGCTCTGTGGGTCAGAGAGTGGCCAAATGGGACAGGACCTGAAGAAACTGTCTTAAATGCCAAAAAATGAAATTTAAGTTGCATATGAGGGAGAGCTTTCTAACTATGCGGGTGGTTGAGAACTAGGACAGGCAATCCAGAGAAGATCTGAAGTTTCCCCTCCTTGGAAGTTCTTAAGATCAGGTAAGGGTGTTCTGAGATGATTTTAGTGTGGGATGATTCTGATTAGATGACTTCCAGGGGTCTCTTCCAGCTCTGTTTTTCTATTTTAAGACAAATATTTCTGAGTCAAATAGAAATTGCTCACAGCCTTATACACAGACCCTATCTACTGCCAGATGTGAAGTGCAGTTCAGGATTCAAGCTTTACATGACACACAGAGCTAAATCCCTGGAGCCAAGCATCCCTGGTCAAGGCTCCCAAGCCCTAATTCCCCAAGAGATGCAGAGAAGGAGCCGTGGGGGAGGCGTAACCTGGGAACTGTCTTCTTTGTGGAAGACGCTGGTTCTGTTGAATCTGAAGCTTTTCCCTCTTGGTTTTGACTGACCTCCCATGAATGCTAGGCAGGGTCCTCCAAACCCCTCCCCCCCCCCATGCCACGCAGCTGCTGGTCTAGGTGCCTCACTTTGATGTGCAGCTCGTAGCACTGGGGGGGCACAAACTAAGCTCTCCCCCCGTCCAAGCCCCTTCCTGAGCCCGAGCTGCCGCTCTGCTTTCTGCACCCTGCCTCGCTCACCCCCAGCCATTCCTCAACTCCCAGCCAAAACCCGGACTATTAACACCGCCTCCCCCACGCCTTCCCCAGGGACATAAGACCCGCCCAGCTCCTCCAGTCCTGAGGCGCGAAGAGGCCGTTGGCCAGGGTGGGCACTTACGGGGCACGCCGGCCAGGTCTGCGTGCGAGTAGCCCGGGCCCCCAGCTCCGAAGAGGCTGCCAAGCCCGGAGCCCCTGGACGTATTACCACCGCCCTCCATAGCGGCCACCAGCCCCGAACCGCAACCACGCAACTTCTCCGCGCTGCTTGCTCCGACCCCTGCCGTCAAGTGAACCCGTCACCTCGCGGCTTCCGCACCACCCTTCCGCTTTACGACAGGCCACTTCGCGCCGCTCTGCTTTCCGGGCGGGGCGGGGTGAGGCTGTTGCTATGGCGAGCGGCGGAGACATTTTGATGCTCGTCCCGGCCTGAGCGTCCTCCTATTTCTGCACAGCTCGGTGGCCCTAGTAGGACGATGCTGAGGGGAGCTAGTGCTGCCTTAGCTCGCCGCTGGTGAGCTCGGCCGGGCAGCGCCGGGCTCGGCAGCATGAGTGCAGCAGCCGACTGTGACGCCCCCAGGAAGAGAGTGCGACTGGGCTCGGCCGCCCCCTGCTCCCCGCCGCCCCCCACCCGCAGCGCAAGCTTCGTCGCCGCCGTGGGAAACAAAGGTTGGTCCGGCCCGGCGGGGCGCCCCTTCCTGCGGCCCGGCCCGGGACCAGCCTCCCGCCTCGTCTGTAACCGGAGCTGAAACCGCGGAATCTCCCCTTGGCCGAGGGCTCGTCCCGGGAAACGACTCCATCTTCACGGTCGTGGAACTCACGAAATGCCCCGAGGGAGTGGCTGAGTGTCCCGGTTGGAGTCGGTCCCCCGGTCCCGCTTGTTGAAAGTCCTCGCTAATTTTCCCCGGGAGCCCAAGGGGAGACGTTGGGTGGAATCGCTCCTTTGGGTAACCAGAGGTTTTCTTTAAAAAAACAAACACACAAAAAACATTTTAAAACAACAATAAATCCGGTGTAGTGTCAAGGCTGATGCCGCTGTAGCTCCTGGAAGCTGCAGGGGTCTGATTTCTGTTCCCGCTTTGCGTTGCGAGGCATCGTGGCCCCGGAAGGCCCTGTCCTGCAGCAGCAGTGCACGTGCTTTTCCAGCAGTTTGTAACTCCAAGGCTGCTTAAAATACCTTATTGCACTTGTGTTTGGCCTTTATTAGGACAGACATTAGCAGAAAAGTGTGTGGCATTGTTCAGCATCTCATCATTTTGCCTAGTTGCTGAGTTTCATGGGATTCCAGCTCATGAAATCCATCCCCCATGCTTTTCGTGTTTTTCTCATTTTTGCTCCAGAGGCCTAGGATACTCCTATTGTTATTATACTAATATTATATTATGCTATTATATTGTCAGGAGTTGAATATTACTGTGCTGTATAGAAGAAGCTTGTACGTGCCCAAACAATGGAGCATTTGTCTGTTCCTAGTGTTGTAAGCCTAACACAGGGAACAATAAAATAAAAGTAGATTTCAGGGAAGGGGCAGAAGAAAAAGAAAAAAAAATCTTTCAGTATGTCTTATGCAGAAGACTACAGGCCTTCACAGTAAAGTGTAGCTTTTTTTTTTTTTTTTTAAGAGAGGTAATCTCCAAAAGGAAGACTCGGTGGTGGGGGATGCTTTGCAAAGATGGTGGTTATTTCTGTAAAGATCTCTTCAGAGCAGTGTTGTTATCCGAAGAGTCATCTGACAATTAAGTTTTTTCTGTTGTGTGGTAGGTTCTGGGGAATGTGTATTCCTTAGTGGAAATCCTTTTGAAACTTGATTATAGCTTTCAGTTTAAATATATATGTTGAATTACTTTTATTTTTAAAGCTAGTGTTCAGTGTAGGTTGTTTCTTTCTATTTTTTTTGTTTGTTTGTTTTGGTCCAGTTTGCTTTTATCACTATAAATGAGATGGTATAACAAAGGCAGTAAAGAAATGTAGGATGTCATAGTGGTTTCTAGGTTGTAGGGACTACTTAAATATGAGTGACCTTTTCTGTTTTGCAGCTGTCTTTTTGCTCTTCCCTTATGTGCCAGTTAATAATTGCTCCTTTTGTCAGTACAGGTTTTTTCTCAAGTTTCAAAGTAACTGGCTTTTATCGACATGGCTGTTTTTTCTGTAAAGACAAACACAGCGAGCAATAGTAAACTTCTCAAGAAGTTTAAGTACATCAATACAATGTTTACAGTTCTTATAAGAAGTAAGGTTGAAATATTTTAGGAAAAAGGATTTGTATTATTATACTTGCATTGTAATTGCTGTGAAGAAATAAATAGTTTGATCGTTTTGGTTAGGTGAATGTGGAGTTTAGCAGATGTAGAGAGACTGAATGGCTGAATATACCACTCCAGTTCATGTAGTCTACAGAACATGAGAGGTCCGTAGAGATCTGCCTGGGCAGATGGTGCCAAACCTCCATGTTTCTATCATGCATCAGAAGACCTTAAAATACACTGCCTTCCTAATACTACTTTTCCATAAAGAAATATTTGTAATTGTAGCAGGGAGATTATTTGATGCACAGTAGCGAAGGGTGGTGTATGCAGCCCTAAGTGGGAGGGGAAATGCTCACAGAACAGTTTTGCATTATGTTGCTCTCTGTCCTGTGAAATGATTGGAAAATAGCCAGTTGATAGACTTAGTATCTTACTAATAAGCACCTGGTTCAAATTCAGCCCAGGTGGGAGGTGATTGAAAGTTGCAATGGGCACAGTCTAAGCAGATAAGTAGATGTAGTGGCTGCTTGATGGTCTTGGTTCAGTGGTACAAAAAACTACCATTAGTGGGAGAAGGTGGAGCTAGGATATCAATAATAAAATTGTAAGGTTTTTTTTGTTTGTTTGTCTTTAAGCATGATTATGGTTGTAAAGATTATCTTCTAAGTCTGAACTGAACGTAAATGTAAGTTGTTTTCCTAGTCTCTAGGTAACTATTTCCTATGCTTCTGCTGAAAGCTTTCAGCAATCTGCCTCAACATCATGGCGTTAAAGTAGTAGTTTATTTACAGATTTCACTAAAACAATGCAATAAAATAAACAATAAAAATATCTTTAGTATAACACTGATATCATTTATAGTTTTGCTAAACTCATACAATGAGATTATCCAGTCAGTCAGCTTACACAAAATTAAAACAGAAAATAAAATATGATGTTAAGTGTCGGGGAACAAAACCCCAAGGTCACGGTGGGTCGAGGGTGGTATTGGAATGAACAGGTGGGATTAGCGGCGACGAGTCTGAGTGGTACGGGACACGCGTGCGGTTTCAAAGCAAATGAGATTTATTCACTTACGCTTTGGTTGCGTAGGCAGAGCTGCTTGCTTCAATTACAGTTACGAACAAGTAATGCGAAAACAAACAACAAGGGGGTCTGTTGGCCCACGGGGTTCACGAGTAAGCCCTTGCGTTCTACCCCGAAGGATAGGGGCAGCTGCCTACTCGCTAGTCCCAGGGCTGGTCAACAGCTCATAGGTGGATAACGAATAACGAGAACAAAACTGTAACCCGTCGGAACGTCATGACACCAGTCCAAGCGGACAACGAGTAGAGGCGATGATAGCCGATGCCGAGATGAAACTGTAATCGAAGCAAGTCAAGTTGAGCAGAATCGTAGTCAGGATCGAGAGCCAAATCAGTCCGGTAACCGTAGGATCAAACACAAAGAAATCAAAACCGAAGAAGGATCAAATGACCGAAGGTACCGAGGTAGGAGACCAGTGGGCTGGTAAGCCCTCCTGGAGAGCAGTCCAGCTTCTGCTTCCAGGTAGGATCTCTCCTGACGGGACAGTCCCTGACACGTCAGCCTCTGTCCATCAGTCGAGCGGGTCTCTACCCCATGGGAGGGGTTCACTAGTCTTTTATAGCAGCTCCTTGGCCAATCAGGCTGCTATCCTCCAAGAAATTTCTAGATAGATGACCTCATGCCCATGCTGTTACTGAGCATGCATGTGTCATGAAAGTAGGTCAGTCATGACTGACCGGTCCTAAGGTCACCCAGGGGGCACGTGCTGGGCAAGCCCTGGAATTTTCCAGACACAGAGTGGGTATGCGCATGTCAGTTTCCAGTTCTTCTGTGTTGTCAGCATACAACTATAAATTTTACCGTGACATGCCCCCTTGCTGTCAACACAGAAATTTTGGCGTCCGAATGAAATCTCCTCGGCATCGATTTCGTTTCGTAAAGATTCGTACGTTGGGACAGTGGAGTAAATATACACTGATAACTTGAACAACCTACGTTTCAAAATCATAAAAATACAACTAACTATACAGATGACAACAAGAAAAATGAATAAAAATGATAACAGTGGGGTTAACAAATTTAGCAGCTACGATGACGCGTTCCACCCGAACTGTTTGAACGCTCTAGCTAGCCAGCCTTGCCCAATACCGGAGATCGCATTTACGTCCGATGCAATCTTTCTGATGGTGTTTACCTGGTTCTGCAATGGAATTGACACATTGGGAATGACTACGCAGCACATCCCTCGAAAGGTTCAAGTACTGGCATAGCCCCCCTTCCTGTATAAGTAGGGTGTCTAGAGCTAACCGATTCCGCATGGTCATTTTGGACGTGGCCTGCAGTTGCTCATTTATTAGTTCGAAGCCCACTGCTGTGTTGTTGACCAGGAGTTCGACCTGTTCTGAAAGTTCGGCCAACGCTATCCGGGCTTTGGCTATAGCATAGCCCCAGAGGAAAAGTCCCTCGAACCCCTAATTAAGGCCTTGGGCTACCCTCTCCCCAAGTGTAAGGGAGCTCCACACCAGGGTGGTTGATCGGGTGTGACAGTGTAACACTACTGGGCTTGGAGGGTGTGATGTCAAAGCCTGCAGTGGCGGGCAAAATAGAATGGAACTAAGAAAACATTGCACACCCGTAAGGGTGGCCGGTAGGGTAGTGTACAGCCGCCTGGTGAAACACGCCCAGGCCAAACCAAACGGCGCTGGGGTGTTTAATTCAGCACGCGGGCCTGGGAAGGGAAAGGTGTGTCTTGCTTGTTCTGGTGGCCCGGATTGTTTAATCCATGATTTCACGCCGTGACAGGCAGCACTTAGTAGTATAGCCTGCAGGGTAGGGTAATAGAATCCAAACCACGAGTCATTCCCCCGAGGACCCAGTTGGGTCAAATCAATAGCCAACGATTTGTTCCATGTGGTTACGGGAGTAGCTTCTAAGAGGTGACAGGGTTACTATCGGTGTCACCTTCTTGCCATGGGGCTTTAGGTCAGTGTGTCAAGGTGGACCGATTGAACGGGGATCCCATTTTAATGACGTATCTGGCCGTGACCACTCGATGCCGTGAGGGTGTATTCCCCAGGGAATGGCCGTACAAGGATAGTGTTTTCCCACTGCAGAACACCCTACATGAGAAGAATAAATGGAAAGATCTGCGTAGGTGAAATTACAGGGCCAGGTATACTCGATCAAAACGTAACCTCCGCCTGCTAAGGGTATGGAGACATTTATGGTAGTTTCTTGACTCCGCGTGACCTTAATAAACCAATCAGTGACATTGAATGGCACCAGGTATAAGTTGAGGACTGGGTCCTCTACCGATAATGGTATCCACAGACATGCGGTTAGTCCGTCCCCTGTCTCTCCGTCCCCTGTGGCATTTGCCCACAACGATAACAAGTGCAACACTGAGTTTGATGAGTGGTCAAGCTCGGATGTTTTCACAACATATACACAACATATACAACAAGGAACAAAAGTCACTTTAGAGTCTTTTGGTCCCGCTGCCATTGTATCCTAGCGATCTGTTGATTCTGGGTGTCGGGCTGGTTTGGGTGTTGAGTTTCCTCGAGTTGGACGGGAAGGTGATGTTCCTCAGTGACTTGGACTAGGTTGCGATAACTTGGTAAATCTGAAACAATAAAACAAAACAGGACAGAACGCATTCCGTAGTAAAACTATTACATGATTAATCAACGGGCCTATTTCTTCGGTGTTGTCCAGCACCTAACAAAAGAGGACTATTACATGCCCCCTTGCTGGGAACGCAGAAGGTTCATGGTACGAAGTCCGTAACAGCTCGTCTGGCCAGCCAATAGTGATGTACGAGTATGGTCCATCCACTATCCTTGAGTTCAGCCAGATATGTATTTGGATAATTTTCAGCGGAGTGTATTACGCCTTTCAGTACTTGTGGGTGACGGATTTTAGGGTCTGGTAGAGAGACCCATACGAGTTCTGCCGTTTTGAATTTCCGTTTCCAGGGTTCCATCGGTTTTATGTCGCTTTCTACCCAAAGTCGTTTCTCCGAATTTAGATTCATTAGGACTTCATGATTTAGCTTAGTCCAGTTCTTATAGGTGCCGTGGCCTTTGACACGTAAGGCTTCTTTATACAGGCCTATGGCCCATTCGACAACCCCATTTGATTGGGGGTGATAGGGTAGATGGTGATGCCATTTGATGTTGTGGAGTTTGGTAAATTTATCAATCGCGCTTGACGTAAATGGCAGTCTGCCGTCCGATTGGATAGTAGTTGGTACCTTCCAAACTGCGAAGACGCTTGTCAAAGCTGTGATGACTGCCATAGCGTGCGTCTTCCGAAGAGGCACAACGGTTAGTTGACGTGTCCCTGAATCTACGACGATTAGTCCTTTGTTCGGGACTGCTACTCCGAGTAAAGGACCAAGGAGATCCACTTGCCATGACTTCCCTGGGGCGAAGGTGTCCTTATCTAGGGCGCCCTTTGTATTCCCAGTCGGATGAGCTTTTTCTTTTGCACAGGCTTTACAAGCCTGGGTCACTCTTTTCCAGTCCCTGTGTGAACCGTATCTCGGGTTGTCGTTGGACGTCTGGCGCCACTTTTGGTAACAGACCCGGGGACCTGGATGGCCCCAGTGCTCGTGTAGCCAATTAAGGTATGGGTCAACACATACGGCTTCGTCGGTGGCTTTTGTGATGAGCACATCGGCATGGGTAGAATCTTCTAAAAATTTGTCGATTTTTCTCGTGGACGGGATCAGTGTCGATCCGGTGGGACCTTGTGTGCCTTATTAATGGCAGTATAGAAAATTCAGATCATAACGGGAACAGCCTCCCTGACAGAACATCTTGCGTTATGGGATGAGGTTTACACGCTACTATCTTGTAGATATATTGGGAGTCAATGGTGATGATGGGAACGGGAAGGGTCCCATTGTGATGTTGTAAGCAGTGACGCACGACTTCCCTGAAACCTAACAATTCGTTCTTTTGTGCTGATTCACAGCCAGAGTGGATTTGATGTTCAGAGCATGGGTGGCAGTAAAAGCCATACTTCCTGTTCTCATGGGTGGAGCCATCCGATGCCATCCACGCTGGTTGTGTTGTGCCGTATAGTACAATGTTCTGTGGCTTATTGATGGTCGGTGCTGGTGGTAGGTCCTCATGCTTCCAGTGGTGCCACTGGTACAGGTGATTGAGCACCAGGGCGCTCCAGGTAGATGGTTTGCCCTGGAAGTGTGGGTCTGGCCGATCATGGAATAGTCGGGGCAATAGGGTTGCTCTGACGGCCTTGAGCTTGCCTTTTCCGGTCGCCAATGGTTCGGCGAGTTGAGCAGGTAAGAGAGTCTTTCCAGTTGCACTGTATCGGTGTTGCGCTGCTTGAATAGTCCGATGCACAATAAATACAAGATTTCCGTCTGCATTCTTAACGGTAGTAAAAAGATGTTCTTCCGTAAATCCAATCGTGACGGTTAATGGTGTACTTAGATCTTTGGCATGGAGAGTTGTTTCCTTGACTGATGTTACTAGCTCGCGTAGAGCTTTGGCATCTTTCTCAGTCCACGGAGTTTTTTGTCTTGTGGGTTCTCGGATCTGCCGCTGCATGCGGGCTAATATCAGCAGATGTGGTGGTGTGCTGTAATGTTTAAACCAATTTAGTTTGCCCAATAATGATTGGAAGTCGGCCTTCCTCGATGGTGTCTGTCGTTTCCAGCTGTTAAGTTCGATGGCATCGTGGGCCACTCCTTGGCGTGTAGTTCCGTTGAAAGTGGTGCCCAAGAAACTTATACAGTCCGTTGGGGTCAGCTGAGATTTGCTCTCATTCATAACCCAACCAGCTGTGTTGAGATGCTGTATTAGATCATTCGTGATGCGTTGAACTAGTTCCCTATTTCTTCCCATGATAGCAGTGTCATCGGTGTAGCTCCATATTTGGACTAATCTGCTGTCCGGTTTAGTGACATAAAATTGGTGGAGGCTATCATTGATGGCACTCGTAGCCAATGCTGGATCATTACAATAACTCTGTGGGCACACATTCCATTTATAAATTTTTCCCTTCACACACGCATTTAAGATGCCTTCAGAATCATTTATGGGAATAGAAAAAAAATATCGTTTAAGTCCAATGTCATTCCAGCTCATTTAGTGGCTTGATATTGAGCCATTTCATGCAAACTCTGGAGGAGTGTGCAGAGTGTTGCTTGAGTGAGTATCGTGCACCTCCTGTTAACCTCCCTGTAGTCCACCATGAGACGAACTTTGTGCTGTTTCCCCGGTTTGGGGATTCCCCATCCCAGAGATAATCGATTGCTTGCATGTATCCGTGTGATGGATTTTTTTCTGCACTAATTCTTCAAGCAGAGCGTCGAGTGGATCGTGAAGGTGCAGTTTGGTGGGTATGGGGGTGTACCTCCAAGTGGAATTGACACGGAGGGTTGGTCTGTTCCATTCGCTTTCCAGTATGGTGGTAATTGGTAGTGCTTCAAGCACCTTGTGTTTTAACTGCAGTGCTCGAATGCCTGGCACCCCAAGGAGGTTGATGCCCCCTAACACCGCCTCCAACCGTCTACCGTGACCTTTTAACAAGAAACTTGACGTGGTTTGTTGCGGTTACTGCATTCAAACCTTGAACCATCATAACTTTGTCTGTCCGCTGGTGTGGAACTGATGGTTTGATTACATTCACTTGTGTTCCGGTGTCCAGCAAAAACTTTGCAATCATAACATCAGGTGGATCGTCGGGATTCTGTATCTCGATCGAGGCGTACGGTCATGAATCGTTATCAAAAAACTTCGTATCGTTCACTGCCACAACTACTTTCACCCTACCGTCTTGAGTTTCCGGTTTGCAGTTGTTTTCTCAAACTTCCTCCTGCACTCCTTTAGCCAGAAAAGGTGCGGTTTTCCATTTCAAATCGTTTTGTTCTATTGCTTTGAGTTTCGGTTCTCATTCGCTTTGGTTTGGTTTCGGTTCGCTTCGTTGTAATTCAGTTCGTTCAGTTTGTTCTGAGTATCATTTCGGTTCAGGTCGTTTTAGTTCAAAGTCCGTTTTTCGTTCGTTGTTTTGTTCTGTAGAATCAGCACAGTTGCTGGACTCACGCGGATGGCGGTTACTCGTTTTTTGGCTTCGGTTTGTATTCGTTGAAGTCTAGTGCCTTTGCTAGGGCTCACTGGCTTTTGTTGCCTAGCGATCGTAGCTTTTCTTTAGACAAGACTGATTTTATGAGTAAGAAACTGAATATCGCTCGTTCCACTGCTGGTCTCTGTGGTGGCGAATACTTAGGCTGTGAAGATTGGTTTCTTACTTGAGGGGGTGAATAGCGTGGTTGGTTATGGTTAGATGTAGGAAAATTGCGCGTTGGTTGCCTTTCGTATGTTTTGCTTGACGGTTTCTGATATCGGTCCTCGATTGGGTAAGCTTTAGCAGGTTCATGCTCTCCATCAGAAACGGGGTACGTACTCTTTTGTGGCTTCACCTTCATCGCTCCCTGCAACTGATCTAGCTGGCCTGGAGTGTGTATTACGGGGACGTTGATTGATGAACGTAGTAGCAGTCGAGCAGTAATGCTTTGGTTACCACCATAAATCTCTGTCGCCGCCTTTATGGCCTCGGCAAGGCATGGTACATCCCCAGGGGATGTGGCAGATCTGTGGGGCCACGCTCCCTGTACCTGAACAGGTGTTAAGTTCAGAGCCTGGTGCGTGGGGTTCCACAACGTGTAGGATGCTCCAATGATAGCGTAAATTAATGATGTTGCGCTGGCACGACCTGCTGATCCCTCTTGCCAAGTATCAACTTGGCGTTGTAGGGTTTCAACTGCCAGTGCTGGTATTGGTATTGGCCAATAATAGTTCGCCAGCACTGGAACTGGGTTGACAACTTTAGCCCTACTCCAAGCGGAGCTTCAAATTAGTTGCAGTGCCTCATCTTGGTTTACAGTTTCGTTACCGGTTTCTGCTACTAATCGTCCCAGCCGTGCAATAGGTGTCTCATCGCTGCAGATTGCGGTATCTTTATTTAGCTCGCTCATTTCTGAGTGGGTTCTTGATCATGTGGTTATGGTTACTTTTGTTTCACCTTGAGGATCGGTTACTAGCTTTTGAACTGCTACTGGATAAGCTGAGCCGGGCTGAGGCTTGCCGCGGCCAGAGGTTTTACTCGGTCCTGGGATGCGGTTCCGTTCTCTCTGCTTGGGCGATAAACGGCCCGGGAGTCTCTCATTACACAGCCCAGGGCTCCTGGACTGAGCCAGACAGCCCTCTCCTTCCCGCTCGTCCCGCAGAGGGACAGGTAGCCATGGGTCGCGGCTGAGGCCTGGTTTGCGGCCTGGTGGAACGCAACGTGGTTCCATAGGTCATCCGAATCCCTGGTTGGATGGACCCCGCTGCGCCATGGGCAGCTCTGAATCAACTCAGACTCGTATTCACCTCCCGTGGATCCTGTTCGTGACGCCATGTCAGGGAACAAAACCCCAAGGTCACGGTGGGTCGAGGGTGGTATTGGAACGAACAGGTGGGATTAGCGGCGACGAGTCTGAGTGGTACGGGACACGCATGCGGTTTCAAAGCAAATGAGATTTATTCACTTACGCTTTGGTTGCGTAGGCAGAGCTGCTTGCTTCAGTTACAGTTACGAACAAGTAATGCGAAAACAAACAACAAGGGGGTCTGTTGGCCCACGGGGTTCACGAGTAAGCCCTTGCGTTCTACCCCGAAGGATAGGGGCAGCTGCCTACTCGCTAGTCCCAGGGCTGGTCAACAGCTTATAGGTGGATAACGAATAACGAGAACAAAACTGTAACCCGTCGGAACGTCGTGACGCCAGTCCAAGCGAACAACGAGTAGAGGTGATGATAGCCAATGCCGAAGTCAGAAACCCAGGATGCCGAGATGAAACCGTAATCGAAGCAAGTCGGGTTGAGCAGAATCGTAGTCAGGATCGAGAGCCAAATCAGTCCGGTAACCGTAGGATCAAACATGAAGAAATCAAAACCGAAGAAGGATCAAATGACCGAAGGTTCCGAGGTAGGAGACCAGTGGGCTGGTAAGCCCTCCTGGAGAGCAGTCCCAGCCACCGCAGCTTCTGCTTCCAGGTAGGATCTCTCCTGACGGGACAGTCCCTGACACGTCAGCCTCTGTCCATCAGTCGAGCGGGTCTCTCCCCCATAGGAGGGGTTCACTAGTCTTTTATAGCAGCTCCTTAGCCAATCAGGCTGCTATCCTCCAAGAAATTTCTAGATAGATGACCTCATGCCCATGCTGTTACTGAGCATGCGTGTGTCATGAAAGTAGGTCAGTCATGACTGACCGGTCCTAAGGTCACCCAGGGGGCACGTGCTGGGCAAGCCCTGGAATTTTCCAGACACAGAGTGGGTATGCGCATGTCAGTTTCCAGTTCTTCTGTGTTGTCAGCATACGACTATAAATTTTACCGTGACAATAAGAAAGCGAGGATGAAGCATTGGGCAGTAAAAAGAATAGGAGAATTCAGTTTGATTTTGGCCCTTGTTCTGTGTGCAGGTAATACACACAGACCTTAGGAGTATAGAATAGTCTCATTTGTAGTCGCCAATGACTGTCCTACTCGTTTCTGTGGACTCGGGAGATTAACTAGATGCTAAGAGCCATGTAGCTGTAGTGTCACATGGCAAAAACACTGCCATAGCGTTGCATCACGAGTATTAGGCTACTGTGCAGTCAGCATCACAAAAAAGGCATCCATTGGTGCTGCTGTGTAGTAACACGGTTATAAACAAGGTTACTCGGTTATAAATGACTAAGTAACTTGGTTATAAATGACTATGCAGTAACCTGAGTTATGGATCCATAGCGCCAACAAATGCCTTTTCTGTGACAATGACTGTGCAGTAGCCTAATACTACTTGTTACTGCACAGTCAGTTAGTACTTGTTTATACAACTGCATATTCTAAGGGTCTTGTGTAGATGCAGCCAAGGAGAAGCAAATAGCTCCATACCTAGGTAAGAATAATCTTATGGTCTGGAACATAGCTAGATTGTCAAATTATCTGACAAATTACCCACTGTGGAGAATTCTCATTATTGATTAATAATCAATGATTTTGTCATTGTGGTTTTGCAAGAGTTGTGGTAGGGAAAGATGGTGTGCATCCCTGGATTTATTTGGTTTTTATAAAAATTACTAGAAGGATAGAACTAAAGGGTGGCCGCATTCGACACTGTCTCTCACACCATTCTCATTAAGAAACTGGGGGACTGTGGTGTCGACGCCCACACAGTCAATTGGGTCGCCAACTGGCTGGAGGGCCGCACCCAGAGGGTGGTAGTAGATGGGTCCTTCTCAACCTGGAGGGACGTGGGCAGTGGGGTTCCGCAGGGCTCAGTCCTCGGGCCCGCACTGTTCAACATCTTCATCAGCGATTTGGACGAGAGGGTAAAAAGCACCCTGTTCAAATTTGCTGATGACACTAAGATGTGGGGGGATGTGGGCACACTAGAAGGTAGCATCAGGCTTCAGTCAGACCTAGACAGGCTACAAGGGTGGGCGGATGTGAATAGGATGGGATTCAACACAGGCAAGTGCAAGGTGATGCACCTTGGGAGGAACAACCGGCACCATACCTACAGGTTGGGGATCTCCCCTCTTGTCAGCATGGAGGCGGAAAAGGATCTTGGAGTCGTAATTGACTCCAAGATGAACATGGGCCGACAGTGTGGGGAGGCAGTCAGGAAGGCCAACCGCACCTTGGCATGCATCCACAGATGCATCTCGAGCAGGTCCAAAGAGGTGATCCTCCCCCTCTATGCGGCACTGGTCAGGCTGCAACTGGAGTACTGCTTCCAGTTCTGGGCGCCGCACTTCAAGAATGTGGACAGCATGGAGAGGGTCCGGAGGAGGGCCACTCGCATGATCAGGGGACAGCAGGGCAGGCCCTATGAGGAGAGGCTACGGGACCTGAACCTGTTCAGCCTCCAAAAGAGAAGGCTGAGGGGGGATCTAGTGGCCTGTTATAACCTAGTCAGGGGGGTCACCAGGCATTGGAGGAGTCACTGTTCCCCCGAGCACTGCCAGGAGTGACCAGGAATAACAGTCACAAGCTGGCAGAGGGAAGGTTTAGGCTAGATATCAAGAAGCACTACTTCACGGTCAGGGCGGCTAGGATCTGGAACCAACTTCCAAGAGAGGAGGTCTTGGCTTCTACTCTGGGGGTCTTTTAAGAGGAGGTTAGCTGAACATCTTGCTGGGGTTGTTTGACCCCAGTATTGTTTCCTGCCATGGTGGGGGGTCGGACTAGATGATCTACTCAGGTCCCTTCCGACCCTAGAAACTATGAAACGATAAGCTTGATTATACTTCTCTTGATAAGGAGTCCGACTGAGGGATTAGAAATTGATATAGGCTCTAACCGTCTACTAGCAGCCCTCATTATACACTTCATAATAGACCTCCCTTGATACTCATTGATGTCTATTTCTCACCATTCACATCTAGATACGAGGCAATCTTGAAATGTGCGTTGTTATATAATGATCTTGAGATGATTCAAAATTTTCAGAATAACAATAGTAGGGGATTTGAATTCTAGAATTGGTGGTAGTAACCCCCATGTGATAGAGCTGTCATAAATGGAATATGGGCAATCTCCCAAGCAATCTTCTATGATAATGAGCTAAATGAAGGAGGGTGGTACTTCTTGAAATTCATTGCAGGGGGGAATTTTAGAATGCTGAATAGACAAACTGGAATTAAGAAGGCTTTGATCAGTTTTTTACATATGATTTCCAGGGCCCTAATAGGCAATGAATCATGTCTATTTCACATTGCTGCAGCTGGTGCCTGGGAACAGCAGCAAGGCAGGCGTAATAGATTATTTGTGATGGGACTTGGAGGCCACTGTAACTATGAGACTTTTAGTCTATCCCCTCCACAGAAGGCAGGGATTTCAGGGGGCATGGGAGAATGGCAGAATGAATACTTACAGTATAGGCTACCTGTGCCCCCAAAAATGCCTTTTTATGTGTTATCTTAGTTCTGTGATTTTTTTAACCCAAACATAGCGTTCTGTTATGTGGATTTGGATAACGCAAAGCTTAAATTCTTTTCTTCCTAATATAGGGTATGTTTCAAAGAAAGTGCCTAGTCTGAAGGAAAGGATAGATGGCTTGCATGTTGACAGAAGATAAAAAGAGTAGGTTAATTCAAATCAGCATGTTGTGTGTATTCTTTTGATTTGTATATACATTTTTGGCAAATTTATATATTTGGCTTTTGAAACTTTTGGAACAAATGAATGCATGAATTAAAGCTACTCCTGGTCACTTTTAACATGCACTGTTGGGTTTTTTTTGTTTGTTTGGTGGGGGGGTGTTGTTTTTTTGTTGGTTTTTTTTAGGCGTGCATGGATAGACGTTTTGGAGGCCGATACCGACTTTTTCTTTTTTTTTTCTTTCTTTTTTTTTTTTTTAAGGAGGCATATCGGCCAATAGTGATCTGATTTCCAGTACAGCTGAGTCTAGCTGGTAAGTCTGTTGTGGTGAAAGGGGAGGGGCATGGGGTGGTGAGGGCAGATCAATGTCACCCGTGGTGAGGGGAGGGAGTGGGGCTGGGGTAGGCACTGCCTAGCCAGGGCGGAGCAGGCACAGGACGGAGGAGCTGCAGTTCGTCAAGGGACTGGGGGGGCACAGCTTTTGCCGTTGTGTGCCACTTGCCTGCCTACTCCCACCACTATTCCTGCTGCTCATCTGGGGGGGGAGCGTGTACCCCTGGAACTTCACAGGGTGGGCTGGGGCTGTGCTGCACTCGGGGCTGGCAGCGGTAGTCTTGGGAGGGGAGTAAGGGGGCAGTATATAGTGAAATCTGGGGTGGGTGTGACTCCCTCCCTCCCAGCACTGCCACCCGCCTAGAGCACAGCACAGTGTGGCCCCCAGCCTCTCCCGTACCCTTCCGGATGAGTGGCGGAAGCTCCTGCCCTCTCTGCAGTCCCTGGTTGAGCTATGGCTCAGTTCCATGCCTCCTGCCCCCCCGCCCCCCAGCTGGGCAGCACCCAGCCCCACTCCCTTCCTCACCATGGGGAGCATTGATCTGCCCCCCCACACCCCTTCCCTTCCCCCTCCCCTTCCACCACAACAGACTTATCAGCCAGATGCAGCTTTCCAAGCTGCTGGGTGTGCTCCTCTCTGCCCGCGTGCTGCGCTGCTATTGTGCACACGCACAAGCATTTATCAGTGAAATTATTGGCCACTTCTGTCCAGTTTCTAATATAATTGATTTTTCTTTGTATCGGTGCCAATCTGATATTGGATCAATGTATCAGTGCACTTCAATTTGAGAGAGAGAGAGGGAGAGTTTTTTTTTTTTTACCCCATGTGGTAAGAGCTATATACACTATGCACAAATTGGCTTCACAGTAAGGCCTACTATAATGTTAATGTTAGAAAAACAAAGGGAAATCCTGCATATTCATCCTTTCCATCTCGCTGCGAAATATAGTTGCCATACAGTCTCTTGAAGGAGTTACCACTTCTTGTTTAATAGCTAGGTTTATTTGGTTTGGTGCTGGCAGTTGAAAGATAAATTTGACTTTCTTAAATTTGCCATGCAAATATCCATTGTATCCTTCCTTTTTTTTTAACCCTATATACTAAAGGCATGTATTGATACCAGCCAGAGAGATGGAAGCATTTCTTCTTTATGAAATGAAAGCAAGAAGAGCAATAGAATGAATAAACATGTCTCACCCATGCCACTGAGTCCCAACTAGTTAATTTTATATTGGTTTTGAATAGTAAGTAGATACTGTACCTGCTGTACTTGGCAAATGATCCTGAGGTGAGAGCAGGAGTTGCAGAAGGAAGTAAGCCTATAACTTTAGATAAAGTGCAGATAGAGTCAGTTAGCCATGTTAGGCTGAGGGCAGGGCACCATGGCACCTTATCAGCATCTGGTGAAGTAGGCCATGGCCTATGAACACTCATGCTGAGTGAATCTGTAAGGTACTACCCCTGCCCTACCGTTTATTTAACATGTGTGCTTAGAACTTGGAATATAGTTAGGTATGTTACAGATGAAACAGTTATAGAACTTGAAAATCATTAGTCCAAACAATTAGCAGGGATGATAATGACAATTTATGTGATATTTTACTTGCAGCCAGTTACTAAATGTCATCATATGGGTATTTGAAAATATTACAGTTTATCAACTAATATTTCATGTTGTAATGTAATGTAGTGTGTCATGGTTTTTCAGTTTACAAACAAAGGACAATTACCACTTGGTTGGAGAATAAAGGACCCAAGACAACTGAATCAAAAAGGTAAAAATTATAATGTAACTGCTTGAAAGATGTCTCTTGGGGGGTGGGAGGTGGAACAGCAACTGCCTTTTAAAATGAATCCTATTAAATCAAAATGGAAGTAAGAGTTTTTACTGACTACAGTCCTATTTGGTTTAACAGCCTGCCATAATCACTCAAACCTGTTGGCTTAGTCCTGTTGTCAACAGTTTTGTCAGTTATACATTTTATCAACCTGTCCAGTTTTGATTTAAAAAAATAAAATAAAATTGGTACATCTGCATGGACTGCAGTGGAGCTGTCTGCATATACAAGGTCTTAATTTGGAGTATGCTTTAGTAGCTGCCTAATTGTGCATTCGTATGTCTCATTTTGACAACTTTGCTATTTTATTGGTCTGAAGCAAACAAAATTAAGGCTGGCTGGCAGAGGTAATGGGTTCAGGTTGTTGTAATTGGTATTATACCATTTTTTTAAAGGACACCCCAAACCTGGAGTAACTTTACACAAACAGTGAAGAATTGCTTCTGAAAACTGGGGTAGAACTAGTTAAACTGATTTGTGTCACTGGTCCAATTCCATTTCAGGATAGTTGTTTGCTAAGGGCAAGCAGTCTACCTCCTTTGTTACCATTTAGCCAAGGTGCTTAATGTTTGGATGGTCCCAAGATACTTGCATCACAAAGGAACAGATATGCAACTGTAATTTATATAGGCATATAAAACCAGTATAAATTATAATGGGGTTTGCGTTTGTCTGTCCAGGTCCTTTCTATGTTATTGTAGTATCTCTATAGACTACTATCTCAAAGATAGCAAAGACCCTTTTAATGAATTTAGCTGTCTGATAATCCTTCACCCCAAACAAATAAGTTTCTGTGGGTGAATCTGATATATATATATTTTTTTATTGGACCAACTCATATAGTTTGAAAAATTCTTCTTAGCAAGCTTTTAGACACTAACACTTTCTGTGGAAAACCATCATATTTCATTCCTAAGATAAATATATAAGATACTTTTTTGTATAAGTGAAAAATAATTGGAAATGAAAATCCTTTATAATGATCAAATAACTAACAAAAACAGGAAAATGCCATTGAAGGGAAAATTATACATTTGTATAGTGGGGGATATAGGCCCTCAGGTGTCCGTATAATATGAACTGTATGTAGAGAGAGACCACATTCTTGACAAAAAAGATGAGTTAAGGGTGGAATTAGGGGCCTTTATTTCAAATTCCTTTCCACTGTGCTTGTAATGTGAGGCCTTTAAAAAGACATAGTCACCTTAAAACTTAGCTTAAATTATTCTTTGTGCAACTACTCACTTTTCCAAAGTCATCATTTATTAGGAAGTAGATAATAACATAATCAGAACGGAGGAAAACAGTCTGGGTAAAGTGTTGTGCATCAGGATGTAAATGTTTTAAGATAAAAGTCCCTCGGACTTCTTTTGGTTAGAGTTAGTATTCTGTTAGCATATCTTTTTCAGGGTCAGGTTATTCTTGGTCGTTCATTTTATCCTTTTATATTTTGACTCTCCTGTTGATTCTTTGCTCTTAGTACTGCGTGAGGGACTCTTTTTATCTATATAGCATATCCTCAAAGAGAAGAATATTATCATTCGTGGAGGGGGCTGCTGAATTTCAAGATACTTGGTAGAATGTATAAATATCTATCCATTGATAATTTTCTTATCTGTAGGCAGTGAGATGGGGAATGACCAAACACAGCAGTATGTAAGACATTTTAATTTGTATTATTTATTTTATAATATCACAACATCAGTTTCTATTTGAAGATTTAAAGTACATGAATAAATTTAGTTTCACACCGTCTGTTTTGTGAATGAGAAAAAGTAAGCACGGAAGTGAAATGACTTTCCAGTCCATGAGAATTTGGAATAGAAACCAGGTCCTTTGATTCACAGCCCTTTTTTTTTTTTTTTTTTTTTAACTATTCAATCATGCTTCTCTTAATTCTCTGTGTAATATTTAGTCTAGGCCTGACTTGGGGAACCTCTATCTATAGAACAGTAATGAATTTAATAAGTCGGTTTTTATTAATACTGTATTGTTTAGGAATGTTATGTTTATGTGGATTAATTTCTGGATGTATAAACAGAATCTGAGTAAGGAGGTATATGTGACATTGGTTTCAATTTTAAATTGGTATTAAGGTACAACTTCTTAATTATAAGGCTAACATCATTAGAACGGGTTATCAAAGTAAGTGACTAATACGTCATTACTTTGTGTAATTTAAATGGATACAGGTTATTTTTCTAATATGTATGTCTGTCTTCAACTAAAAGGTATTGGTGGTGTTCCCTTATTAGGAGACAATAATTCCCCCTTTTGTGAGTGTTCCTGGATGAAATTCTATGACTTTGGGTTACCCAGTGGCTTTTAAATCTGTTTATAAAAATTGCACTGGGGGGGGGGAAGCATTCAGCTCTACATGTTTCATCTTCTTTCCCCCACAGCTTGCAAGACAAGACTAGTAACATGGAAGCCAATCCCAAGATGACTTCAGTTAAAAAAGATTGCTTTTGTGAACATGATGTGAAAAAGCTAGAGAATGTTTGTCAGGAAGTTTATCCAAGATTATCTGCAGAAGCAAGCACAAAACACGTCAATTTGCCTCAGACAGGCAATGTATGTAAGTGGGAGACTGAGGAGACTCGTAGAGATCAGCGCTCAGAAGAAGATCCTGTGAAAGGAACTTGGCCTGGAGACCAATTCAAAAATGCCAACATTGATCAAATACACAAAACCAGCAAGCAGGCTCACAGAGCTTGTGAAGAAAATAGTGACAATTGGGCTTTCAGGAAATTATCATCAGGGAGATCTGGGAAGATAACAAATCCATCAAAAGATGAGACAAAAGGGCTAGTGACTTCATGTCACTCACAGAAGCTAAAGAGCTGCAATCCTGTCCATGTAGTCTGTGTAACTAATGAGAAGGAGGAGGAAGATGTAGTTCCAGAAAGCCCACTTTCGGATGCAGGTTGTGATGCCTGTGTATCTGATATTGGAGGACCTGGAAAACTGAATAAGTGCCGAAGTAGTTCTGGGGATTCTACTGCTTTTGAGAAAGAAAGTGAACCTGAGTCACCAATGGATGTTGACAATTCTAAGAACAGCTGCCAGGGATCAGAGGCTGATGAAGAAACAAGTCCCTTTCTTGAAGAGAGAGAGGATGTTGACATGTCAAAAGCCACAAACAAATTTTCCAGACTTACACGAGGAGATGCTGAACTGGAATTGAGAAAGTCACAGATGTCTTCCAAGAGTTGTGAAAGTGCTCTATTTAGCCTCAGTTTTGAGGGAATGGGCAACTCCATCAAGGAGGGTGAATTGCCCACAAAGTTGTCAGGGATTTCTCCTACACCATCATCAGAATGTAAATGTGCAAAACAGTGCGGGAAGAAGGACTCTAAAATCACTGCTCATTTCATGAGGATACCTAGGTCAGAGGAGAAAAGGTAATCTGTTTTCCTCTTCCTCCCCCTTTTTAATATTTTTTCTCTTCAGTGACAGTAGAGTGAATATTAGATTATTCTTAAATAAGGCTTGCAAAATTATGTGCTAGAGGGAGGAGAAATGTTTTTGGGTTTTTTTTGTTTTTTTACCATATTTGTTTGAATCCAAGACCAGGTTTTTCCCCCTCCATTCAATGTTGCGGGGGGGTAGTCTGGGGGAAAGAGGAAGAAACCTTATATGGATGCAAGTATAGCTCAGGGCAGGCAGCTGCTGCGGTTCTAGCTCTGACTTTGGTTCCAACTCTTACTTTGGTCCTGACCCAGGGGAAACCATGCTTTATGTTGTGGTTGAGGGTGCAGAGGAGATGCACAACCATGGGGGAGCTGCTGTGGCTCTGGCTCAGGACCTGACTTGGCGCCAGTACTGGAGCTGCTGCTTCCACTGCTGTCTGGTTGGGGCCAGAGCCACCATGTACTCTGTCCCTTGGCTGGACCCACAACCATTGTATAGAGTAAGCAGGTGGCTGGAGAAGCAGGCATGGGGTCAGGGTAAGGGGCTAAGCGATAGGCAGCTGCGGGGAACAGTCACTGGGGGAGTAAGGGGCAGGGATCAGGCTGCCTGCTTCCCTGCTCATCTGTGATGGGGATAAATTTAAGAGAACTCTCCAAAAATTAGATTCTGTATCTGGAAAATGATACATTTGTTATAATCTAATTATTGGGACATCATCTTAAATTCAAAGTCATCTTGGATTTGGATACATATGGTAAAGATAGCAGGCTTATTTAAATATATATCCGGGTGCAATTCTAATGCATAGAGGAACCCTGTAAAAGGATTATTAAGAAACAGGAAAGACATGGGGAAAGAAAAAAGACTTCACAGCATGGTCTGAAGCATGCCACTTTACAGAAGTTGAGATAATAACTGAGTCAGCAGTTGAGGAGAGAATCCACCTAGCTGGCTCCCTACACTTTTGAATGAGATGCTTTTTCTAGGGCAAGGTCAGGGATCAAAGGAGTTCTAGAAAGTGAAACATCCTAGAAATAAAGGATGCTTAATCAAGGGTATATGAACAGAAAGTTAACAGTGTGACTCTGACACAGGAGATGGAGATACAGATGCTGAAAGCAGGTTAGATAGACGTTTTTATTTTTTTCCAGCTCCAGAGCTAGTGGGGCTGTGGGGAACATGCAAAGGTGTGTAGGCCTATTAATGTTTTTAAGCTTTGCTCTGAATGCTTTACATGTCTGAGAAATGAATTGGTACTGTGTTTTAAACATTGGCTATGTGTTTCTGCAAACTCGTGTTATTACAGGTTCCCCCCAGGGAAACTTCTGCAGGTCAGAACTCCAGACGGACCCCGCCAATTCATGGCTTGCAGAGGCTGTAACTTAGGCCACAGACAGGCAGAGATGTGGATTTTTTGGGAAACTTTGATCTGGAAAATTTTCCAATGCCCTAAATAGAGCGCAATCTGATTTAGCATGTTTATTTGACTGATATTTATTAAACAAACTACAAAGTACCCCCATGTTAATTTTATGTCCCCATAGCCACAAGTATTTGAACTGAAATATTTGATTAGGAAAAAAATCAAATACAGCACACTTAATGTGGTTTAAATGTTATATCCAAACAAATTCAAAGCTTTATGTGGAAAGAAATTATTTTTATTAGAATTACCTGTAAAAATGTAAAGACAATACATAATAGCATGTACTTCCCTTACATTGTTTGTTTAAATCTAAGAAAAAAAATGAAAGCACTGAAAACTGTTGACACTAATTTTAGCACACCCAAGGAACTGTGCATGATATGCCGTGGTTATCCACTCATCTACTTCAACAGTTTAACTCTTAACTCTTTCCCTGAGGTCATTGAGACACCTCCAGTTTCACTGTCACTATCTCTAGAATCACTTGCCCTACTTACTAGCTTCATTTCAGAATCAGATTGAGGTAAATGTGATTCAGAACTACTTGAGTCACATTTTCTTAAGAGAGGATGGTTTTACCAATGAGTCCATGGACAAAATCATCACAGTGCATCATCTTCACTAATTGTGCTTCTGACTGATTCTCCAGAAGCAAGAAATTTTGAGAAATAGAAACAAGCTTAGCAATGTGTTCATTTGTTAGTCTATTCCTCTTTTTTGTCTTGATTGAACTGAAAGCCTTCCAGCTCCATTCACAAGAAGCTGCTGTTGGTGGAATGCTTAGGATCTTTAGAGCAATCCTGGACAACAGTCAGGTGTTACAGTATTCCTTCCACCAGGTGAGAGGAGACATTCTCTGCTGCCTGACAAATATTGTCTTCATGGTGCATCGCATATCTGGTGACAATGATCTTGATAGCGAGGACCCTGCTTCTTTTTCCCTTGTATGTGGCAACTCAAAATTTTCATTTTCCATTTTTTGCAAATCTGCTATCTCACTTGAGGTACCAAATTCCTGCAACAAAGTGGGGACAGATTTTTATTTTAGTCTGGCCTCATCCATCAGAAGAAACAGCAGAGGGTTTGCTTCCCCACTCCCTGCCAGAAATAATACTCTGCTGCTCAACTTGCTGCCCAGTTGCCCTGGGACAGCAGAGCCAAAGGGAAGTATAGTCTGGCCTCTGCCATCGGCCAGGGGACTTGGCTCACTCTTCTGGGTTGAAATAATAGTTAACTATTTTATCTATTATGTAATTTAAAAAAAATTGTTAAACCTAAGCCACTTCGGGTGCTTAGTGCAAGCAGAAAATCCGGGCACATTTTAAATAAATAAATGACAGTCCAGAGTTGCATTAACAACTTTTAAAATTATAATGTTTTAAAACAGTATAGATGTTTGTCTATACTGTGTGTTTGTTTAGCATATTTATTTGTTTACTTGCATAGGCTTCCTGAAGTAGACTTCATTCAGATGATGTTGTTTCACCACTTCATTGTATTAGCTTTCTGTATATGGCTTGTACTCTTTCAGGACAGTTTCTACATGTTATTAAATATTTCTTGATTCTTGTTGCGTTGTTAGCATACTCCTGCCCACAGTATTTACATCTACCAACTTTCTTCCTTCCTTCAGTGGCTTGAACTTCTCTAGAATGATGCCACACACTAGGTTTGTTTGTTTTTTGTTTTTTTTCTGATTAGGCATTATTATAACTACTTCAAAGCAAAAGCTCTAAAAAAAAACCTGACAGATCTTATGCAAATACTTCCAACTTCCCCAACTTGAGAAAAGAAATGAGACACACTGCTCTGTGTGTTTGCTGAACTGAACGCGAAACAATCACAGTTTTTTTTAGTTTTGGTTTTGCTTTCACTTGCAGTCTGAGATGAAATAAGAATTTTAACTTTGGTTTTGATTTGACCTGCACAGCCAATTAGGTAAATTCATAACTTGACTTTTGGTTTGGATTATTTTATGAGTGTATTTACCCTCCTGTTACAAATCAATAAAACATGTATGTACTCTCACTTCCTAGGGGTAATCACCTGAAAAAAAATAATTACAACTTTGAAACTGCCAAGCTTGCCTAATATTGTATCGCCCTCCAGTCATAGTTACAAAGGAATGGTATGAAACAATGAATTTTTAGAAATGGAAAATTTCCCATGGAAAAATTAAGCACCGGATAATTTTCTGCCCCTTTATCTCTGCATGCACCCTGATATTAGGGGGCTGATTTTGGGGGGTAAAGTGCATATTCGTGAGAAAATATTGTAGTTGTACTTACCCCTGTTTAAATACAGATTTGTACCAAATCAGCCTTTCTCTTTTATATAATTTTGTAATCTTCCTTGGATTTTTTTTTCCATTGGGAGAGCTAGGGAGTAACTTAAAAATTACATTTTTAAAAGAAGTTGAAGTTTGGAGGGAAGTTGTACTGTATTTCTCACACTAATGAAGGCTAAAATAGATGTTGAATTTTATGCAGATATCAGGCTGTCATCTTGCAGGACCAGGTTCACTGAGAGCTGAAGCTGGCAAACTCTTCACTTTGGTGTATATATGTGTACTAGAACAATGGAGAATTACAAGTTGTTAAATGGCAGCCAAAACTTAGGAGAGCTGAAATGCTGAATAAAGTTGCCCTAAAAAGTATTGTATTAAGGTACTTTGTAGTTGGTTATGAAAGAAACTATATGTTTGGTAACAGGTATTATGGCCATAAAATTATTTCCTTGTCAGATAAAACTGTCCTCTGAATGCTTATTGTTCATAAATTAAAATTTGTAGAAATAAGGGCATGTTCTGCCTGCATAACATAGGGGGGGAAAGTGATTATTTTTTGGTATAGTTTTCCAAGTAGTTTGTGTTAGTAAATTAGAATGATACGTAGCTTACCAAAGCTTGCTGTTCTGTGAGTCTGCCTAGCTGGATTTGTGGCATTGTCCCTCTTGCTATCTTTAGCATCCTGAGGGTTTATAATCCATTTTGTTTTTTGTGTGAGAAGAAGAATGTGAAAGAACCAAATACAGTTGGCTAAATATGTGTTGCTACTGCCAAAGTTAAAAGAACGGGTTGTACTTTTTGTGTCACTAATGTGAATAGTAATAGATAGAACAGATCTTTTTCAACATTGTGTTTAACATTAAAGTAAATTGGATCAGAGGAGATGATTGATTGATCTAGGTTCTGATTTCAGTTTTACTCTGGAAGATGCTGAGTAACTTCATTGCAAAATGAAAAGCAGAAAATGGCCTGTTGTGTTCAGAAAAGCATGTAAGGTGCTTGGTTGTGTGATAGACTACATTGAACCAATAAGCTACAGCTTTGCTATTTGCATTGCATCAGTTTTCTCAAAAACAAGAACTGCAGTCAGAAGAAATCACTTGTACAAATAGTTTTAAATAAGTTGCACTTGTGTTATTTTATGCTGAAGCAGCTTTGCTTTACTCAAGTGTTGTATCATGATGGGAACAATGCTTTTGGCTAAATATAATGTTCCATTCAGCGGAGTTTAGGGAACTTGGAGCAGGTTTGAGTGAGGCTTTTCTGCTGTTGAGTAAGTAACAAAATAACTTGAAAATTCTGTCTCTTTTTGAGAACAACTTGTGCATTTTGCATTCTGCTAAAAATAGGGTGACCAAACACCCTGGATTGGCTGGACTGGACCCAGATTTTGCAGGCTGTCTTAGCAACCTGGCCGGTGGGTGTAAATTGAAGCAAAAGTTGCAGAGGCGGCTGCTGCAACTGATGCTTGGTGGGACATGGGGAGCCAGGGTTTGAGCTATCCTGGCTGCCTGGCCAGAAGCCCTGTGCCATGCTGCTGTGGTTGCTGCTTAGGCCCGGCCTGTGTGTGGTAGTCCTGGGTGGCTGGTGGGGGGTAGGGTGCACTCCCAGCTGGGTCCAGCCTCTGTGCAAGGAGGATCTAGAGCCCAGCCATGGGCCTCTGCACTATCCTGCCCTGATCCTGTGGGTTGCAGGGGGGGAGGGAAGGGGTGTACCTGTGGGGCTTGGGGGAGGGGGTATGCACATGCCTGCAGGGTGTGGGGGGGGTGGGTTGTGGAGTGGGGGAGGTGTATGTATGAGTGCACAGGGGGCTGGTGGGGGGAGGGGTGTGTGCTGGTGCTCCTCATCCTGGATTCTTTTAACAATAATATGATCACCGTACCTAAAAATGACTTTAGAAAAGTACTAGTATGACCAGAAGCTTAATCTGAACCCTAATGTTACTGCACATATATTTGCTTTAGAGTTTTTCTGTGCAAGTAAAATGTGTTAATGTGCTGCACTTACTTTAACAGCAGGAAAGAGCTATGTGAATCCAAATCTCAAAGGCCAGTAAGGAAGATTCCTGAATATATCCCACCTCAACTTCCAACTAATAGGAAATGGTTTGGGACGCCTATTGAAGAGATGAGGAGAATGCCTGTGTGTGGAGTTCGTCTTCCCCATTTGCGACCATCAGCCAATCATACAGTCACCATCAGAGTATGAAGATTTAAAATATTAAATGAAAAGAGAGAGAGTTTTTTTTTAAATAAATTGATGTTAGTATAAAACTAAGCTTTTGTTCCCTATCATGTATTAGTTTTGCAGCTTGTGGAAACCTTTGCTTATTGTAAGCAAGCTAAGAAATCTAACTTGCTTAAAGATAACTTATATTCTCTGTGTCTCGGAACACGTTTGGATGAGTTGGGTGTCCTGACTGCAGAAATAAGTCAAGATTTTATTGACTCTGGCTCTGAAGGGACAGCTTTTCTTTTATATAGCTTGTATAACTTCCAAAGTTTGCTATGACAAATTCTGTGAGAAGAATTTGTCCTTTGAAAGTTTTTCTATGCTCAAATTCTCCAACTTTTAAATTCAGAATATTATAAAGATAAAACAGAATGAGTGAAAAGTGAATTTTAGCATTGCATTCTATACCAAATCTAGCACATAGGCCTTTTTTCCTTGAAGCAACACAAAGTAGAATTGTTTAAGTGAAACTTGTGATCAGAAATACCGTCACCTCTGAAGCAAAACTAAAACTGAAGAAGAGCATATATCTAATCCCAGTAGACTGGTATTTATATGACAAACTTCAGTTAGTGATCAGCAGGGATCCTGGTTTTCTCTGATTTAAAGTGTGTGTGTGTGTGTGTGTGTAATTCTCTGATTAAAACCCCCAAAATCCATGATTAAAAGAAATGCCACTATATATAGGTATCACTTGAACGCAATGTTTTATTGATATATTTACAATTTTAAAGAAATTTGGAAGCCTACCACTGCCTCCATCACTATAATAAAATAAATTCTGTGTACCTATAAATCTTGATATCTGATTTTTGGAGTTTTCTTATTGTGGAAAATCAGAGCTCCCCCTGTCCCCTTAGCTTGCAAAATACAGGTCCAGGCCCCTCATCCCCCCACCCCGTGCAATTCTCCAGCCCTGCTGGTGCACCTTACCCCCACCCAGGGCCCTGTAGCCATGCACTCCAGCCTTGTGGCCCAAGCCCCATGCAGTACCCTAGCTGGGCAGTAGCTCTGGCCCCAGCCCTACCCAACTCCCTCCCTCCTTTCCCCTCCCCCTACTGGGGCCTCAGTGTCCTGTCCCTGTCCTCCCCCCCCCTTCCCCCATCAGACTTACTTGCAGGAGCTGCTCTCTAGGTTGTCTGGTGACCCTGTGAATATACATGCATGGGGAGCCCCCTGCCTGACCAACCTCTTCCCATTCCCCCCAGCCCCTTGCAGGCTGGAGCGCTGCCAGTCTTCAGAGAGCTCTTTGCAAAAATGCATAATTCATGTTTCTCTGTTAAAATGAGAAATCTGTTGGCGGGGGGTGAGGGGGGGTTGGTGAAGGCAAAATCTGCATTTTTGTCTGTCTTTCCTTGAGAAGTGGAAAACCTAGATCCCTAGTGACCAGATATCAAAATTGATTGGAGAACATTATCAAGAGATCCATCTGCAACAGGCTAACAGAAGGCAACATGGTTTTATTACTAGAAGGTCTTGCCTGTTCAGCCTCCTCTTCTTCTATGACCAGGTGATGCATTGCCTGGACAAAGGAGACAAGGTTGATGTCATTTATCTTCACTTCAAGAAGGACTTTTGACTTGTTTTCCCATGATTTTCTCATGACTAAGCTGTGGAATCGTGGCCTTGACCATCTCACTGTCTGATGGCTGGGGAACTGGCTCTGGGGTTGGACCCAAAGGCTACTAGTTGGTGGCAACAAATCAGTGTGGCGCAAGGTTACCAGTGGAGTTCCCCCAGTGCTCAGGCCGGTAGTCTTCAATATCTTCATTAATGGCCTGGATTCAGATGTCAGATGTGGACTGGCAAAGGCCGCGGATGACACTAAACTATGGGGGAAGGCGGACAGGCTGGAGATACAGGTCAACCTGGACGTGCAAAGTGGGCAGACCAAAACCTGATGGCATTCGACATAGAGAAGTGCAGGGTACTTCACCTTGGAAGGAAAAAACAGCATTATTCTTATAGGCATGGTAGTGCTATGCTCGCTAGCATTACGACCAAAAGGTATTTGGGGTGGGAGGTCTTGATTGACCACAAGATGAACATGAGCCCCCAGGGCGATGCCATGCCCAGCAGAGCAAACCAAACTCTGCCATGCATCTACCGATGCATCTTGAGCAAAACCCCGGACATCATCCTCCTGCTTTATGCGGCCTTAGTGAGGCTGCAGCTGGAGTACTGCATCCAGTTTCGGGCCCCCTACTTCAGGAGGGATGTGGATAGGCTCAAGAGAGTCCAAAGGAGAGCCACCTGTATGATCAAAGGCCAAGAGAGCAAGCCTTATGAGGAGACACTGAGGGACATGGGACTCTTCAACCTGGTGAAGAGAAGGCTCAGGGGGGATTTGGTAGCTGACTATAAATATATAAGGGGGGGTGCTTCAGAATCTGGGAGAACAGTTCACCAGAACTCCCAAGGGATAACTAGGTCTAACAGCCACAAACTTGTGGAAGGCTGATTCAGACTCTAGTATAAGGAAAAACTTCTTTACAGTCAGTGTGTCCAAGGTCTGGAACAGACTCCCCCCAGAGGTGGTGAAAGCACCTACTCTGCACTCATTCAAAAGGTAGTTTATCTTGCTGGGATCATCTGATCCCTGCAGACTTCCTGCCTCTGGCAGGGGGGCTGGACTCAATGATCTCATGAGGTCCATTCCAGCCCCTAATGTCTATGAAATCTGTTAAATAAATATCCTATGTGCAGTTATTCAAACGTGTAACAAATTATTTCTCATTTTATTGTATAGCAAAAGCTGTGTTAACTGGCACTTTATTAGCCGGAAAACTCTATTAACTGGCATCCGAGGGATGTGGCAAACGTGAAACCAGAAGTACCACTTCTGGGTTTTACCGCCGCTGCGAGCAGAGTTCTTGCCACTTTTTTGGCCCACGGCCCAGGGCAAAGCAGCCTGCGCAGGGCCTCCCTCCCTGTCCTCCAGCACACTGACACATTTGATTAACTGGAATATTTGATTAACCAGCATCCCCCATTCCCAGGGGATGCCAGAAAACTGAGCTTTTACTGTAATTGGAATTTAGGTTTAGAATGAGCCACTGTGGCCAAGTGCAAGAAGTCAGACTACATTAGGCACCGACAGGTGTGAAAAAACAAAACAGTGCTTTACTGGAAAAAGAAGCATGTTAGGTTGACCTGGTTCCCCAGTGTCTATATAGATTGGGCGCTTCAGCGAGGCTTTTTGGCACTTCTGCGTAAAGGTGATTCAATCAACTATTATATGAAAGCACCAAAAAGCCCTGTTGAAGCACACAATCTGTACAGACGTCGGGTGAGCTGGGTCAAACTAACATGATGCCTCTTCTGGGCATGCGCTGTGCTTGATGTGGGGTGCACCGAGCTGAAAGTAAGGCTCTTTTGTTTGTTTTTGGGTTGTTTTTTCATGTTTCTAAACACCTTATGTCATTGAACATCATTCAGCAGTTTTTGTAGCGGGCTTATCACTTCAGTTTTGAGCTTTGGCATGTTTTAATCTTGATTTAAGGATTTACTGATAGGTATTTAACTAAGTATTGTATTATTCTTGCAGCTAAAGTTTTTAGTTTTTAAATAGTATATGAATTTTTTAGGTTTGGCGAAGCTTTCATTTTGTGGTAATTTGTCTCTGTTTATATAAATTTCGCAAGTTCATTTCACAGCATGAATCTTTCTCTTTTCTATGTTGCAGGTAGATCTTTTGAGAGAAGGGGAGGTTCCTAAACCATTCCCAACCCATTATAAAGATTCGTGGGATAACAAACATGTTAAAATGCCTTGTTCAGAACAAAACTTATACCCTGTGGAGGATGAGGTAAGCCAAAAAAAAATGTGCTTCCCATAGTGAATAAATATTTTGGAAGTAAAATGCAGCTTGACTTTTCTTTTCTTTTTTTTAATATTATGACCTAGCAGTTTGTTGTATTTCCACAAGCGTTCTGTTTTGGAACATAAAATTTGCTATATTGAATTGGAGTATTTGATATATTAAAGATTTGTTGACCAGTATATTTTATTGTTACCTGGGGCATTTGTATTTGAACTACACTTGAGATGCTGTTGTTTTAGATAAACTCTTGCAGATGCCACTCTGTGTCCAGTGTTAAAGGCCATAGTATTTTGCTACCTGATGGCTAGCATGGAGAATCTATAGCCTTAAAATGTTTTATGTAGGTTTTTTTTAATAGCTTCTTAGCTGTGTAGTACTTAGACTGCAGCTGCAAAATGATTATATTATTATTATATTATTATAAAAATGAGCTGATATTCTGAAGATAAGATTTATCAAAACTCTGATGCCACTTAAACAAGACTGTTAACCTTACAACACTGAACAGATAAACTGCCATCTAGGCCACACACGGCAACCCCTTGATAAATTGTCTGTTTTTACGAAGTTGGTTTGGAGGTTTTCCCATTAACCTTTCTCTTGTTTAGGTATCTCTTGTCTTAATTTTAGTTGGTGAAAAATGAGAGGATCTGATTCTCTTCTTGAAAAAGATGACTACTTTTGTTTAATTAGTGAGAGTCTGAGATTTTGTGGATATTATAAATTCTGGCCGTACTACGCAATTAAAATGTGCTTTTACTTATACTGTTACACCCTATATTCCCCGTCCCTGCCCCGCAGCTCAAGTCCTTGGTAGAGTCCTGGTTTTCTTCTTCCATTGCTTATAAGCAGGGATCTGGGTTTTCCATTTGTTCTGGAAAAAGGTGAATTTTCTCCTTTAAAGAAGAAAAATGCAGAAAACTGTGGGTTTCTCCTTGCAGGCTGGCAGAGTTCCAGCCTACAAGGAGCTGTTTTGGACTGGGTGGAGTGTGGGACACAGGGGACGCCGTGTGCATGTATGCACATGTACCTGACCAGCAATATAGCTACGCAGCCATTGAGGGAAGCTCCCCCAGCTGCCTGCAAGAAACTCTTTTGGGCGGAAGAGGGCATAGGCAATGCAGGAGCAGAGGAGGGGGCAGACTGAGGTGCCGGGGTGCTGTATGGAGGCCGGGGCGGGAGTGTACAGCTGTGGGGCCCAGGTTCTGCCTTCTGAGTTGTGGAGGACCTTGGGGGGAGAACAGCAGAATGGGGAGCCCTGAGCCTGTAGCAGGCTGCTTGCATCCTCCCCTGCGCCTGTGGGCTCTGCTTGGCTCTGCTCTGGCTATGCTGCCCATGGTGAGGAGGGGGACTCCATGCTCTGCTCTGGCTGCAGCACCTGCCACCTCCCATGTGTGGCAGCTAGGGCTCAGCTGCTGCTGGGGCAGGCAGTGGGCTGAGGGCCCTTTCCAGCAGGGCTGGGAGGGGTAGGGGGCTGTGAGTCAGGAGTAAGGGGCACCGGCAGGACTGGGAAGAGAGTTGGCGGGGCTGTGGGTTGGGAGTGAGGGGCATCAGCAGTGCAGGGGACTGTCTGTCAGGAATGAGGGGCACTGGCAGGGCCAAGGGGCTGCAGGTCAGGAGTGGGGGACACCAGCAGGGATGGAGTCGGTAGGGGCTGCAGGTTGCGAGTGAGGGGCACCAGTAGGGCTGGGGGGGCTGTGGCTTGTGAGGGGAAACACCATGGGCAAGAGTATAGCACCAGCATATCAGGGCTGCTCAGGGCCCCAAAGCAGCTGGGGAAACAGCCGCAGCTGGACTCATGTCTTGGTGAGCAAAGGGGGTAGGGGAAGCTCTGATTTTCTGTGGTAAAAAAAAACCAAAATCAAATGCCAAAATATATAGGTATTTAGAATGTACTTTATGACAATGATTGAGGCACTGGTAGGCTTTGAAATTGCCTTACACATGTAAGTATATCATTAAAACATTGTTTTAGAGAACTAAAATGTTTTAGGGAACTCCCTTCTTGTCAGTGCAGAGGCAGAAAAGGATCTTGGAGTCATTATTGATGCCAAAATGAACATGGGCCGGCAGTGTGGGGATGCAGTCAGGAAGGCCAACTGCACCTTGTCATGCATCCATAGATGCATCTCGAGCAGGTCCAAGGAGGTGATCCTCCCCCTCTGTGCAACACTGTTCAGGCCACAGCTGGAGTACTGCATCCAGTTCTGGGCACTGCACTTCAGGAGGAATGTGGACAACATGGAGAGGGTCCAGAGGAGGGCCACTCATATGATCAGGGGTCAGCAGGGCAGGCCCTGTGAGGAGAGGCTAAGGGACCTGAACCTGTTCAGCTTCCACAAGAGAAGGCTGAGGGGGGATCTAGTGGCCTGTTACAAACTAGTCAGAGGGGACCAGCAGGCATTGGGGGAGTCCCTGTTCCCCCGAGCACTACCAGTAGTGACAAGAAATAACGGTCACAAGCTGGCAGAGAGTAGATTCAGATTAGACATCAGGAGGCACTACTTCACTCTCAGGGTGGCTAGGATCTGGAACCAACTTCCAAGCGAAGTGATGCTGGCTTCTACTCTGGGGGTCTTTTAAGAGGAGGCTAGATGAACACCTTGCTGGGGTCATTTGACCTCAGTACTCTTTCCTGCCATGCAGGGGGTTGGACTTGATGATCTGCTTAGGTCCCTTCTGACCCTACCAACTATGAAACTATGATACCTATGTATTTAGTGGTGTTTCATTTTAATTGTGGGAAAATGGTTTCATAGTTAGTAAGGTCGGAAGGGACCTGAGCAGATCATCAAGTCCGACCCCCTGCCATGGCAGGAAAGAGTACTGGGGTCAAATGACCCCAGCAAGGTGTACATCTAGCCTCCTCTTAAAGACCCTCAGGGTAGGAGCCAGCATCACTTTGCTTGGAAGTTGTTTCCAGAAAGGTTTCCATAAAGCACTTAGGAAAATGCAGATTTTGGTTGTGTTAATCAGAGAATTTTGGGGGGGGAGGTGTTTTAAAAAAATTGGGGATGTTACAATTTTTAAACAGAGAAAATTTGGAGCCCTGCTTATAAGCCTCTCCCATTTTTACTTTTTTTTCCCATTGAGATTTGGACCAACACTTGTCATTTTTTTTCTCTCCTCCCTCTTTCCTGTTATTTTGATCATGCCAATTTTTCTATGATGCTGTTAACTGTCTTAGGTGTATAACAGCTTTATTCTGTGAACTGTATGGACCTTCCTTTTGGTTCTAGATATTGCAGTTATTTATAATATATTAAGCCTTGCATGGTTTAGTATGCATTGGCTTTTTTGGGCTTTTCATATCCCATTATCCCACTTCCATAGCTGAGATTTGTTAGCATGCATGCTTCACATGATTAATAAATGTTCAACTCTTGGATGTAGAGGCAGATTGTTTCTGATGAAAGGTTTTCTAGTATGGGATTGAATTCCTTTAATAATGGTCCCCTTTAATCTTCTGCCTATAATGCAAAACCCATTCTTTTTGTAAAGCGTTTGATCCATGCTGGATGATGATTTTTTTTCCCTTGTAGCAGTATAGGAAGGCATATTTCCTGTGCATGAGAGCTCTTTGTATGCTATCTCAAGACTATCTCAATGTTTTAAAATATAAGTAAAACACTGCATATTTTGAGACATCCTCAACAGTTGCTCAAAGCACAGTCCTTTCAAGAAACTGGCAAATAATAGAGAATCTCTGTGTTTTCATTGTAGCTGTGAGATTAACACTGAATATTTTAGTGGTATGTTCCTTATGGTTGAGTATGTTTAATTAGCTGATGTGTTTTCCTTTCTTTTTGTTTTTATTTGTTTGTTTATTTTTAAAGAATGGTGATAGGACTGCTGGAAGCCGATGGGAATTAATTCAGACTGCTCTGCTTACCAAATTCACCTGTTCACATGATTTGAAGGTAAGGACATCATTCTCAATTGGGGTCAATTTAAAAATGAGTTAAAGATATTTTCACATATTACATATATCTCTGAAATTCCCTTATCAACATGCTTGGCTCTGTAGTCATGTTTTTCCGTTTTCTAAATGTCTTTTTTCCCATTGCTATAAATAATCTGTTCATATAAACCACTGAGGAAAGTGACTAAATGGAGGAAATGTGACTTTTTAGCATGCGTATATAGAATGCTGTCAGAGTAAAGCTACTGGGAACAAAATCTCTGATCCCTTGGATCACTTTAAAGATGTTTCATTAAATTATATTGTTACATCCTTTTTAAAAGGAATCCAGTAACAGCCCTTTCTATGTTACCATCTGCTATCTATAGCAAATGTCTGAGAACATCAAGGGCTTTTTTTTACATTGTTAAATAAATAATTTTGTTTAAATTTGGAATTTGAATATAGTGTCTTAATGTGTCAACTAATTATTTAATAAACTAGACTTCTTAACCTGAAAAACACTGAAAATGAGTATTTGGAACAGATTATTCTGTTCTTTCTCAACTTTGCTTAGTCTATTGCTTAGTCTCTTATTTTCTGCTTAGCTCTATAGGTCAGTCATCTTTTTTTAAAATATAAATGCACTCGTTTCATTTTTAAATGCACTATTTTTAAAATGAATACATTTGTTTTATATTTAACTTTTGGACAGGCATCTCTTATTTTTCAAAGTTCTAGATGCCTTAGTACACATAGGGCATCTATACATGTGATGGACATGTAATTGGCACATGCTGGAGCAGACTTGATGAATCAATTCTGTTGCAAGTCTGCAGTGGCCTCCACATCACATGTATTCAGTATCCCTGTGTTTCAGAATGGCAGTGGGGGTGCTTTAACTAAAGCTTGTCGAACGAGCTTTAGTTGAAGTGCCCCCATGCCATTTTGAAGTGCAGGACACTGAATACAAGTGTCACTGCGGGTGCTTTATTAGAGCGTCTCTAAGAGCTGCTTTAATTAAAGCACCTGTCCCCTCCTCCACCCTGGAGGATGTGTATAGATGTCCATAAATAATGCAATAAAATACTGGTGGCTGTAAAATAATGATTTCAACAGAAACACAATCAGCCGGCTACCTAAGGGGTGTGTCTACATGTGCGTTAACGTGCTTTGGTTAATCTACATTAAATCTTGTACCTGCATGGTGAGGTACTAGGAAAATGCTTATTAGCCTGTCTTAATGTGCATAACTAAAGAGCATGGTTTTTAAGTGACACTTTATGTGCATTAGGCTATTTTAATGCACGTGAAATAAATAGCATGTTTTTAGTGACACTTTAATGTGCATTAAAACAGGCTAATGCACATTAAAGCTCACGAGTAGACCTGCCCAAAGAAACGTTCAAGAAGGTGGTATTCATTGAAACACTTCAAAAATAGAATGTTTCAATTACAGACAGACACAGCTCCTGACTGCATCCTCAGCCGGAGCACTTCAGAATTGCTGCAGCTGCATGCAGCAGCAGTGTGCAGGAGCCATGGCTCTGATTCCCATTCCCTGCTACCCACCGCTATATGAGGGGAGCAAAGTAGACTGCTAGTGAGCCTTTACTGCTCCTGAGCTTCACCCAGATGCACTTTATACAACCTGTAACAATAAATTAACAAGAATTAGGAAAAACTTCTGTCAATCTCGAAGTGGGGATATTGCCTATACAAAGCCCAGGCTCAGGATTCAATCTAGCAGTGCCTGTGTTAGTAAAGTAGTCTTGTGCCACTAGATGGAGCTGTTACTTCATAAAGATAAACAATGGAATGTCACTTGTTAACCTTCAAGCTTTTATATTGTCTCTTCCTTAGGAGGCTATACTGAGATATAATGTTGCTTATGCCAAGAAATGGGACTTCACTGCTCTTACTGACTTCTGTGATAAGGTAAAGAGAGTTAATTTGAAAGCAAGATGTGGGAGAACCCCCCCCCCATGTATTTTGCCATGAGCTACCACTGCTATAAATTAATCTAATCTATTGTTATGGTTGGCAGTAACGAATTTTAGACTCTTTGGGATCAACTCAAACTTTTAGTAACATTATGAATCCTTTTCTTCCAGTAAAATGCATGTTTGGCGCTGTAATCATGCTATGAGGCAACTGGGTTTGTTAGTAACTTTTATGGGTTTTTCAATCTGAGGCTGCTGCTGCATGGTCATTTAAAAATGCAATGGGTTCTGATGCCTACAATTGCACCTCTTTTTATGCCCCACATGTATGAAAGGACACATGATTTTGGGGATCAAATTCCACTTGTGCCATATTTGTCAGTGCAGGGAGAGTCCAGGGTCATAGTCCTGGGTTTAAAGCAAATTGAAAGCCGAGTGCTTGATCATCTGTTCATTGTCATCTTGGCCAGGAGACTGCACTAGGGTCTGGAACCAGCTCTGACATGGTCCCTGCCTGGCCACAGTCAGCTTCCCCCAACCAGGGCTAGACCCAGCTGGCTGGAGTGGCTTGGTGCAGGGTGTAAAGTCCCTGGTGGGGGAAGACCTCTTCTCCCCGATACCAGGCTGCCCAGCCAGAGCTACTGGGGTTTAAAGTCCTGGCAGGGGAAGCTGAAGGCTCCCCTTCCCAGTGCGAGGTAGCCCAGCCATGCAGCGCCCTATGCAGTGTTTAATGTTTCAGCTGATTGTTGGGAACCAGCTGTTAAATTTAAGGTGCCAAACAAACTAACCATAAAAATATTCTGTATTATACTGGAACATTTGTATGGTTTATGCCTCCATTTTATGGTTCCTTAAATTGGGTGCACATGTAGTACCCTTCCTGTTTATATTCTGCATAATTCATAGAGTCACATTCTTCTTTAAATATATTTGTTTAAAAAAATGTTCTACAGGGAACAAGCTGGTACAGATTTTTTTTCCTTGCATTCATTCGAGAGGACATTTGTTTTAGGAGCACCATGACAGTGGCATGTTGGCTGTAGGAGGATGACTATAAAAAGTGTCCATAGTTCATAAAAGGCCTTGTCTTTTAATAATGCCTGGGAATTTATCTCGTGGTCAGTCCAGTGCTTTTTACACCTACTTTTGAGTCTCTGTTGATTTACTTTGATGCAGGCTACTAGTAGAGAAAAAAGGGGTTGTGAACAAGTTTTACCCTTGCTCCTAGTGAATGCTGCACCAGCACTTTTTTGCATACTTACTGTTCCCTTAAATATTACCAAACAAGATAATAGTTTGATTAATAAAATTATGTTAAAAGGATGACCAGTCCCGAGTAGCCCTTATCAAAAACACTGAAGAATGCACTTGACTGATTGAAAATGACACCACATGGCAACAAGCCTGTCTGAACTTGTTATAATGCATGTAAGTGATCTTTCTGGAAGTTCAGAAATAGTGGAGAATTAGATTCAGTGATCATCAGACAGAAAGAGAAAGTAGTATCAGCTGCCTCTGGAGAAGTGGTGAACCATAAAGAAATAAACTATCGGAAATCAATCCCTGTGAGGGTCAGAGGGAAATTTCTATCACGTGGGAGGAAAGCCATGCCAGAGTTCTAAGTTGCCAGACACAGAATTTGAAATAAAAACTGCCGTAGCCTCTATCAAACCCCATAACGCTGCAGGATTGGATAAAGCTACCCAGAATTTCTAATGGAGATGAGGTCCTGCCCAAGAGACTGGCTGATGAAGTTCCTGTCTTCATGTATGTGAAGAAACAAAATACCCAAATTGTGGAAACATGGTCATGTGATTGCACTACCCAGACTAGGAAAGAATGCTGACAACCCTGCTAACAACAGATCAATATCTTTACTATCAGTTGTTTACAAACTGCTGGAAAGCCTAATCCTAAATAGGATAACTGACATAATTGATCCACAGTTACCACCAGAAGGGGCAGGGTTCCATGAATATAGATGTACCACTGACCAGATAGTCAGGCTTACTTAAGACATTGAAGATACTTTTCAAAGGAGGGAAAAAGCAGGTACTGTGCTGGTAGATCTAACAGCTGTATATGATACCATCTGGCTGAAAGGACTAGAGTACAAATTACCCAAGATGATCGCAGATAGGAGAATGGTGGCCTTTTTCATTAATATAAAGCAAACTGATCCTTCATTCTCTTCACCAAGGGAGGAGATTAGAAGCAAATACAAGCATCTGCATAATGGGTATCACAAGGATCAGTTTACAGTACAGCTAAAAAGTACGCCTGCTCAGATGACTTGGCCCTGTCTATCTTTGACAAGTCTGTCCCAAAAATATAAACTATCTTGTCTCAGGATATGAATACAGTAGCCTCTTACCTGCACCAATGGAGACTCAAGTTTAGTCAAAAACCACTGCATCATTGTTCCACCTCTGTAATGCTATGGCAGAGAAGTGGATCAATGTTGATATGAATGGTAATGAACTTCCTTTCACAGATAAGCCAGTGTACCTGGGAGTAACTCTGGATAGGAGCCTTACCTACAGAGAACACCTACTAAAAACATCTAAGGTTAACTCTTGTATTGGTGCTATAAGTGACTGGCAGGAACAACCTGGGGAGCCAAGTTCACCACGCTAAGGACATCAACACTTGCACTAGTATATGCACCTGCTAAATATTGCTGTTGAGTAGCCATACCAGCCAAGTTGATGTTGCCATGAACTCTGCAATGAGAATAGTACTGTAACTGGCTATGTAGTATATACTCCTGTTGACATGCTGCCAGTATTATCAGGGACACCTACCTCCCCAACTAAGAAGATGGAAGACAACTCTTGGCCATGTTCAGCATGCCCAACAAAACCAGGAGCACCTGCTTCATGAACTCTTGGAGCAACCAGTACATAAGCAACTAAGGTGAAGAAACTCATCTAGATGGCAGGCATGGGTATTGTTGCAATAGTATGGATGCAGGAGCACAGCCCCATGGGCACTTGAACAGCACCACAAAAAGTGGGATGAGACTAATTGATTGATTCTCATCTCAAGAGCTTCATAAGTAACCCAATACTCTATCCACCCATAATTTATAGATTGAACTAAATAGGATTCACTCTGGAGCTGGATGCTTTAATGCCACACTCCATAAGGTTAGCTTAAAGGACAGTCCAAATATGTGTGTGGTGATGCACCACAGACTGCTGACCACCTCCTTATGTGTGCAGAACACCTGTGCACCCAGGATGAGAATGTGACAAGCGTCAACAATAAAGCAGTTGTGTGGCTCTGCCACACTTATGATGTGTAGAGTTGGAAAAGATATATACATGAGAAGAAAAGATGCCAGACCAAAGGACATAGCATAGAGTAGTGTGCTTAAAAAATAAGCAGTGTAAACCAGTTTAGACTGTGACTTAGTATTTATTGGATATTTAAAGATCAGGATTAGGATGTTTAGAGATGAAACTGTCCTTAACTTCCCTCCTTGCCTGGGAATATACTTTTTTATACGTTAAAGTGTTGGCTGTCCAAAGAATATAAGTAGTTTAGAAAGAGAATTACTTTAAATCAGTTTTAGTGTCAAAAAGCTTTGAAATGTTCTATACATTATCAAAATATTTCCTTTCACAAGTTTTGCCTAGTTTGCAGTCTTGCCGCTTGTAGGCTATTAAAATGAAAAGTAGAAATTATCTGAGCACTAAATGGAGATCATAGTAGATTAATCAAAATGTTCCAGTTGGAGTGAAATGCAGAATTTGGGTCCCTTGATTTTTTTGGAAGCTGATACTTACAGGTCTGCTGGTGGCTAACAGTATGTTTCCCCCCCCTCGTTTGCCTTCTGTTTTGATTGAGGAAAATAGTTTCAAATGGGCTTAATTTGTTTATTTGACACCGGTCTTCCTCTTTTTCCAGTGCCCACAGTTAATAAGTGTCCAGTTAAGGATGAGTCATTGACTAAGTAAAAGAAATAATTTGAAGAGTGGTCACCAGGTATAAAAGAATATGGTTTTATAGTTAGAGGTGATATCTTTTTATTAGACCACCAAGATTTTTGCAAAAAAATTTCTTTACTTGCAAGCTTTCAGGCACAAACTCCCTGCATTGGGCATCAGAGAAAAGATTGTAAAAGTTCTTTTGAGTAGAAATAACCACTCTAACCACTTGAAACCTGAGATACTGCTCCTGCCTTTGTTTTAAGGTAATTTGCATTATCACAGGGCCTCACAAGAGCTGAGAGACTCCTTACCAGCTAAGAACGGCCTGCCCAGAGGAGTTTTCCATCTGTTGACTCCTCCCTGAAATCCTATGAAATATGAACTTTCATTTCTACCCAGGAGAACTTTTACAATCTTTTCTCCAATGCCTGATAAAAGGTGTTTGTGCCCCAAAACTTGCAATTAAAAACATTTTCTTGCAAAATCTTGTTGGTCTAATAAAAGATATCATCACTACTTGGAGCCCTGATTGCTTTATACATATTAAAGCATTTCCGTTTTTAAATTGGTAAAGAAAGTTTCCTGTACGTGACCCGGCAATTCTGTTACTTCTAGACACAAGTCATCACTTCTACTGTTCTAGTACTGCTAAAATTGTTCCTAGCGCTGAAAGCTGAGTGACATATGGTAGGTAAGATTTAAAATTGTTTTTCGTATGTACTGCCAGCATGATGATATACACGTGGGCCATTTGCATTTTAGTTTTGTTATCTTATATTGTGTACATATACATCTGATTTTTGCAGACCATATTAAATTTGTTTCAGTTAAGTGACAGTAAAAGAGTGCAGTAATTAGTACTGAGCAGAAAGGTATTAGTGTGGTACTTTCTAGCCTGTAATGCATTAAGTAATCAGATTTATGTGGTTGTTGTCACCCAGATATTTCTTATTGACTACTCTTGGTTTCACTTGATTTATAGGGCTCTAGATGTGGTTCTTGAACAGGAATTAAGAGATTATCCAATGGCAAATTGAAGCATCTGGATTAAATCCTGACATTTTAATAAATGTGTTCCTTCAGGAGGAAGTAAGCGTGATAGTGTTGAAAAATCAAGTCCCTGGTAGACAGGAAATGAGAAAAATAAGGCTGCCAGTACAACCATGTTTTTTCTTCTGTGGTTTTAGCCAACATTGTATTGAAAGTGTGACAGGTAGCAAAGAATTCAATTTGTGGATCCCAATCCAGTGTCGTGAATATAAGAAAACAACTCTGTTCTTGATTCCCTCTGAGTCTTTTCACTGTCCAGAACAAATATATAATGGAGATATTTAGGTCAATGACAGCTGGTATTCTGAATGACACCAGTAATTCAAGGCTAAATAGCATTCCAATATATTTTGTTGGTTAATGAAATTTCAGAGGAAAAAAAAGAGGACCCCTTCCCCTCCTAGTTTAATATAACGGGAATAACTTGTTTTTATGTCCATTTTTAAAATAAGATTGTTCTGTGCTGTATTACATTCTTGCAAGTATGGAAGACTTCTATATTATTATAAAGTAAATAGCTACATTATTTAGAAATCCTGATGACAAAGGTTTTATGACTAAATCGCATAAATGCAGAAAAATAAGGAAGTTCATAGACAGCAGTCATAAGCCCAGTAAACTAGAGGGATGCTGTAAGGCAGTGGTACTCAGCATTTTTGTGCAGCAGGCTGGATGGGCTGTACTTGGACTTTCTGTGGACAAGACCCAGCCAGTGGGCCCAATCTGAGTCAAGTGCAATGGGACCTCATCTTGCCATGTGGAGCAGGGCAGGGGGCAACCCAGCCCTGATCAAGCTGTGTGGAGGAAGGTGTTGTATCATTTTGCAGGGGAAGGAGAGGGGCATGGCCTCATCCCACAGAAGGGGGCATGGCTCAGCTCAAACCTGACTGGTTGGAAGGAAAGGGGGCATGGCCCAACCCCACAGGGTGAGATAGTCACGTCGGGGCTGGGCCATATCCTATGTGAGAGGAAATGGGGGGTGGGGGGAAATGAGGAGGGGGAAGGCTAGATTGGGGAGAAGAGGGCATGGGCTGGCCCCAAACCATCTGTGCAGAGGGAAGGGGGTGTGGCTGATCTGGCTGTGTACAGGAAGGGTCAAGCCCCACCTGCAACCCAGCACACAGGGCTTGGGATTTTGTCACTGCTCTCCCACTGTCAAATTTTCTGACCCATGCAGCCTGGATGCCAGGCTCTGCAAGCTTCATTTGGCCCTTGAGCTGGAGGTTGAGCACCCCTGCTATACAGGAACTCAGAGTTAGTTTGTACAGACATAAATCAATCTTGTGCATTTTTAAAATAGCTTTTCTTAGTTTTCACAGTAACTAAACTATTTTGTTGTATGTTCCTTTTTGTATTGTTGGATCATTATATTTGTTATTGGACTTTTATAGCCAGATTATCATTACTAATACTGATGGTTTCTGTGGAGGGGTTGAGGCATATAAAATGTATATTAGCCCTTGCCCAAAAGCTGTACAACTCATATAATGTCGTTTATATTAAAATCTCTGGCATTTCTAAAGTTGTTGCCAAGATGGGAAATAAAGTATTCATTTAGATCAGGGGTCAGCAATGTATGGCCCATGGGCCGAATGTGTACTATGAAACCATTAGATCCAGCCCATCCATGCTGCTGCTACTTCTCCCCACCTCTGCTACCCACCTGCAGCATGGTCGCAGCTGAAAACTGCGTGAGCATGGTACAGCTTCCTGCTGGCTGAAAGCTGTGCCCTTGCTGCTGCTGCCTCTCTTTGCTTTCACTTTTCCTACCCCAGATCTCCCTCCTCTAGACTGTGGTGTGGACATAGCTTCCAGCTAATGGCATGCTATATCAGGGTGAAGCAGCTTCAAGCTGGACTCCCACCATACAAGTGGATGTTAAGGGATCGGGGACAGGAAGAAGCAGCAATGTGGACACAGCTTCTGGTTGCCTGACCCTGGCACAGCTGCTGTCAGGCTGAAAGCTGCACTTGCACCTAAGCTGGGGAGAGAAGGTTTAGGAGAAAGTGGTGGCACAGACATAGCTCTCTGGTGCTGCTGGTACAGGGAAAGCCTCCTGGGCCTGACTTGCCGCTGAAGCTACTCAGCCTCAGTTGTACCAGATCTGGGTTGTTCTAGTCCCAGCTTTACAAGATTGCCAGCCTCTGACCTAGATAAAACAAGGTTGGTTGTATTAGAAATTTAATCAGATTAATTTTAGAATAATATATTCACTGCAATACATCATTCGATCTACAGTTGGAAAGTTGAAAATTATACTGAGTTGAAGTGGCAGGTATTTGGGGGGAGGGAGGGGGCGTTGCGCATCTTGAGTGGCAACATGCTAATGTTAGTCTTTCTATCTTGCCAGCTGCTGAAATCATCAGGAACTAACATGCTGTGTTTTATATCTCTCCTGTGTAGCATTCCACTAAATTAAATCCAAAACACTTGCCTAATAATTTATATTCTCCATGAATCAATGCACTTAATGCAGCAATTTTTCATGGGAATATGAGACAAATTCTCAGTACATTACAGGAGGAAGGTCACCTGTGCTAATGCATTCAGGGTGCATTTTGATGCTTGTTTTAGGAAAGACATTTGATTTTTTTTTTTAAATATTTTTTAATTTATTTTATTTTTTAAATATCAGATGCCTAATAAGTTTAAAAGTAAAATTACACCATTGAAATAATGCTATACTCTGACACATTCTAAAAAGCGTTTACCTTGAATGTACCATATTTACGTGAATCTAAGAAAATTTTCCCCAGTCACTGCTCATTTTACATTTGCTTACAAAGCAGACTGGAGGGCAGGCGGCTGCTACATCTCTGACTCTGGCCCTGAGCTCAGGTCAGGGTCTGAGTCAAACCCACAGCAGCCTCCCCCTTCCCTACTGCTTGCTTTTTGCAGCTTCTGCCTCTCCCGCATCTTTCCCTTCCCCCCATTATTGCCAGGGGCAGCTCTGCTCCAGCTTGGACTGGATTGCCTTCCAGGTACAGAGTACAGTGAAATTCAGTCCCTTGCCTGGCCAGTCAGCAGTGCCCCTACTGAAGAGCTCACTACCACAAGAGCTGCACTTCCACATGCTGTGCCCCATGAGACTATGGGGGGAGTAGGAGGAAGGGGCAAAGATTATGGGGAGTGGGAAGGGGCAGGGATTGTAGGGAGAAAAGGGGGAGGGGAAGAGACTGTAGAGAGTTGGGATTGGGGGTGTGCCAGTGGTAGGGGGCAGGAAGGCTGCAGGGGGAAGAGGTGGGGGAATGGAGGGCATGGGAGCTGTGTGACTTTCTTCCCTCCCCCAGCCACTACTTTCCCTCCTGTAGCATGGGGGGTGGGGCTTGGAATTTAAGAGAACCCTATAATAATTAGATTCTGTATGTGGAAACCTATAACATTTATAAATTTTCCATATATAGAATCTCATTATTGAGGGTCATCTTAAATTCAGTCTCATCTTAGATTTGAGTAAATACAGTAACGTTTTTCCTTTATTCCAGGATCTCTAGATAGATCATGGTGTTTGCATTTCTAAGAAGCATTATACTTTGTTTCAGATGTACCTTTGAAGTCTAAAACAAATACGATTTTCATAATATTTATGTGTTGCATTCCTTGTGGGAGACTGAAGTTAAAATGAGTTTGTGTTTAAGGTTTAGATGATGTATGCAGTCTGGAAAGAGAAAGTGGTAGAGTAAGAATCATGTTGCTTTTACATTCTGATCTGTTCACAAAGGATGCCAGCATTTGCCTAATTTAACCGTTTGCTGCACATTGTAGCCAAAGGGACAATAGAAGCAAAAAATATAACTCAAAGTTGAAAGCCAGATTTTGGGGTAGAGGTGAGGGTGAGGAGTTGCCAGATGTAAAATTTGAATGATGCATGTTTTAACCCTTGCAATTCTTGTCTTAAAATATGTTTAAGAAACGTGACATTAATTGCACATGTGACCATAAAAGATTGAAATTCCAACATTAACAGTAGCATAGATTTGTCTCTAATTAAATTGGACCAAAGTATAAAACATTTGTCATGGTACAGCTGGTACTGTACAGCCATCTGGAAAAGTTCGTTGATGAAGAGGGTTTTTTCCAAATCCCAAAATAAAGATACCTTCACTTGTCCTTTTATTTTCAGATTACTTCATAGAAGTCACAACTTTCTATTTTAAAAGGCATGCAAAGATCATAAAATGTTTTAGCTTATCTACTTCTTTTATGGCAGATGATTTTCAGAGCAAGAGGGATGCTTGGTTTATAATTTGTAGCCCTTCCATAAACCCTGAGAGATTAAAATTCCAGGGCTGCAATTAAAAAAAAAAACCTCACATTTTTAAATGTCTATATTTTTACTTTTTTTTTTTTTTGACTGAGGAGAAATGACAAAGTACTATGAACAATATACTGTTATATTCATTCATGCATGTACACTTGAAGGAAATAATGAGTACTGACTTATAAACTGCTATGGGATACAATATTTATTTTCCTCAGGTGAATCTACTAAGAAATGTGGTCTTTGTGGTCTGTTGTTTTGGGGGTTTTGTGTAAATTGTCATACAAATATTTAAGAGTTATAAGATGGTAAATGTGTTATAACATTCCATGTAATTCTTGTTTCTGTTTTGGAGAACTAATATGCTATAATCTGTTACTTTTTTCAACCAGATATGAAAAAGACAATATTTTGAATTACTACGTAGATTATTTTTAAATATCCAGCACAATTTTAATATGTATGCCAAGTTACTTGTGCTTGTTGTTGGTTGTTACTACTGTTGGACACTGTTGATGAGTCTCATTCTGTAATTTACTGTGAGGGAGAAGGCTTGATTCAGACTCTAGGGATGATATTAGTCTTTTTTTGAACTGACAAATCTGGAACTTTCTTGAGGCATTTATAAACTTAAATATGTCAAAGACCTGGGATTCTGGGGCCACAGGAAATCTATTATTTACTTCCGCTTTTTTCGAATGTGACAAGAATAAGTACTGTTTGTTCAGCATTTCAAAACATGAAAATGTACTATACAAAATATATTGTTATTGAACTATATTTAATTTTTCTTCAATGATCTTTATGCCATTTTAAATTTAAAGTATTCTTTAAAAGATCACTCTTTTTCTCACTTAGATGTCCATGCCATGCACTGTCCTAAAAAAAGGAAGGTAACTGGCAGTACCCTGTTTAGCATTTTATGATTTGTTGTTGAAGAAGGAGCTGCTAGTCCCAGACTTGAGGAAAAAATTGTTTTGTTGTAATGGACAGATTAGGGCAATAGAATATGGTTTAATTTTTATTTGCGGTCCATTCATTGAATGAATTCCCTTACCACCCTGCAGTCTCAGGTCCCCCCCTGCTTTGCATTGACTTGCCCCACTCTCCTGTCTTTTCTGTTGCCACCCCCTTTTCTCCTTCATACCCCTTCTCCTTGCTGTGTGTGGGCAAGCTGTCCCCTCTCTAGCCTGGGACATAAAGCATGTCCCTACCTCCACCTTGTAACAGCTGTGCTGGTTCCTTGAGGCTGCCTAATCAAAAAACAAAACAAAAAACCACATCCTGCCAGGCCAGACATGTCTGGATGCTGTGTGATTTTTTTGTTTGTTTGTTTGGGGGGGGCGGGGGTTGAGGTGGGGGATAACATTTCTCAGATCCCAATTGTGCAGCTGCTGGTGTAGGGAGCCTGCCACAGGCTACCAGGTCAGCAGACATTGTCTGACTTCAGCCTAAAATAGCTAACCATATCTATCCCCTTGGTTTGGAACTGCAGACTTACATTTTAATGGAAATTCTTGCTCTTTCTGGACTATTGCCCAGCATGAGTCAGGTTTTTTTTAAATCAATAAAGCCTGCACTATTTTATGATTCAATCTAATTTAATAAAAAGGGTTGTTTAAACCATGAGGGAGCTAATTGGAACCATTAGCAGGGATGAGCCAGTCCTAATAAAGTGTGACATTTACACTTACGTTTGTGCTTTGTTTTATTTAGTTGGTGCATTTTATTTGAAGCCAGTATGTATAATTTGATCTATGCTAAGAAATCTAGACTATTATGAACTAAAGAAATGACACTTGAAATGGCCAGTGCCTTTAATACCTTTGACTCCTTGAGTACCACCCTTTTTAAGGCAGACTGTGTACATGGAGTAGTTGGATCTATAATACCCTTTTGACACCTATAATCTTTGCTGTTATTGTTAAGTACAGATAAATGTTGCATATGCAGTGTATTTGCATATTTTTATCTCTTTGAAGAGAATTACTGCTGTATACAGAGGGGGAGAGAAGCTTCCTGTTCCTTTTCATTGCAGTAAGTCTCTTGGCTTTGTGGAAAAATGGAGCAAGATTTACTTGGGGTTGGGGTCAGAAATACAAGGCATCTATGGATGCCTTTTCATGGCCTTCTATAGCTCAGTTCTATGTCAGGCTGTTGGAAGGGAGCAGAGTCTACCTGGAACTCCCTTACTCCCTATTCTACTTGCCATGTCCCTAAATGCCAGAAATACTCCTGTATGTAGTAGGCCTTACATACATCTTCTGCAAAAGTGATGTTTCTTTCACTTCATCTGTTCAAAAAGGTTCTTACTTATAAACACTTTAGTTCAGGTAATGGCCAGTACTGTGCTAGACCTTGCTAAAGCAGTCTGATGTCAGACCAATAGTATGTAACTGGAGCACAGACAAACATAGAAATAAGCTTCCTTTTCCTTAGTAGTAATAAAACAAATTCTTATTCACATTTGTATGAATTGTCTCTTAGTCATATCTCATATAATTACTAGTTTATTCCTTTGTATTGTGGCAGGATCAATTCCATTACCCCTTAACTACTTCTGATGGATGGGTTGTGTAAAGTCTCATTTTGATTATCCCCATTCCCAGTTATGGTAATTCCACAGTCTTCCACAGCAGCTTATTCATTGCCTGTTTTTGATGAACTGCCATGCTTTAACACACATGCACCTCATTTCATTATCTTTATATTAAACAAACTATTTTGGTTTGCTGTATCAATCATGCTATGCACCAGCTTGAGCCTCATAGTCTAAATCTTAATCTCATACAGCAGCTTTGAGGTACCCTAGCCACAGAAGGCTAAAAAATAATTTAAGGTGCATGCAGCTAATTGTATGATCTCTCTTAAATGAGCTCTTAAGTCAAGGTCCTCAACCAAAATTGGGGGGCATTGTGTTTCTGAGAGTAGTGCTTTAATTTTGTGCATGCGTGGTAAGATTTTCCTCCTTGCCCCATTTATCTGGATATTTAAACACCTAGCAGCCCCTTTGAAAAATGGTTGTCTTGGTCTTTCTGCCATTCACCTGATTTGTGTTGATTTGTCTTTTGACTGCCATTCTCAAGCACACTAGTAGCTGTGTGGGGAATGAAACTACGTTTATAAATGAGGTTTTTACCCTCAACTTTATTTTACATATGGGTTAGCTCCATAACTACAGAAGTAAGGGCTTGAATAATATTTGCAGTTTATAACATACTTGCAATGAGTGCTTTATAAATTGAAATTTTATTTTTTAATTTTGGAGAACAGCAGCTAAGACTTTACTTGATTTTTTTTTTCTTTCTGGTAGAGGACAACAGTTCTGTTTTCTGGCTGTTTAACCCAGTTTTGCAGTGCAAACAACATGGTTTGTGTTTCCATGAAAATAGTATTATGTTAATGTGTTAGTTTTCAGATTGAGATCTGAGCTTTTGGGTTTTGAAGGAGGCATGGTTGTGTGGATGTATCCAGATGGGTTGGGCAGTAGCTTGTAATGTAGGAGATCTGGGTCCAAGCCTCTGCTATGCCTGATGTAGAGCAGGGCTTTTCATTTCAGATCACTCAAAAGTCTAGCCACAGGATGGTAGAGCATGAGAGTTTATTTCTAAGCCTCCCCAATTAAAACTTTGGTTACTCTTTTCTATTTATAAAAATGTTTCTGTTTCAATTAGACAGCCCAGTAAGTTCATCAGAACTCCTTTGTCCATTATTTTTCCAAAGCAGACACAAGAGGGAGCCCTTACACTACCTTGGAGCTCACTTCTAAGATTTCATTTCATATATGAAAGTAGAAATCAAGAGTCCAGAAATATGGGATGTTGTGGCACTTAATTTCAACTTTTAAAGTATAAATCAGTAATAGGGATATGTGCTGAGGAAGGATGGTTTGTTTCTCCCTAATAGACATCTGGTAGTTGTGTTGTCCTGTATAGAACTTAAAGGCTTTTTTGGACAAGAGTGGCTAATGAAGATTTCATTATCTTTATACCTATTGTTACTAGTTTTTGTCATTTAGATCACCAAATTCTTGCTGATTGAAAATCATACTGCTATGCTGTTAGATGGCAAGTAGAAATGGAAACATTCTAAGGTGTTAGAGAAGAATAGGCAATGAAAATAATGATGACAGGTAGGAGAGGAAAAGTTGGGGGCATTGCTTGGCTGCAGGGTGAAGCAATGATGATTTTGTGGTGATGGGGTCTAACTGCCTGAATGATGATGGAGCCTGGCTTTTTTTATTAAATAGTTAAATATTTATTTATGTAGTTTTTTCCCCCTCTTGTACTTCAAATTCTCTTACATTCTCTTTAATGTGTAAAGTTTGTAAAAGCTGTGCAAGTCAAATGATATGCAAAAACCTCCACTTCCTGCTAGTACAGCTTGGGAAGTTATTTCAGGGGGCATTGGCTGTTCCCTGGTTAAGTTGCTTCCTACATTGCTTCCTGCCCTATTGAAGCCTTTTGCTCTTGAACATGTTTAAAATATGCCCTGTTAATTCTGTTTGGTCAGCTATTATTATTGTTACCTGTGACTGCTCAGTTCTCTGAAGGGTGGGAGAAGCTTTTGAATCTCAAGATTATATGCACCGTACAAGCTGTTGAAGTAAGAAATGTTTTAGCAAATCTTGTTATAATTCTATAATGTGTAGGAAAGACTTAAACGAACAAGGCCAAATTATCTGTTGGACCTCTTTTTTTGTCCCTCATATAATATCTCCCTTCAGCTTCAATCTTGAATAAAATAAATAATTGAAGATTTGCCAATGTGTGCCAGCAGAGAATCTGGGTACCTAGTTTTTCTCAAGTGTTCATTTCATTAGTTATACAGGGGAGCTATATCAAATTCAAAGGTTTTTGGTCGAATACCTCATCATCAATACTCAGATAACAATGAATATAGCAGTCCAGGGCAGAATTTGGAAAATCTAGGGTAGTGGTGGTTAACCTTTCTGATGGGTGTGATGCACATAGTTTCCCTCTCTTCTTCCTTCTGCAAAGTGCCATTCTGAGCCTTGCTCCTCCCCTCCCCCACCAATATACCTGATAGGGTTTGTGCCCTGGAGCACTGGAAAGGAGGCAGGGGGGCGTGACCCTCCGACTGCATGAAATAGAGGTGGGATGCTGCTGTAAGATACTGTCACCAACAAGAGCTAAGTTAACCTTTCACAGCCAATTTTCATATGTTGAGCAAGCATTCAAAGCCTTGAATTTGGTGGCAGCTGCAGCACAAGGCAACAGTTAACTGGGCTCTTGACTGATGCCTGATGCTGCTTCTTGCAGCAGCATCTTCCCTTGCTCAGCTCCACTTGGCAGGAGGTGCAAGCCCTGCTCCATTTTGGCACTTCCATTTACTGAGCACTTGGGACTCACACCACAGCAGCAGCCCACACTATTTGTGGCACATGGGCCACAGGTTGACCATTTCTGCTTTAGGGAGTTCTAGGGAGCAATTCCACAGACAAAGTAGCCACATGAGAGCTTTTTATACTCTGTATGAATAGAGTTTACACTGCCCAGGAGTTATTGAGAAGAAAATAAAAGGTCATAGACTTTCAATAGTAGAAGATAAATGCCATCATATAAAAGTGGTTTTCATGTAGATTAAGTGAACTGCATACCAACATAAGCAATTACTTGCCTGTTCTACATTAAATGAAAAGAAGAAATCAAAATCCAGAGCTCCAAACATTGACTGCACTAAGCAAACACACTTAGAATATTTATTATATAATTAAGTATTAAATTGTTAAATGTTATAAACATACTATTTAGGGACAGCTTGTATCCATTGTAGATTGTTTCCAATTCCCTATGAAGGAATAAAGTTTGGACTTTACAAAGTTCATGACTGATCTTCTATGGAGAATAGAATGAAGATTGGGATTTGGCCAGTAGACAGGTTTTGTGAAAGAAAGGTAAAGATTTGTGTGAAAAGTTCAAACCCTGATTGATTCTAATAATTTGTGACAAAAATCTAATTATATCATTATGTAGGAAACAGGCTTAGCTGTCAAACTACTTGTAAATCAAGTCTATGGCATTTTTTTTACATCAATTATGGAAAATCATGTGAGATACTTACACTGCTAGAAGCAAGTGAACAGGTTCTGGTAGTCCTGTAAAATAAATGTTAATTCTCTTTTAATCCTCATCTGCTCATTTTTAGTTCTGGTAAGTCCATCTTTTGCAAAGGGTTGGATGTGTAAGGGCATTAATGCCCCTTGCAGGGAGCAAATCTAATGTGTGAGTAGTGGGTTAATTAGTAAAGGTCAAATTAGCATGGTTCTTCTGTGAGAAGAATAGTCTGTTTATAAATATTACTGAGTCAATTTCTTTAATAGAGCTAGAATTAATAAAGTTCTGTCAAGGTCATCATATTATTTCTATTGTGTTTTTCTTTAGGAGCTTTCAGGGAGCTATGTAAATCTAAATATTGCTTTCAGATCTCCTAGTAGTTTGGCGATTATTGTTTCATGTTTTACAGATGTTGAAATGGAGGTACACATTAAGCAACATGCCTAAGCCTCACAGTCAGTTGGTACCAAAATGTTGTTAGAACTTCTCATTTCTCATTCAGCACTTCTGACTCCCAATCTCTAAAACAATATTCTGATGTTTAAAAATGTGTTTTCAGAAAGCACATGACTAATCTTAGGCATGTGTTTTGCAAACAAATTAAGTGTCTTGACAAGTTGTTTACATATGGCTTATGCTTTCCTTTTTTTTTTTTTTTGTCTCCCTACAGACCTTATGTAGGAAACACTGAAGTAGTATGTGATATATTTATTATTTGAACCAACTGTCTCAAAAAAAAATTGCTGTAATCAATGAAACCTGAATAAAGGAAGACCTAAAGTACTTTTTTGCTGTACTGATGACTGGTTTTTTGATAAATCATTTATAATTGGCTGGACAGTACTAGCAGAAGTAAGCATTGTTGTAGGAGCTCAGCACTACCAATACAGGGTTTTAAGCAAGAAATAAAATGTCCTAAGGCCTGAGAATAATCTGTCCATTGTTCTGTGCTGGATTTTATTTTAGTCCAGATGTAAACTTTTTTTAAATATCAGATTAAAAAAAATAAACTGAAATGCTGTTGTGACTGTTCAGTGACAGGTTTTTGTTTCAGAATAGCACAAAGGAGTTCATCTCCCCATACAAAAAGTAAAACTTACTATCATGAAGATCTGGAGGGGAGGGGAAAATATACTTCAGATACTGCAAGTGTATATTAATCTGAAATGTACAGATTTAAAATACCAGGCTAAACATCTTGAAGTAAAATGTTATCTGTAATTCAGTATTTTTCCTGTAGGTTTTCCCCCTTGTATTTTTGTATCTTTTATCAGTGTGTATAGATGTGCACTGCAGGCACTACAGTGAAGAGTATAACTTAGATACAGATTTGCCTTGAAGAGGTTGAGGTGGAATAGACAATCCACTTGTAAGAGATGTGGACTTATAATTATAGATTTAAATCTTATATGCTTTGGGTTGTATGGAAAGAAGCGTTTTAAATCTAAATTGCAGAGCATATTTTGTAAGAGAGAATTACTATGGACAGACTTCATCACAGCACCCTTCTTTCCTCCTTTGACACCTGATAACTGGGGAAGCAGGAACAGTTGTGACTGTGAAAAACTTGGAAGGTGAAAACTTTGAAGTGATGTACAGTCTAAAAACTGACTCCAAAAAAAGGCACTACTGTTAACCAATGTTTTGTATGTGTCATTGTCCTAGCTATATAAAAAGATGTGAAAGGTTAAACTTCTAATCATTTAACCGAGGTGCAGTGATGACAGGTTAGCTTACTGGTTATCCTTGAGCGCTGGGTGGTCGTAGCCTGGCAGGGAAGGGGGGAAGGGAAGCTGCATGGTGCCACAACAGGAATCAGAAGGCAGCAGGACAGGGAGGAGAACAGGAGGGTGAAGAAGGAGGGGTGAGGGGTACCCATAGCCAGCAACTGAATGATTAGTCATCAATTAAACAGTTAGCTGCTGGTACACGGATCTTCCTCCCACCCAGGTCAGAGCTGTGTTGTCTGGCTGGGCTTGCCCCCACCTTCCCCCGCACCTGCCCAAGGACTCCAGGAGTCTGGGAGCAGTTGTCTGAGCTGCTGTGTTATTGGTTAATTGTTTAACTGATATAATTAGAGAAAGTTAAACAAATATTTTAAAAATGATATTTATATCCCTAACAGACACGTCCCACATAATATATTTAATAGCTACTTTGGATGGCACCTTAAATTGAATTTATGGCATGTCTGGGGCAGTCCCTGGGCAGGTACTGACTGTTGGCCCCAGCCCAAGGACAGCTCAGGGTTTCAAACCAACCCCAGTGCTCTCTCAGACCAGGGTGAACAATTCACTTATTGTTGGCAGGGGGTACTCCAGGCTTGTGAGCCAGCCCCAGTGATGTCCTGGGATCAGAGCTGACAATCAGCTAATTATTGGTCCTGGGATGGCTCTGGGGCACACTGGGTAGGAGGGACTTGACTTTCAACTTGCTAGTGCACGCTCATGATTGCAGGCTTTACCAGCACTGGCAAGTGGAAAGGGCATGATTGGGATCTGATCCTTGATCCCCAAATCCTGCCACCTCCCATGTATGTGTGGCATGGCAGGAGGCGCAGCTGTTGGCATTTTTAAATGAATGGGTGGCAGGGGCCACAGTGTCATAGGAACAGTATTGCTTGCTAAGGATTGACTTCATATTGAAATCAGTTATTTTGTAGAGGTATAATTAAGGAATAACTTGATGGATTTGCATATGTGTAACAAATGCTCTGATTTGGCCTACAGAGCTGTAATTCCTGGAGACACTGTTTAGGGAAGACTGCATGCTAGTTCCACAATGCTGGTAGTTGGGAATAAAAGTTTGTCTGGATGTTGTTGAAATGGAGTGAGCATGGATTCCTTCTCTGCCATGTTAGCCACTTTTTGTGTAGTAGAACCAGACTTTTAAAATGTAACAGAAAAACAAAATAATCTTTCCCTTTTGAGGGGAGTTGCTATGACTTCTGGAGTTTTTCATACAAGGCTACTTGTTAGAAATGACCCAGGGCAAAAGTGACTGGAATTTTTTTTAATATCCAGTGTCTCTTTCATAGCCTTTACCATCTAACTGGGGTAATTTAAATCTAGTTTTTCTTAGACGTGTAAAAAACTGCTACCACGGTGATGCTTTTATTTAAATACATGTACCTTTTGTTTTACCTTAGCAAGCAAATCTGAACTACTTTCACTCCTAAAGATGTTTTCCCCTTGTAAGGGCTGGAGTATATTGCTTAATGGAGAAGTTTTGTTGCTATTGCTGACTGTTTTTAATTCTGCTGTGGTTAATATTATTTCAGGCTCCAGGCTTTCAATCTTGTGCCCACCAGCAGTTGTACATAATTACATAGAAAACATAATTACTTGGCCTTTGCTCTTAAGGCTCTGTGTGTTTAAGCTCAGAAAATAGTTGAGCTCCACTGTTTGCTTATAATGACAGAAGAGTCCCTTGGTTGAATTACAGGTAGTATCCATGTCCAGACCCTGGTGTTAAATCACAATCCTATTTCTTCTCATGAAGAAAATGTTAGATTTCCAGTTGTGTTCAAATTTTAAATTTGCTTTAAAAAGCGTTTTAAAATGAAGTAAAAAACTTAATTAAATTCTGTTTTTATAATTTCTCTTAAAACATTAGACTCTAACATTTTGAAAACCTTTAACAATGAAGCTGGAGTCCTTAGAGGTGATGTACCTGAGAGATCATTCCAAGGTTGGATTGGCAGATGCATACAAGCCTTCAAAAATTTAAACAAAAATAAATTAACCTATGTCTTGTAAGCTGTCTTCCTTTTTCTTTTCAAAATGTCAATTTGTGGTTTTGATAAATGTCAGAAACACTTTTTTCCCCTCAAATAAGGCTCTTTTCTGCATAATCCAGTGTTGTGATTTTTTTTCCTCCCTCTGAAGATTACTTTGTCTTTCCTCTGGTTTCCAATCAGACAAGTGTCTGAGAAATGGGATGGGTTTGACAGCTGGGTATATTTTCTACTGAATTAATTTTGTGAGGTAACTAAATGAGGGAGTTTATTCTTTGCCTGACAGTTATGTTCCAGTGTTGCAAATTCATTAACTCCTCTAAAAAAACCAACCAAAGCCTAAATAGTTATAATTTTCTCTTGCCAGGATCCAAGCCTCCTTGTTTAAAGTATTTTGGATAAAAGTAGTGATTAACAGCTAGTTTTCTAGATGCAAGGAAAATGTGCTCTTATCAGAGAATTGAACCCTAATATCTATGTCAGTGGTTGATACAGAGGTTGGTACGTCACAATTCAGTCAGAGTAGAATCAGTCTTTTTCCAATCCAGAAGCGATGACTAAGAGATACTAGCAAGTTTGATTTAAAACAGTTTGTAAAGAATGTCATGAAACTGTCTTCTGAGTATATTAGATTAATTTGGAATTTGGAATTGGTTTCATTACCAGTAGGGCAAGAAAGTTATTTGAATTCATCTGTTTTCTACCTATTCCAAATAATCTCCCTGTCAGTAAGCTTATAAGGATTCCACAGTGTTCTGAAGTATTTTTATTCCAACATTTGGAAAGATTGGGTGGTCCAGACTGACTGACTATGAGGCTGCATCTCTTCCTGGTAAAGTTTTTAAACATTCTTTGGATTCAAATCTCTGAGGTGATTATTGCAATATAGTCACAAACTAGAAGCCTATTATATTAGAAGCTGTACCACAACTAAGAGATGGTCCCTGTCACCAACATTTAGCAAGCTGTGGGTGGGACGGGGGAACAGCAGGTAGAGACAGACAAATGTGGGAACTGAAGGAAACAGGTAATGTGGGAAACTGAATGGTTGGTTACAGGCTACCAGTACTTAAATATTACCAAGTGTTTGTTTTTTAAATTGTTACTTCGAAGGAAGTTTTGGCGAGGTTTGAAGGACAATGAGGTAGTGTCTTTCATGTTTACAAGGAGCATCTCTGAAGCAGGAAAGTTAGTGCAGATGATAGCCTGAAAGCGCTCACTGGAAAACTTTAACATGTAGGCAATGAAAGTGGACATCATCGACCAAAGGGAGACTGAAGTAAACATCTTGAAGGGCCTTTGAAGTTAACACATCACAATTTTAGTGGTAGGAAAAGAAGATGAAAGGAGAGAAGATGTGGTCAAAGTGATGAAGGAGAAGCAGTATTTTATATGCTTACGAGCGGGAGAAGACAGTGATCTTATTCAAGAAAAAAAATGCAAATTAACATAAAAGCTTATAGCCTCTTCCCTGTGAATAGCAAAGATATATATGGATGTCTTGCTTTCCCCCACTTGTCATTATACCTATGATGTCCACAAAAATTACCTACATTTTATCAATGCGATTTCATGCTCAAATGGACAGTCAGTCATTTTCCCTTGTGAAAGTGAGGATAGTATCTATTGCATTTATTTTTTCTCTTTCTGGGACCACATCGTTTCTCAGTTACCCAAATTTAATTGATGCTTATTTCCTTTGGAAAGGCTACTGAAAGTGTGTACTTCATTTTTACTAGAGAGATTCAATCCAGAAATAAACTTTCTTTGGATCTTATTAGTTGTTAGAATTATTTCAGCCTATTATTCTATGCTAAGACTTGAAACATTTCAGAGATGCAAGTATTGGCCTGCTCTTAAACTTTAAATATAACAAAATCCCTTAATTTGAATGCAGTTGATATGTTGCACAAAATCAGCAATAATCCACTGCTACAATAATTAGTGAAACTAGCTAGCTGGAGAGGCAGGCCATCACACTAACTATTGGCTTGGAGACCAATTCCAAATATGAGTCAAGATACTTACAAAAAGGAAGTGTTTTTTTGAGAAAATCCTACTCTAGTCTGAGAGGAAATTGATAAAAAAGCCAAAAATACATTATAATTTGGAAACACAAATTGCATCAGGTCTGAAGTAAGCATTCATTTTGTCACTGAAATGCACTTTAGTCAATCAGTATCCTGTCACAGCAAGTTAATATGGGGAAATAAAAACAAACAGGTAGAAAATGCTAAGCTGTTGCTGTCTTTGCATGCCGTTTGCCTTTTTTGGCTTGATTATCCTGCCTTCTTATGTGATGGATAGAGCTGTCCAAATTCATGTTTTGTATGTTTAGTTTGTTTGGTTTGATGGGCTGTCAGGTTTAGATTTAAACTCCCTACCATCGCTACCACCCTATGCTACCTCAGCCTCCTCTCATTAGGACTGTCAGACACACTTATTCATTATATTTGGAGGACCGGTTAATAGTGACAAGAGGCTATTACTTATGGCAGTGTTTTGTCAAGCCTCTTTTACTGCAATATAAATGTTCATTTTGCTAAATTGCAGGTCAGATCTGCTTGGTCAGGAGCTCTTACCTTTGCTACAGCTCACTGAGATATTTGCATCTCTAAGTCATGTTCATTTAATCAACCACTCAAGTGCAAACCTTGATGAAATCACCAAGTGAATTCTTTGGCAAATAGCAGTAGATATTAATAATAATAATAAAAAAGGTTTCCTAGACCTTTCCTGAGAATTAAAAACCTACTTTAAAATATTTTCCAAAGCTTTCAGTGATAAAAGTAGTGTTGATTTTGCCCATTTGTGCAATTGAGGACATGAACAAATGAACCAAACATAGAGAAGTTAAAAGAAGATGGATGTACCATATGCTGGCTGCTTTGTGCCAGCTGACCATATTTTTCTGCACTTAGCCCATGATAAGTGGAAAGCTAAATATGAATAGTTTACCACTCAATGAATCATGGCCAAGTTACTGCTTTCACTTCCTATGGACTAGAGATGGACACACAGACGGTAGCCATGGATCAGCTTATGTGACGTTCCTGACCCCTTTTAATTCTGTAATATGATTGTCCATGCATTTATTTTCAAATCCAGTTTCCAGGAAGATGCTGCAAAGTACAAATGTATAATAGAACAAGAGATTTTAAAAGGTACCTTCCTGAATCAATAAAGGGTTGTCTACACAAGACGTTCAAAGATCTTTGTAGCTGCTCTGTATTAACTAGTACATAATATCTGAATTAATAGCTTGTTTTTATTTCAGTGCAAGGTATTGCATTGTGGGCGGGGACATATTGCCTTCATTATGTGCTCAGCATTGTGACTAGGCATCCCACACTCCTTTCTGCTGTTGCTAGGCCCTATTAGATTCTGCCTGTGACAGATGGTGGGATATTCAGTAGAAGCAGTGCAGTTCAGTAAAGGTTGTGATTTATGGAAGTGAGTGAAAGACTGTCCAGTTACTTTGATTTCCCAGGACCAGGGAACTGCAGAAGAAAGTGGGTTTTGGTTCCTTTTATACTTCCACTCCACAAGGGATGAATGACCTTCCAGTCGCATAGATAGGAAGATAGAACTGCATACAGCTGGCAGCTAAGCCAGGGAAGGAAAGGCTAGAAATAGGATGAAAATGAGGGAACAGAAGATATGCATTAATAACTAAAATAGAAGACCTTTGGACCATAAGACCTGTGAAGTTATTACTGACTTGCCTAGAAGGATGTCACCTCAACAATGGAACTGTGCTGATGGCCCAGAGAATTATTGGAACCTGAAGCTGAGGGCCTACAGTGTCACAGTTAAGTGTGCGCTCTGGGAGTGAAATCACCATTTCAGCTTGTTTCCATTAGACAGCTTTTAGGTGACATCTTTTTATTCTACTCTCTTTCTTTCCTTTGCTAGCTGAAGTGTTGTGCAGCCACCTTGGAAATGACTGTAAGTATTAGGCAACTCTGCCCTAAAAAAGGGAGGATTTAAAGCAATGATGATTCCTAGAGATGGTAGTGTAAGATGGGAAGATTCGTGGAAAGCATGTGAATTTAGCATCCAAAATTGGTTGCCCTTACTCATCTCAAAAGAAGAAAGTCCATTAATGTTCACCAAAGTATGGTTTAAGCTCCAGTCCTGCCAGCATTTATGCACATGCTTAAGTTTATGCATAGGGGTAATTCTCTGAAGTTCAAGAAGAATGCTTCCAGCTACAAATAGATGCCAGTTTGGCACTTTAGTTTAGACCTAGATATATGAGGGAGGGCTTGTAATAAATATTACAGGTAGGTGGGGGAAAGACAAAGGAAGGTATAGTTCTGTTAGTGAATGGGAAGAGGAAAGGAAGAGAGAAACAATATCAGATTTTAAAATGTATGTTCATTTTATTATGTATTCTGCATCAGGCCTGAGTTGTGAACTAGCTGACTTTGGTTCTGGTGTGAGAAGGACAGGTCTTATGCTCTCATTATATTGTTTCTAAAGGAGCATAAGGAAAAGGTTGAAGTGTTGACAGCTGTGACAAAGTCTGGTGCCATAATGTGTCACCAGATAAGTGATATTGTATAGTTTGTGGCAGTCAGCAAAGCATGCCAACCACTATTTATATGTCAATTTTAAAAGACAGAAAGTTTTGCCCAAAGGGGAGAGAATATCAGAAGTTGACAGCCTGGTAGACACTTAAGGCTAAATGTCATCTTTTGAATAGACTTCAATATATAGAATTAAATGAATATATAAGTTTCAAATTCAGTTCTTCCAACGCTTCTTAATTTTATTACTTGTGAGTGACCAAAATATGTTGATGAAGAACAAGCCAAAGTTTCCTGCTAAAATTGAAGATGATTTAAGTTATTTTCAGTATCTGTTACTCTACAAAAATGCAAATGTACACTCAGCCAGTAGCTGCTGCAGTGAAGTAGATGCCTTATTCAACTTTTTGTTTAAAGGTTTACGTTTCTTTACCATGGATTTAAATTTTATTGTTGGAAGGTGTGTAGCTTGGGTTCTGTTGCTCCTCTGTGGTGAAATCGTCTTCAGATTTTGCAGACTTGCTGTTTATGAGCAGAGCTAAATTTTTAACTAAAGTTGCTAAATAAAAACTTAATTTTATGCTTTTGTCCATGGGCAGTATAAATAACAAGCTGAGCTGAACTGTGTAGGTATTAAGACTGAATAATTCTTCTTTCTTTCACATGTTTCTTGTTCCTTAACTTTTTTTAACTTCATAAGCATTTTTTATTTGGTCCTTCATATATTTTGAAAGGAGGGAATAAAAGGGAAACTCTGAATTCATGGGGTTATAGAAATAATTTGGCAAAAGTTGAAGGCAATAGCCTTAAGAAAATCATAAAACTGACAGAATTAAAGAACCGAAGCAGCATATTGTGGAAGAAGGGAAACCACCAGTTCCTCTTTGCAAGAGCTGCTCTTATTTGTAGTATTTTACAGAGATACAATGTATAGTAAAATCATCTGGTGAATACTTCAAACATATAAGGCATTGAATATGATTTAAAAGATTTCTTTTCTTTTCCTCCTTTTCACTTTAGTAATAAAGGTTCAGAAATAAAATTACAAATACTGATCAGTTTTCTTTGTCAAGTCTATTATCAGCTGTAATAGTTTGTTGTGAATAGTATTTTGAAAAGATTCCCACTGTTTTAAACTGATATGAGCTTCAGATATATAGAGTATATCTGTAATTTTTTTAGGACTTCAGTGTTTTGATCAGTCACCTCTTGGAAGAAGACAATCTATTTTGCTCTTCAGAATCCTTCTGTACATTTTCAAATTAGATAAAAACATGCATGGATGAAGTGGCATCAAATTGCAAAGAAAGTAGAAAAGGAAGGTAATGTAGAAAAGGAAAGAACTGGGCATAAACAGGAGGAGAATACCCATCACACACATTCAGACCTGCCTCTTTGTCTTTAGAGATTATGGAACAGATCTTTAAGCTGGTGTACCTAAGTGAAGTTCCGTTGACCTCAGTAGCATTATACTGATTTCTGCCAGTTGAGGGTCTGCCTTGTGATTGTCAGTAAAGGTCCCAGAGATTTTCCTGAATTTTTTCTGTGCTTTTGCTGTTGGTCTCTCTCTATCACAGGGGATAACAGTTACCTGCTCTGAACCTTAGGGGATATGGTAAGACTTATTAGGTTGTATATATACATTCAGATAATCTGGGAGAATTTTTCCAGGTTTGTTCTCCAATAGAGAAACTTACTCATGGCTATATGTACAAACATTTGAATGCTAAGGTCCTAAATGTGGAGAGCTTGCAGCACTGACACTGCAGATTGGGGGAAGGGGAAGGGGCTGGGCACACATCTGTGCACTCTAAGGCAGTGGTTCCCAAACTCTGACAGATTGCACACCACCTATATAAAATGATAAAACTTTAAGTACCACCAGCAAATTTTTGTCATATAAAGTAATTATAATTATATAATAATTAGTAATTATAATAAATCTGTTAATACGTACCACTAACAGATTGTCTGTGTACCACTGGTGGTACCTGTACCACAGATTAGGAACTGCTGCTCTAAGGGCTACCTTAGTCAGCCTGTCAACACATGACATCATTGCATAGGGCATCTTTGATTGGCTGACCCAGATTGCCCATGGTCAGCCTGTGTTTCCCTACAGCAGAATGTGGGGATTGTGAAGGATGCATGTTTTGCTCCTTGCTGGAGCAGGAGAGTTCAGCAAATGACATACTGTCTCTCTTTGGCCAGGGAGAAGGGGGTGCTGGAGAACTGTGTTCTCTTCTGAGAAAAGCCACAGCATGTACATTCTCTCTTTCAGGAGAAACTCTTCTGGGTGTGATTTAACCCTGGTTGTTCCCAGGTTATTTTTCACCTACAGTGGCCATTTTTACCGTAGGAGAAAAAGCCTGAACATCTGTAAGCTTGTGATTTCCCTGGGAGACCAGCAACTCTCCCAGATGAAACTAAATGTCTGTATGAGACTCTATTCTATGTTTGTAAAGTTAACTGAAGTCCTCTGATGAAAGATGCTGTAGAAACAGAAAGAAGATTAAACACAATAATATTAGTCTTAATTTATTCCATCTTTTCTCTCCTGGTCCCTACCACTCCCTTGTGAAAATTGAACCTGCCAACCTTTAATCATGTAATCACATTTCTGGTGCAAAACACATCTATTTCATTTGATAGGTGCTTGAAGATGCAGAAGCTCAGCATTTGTTCCAGTCCATCCTGCCTGATATGGTGAAACTAGCACTCTGTCTCCCTACTATCTGCACCCAGGTAAGTAAACAGATCTAGGGAAATCACCTGTGTCAGGTTAATTCTCTATAAACTATAAGTAATGGCTGGAGTCCGAGTGAAGGCAGTAAAAACTAACTAAATAAGATATATTTAGGTATGCTGCGAAAAACATTTTTATGTGCATCGTATTTAACTAGTCTGTAAAGTGCATATCTCTGCCCTGTGCCTGACTCGAGACTAACATAGCTAACCACCTTTCTCTCTGGGGTCAGAGTGCGAGGGCCCTGTTATGTTTCTTTTTAGTGGTTGTTCTACATCTAGCTGAGATTTAAGGAATAAAGAGGACAATACACATCCATAATGATATAAAAAAGTTTGAAAATTCACTGTCCCATTTCTGTACCATTTATCAAAATTCTATATATGCTGGAATAGCATGTTACTCTTACTGATGAGCATGAAGTGTTTATATTTTGAGAACTCCTGTTGTTTTAAAACATTTTAATGGATTTAAGTTCCTCTGGCTTTGATTGAAACCATCTTTAGAACTATTTTTAATCATAGCAATATTCTCCTAAGGCATTTTTACTGAGTAAAATACTTGATCATATTTGTATTTCTACAATATCTGTGAATATACTGTTCTTAATAAACTTTAACTTTTTATTTTATTGTAATAGCATCCAAACCTGCATACATTTGCTGGCTCATATAAAGCTGTGTTATGATTTACTTCTACTGAAGTCATTATGACTGCTCAGGTGACTAAAGACGACTTGTGCAAGTATGAATTTGCATGATTTTGTGAGCACCAGCATCTGGACTTATTTTTTTAAGTTTTTCAAAATAGGGCTTTTGTACAGAACAGGAAAGAACTGTTTCATATTTTAACTTATTATTTGTCTCCTAGGACTGAATATACAATAATTCTAGTTACTGAGGCAGTTTTACATGAAAGAAATTTATCTTCAGAAGTAAAAGTCCTAAAATGCAGTGACTCAGCTCACTTACTACAGTAGCTATTAGTCTGTTAAAAAGAAAAAACAACCCTGCAGTGTTTTGTTATGTTGCTGTAGCTATAATAGTGTTGTTAAATAAATCCGTTAGTATTATGGAAGAAACCCAATGAAGGAAATTTGTACAGGCTTCTCTTGATGCACAGTTTAAAGGTATTTTGTTTTGTTTTGTTTGTTTTTGTTAAATCATCTAAAATTAAAAAATAGGCTTATAGGAAAGTAGGGCTGAAAGTCCAGTCCTCTGCTCAAGGTAGGATCATCCCTGACTAAACAATCCCAAAATAATAGTCTGTTAGTTTCACTTCAGTTCCTGAAATCTACAAAGTTGCAGTAAGTCAATCTGATGTGCCGGCAAATAATTGTTTTTGTTCTAATGAAAATATAGAATTGAACAACGCACATTTTCTTCTAAAGTCAAATTATAAAATTATATGTGAAGGCCACTTTAGTTTCCTAATTTTAATGCAGGCCTGCCAAAAAATTAGTATACTCTCCCCCTCCCCTCAACCAACAGAAACAGAAGGGCAGTAGAAATGTGTTTTTTCCTCATGGTCTGCTTAAAAACTAACCTAAGATACCCAAGCTTTTAATGGAGAGAATATTAATCTTCTAATATTTTAGTAGAAATTCTTCCTGCAGAATGGAGGATGTCTTTCTTTTGTGTTATATAAACTGATATTTTTTATACTATTAATCTAATACTTTTTAGTTCTGCCAGTTTATTGTTTATGACAAATGTCTTGAAAAGGGTTAGTATTGCTGGAGCATATTGTAGTTAGTACTGGTTTGTTGTTCTAAATTAGTGTGTTAATTGTTACCAGAAGTGTTCCTGTTCAGTACTCTTGATGCACATTGTTGGTTGGTTGTTGTAAACCATGTGGCACACTCACTTCTGCAGAATCTAGGCTTTTGTTTTGGTGGAAAAGGTCCATTTTTCATTCTTATTGTCAGGAAACAAACATTGAAAGCACAGATAAGGATAAAGCATTTGTAGACAGCCAGAGGCAATACTTAAGAGGCCTGATAACAGCATGCACTCTAAGCATCAGCATTAGGTATTAAAATACTGATGCATTCAGTGGATGGAAAGGAAAATATGGTGGGGCAAAGCTCATGAGGACAGGAGCTGAGATTTTAATTAAAGGAAGGAAATGCACACTCAAAAGAGGTTAAACACAAAGCTTGAGGCAGGAGAGGAAGTTATGGAATTATTAAAACAAAGGAGAAATAAAGATGTTTCCAGCAGCAAATATATTTTTAAGTGGCACTAAATTTAACAATAAAATATGGAACATGGAATAACATGAGAAGTAAAAAAAAAAAAAAAAAGTGTAATTTTATATAAATGCTGTTCTAATAAACCTTGGTCTTTCTGTAAACCTCCAATTGGTCTGTTCAAACTGGATGTTGGTTTTGCAGTTTGTTTTAAGGAGAAAGTAGCTTCCTATAAAAAATGGCTACATTCCTCCACTCTTAGACTTCCCCCTGCTTGTTGAAATGTCTTGTTGCCAAGTTTAGGGAGTGGGAAGTTAATGTAAATCTTCCTTTCACTTCTGCCATCTCTTTCAATATGCCTTGTACTGGTTCCCTTCTTTTCCATTAACCTGAAGTAATTCAGCCCTCAAGTTCTTATAACCATACTGGTGGAGTAGTTGTCCCATTTGTCTACTAGCTGGGGTTAAGACCAGCTTCTTCACTTACCTGAGAGAGACTGCCTTTTGCAAGGAACAGGAGGGGAGAAGGTACTCCTTTTCAGAGATGTTTCCATTAAATTTGTTGCCGCTTGGGAAAAAGTAATATTTATTATAAGTTGGAAATGCTTGCTATGTGATGTTTTCTCTGGATTTTGTAGTGTGTTATAAAAAGATGTGATTTATGATTGCTTATATAACCCAAGTGCTGAAGATTCTTCAGAATGTGTAACTCATGTTAATCTCTTGATGACAGCTCTGTGGTATCTTTTAAAAATTGTGTCCTGGCTAAATAATGTCCTTCCCACTATGCAAAACTATGAGCAGAAAACTTTGCAAAACATTATTTGTTCATTTACTAACATTACTCCAGTAAATCTAAAAGCAATATAGCTTTAGCGATCAGATTAGGATGATGAACTGTCTTTAGGTGCCACAAAAATTCTGATAGAGAAATGCTCCTTCAGAATAAGGATCAGGCTTTAGTTGAAGCTTTAGTTAAGACATGCTATGCTTTTTTTTTCCTTGGATAACTTGGAAATGGTGCCCAACTTTCACTTTTTTATGCCTGATATTTTGTTTGCTATTTTGGTCTTACAGAAGTGCATTTGGTTTATTTTTTTCTTCTTTAGATAGGTTATTCCACTCCAGCCAGCTCTTTTCTTCTGTAACCCTCAATCCTTGATTACTGTGCCATGGTTTTTATAATGTCAGTTTATAGAGAGTTGCAAATTCTTTGGGGGAAGGAATTCTTCAAACTTTAGTTCCTGCATGGAATGAGATTAAGGTGGAGCCTATGGCAGAAAATGCCATCAACAAAAAAATTCATTTTATCATACAGGTTGCTACTATTTATTGTTGTAAATAGGCTTTATACAACTGTCTCAGTTTATTTCTGTCAGTGCATTTAATTTCTGATCTTGTCTTATACCTCTTCTCTGCTTTTATAGTGCACTTCATGTGCTATAATTCTCTGGTTGCCCTTAGACTATTATCTGTACAGTCTGTATAATGAGTTTTCAGAATTTTATCAGTGATTTAAAGAAAAGAGAAAAGAAAATAAACTAAATCCCATGCCAGCCTTCTTCCCCATTCAACTTGACTTGGATTGTCTGTGGAATAGAAGGACTGTTTATGAACTAGATGAGTTCTATAGGTGGTAACAAAAAGGAAGACAACTTCTGATTGCACATTTATTTTATGATCAGTTTCTTAATAATAATATTTGCTATTATCAAGTCCTCTTTTATTTAAAGTATATTTACATTGCCTAATTGCTTAAAATGGAAAAAGTCATGTTTATGCTTAAAGGTGGCTTGTATATATATACCATCTGCCTCTTACTTTTCATCTGTAAAAAGAGCATTGTTCTTTTTATCTAAGTTTTATATCCTGACTCCAGAATACAGCTGCTCAAGTGAAAGAGACTTGACTTTTTAAACCTTTAGTTTAAAAAAAAAGTTAAAAACAGAAGATGAAAGTACAACAGCGTGCTCCTGCCCCCAAGGGGCCAAGCACAAAACATTTGTTAGTAACAAAATACCTGTATAGCCAGAGATTAAAACCACCTTTCTTCCACCCTCCCTGCAACTGTCTTCATGGAGTTACATATTTAGGACTAGCCATCTTTGTTCTAGCTTGCAGAGTGCACCCTCAGTGACCTAGCAAAATGCAACTGGTCCACATATTGTTGTATGGAGAAGTGTCCATACTCAAATGAGACATGCATCCAGAGAGTATGAGTATGTATGTCTGTGTGTATATATGTGTGGCTTTTTCTTATTTTTACTTCGATTTTAAGATTGCCCAGGAATTGCTACGTTCCACTTATTTTCATCTGTTTTTCTCTGATAAGCTGTTCTTTGTTCCTTTTATTATATTGATTAGAAATCTGCAATTTATCAAACAAACCTTTTCCAAATCATCTTCGATAAACAGCTCTTGACTCTAATTACAAATGCTGATTTAAGGACCTACAAATGGCCCTAATTTACTCCGGCTCTAATTTAACAAATGTGATTTGGTACTCCTGTTTTTGAATTGCTAAACTAATTATTTCTCTTTCTCTCTCTCTCTCTCTCTCTATTTCTCTCTCTCATTTTTGTGTTCTCTTCTGGTAGCCAATACCTCTACTGAAACAAAAGATGAATCACTCCATCACAATGTCACAGGAGCAGATTGCTAGCTTTCTAGCCAACGCTTTTTTCTGCACATTTCCACGACGCAATGCCAAGATGAAGTCTGAGTATTCTAGTTATCCAGACATTAACTTCAACAGGTATGGTGTTCTGGAATAAATGGAGCAGATGGCTCTTCAGAGAATTTATTTTTTTGTCGTTTAGGGAAGATGCCTGTTTTCCTTTCACATCATTAGGAGCCCATTATCCTTAATTCAGTAGTTAGGTTTATTTTCTAAAATTATAATGTGGGGGGGAACAGGAAGTAGTGATGTAATCAGGTTATCACTGAGGAATAAAAAAACAATCTTACAGACAAAAATGTAATGGTTGATAAGGTAGACTTACCCTGTTCTACATGCATGCTTGCACTGTTTTAATTAAGACAGCATCCAACCAGAGTGGTCTTTCTTATAAGAGTGGCTTCTTTCAGCTCAGTTTGTGTTCCTAATTGACTTGAGTGAAAATTAAAGTCAGTCTGGCTTAAATCAAGTGGCACTCACCTTCTTGTGATGCAGGTAAACTGAACTGGTTTAATATCACAACTTAAAAGTTATATTGATAGAATTCTGAGTTTAGACAAGACAGTTATACAGATTGTGGTACCCAAGTTATTGTGCATATGCATGTGAACACTCACATGCACATATGCAGACATCCAAGCTGATTGCTCTTAGCATACTGATTTCAAGGTAAGGTTACTGGACAAGAGCACAAGAGGATTGTGGTGGGACATAAGGCACATCCTTTAGGAAGCCATCAGATTTTGAAATCTTAGACATGGATCAATGTAAAAGCAGAAATTTGTTCATTTAATGGGATTTATATTAAAACTGGTGCAAGAAAGCTCTCAGGATTAGCAACCAAATCTCCTCACATGGAATTGTTTAGGTTTGCCCTTATTTATAATATTTTGTCATGGAATTTAAACTGTGGGAAAATGTGAGAGGCAAAGCCAAAATTTTCATTACTTAAAAGCATAATATAAATCAAGGAGGTAAATCAGTGTCAAGAGTAGAAGAACATTTTGAATTGGATGTTAAACTGCCAAATTGAATATATGTCCTTTCCTTTTCTCTGAAAGTTACACAGTAAAAGCAGAGCAATATAATGCTAATGGCTATCCAAAGAGATTATATTTTTAAACCGTTTAAAATATTAGGTCCTTGGCAGACTGCATGAGGTATGTAACCTCCTACCAGAGTTTCAGACAATGACTGTTTTGATAATTGGATAGAATATCTGAGTACAATCTTTGCTATAGTGTCTGCATCATTCTGGTCTGTTCCTCTTTGCTGTCTTTGACCCTTCAGTCTGAGACCATATAAATTCTGCAGTGTTTCATCACTGCTGCATAAACTGTCTGAGAACCTCCTTTTCAAAAATAAATACATGCATATGTACATACAAAATGCCAATATGTTGGGCAGAACTTTGCCCCTTTTGCACATATGCAAAAATATTCCTCTTCTTGGGGCTTACAGTTTCCCTGTTGATTTTTACAAAACACATTTTATCTTACATTTTGCTTTTAATATCTTTTTGCTATCCCAGCCTGGACCATCATTAATTTTTTTCTGTATCTCATTTGCGATTGTGATGAGCATTTGGGAAAGGTGTCTTGTATGGAAGAATACGGACCTGACCTAGAATAAGACAGGAAGGGTAAATGAATGTGATAGAGGTATGAGGGACTGATGTAATAAGAGATGAGGAGAAAATGATAAAAAACAATTGAAGGAATGTGAGGTGGATGAATGGGCAGTGGAGAAAATGATACATAAGGGTAACATTTTCTACCTCAGTCTTTTAATGTATTCTGATCTTGTTGGCATTCTGAAATGAAAGGTGTGAAAAAGGAAAGGATGGAGTAATCTCTGATTGTTCCCACAATTTCTCCTCATTTCCCAGTTATTCAATGGAGAAAAGAGACAAGAAAAGACAAGAAAATGAATGACTTTTTCTCAGCTATTAGTTTTCTTCTGATACAATGGTAGAATTTACCTCAGTTTGTTATAAAATTTGGAAATACAAACAGGCATTCATTACCTGGCTACATATGCGCAAAATGTACTAGACAGACCCTGAAATCATAATTTATGCAACTGCTATAACAGCCCACTTCACTGTAAAGAAATAGAAGCTTTTTTTTCCCTGCTGGCTTTTGGGAAAGACCTATTCTTCCTACAGCATTATAATCCACAGTTACATCCAGCTCTAAAATTACTGTTTCAAAATAATTTGTCTTCTGTATAACTGTGGATGAAATACTTATTTCTCTGGGCTGCAAAAATTCATCTAGTGCAGACCTTTAATGAAGCACAGTAACTGTGTGAAGGGTGGCAATTTTTGTGTATGCTTTTTAATAACAAATTCCTTATTCCTTAATGAAACTCAGGTTCATTAAGTTATATCCACATAAGACATTTTTCTTCTTTCCAAAACTTTGACTGAGAAATAAAATCTGTAGCTTGTTTGTGTAATAAATACAAGCATGCAAGCATTTTACTACTAGGGTGTGCTTAATTTCATACAGTGTTCATATTCCCAGTTTTATTATATGTTACTGTATCCTATCAGGGAGGGACTAGATATACATATGTTCAATGGTAGTTTAAAAAAAACCTGTAGAATAATAAGTCATGTATTTTTTCACTTGTGTTACCTTGGAGCCTGCTTCTCTGTTTTGTTGAACATCCTTTTATTTAATTAACATTTTTGATAGCTAAGGTCTCATTTCATGGCAATCTTGTGTTTTAAATGGGAAGAACAGGACTTTGAAACAAAAGTGAATATCATCTGCTCTTTAGCTATGTGAAATTCACCTTTATGTCACACTGTAGGATAAACCAGTGGTGCTCAACCTTTTGGCCCCACAGGCCAGATGAATGGCCATGGAGCCCATCCGTGGGCTGGACTGGGCCCTGGGGCCCGGCATCGCCCTTTCTCTGACTGACTTGGCAGGATTGGTTGCCTGTGGGGGCAGGGAGTGGCCAGTATCGCTCCTTCCCATCCCCTGCGTGCTGAGATTGGGTCCTAGAGGACTGGCACCTCTCCCTCCCACCTTCTGCATAGTGGGATTTGGGCATCAGGAAGCCAGCATCACCCCCCTTCTCACAAGGATTGGGCCATGGGAAGAGCAACACTGCCTGCTTCTCACCATGATTGCTCCCTCTTACACCAGGATTAGGCTCTGGGATGCTGGCACTGTCCTTCTTGCACCTGGATTGGGTCCCAGACTGTGACTCTAGTTTGACAGCTGCTGTTAACTAAGGTACAATTGCTCATTTTCCTGTCTCTCTTTTACAAGAGACTAAGTGCATTAGAGGCATGACTTCCTTCCCTCTCCCCTTGTATAATAGCTCAGCTCATAAAAGTTCAAGTTCTTTTCAAATTTAAAAATAACATGCACAGCAATATAAACCTAGTGGATTTCCTAGTGCAAATGTTAGCGGGGAAAATAAAACTGTATGCACAACACATAACTGTTAGAGTGCACATCAATAATAGTGGCAATATAAAATATTCTACTGCCAGTATGTAGACTAAGTTAATTCCTTCAGCCTTGTCAACCAAGATCTTTAATCTATTTTTTCTTAGCAATTGGAAATAAGAAAACTTGTGTTAGTTAAGATGTATGCGTCTTTTATGGAATTTCTTAATATAGGTAAGGAAATGGACAAACTGTACAGTACATTTATTCAAGGGAATAGAAATCTAATTTAGTAGTAATGCAATTATCTCGTACCATAAACAATATGAGTTTTGCAGCATTAATGAGTATTCTCTGTGGAGTAAATTATCCAGTGTATTTGCAGTAACTTGTTTAGGGATTAGGGATATATGTTGTTTATATAAAAAGTGCTTCCAGTTGCATCCCAAACAACTAAATATTGCTTTGAAGTAGTTTAAGATAGCAGTTGTGAATTCTAACCAAGTTTACTGGGAATAGAAATAATTATAAAGTAGTGTCTAATGTTCTGTACCACTTTCAAATGGGCATGTGCATTTGAATTCCAAACTACCAAATGAGAAGCCTTATATTTTAGCATTATTTGTAGAGCATATTTAAAGAATGGGGTACAGGCAACTTGGTTCAGTGTTTAAAACAGAATACTGAGGTTTGAATTCAAGTTACGGTTCTTTTATTAACTCATTGTATGGCCACAGATATATCATTTCATTCAACTATTTCAAGCATCCATAACTTTTGGGTGCCTTTCTGAGGATTTAAGGCCTAATTTTTGGTAGTACTGCACTTCCATAGATGACTTCAACATCTGAGGTACCCAAGACTCAAAAATATCACTATTAATGTTTTTTTTTAAAAGCCACACATGCTTTTTTTGTTCCAAATTATTTACTCAATGTGGTCAAAAATCTAGAGAGCAGATACCCATCTGTTTCTCCACCCTCCCAGTTTTTGTGTACATGTAGTAAATTTGATACCTAAAGGAAGAGAGAGTACTATTTGTAATTGTTGCTCAGTTTTTTTTACATATTCACATACAAATCAGAGTGAAAAGTATCTATTTTATTTAAAGTTAAATTTACAGTTAAGACCACACTTTGTACAATGTGGTATTTTGTCTGAGTTTGTCCTGACGTTATTTGATACCTGTAACAATTAATAGTTTGCAGTAAGTAAGAAAAGAAATTGTCTGTGAGGTTAAACGTTTGAAGCACAGTGCATTTCTTTTGATGCTGGGGGAATTCAAAACCTCTCAACTACTTTTCTGTTATATAAAATGGAAGGCATGTTTTAATGTAGAAAGGTAGGATTTGCTTAATTTACAGTACCTTATCTACTTTTTTTGCAGTGCCTAGTGTGTCTCACTTTTGCATAAGGCTGCTCTGAGGTTTCCTGATCAGAATACACAAAATCTGACTAGATAGTTGCATTTCCCTTGGAATTAATGCCAAATTGGTTATTCTTATTGATTATTCTTCATACCCATTAAGGAAAGATGTCTCTCTCTTCCCAAATTAGCATATGAATTTTTCTAATTTGGACCTTAAAAATCCTCAGTCAGTAGATTTGAAAATCTTATACTAAAAGAGCTTTCATCATCATTAGTCCGTATGAGCTGACTTTTAGACAAAAGTGTATTCAGTAGAACTTAAACGTACATTAGGTCACAGTTGAGGATTGTAAGCCTGCCATCACTGCGACCATAAGCAGTACAACCTGTACTGGTCAACACTGAGTGCTGGATGGTGGTTAAATAACCTGTCAACCTCAGGAAGTGCCAATGGCTTCAGGTGGATGAGTGCCTGAGGAGGATAGTAGAATCTTTGATGGAGGAAATGCTGTCAAAAGCCAGATGAGCATAATCATGCAGTGATTTTGCCAAGGGTATTCACACAGGGCAGATTGGGCTCTTGAGCCATGGCTGGCAACCGATCTAGGAGTGGAGCCTTGAAAGGCAGGCAGATGAAAGACCTCCTCTGTACTGGCAACTCCTGCAGCATAGCTGGTTCCAAAAGTACTGACTTCTGTCCTTTATTTGGAGCAAACCAGTGAATCCAAGAGGGGTACGCTGATACAGGGGAAAAGCAGTATCTCCATATCAACTGCCCAGGTTGTTGCAGGTGGGGATGCTCTATCCTTGCTGGCAGCATGGACCCAACACAGAAGGTGGCAGTTATGGGTCATAAGCTGTCACTTGATTGGTGTAGAAGAGGGCACCATGGATCACCTTTGATGGTAGAAGGAACTGGTCAGCTACCACCCCTCCTAATGCTGGTTAGCCCCCAGATAGTTAGGTGCTGACCCACCACAGTCTGTCTTCCTCATTGGCTGCATGGGGCTAGACCAAAAGCCAAAAGTAGACAGAAACCTCGCACCTGCCAAAAACAAGCAACTAAGAACTTTATGGCTCAGAACATCAGGACCATGTGTCCTAGCTTGACGGACTGTGACAACCTACAGTACACAAACAGCATACGGACATCAGTCTTGATTGACCGTGGGCTACACAAACTCAACATTGACATTGCAGCACTCCAGGAAACAAGATTTGCAGATGCTGTTTCTGTCCAAGAGGCCATTTATACCTTTTTTTACAAGGTAAAAGCACTGAAGAAAATCATCTGCATGCTGTCGGTTTTGCTGTGTGTAACAAGTTGGTTAAGCTTATAGAAATACCTATTAGGAAGTCAGAGCACATCATCTCACTTAAACTACAGACTACCATCAGTTTCGTGAACATCATAAGTGCTTATGCATCAACACTCAACTCTGACCCTGAAGAGAAGGATACATTTTATGACACTGCACCAAGTTGTCAAAGGAATGCCATCAACTGAGTGATTTTCTTCTTGGAGACTTCAGTGCAAGGGTCTGTTCAGACGGCCCATGGCCAGATTGCCTAGAACATTTTGGCTTCGGCAAAATGAATGAAAACAGCCAATGGCTTCTTGAATTCTGTGTCCAAAACCAACTGTTCATTAACAATTCATATTTTGCTGGGAAAGATTGCTACAAAGTGTCATGGTGACATCCACGATCAGGCCACTGGCACCAACTAGACCTTGTTATTGTTAAGAGGAAAGACCTACTTTCAGTGCAGAAGACCTGCATGTTCCACAGTGCTGACTGACACTGACCACTCCCTGATCATTAGCAAAGTGAAGATTACAGCCGAGGAACTACATAGAGCAAAACCTAGGAGCAGAATTCATATCACTGACACCAAGAACCAGAGGAAGTGCCAACAGTTTGTGAAGGCTTTTGAACGCAGCATATTTGAGAGAGAAGGCAGAAGTTTGAAAAGGTTTAATTAAGAACTGCAATCTATGAAACAGCTAAAGCTACATTTGGGGAAAAAGATATCATCCAATAAGGACTGGTTCAAAGAAAATGCAGAAGAACTATTACCTCTCATCAGCATCAAGAACACAGCCTATCTGGAACACAATAAGAAGCCAACAGTCAGCACCAAAGTGAGACTTCGATGTGCAAATAATGAGGTACAGAGAGCAACCAGATGCTGTACAAATCAGTACTGGACTAAGCTCTGTGAAGCCTTAGACACAGGAAACCTAAAAGTCATATACGAAGGTCTGAAGAAAGCTCTAGGCCCTACTGTCAACAAAGTTGCTCTTCTCAAATCACGCAGCAGTGAAGCCATTACAAATGGAAGGAAGCAGATGTCTTGTTGGGTTGAACACTACTCAGAGCTATACTCACAAGAAAGAAACATCACCAGCGAATCAATGGACCAAATACCAACTCTACAGGTCGTGCTGGAGTTGTACGTGGAGCCCACTGTAGAAGAGCTAAGTAAGGCCATTGTTTTCATCATCAAGGGGCAAGGCTCCTGGAAAAGATGGCATCCCAGCAGAAATTCTCAGGTGCGGAAAGAAAGCCATATCTTCATCAGCTGCTACTCAAATGCTGGAAAGAGGATGAGGTACCACAAGACACCATCACATTGTATAAAATAAAGATGATACGGGCAACTGCCACAACTACAGAGGTATCTTGCTACTAAGTATAGCAGGAAAAGCTTTTGGAAGGGCCATCTGGGTGTGCCTGTAACAGCTGGTGAGTCATGTCTACCCTGAATCTTAGTGTGGATTCAGGGCTAGAAGATCAACCATAGACATGATATTTTCCCTGAATCAACTTCAAGAAAAGTGTAGAGAGCAAAATTGACCATTGTATATAGCCTTCATGGATCTAACCAAAGCATTTGACACCGTTAGCAGGGCAGGCCTATTTGCAGTCCTAGAAAATATAGGATGCCCACCAATCCTGTTAAGTCTCTTATACATTTCTCCCATGACGACATGAAAGCAACTCTTCAGTTTGATGGGTTCATCTTGGACAGCTTTTATATTTCCATGGAATTCCAGAAGGAAAATAGGCAAAACTGTATGCTTCCAAGAGAAGAGCAACTTCACAAGAAAGCTGATAATTCTACACACACATTTAATCTAGCTGCAATAATCTTAGCTTAATTGTTATATGTTGTGAAATGGGACATTAATTTTTCCCCATTGGAGCTTTGTGCAGTGGGCTGTCTGTATTTCCCACTGACATCAGTAAAAATTGAAGGTGCTTACTATCTTAATGGGTAAGGCTCTTAATACCTTACGGGGGTTGAGATCAGTCTTTAGTACATACAAGCATAATGATTTACGTCAAATAACTTAAAGCTTTAAATTCCATAACTGTGAAAACTAAGATGCTTGTTCCATGTAATTCTTAGAGTTGGTCAGCATGTAAATTATAGTGATATTCTACTTGTAGATTAGTATTATTCTTCTGCTGTTTTTTTTAATTGAAAAAGTGATTAAATAGCCAGGTAAATACAAAGTTTTGTATTATAGCCAAACAGTTATAGAAACCAGTTGTGTTCTTTCCTCTTGAAAATGTAAGAGGAATGTTCATAATGGACAGTTCATGTACTTACTCTTTGTGCAGAAGAGATTTGGCTAAGTTATTTTTAAAATCCAAGAAATGGTGGGGAAGGAATCTAAATTCCAGGCATCAAGGTTGCATACAGACATTCGGAGAGGTTAGATTTCATTAAAAATGACCACTTGATCTAACCTAGTTTGTCCAGCTGCAGACCTGACACTTGTTAAGTGGCTCTACATGCAAACTTTACCAAGTTCAGGATAGTTAGATTGGTCTAAAAATAGCCAATCTGACCTAAGTTGTGTACTTCCAAGGCAGTCTAACTTAGCTCAGGTCTGGTGAGACCGATCTAACTGAACTTCCATACAGTTCCCAGGGCTGGGAAAACCCAGTTGCTGGCCCCAGTTGTGGGGTTGCACTCTCCCTACCTGTTCCCTGGCACTAGGCTATTTTTAACACTCTCCCTCCTCCCATCACCTAGATATGCAATTTGCCCCTCTCCACAGATCAGCCAGCCTCCTTGAGCGCACAAACCTCCCGTTCTGCAAGGCACTCCTAGTGTCAGTTTTAGCAGTGTTTGCCGATGCCGGGAACTGAGGAAGTAAGTCAGGTTAGGGGAGGGGGAGATAGGGTGGGTAAGTTGGCCGGGGGGGATTGTTTGTCTGGAGCTGGAGGGTGTCGGGGGGGGCTAAAAATAGACCCTGTTCCTGGGGAGAGAGCCCCCTATCCCCCAAGACACCTTCACAGATCCTGTGAGCCCTCATGAACCCATCAAACCCTCCCAGGCCCTAGCCACACCCCTCTCCCTGTGAACTCCACCTGCCCTCCCAACTCCCCCCCTCCCCGCATATCCTGCCTCCCCTCCCTCATGAGCCTGATTTCCCCACCCATCCTGACTTACCTTAGATTGGTTGGCTATTTTAAATGCCATCTAACCTCCCCAAATATCTGTATGTAGCCCAAGTTGAGGCATTTGGGAAATAACTTAAACAATATTCATAAGTGCATTTTGAATTGGTGCTGCTGTTTGTTCACCTGTCAACTAGGGTATATACATTACTTGTAAAATCAGGAAAATGTGTATATATAAGTAATTAAAAAACTGGAAACTTGTAATCACCTTGATAATATTTTAATATTTTCCAGTGTAGAATCACTGTTTTAGGGGAAAAAAATTAGAATAAGACTGATTTGATCTTTTTCCCATCATTTAATAGTGAAATTTTGTAAAATACTCCCAACACCTATCATCATGCCTGTGTGTATTGTTCATCAGATTGCATATTTTCTGTTATGCTCCAATATACTAATGTCTTACATGGTTTTTATATGATTTTTGATGTATCAAGTATAGGATTTATATTCAAGACAAATGTGTTAAAACAGTTGAAGATTAAGTTGGAAAGAACATTTGGCAGGTGATATTAATTAAATGTATTTTATGTATTGCACACACAAGTCTACTTGCTTGTGTTAAATATCTCTGACCTTTTCTTTAGCTTCTTCCTTGGTTCCTCAGAATACCTCAATATCTATTTAAAGGTCTGGAATTTGATTAGCGTTGCTACTACATTTGCTTAGAAATCAGAAGGTCAGAGATAAATTTGGCATTACCTCCATGGTCAGCTCTGTGAGCTTTTTGCATCTGTCTCTCTACTAAATTGAAGCAGCTGTACAGCTGTTAGAATATCTTGTACAGACTAGAAGTGGCTTACAATATGTAGTTGCAAGTAATTTATCAATTACTTGAATTTAAAATGTGTCTTGTAGTGCTTGGTGTTTGATTTGCAGTGAGCTTTATTGGATGAATTCTTAAAATTTGAATTCATGCTTTTTTATTTGGATTGCCCTATCAGTAAGTTGATTATCTGCATTCTATTCAGAATTTTTTTTTGTGATCTTGTCTTTTGGGGCTGAAGAATGATTTCAGTTAATAACAGGGGTGCACCCATATATTGGTTGGCTATCAGATTGGCATTGATAAAAGGAGAAATGACATTACCAACTATCAGCTTTTTTTGATCATTGTAGTTGATAATTATAGTGTGCTCAGAGCACCCTGGCAAGTGTAGTTCAGTCTGCGACTGCCATCAGCCCAAGCCTGTGGCAAACTACAGGTCCCGGCAAGGATGGAGAGGGGGCACCAGGGGGCAGTCAAATTGCTCTGCTCAGCAACAAAAGGAGCGTTACCAGCTTCTGATGCTATAGCTGCTGCCATGACAATGCAGCACTTGCAGCAGGGGCCTGAGTGCTGGGGCTGCTGTGGAGACAGTGGGCTGCGTGTGGGCCGGGTAAGGCACGGCATGACGGACATTCCACTCAGCTGGTCACTGGGTGCCTTCGCAAAAGCAGTTTCTCCCTGGAGGCCATAGAAGCTCAGCTGCATGGGGCCTGCCAGCACTGAGGCAGCAACATGCTTTGGGGCTCTAACTGTGCCTGGCACCACAGTCTCTGCGAAGATCTGCCCTGCCCGCCCAGGACAGCAGCAAAGGCTGTGTGGGCAGTGGGGCTGCAGGTAGGAGTCACAGGCAAGAGAACAACATGTATGGGAATAAGGTGACCATTGTCTTCTTCCTCGAGGGCAGGAGCAGACAGGAGGCAGCTCCTAGTCCATGGGTTGCTTGATGCGATGTTTTGAGTTGCTTTGCAGAGCTCTAAGTAAAAAAGATTTATTTATGTCAGTAGTTTAAAATGCCTTGCACTGTTGCTAAATATCAGTTATCGGGTTGGCATAGGCTGATATGGTTGGTTAATCATCAGCTATTGGTATCTGCCAAGTAAATCTTTATTGGTGCACCCCTGGTTAATGTTTGCATCGTGCCCTCATACAACCTATTTTTTTAGGCTACTAACAAATATTTTTGTTGAGGGATCAGCTGTGTCGGGATGCGCCCTGGCACAGCTGATCCAGTTGATTGGCAGGTATAGATATCACCCAGGGCCTGTGTCCCACAGAATTCGTCTACCACACTGAGACTTCTGGGGCCAGATCCTGGAGGACGACAGCCCCAGGCACCTGGCTCTGACCTAGGGCACACATCTGCAAATGTGCAGCAGGAAACTCCATGGCTAGGGACAGACATTACGTTAACTGGTTTAAGTGATCAGAAACTGGTTTAAACCTGTAACAGAACAGATATTCAGGCACATAAACCAGTTTTAAAGTGACCGAAACCAGTTTCAGATAAACCTGATTAAATGTAGTATCAGACTTAACTGATTTGGCTCAAACCAGCTTATTCAATGTCTATCCCAGACCAGTTCCTGATTTAATTTAAATGAGAGTCCCCCAGCATTCCTGCATGGTCTTTGGGCTGGATGCTCAGCTCCAGCCCAGCAGGGGCCTGCCCTCTGCTCCCTAGTTGGAGCAGGAACATGTGGGGTTGGGCATCTGGCCAAAGAGGGGTTTCATTCCCCGCTCGCTGTCCTACCAGCAGGGACCTGAGCCGGGTCTGCCAGGCACCCCCACTCCCTCTTGCTGCGGCAGTTGCAGGATGGCAGTGTTGCACAAGGGGCTGTTCGAGCTCCTGGAGGCTAAGTTCCAATTTGGTCCCCAGAAGTGAGTCACACCACGAGCCACAGAGACAAAGCCTTTATTGCTTGCAAGCAGGTCGGCCTGGAGTCATGAGACTCAGATCAAAGCCGACCCCAAGTGCTGGTCCTTCATTACTTATATATCCTGTTACAGAGTACTGGAATCTTCCTTTAGCGCGTGCGTACTTTAGGCCAACATAGTTACAAGACTTGGGACTTTCTAACTATGAGTCAGCAGGGCGGGAGAGAAACAAGTAGCGGATGCCTCTTAAGATATGGCAGGGTAAGAAGAACAAGTTGCCGATGCTTCTTGTGGAATGACTAAGCGTAAAAGCAAACAGTTTTTGCCCCTGCTTATTCTGCAGCACGGCCCCTAAGAGGGCAGGGAGGGGAGCTTCCAGGGCCAGCTCGGAGGTGGCGGTGGGCCCTGAGTCTGACAGCTGCTACTGCTATGCCCTCTGCCTAGTGCAGCACCCAGGGCTGCAGTCTGCCACGCTGCGCTGCTGGGGTGGGGAAGCTTCTGTTCCATGCGTGGAGCTCCAGCTTCAGCTCCCGGATGCCTTGGAAGGCGGAAGGTGCTAGAGTGAGAGGCTTCAGTCTAGGAGCTGCTGCCAGAGTTCCACGCAAGGGATGCAAGCCGTGGGGCTGAAGCTCCCCGCTCCACTCCAGCAGACTCATTGCTAATCAGAATGCATTGGGCCATGTGTCCATTTAGTCTGGAGAAGAGAAGACCGAGGGGGGATTTTAATAGCAGCCTTCAACTGCCTGAAGGGTGGTTGCAAAGAGGATGGAGCTAGACTTTTCTAAGTGGTGGCAGATGACAGAACAAGGAGCAATGATCTCAAGTTGCAGCAAGGGAAGTTTAGGTTGGATGTTAGGAAGAACCCTCTCACTCAGAGGGTAGTGAAGCACTGAAATGGGTTACCCAGAGAGGTTGTGGAATCCTTAGAGGTTTTTAAAACCTGGTTAGATAAAACCTTGGCTGGGATGATACAGTTGAGGACGGTACTGTTTTGAACATGTATTTGCATAAATTTCCTAACCAGGGAAGGCTCTTCTGTTAGAATAACCAAAAAAGAAAGAAGCAATTCACCTTTGCTTCACCTTTGTGCTTGATTTTTGTCTCAATTTCCCCAGTCTTTGCTATTGAAGTCTTGGTCTTTTCCAGAACAGAAACTACCTATTATACCAAATCATATGCTGTCTTTTTACATAGACAGCCTTTCACTAGAGATTTGGCAGAGATTGAGAAGGATTTAAGATCTAAACTAAAATCTTGCTTAATTTAAAGAGACAATAAGTGAGTGTATTTTTAACTCTGTATAAATTTAACCACATGTAGGGTACACTTAAAAATAAACAGTAAATAAAATGTCACAAGTAAATTGTTATTTTCCTTTTTTATATTTTTTCTTTTTCTCTTTTTCTTTCTGACAAAAACCTTTCTCTCAGACCTAATTTAGTTTGGTTTAATTTGCACCTATTTTACTTAATTTCTGTTTTGGCTCTGTAAGCACTGTACTTTGTTAACACCTGTAGTTAACTACTTTTTAAAGTGACTATACAGTAAAATAGGTTTAGAGACTTCTTTTGTCTTTTTCTAACTAATGTCCTGAACTGAAAAAGAGGTAATATTAATTTGTTCAGCGTCTAATATTGCTTCTTCACATAAGTTTTTGTGTAAGCCTGGGGTTTTTTGTTGTTGTTTTTATGTGTTGTTTATTAATATGAAAAAAATGTAATCCATTTGTTTTCTACAAAGCCTGCTTCACCTGAAGGCATTTTGCTTTTAAAGTCAAGTTGCCTTTGTGGTATATAGAAACAGATGAATAACATTGTCACTTCTTTCTAAGTTAACTTTGCTACACTTAAAAAATGGTTTTCAAAAATAGATTTAAACCCCAAGGATTTCTACTGTATCAGACATCTTTTAGTGAACGTATTACTTGAGGCATATTGCAGGGGCTTTTTGGAAACTATTTTTCCCTCCAGACAAATTCCATTACATCTTACCAATAACCGTGCTGTATCATTTTGTAGGAAACCAAATTAAGCAATACAAGTGCAGGTTACTGGAAGATGGATGATTCAGTAAAAAAAATATTTTAGTTAACATTTTAAAAGAAGCTGTTAACTTAAAGCCAAACATACAGAAGTTTCCCTTTAATACTTAGATTTTTACAAATGAGTTTCCGAATGTCAGTAGACCCCTGTTAAATTTAAAATGGGGTTTGTGAGATTGTCTGTAATTTTCTTTTTTATATTGAAGTATGGCTAGTAGTGTCTTTCTCATGCAATCAAATTTATAAGGAGTAATATAGTTAAATTATTTTCAGCCCAAAATGAATTGCCAACATGTAGCTGGATAAGTTCTTTGAGTGGTGTTTAGAAAGTTTGGAGTATTAGAGTTGGAGCTTTTTACTTCTAGGTAACTGATTCCAATCCAGTCGAGTTCCCCCCCAAAAACAGACCTTTAAATACCATTTTCAAGCCAAAAGTAACAAAATGTGGAAGACCTTTCATTCTTGCTCCTTGGTACACACCTCTTCTGTGGATAGTTTCTAGTTTCCAAAGCTGTCAATCCTGAGAATTTGATACACATTAAATTAATGAAAGATTTTGAAATGAAAAAAAAATTAAGAGTAATAACAGTGCAAACTTTTCTTGCCATTCTCTACTTTGGTACTTCAACTTGGAAATAAAAAAAGGACTATAGGAACATAAAACTAGAAAAGTCCCACTGGCTCATTGAGTTCTGTCTGCTTCAATTCGGATTGTAGTTGTGTTAGACCAATGTGATTCTCGACCAAAGATGTGTGGCAGGCTTACAGTGTCATAATGGGTTTCTTTGGGAGACTTTCTTCTCTTCATCCTGCCCCTCTTCACAGCCTGAGTTTTATGAAGCTGAAATTGTTTTCAATCAAAGTGCATAACAACTATTAATTGAAATTTATTCCTGTTATTTTCAAGTCTGATCAGATTGGTGTTACTAAAAGTTAGTGTGCCACTGACATTTCTTTAACAGCTTTTATATCTTTTATTTTTTTTATTATTATTATTCAGGTTGTTTGAAGGACGGTCTCCCAGAAAACCTGAGAAACTTAAAACCCTTTTCTGCTACTTTAGAAGAGTCACGGAAAAAAGTAAATCCTCTCATTACTTCACTAGATCTTCTTTTAGTGCTATGAAAAGTGTAGTTTCATTGGTTAGAAAGCAGACACATATGAAGAATATGTATCAAATGCAAAAAAACCCCAACAACGGTAGTACAAAATTGTGATGGATATTTTTAGCACAGAAAGTGAGACATTGAAAATATGACCCTTTGTTGTATCATTGAAAATATGACCCTTTGTTGTATCATTTTTTTCCTCATTATATTTTCTGTACAATCATGATTTTGCATTTTTCATGAAAATCATTAAATTAAGTGTATTCACAAAAAATGCTATTTGCGATGAAATACCAGAATATAGCTGCTTACTGGGGCCTTCCTCAGCAATTAGCCATATCATGGAAAATAGGGGCATTGAGGGTGGAGGGAGGGAACATATGTGGAGGACCAAATAGCCCCTCTCCTCCCTTCCCCAATGCCAGGGCTATCTGTCAAGGCAGCCTCCAAGTGCCCCCAACCCCCTGCACCACAGTTTTCCTGCCTGGTGCAACTAAACCTAGCCCTAAACCTGCCCCTTCTGCCAATCATGGGGTGGGGGGCACACCACAATTTGGGCATGGAAATCTGGAACCCCACCATGTTTGGGCCATGGTACTAGCAAGCTGGTCCCGGGATTTAAAACAGGCCCTGGTTATGTATATCTATCCTTTTGGTGTGGTGATTAATGATTTGATGAGGCTAGCATACCCCATTTATATGCAAAATTTTTCTGTTCTTAAAGGTCTGTTTTAGAAAATATTTTTCTTCACACTTTGAAATTGCATTTTCCTTCGTGATTAACTCCATACATATCAGAAATTTGTGTGTGCATCTTTTCTTAAAGTCATCTTAAAACTGTCCAGGTACAATACAGTTCTAATATTATAAAAGCCTAGGTCTGTCTGTCTGTCCCTAACACTTTATTTGCGCTCCGATTGGTTGATGGTAACAGCCAGTCAGAGTGCTCCAAGCATGTGGGAGCACTGCCACAATTCCAAAACCAGGCCGAGGGCTGGACAGGGGCTGTGGGAGCTGGGGCCAGCAGCGCTGGTCTCTGCTCCCCCACCCCGCTCCCTGCAAGCAGCACCGAGGACCGGACAGGGGGTGGGGGTCCTGCAGCGCTGGCCTCAGCTCTCCCACCCACCTTCCTGAAGAGGCAGAACGGTGGCAGCATGGGGCATTAGATGTTGGCACACCATTCTTGACAGGCAATTGGCTAGTATCTTTTATAAATGCCTTGAATATTTGGTTAAAAAATTCCTATTTTACTCGACACAATCTCATTTTGGTGCTATCATTGTTCCATTCTGCCTTTTGTCTTAGCCATCAAACTCTTACTAATGTCAGTAGAAATCATTCGCCTATATTCACCAAAGAAGTATCATCCATGCATCTGACTTAGATGCATGTACCTTACTACATTTTTACACTTAAATAAAAATGTCTTCTTGCAAACTGGTTTTTTACAACCTTCTTGTTCTAAATGCAGCTGCCCTGTACCTTTGTGCATATGAAAGCAGCTGAGATTGCGTGTTGTAAAATGGGTATATTGAATTTTAATATTATCATTTCAAATTAATAATTGAAATTCTTGAATTAGTACTTTGTTGTACTTTCAAAAAGACCTCTGTGTTTTTTAGTATGAATTAATAAGGCTAGAAATAGGCCTAGAAATTAGTGTACATATTCCCTAACTATTTTATAATAAATGCTGATTTTGTTCCTTGTAAGGGAATACTTCAGAGCACACATAAACCAAAAGTTTTGTACTCAGGGGTGAATATTTAATTTGTCAAACGTTGTCTTGCTGTTATGGGGAAATATTTCATTAATACGAGGTACATCTTCTAAAAGAAAAAACGAACAAACTTTCTAAGACTTTTTTTAAGTTGTAGGAGTATTTAAAACTTCCTAGAAGATGGATCATTTTCTTCAGACACTTTGCTTTTTACCTTTCAACATTAGTTTTGGCAACTAATAATGCAAATTCATTATAAAAGTAGTTATACATTGTAGCAGAGAAAGTGAAAAATTTCTGAGGGAATAAAATAGTCCCAAAGGATATTTTTTATAAATATGATCCTACTGTATTGTCTCTGATATTGCTCAGTCTATCAAAGTTTTTTCCACAGGAGTAATAGGGATCCTGTATCTTATTCTGTACAAAGAATGCTCTGAATAAAAAAAAAATGGCTCTTAGTAATACTTAAAACTTTTTTTGCTGTTTCTTCTCTTGCAATTGAATTTTACTGGAAGGAAATAAAAGAAAACCACATAATTAGAAGTCTTGTCCTGCAAGACCTTACTCCAAATGACTTCTTTTTTTTCTCTTGAGGATTGAGTCTTTCCATTTTTGTCTGTTATATGCTCCACGGCAGCTGTCTTTCGAAGCTATGAGCACAGCATCTTTTTAATCAGCCAGAGCAGCTGAAATGTTAAACTGTCTGTTGCTTCCACAACCTTTCCATCCAGCCACAAGCTGAGTACTTTTTATGAACAACCTCCTGACCTGATGACTTAGAACAGTGGACCATATTCCATCTGAAGCCTTATTGTTACAAATGGCAGCACATTCTGCCCTAGTGATGCTTAAAGCTTAGATAGTTTTTCAGTAAATATTCTATGTGCTTTCCTTTTTTCGTATGAAACTTAAAAAGAAAAATAACACTCGAATTAGGAATCGGTTTATATAACTGCGCCCACACTGTTTTTCTTAGTTGTTTAACAAATATAAAATGAAGGTAGAATACGCGGTGAAATTTTCATTCTGTGTCGCACTTTTCCATTTGAGTACTGGTGCTGTCAGCGTAAGAATCGAATTTAGTCTTGAGGAAAATTTGATATTCTTTTATTTGCAATGGTTTACAATATTTCCAAATAAGAATCACATCTGTGTAACTTTTATTCATGAATAATTTTAAATGGTAACTTTTTGGAACTTGAAGCTTCCAGTGGATAATATGTATTTATCTGGGTGTGATTTGCTTATAGAACCCACTGGATTGGTGACATTTACAAGGCAGAGTCTCCAAGAGTTTCCAGATTGGGAAAAGTAAGTCAAACATATTTCACCATGAGAAATTGTTTTATTTAGCTTTGTCTAACTTCCATTAAAGCCATAGACTCCCAGTGACTTTATTGAGAATTGGATTCGGCCCTTAATCATTACAAAGAGCAACACTTTGTATGGGGCTTTTAATTATGATTTTTGTTAATTGAATTTGGGGGAAAATTGGTTTTACAGCGGCCAGAAGTAATTTGGGATTTTTTCCCCCTCTTCAGTTATGGGAGTTTTCCAGATTACAACATTAATGTTCAGGCAGTTTTCAGTCTTCTATAGAACAAAATTTTCAACTTCTAATTGCCAAAATTTGTAAAAAAAATTAAAATAAATATATATATATAAAAGCAAATTTGATATGTACCCATCAATTGCATCTCTAGTGCTTGTTTCATTTTGCTGAGTTGTTCCTGATCTAAACAAATTTTTGAAATAATACTTGTGACAGGAATTCTAATGCAGTACAGTTGACAGTCAGTATGGAAAACAGTGTTCGACTGGGCTATCAATTCTGTTAAACAGTTTGAATAAGATAATGCCTGCATGTGTAGAAAATATGCATTTTTAGGTTTAAGCCTACTTCTGGTGGTGGAAGTGGGGGCCGTTGGGGGAAACATAGCATTGCATGTATAACCCTGAATGATTTAGTTCTAGGACTTTTCTATTAAAAAAAAAAAATCTAAATGGCAATTCATAGACTTGGTATTCTCTGTTGTGGGTTTCCTAGGCAGATTCTGGTTAGTGCTTTAAAAACAAAGGCTTCATACATTACTGTAATAGTTATAAACCGTAGTCTTAAAATGTGCAAAAAATAAAACCAGGGTGTGTACACTCACTTCTCATTTACTTACTACTAATTCATATTAACCTTAAAAGGGACACACACATGCTAGACACAAAATGAGAAATTTGACACTATTTTGTAAATGGCATGAAATAGATTATTTTTTGGTAGTCTTGTCAGTTTTCAGCTATGTTATGGTTACAGCATGATAAATGGCTACCCAAACTCTAAAGGGCCTGCTACAGATTTTTAGAAAGTAATCCTATTGAAAGCAGTTAGGGTAGGAGCTGACATTGCCTTCCCTTGGCACTCACTGCTTGAATAATTTTGTTCTCCTCTTGCAAAGAGATTGATTTTTGGAGATGATGGTGATACAGGGCTTTGTGAGGAAAAGCTCTCAGTTAACTTAGTTGTATGGTTTCAAGGTAAACGTGATGATTACTGCAGGAGACTGTGAAGGGACAGGGGAAGGGAATTAAGCCTCTATGCAGAAAAAGGTGAGAAAATCCTCAGTGTCATTTCAGTAGGTTCTGGTAAATTTGCTTATTGGAAAATTTTCCACTCTGGTTAAATTTACCCATTGTTTAGATTCCCTCCCAGTGCACCTTCCACCTACCCTCAATTACTGGTTGATACTGAACAGTTCACCAGTGTTTTAATTTCACCATTATTTGAATTCTAATTGGAATTCCACAAATTAACTAGAGTTTACTATAATTTGTAAATTAGAGAAGTAAATCAAGATATATGTGTGCTTAGCAGAAAAGAGCTTTTGGTGTCCAAAGCACACTTTAAAAAAAACATTACTTTTACATGTCATGGTAAGTAAATTCTTCTGTGATTATTAATGGCAGAGTACGTGCAGCTTTGCTGTCTTACATTCAGCATTTGCTGTCTTGTATTTTTTTTTTAAACTGAATGTACAGTATATCTCTTGGGCCATATCTCCTGCTGGTGTGAATCAGGGTAGCTCCATTAATTTTAGTGAGCTTTGCAAGTGGGCACATGAGTGCATATGGCCCTGAGAAACAATTTTTTTTTAAAAATCTGGCAAAATATTGCATATGCTGATAATTTTGTCAAAAAATCTTAACTTAGTGCCTTATAGTTTTAGCTGAGTAATATACCCACCTACTACTTATCAATATGAAATGCATGTATGTTACTGAATGCTGTTGATTTGAGGGTATAGAGAGATTTCCCATTAAGTTTCATGGGATTTGAGAATGCATATTTTTTTTTAACTGAAAAGTGAAACTATTTTAATGTCCACCTAAATGAACAACATAAGTCTTCATGAATATGAATGTACTTCAGTTCTGTGTGCTAATTTCTTATATAGAAAGTATTGTTTTCTTTTTTCTTAATGTTTTCTTTTTGCTTAAATAGAAGAGATCAATTTAGGCTTAGGCAGGAAATAAATTGCTGAATGTTTAATACAGCCAAATTTAAATTACTTTTTTGGTCTGTTTTTTAAAATTTGATTATACTATGATTAAATGTATTGATAACATCTTACATAGTGGAATTAACAGAATTAGTCTGACTTTAACTTGGGTGGTGTCCTAATAAAATAAAACACATTTCTTTTTTTCCATTCTACATGGAAATTATTTATCATTTTGACTGAAATAAGGCCAATTTTATAAAAATCAAGAGCAAGAGTACATTGCAAGCTAAAGGGTACACCCAGAAATAAAATTACATGAACAGCAAGATTTTTCAGAGTTTAGCAAGCTAGAGCGAATAACTGACAGTAAAGCAATGCTTATCAATCTGGGTGTTGCAGGACTCTGAGGGGTGCCTTGAGTCTGCTGAGCTTGAGAACCACTGCAATAGGCAAAGCAAGCATAACACATTTTCCTCAAGGTACAGTTTATGTGGCACACTGGCATGGAATTCTGCCTTCCCACAGGCACTTTCCCTCCTGTGTCTCCATTCGTGGTATAATACATTGGGGAAACAGAGCTTATGTCTATCCATTATGTACTGAGGATTTAGTTACAGACCTATACAGTGAATATAGTGGACAAAGCAAGGGACTGAAAACCTTGACTATCTGAATTCTGTTTCCAACTCTGTTGTTTACTTGTTATTTAACTTTGGGCACCTAAACCTGGGGCGGGCAATTATTTCAGGTGGAGGGCCACTTAGCCAGTTTTGGCAAGCTGTCGAGGGCCGCATGGGTAGTCCCGCCCCTTGACAGTTGCCCTGGCCCCGGTCGCCATCTTGGGACCAATGTCTTGGGACCAATGTCCCAGAGCCAGCACTAGTGGGGCCCAAAATGGAGTGTAGACTGGGCTGCATCAGCAAGGAGAGAAGGGAGTTGGCCCGCCTCCCTAGAGCCCCTGCCAGCTGGGACCCTACGCTTCTGCCACCCTGCTCTGGGCCCTGTTACCACACCCATTCACTCCCAGTGCCCCGCCCAGCCCTGCGGTACGGGCGGGGGCGTGCAGCATGCAGCCCCAACACCCTGCTTGCTGGCAGGGAAGGAGCTGGTGCTGAGCGCAAGGGAAAAGTGGTCCCTCGCCCACCCCATGGCTTGCGCTCTGTGCTGCAGCCACTCACAGCCCATGTTGGGCTGCCTTGATCAGGCACAGGCAGCCCCAGGTGGGCTGTGAAGGGCTGCAGTGCCAGGCACAGGGCGGGCGAGAAGCCACTTTTCTCCTGCGCTGAGCACCAGCTTGTAACCCACCCCCACTGCCAGCCTGGGCCCTGCGCCAGCTCTGGGCTCGCCCGTTGGGGGTGTGCGCAGCAGCAGCAGCTGCTTGGTGTGGAGAAAAGTGGCCCCCCTGCTTGCTGCGCAGGGCAGTGTTTGCTGTTGCTGCCTGCCTGGAGCTCGCACACTGGGCAGCCTAAGGGTGGCAGTGGCAAACGCTGCCTGGTGCGGCAAGTGGGGAGGCCACAGCTGCTGCCGCCATGCACAGCCCCAGTGGGTGAGCCCAGAGCCAGTGCCAGGCCCAGGCTGGCTGCGTGGGCGGGTTACAAGCCGGTGCAGACCGTGGGGGAAATGTGGCCCCTCCCCGCCCTGTGGCCAGCACCCTGTGCTGCAGCCGCTTGCAGCCTGTGCCTGCTCAAGACAGCCCCATGTGGGCTGTGAGTGGCTGCAGCACAGAGCGCTGGCCACAGGGTGGGGGAAAAGTCGCTTTTCCCCAGGCCACTTTTCCCCGTGCTCCTTCCCTGCCCACCCACCCTTACCTGAGGTTCTGGCGCGGTGCATCCACGTGGTCCCAGGCTGGAAGCCCCTGCTGGGGCTTCCGGCTGGGGTTGGGGGGCAGGGCTGGGCAGGCCCTGCTGTTGCGGGAGCCCTCCAGGTCTTCCCTTGGGTCCTACTGCCCTGGCTCCTGTTATTTTTGAATATCTGCCCAAAGACAGATCAATAATAATTTAATAAATTTTTTTAGGGGCCTCAGAGACCAGATAGAATGGCCTTATGGGCTGGATGCGGCTCGCGGGCTATATTTTGCCCGCCTCTGACCTAAACTAACTTCTGTTTTGCCACAGAGGTAGTAGGGTGGATTAATTTTCTTCATAAGAAATGGAGATCATCAAATGGATGGTGCAGTGCAAAGGTTTTGGGGTTCCTTTTTGTTTTCATAACCTGTATCACCAATTCAGGTGTCTTTTGTTTCATTGTGCCGGATTCTGGTCTTGGTGGGCATGTCTATATGTTCATTAATGTGCTTTTAATAATGCATATTCAATTTAGTACCTCCATTGTAAGGTACTAGAAAAAGGTGCGTTAGCCTGTTTTAATGCACATTAGCAAAAGTGTGTGTTTTTTTTGTGACGTCTTAATACGCATTAAAATGGGTTAATGCACATTGAAGCACATGTGTAGGTGCGCCCAGTTACTTTGTTTATCTGGAATATCTCTCTGGAAAACATAAAAGTTGTTCTTTTGAAGTCAGTGGAATTGCTTTGGATTTATGTTGCTGCAGCTAGAAATTTTGCTTCGTTTTTTGGCAAATGTTTATAATGGAGATTTTTTTTTTTTACGTTTGCTGTAATTAATTGTTTCTCTTTCCTGTAAAGTAACATTGTCTCTCTACTGTATTGAATTACAGATCTCAGAAAAAACTGTCCAGGCTACACATCACCTATGAAGGCACTATCGAAAGCAATGGACATGGCATGCTGCAGGTGAGTCTATAACAAAGGCAAACGTGGATTTATATCATGCTTTAGCCAAAGCATTCAGTGATCAGGGAATTTAACGAAGTTATTCATGTGGACCTCACTGAGCTGCTTTTAAGTAGTGAGACATTGCTGTGTAAAAGAAACAAACAAACAAACAAAACCCTGATCATTTTGACAGGCTTAGTAGTGTTGGTATTCCCTAGCTCACCTTGTTTTGCACATTTGTACCCTATCCCCATGCCATTTGACAGAAAAGTTACAAAACCTGGACAGTTCAGGTCTTTCCCTTCAGGCATGGATTGCAGATTGACAAGAGAAGAGTTTACAGACTGTGATCTTGACAGGCTGTCATGGTTTTTTATATTTTTTTTAAAAAAAAGCAATTGCTGTGCCCCAGCTGGTGACCAGTTTAATAGTTCACAGAGCTCTTTCTGATGCCAGCACAGTTGTTTTGGTCTGAGAGCCAGTCAGCTAAAACAGATTGATCAGGATGTGTCCTTCATACCAAGGAACACTGTTGTTTTATTTGAAGCCATAGGATACTGGGGATGTAAATATCACTTTAAAAAAATGACCTATTTGACCTTCTCTAATGACATTGGTTAAGTGGTCCCATGACAGAGGTGGCAGAGCATCACAGGAAGTTGGGGTCGAGGGTCGTATGTAGGATTGCAGAGAACTCCACCACCAGCCAGAACTGAACCCCATGGCCACAGTACGTTCCTTACAGCAAGTATGAGGGAGTGAGAAGGCAGCACCACCAGCAGCAGTGGCATGGGGTGACAGGGCCCTTGGCTCAGTGCTGCCTGCTGTTGGGGGAATGGTTCCAGCAAAGGCAGTATGGGACATGGCATGGATCCAGACTGCAGCATGGCATGGCTGCTGCAGGGAGGTGTAACTAGTGGTTACCTGGGGGACTAGATCTGAGCAAAGTTGTGCAGTGGAACTGGCAGGACTTAAGTAGGAACAAGTGTAGCGGCGGGGCTCCCATTGGGTGCTGCAAGGGCCAGGTAAGGAGCCAGGCACTCCTGCCTCAGCACCCGCAGGGGCTGCCACCTGCTGAAACAGCCATGCTGCACCCAGGTGGTGCCTTCAGCCTGCAGGTACCTGGAGCCCTGTGCGGCACCTCCCTCCTGCCTCCTCTCCTCTCCGCCCCGTTCCCTCTACCCTGGCCCCCGGGCTCCAGCAGCTGCCACTTGGCAAGAACCCATGTGACATGCAGGATAGTGCCTGAGGGATCCACCTGTGGCCTGAGCACCCTCTGCTAAGAGCTGCAGCACTGGGGCAAGCCCCCAGCCAAGAAAGCTGAAGGAGTGTGGCAGGAGCCCAGCTGCTGGCTGCATCCAGACATAGAAGGCACCAGCTTCTGGCAGAGGGTGCTAAGCCCGCAGGTGGGTGCCTCAGGCATGATCCTGTGTGACACGACTGTCTGTCATATAGACCTGGGCTGGAAGAGCCAGTCCGTGTCCTTGCAATGCAGCAGCTGCCAGAGCCCAGAGGCTGGGCAGGCAGGTGGGAGGGAGGTGCTGCTTGGGGCTCCTAGCGCCTGTGGGCTAGAGGCATGGCTGGCCCAGCAGATGGGAGCCCCTGTGGGTGCAATGGCAAGGAGCAGCCTCTCAGTGCTGACCTGGTATTGCAGTACCTCTAGGCCTGGTGCCAGTTCCCTATGGAGGGAACACCCCACCCCTTTTTTTTTTAAGCCCCCCTTCCGCCTCCAAGAAAAAAAGAAGAAAAGGTTCTTATCAGTATGATTGCCTAATGTGGGCCATGTGTTCTGTAGTCGTGCTCAGTGTTGGCTGCATTTAAATGAACGTCACAGTTGTTTTCCATTACTGAGCACATGTTGCTTTTGGCATCAGTTTAATGACGGACAGTGTATTTTATGAGGTTTCCTTGTATGTAAATGTAAAACGAGGAGCTTTTTTCCTCATGCTGATTTGGGGAGAAAACACCTCATCTTATATTTGAATAAATACGGTAACAATAATACATTAACCAGCTGTTGTTAGGCAGCTAAAATATTGTAAGTAATGATGTCAAAATTCTGCTTAGATACTGAATGAAACAGATGAGAGAGTGAACTTGAAGAACCCAGTGATTTGATTCTGTATGGTAGTGGGGGCTAACTTGTTGGCAGGCATGCTGCAAATTAGCCCTGCACTCTCCGAGTGCCACTCCGATCCCCTTTCCCTACCCAGTCTGCTACCTTGCTTTCTGCTTCTTGCTCTTTCTGCCTCTGTTCCCCCTGTCCCCTCCCTGATCTGCTATGTGTCACAAATAGAGGCTGCTCGTGGCATGTGCTGCAGGTGGACCAGCCCTGCTGTATGGCATATATGTGGCAGGAGAAAACATCATTGTAAGCTGATTGCTGAAGTTTTATGTGAGGAAAGTCTTGCTTAACTCACTCTATCGCTCCACTGAACCTGTATTGAAAAAATTATAAATTTAAAAACTGCACTACAGTATTAATTTTTCTTCCTTCTCCCTAGCCACCCATCCTGTAACCCCAGGAGAAAGGAGGAAATTATCATTCCTTTTATGTACCATATGAATTTACATTAAACTCAAAAAGAATAAATATCTCCTGAGGTGTGATATTCCCTCCTTCGAGTCATTTCTGAGTCTCAATAAACAGTACAAATCCCTGTAAATCCCTCTGCTCATATGAAGAACTCTTGGCTAGACAGTGTGAACTTTTTTTTGTTTTATATACTTCAAACACTTGGTAACACCTCAGCTACTAAATGTCTGTTAGCATTTCCATTTGGGTTTCATGGGGATTTCTTTCCTTTATTATCCTGATTGGTTGTTTCAGTGCCTTGCCAGCAAAATTAAAAATCATTCTAGACTTGAGCTTGGCATATCATGCCAGTTTGTTGTCCAAGGGCAGTATATTCAGTCTGCCTCTCCTTTTTTGCCACCCTCTGAGTTTGGCTCAGGTGTCTTCACTGATCATCCAAATAGAGACAGGGAAAAACATAATTGAATTTGAAAGGTTGGGATGAAACAGCTTCCTTTTGGTGTATAAATTTATCCTAGACCCTAACTTACAATGTAGACCTGATTGATTGATTTATCTGTTTCTTTATTTATTAGTGTAATTGGTTAATTTTGATACACTGTATATTATTCTCAGTCTGCCAAATGTGAAATGTGTGCTACTCCTACAACACTTTGAGAGTCTTTCTCTTTCTGGCACACTTACTCTCTATATTCATGGTGATTAGGTCTCTTCAGTCATACTTCACAGTGAATCTTGCTAAAAACAGAACTGTTGGTACCAAAGCATTACTGAGCTAAAAATGCTTCAAGACATCAGCTGATAGCAGAGTGTTTGCTTAAAGAATGTCAGGGAAAATTGTAATAAATCTATGTAAAAATGGGAACAGCAGATATTTTCTTTTACAATTGATTACACATGAAATATCCTTTTTAATTATCTCGAGTATACAATATTTTATTTTATGAAATATAAATGTGTATGATGTTTTATGATCAATTTCAGCCTCAAACTTCTTAATATGCCCACCTCAAAATATGTTGCCAGGCTTATTCTGCTCAGAAGGAAAAAAGCAAGAATTTCATCTGCGTCTATGTGAATGACTGGTTGCATTTCTAAATGCTAGTGGCTAAATAAGTAAATGCCAAACAGAACGACTGATCACACTTATTTACTCTATTAAAGAAAGGATGTAAAGATGCTTGCCTATCCTGTAACTATCTGGGCCATTTTTTTCCTATTAGGTTGATTTTGCAAACCGTTTTGTTGGAGGTGGTGTCACTGGTACAGGACTTGTACAGGAAGAAATTCGCTTTTTAATCAATCCAGAATTGATTGTATCTCGACTCATCACTGAAGTTCTGGATCACAATGAATGTCTTATTGTTACAGGTTAGTCTTTGTTATGTTGTTCAAATATTTGAATGCATGTGACATGCAGACGTGCTGGTGAAGCCAACAGACTTAGGCTGAGATCCCTAAAATTGCAGGGGCTCAAGCCCCATTGACAACAGTGAAGTTCATAAATGGGCTATTCCATAACATTTTTCTTATAGATCACCAAACTGAAATGAAATATTTTGTAAGTTTTCCAGCTCATCTTTCATACATTATCACTTACATTTTCAAAAAGTGTCCTGTGTTCCTAACTTTAGCTTATAAAGACACCTACTACTTGAGTATTTCTGCCACTGCTTCTCATATATTAATGTTGTGATAGGATATTGGCCTGGTATTGCTATGGTGTGAGGTTTTTTGAAAAATCTAATGGGCTTCAAGTTGTACTAGGTCAGGTTTTATGATAAAGGCAATTTTTTTCATGTAATGGTTTGGTGGTAACAGCTACATGATAGAGAAAGGAAAATCGTAGCATCTGGTACAATACCAACATCTCTCTCTCTCTAGTGTCCCAATTTACTGTGGATTTCTTGACTGAAAATATTAAGATTTGATATGAAGAAGTCAGCATCTTTACTGAAGATGTCTACGGTTCTTGGGTTATATATGGAATATTCACTAAGCTCTTAAAGTTCTGTGTTAGCAAATCATGAATTCTATGCAAAACCTGCAGTGGTTTCTGGGGAGGAAGTCTCACTTTTTATTATGCCATTCCTGACTCCTTGATACTTGATTTTGGGATGGTATCACTACCAGTATTCCTAGCAAATGCACGAAACTGACTTATTTGAAGAGGGATCATATTGTTATAGTTATTAGGTACAGGCAACCCCTGCTTAGTGCTCTTAACTGGTTCCTGAAAAAAATGAGTGTTAAGTGAAACCAAAAGTATTCGATGACCCAAGATGGTGACCGCAGTTGTTTTTAATGACCCAAGATGGCGACCTTGAGTGTTATAACGAAACTCGTTGAGCGCTAAGTGAAATCAGGTATCAATTTTAAATGAGCGTTATAGCAAAATAGCACTAAGTGAAACAACATTAAGCAGAGGTTGCCTATACATGTTTTGAACAATAGCACATGTAAACAAAATAAAAATTGTGAAATTGGCTTTTGAAGCAACTGAAAGCACTTCACTACTGTTTAATAGCACACTATTTATGCCATCTATCATTTGAAGTGCAGCTACATCTAGGGTGGAAAATGACAGGTGTTTTTAATAGCAAAATTCAGCAGTTTGGGAAAGGAAGTTAAGTGTGTCATAAGCCTGTGACAAATCAAATGTTTAAATTTATACATGTACACGTGTGCTTCCAGGATTGATAACTTACATAAAACTGTTAGGAACGCACTATAAATAGATCTGAAACTATGCAGGACTCTAGCAATCCAAGACTGAATTTTGTTAAGCCATCAGGGATAAAATATGATTTCACTACATATTTTCTAATGTGGTGTCTCTACTCATTCTGAAGTCAGTGCAAAGGCATCTACTGTAATCAGTGGAAAGTGGATGAAGCTCTATGGCAAGGAGTACATTAAAATGTCTCAGTTACTGGGGGTTGAAATACCAAACTCACTACACTAAGGGTTGGCAACCGACAGCCTGTGGAGCTGTGGGCATTCAGTGGCTGTGCCTGCACTGTACCGCAGCTGGGTGGTATGGGCTTTGCCCTTGCTGTACTGCAACTGGATAGCGGAGGCTTTAGTGGAGAAGGGCTTTAGTTTGCGCCATGCTACAGCTGGTGTCAGGAATAATCAGCAGAGCCAACCTAGTGTCAGCCCACCTCAGACATGAGCTGGGTCATTCCAGCCTACCATGAGTAAATATTGCTGATGCCTGGTCTACGTCATGGAATATTTTACCTTGCTGTCATTTATTTTTCTCTGGATGAACCTTGGATAATTTCTTCAGTTAACACAAGGAAAAATTCAGAAGAAACCCAATGAACTGACAGTGTGCAACATTTTAATGGATCGCTAGAGTCCCGCATAGTTTTGAAATTTTGAGTCGGGATTTGAAAATGTTTTATGTCAGTTGATACTTTAAATTGAAGTTTAAAATGATCCAATAACGTGTTTTAAAAACCCCCCACTTAGTTAAATGGACAAATGAATCCCCCCCAAGAAAAATGTCAATATAGTATATTTTTTGCGTACGCTCTAATGGAAGTGGCTAGTGACAGGCTGAATAGATGGAACAGGCTGAGAAATAAGACTCATCCCTTACACACAGGTCTCTGGAGACTTTTAAACCTTCTCCAGAGCTATTTTTAAGTTCCTAGTAAGAAAAACAGCAAGGAAGAATGTGTAAGTAAAAGCCACAATCAGTCACTATTAACAGATGCTTGTTTTGCCAAACAGTTTTCCAATTCCTCCTTATGATCAGCTACAGTTAACTTGATTGAAGAAAGAAACAGGCTTCTAGTCACAAAACAGAATAAAAGAAGAACAGCAGCCATCATAAAGAGAAGGAAAGAAGAAAGAGGCTTATAAACAATGGAAGCTTGCGGCAGGCCTCAAGGAGGACTATTCCATGATGGCCTATATTTGCAAGGAACAGATAAGACAGGCTAAACGGTGACCAAACATAGATTAGCAACAGGGATCAAGAACAACAAAAAGTCTGTCTTGGGTACATAGGGAACAGGAGGAAAACAAATGGGAATGTGGGCCCATTTCTCAGCAACTCAAGAGATCTACTTACTGGTACGCAGAAGAAAGCTGAACTCCTGAATGACTACTTCATTTCAGTCTTTCACTGGACCAAGGGAAAAACAACACCATTTAGAGTAGAAGGTGAGCATAATAATCACCTTCCTACTATTACCATAGATTTGGTGTATGACCACTTAAAAAACTTAGACTACAGGTTAGCAGGACTGGATGATCTTCATCCAAGAGTGCTGAAGGAGCTGGCCGAAGCCACTGCAGAACCCCTGGAGAAACACTTCCACAACTCGTGGCACTGTGGAGAAGTTCCTGAGGGCTGGAAGAGGGCCAATGTTGTGCTCATCCTCAAGAAGATTTGGGTAGCTATAGACCAATTGGCTTAACTTCCATCCTAGGAAAAATCCTAGAAAAGTTCAAGGAGTCTTGCAGAAGGTAAGATTCTGAATGAGCCAGCATGGCTTTGTCGCAGGCAGGTCTTGGCTTACCAACCTCATGTCCTTCTATGACCAGGTAACTCACCACATGCACACAAGGGAGTACATTGACATTGTATACCTTGAGGTATTGTATACCAAAAGGCCTTTGATTTAGTATCCCCCGATGCCCTTGTGAGAAAATTGTGGGCTTAACTTAAGGACAGTCAGGTGGGTGAGAAACTGGCTGCAAGATAGAACCCAGAGAGTCATAGCAAATGGATCTGTCATCCTGGCGAGATGTTTGCAGTGGTGTCCTGCAAAGGTTGGTGCTCAGTCCAGTACTTTTCAACATCTTTATTAACTCTTTGGATGTGGGGGTGAAAAGCTCACTGGCCAAGTTCACGGATGACACCAAGTTATAGGAGAGCGTGGTCGTGCTTGAAGATAAGTTACAGATACAGACAGACCTAGACAGGCTAGCGAGTTGGGCGAATTGGAATCTGATGAAGTTCAATGTCAAGAAATGTAAAGTGCTCCACCTTGGGATGAGCAACCACCAACACACCTACAGGTGTGGTGGCACCAACTGACTAGCACCACAAATGAAAGGGACCAGGGGGTAATAATAGATGACAGTATGAATGATCCACAAGTGCAATGCTGTAGCCACTAGGGCAAATAATATTCTGGCATGCATCAATTGATGCATCTCTGGCCAAACCAAGGGGGCTATTCTTCCACTGTACTCACCAGTGGTGAGACGGTAGCTGGAGTACTGCATCCAGTTCTGGGCACCACACTTTAACAAGGACATGGACAAGCTTGAGAGATTCCAAAGAAGTGCCACTTGTATGATCAGAGCCTTAAAAGGCAAGTCATATGAGAAAAGGTTGAGGGATCTGGTACTCTTCAGCCTGACGATACAGCTTACTGCTGTACTATCTGCCAATTTGGTAGCAGCTGTTACAGGGTTAAACCCCTAGGTTTTTGCTGAGCAGGAAGAGAAAGGTGTGTGATACTGATAAGTAGACTGTCCCTGCTCCACATGGCCAGTATTCAGCCATGACTGAGGAGTAATATATTTTTTTTCTCCTTTTTGCCCCCCCAAAACAAGGTATTTGTCTTATCTGTGCATGTGTGGGATGTGGAAAAATATGGTGGTAAAGATGAGCCCAACTGTACAAGCCTGCTTGGTAGCCCATCTGGGGATACAGTAAGAAAATAAGTTTTCAAGGTTGATAGACATTCACCGTCAGAAAAAGAAGTATGTACTAGGAACAAACAAACAAACAAACCTGCAGCAGGGTAATTTTTTATTCAACCGGTATTCCTCCAATCCACTTTACTTCATTATAGTGCCTTCTAATTAATATCTGCAATGTGATGTTCTGCTCCTCTAATGGAAATGGCCATTTCATCATCTTCATTTGATCTCTGGCTTGCTTCCATCTCACTTCTTAGGTGAATCTCTTCCGTGCAGCTACCCTCCTGATAAATTACATTCATTCTATGATACATCTTGACTCGGTGGCCTAATGGATGTAACTGTGCTGCCCAAATTTGCAGAATAGTCTGAGAAATTGGGGAGAAAATTAGATTTATTGTGATTGTGCAGCATCTGGTTGATATCATCGCTGTAATTAATGTGAGACTGGTCATGCAAGGCAGTCAGTTCTTCAACATAGATAGCGTTATCTTTCTACAGAAATGTTGAAGGGAATGCTAGAGATTCCTGGGATAATATATTTCCCCAAATGTTTAACTATTACTGTGCTTTCTGGAATAAGATACACATGTTGTTTTGAAAGGCAGAATGATGAAAAAAAAGATTTCCTTGGAAGTACTGGTAAGTATGCTATCTTCCCAGGGAAAACATAGGTAGCTGCTGTTGCAGGGAGTGGGGAGAGCAAAATGCTTCTCTGTTAACTCCCTAGCTTCAGGACACTATAGGTGCTGCTGGCCGAGTCAGACTGCCCATCTGCTCTTCGTTTCTCTTTCTCTTCCTGAGCTGGGTATGCAGCCTGACGTGCCTGCCAGGTCAGCTGAGAGCCTGAACCTAGCCAGTGTTGCCTGTGAAGTCAGCTGAGGGCCCACCCAGTTGGCTCAGTAGGAGCCTCTGCCTCAGCACATGGGCTTGGCTCCATTTTAGTAATATAGCAAAGGTAAGCGCTGGGTGCCAGAGCAGAGGCTTTTGCTGAGTTGGTTGCAGCTTATACAGCACCAGCCTTGGTCAGGGAAAGAGAAAGTGTACATAGACAACAGCAAGGGAGCTGCTATTATTAAAGGTAATAGCAGCTTCTGCCACACAAACCTGTTGAGGGAACAGGCTTGTGTGGCAGAAGCCTTCTGTTCCCTTGACAGGCTTGCATGGCAGAAGTTGGTATTACCATAATTCCTTGGTTAAAGTGTGCTTCCCCATTTCCTGCAGCTGATTTTGGGGGGAAAGTTATGTGTTTTATGTGAGAAAATACAGTATTATCCTGTTTGTGTACCTGATTGCAACAAACCCAGTGGTGACTGCTAAAGGTTCTATAGAGAGCCCCAGAATCACCACTATTATGTTTCCCTTTGGCCTTCACCCCGCTTCCCCCCTCACTTTCTTCCCCCTCCCTCCCCTACTTTACCTTTTGTTTTTCCTTTCTACCTATATTTTCACTACATCTCACACTTCGAGCTTCTCTCATTCCTGTTTCCCTGATCTCCAACTATTTTCTTTTTCACTGACAGCCTCTTTTCCGTCTTATATTCTATCACTGTAATATCTCCCTTTAACCTTTTTTCCCCCTGCTGTCTTCCCCCTCCCTACTTTACCTTCTGTTTTTCTAATTTCCACCTATTTACATTCTCACTGACATCTGCCACACTTCTAGCTTCTCTCATTTCTTGGAGTCTCAGAACAGCATGCCCTGCTGCTGCTTGCCCACATCTGGCTCCCACTCCCCCTCCTCACCCTGGCTGGGCAAGCTGCAGCAGGGCAGAGTCCCCGCTGTGAGTGCTGCTGTGCTCACATCCCCCACTCCCCCTGGCCTGGCTGGACATCTTGTCCCAGCCCCAAATCTTTGCTCTCCCCTCCCGCAACCCCAACAGACTTACCAGCTGGAGGCAGCTGTCAGCTTCCTGTTTAGTCTATGGCCGAATCTCTGAAGCGGTTGAATCTTTTCTGAAACTTTTCCAAATTGATTCGGATGCTTTGAATCAATTCAGAGTTTTTAATTGGTCTCCTGATTCGATTTGGAGATTCGGTCCCCACACCGAGCCGAAACTCCTCCAAATCAAATTGGCTACCAAAGCTTCGCACAGCCCTACTCCCTATGCCTGAAGAAAGGTGACTGCAGCTGAAAGCTTGCCAAGCACATTTTTCCAACTGCTCAGTTGGTCTAATAAAAGATATCACATCTACTCAAAGAACCATGCCTGCCTTGGTTTATTGTACTTACTCTTGTGCCACCTTTAACTTGCTTTGTAGTTTGTCCTCTGAACTTGAGTAGATATTTGCCTAAATACTGTATTTCTTAGTATTGGAGTAATGTTGTAGTGTGGTACTCTAGGAAATGTAGGCAAGACTTTGTGGTTAATATCTTTTATTGGCCAACCACATTGTTGGAACAGACTTTGATAAGCATTCAAATCTGTCTCAGCGATACAATGAGTGCAGTAAAAGTTGGCACTAGCCTTTTTGGCATGCATGCCACAAAGTAGCCCCACACCTTCCCCTGCCTAAACTTCTGTGTGCCACAGAGGTTGCTTGTGGCATGCATACCACAGTGATTGGCCACCCCTGCAATGGAAGATATTGCCCACAAAAATCCTTGCTTCTCACTTCGTTCTTAGTAATTTTTTTCTTCTTTCTCTTCCTGTTTTTTGGTATTTTGCTTACTGCATAAATGGCATATCATTTGGTTTTTAAAGGCCTGTTTTCTTTGGGGCTCTTCAGTATTATATGGTATCTGAGGCTTTAATTTTTAATCCAAATATTGAAAATGTTGATAGGTAAGCCAAAGTATAGGAAAAAGTATGGAGAATCTGAAGATTAACCAGTAATTCCTGCAGATCTTTTTGTTGTTTTTTATTGTTTTTCCTTCCAACAACAATTAACCCTGTGATTCAAAAGCAAGATGATTGCATCTTGATCAACTATGTTTGTCAGAGAGTTTTCCAGGGTTTCACTTATAAAAATCAGTGGTTTTCAGTAATGCTGAGCTTCTGGACATGAGTTTAGATTTTATATGGCTTCCTTGAGCCTCTTGATTATTTATTCACTATTTGATGTTTTGACTAGCAAAAGCTGTTTTTTCATAAAAATAGATGAAAATGATGACCCTTAAATACAAAAAAAAAAAAAAAAAGGAAACAACACAATATTGCTTCATTTCTGGTAACCCAGTGATTTCCATCTAAATGCTGTATCCAAAATAAAAATTTAGTTTCAAAGTTGAATGCTTCTTAGTTTGTTCTTAGCTGTCAGAGAGGTCATTCACTTTCCTTACTGGGTTTTTTTCACTTTTTTGGCCAGACTGTTTTCTCAAGCATAATCAATAAGTGAATTGAAAAACAAGTAAAGAACAGCATCACCGAAGTATAATAATTTAAAAACTACACACATGTGTTTGCTCGCATTCTCTCCCATATAACCACACATGCCTGCTCTGTCAGAAGCACTTTCTTCTGCAACTGATTTAACATTTATATAACCGTAAGCAGGCTCCTGGTGCTCCATGCTTTCTGATTTGAGAGTTTAGTGGATTTGTTTCTGGTCCTGTTCAAGTGAATTGTTAGGGTCACTTCTATTTAATATTGAATGGAGTATTAAATTTGATTCATCACATTGCAAACATCTGGAACCTAGAATCAGGTCTACAGAAATCTGATTCTACAATAAATGATGGGTTATAATAGGTTAAAGGGCCAAACAAAGAGCTGGTAAGAAGGCTCATCATTTTAGACTCAAATGCTTGAGTGGAGAAAATATTTAAGCTGTACATATACTCTTCAATAATTTGCCATTCCCAGCTTCTGTTTTGTTTTTCCCTTAGAGTGCCATTTAGAATGAACAGATCAATATTCAGAATCTGTTTGTCACATGAGGCCAAAAAAGGAAACAGTTGTATGCATTTTATTTGATTACTTAGTTCTTAAACCTTTCCAGTTACCAGCCGTAAAGTTTAGAAGAGATTAAGTTTACCCTTTGTTTTATTCCTCTATATCATTCTTATGAAAAGTTCTGAATTATTAGTGCCTGAGTCAACAAACTCTCTCTTATAGGACCAGCTGTCATAATATTGAGTAAATTGAAAAGTTTCTCTCTACTCTCATTTCTATATCATAAGCAAGGCTGCTAGTATGGCCTGTTGTTAAGGTTTTCCAACACTTCAGATGTTTTTATTTGCTGATAACTTTCAACAGTTAGAATTTGGAAATCTAAAAGCTCTAAATCGTCCTTAGTTTTTTTTCTCCTGAAAACTTCATGCAAACTGGCAGTTTCTGAAGTAGAGCTAGAGACAAATAGGTTGTTTGGATCATGTTAAAAAATGGTATGATCTTTTTCTTGAAATGGTCCAGCATCCCCAGGGTTTTGCAGGTGGTTGGCCTGTTAGGAATATGCCCCTTTCTATCGCAATAAAAATCTTCCCAAATTTGGCATATTTGTAAACAGTTGAAAAAAGCAGTTCACATTCAGAAACTTATTAGAGCTTAAGAGCTAAAATCCCTGAAATTTTTTAGTGAGTGTACTCGAAGATTATCGCTCTCAATGTTTCCCACATCATTCTCATAAAACACCTAAGTATACTTTAGCCTATAGATTTTGGGGGCTCCAAAGTCTTTTCCAGTAAGGCTGTTCTGGGGGGCTTGGAGTCAGAATTGAGAGCAGTGGATCTGTTCTCAGTGCATTTAAGTTGCACCAGGACACCCTCATGCAAATGCAGAACAAAAAAGTGTAGTCCCTTTCTTCAAAAATCTTGTGCAATCTAAATATGAGGCAAGAGTTGAAAGCAGACAGAGAATAAGGAAAGAGTAGAGCCATGGCTTACTTACTGGAGTAAGGAAGTCACTGATTTTTAAATAGAAAGGAAAGAAAGCAAGAAAAAATTAGGTAACCAAGTAGATTGGGACACAGAGGGCACATCTACACGAGATGTTTAGTAGGCTAATTCTACTGCACGTTAGCACGTCATGGCAAAAGCAGTGTTATTGTGCTAATGCACAGTAGAATTAGTCTTCTGCGCTTTTAGTGTCACTTAAAAAGGGTGTTTCAGCACTACTTCACAGTAGCGTCAGCTACAGCACATTTAGTTAGTACGTGTCATTACAAGTACTAAACTTAATGCACAGTAACCACAGCACATTAATGCATGTGTAGATGTGTCCAGAGTCTGGTAAGCCTGAGACTGGAGAGTAGAAAGAGAGGAACTTGGAGGAGGTTCATTGGCATCATAATTGGGATTTCCTCACTTGATGCTGTCTTTGCAACTCAGAGGATGACTGTGGTTTCAGATCTTCCTCCCCTTTGCACCCTGCTGTGACTAGGTGGAAGCACTGAACTTCTGGACCAGGACCTCTCATTTGTTGGTTTCAAGTTGCAAGGATCCTTAGCTGCTTTGGCCCCAAGTGCCTTACTAAAGAGAATTGCGGTGTTTGTCACAGGTTATTCGAATCTGACCTTTCCCTCCTGACCTTGGAATGGGAGGACTCTTCAGAGCCAGCCCCTGGAAGGGGGGATTTCTTGACATTAAACTGCTGTCTTCCTTTCCAGATGAGGTAATCATCCTTCCTTCAGTACCACATATGAGTGATTTTTAGATGATTTCATTACCTCATGCAGCAGGCAGCTCAGACTGCAGATTAGAGAAGGCAGCTGATGAGCCTTCACAGAGCCTCATGAACATTTTCTGTCAGTTTGTATCTAGAAAGATCACCCTCCCCATCAACCAGATAATAATGATCCCAGCTGGGATCATATGGCAGACACTGGTTGGTCAGTTGGGTAAAGGTTGCAGACATTAAGTTTCTAAATTGCAGGACTTGGTTCTCATGGTGACTTCAGTTACTGCAACATCTGATGGGAGGGTAACACTGCAGTGAGTAGACCAACAAGTTCGTGGAGCATGTACTTTTTGATCAAGGTGGTGGAGAGGCTAGCTACAGGGGAAGCTCTTCTCTATTTGCGGCTCACAAACAGGGAGGAATTGGCTGAGAATATGAAGGTGGAAGTTAACTTTGGTAACTGACCACAAAATAAGAATTCAAGATCTGAAGGGATGGGAAGGAGAGCAGCAGAATAGACTTAAGAAAAGCAGACTAACAAACTCAGAGAACTGGTGGGCAGAATCCTCTGGGAGTTAAGTCTGAAGGGAAAAGTAGTCTAGGAGAGCTGGCTGTACTTCAGGAAGGCTTTATTAGGGGTGCAGGAGCAAGCTATCCCCGAGTGATGAAAGAATGGGAGCTGCAGCAAGGAGTCCAGCAAGGCTAAATGGCAAGTTCTTCACTTATTTGAAAACCTGAAAAGGAATCCTACAGAAAGGATCCTTACTTCACCTTATTACTAAGGCAGAGAATATAAGAGGCATGCAGGGAGAAAATTTAGACCAACGTACAATTTGAGATGGAACTGGCAAGGGACATAGGAAGCAATAAAAAGGGATTCTACAAGTTTGTGAGAAATACAGGGTAGGGCAAGAAAAGTATATATCTCTTATGGAATTCAGAAGGCAATATAGTTGCAAATGATTCAGGAAAGGGGCAAATATAGTGTTAATCTTTAAGAAAAGGAAGAAGAACGATCCAGGACTATGGACCCCAGTCGGTCTAACCTCAGTACTTGGAAAGATCATAGAGCAGGTCTTCAAGGAATCTATTGTGAAACACCCGGAGGAGAACACAGTAATTGGGACAGCTAGCATGAATTTATCAAGAGCAAGTCATGGCTGACCAACCCGATTTCCTTCTATGATATGGTGATAGGATCTGTGGATATGGGGAGAGCAGTGGATGTGATGAACCTGAATTTTAGCAAGGCTTTTTATAGTGTCCTATGCCATTCTCATTTATATGCTAGGAAATACAGACTACTGTACTGTCAAGTGGCTACATAAAGTACTAGCAAGTGAACACATAACCTGGTTGGCTCATTGTGCTCAAAGACTAGCCATCAATGCCTCAATGTCCAGTTGGGAGGATGTGTTGACCTAGGTTCCTGAGGGAGTTGTTCTGAGTCCAGTATTGTTTAATATCTTTGTTTATGATTCAGAGGATAGGATTGAATGTACACTTAGCAGATTTGAAGATGATACCAAGTTGGGCTGAGCTGTAGACACTCTGGAGGGTGAAGCTAGAATTCAGAATGACCTGGATAAACTGGAGAAATGGCCTGAAATCAGTTGCACTTGCAAAGATAAGTGACATGTCCTGCATTTGAGATGGAACAACTGCATGAGTAGCACTATGAAGGAAGACCTGGGGGTTACTGTGGACCTTAAGCTGAATATAAGCCAGCAGGTTGCTCTTGTTGCCAAAAAGAAAAAAACAAGACAGCCAACAGCATACAGGGTTGTACTAACAGAAGCGTCACTTGCAGATCAAGGAAAGTAATTCTTCCTCTCTACTTGGCACTGGTGAGATTTCACCTGGAGTATGGTGTCCAGTGTTGGAACCCACACTCCAAGAAAGATGTGGACAGATTGGAAAGTCCAGTGAAGAGTGACAAAAATAGCTACCACTAGAGGTATGGCCGCCTGTTGCCACCACTGATATGTGTCCTGTTGCAAGCCCCCAGAGTACTGCAAACTTCAAGTTTTTTAGACCCCATGATATCTAAGTTTGCAGCGCAGGGAACATTGTTTCATTCCTGCACTTGCCTGTTGCCCTGCCTCAAAGGGGTTTGAGGCGGGGCCAGATGCACATGCACGCTCGTCTGGACGTGCCCTCTGACTCCAGACAGGGGTCTTGGTTGGGAGGTAGTTGTAAGGAGTGAGATCCAAAATGAGACACCTTATACCTGATGTAGTGAAAAGCAGACCTGGATGGAGCATTATTGTTTTCAGGGTATGCAGTCTTGATGCCTAATGCTTTTATTGGGTAATAAAATGCTGCATCTCTCCTAATGCAAGGCAATAATTAACTCCTTCATTCTGGTCCTTTCTCCTTCATATGTTTTATAGGTTTTCTTTCAGAGAAATAAAATTGTCCCATGAAAACAGTTCTAACAAAGTTCACTTTTCCATTTTTACCGTGTTTCCTTCCCATGTTTAGGTTTATTTCACTAATGATGGTTAAAATATAGTCGTGTTACATTCTGACTACTGAGTTGATGATTTTATTGTTACTGTTTTGTACATAAATTAGTTGGTTTAAGGAACAGTGAACCTACTACCTGTTTAGCCCTGGTCATAACAGAATAATAGTGCATGTCATGTTAAGGACTTTAACTATGTACTAATGAGTTGTAATAATACAAATGTTAATCCTTGTCAGTATATTATAGATTTCTTCCCTTCCTTGTATGATTGAGTCCTGGTATTTCCAAGGCAGCAGAATTGAATTGACTTTATAAAGAGAACTCCTAACATTAAGAACTTAATCCATTTTATCAGGATTTGTTCTGTGTGGAATTTCTTTACTTTTAAAACTTCATATTAGATATTAGTTATTAAATCTGGGTAAAATAAACTTGCTACTCTATTTGTATGAAAGAACAGCTGATTATTCTGTGCCCATCACAGTAGAACAGTGACTGAGATAATACAACCTTTTCTGGTCTTCTGGGCTGATCGAGCATGACAGCTTCCCTCTGTTATAATAAGGCTGTCAGTGCATTTCAATAATGCTAACCAGACACTTTTTCCCAGACTTGGCACTCCGAAATTTTAGCAAGCTCATTTTCTTTACTTGGATGGCAGTAAGGCGTCTGGACTGTATTAAATGAGCATTCACTACGAGAAACTTTTGGTTTAAACATTCATTGTCCACTGAAAATTTTTGCATTGGAATCATTTTTGTCCGTTCTCTCTGTTTCCACCTCCATCCCTTTACACCCATTTCCCTCACGGTGCCAACCCTGGCAAAAGCAGTTAGCTTATTGTTCCCTGCCATCTATCTTGTGCCTTTTTCTAGTGAGTTTACTGTGGAGTGAGAAAGTTGAGAAATGCATATACTTGTTGCCTGTTAGTGCTAGAGAATTCAAGATGCCTGTAGCTGTGACCTGCCAGTGTTGGAAAAGATACTCATACACAAAGAAGTCACTTTGTCATTTAACGCTAATGTGTAGCTCCCGTTAACATTGGTATAAATTGCATATATATTCTGAGAAGCAAAGACTCCTCAAATGGGAGGGGATTTGCAGATGGTGTGTGAGATGTGTTAAATTATTTATTTCAGGTTCTGAACAGTATAGTGAATATACAGGCTATGCCGAAACATACCGATGGGCAAGAAGCCATGAAGATAAGACCCCAAGGTAACATTTTCACTGTTAAATGGCTTTAAAAAACCCCCAAACAATTAATGTTTGTGAAAAAGGCAAAAGGAAATTGCATTGAAATTTTGAACCTTAGCTCTGGATACTTATTTTCTCTCTTCTCTTTCACAGACATTTTTAATTAAGTAAAATACTTACATTTTTATAGACCAGGCCTATATATTCTCTGGAATTTGTTACAAAATCCATACTTTGCTACAGGATTATGCAAGGTAATTGGTGCATTCATTTAAAAATGTCTAGTTCTCAGTAACCATGATAGGTTTTCAAACAAGAATCTTTTGAAACTAAAGGTAACTTGCAGGAGTAATTCTGAGACACTTGAACTGCCTACAGTCAGAAAGTGTGCTGCCTCTGAAACAAAATGACAGCTGGCCAACTTCAATTGTTACTGCTGATTATTTTAAATTTTTTTTGTAATAACACCAACCTAATATGCTTATTTTGTAGCGCTAAATGGCTTCCCTTATCTTCCCAGGTGCCAAAAGTCTAATCTGCCAGTACTTCATTTTCAAATTCTGACAGCTTTTATAGTTATGAGTTTTCAGTACAAAAGTCTTGTTAACATATTAAAAAGGTTTTTTATGGCAGTCATTACCGTTATATCAGAGTGCTTCACAGATCTTAGTTTATCTTCATATACCCCTGCAAGATGGTGGTATTTTTCCTACAACGGCTGTGTTTTAGAGTTGGTAATGAAAGCATTAAATGGAGTTACAGTCAACAGGCCTTGATCTGCACAGGAGTTCCTGGAAGGGTTCCTTAGGTAATATAATATGATAATGAACAAAATTGCGAGTACAGTATAGGAACAGAACAAATGCTTCTTGAAATATATAGTTGATATTGGGGATATAGGTAGAATTAGTATTTTTCTGATCATTCAATGCATCTGTAAAGTTTGTGTATTTACACATTTTATTAGACAATTAAGTCTAGCATTCAGATTGTAATTGGATTTCTTTCTACAGATTTAGAAATACTCCTGTTTTCCTCAACAACTCCTTTTTCAGAAGAGTTCCTTGTGACATTACATTGCTGCTTTTCTCTGACATTATTTCCATATTTTTACTCTTGAAGAAGTCCTAGAAAGAATAACTCATTTTGGAAATTTTTTGTCTGAGATATATAAAATAGTTAATGTCATTGTTCTTCTCTTTCCCCCACTACAGAGATGAATGGAAGAGGCGCTGCACTGAAATTGTTGCTATAGATGCATTTCATTTCAGGCGTTTCCTTGATCAGTTTTCTCCTGAGAAAATTAAAAGAGAGCTCAACAAGGCTAGTAATTTTTTAATCCATCCTGAAGTTTAAAGTCTATTATTTCACAGCTAAAATAATAATTTGTCATGCTTTTTTAATAATTCATTCAGTGTCAACAACTCCTTTAAAGGACAACTTAATTTTAGTGTCATTTTATAAAAGGCGTACTTCAAATTTTGCAAGGTAAGATAAAAGAAGCTTACTACATAGAGTGCTGATTGATAAATGGTTGTATTGTAAAAACTAATCAGGCTACTGGGCACTTATTTCAGATACACTTTAGAGATCCTAAGGCCCTGTTTGTAACTATCTTGTACCATTTGTGGTTTTCTAGTTATGATTTATTAACTCAAATTAATCTAGCCTACTCTTCTGGTTTTAAAAAAACATAGTGCTTCATGTTTCTATACAGAAGTGATTAAGAATTCTCACATTATTTGCTATCCTCCCCTGTTTCTAGTTCAGGATCAAATTCTGACATAATTTTCTTCCCCCTAATAGCTGTCCAACTTAAACTTCCCTTTTCAATTAGTCTGAACAGAGAGTTCCCATACCTACATCTTGGATAGAACTGTACAAATAACTTTCTCCTCTCTGTCCTTCCACCCTCTGTCCAGTCTGCCAGCCATTCGGAAGTATGAAAAAATGGGCTAACCTGAAACAATTTTAGTTGAATTAAAAATTCTTTAAAATATTATTACAGTCTTTCTCTTTTCCGAACAACAAGTGAATAAAATCAAGACATTTGAAATGTTTGTTTTTTCTGCATTTTCAGTTTTACCAAATAAAATTTCATCTGGCCAACTTTACCAGTTCTAATTGTATTAAGCCCCATCTGATGAGCCAGTTGTGGTGGTTTCTCTCTTGTACCACCTTGGCACTAACCTTTTCAGATAGAAATATCTTTAGCTGCAGATCTTCTATAAAACAAGTAACACAGGTATTTTTAGTAATTTCTGTGCCTTACACAATTAATCTTTAGAATAGGTGAACAACACAGTATGTGATTCAACCAGGAGAGCTGGTGGAAGCTCTCACTTTCTATTTTATTTCAGCGGAGACTGAAGCATTTGTCACTTTTCAGAATCAAATCTTATTCTGTTTGCTTACCCAAATTTGCTGGAGTTTGCTTAACTTCTTTCATTTATCTTCCAGTTAAGAAGAAGATGTGGTTTTAAAGATAATCTTTTTCCAAACATGCTGTATTCTGATCCAGACTAATTTAGTTTAAAAAAAACAAACAAAAAAGGTGTGTTCCATGTGTAAAATAAAATTCATCATATTCCTATGCTGATAGTAATGAAATAAGCCCTGAAAAATGAATTTATTAAACTTCAGTGACAGCTTAATTGGAAAACTAAATCACTTACCTCAGTGCATTTGAGACCAGAGTTTAAGTTACCAATTACATTGACAGGCTTTGCATCTTTCATACATTAGGCTAGATATATGCATTTGTTTTTGTATAGAATCTCTGTTAGGCAGAGAGAGAGTTTGACACAGACTGATCATATTTGAGGAAAATACTAAGCCAACTGCTAACTTAAATATATTTTACAATTCATTAAGTAAGGTAAACTTAAAGTTAAGGAAAACTTCTGTACTAAATTACACGAGAGACTAGAAATTACTATGGTACATAATGTATTAGGGTGCATACTACTGTAGTTATCAGAAGACATTTTTGGCTACAATTTATGTAAACTGTGAGAGGCGATTTTGTGGTGTCTGGAAGCAAACTTTAGATGAAAAGAAATTGTAGCTCTTTCTAATAATTTTAATTAGGCCACTTATTAGTACCATTTATTTAGATAGGCAATCAACAACTGGGCCACCTTTGTTGTATTTCCGGAATCAATATCCATTGACTCCAGTGATTCTGCTTTACCTCAGTTCTGCCATTAGGCATTAGAAAATAATTGAAAGAAAATAAAAATTAGTAAATCTGTTTTACATACATCTTTCTGCCTTTTCACAAATAGGTACAATATCTCATCTGTAATCTTCACTTGCGTTAATGGGGCCAGATCTTAATCCTGGAAAAAGGCTACTAACATTGTCTACGATTAGCTGTTCTGTAATAAGCTGTTCAGAATTCTAACAAATGCATTATGTCTGATTGAAGCAGTAAGATTTACAAATACATGCTGTAAGAGATGTGATACGAAGAGAGTCTGGGCACAGTAATAGTCTACTTATTCCCTAACGATTACTGCCAGTTAGTACGTATTCCTAGAGCAGGGGTGGGCACTTTATTTTGGGTGGAGGGCTGTTTAACAAGGTTTGGTGAGCTTCCAAGGGCCACATGAGTAGCCCGGCCCCTTAACAGTTGCCCTGCCCCCTGGTCACCATCTTGCGACCAGAAGTCCCACTCCTGACCATTGCCATTGGGAGCCCTTCCTATTGTCTCCCCAGAAATACTCCTTTTAGGAGCAGGAAGTTGCTATCTTAGAACTAGAAAAAAACCAAATTGTACATTAGAAGTCAAACACCTACTGTAACTTATTTTAATTTTGTTACAAAAAATATTTTTGTCATGATTTGTTTGTGTAGCGTATATAGAGACGGTTGCATAATAACTCTAAAAAAGTCTTAGTCTTGTCTATTTTGTGGCGGGGTATATATGGTGGGGTGTGGAAGGGTTATGAGGGTGTAGCTGTGTATGGGGGGGCATAGGGTGTGTTGAGAGGTTGTAGGGGTAGGGTGTAGGTGTTTGGCATTTGTGGGAGGGTATGGGGACCCCCCCTTCCCACTGCTCACCATGGTACAGCAGCAGGTGGGGGTGCTTGTGCCCAGTGCTGGTGTCTGCTGGGCCATCTCTATCAAAGGCACTCTTGTGCTTGTGGTGAGGAGCACAGCCCCTTCTGAGCCATTTCTATCACTGGTGCTCCCTGCCACGCACGCGGAGGGGGCAGAGAGGGCAGCCAGATCCAGCTCATGGGGTTTTCCTCCTGTGCCGTGTGAGTGTGGGGGTTGCAAGTGCATGGTGAGAAGCACCAGCGATAGAGTCCGCCTGGCAAGGGCTGTGCAGCTTACCGCAATGTGCAGTGCTGGCCAGAACCTTGTGCTGGGCATCAGCATCTGTGCTGGGCACGAGTACCCCCACCCACTGCTGTTGCAGCCCCTGCACTAGAGATACCTTTATACTACAGCTGTCAAACTCATCTGGCCCTGTGCATTGGATGAGTGACTTGGTGCTGGTTCATGGGCCAGATTGAGCCCATAGGACCTAGATTCCCTCCCTTTCCTGACCCCCAGACTGGAACTGATACTTGCTCTGGGATCTACGCTACATGTGGTGGGCATTCCTAAGTGTCCAGTGCAGGCGCCACATACAGCATAGCTCCTGAGGTGGGTGGAACAGACATTGTGAGGGCTGCAGTCTGATTGGAGTGGGTGCCACAGGCATCACAGACCCTGGACCTGCCAGACTGCACCACCCATTCTGGGATCCGTACTGCATGCAGGACCCCCAGAAGCTGGTCCCAGACTGACCAGAGCAAGCACTTTGGGCAGTATGTGTCCCAGAATGCTTGGGTCAGGTGCCATGTGCAGTGTGCTTCCAGAACGGGCACCTCTTGCAGCATGCCCATAGGGCATGTCTTGCTCAATTCAGATCAAAGAACAACACCAGGAACCAGATAATGGGGCTCTCTGGGCTGGATGCTGCCCACAGGCCCTTGAATTTACACTAAGACTGCAAATTGATCCTGTTATTTCCAGTGTAGTATTGCATATTGTTGCTTAGAGAGTGTATATATTTTAACCAGTGTTATGAAATGCCGGAGCAAGCTTAGTGTTGAATGGTAATATGATGATAGCTCATTCACACAAATATACTGACTCTTTTAAGCAAGCTAACATAACGTGAGCTAACTTATTTCCTTGAAGCAATTTACAAATTCATCTGGTCTTTTAACCAGCATAATTTCAAAAGCAGCATCTTTTGGAAGTGGTTTGTTTTAGGTTTGATTCTTCAGTCAGATTATATTTGTGGTGATTCTGCAATCACTGTGTAGAAGTACTCCTGTAGGATTGGGTACCCTGAAGTCAAAACATAAAATTCTAGTGCCTTGGTCTCACTTTTTAGAGAGAAATTATTGTGACTTCCCTTGAACAAGATTGTTCTACCTTTATATTGGCTATAAGGGTTATTGTGGAGCAGTGCAAGGTACCACCTTCCAGCACTTAGCTGGCTACCTTACAGCTCTTCCAATTCAAATTTGAGAGGAAAAATACTGAAAAGATAGCTTTTCCTCCATATTTTCTATTCTTGTCATTACCCCAAAATAAATTGGTAGATTTGAAAGCGGGAAACAAAATGGTATTGTATTGTCGTGTCTAGTATGAATCCAGTTCTCTCAACAGGAGAGGTTTTATTTTCCACAAGCTAAGGTAATGTTTGCTAGGTTCTGTCATTTCTTACAAATCTGGTTCAAACGTTGAACACACAAATATTTTCACTGGAGGGAGAAACTTTAAAAAGCCACATGCATCTGAGGGAACAAGTGATTTGTGAACTATTGTGCAAGACCTTTACTGCAAACCTTGAATAATGGTATGCTGCCAAATTATAACTAATATCGGTCAGAATTTACAGCTCAAATGGAGTGAAAGAAATGGGTTTATTAATCCGTACAAGACAATGCATTCAATAAATTTTTATACCTTTGCAAGAACTTCACAGGGAGATTTACTTTTTCCACATATATCTCTTGTCAAAGCATATTTCTTTATCCAAGACGTGTAACAAAGTTAAAGATTTTTTTCCCTCCTTTTGCCTCAATTCAGTATTTCATAGGGCCTATATTTTAGGGTGGGTTTTTTTATTCTCGGTTACAGGAGTTTAAAGAAATAGACATATTTGCCCAGTTTGTATACAAATTTAGCATACTATGTTGTGTTCATAACATTGAAAGTGCAGATCAGCGGTAGGCTGTTCAAGTTTTCACTGCACAAACTATGAAAAAAAAGCCTCATTATAGTTAATTTACTGCTGGAAAAACTGTTTTATTTTCTTGTAAAGTCATTTTGTTTGTTTCTGTCAAATGAGAGAGCCAGCTACTGTTATATTTGGCAAGGCGCTTTCTTGGGATCCTGCTTGATTGCTTAAGTAGTGGGATGAGACACACTGTATGAGAAATAACTGATTGGGCAGGAGATAAAAAGGGATGCATTGTGCGTTAAGCCTACAGTATAATTGCAACAGAGGCAGAATAAGAAAAACTGCATTATTTTCACCTATAACTAATACCATCTTTTTGCTTTATGGTCTGAAATTTCCAGTGTAGAATTAAAATTGTTTTAAAAAAATAAATATAACTAATTGAAAATACATCTGAGATGAGAAACTGCTTTCCTCCAAAGAGAAATGTGGGCTTGAATTGCTTGAGGAATGGAGAGACAGAAATAAAATAGTTCTGTGTCCTCAAAGGTGACAGCTTTGTAAGGCATGGGGCAAGGGCACCAAGGCAGAAAATCTGCAGATATGGGTCACTGTAATGGAAACCTCAACACTGTAGAAGTTGGTTTAGTTTGTATAGCTGTCCTATCTGAATAAACACTTAATTGAAGTTCCAGGTCCAGTGTTAGTTGGTACGCTACTGCCAGAAGTGCTCTTGGATAACCATGATAATTGAGAAATCTTGACCTTCTGTGTTCAAGTAGGAAAACTGGAAGTGTTCTGGAGCATTCAGTTCAAGTAATGTGCTTTTTGCTCATCTAAATACATCTTCTAGTTTTAGCTGTATAACAGTCTCTCTTTCTATGCTGAACTGTTCATCGTGTAACTACTCGTATATCATCCAAGAGATTTCAGTGCCGGACAAAGTGGCCCTTTGCTGTGTATTCATTACACAAAGCTTAAATATATAAAGTGCCTTGGGATCTAGTGTAATGATGTATAACTATGCAGGTAATTTATTGTTCTAGTGTTAAAATTATTCTCAGGATTCTTTCTAAAAATTCCTATTCATTTTTTAGCGGTAGTGAAATAGCAAGGATTTTCTTATGTAACATTTATTTAAATTTGTCCAGTGCTTACAGTTGTTGCTTAGTGTTAGTGTCTTGATTTTTAATTTTTAAGGCAGCTTAATGCCATATTGAATACTGGATCACTAGTAAACTGCTGTTTACTGCTACTGTTTAACATATGACTTGCTTGTTATAATTTCATCTGCTGATATTCCTCTTTTCTTCCTACAGGCCTACTGTGGTTTTGCTCGACCTAATGTTCCCCCTCAGCACCTTTCAGCGATAGCCACAGGAAACTGGGGCTGTGGAGCTTTTGGAGGTGATGCCAAATTAAAAGGTAAACTGTAGCTTTAAGGAGTTACAGGACTCAAATAGCTGCTAGAAAAAAAATTTACTGCCTTAAATTTAAAGGAATAAAAACTTGTTTTCTGAAGTCCTGAAAACTGAAATGAATGTTCCTAGCAGGCATCTGATCAAGAGCCAAAGTAATGTTAAAACCATGTATGATATAAATCCACAAAAACAATGTGATTGCTTAATATTCTTAAATATTGCAGTACTGTAGAGGGCTTAGAGATTAATACTGTTTTGACAGTCAGCAAGATCAAATGGAAGGAGCATGGATCTGGGATCCCAGAACTTCTAAGGATTATAGAAAAGTCAAAAACAAACATGTTTTTGCCAGACCTTAATTAGGCCTATGTTTGGGGGTCTGTAAAGCTGTTTTAAGTATTGGTTGTACTCATAAACCGTGTACAATTCTTGGATATCTCAATGACCCAAATTATAGGTATAAATAATTTTGGTTGCAAAAGTAAGCCAGCTATTACAAGCAATCCCTGCTTAATGCTGTTTTGCTTAGCGCTGTTTTGCTATACCACTCATTTAAAATTGATACGTGATTCCACTTAGCACTCAGTGAGTTTTGTTATAACGCTGGCAGTCGCCCTCTTGGGTCATCAAATATTTTCGGTTTCACTTAACACTCGGTTTTTCAGGAACCAATTAAGAGTGCTAAGTGGGGGTTGCCTGTATTTGTAAGCATAGTTTGCCACTACAGAAAAGACTAATGCCTGGCCCTTTCCTTTTCCCACCCCTTAGAGGTTAAAATGCTGTTAGTATCCAGTGCTTGTTGTATGCATTCATTTCTACATACAAAATATTAGTGTTCCTTTCCTCAAGCAGACCATAATCTGAGTAAACCAAGGTTTATACTTGCCCACTTACCCCATGTGGGTTTTGAAGGCATAAATGTTAAATGCAGTGGTAAACTTTGGCTCTCTGCCCGTGGTTTTTTTTCTAGGAGAAAACTTGTGCCTTTCTCCATATAATTTTGTGTCCACTGATTACCAATGTAATGCATTTGACATCTCAAAGGAAAAACAGGACATATTAGCAACCCTTAAGCCTCTAAATGTCTCCCAAACTCTGCCTTACTAGTGGCAATGTGTATTTCAGACCTTTGTCTCCTAAATCTTTCCCATGTGACATCACACTGCTTTTTCTCTTTAATGGCAGCATTAGGCTGCAGCAGTTCCCAATGTCCAGCATTACTTTGAAACTATTTCCTAGTTGGCGAATAACTCAAGGTTCATAAATCTTCTAATTTAGTTGTATATACTTACAATTTACCATGCAGATAAGTCTAAAAAAATTTGAAGTTTGCTTATTGTCAAATGTTCGTGGAGGATTTAACATTTTCAGAAATTAAAGTTTGGCCAATGCAGGGCTTCTCAAACTTTGTGATACCACACCCCCAAGTGCTGCATGGTGGGGGGGGCAGGGAGCTCCCAGGTGGCAGCCACCGCTGCCATCCATCACTCCATGCTGCTGCGCATATCCCCTGGGAAGTTTTCAGCCCCCTTTTAAGTTGCTCATGACCCCCCTGGGGGTTGCAAACTACAATTTGAGAACCCTCAGCCTAATGAATATTTAAGGTGGTCAGGTTAGAAAGTACAGGTAACTAGTGTGATTTTTCTGGCTGCTGGCTTCATAAATTTTCTTTCTGAATGGTTTGTTTTTTTTTTCCAGTAAGAGTCTATTTTTCATTCTGTACACATTGATTTTATGACAGCTATTTTTTTTTGGTTTCCATTAGATAGAATAGATTACCAAGGTCAGGTCATCAATACAAAGACACTGCAATCCAGAATCATATATGATGAATAGTTCATGATAAGCTTTAATACATTTTTAATTTGAATATGAATGCTGCTGTATCCCACAATAGCTTGAAAATATACAGGTTTCCTCTGAAAGTCAAGTGAGTAAAGCATAAAATAAAGGCTCCAAAGACCCTTACCTTTCGGTTATTTGGAAGTCAAATATTGGGACTGCTAGAAGACCATCCCAAGCTGATCTTATTTATTGGGGTAGCCCATGCGAAGAGAGACATTGCCAAAAAGTAAAACAAATAGAACTTAAACATCCAGTGCTTTATAGAACAAAATGATACATTAACACCAGAGAAAGGGAGAGAAAGGACCTGGTAGATTTTAAGCATGGGTATTAACAATATGTTATAAAACAAATTAAATTAAATAAAAAATAGGTGTATATATTTTGTAACTGGATATTTTATTCAGTAAAATTTAGGGCCTGTTCATGTGAAAGAAATATTTACTACCTGATCTCCAGTAGGCTAAGTGCATTTAGTCTGCTGTTTTCTGTTTGTTGGTGCAATTTGCCTGCCTTTGTGTATCAAGCTTAATTTTTTTCAAAGTTAATATTTTGAATTTGATACTGCTAGCAAAGCAGGTTTTGCTATATCTGGTTTTCTGAAAGCATAAACCAAAAGTATGTGTGTAGCCTCAAATAATCAGTTTTACCAAGTAAGGGGTCAATCCAATTTCATTTGAGTTGGCTAAAAGAACTTCAGTGAAAGTTGCCTAAAGTTCTAAGTGGAGTCTGTTGGACAATACTTGGGCAGGAGTATTTAAGAACAGGTAGGTGCTACAGGAAATGATATTGGTGATTCACTAGGCAACATATTTTCTTTTGAGTCGGTGTTGATCTGGTACTAAGAGGCTCAATATTGCTTTTTAAATAAAATGGAAAAAAAGAGTAGATTGGTAGTCTGGTGCAATGGAAAAATACACATTATATTTAGTCTATGAAAAAGCACTATGAAATGTCATGTACAAAAGGTATTTACTGTTCCTCCCATCCTAAAATGCTGTTCTGCATCACTGTTATATATGGGAAATTTGGCAGTGGTTCAACCCTGCTGTAAGCTGAGTTTATGGTACTGAGAAAAGATTGTTGTAAAAAGCTTTGGATCTTTCAATATGGAAGGTAGTGTAAAACTATGGGTTTTGCAAGTTGTTTTTTATGACTCACTTGTCTAGACTTTATGAGCTGACACTCTGTGGCAGTGATCAAGCCACTGTTGCAGTTAAAAACTTGTATTATTTTGATATAATATTTTTGGAAATAATTCTGTACACTCTTTAGTATGATGTTGACCAATGCATGTATGTATTGGTGTGCTCTGAAATGCAGCTTGGGATTCTAAAGCATTTTCACAGAAGACCGGAAGAACAAAAATAGTATTAATTATCCTCAGCTATTGTATCCAGTTATTCAGCATGGACTTCAGTACCAACTGGTGGTTTTATTTTATTTTTTGAAAAATTATTGTACGCTGTTCTTATAGCCTTTATCCATGCAATGTTCCCAACCACTGGGCTAAGGGTTGGCTGCCAGGTCATGACACAAGCCCCCCCGCTTGGACCCCCATCTGTCTACCTGGGCGAGTGGCTTCCGGGCATGTGGGGTTAAAGCTGGGGCGGGGCAGCCCCGGGAAGGAGGCAGCCAGCTCTGAACACCCTGTCACTTCCCTGTACCAGTCCACAGGGGAAAAAAAAGGTTGGGAACCACTGCATTAAATATGTATAAAATACAGCTTGACTCAAGTTCTCAGTCAGTAGAACAAAGAAAATAATTCCTGATATTTCTGATTATAAAATAGAGTAAAGCCAGGAACAGGAGCAATCTGGCTGCAGTCCCCCCTGGTCTGGCTAGGCAGGGAGTGCCTGGTACATGTCTTCATGGCCACTGTCACTTCCCTGTGTTACCTTCTGCTCAGAACAGCATAGCAGGGGCAGGAGGAGGAGGAGGAACTGCTGGAGGCAGGGAGAGCCAAGCAGTAACTGGATGGCTGCAGCTGCACCAGGAGCAACTCTGGCAGGAAGCTGCGTGCACTGGCTAGGGCCAGGGCTGTCAGCAGGCATAGGAAGGAGTGTGGTGCGGGCTGACCTTGGAGGGGCTCAGCTCTGTGGGGAACACTGCAGGGGTAACTGCAGGCCAGAAGAGGAGTGGGGTGTGGACCACACCATCCGGGTGAGCTCTGCTGCACATGCCGCCTGCCCCCCCAGGACTTCCCCCACTCCCAGTTGGCTTCTGGGACTTAATGAGCTGGCAGCCCCCCACACATGTGCACACTCCCTCCACCCTGCCCCACACACAATATACAAGAGCGACACTTTATTTTGAGTTATTATGCAATCACCTCTATATACACTACTCAAAAACACATAGATCAGGACAGAATTATTTTTTAAATAAAAATACGTTACAGTAGATGTTTGATTTTTAGTATACAATTTGTTTTTTTACCTGTAACTTTTTAAAACGATGCCTACTGAAAGGTTTTGTGTGTGTCATTTGACAGCTTGCCAGAACTCATTAAGTGGCCTGCCAGCCAAAGTGACTACCTGCCCCTGAACTAATGTGTACTCCTGAGCAGCAGCAGCTCCCTCCTTTCCTTTAAAAGCAGCTAAAAATTTGTCCCTACCCAGAGTTACTACGTTTGGATGCGCTTTTGGTATATGTATCCAAAGGTTTGTGTGCATTTGATACCAAGCAGAAAGAAACTCAAAGGAGAGGATATGGCTTAGAGTTACCATAGATTTGGTAGCTCATAGCTCTTTTCTGATTTTAGAAAACTCTTCTTTAATATTTAGGAGAGAGTTGTATTGTTTACCTCTGGGAACCATATTATGGAACAAATGCTTGTATTCTTTCCTAATTGCAGTTTATGATAATTTTTCCAGTAAATACAGTACATAAAGGGTTAAGGACATACTTATCCTGTGTATCTCCTTGATTTATTGCAATCCAACAGCCATGATACACTTGTTCCCATGATATTTAAAGATTTGCAGTGGCTTCCTTTGCCATCTGAGAGAGCGGTGCTTGAGGTAGCTCTCCACTGTTCTGTAGAAAAGTATTGAAAACAGTCTGTTTTTTAGCCCCTGGGCAACTTATTTTTTTCTTTAGAAAAGTGTAATTGCCTTTCTCTGTACTATATTGAAGTAGATCATATCCTATATCCAGTTTGGATCCTGGATTTGCTAGGGACCAGGCCTTAAAGTTAAGTCTCATGAGGTATTCAGTGTGTCAAAACAAGCCTGAACTTGGAACGTTAAAGGATCCAAGGCTTAGTTTTAGACCAGATTCATGGAAGTTTAGGGCTGGAGGGGACCTCGTAAGATCATTGGGTCCAGTCCCTCTGCTCTGGGCAGGAAAGATGTGACAGTTGTATGGGACGGACAATAGACAATAAGGGGAAAGGAGATAGGAATTATTTTCTCCTGCTGTAGTCATCTTGATGCTGAACATAGTTAATAAGAAAAATTGCACTTTGAGAGCAAGAAAAGTACTTTTCTACATAGTGTGATAGGTGCAGTTCAAAGTATATTTGAGCTACCAAATTTCAGGTTGTATGCTTATATATTTAAAAGTTAGAAAGTTTAGTTGCACATTCTGCAGATTATATACATTGTAATCTTATTTTACAGCAGTGCGCACATGTTACCCACACCATTTTGTGGTTGTGCTTCTTCCTGGTTTCAAGCTAAGCAGAGTTTATTGACCACAATGTTCCCCTTCACTTGCTGTCTTAATTTGTAACATAATTTTGCTATGTACCATTAAATAGCATCAGTGGTGGACATAAGTAGCACTTCATTCTCAAAGTAAAAACAATCAGAACATAAGAGCCAAACTGGATCAGACTAATGGTCCATAGTAGCCTGTTTCTGACAGTGGCAGAAATGGATGCTTTAGAGTAGGGGTTGGCAATCTATAGCTCATGGGCTGGATCCAACCTCTGGAGCCAGTTGATCTGGCCTGTGGAGTAGGGGCCTCAGCAGCTTTTGATTGTCACTCACTCCTTGTCACTGTAGGAAGAAGCAGAAGCAGCCACAGTGGTAGCTGGGTCCTAGTGCCCATCCTGCTCTTTGTGACTCAGAGTCATTCCAGCCCACAACCTGAAAAAAATTGCTAACTGCTGTTTTAGAGAGAGAGCATTGAATAGAATATATCTACAGTGATCTGTCACTTGTTTATTACCCTCTCTGGCATTCACCATTATTGGTTCAGAGATGCCAGGAGAAATATCTCCAACTGTTCTGTTCAATACAGAGGTGGACAAGATCTGGCCTGCCAGCTGATCGGATCCAGCCCATGGACAGGTGGCCACCATTTTATATTGATTGTATCTGGCACGCAGCTGCCCTCACAATGCTTTGCATGGGGCAAACCCTGCCCACTCCTGCCTGGGAGAGCCTGCGCCATGCTCCTACCCAGGAGCACATCAAGGGGGCGAGGCAGCCAATCAGAGTGCAAATAAAGCAGTAGGGACAGCAGGCCGCGGAGTGCCACCATGATGGCGGGGACAGAGGGGCTGGGCCTGGCCCTCCCCCCCTGCCCAAACTCCATGGAGGAGACAATGGTGGTAGTGCGAGGGGGTGGGGAATGGGGGCGGGGCTGCCACAGCAGGGGGAGGGAGTGGCCCCAGGCCCAAACCCTAATCGCCTGGGGGAACAGGGTTGGGCTGAATGGGGGGTAGGGCCAGATGAGGAGAGTGGGAGCACAGGGCTGGATGCTGGGCTCTGTCCCCGCTGGCCCCCTGGTGGGTATGGCTCTGGCTCTGGCCCCGGCCCCAAAACAGCAGGGGCAACAGTGGGGGGAGCGAGCCTGGCCCTGGGCCTCTGTCCCTGCCCAGCCCCCACCCCCAGAAGGTGGTGCCACTGGAGTGGGTGGGGGCAGAGCCAGCACTGCTGGCCCCACTCCCCGTCCTTGCAAGTGGTGGCAACAGAAGGAGGGCGCTGGCCCAATTCCCCCTGCTCCCTGCAGGCCGTGATAATACAGTGGGGGGGAAGGGGGCACAAGGCCAGCGCTGCCAGCCATGCCTACCCCCCCTGGCCCTGCAGCTGGCGGTGATGGAGGAAACAGGGTGCTGAGGCCAGCAGACAGAGGGGAGGGGCAGCCCAGCCCGGCCCAGCCTGGCTATGAAGCGGCAAGAGGGGAGAGGAGGACTGGGCCCACCCATGAAAGTGGGGCGGGGGTGTGGACGCAGGCCTCTGTCCCCAGCTTCCCTCCCCCTGCCCATCATTCTTGATGGGCGGTTTGCTAGTTGCCCTCTATAAAAGGGAGAAAAGGCATGATTTTTTGGTGAGACTGAGATTGAAGATTTCTGAGCAGGTATGATCTAAATGGAAACTTTCACACCAACAATACTGTAACTTGGCAGAGTGATGGAACTGGAGAGGAGTGAGTGAAGAGAGTAAGAGTCCAAGCCAAAGCCGGTTGAAACTAATGCAGTAATTACCATTGACCTTAGCGGACTTGAGTTCAGGGTATTTGAGATAGGCAGGCATCTGATCACAGATGGTTTTAAAAACAAAGGAAAGCAATTTTGAAATAGATACTGAAAGAAACAGGGGCCAAGTAGAGGAAGGTTGGATGGGGAAGATGTTGTATTAGCATCTCTTTCTGAAGATGCCCGCTTCAGTTTATCCCCTTCCAAGCTGTTATCTTCATTATGTTAAAGCAGGATCATTAGGATTTTTTAATTGTATTCTATGTAATAGGGAGGAACAGGTCTGAAACTACAAAAATAAGTAATAAGGCTAAGTACTGGCATTCAAGAAGCCTGTAGCAGAAGTGTTCTACCTTTTGAGTTTTAAGCACCTAGGGTTAGGTCAAGAAGAAGCAGACCACACATTTGCCCTTGTGGTGGGGAGGGAGAGAGCTCAGAGCCTACCTGCATGGCCTGAGTCCAGTGGGCTCTCACACACCTCCTAGCATGTCCCATGGGTTCCTGGGGTTGCTGAAGACTCCTGAGTAGAGCTGAATGACCAAGCCACCCCTGATTGGCTGCTGGCCATGAGCCACCATGTCCCCAACATTTTGCTGCTGTGACACCTAGGTTGTGTGTATGTAATCCAGGCTTCGACGGCACAGCTGGGCCACTGACTTTCATGTGGCTGATGAGGACAATGCCTACCTCTTGTGCAACTCACCATTCCTCGGGGTGATGGAGAGCAAACACTATGGTCCTGGGGTCCATAGTGTATCATCATCACTGATGTAATGCCCCTGGTTTTCATCAGGGGCGTAGCTTTACCCTTACCTGCCCTGGCGTATGAGGTCCTACAGGGGGGAAGGTGGTCTGCTGGAAGGAGCATTTCAACTACACATCGGGCCTGGTGCTGTGAGCACACGCAGCACAGAGATGGGGGAGGGTGAGCTTCATGCTGATGTGTATGGTCCCAGCCCCGCACCATGCCAGGATGTCTGGATCTGCAGTCGTGGTTAACTGCCTTCTCACCTGTGTGGGCTGGGAGTCCTCCTTGAATAAGTAAGGCCAGAGGGCTTCAAGTGTCCCCACCCCAGCACTGGGCCCCAGATTCCTCTGGCCCCACATCCCAGGCAGTGCTGCCCACAGTCTTGGCTGCCTGAGTCCTGTCCCATTTCCTCAACCCCCTCTTCCCAAGGGGCATACACCAGGGTGTAGGGGAATGCAGCACAAGGAAGAGACATGCCTCATTTTGATTTGGGAATGTTGAAGCGCCAAACTTTCAGTGTGCAACAACTATGCAACATTGTCTGCTCTGAAACTTGGAACCGTCGTCTTATTTAACATTGAGAGAGTGGGAAAAGATCCTGGCTGTACCGGCTGTTATGATGTTGAGAGGGAGAAGCAGGTGAGCAGCCATGGGAGGCTTAACTTAAACATGAAAACTTGGGCAATAGGGGGAATGCTGCAGCCTTGGTTTAATTAAATGTTGCATCTGCCAAACTTTCATGTGCATAATAAAGAAAAACTGTAGAACATTGCCTCTTCTGGAACTTGGACCAGAGCCCATGGGGCTGCCACTCCTTGCAGAGTCTGTGCTGCAGGCCTGCAGTGGCCTGGCCCAGTGTGCTGTTAAGATGCCCCTTCCACCTGTTCTCTTTGGGGCCCTGTGCCTGTAACCACCACTTGCTGGGAGTAGAGAATTGGTCCTGGAAGGTGGGCTGTTAATGCTGCCCCTGGCATTGGATCTCAGGCAGCCTGGCCCCCTTCCCTCTTGCACTGCTGCCCCCTGGAGTGGGCTCCACTGGACTCTTTCCTGGCTTCACGGACCACAGGTCAGCAGCTCCCACAAGCCATATCTTCTGTTTTAGAGCAGCCTAGCATCTCCCAATCATTGTGCAGTGTGGAGCATTCCCTGTGGCTGCCAACCATAGCCACCCCCTTGGGGGTCTTGGGCATGTCACCCAAGGGAGGAATACCTGGAGTGAGGCTCTTCATGTCAGGGAGTGGGTAGCAGCCTGCCTTACCATGGGAGTCTTCCCATGGGAGGCAGTTCTGATGCTACGTAGGGGTGTCATAGCTGAATTCCAAGTGGTCTTTGACCCTGTGCATAAACTCCTTATCCTGGCACTGCAACTCTCGCAGCTCTACATGCAACCTCCCTTGGAGAGTAGCTGACCATCTGTAGTTCTTCTTCTTGGATGTTTGTGCCATGTTCCTGGACCTGGGTGGCTTGTTCAAATGCTGCAGCACCACTGTGCAAGCAGTCACCGAATTGTCTATTCTAATCTCCCACATCGATGGTACCCTTAGGTCCTCATGTCACTAGTGCTGTCTACACACATCTCTGGTGCTCTGCAAGTGTCTGGGTGACCATCCTGGATCCAGCATCTTGGGATCCATGACTGGGCCTCCCATGCACAAATGCAGAGCCTGCGGACAAGGGAGACACTGAGGGATCTATGGTGAGTTCCCTGTCTGGACCCTTTCCCACACCTGGGGCCCGAAGCTGCACATCTTCTCATGACCATGGCACAGAACATCCACATTCCACCTCCCAGCTGGGAAAATCTGGATGCCTGGGTTCCATCTCCCTGTTGTGGAAGGTGGGAGGACTGGGAAACCTAAGCATTAGGGCCTAGAGGCATGAGCCTTTTCCGGTTCTCCAGGAGGAGAGGGAGGGAGGGTGTGTGTGTGCACGTGTGCAGGCATGGGATGGGGTGTGGTGGGCTGTTGCTAGGAAGAGGGTTGCCAGTGAAAATGCACGGTTTTGCCTGTTGTTTACACCTTGGCTGTGGTGCTCGAAAAAAAAGCTTTTAGTGTAGATCGGGATCTGTTTGAGTCAGATGGATCCAAGTAAATGCAATGGCCTCACTCAGGAAAGTAATATGACCTTGAGGGATGGGGTGGTCAGCTGACAATTAGCCAGATTTATAGCCCCACTTAATATAACACAAACTGATAAGACCCCAACAACAGTACGGGGTATTGGCCATAGCTCCTCTACTTTGTTCCATGTGCAAGGTAGGAAGGTGCTTGAGAGGCATAAGGTCAGTGGGGAGCATTGAAAATGGTTTACAAAGGAATTTGAAGACAGGCACTGTTTTCCTTGACCTCACAGCAGAATATGATACTGTTTGGCACTGGCCTGCTTGTAAAGATGGCAAGAGTCCCGCCTGCAGGACTAACATCGAACTGCTCCTCCTAAACAGATGGTTCAGGGTGCACATGGGTGAGAAGACAAGCACTTAAAGAAGACAGATCAACAGACTGGCTCGGGGATCTGCACTTGCTCTGACCTTGTACAACCTCTACACCAGTGACCTGCCAGAAATGCAGCCATGGGAATTCAACTCTGCTGAAGATACCTGCTGTAGATTCCAGGCCTGGACTTTCTCTGAGCTAGAATACACTTTGAAGAGTGATGTGACAAAGCTGGCTAACTACTGCAAGATATGGAACTTACAGCCAAGTATTAATCAGATGATTTCCAGTGTTTTCCATCTATGCAGTGCTAGTGCTGCCCAGGAGCTAAACATCTACCTAAATAGCCAGAGGCATGAAGCACAACCTGTCTACCTGAGCATGACACTAGACCAGACTTGATGTCATGAACACTTGAAAAAGACAGCAATGAAAGTTTTAAGACATGTAACAACCTCCTTAAGCTGGCTGGGTCATCATGGGGTGCCAGACCCTCAACCCTAAGGATGTCAGCTCTTGCCATCTCGTACTCTGCAGCAAAGTACTGCACACCAGTCTGGAATCAGAGTCGTTGATGTGCAATGTCAATGATGCACATCATCTTGGGAACTGTTTGGCTGACGCCTCTACCATGGCTCCCAGTTCCGAGCAACATTATTACCCCTCATATGTGATGGGGAGTTGCAGGTAGCAAGTTACTGGAGAAGATCTATGACAATCCAAGCCTACAACAATCTCTTAAATCCACCTGCTGCATGTCTACCATCATGACACTCACTGTGGTCCAAAGTGCCACACTAGGACCACACAGCAGAGACCCTCTAGTGTGAGGAATGGAGGTCAATATCATCACCAAACCAGTTCCTTACCACAGATCCTACGGCAGGGGTAGGCAATGTTTTTTGGCCGGAGTGCCGAAAAAACCCACAATGCCTGCCTTGGAAGGTGCCAGCGTGCAGCATGCCAGAAAAACAAAACGAAGGCAGGGGGTACATGGCGGGATGCCCTGCTTGTGCCCTTTTTCTTCCAGATCAGGCTCTGTGGCCATCAGCAGCTACCCAGAACCTGGGCCAGCTGCAAATAGTTGCTGCTTCCCGGCCCCAGCTGCCCACCCAGCCCAGGCTCCATGGAGCCAGCAGATACCTGCGATGTTCCCTGCTGTGCTGCCCTCACCGCCACTTCTGCAGAACAGCGTTGGAACCTGGCACGGAAGGGCACAGAGGGGCGCACAGAAAGCTGCCTGCTGCTCCCAGCTCCCCACTGCCCTCGCCACACTTCCCCTGCAGGCGGGGGCTGCAGCAAGGGGCACAACCCTGCATGTTGCCCGGGGGTGGGAGCTGGGGCCGGGGAGGCAGCAGCTGTTTGCAGCTGGCCCAGGTTCTGAGTAGCTATTGCTAGCCGCGGAGCCTGGGCTGCTTGCAGCAGGGCTTCCATCCTCCCGACCACCTGCTGAGAGCACCCCCGGCTCTCTGGCTATCAGCAGCTACCCAGAGCCTAGACTGGCTGCAGCTGAGAGGCTACAAACAGCTGCTGCCTTCCTGGCCCTGGCCCTGGCCCTGGCCCTGGCCCTGGCCCTGAGCTCCGGGAAGGTAGCAGGTGCCAGCACTGCACCCACTGGGGCCAGGGTGGGGAAGCAGCAACTGTTTGTAGCCTCCTGGCTGCAGCCAGTCCCAGCTCTGTGGTAGCTGCTGGCAGCCATGGCTCCCGGGCTGCTTCCAGCAGGGTTTGCAGCCTCCCAGCTACCTGCTAGGACTAGCCTGGGCCAGCTGCAGCCAGGAGGCTGCAAACAGCTGCTGCCTCCCCAGCCCTGGCCCCAACGTGTGCCGAGGAAAATGGCTTCACGTGCCATGATCTGCACATGTGCCGGGGGTTGCCATTCCCTGTTCTACAGTCTGCCCACCTGGCTTCAACCTGCCACACAGCGGGCCTTGCTGAATAGTCAGCGGGCCTTGCTGAATAGGTCTGTCTGCAGACAACCTCTACCTTTGGCATCTTCATGACAGCCCAGACTAGCTGTGGTAAAACATGCACCATGTTACATACTGTTGATGACTACCCACTGACTAAGTTTAGTGATGGACTAGAGGAACTGCATATGACTGTTGAAGACACTACCGCATGGCTTGGCAATAATGCACATGCTGACTGACTGACTGAGTGGGGAGCATCAATAAATCAGTACCATCAGTCTTCCACGTGGACAACCGTCAAGCCAAGAGCACACTGAATATCAGAGTAGGCAACTATATCTTTCCCCTTGAGCATACCGACTTACCAA